>NC_090933.1:1402802023-1404002023 GCF_040938575.1 Ambystoma mexicanum
TATCCTTATGTAACTATTGAAGAAAACATGTGGTGTGTTCGAAATATTTAAACCAGGTGCTTCCTAATAATTTGTATTTATTTGTATTTATTAGGTTTATATCGCGCTTTACGCCAAAGCGCTTTGAGAGATACCCTATGTTATGCAGAAAGCAACATAGCTAGAGCTTTCCAAATGCTTACCACTTTACTACACATCTATCAATGAAATGCTTCCTGTAATTATGTTAAATTTACAAACAACAGCTTACATGGACTTCTAACAAACCTTGTCAAAACAGATTCATATAAAGCAATGCAAACTGAAATCTTCATTCATGCCCTTGTGCTGTACTGTATCCAATAAGTGTATCCAATACATCTCGTGTTGTAGGAGACATGTGGTGAGGTCCCCACCTCTGTCAGGAGTCTTAACAACCTCCAGTATGATGAATCTTACTTGTGAGACATTACGTTGTTTCCTATAGAAATGTTGTGCAACCAGTGATCTATTATTATGGGGTTGAATGTTAGATTTGTGTTCTAACCACCTCTCATGTGCTGATCCTGAGGTTTGCCCAAGATATAATTGCCCACATGGGCATTTGATGCAGTAAATGACACCTGATGTAGTGCAGGTAGCAAAATCCCTTAGTCCAATTTTTCTACCTGTGCACGGATAGGAAATAGTGTTGCCTTTGATAACATTGTTGCAGTAAGTGGAGGAGAGGCACAGAGGCTGCGAAAATAATTTCAAGAACTGCGGGTCATGATGTAGGGTCTTCCAATTTTCCTTAATGATAAGTGCAATATGCATTCTCTGTTTGGAATATTTTGAAATGTTAAGAAGAGGAGTCTGTGTATTTTTTTGCTGGGTCTTAGTAGCCTTTCCTATTATAGAATTTCTTGAAACATCTAGCATTGAATTTATTCTGGAGCTCAGTACATTCAGAGTTAAAATCCCCAGGGTCAGAGAGAATTCTCTTCAGCCTCAGGAGTTGACTTTAAGTAGACTTCTAGTCAATGCTCATGGATGAGATCTCAAATTGTGCAATAGATTATTCACATCAGTAGGTTTATAATAGACAGATGTCACCAATTTGCCCTCTACAATATCAAGGTGGTCAAGCAAAAAAAGGCAAATATCAGTTGTGAACTTAATGCGTGAATGTGTTACATTTAAGTAATCAAATAACTAATTTAATTCCAATTAAGTGCCCGTCCAAATTCCGAAGATATCATCTATGTAACTTTTCCACATTGCTATCTTCCCAGGCCAATGTGAATAAGCCAATATATGTGTCTTCTCGAAAAAATCCTAAAGCTATTTGTGTAAGCTGGGGCCATCGTGGAACCCATGGATGTCCGGAATGCCTGGGCATAGTAGATACCACAGTATCTGAAGTAGTTATTAAATAGAATAATATGAATATATTCAAACACACATTGATAGTTAGCCTTTACTTCCTCAGATTACAAAGGAATCCACTCTACCCGTTCTATTCCCTCATTTTGGGGAATCAATGTTTGCAAGCTACATACATCCATTGAAAAGAGAATCCAGTAATTATTCAATCATCTCACTTCAGGAACACAATTAAGGGAGTCTGTAGTATCACGTAAATAAGTCGGTATTGAGTGTACCGAAGGTTGCAAAATCATATCTATGTAAATGATCAGCGGGGTCAAATATGCAGGTTCATCCCTGTTCCTCCAAAACCATCAAGGACCACATTGACTCCCTGGCTCCTACTCTGGCCGACTTCTGCAACCACTCCTTCACCACTGGAGTCTTCCCATACCCTGTGAAGCACTCGCTTGTGCACGCTCTTCTCAAGAAACCCTCTGCCGACCCGTCCTGCCCGGCTAACTATCACCCAATCTCCATCACTCCCTTCCTGGGCAAAGCCCTGGAAAAGCTGGCCATCTCCCAGCTTAATCTTCACACTGAATCTGTCGGTTGTCTTCATGACGATCAATCTGGATTCAGAGCTGCCAGAAGCACGGAAATTGCTCTCCTGAACATCTGTGAAGACCTGGTCTCAAACCTTGACTCCAACACCCCCTGTGTCCTCTTCTTACTTGATCTCTCTTCTGCCTTTGACACAGTCAACTATGCCATGCTGCTCAACCGTCTCATTGCTAACCTGGGTATCACCGGTCAGGCCTTGGCGCTGGTGTGGCTCACTTCTTCCCTCTTTGATCGACCCTCCCAGGTCCAACTTGTGTCCTTCCTCTCCTCTATCTCAACTTGTGGTGTCCACCAGGGGTCTAACCTCTCTCCCTGGCTGTTCAACCAATACCTGGCACTTCTTGCCCACCGCATTGCCACTCTCTGCCCCAACTTTCAATGCTATGCGGATGACACGCAGCTCATTTTCAGGATACCTTCGGCCACCTCGTCTCCGTCTGTCAACTCTGACTGTCTGTCTGCTATCCAGGAGTGGTGTGCCGCCAATGATATCAGCTTTAATGCCAGTAAGACTGAGATTCTCCTCATCGGCACACCAGCTCCCTCCTTTCCTGTCACTCTCTGGCCGGCTGCTCTTGGCCCTCTTCCTGCTCCCACCTGCGAGGCTAAAAACCGCAAGGTTATCTTCGACTCCACACTCTCCTTCTCTCCTCACATCTCTGACGTCTTAAGTCACACTACCTGCTGCACCCCCTCAGAGGTATTCTTCCTTTCCTCTCCTTCCCCCAGAAGCTCACTGTCTCCAAAGCTCTGGTTCTCTCTAGACTGGACTACTGCAACAGCCTCTTTCTAAATCTGCCTGCTTCTACTCTCCACCCTCTGCAACTATTCCAGGACTGCAAGACTTGTCCTTGGCCTCAAGCCCAGAGATCGTATCTCTCCAGGACTGAAATACCTTCACTGGCTCCCACTGGCTGCGAGGATTAAGTTCAAAACCCTCTGCATTGTCCACAAGGCCTTTCGGGGCTTGGGGCCTCAATACCTTCAACTTTCTCTTCCTAAATATCTTCCTTCTCGAGCTCTCCACTCATCCACCTCCAACTCCCTCAGGGTCAGTCGCTTCTCCAAGCAATGAGTTGGTGGTAGATCTCTCTTCTCGGCTGGGGCCTCCCTCTGGAACAGCCTCCCTGCCTCCCTGAAACTTGAGGAGAACCATCTCCGGTTCTGGAAGCAACTCAAAACCTTCCTTTTTGCTTCT
This sequence comes from Ambystoma mexicanum, assembly GCF_040938575.1. Classification (NCBI taxonomy): domain Eukaryota; kingdom Metazoa; phylum Chordata; class Amphibia; order Caudata; family Ambystomatidae; genus Ambystoma; species Ambystoma mexicanum. Next base: position 1,402,805,172 of record NC_090933.1, read on the forward strand.
GCTTTCTCTCCTCCTCTCACCTGCTAAATTCCTGGCTGAACTGTACTGGTTACCTGGCCACCCTCTGACCTCGGGCCCAGGTCCCCTCCCCCACCAGTTACATACCTGCACTGCCTCCCTGGCAACCCCTGCACTTGGGGACTGTTTTCTGTATCCCTACAGTTCCCCACCAGCATGTGACACCTGATGTCTGCACTTACCCTTGCATTTGCCACCAGCTGGCCCTACTTCTCATATTGTTTTATTTATTCTATTTTTCCCATGTACTGCACTGTCCCCACCCCCCACCCACTCTGCACTTTTCCTCTTCCCCCTTCCCCTGCACTTGCGCGATCTGAATGACACTTGGCCTAGTAGGATTGTTGTCTCTGTCCTCCCTCTGTTCCCCCTCCCTTGCTGCGTCGCGCCTTGAAACGCTTGTGTATAGGCGCGTTATAAATTCCTTATCATATCATATCATACTCTCGTTGGCCACCACAATAGGTCTCAATGGTGGTAATGTCTGATGCTTTTGAATTTTTGGGAGTCCGTAAAAGACCGGAGTGATAGGGGAAAGATTGGTAAAAAATTGCAGAATTATTTCACGAATCCATTCTTTGCCAACTGCACTATCAAGCTTTATATAAGTGAATTTGTCCTCCAACAGTGCTAGACAACTTACGTGATAAAAGGTAGAGTTCATCACAACACTGGCCCACAGTTGTCAGCAGTTTTAATCATTAGATTTTCCTCTTTAGCCAATTTTGCAATCTGCATTAGTTATTTTTCCTTGTTAAATGGATAACTTTTTTGAAAATTAATATTATGGAATTGATCCATAACTTGTTTCTCAAAAATGTTGATGGCAAGATTTTGTAATGGCCGGTCAAATCTACTTTTAGGTAAGTAATAAGGCTTCAAAAGACACTGATTCTTCCTCCACTGGAGGTTGTAGGTCAAAAAACATTTGCAAACTAATCTTACGCAATAGCCTATGTAGGTTAATTTTCTCTTCAAACTAGCTTGTATGAACAGTTGACACAAAGGACAGACCCTTATTTAGAGCAGAAAGCTGCCCTGCTGTCAAATATTTACTTGAACTGTTACCCTCAATATTCTGCTCTTCTGTCACTTGTTTCGCTGACGAGCCAGTCTTTTTCCGTCATCTGTTTTTTTTGGTCTAAAAAATTGACCTCACAACGGGCTAGTATAATAACTACTCTAGAAATGCTAGGTATAGATGCCTCTTCGAGAGACGTTGAATCAGGTACACAAATAGCCAATTTTGAGGGCTCAGTACGAATATTATCTCCAGAAATGAACTACCCTCACTACTTCTCTCTGTACCTGAATAACCTTGGTTCTGTTTAGTGAATCTATTGTTAGATCTTTGGGCATAATATTTGTGCCAAGTGTATACAATGTTGTTCATATATTCATATGTGTCCCTCTTGTATTTCCTAAGGTTTCTTTGCGCAATGTCTCTCTGATATGAAGAGATCTTCTGATTTATATTCTCCAAGATGGTCTTAAGTTCTGATTCTGATGTAATTAAGTTGTGTCTTCAAATCAGTGATCTCATTTTCAATGGTAGAAAAAGATTTAGAAAGTTCCTCAATAGCTGGAAAAGGATCAGATCCAGTAAGCACTTATTAAGGATCTGATCCCATTTTTTAACAAAGTTTAACCTATCTCTACACAAAGTAACCTGCATGGAATCTTTTGTGATTTGTAATATTCAACCAGGGTGGTAGCTTGGAATTTGTGGGAAATCTCTCTCTATGGATAAGTCTTTCCAATTATTAGATACATTTTATGGGATCTCCATTAACATCTGATGTTCTTTCAACATGTACAATAAGAGAAAGTATCCTCTGTGCCTACTCTGCCAAGAAAATGCAGAACAAAAGAGGTGATGTCTGGAATGTTTGGAGTTAATCCTAACCTCTGGCATTGCTCTGGGCAACACTCCAGACCATCGTTCATCAGCCCGCCAAGCCATTAAAGAAGGGTAAAGACCATAGGCAAATCAGTATTGGTCCCACTCCAAAAGGGGCAGTCCAGCCCCTACTGCTAAGTCACATCCCTTTGTACGCGACCACAAGCATCCCAAGACATGTTTATGCCTCATTGGCCATCCTCAGTGAGGAGTAGCATGTGTCTCTAGGCCCAGCAGGCTCGGGACCCATGTCTGGGCCTACCCTCCCCACTCTGGGTGACTTATGCAAATCAAAACAGGTGATGTCTGGAAGGTTTGGAGTTAATCCTAACCTCTGGCTTTGCTCTGGGCAAGCCTGCAGACCATCATTTGTTAGCCTGCCAAACCGTTACAGTAGGGCAAAGACCATATGTGTGATGCTGGAAATGGCTTTTGGAGAGACTGGGCCTCCTAGTTCTTGTCCTACCACTTCTCTGCGTGTGTTTTCTGTATGTTTTCGGGCACTGAGGTCCAGACGGCAACTCTGACAGGGCAGCGCTTCATTTTTCATTTTAGTGAACAACACCCATGGGATACCCTTATGGCACCCATCGGTGGGGGGTAAATCCTTGTACCCCTAATGTGTGTTTTGGGGCACCTGTTTTTTGCCCACGGAGCAGGGTATGGGCTGGTGGTAGCTACATGCTGACTTGGGAGTGGCTCTGAGTGTCCTCCATTTTTGGGACACCCAGGCACTGCCATAGAAATCAATGTATTCCTGAAGAAAGGAAAAATGGCCACTGTAGCCTCCTAGTTTCTTTGCCTTTACACGTTGTTTCCCAAAGTCATGTGAAGCCCTGACTCTGTCCCTGTCTTTCTTCCTGACTGGCTGTTGGGTGAAAAGACCATATATATCACTGGGGCTGCCTCCTGTCAGAATGAATGGGGCCTTCCAAGGGGCTGTGTGTTGTGGGTACACCCTTGGGGTTGGACCTGGATGAAAAAGTCTAAAGTCAACTCGCATTCTGTGTTGTGGGTGTCTGTTTTGTGTGTCTGACACAATCTCACACAATTTAGTCAGGGTCAGCCCTGACTAAAAGTGGAGTGAATGCAGTGTAGTGTTCTGAAAGGCTTGGTGCTTATTGCAATCCACATTCTGTGTTATGGGTGTCTGGGTAGAGTAAATGGCCTGAATGCCTGTGAGCCTGATTGGCTGCCTGCCGGCATTAATGCACTTGTAAATGATTGGCTGCCTGAGCCTGGCTCAGCTTGAGTGAATGGGGATCAAATGTGTATAACTAGGGACCTCTTACTCAGCAATTTGTTCAGAATCTAAGTTCAGAAGCTGAAGTTGAAGCTGAAGCAAGAACAAGCTGTTCCCTGGAGCCCAGATGGAGGAAGAAGTCGGCTGCTGCATTTTCCTCAAGTAATTCGAAAGCTACTATTTACTTCCAAGGACTGATCCAAGAGACGACCTAGTTAGGAGACCTCTTCCCAAGCTACGAAGGACTATCGTGCACCTGCTACTCTTCATCAGAAGTACCCTGGAAGCCAGTCCTGTGTGCCTGCCGTACAGAGACAGGGTCTTTGTGAGTCCAGAAGAGGAGTGCTTGGACATCTTGAGTCAAAGAAGTCCAGTTTTGTCACTCAGCGTTCAGAGGAGTATTTGTGACTGCTGGAAGCCAGATTGCTGCCTACCGCCCCCAAGAGCGGATAACCTGGCATAGTGCTGCTTGACACCCGGAGCTGCGAATGTTCAACCTGAACAAAGAATCTTTCATGGGACATCCCTGATACGACATCTGATCACTTTTTCCCACCGAAGAGGTTTTGCCTTTGTGAGGGTCTGTAGTCCAATCCAGTGGTCGAGTCCACGTTGCCAGAAGCCATCCAGAGGTCTGTGCTGTGGCTACAGCACCAAAGATCCAAAAGTCGCTAAACCAAGAAATCCTGAAACCCGACACCTACTTCTGCCACTGCACCTGTCGCCACCGAAAGGCAACCAATGTTCCCGGGAGGTATTATCTTCGTCAGCCAGGCCCTTTCAGAGAACACAGCAAGTTTCACATTCGTGGGACATCACAGCCGGAGTAACGACCCACCAACGGAGACCACTGCGAAGACCGAAAGTGCTGCCTTTCGGACACTGTCTGGTTCCCCCTTTTCTCTTGGCCTCGGGATCCTAGCGACTCCTTCTTGCAAAGGGGGTCCATCCTTCATGGGCCCCATCAAATAAAGTCATGACACTCCACCTCTTCGCCTGCCAAGGCACCCAAAGTACTGTGACGAGGAAGAGCGGCTTCCAGGCTTAGGAATCATCCTGTGGTCCCAGATTCATTGTGGATCCTGTTCTCCTGTGGCACCTCAAGTACTTTGGTGCAACCTATTTAAAGAAAAGCAGATCTAATTGAACTTATTTGGACTGTGCGGTAATAAACAAGATAAAGTACACCTTGACTTTTCCTTTACAGGTTGCCTGGGTGGGGGTATCCTCACACAGTATCACTATTTAAGTCTAAATAAAGTATACTGCCTATGTTCTGAAACTAACCTGCCTTTCTTCCTTTATCTATACAGTCACCCCTTGCTCAGTAATTTTCATGCTTTTTAAAGACTGTCAGCAATTGGTGCATTTTTGTGACTGTAAGTATTGTGTGGTACCCCACCAGCAGAAAACAGCTGGTATTACAGGTGCCGGTAACACAGGCATTCCCCCTATATAGTCCTGTGGACTACATAGAATGGGTAATTACTTACCATTGCTGGCACCTGTAGTCTGCTGGTAATACATGGAAATGTTGGCAACAATATGTTCAAAAATGAAGAAGCTATTAAGAAAACAAAACACCACAGTTTTCAGCCCATTCATTTTCCCATAGAGAAAAAGTGTTGTTTTTGAACAGTCAGCACAAAAATTGCTGGATAGATTTGGACCAAATAAGAAACAACTTGGGCAGAAAGCGTTGTTGTAAATTCCTTGACTGTTTTGGGGTAAATCCATCCGGCAGTTTTTAAAATAATCGACTGAGAAGAGGCTGCCCCCGCCTCATTAAAACCTTTATATTGGCCTTGGTGCTTTGTTTGATGGAATTAGTGATGTCAGCAGTGATGTGATATGTGATTTCATCATTGTAGTCATATGCTGAGTAACAAGGGGAGCAGAGTTAAGGTGAACTTGTGCGATTGCTGAGTTTTTGGGGGTTTGTTGGGCTAAATCTGATCATCTTAACTCTCTCTTAACCCAGTTTTCTTTCACTGAATATATATATCTTATATCATGCAATGCGCAGTGCCTTTAACACTAAGTAAGGAGTAAAGGCCATATATTCACTTCACATCCAGTCACTGGAGAGGCCCATCAGTCAATCCATTTTCCACGCGCCCATCAAGATGGTAGGCAGCAGTGCAGCAGTGGGCATATGGGAAACAGCATTTACTTCCCATCTTGGCATGCAAGCACATAAAGCACCCTGGAGGCCGTGGGAATGCAGGTGGCATGCACCATCACAGATGGCCAAATGCATACAAAATAATTACTGAACTGAGGAAATCCTTCTCATACATCTCTGTCATATCTTCTAATATAGGCCGTTACTTCTCCATGACAGTTTGCTTTCTCATTGTTTTGCCTTTGTGGTGGTGCTGCTGGCTGTAAGCATTGCTTCTGTCCTCCCTGCTTGCTGTGTGACTAAGTCAAAGTTACTAAAAAAGCACATCATTATTGAACTGAGGTTGAGACAATATGTGCCGGTGCTCAGAAATAGGTTTTGGCTATCAGCCCTACATACACTAACACAAATTAAGCACTGGGTGTATCTTAAAATGTATTACAGTTTCAAAAGTCTTAGAGCTTCTTTGTGGGAATCGGATTATATCTAGGGTCAAAGATGACCCGTCCGTTCCTGAAAGACGCTGTATAGATAACTCCCTGATTGAAAATAATGGGACGGGTTAAGGTGAGTTGGTGGCAGTCCCAGTAACATAAGCTGTTTTAGGTTTGTGCAAAAGATGTCTATGGTTATCCAATTCTTTAATAATCTGGAGGAATATGCATGGAAGTTTAGCTGAGCACTGAGTTTGATGGACCAGTATCTGGCCAACAGTTGCGTAAGAAAGCAAGATAAAACAAAAGGGCATAGATAAATGTTGAAAAGATGGGAGGCACCGTAGTTATTAAAGAATTCTTAAACAGACTGCTTCTTAATTGGATACTTTGTAATGTAAAACAGATAAAGCAAAGAGACAGTTACCTTAGGAAAAACTCCAGTGTGGTTTTTCGGAGTGTGCAAATGAAGGATGTAAAGGTTGAGCCGCGACATATGACTTTCGAAATTGGTCATATTTGAATGCCGCCTCTCCAGTTATTGATTTCATGTGCAGGTCCAATGAGGTTCAGTTTCTTACATTTGTTCCACATGGACCTGGGGCCTTGTATATGGGGTGCAGTCAGTTGGAGGCCACAATCTGCCACCAACATGCGTCTGTCTATAGGTTTGTCATGTGGTTCGCAATGTGTTAATATACAATGGGAGGGCACACAAAGCTCTAATTCTATGCCCTACTGCATGAATACCTAATCACAACTAGCAAATACTATATGAAGTCGTATTAAATCATGCATGTCCTCATTAAATAAACATTGACATATGCTGTAAACCATTACAATTAATATATCTGTACTTTGTATTTTTTAAGGAATCATCAGAGATTCTACATGCACCTACATGTCAGCATGGAAATGTTACAAATGCTTAGGACTGGAACATGAGATGCTGGTCATCGAGAGCTTGGATCCTGATTCAGAGACCAGGCGGCTCTCACCAGTGGCTGTACTGGGGGACCGTTATGTGGATATTCTTAATGGTGAGTATGACATATTACGTGGGGCTGTTTCAGACTTTTTTTACACTTTTTTTATTTGGTTGCTGTGTCAGTACCACTCAGCCTTTCCATTGGCCAGATAGTGGGCCTTACCTTGTTATATCACCCCCTATCTAGCCTCTTTCTTCTGATGTAGCTGGCCGCTTGCTCACATTGCTCCTCCGCCCTACCTCCTTCTCCGTTATCCCCTATGTTCAGTGGTTGAAGTTTATGTAAAGAAGCAGTGGAACTATGTTCCCTGCTGGCTTGTCTTGCTCCCCACAAACCCCATTGCAATGGCCTTTCCCACGCGCAATACAAACCTCCAAACAAACGCGTTTGCTGTTTAGGGACACGTTCAGTGCAGTACACTGAAGTGCAAGTTTAAACTGCTTCCTACACTTTTATTCTAAAACAAAACCATTCCGGAATGGGTTTTTTTAAAATAAAAGTCTAGGAATAGTAAAACTTAATTGATAAAAGTAGAGGCGCACCGCTCCCAACCGCTCCCAACCGCTTCGGCCACTGATGGTTGGGAGCGGTTGACCGTGTGAAAGGCAGGAGAGATCAAATAAGATGAGGACACAGGGAGTGTTGGAATCAAGGCTGGAGAGCAGGTTTTCACAGATGTTCAGGAGAGCAGTTTCCGTGCTTCTGGCAGCTCTGAAGCCAGACTGGTGGTCGGGAAGACAACCAACAGATTCAGTGAAAAGATTAAGCTGGGAGATGGCCAGTTTTTCCAGGAGTTTGCCCAGGAAAGGAGTGATGGAGATTGGGCGATAGTTAGCTGGGCAGGAGGGGTCGGCTGTTGGTTTCTTAAGAAGAGGGTACACAAGGGAGTGCTTCAGTGGGGAAGGGAAGACTCCAGTGGTGAAGGAGTGGTTGTAGAAGTCAGCCAGACCAGGGGCCAAGGTGTCAATGTGGTCCCTGATGGTTTTGGAGGAACAGGGGTGAACCTGTTTTGACAAGACTTTCATAGATCAGACTTGTCTAGAAACCTTGTCTGGGAAGAAAAGGGAAAGGCAGAGAAGGAGGGAGGAGAGATGGTCGAAGAAGGGCCAGAGGAAGAGCAGGGAGTAGAGGGGGTATGGGGAGAAGAAGAGAGCGAGGACAGGACGTCCTGAGTTTTAGAGATGAAATGAGAAGCCAGGGCCGTGCAGAAGGCCTGGGAGGGGACAGGAGAGGTAGAGACTGCAGCAGGATTGGCCAGCTCCTTGCACACTTTAAAGAGTTTGGCAGAGTTGTTAGATGCTGCAGAGACACAGAATTGGATATGGGCTCTCTTCTTGGTGCAGACAGAGAACCGGTATTGCCAATGGAGCAGACGGACACCAGTTTGTCAGAGAATGTACATGAAGCACGCCAATTCCTCTCAGCTACCCTGCTCTTGCGTTTAAGGGTGGCGAGGTCTGAGTCGTACCAGGAGTTGCACTTGGCTTTGGGCTTCAAGCGGATCCTCAAGACAGGGACAAGAACATCAAGAGTATCAGATATAGCAGAGTGGAGCATGGAGAGGGCTGTGTCAGGGTGTGAGTCAGCCAAAGGGGGAGGAGGGGGTGAGAAAGTGGCGGCGAAAGCCTCAGCTGACACATGCTTCATGGGTCAGATAACCGAGAAGGTAGGTGGCAGTGGTGGAGTTGGCTTGGCCTGAGGGGTGGAGAGAGTGAGTTGGGAGGAAAGGAGAAAGTGATCACTCCAGGTGAGAGGGATAGAGAGGGGAAGGTCGGTAGGGATCAGAACATCGAGAGTGTGCCCTGCAGTGTGAGTTGGGCTAGAGGGGAGGATAGAGAGTGAGAGAGAGTTGCATAGGTTGCGAAAGAGTCCAGAGGAAGGACAGGAAGCATCCAGGTGGATGTCAAAGTCTCCAAGAAGGAGGAGTTAAGTGGTTGAGACCAGGAGAGAAGAGGAGAGGTCTGCCCACTCAGAGAGGAAGGAGGAGATCTGACCAGGTGGCCGATAGATGGTGGCCACAGTAAGGGAGTGGCCAGGAGAGAGAGAGAGAGAGCCTGCAGATGTGGCATTCAAAAGAGGAGTAGGCCTGCGAAGGAATGACAGAGGCTGGAATCCACTCAGGGAAGATCAGAGCTACACCTCCTCCAGAACGGTTGGACCTGGCCGCAGAGAGGATCTTGTAGCCATCAGGGAGGAGAGTGTCAAAGCTCATGACAGAGCTGGCTGAGGAGACAGCATGGGGGAGGCAAGAAAGCTGTGGAGGGAAGAGAGGGGACATCAGGAGAAGGAAGGAAATTGATGAGGCACAGGAAGCGTCTATCAAAGAGGAGAAGATTGTACTGACGGTCTTGGACCAAGACGATACCATTCAGGTATACATTAATGATGACCTTGAGGAGTCGAAGGAGGCCAGGAGGGCCTCTCACCGGGTGCTACCATTAATGAGACAAGAAGAGAGAGGAGAAAGCACAGAGACCACATGAAGAGTCCATAGGTCTGGCGAGGGAATGACAAAGAGGATGTTGGTGAGGGTTTGCCTAGAGGAGGCACTGGTGTAGGTGTCAGCGATAGGGATGCCAGGATTGGAGACCAGGATGTCCTTTTTAAACATCTTCCTACCAGATTTAGTGAGGAGAGCAGGATAGTCGATAGAGAAGCAGTTACAAAAAAGATAGGAGAGACAGAGAGCACCATACAGTAGATGGGGAGAGGAGAGAAGAGGAAAAAGTGGGGGAGGTGGCTAGGCGTGGGGAGAACACTAGCGAAGGATGCAGGGAGGGCGGCAAGCAGACAAGACAGAGAGAGGTGAGAAAATAGTAGACAATTGGACAGAACATCAGGCGCTCAGACCATGGTAGAAAGTTTGCTAGATGAATGCTTTGCTAAGAAGTCAAAACCACAGAATGGCTCTACTTTCACAATGTTGCTCAGATACCTGAGAAAACTCACCTAATTCTAAGATTCCGGTATATGGGGAAAAAAGGCCTAGGTTTCACAATACAATTTTAAATACTTTCAAATACTTTCACAATGCAGTTTTTCAGTTACCGGTGAAACACCCCTGAGTCTGAGAGTCCTGTATAATGGGAAAAAGACCTAGGTTTCACAATACAATTATAAATACTTTCAAATACTCTCTCAATGCAGTTTTTCAAATACCGGAGAGAACACACCTAATTCTGAGAGAATGCTAAGTGGAAGGTTTAGGGTAGATTGAAGGTTCTATTCCAGACCCGGGCCACTCCTACCTTACTTTGTAGCTGCTGGTTGACGGCTGGCCACTGGCTTCCCCTGCTGACACCTGCAGACACTGTAGGGTGCCCCCTCTGCTGGAGCCGCCCTTTGCTTTAGGGGCCCTTAGCCGCAAGGGGCTGCCGGGCAGAGGGCTGTCCTGGGAGGGTCCGTTAAGACCAGAGACCTGCCCAATCAAGGGTGGAGGGAGGGCTGGGAGGTGGGAAGAGGGAGTGGAAGAGGAAGGAAGGGCTCTGGGAAGCGAGAGCTATTGAAAGCACAGAAGATTTAATATGTAGTGCTAAAAGTCAATATACAGAGTTTAGAATTGTAATGGACACTACTTTAAATCCAGTTTGTTCGTGATGGCTCCTGAATGCAAAACAAGCCCATCGTCCCTATCTCCATCCAGAAGTCAGTCTGCAAAGGAATAGCTGTCCTCAAAGAGGCATTTGCTGACAGAAATTAGGTCAGGATGCAGGTCTTCTCTGACAAATGGTCATAAGGTTGCGGGCTCTAGAAGTCCCTCAACATGCTAATTATTCATGTGAGGCTCTAACATACAAAGTAGTGTCCTCTTCCAGCTCCTCAACTGTGTCAGCTTTAGAAACGGAAGGGTATGAGCCATAGATGGAGTGCCGCAGTGTCTGGAAGCAAAGTACGTCTTGCATATGTGCCTGTTGCCAATCTTTGCTGCACCATTGATGTGGGAATTACCAGCAGACACAATTACTGTGGAAGGTGCCACAGTTTTTGGGTCCACAGAAACATGAGTGCTTTGGGTCTCTCCCCTACATTATCACTCACATGAGACAGAAGGAGGAGCATCTGGCGACTGTGGTTGAATTCCTAACTTCATTACTCAGGGCTCATGAATTTGTGAAGTTGCCCAAAGAGATACTTTGCTACAAAGGATCATGCTAAACCTCAGTGATGTGGTGCAATGCGAAAGGTGATGAGTAACCGAAGACCAGGACACCCTTATTAGAAAGGGTTCCATGCAACCTGAAATTTGCAGTAGGAAACCAATGTCCCTTTTTTACCCATATTTTCCTCTTGGCTTTACTGCAATGAGAGTTAGCCTATCATCACCTCATCTTCCAAAATCTTCTTGTGATAAAAGTGGCCCTCTGGCATCTGGCCTCGTCAAGTATCTCTTCTGGAGATTGTGAGTGAAGAATTCATTCTGTACCAGCGTTTGTCACTAAACCCCTCAGATTCTTTGCACTATGCCATTTTCTGGAGGGATATGTGGAGTAAGGTGCCTCCCTTACTGTGCATTTGATGTAAGCCAGGCTCTCACAGAAAACCCAAAGGGAGTAATTTTTGAGCCACTGTACTCAAGCGGGAGATTGTAAGTAAGGTGCAGCATTCTGGAATAGAGTCAAATCCCTAATACTTTGATACAACATACTCTCCGGGCGGGGGTCAGAGCCAATGCAACATTCCGGATATAGAGGACAATCCTTGAAAGTCTGCAAAGATAAAGATCCATGACCTATTAACCTCTCACAGCAAGAAAGAGTCCAGTGTGAAGGCACCCAGCAATAATGCTGTATTCTGGAAGAGTGAAGAACAATCCCTGTGTGTCTGAAGACTTAGAAAAAGACAGTGAAGTAACTGAGACCGTTTGGCAACAGAATGAGATTAGGACGGCTGACAGAGACCAATCCTTAAGCGCAAAGAAACTGCAACAAAGACTTCCGATACATTGTACTCTGGTGCCAATAAAAATGCCAAAAAAGAGAGAGAAAACAAGAATGATATGATGTTAAATATAATGAGCTGTCGCAATGCTTCCATGTTAGCCTGGGCCTTAAAATGTTGACTAGATGGGAGAATGATAAGGTGATGATTTTGAGCGCACATTTAGTTCCAAATTACCTTCATTTTAATATTTACTGGAAAATGGGCCAGGAAAAGGAAGTGGACTGTGTTTGCATCTAAGCTGAGACATTTTTACACTGTGTATTTATACGTCCCTTCTATATGAGAGGAAGAGTTAATATCTTGTACCACATTTGTTGTTATATGATTTTAAACAGTGCAGCCCTACTTTAGATATTTTTAGAGCTTTTAGAAAAGGAAACATTGTGTTTTGTAGTCGTTTCATTTCTCACTGCTGCACTCTTAGGATAAGATCAAGACCAAACGCAAGTTTATTTATTGACTCAATGCTGAACTATTGTCGCTCGGCTTTAGAGTTGACCATCTAATTGAAACATATAGAAAAAGATGGATTTCTGAGATATAATGCTATATTTGTACTGATTGTATGTTTATTTCAAGACCACAGATGCCAATTTAGGTAGAAAATGACTTACAATACCATATTTATAGAAGGCAGAGGCATTCCTTAGATGATGTCAAAGATAAGAACAAGGGGTGAGCCGGTTTATAAGGTTGTGAAAGAAGTGGGATATAGAACTGAGACAAAAAAGAGGGTGACTTAAAAATATACTATTAAACTAGTGGGGAAGTGCTTCAAGCTAAAGAGAAGTAAAGTACAGCCATACAAAATGTAGCTATTACTCGGCACTGAAAGGAGTGGTGGGACCAAGTACGAAGGATGGGGAAGTGAGTGGAGAAAGCTATTTCTATGATTTAAAGGTGAAGTTTGAGAAAATCCATGAAGATGTCCATAGTCAGGCTGGCTTTATAACACGTTCACCCTAGCGTCCTGATGCCTGAGGGCTTGTGCACGCTATACAAGTGAAAAACATAAATAAATAAATAATGATTGTGATGGACAGTGGGTCCAATGAGGCAGAGTGAGCAGGGAGAAAGAGCAGAAGAAAGGTGAGGCAAATGGGAAATCGGACATTGAGGTTGAGTGCATAGGAGGAGCAGAGTGAATGAGATACAGACAGCCAGGTACTGATGTGGAAGCCCATTCATAGCTTTTTAAACTAGGAGGAATTTGAAAAGAGAGTGTTTTTTCATGGAGAGCCAATCAGCATGGTGTTAGAAACTAGAAATATGGGCAGGGTGTCAATGCAGGTAGTGCAGTTGAGGACTTTTTCTAGCTAAAGGAAGGAGTAGAGAGGCATGCTAAGGTATAGGCAAAAGTAGTAATCAAATTTGCTGAGCATGAAGACAGAGTTTGGAACTTTGTAGAGTGGTGAGCAGCATTGGTGGTTTTGAATTTTTGCAGTCTGAGGTTGCTATCAAAAAGGACCCAAGGTTGTACGCCTTGTGCGAGGGAGCAAGAAGAAGATTGGAGAGGGGGGTTTAGGGATGGCACTGGATGCCAGGATACATATGAATGCCATTTTCAAAGAGTTCAGCATGAGGCATTGGAGAACCATTCAGTGACAGTTTGTAGTCATTTCTGAGATCGCTGGGGTGAAGGAGGGAAAGGAGAAAAAGATTTGACTGTCATCAATGAGGTGATAGTGAAAGTCAAATGACTAGATAAATCTTCCCAGGGCAGATGTACAGTGGGTGATGAGCAGATGACCCAGGATTTATCATTGAGGGGTTGGGTAGGGGTCAGAGGTTTGAGAGTTGCATTAGATTTTTAAGGCGTGATATGCCACTATGGGAGAAATTCAGGTAAGAGCAGATTTGCGATACGCAAGGTCCTGGCGAGAGAGATGAGGAGAGAGTGTGGCCAAGCATGCCGAAAGCTGCAGATATGTCCACAGGAATGAGTATAGAAGAGTGTTTGGGGTGGTGCACCTCAGAGAGATATTTGGAGTCATGCTTGATTTAAGTGTCGGTAGATGGTTTACATCGGATGTTGGAATTAAGTGAACTTTGTAGGGTAAAGAGACTGACCAGGCGGTGTCATGTCTGGGCCACAAACATTTATTAATAGTTAGAAAATACCTATCTATCCCTATCTCAAGGAGGGGTTTCCCTGCCTCAACCTAAAATTAAGGGAAAGTTAGAATGTCAGTTCAAATTAAAATTCACCGTCCTGAGTCAAATCATATCTCTATCCCTTACAGTATAATCAAAGGGTTCTAGTAAACACAAAGTTCTTACACCAGGAGAATGGCTCACTTCCCCTGGTGTGTAGTTCTCCTGCAAAAGTGGCACAAATGTTCTCAACCAGAGGGAATGGCTCCCTTGCCCTCACGTATTGGTTTTCACAAATTGTTCAATGTCCTGGTTTTGGTGAATGCAGAGAATTCCTCCCTTAACCTGTCTGTCTTTTATCACTGAGATTCTCTCTGTAGGCCAGCAGGAATGACTCCCTTCCGCTAGAGTTTTATTGTATCCAATCTGGATCTTTCCTACCAAGAGGATGACTCCCTTCTCCTGGTATCTGTGAGCTCTTCACAATGTCCACAAACTCTGGACCAGAAGGAATGACTGCCTTCCCCTGGTTCCCTGTATACTGAGTATAGTTGAATTGTCTCTGAACAATTTTGTGGTTCACCTGCTTCCACTTCCCATACTCCTATAGTGTTCTCATGGGTTCAGTGGCCCTCCTCTGGACACTGAGATGAGGGCGTTCTCATCGGATATTTGCTCTTCTTTTGTTATGACCCCAGACCCTTCTCGATTCACTTCCTTTATCCCCAATGACTCTTGGTTTATCACTGGTATGAGGGAGATCACTCCCGGTGCACAACTTCACTTCTTCATTCAAAGTGGTGTTGGCTTGCCACTGGTATGAGAGACATCACTCCTGATGCACAACTGGGTTTCTTTAACCACAATGGCTTTTGGCTGACCACTAGGATGAGAGAGATTACTCCCGTTGGACCCCTTTATATCCAACCCCTACCGGGTCTACCGTGAGCCCCATTACCTGCTCCAGGGAGCTTCCATGTCGCTGGTTCTTTCAGGAACATTGGTTGCAGCTGATTTTCTCAGCCGCTGTACTTCCTAGCTTCTGTTAGTCCTGTCGGTCTGAGCTGGCTCAGTGGGGATTGAGTTCTTCTGTTTTCTACCGAGAATCTGTTTCTTCTCCTGCCCAGAGCTAACCACGCCAGCGACCTCCGCCCAGACCCTTCTCACATCAGTGATTCTACTGCAGAGTACCTTGTTGGGAGAAAGCTAAGCCCGTTCCCCTCTCTGGTGAACCTGCTGTGGTACCTCCTCTGCGGTCTCCCAGGTTTGGGTTTGCCTGCTTCCATGCCGGCTTATCTTTCATTGATTCAGTCCTTCTTTGGTTTTTATTATAATATGTAGAACACTTCTCCGCAGAGCACTGGCAAGTTGCTCCCAATTCCTTGAAGCATTCTCTATGCCTGTGCACATCCATCCTGTCAGTATATGGACCAAGTTTCTTCATGCTTTTTTCCATCTTCTTCGACTCAGTAGATGTCACCATTAGAGATTTATAGTAAAACATGTACGTACTAGGTGGAGGCAGAGGGGTGGGGGGTTGTGAGAAGGTGTTAGAGGGCTTGGGGCTGTTAGGCTTGGGGAGTTGTGCCGACTGTTATCCAGGTAGTTGTCCTTATCCCGGGGAGGGGAGTCCCTCCCTATGAGGTCCTCCTGCATTAAACCACCCCTAGGGGGAATATTGGATAACAGCCTCACCTCCCTAGCCTCATGTGAGCAACAGTCCCCTGCCCCAGCGAGAAGTGATGACACCAAGTGAATTGTCACAACCTCCAAAGCCATTAGCCTCAGATATTAAGAAAAGCAATGTAAAGCAGAACCTATGTGTCCTTGCGCCTAATAAGAATCTCTAGTTTGTGTTTATTTTTAACTTAAGTGTAATTACCCCAGTTTCCAGTTTATTGCCCTTATCTCTGGATCAGCAAAGTCAGAACAAGTGTTTCCTCAGGACAAATGTGTGCTATCAATACATGATTGATGGATAAGCAGTTAGCTCAAGTTTATAAAACAAGAAGTATTGGTGCCAATTGCCAACATTTGGTTTGCCCTAACAGGGCATCTTCAAGGCCATTTCATATAAGATATGTATAATCAATACAAGACATCAATTAAAAATGAATACTTTTCTTTGCAAATTTACTTTTGGTAGTTATAGGTATATATATTTGAGAGACCAATTTAATTGCTAAGTCCGAAATGTTGGGCCCTAGAAGAAATTTGTATGAAGAATTACATATTTGTCAACTTTGTAAATCATCTTGCCAGTTGGAGATTCTAAAGCATATCTTCACGGTGACAATACATTGACCAATATAAATGAGATTTTTAAGAGCTTTTTAATTAATCTTTTGTTTATTTCTTCTGATTTCTTTGGTCTAGAATTATGGCAGGCACTCAAGTTTGAACGAAAACAGCATTGATTAGATTTATTTTTAAACTGTATGCATTGACAGAGGAAACGTTTGCATTTCATTGATTGTATGATGTAATAGGAATTAATTTTGTATGAACCAAGAAGAGCCACATAGGGGAAGGAGGGAGGGTTTGCATGTGAATCTATGCCAGGCCCAAGCTTGAGAACAGGAGTTACAGGTAAATGACAGTGCATGACACAGCCGGAGAGCCACCTGGAAATGGAAGCCTTAGACAGGGCCTTCCCATGA
This sequence comes from Ambystoma mexicanum, assembly GCF_040938575.1. Lineage (NCBI taxonomy): Eukaryota > Metazoa > Chordata > Amphibia > Caudata > Ambystomatidae > Ambystoma > Ambystoma mexicanum. The sequence continues at coordinate 1,402,821,576 of NC_090933.1, forward strand.
CCCACTGGGCCAAAATTGATTGAGAGTTGAGATGTCTTTCAAAAATTCTTTGTGCGTGCCACATACAACCTCAAGGCACCAGCAACGTCCAATGAATGCAACGCCCTTTCAGCAGGCATAGAAGGTTTTGCAAAGAAAACTTGCTTGAACCAAAGGCTCATTGAGATAGGATTCTGAAGGAACCTTCATCATAAATGTGAGGTGGGTCTGCATCACCACCCTTGTAGCGTGGAAACTCAAGTACAGCTGCTTGCAGGATAGGGCCTGAATCTCTTCGACACACCTGGCCGAAGTGATGGCCACCAGGAAAGCAGACTACCAGGAGAGAAACTTCAGAGAGGCCTGATGCATCAGTTCAAATGGAGGCCCCATGTGCTTGGTCAAAACCACGTTGAGCTCCCACGCCGGGGCAGGAGTCTCCACCAGCAGGAAAGCCCTGAAAAGGCCTTTGGGAAACTCCTTGATGAGCTTGTGTGTCCACAGGGGGGGCTTGCAAGGCATCCATGTGTACCGGTAAAGGTCGGCTAGATGAATTTTGATGCATTTTGATAGAGGCTTGAGCCAGTCAAGCTTCACCTTGTGAAAGCAGGTACGGGAGGAGCTACAAAGCTGTCACCCGCAGAGGCGTAATGTTCTGGGTCCTGCACCACACTGTGAAGTCCTTCCATTTATGGCCGTAACAAGTCAATGTAGAGGGCGCCCTGGCCTTGGCCAGGATCTTCCAGCACTCCAGCAGAAGGGAATAGTGTCCAAGCTCTAGTGCTACAGGAGCCAGGCCGTGAGGCTCAGCGATGCTGGGTCATGGTACCGTATTGTTCTGTTTTCCCTGGATAGAAGGTTGGGAAGTGAAGGTAGACGGATGAATGCAGCCACTGAGAGGTGGAGGAGGTCCAGGTACCATATCTGCCGCAGCCATGCCGGCGCGATGAGGATCATCCTGCAATGGCAACGTCTCAGTGTGCTAATCACACGTAGCAGGATAGGAGGGAAAGTGTACAGAGAGCGCCTGTCCCAAGGGAACAAGAAAGCATCCCCCAGACTCCTCAGCTGAGGGTACCTGCTGGCAAACTTCCAGCACTTGGAGTTGCCCGCTATTGCAAAGACGTCTATCTGGGGAAGACCCCAACTGCTGAGTCAAGACACCTGCTCCTGTTGAAGTTCCCACTCATCATGGTAGGACCATAGCTCCCTGCTGAGTGAGTCTACGATGGTGTTCTTGATGCTTTCCAGGTGAAAGGGAACGAGGAACATGTCCTGAAAAATGGCCCAGCACTACAGGGACTGTGCTTCAAGGGAGCGAGCGGGAGAGTGTGTCCCGCCCTGATTCCGGATAGAGAACATGGTGGTGGTGTTGCCCCTGAAGATCTGCAACCCCTTCACCTGTAGCTGAGGCTGGAAGGACTTGATGGCCCAGAACACTTCCCTGTGCTCCAGAACATTGATGTACAAGTCCCTTTCCTCTGTGAACCAGTGGCCTCTCAGGTGCAACTGCCCTGTGTGGGCTCCCCAACCTTCCAGGGAGGGGTCTGTGGCGGCTGTGGCCTGGTATGGATGAATCCAAAAACGGGCCCCTTGAGTGAGATGACCATCCACTGTTGTAGTGCTTGCAGGAATGCCCGATTAAGGGTGATCTTGTCTGCCCAATTGCTTGAGACCTGCTGCCACCTGGCATCTAGAAATTCCTGGAGAGGCCACATCTGGAGCCTGCAGAAAGTGACCAGATGGATGCAGGAAGACATCATGCCCAGCAGAGACTTGATGGACCGGACTGTTGCGATGGACTCTGCTGACAGTTGCTGAAAGGACCCTAGGATGGCCTTCTCCCCCTCTTGCGAGGGGGTCGCCAGACATGCAACCGTGCTGAGATCGTCGCTCAGGATTAGAGCATTCTTTTTTAAAATGTTAGTTTTATTTTATTGTTGTGATTTAGTTTACATGAAACCTTACACAACATTAATCTTCCGTGCTACTGTTCACAGAAACAACAGACAAGGACGGCTCATCTCCCAGTGGGCGGTAACCCATTGTTTAATCCATTATTTGGACTTGATTTGGTTCAACCTGAAACGCAAGTATGTTGTACAGGCCCTTTTACATGGAAAACATTTGAGGTATACAGGAAGGTTACCAAACCTTCTAGGCAACCTGCCATATTCCTGATAGGAAGAGTATACACCCAGAGCTTCCAATGTCAGTCTCCAGTCATCCGTGAACAATTTGGATATTACTGCTTCTGGATTTCCAACCAATTCCAACTCAGATGACCCAATTTGATCCAGCAGTGTACACATCAACCCCCTGAATCAGATAACGTATTCCACAGAGGATCTTTCCAGGATCTGATGAAAATCCACAAAAAGGGAATTGTGTGGAGGAGACAGAATCTTATGGAAGATTGATAATTGTTTCTACTGGAATCTGGCATTGAGTGAGATTAAATTCAACTCATGATGGGTAATTGCATTGGGCTGGAAAGCCCCAACACGTTTGTCCAAAGCATGCCCTGCATGGCATCTAGGCATGGGCCAAGATTTGGAGAAGCAATATCTAGAGTATACAATATCACAGGCTCGATTTCCCCGAAATAGTATTTTATAACCGGTAGACAGGAAAAATCACATAATTTCCTAAAAGTCCTCTTAATATGGGACACTTAGGGGATTATTTTGTCTGTCAGCATCTTTCTCCACTCATTTCTCAATAAAGTATTTGTTGGAATGTAGCCCAAATAAAATAATGAATGATCAAGTGAGGCCACCTGCTCGACCATTTCAGTCCACACGGTCCACCTCATGATTTTGGGCTTCCTACTGGATGGAAAAACCACCACCTTAGATTTACCCCTGTTTACCATAAGATTATTTTTTGAGGGGTAGAGGTAGATGTTCAATTTCAATTGGATCCCCTGTGGAGTGCAATCAAAAATAATTATGTTGTCCACGAAGGCCAACCAATGAAGTTTTAAATGGCCCAGTTTAACAGGGCCATAGATCCTCAATATCCCTCAAATAAAGATTGAAAAGCGTAGCTGCAAGAGTGCAGCCTTGTCTAAGCCCCAAGCTGGTCAAAATAAGCCTAGATACTGCACCTTCCTTGTTAAGGCGAATCCTCAGCATAGAGTTTTTATGCAGCAAAGCAATGAATTGCACCAATGTTCTAGGTACATTTGAGTTTCAACAACTTGTCCCATAACAACCGTCGGTTGATATAGTCAAAGGCTGAAGACAAATCTAGGGAGACCATATCAATATTGCCCCCATGGAACCCCTAACTGTGTGCCACAGATGTTTCAGTAAAGTGGCATTGAGTGATGTACCCATCTAACTAAAGCCCACCTGGAAACGTAACAAGTTGTCATTTTTGCTCAGGAAGTTGTTATGGTCTCTTGAAAGCAAGATCGAACAAACCTTGCTAGACGAGTCAATTAGGGCGATAGGTCTATAGTTTCTCGGATCACTGGGGTCACCCTTTTTGAAAATAGGGATAATAATGGACTTGGCTCAAGAAGCAGGACATAAATGGGATGCATAAATGGCATCAAAGTAGGGTTTAAATAAATGGGCCCAAGCATTTGGGTCCTTTTTTAGTAAAAAGGGCGGAAGCCCGCCAGGGCAGGGGGCCCTGGATGGTTTCAGTTTGTTTATGGCCCATATTATATTCTCCACTTCTCACAGACCTAACCCAAATGTAACCAAATTGTCAACCCAGTCCGCAGCATAGGGAGGCTCTGCCGGGATGTTACATATTTCTGGAATAGAAAGAGACCCAGGTGTCCTCTTGAATAACGTTCCCCATGCTACCAACCCCTGCCTTGGACTTCCTATTAATGGGGGACCAGACGTCTCTGGAATTGGCATTTAGGATAGTCTGCAGCATGGCTTGGTCATCTCTCAGCGAGAGATCACACCTAATGGATTTAACCAAATGTTTGTGTTGTTGGCATTCCTGCTTCTTGAGTTTAAGAAACTTGTTGATATTTGACTCGATTTTCTTTAGTAACCTAATCATACAATGTTTTTTTTATTTTAGAGATTTTTATTTTAAAATAAAAATAATTAATGATATATTTGTTTTATACGAATTTCGGACTCAAGAGAGATCTTTTGAATGCAGTCAATAATACATGGTCCAAAGATGTTTTTGCTCGAGGTTAAATCTTCCACCTTTGAGAACAAATCTTCTTGGAATAAATGCTTAGTAAGTTTAGCATACAACTTACTATCCAAACAGGAAGTTAAACCTTGCCTATCCGGTTTGACCAGAACCATCATGGGACAGACCTTGTGGGTGTGGACCGGTAAATTGAAGTTGTTAACTAGCAAGTGATCGCTAACTCCAGGATCGTAGAAACCCACATTACTACATAGAAGTTTAATTGCTGTAGAAAAGAAGAAGTGATCTATCCATGAATCCAAGTCCCCCATGTGCCAGGTGTAGATATGTCGATCCCTATTTAGGTTAACTTCCAGCTGGTGCTGATCCCAATAGGCCAAAAAGATGTCCCAGATCATCCCCCTCATAAGGTTTTTTAGAAGAGACCAAGGGAGAACAGGAGAGTGAGTTGTATCCATAGCCCTTAGCACAATTAGCATTGAAACCACCCCCCAATAATCAACGCGTGCTGGTGGCCCTCAATCAACTAGGAATCGAAAATATATGTCAAACAGGAATGAAATACCTCAATAGAATATTTAGCGGGTTCCATTACACATTTATCCAGAGAACCTCAATGTCTGCTTCAGAAAAGGCCACCTGCACGGCCAAAATATCTTCCCAAGCTAACCACAGCTTGTTGACAATGGGCATGGCCATACCACCACTAGGTCTTCCCTTTGCCCTCAGCGAAGCCGGAGTGAAAAAGGTAGAATACCCCTCCAAAGTTTCCTTTCCTGCATGCATTGTTTCCTGAATAAAAAACACAATGTAATTACGTAAATCCAAAGAACCATGCCATGCATGCAAGAGCTTTTTCTAGCTACACACATTCCAAGAAGGAAACCTAATCTTGGAGAAGCTACTATTGATTTAGGCCCATCGTGAGCGATGCAAAGGTTTTGATGGAAGAATCCACGCATGACCAGTTTTGTCCTTTATTTCCAAACTATAGGTAGCTCCGATTGAATAGAAGCTAAAACCTGTGAAGTAATCCCACTCAAGTTCCCATCCCATTCAAGTTCACCGGTAGAGTTGGTGCAATGATTGGTGGGGCCAAAAACATGTTAGCAGTGTCACTGGGCTCAAAGTGGAACATATCATATCCCAAAAACTGAAGTGTCTCCGTCTGTCCCCAGACCAGGTTTGCCACAATGTCCGAAAAAAAATGAAACACCATACGCTTATTGCTGTGCAGCGAAAATGAAATAGATTCTATATCCCCAGAATGTAGAGGTCTCAGAGTGGGGATTAAAGAAAATATATCCAATACCTTTGACCTATTCAGGCGTAAAGACCATGTTCTTGTGTGTGTTGCCCCCAACCCAAGACTTTTGTAGAACAAGTAGTAGTAGAACTTACTAAAAGTAACGGTCTCCCTGTAGATTCTATCACATTACTTTGTGCAGAAGTACCAGCGAATTGGCTTGAAACACGCCATTAGTGGGAGAAGGATTGCCCAAGGGAGATTCAGAAATCATCACCAGTGGTGTCCTAGTTGGTGGAAATGTAGATGCATCTACATAAACAAAATTGGGGGCATGTCCCACCAATGAGGGGTCCCCAGAGACTGGACATTCACAAAAGAATCGGTGGGTTTTTGTTTAGTTGATTTAGAAGCCCAAAACGAGGTGAGTTTAGATTACTGCCTTCTAACCAACACTTCCATGTTTGATCCGTCTGCATAATTAAGTTTAGTTGCGAGCAGGGGTTTCCCACGATGGAATCAATAATGATGGGATCAGTGCCATCTCTCTACACCTGGGCACTGGGGTATAAGCCTGTTCTACTGATTTGGGAAGTGAGTCAACATTACCCTGATTCTTCCTTCTTTTTTGCTTTAGTAACCCACCCTGCTGAGTATTATATGTCCAAGATGTCACACTCCCATGTCCCAAAGAATCTCCTGTTTGGACATTTAAGTTGATAATAGTATCAATTACTGATAATTGATTTACATGTTTTTTGGAAGTATTTGCAGATCTCGGTCTAGGAGCGGCTGATTTTTTGTCTTCTTTCCGTGAATTGCCCTCCTCTTCTTTTTCCTATTCATCTTTTGTAACAATGGTGGAGAGGAATGATTCTCCAGAAAGCTTGAGATAACTCAAACATTGCAGCTCTCGGGGGTCACCTTTCTGTTGTGTAAGGGGGCAACCCCAGTCCTTTTGGATGCTTTAATATGGTTTATAGACATGGGAAGGGAATGTTTTGCTGCAAGTGGTTCCACAGCACCCTCAAACATGACGCCATACTCATCCCTAACCACATCCTCTGATGGAAAGTCCCTAATAGCCAGTAACATAGAGGAATTTACAATACAATCCACCAGAGGTGACAGTGATTCCGGAGACCCAGTAATGTCTGTAACAGGGGGGTTGGCAACCCCAGAAGAGACTCCTGGGTCCCTAGATGTAGCCGCAAGCCTCTTTAGACCCCCCCATATTTAGGGGCACAAAAAACAGACTCCAAATTAGTCAACTGTCTGGACGAGAAACCACTGTTAGGCAGAATCCTATGCAGTGTCCTTAGGGACCACTACACACAATTAAGACTACAGGTGGCAATACAAGTTTTACCTTTGGTAAAAGCCTGTACTACTATGTCAGAGTGGTAGCAGTGGCAGATCAGTCAGGCTTATCTCAAAAGTATATGAGCAGTAGCAGAGATTACACAAAGGGACCACAATTACTGTGACTCAAGCAAACACTGACTCGGTTTCAGGTAGAAAAATATAAGTACATTTATTTTTAAACTATTCGTTATAAACACAACACTTCTATTAAACTTAAATAAAAACTACACGTTAAATATACTACAACTAACCAATTCACTTTGTACAGTAAGTCTCAAGGTAAGTACCCTGTGTTTGAATGAATCGGTGTTACGGACAAAACACGTTACCGCAAATATGATTGCGATCACTTTTTGACAGTTCGGTCTACTAAATAAACACGTATCCGTGACATGAAATGCTACCGGGGCAAAACACACTTAGCACCTGAGATACCCAGAGGGAGTTGGAGGCAAAAATCACAGGCAATATTTTGGTTAGGCAGACAGAATCAAGAAACACTCAGAGACAGGAGTTCAAAAGTCAAAGGGCCGGAGCCAGGGTCGACAGACATCGGGGCCTGTTGCCGAAGATCACACAGTCAGACAGTTCACTATTCAACGTAGCCAAAAGTACTTCGATATTGTCAATGTTCGGAAGCAAAAGTTATAAGAAGGAGGGAAGACAAGGGCAAGCCTTGGAAATGAAGAAAAGGGATTCACCCAGTTTCCTCAAGTAGAACACAGTACCTTGTTCCAATGGTGCAGCTGGTGCCCTTGCAGTTGTTCCTGTTGGTTTCCCGCAGACCCACGATTCCTGGAGCTTTGTTGTGAAGGAGGATGTCTGAAGGGGTTCTGCACCACACAGGGATGAAGCTGGCAGCAGCGACGAGGAATAAAAGGTGTGCTCCTTAAAAACAGGAGAGGCTCTTCAGGTGGCTATCTGGACCACTACAGCAGCGTGCAGCGATTCCGACCAAGGAAGAGGATCCTCTGGCTGTAGAAGATGAGCTGGTTATCCCCACCAAGCTCAAGGGAAGAAGACTCGTGACTGGATCTTCTCTAAGTCGTTGAAGGGAAGATAGCTCAGGACTGTAGCAGGGCTTCCCCGGGATAGGGTAGTTGCAGCAGCCGTTGTTCTCTCCGCTTCTCTTCGTTTCCTTGTAGTTCCAGTGGCGACTCTCTGACTTCTAGCCCAAGACACCTGCCTTTTATGTGGAAAAACCCCCCATTTACACCCAGCAGGGGGTTTGCCCAGCCCGGACAACTACCCTGGCCAATCATGACAAAGTGCGACTTGGGTTTCCTGGGATACCCTGTGCAGGGGGTGACTACACCCCTCCCTCACATTCAGCCCACCTAGACACCCAGGTGCCTTGAGGAGGGCTTCTGAGCAGAAGCCCGCCAAAAGACAGTGAACAAAGAAGGCGAACCTAGTTTTTCGCGCAAAGTAAAACACAAGAAAGACTTTAACAAAAAGAAATGGCGAATAAACCCAACCGGAGCCAAAAGAAAGACGATTTGGTTAAGCGGGTTTATGTTCGAGGCTAATATAATAGCCAAGAACAGTACCACGTTTATCTAATATAATCGCGGTAGAAAACTTAGGTAATATACCACTGCCACCAGCCAAGTCTAAATGTTAAAAGAGCGAAACAATGCTCTAGGAGGTACAGATAAAAAGGGATACGAATTAACCCTTTCCAGTACTCCATGGAAGATGGGGTGTACTGGATCTGTGGTAGATTGACTAAGTAAAGTTAATGGTAACTTTACCCTTTCCTGGAGGACGGAGTCGCCTCAGAAATGGAGTCGAGGGAAGTCTCAAAGACAACCCTGTGCCATGGCACGTAAGGTGCTATGTGACACACACAAATAGAAGGGGGCTCCTGAAGTGGTGTACTTCAGAGTCCACAATCACAAAAACAGGTAGAAACACATAGCAAAACACAGGTAAGAGTGGGGGAAAAGCTTTCACTCTTACCAAGTGGAAAAAAATAAACTCCAGAAGTCCAGCAAAGCTGCTGGGGGACTCACTAGGTGAGGGAAATTAGCTATAGAGGAGAATTCTCCCTAACAACCCCTCAGAAAACCCTCCACAAAGGAAAGTTTCTCATTTAACACATTCAAGATAGCTGTGTTTGTCCTTACAGCACTAGAAACCAATTATTGCTTCTCGTACAACGCTGTTAATTCTTTGTTGACATTTGAAGAGAATTGTCCCAAGTGTTCCCTTCAGTTTGGCCATTAGCCGGGGCCATAGGTGATTTATTCCAGAAGTCCCTGTCGGTGTCAAAATCAGACAATGTGATTCCACCAGCACTGGTAGTTGGTTTGAAGGAGGCAATGCCAGTGTCTGTGAGGCTATGTTTTTATTCTTGATCGAAGTTTTGTTGATTAAACCCTGGATAGCCATTTCAGCCTCAATGACCTTTCATCGCTTACTTCTGGGGCTTTGTGAAATGCCCCAGACAAGGACTTACACTGACTCTCCTGGGCCAGAACGGAACTATCGCCCCTCCCCAAAAGACCTCCTTGTAATCCTATCAGGGTCTGATGCTCAGTAATTAACTCACCAGTCGGATTACCGACATATTCAACTTAACTGATTGAGACATTACACTCTTTATTGTCCGAGCTGACGAGCTAGAAACTGGTGACTTGGCCATTTCACATCCAGTTAGGAGTTCCAAATCAGTGATCTCCTGCAAGGCACCCCCACTGTCTATGGACAGATTCAGTAGCAAATCTTTGTGTAGATTATGCGGTAGGACCTCACCTGTATCGTCCTCCCGCATATTTTGACCTACATTGCTGGCCCTATCAACAAAGCCATGATCTTTCCCCAAACCTTCCTAAAACATAAAAGAGTGCACCTGACGTGATCCAAAAACAAAGGAATCAGTAGGGAAACTCTGTCTTCGCGAATCAGTATGTGCTGAGTGTGGACATATCTGTAGATTGTCATATATTTTTGGAGTAGAAGCTGGCAATACTGCATGAAATCAAACCTGTTTCCCAGTAGGAGAAGTATTCTGTGTTGCTAAAATCGAATGCAGAGTTTTGGGTGACATACGTCTTGCCAACAGTTGCTTCGGTATAATTTGGTGTATAGAGTTCGCAAGAATAGAACCCATCACCTTTCTGCAGCTCTCCAGCAGAGGCGTTGCTAGGGGGGTGCTAAGTGGGCTATAGCCCCTGGTCTTTTGGTTGTAGCCCCGGATAGAATCTCAGGAGCTACAGCCAAAAGGCTAGCTAGCCCCCAGTCCCAACAGTTTCGACATTAGCGTAGCCCCGGGTCTTTTCGAGACCTAGCAACACCCCTGTAGTGAACCAAGTCCCTCAACCAACACAGGTACCTGTGCAGGCCCAATTGATTCTGCCGTTTCAGCAGTTTTGGAGTCTGTGTTGGAGTTTGTTTGCAAGGGGCACTGCCCATCCGTCCACTCAAACGCTTGGTCGCAGGGATTTTCACACGCCGAGAACTCCACAGGGTTTTGTGTTTCCAAAACTGTTGCAGGGCTATTATTAGAGGAAGATGCCACCTCCCTGTCCAGATGAACTACAGCACATGACCTCAAAGTATGTTTGGACATGGCTTGAGTAATGCACCAATGAGTCTCTTTTCAAACCCAGAATAAACCCATAAAAGTTTGACTCCTAACAAATCGTGTATCTATCTATCTATCTATCTATCTATCTATCTATCTATCTATCTATCTATCTATCTATCTATCTATCTGTCTATCTGTCTGTCTGTCTGTCTGTCTGTCTGTCTGTCTATCTATCTATAAGATTTTTATATAGTGCCACTCGCCCAAAGGCCTCAGGATGCTCACGAGTATCGGCCCAGGAATTAAGGCGTCACCCAAGGGCCGAAAGGTGTTGACTCAAAGGGCTCAAGCCCAACAGTCGTCAACGCTCTGCAATAAATCGTAATCAGTGCAAATTCAAAAAGAAGTTTGAAACTCTACCAAATGCAAGTCTTCGGAGAACTGAATCAAAGGCCTGCGGCCCACAGTCGTCAGGTCTCTGGACGTAATAAAGAGAAAGCAAGCAGTCAAGCAAGTGGCCAATAAAGTTCCTTAGGCATACTTCACCAGGCTTACCACTTGGAACTTGCTAATGTTGCTTCATGAGGTTCTCTGAAAAGGTGGTCCAGCCAATGCAGTGCACAGAGTGCACGGCCTGCACAGACTGCCACTCGCACGCCACACCGCTATGCTACACGGACTCTGGGTGTTCTTAAAGTCACTTCCTCTTGGAATAGAAAACACTGTAGACAGACTGCACCTCTTCCGTAGTCTGCACAGACTGCCACTCGCACGCCACTCTGAAAGCATTTGGATGCCACGCACGCCACTTAGAGTATTCTGCGATGGTGCCACATAGGACTTTGAATAGTTGATCAAGAATCTGAGTGAAGTCAGAATGCGTATGGTCTCCGCCGTGTGCTGGGTCACCACCGTGTGAGAGCAGATAAGGGTAGACGTGTTTCCCTTGTGGCATAGATGCGCAGCCACCGGGGCTTAGCATTTCGTGAACGCCCCGGGGCTGACTTCAGGCCGAATGGCAGGGTCCTGAACTGGTAGTACCTTCCCTGGACCACAAAACACAGGAACATCTGATGTTTCCTATGAATGGGGACATGAAAGTATGTGTCCTCCAGATTCAGAGTTGCCAGAAAGTCCCGTTCCTCCAGCTGGTCGAGCATGTGTTGCAATGAGACCATCCTGAACTTCTGGGACTATAAGTACTTGTTGAGGCATGTTCAGTCCAGGATTGGCTGCCACTCTTGTGACTTCTTCCGTAACAAAGTATCTGGAGTACACTCCAGAGTCACCGAGTTGCTGAGGGACAGGCTCTAGTGCCCGTTTCCTTAACATGGCCTGCACCTCCTGTAACAGCTTAGCCATACGCAGTTCTTGACACGCTACAGGAGGAATGTGAGGGCACTTGTGCTGAAATCTGAAGGTGTGCCCTGCTGAATAACATCAAGCACCCGTTTGTCCATGGTGATGGCTTTCCACTGTTTGACAACGTTTGATAGCCGGCCTCCCATTGAGGTGTGAAAGTTGGGACCCAGATGCGTGGCCGATTCAGGCCTGCTTCGGTGTCTGCATCCTGGCCTGTTGGCGACACTGACCTATGCTGCCATAGGACAGGGAGCGGCCACTGTAGGCTTCATGGGATGTAGAGCGGGAGGGCTGATCACGATATGGGGTAGAGTACCCCTTGGAGGACCTGGAGACCTTCCCTCTCAAGGAACGAAATTATGACGATCGTTTCTACCGCAGGGTCCCTAGAAACCGTGCCATCTTCATATCGTTCTTGATAGCCTGGAGAGTCTCATCCACGGCCTTTTAAAAAAATAACCCATCAAAAGGCATGTCCATAATCTTGGACTGTACGTCTGCTCTGAGGTTTGTGGCCTTTAGCCAACCCTGGCCTCGAAGGGCCACACCATTTCCCATCTGGCAGAACCCAAAGTCTGCTATGTCCAGTGCCACTGTGATGGCATGGTCTTAGGCCACATCCGCCTCCTGGAAAAGGCCCAGGGCTTCACCTTCTTGTCATCCGACAGCAAATCCAATATCTGCCCGAGCTTGTACCAAAGCTCCCTTTCATAGTGAGACAGGATGGCGAAGGCATTGGCGACATTGGTGGCCTTGATGGTGGAAGCCACAGTGCAAATGTTGATTTTGCCAACCGCGTTCAGCTTTTTGCCCTCCTGCTCCAGCGACACCATGGAGGATAATGGCAGCAGCCGACACACCAAGTCCGGAGAAGTCTATGACCTCAGGCACCTGGGGCCCGTGTCTGGCACCCTGTACTTCTCCCCCTGCTTGTCTCTCTTTGAGAATGTGGTGTTTTCATAAGGGCCAAAACGTCCTCCCAGATGTCGTCCAACAATGAAACCGACATGACAGTCTTCCTCGAAGACTCACAGTGCTGAAAGAGAAACCCCTCTTTCTTCTTCTCCTACGGTACCAGACTAAAGAGTTTGTCTGCCCTTGAGACCATGGTGTGGAAGGAGCCAATCCCATCCTGTGGCCCTGGTGGGTTTGTCGGTACCCAGAGGATCCCCGTATGTAGGGACATAATCTTCAAACTCGTCTGTAAGAGTTGCTGTGGTCGTTTCTGTGCCACTGACTGTCCGCAGTGGTTTCTCTTCCACCAGGGTTAAGGCCTTATGGGGAGACGTTGGCTGATGCTTCAGTTTGGGTGGCTGCTTTGGCCTGAGAGGACTTGACCTGGGAGGACTCCTGGTCAGAGGCCTGGGAGGACGGTGCGTCGGCCCAGGTGCTGTTGCAGCAGGCAGCCTCTGCTGAATCTTCACCACTAAGGAGTGCAGGGTGGAGACGATGTCCAGCAACATATTCCTGGGTGCTTGCAGGGGTTTGAAGGCTGAGCGGGAATGGATCTGGGCTTAAACCCTTTGGGAGCACAAAAGGCAGGTATGGGTCCTGGCGTGGAGATTCGTTCTCGGACATGGGCCCCTGCCCACCCTCCATGGTCCGAGTAGAAATCTCAGGCGGGGTTTTTAAGGGTTTAAAAAGGTGGCTTGGGGGGACACCCCCCCAAAAAAAAAAAGCATTTGATGCACTTTTATTCGTTAGATAATATTCAATGGAAACATTTTCGATCGAAAATGTTTCATTGGAAAGACATGTAACCTTTAAAACATTGCCCCGTTTTCATCAAGGTCAGTAGGCCAGCTGAAGATCTCCCCACTTTCCAAGTGATGGCTGGATTATAACATATCTCATAGCCTTCACAGAGTGGTTTGGCTACCAACCAGGTCTTCTGAAGGCATATGAAGTCAAATGTGTGCAAAACCAAATCTCCTTTACTACACAAATGAGTAAAGCCCCTGGTATTCCATGAGGCTACGGTGTTCAGGTCACCACAGAGTCAGGAAGATACAGATGATGTTGTTTCTCAGAGATCCAGCCAACCATGACCAGTCTACTGTGGGACAGGGACTCCCTTGGTCGTCGCTCGCATCCTTACTCCTCTCGCCTTGTTGTAATTAGTGGGATATGATATTTGAATAGAAACAGGCGATAGTTGGTTACATTCTTCGCCTGTAGGGGCTATAGCATTTTTTGAGTGCGTTGACGGCTTTCTTTGCCCCGAACCATAATTATTTGAATGCGCCCTTGTAGCTGCTGATTTCCTGCCATTGGGAGGTCTATTGGGTTGATCGTTCTACATAGTGTGATGGTTACCCAAGGCTGCATCTGTTAATTCGAACCCCAGAGGTAAGAAGTCAACTGACATCTCCAGAATAACTTGCTTTACCGGTGCGGAATTCAGGTGCACAGTCACCCAGTCCATATCCCTTTCATTGACAAATGCAACAATTTTAATGTCATTTTGGTCAATGAATCGCAGCTTCGGAGCAGAATCAGGGACATTTCTGTTCCTTATTAAGCCATCCTTCTCTCTAATGATCCTCTCAAACATTATCTTGGGTATGGCAAGTGCCTCGGATCTTCCCTAATCAGACTCAGGGACTTCGCATCTCCTCTCCATGAATTCTTCCTTTGAAGGAGAATTATTATGGGATTCCTTCAATAAACTGGCTCTTCTTTGCTTTTGTGTAAGGAACGGGAAATCGCTGCTTTGGGCTTGAGCCCAGTCCAACTTTTTGGTAACTGATTTTGGACCAGGGGAGAATCCAACGTCTTCCACTGTCGACTCATCATGGCCCGGTCCATCCATCACATATGTCCGATCATTTGTTTCTGCAAGATCATCCGGGGGATCATCCATGTAGGTTGATAAGTCCAACAGGGTTTGAAGAAGCTCATCTTCATTCTCTAGTTCTTCGATAATTTCTGGCATAGGGACCAGATCTGCCCTCTTCTTGATAGCTGGCTTGATAGAACCCTGGCCTCCTCGATCTGCCGCGATCATAGTTAGCCTCCCCAGAAACGCTCTGGAGCCATTCAATGTCCCCTTCTTAGGCCCCAGAAGATGCTTAGTTTTCCTTTGTGGGAGGGGTTTGACCACCTGCTTTGAATCACTGTCTATTAGGCCCAGTTGTTCAAAAACGGGATATGTTTTTCCCACTGAAGAATTTGTGTTCACCCTAGGGGCCTTAACAGCAACAGTCAATGACTTCACAGACAATGGTGCCTGTCCCTCCAGCTCCCCATTTTGTTGTCAGTTTGGAGTATTTCTTCAGCATGGGGTCTGGCATGGATTCACATGCTCATGAATATTCCCCGTCGTCAGGCTGGGAATCCTCGGTAAAGAAAAAATCAGTATCAGTTTCGTTTCTGATCTGTCTTTCGTAGTAGTAACCAATCACTGATCTCTGCGTCATACTGACCACAGCCAATGACTGCCCTATACCTAAGCCCCGCCTCTGGCAGCCATCTTCAGATTTTTACCGCACGTTCAAGTGTTGGGAGTCCTCGTGCTTAACTCTCGAGCTTTTACTGTGTGTTTCGCGCTTTTTCAGGTGAATTTTCACTTTTTTCGGTTAATCGAGCCTCAAGCTCCACCGTTTCTACTCCCGTTAACGGCTACCCGTTACGGGATTTTCCTACGCCCTTCAAGGGTGAAGATTTCGTCGAATCGACTTCTTGGAGGATTCCAGAAGATTCACGGCCTACTTCGAGATGGCCCAGGACGCGAGTTCGTCACCCGGACCCAAGCTGTTTCGCAGCTGCCCTGGTTGCGGGCTGCAGAATGTGTTTAAGGAAGACGAACATTTGCGATGCCTCTACTGTCTTCATGGGGACAAGACTCATGTAGAGAAGGACTGCCAGTTCTGCAAGAACTTGTCTGAGCGGACCATGAGGGACCGTCGATCCCGTCTCGCCAGCTGGTTGGAGAAGGGCTCAACGGGTGAGAAGAAGAAGAAAAGGTCCGAGCAGGCTTCTAAGTCCTGTGCGGGCACCCCAGCAACGGGGGCCCAACACCAGGCCAAGCGCCACGAGTCAGCTGGCTCCGGGAGCGCCGAAAGGTTGGGCTCTTCGGTCGCCAGGCAGGGCGCGCCTTCCCCCGCTCCGTCAACCACAAGCCAGTGCTCCGGTTCGGGGAAGAGGAAGTCCGAGACCCCGGGTAAGCTTCGGGAGAAGCCCCGTCCGATCTCGGAAGAGGGGGAGCGAGGCGTCGCCCCTCCCCCTAAGGAGAAGGCCCGGGACGCACCTAAGGTGGTGAAGGCCCCTACCCAGCAGGCAAAGGCCTCTATCGAGGCGATCACGGCGACTCTGGCCAAGCCGGCAGAGACCCCGCCAGCGGAGACTGCCTCCGGGACTAGAGTTTCCCTGCCGCCAAGGAGGGAATACTCTTTTCAGCCCTTCGTCACGGCCACCATGATGGAAGAAGCGAGGGGGGGCACGGTAGCCTCCTCGAGCTCGGAGTCAGCCTCGGAGGAGGAACTGACCGAGGCCGTGAGGAACCTCGAAGTCCAATTCGAGAAGGTTCGATCCCGTAAGGAAGATCCTCGGGAGATAACCGAGGAAGACGACAAGGGCGAGGAAGAGTAGCCTTCCCTTCCGGCGCAGCCGGAACCTAGGCCTCAGGATGGCTCGGCGGCCATTTTGTCTGCAATCCAGTCCTTATGCTCTGAGATAAGGACGAGATTCCCACGGCCCAGGCCGGAGGACCCGCAACCTCAGAACAAACGACAGAGGACCCAACCCTCTCCTCCACTCGCCCCCGTAAGGCCTACAGTTCCCTCCTCATCCTCCCACGAGTCGGGAGATGACGGTGCGATGGGCTCGACGACGGGTTCTGAGGGCGACGACGACGGAACGGGTCTCCCCTCTCCCGTCGCACGGGCCTCGCCGCCCGACGAGATTGGCTCAATCCACGCCATGATCGCCAGGGCGTCCGAATTGTTCCAGCTCTGCCCGGAAGAGCAGAAAAAGGAAGGGTTCCTCTATCAGCGCCGGGAGGCCAAGAGGAAGACTGTCATCGCGGTGCCTCTAATCGATGACATCTGGGAGGAGGGCCTGTTGGTTCTCAAGAACCCCTCCACGGCACCAGCCAAATGGGACCGGTACGAGAAGAAGTACCGGGTCCCCGAAACCGCCCCCCTGTGCCTCAGGGCCCAGCCAACGCCAGACTCGGTCGTCTCAGCGGCGGCGAAGAAGAAAGCGGCGGGGTCAGGAGCCTCGACGTCAAATTCCCCGTCGGACAGCGAGGGAAAGAAGTTGGACGCCATGGGGCGGCGGGTCATTTTGTCGGCAGCGATGACGATCAAAGCGGCCAACGCCCTGGCGATCGTGGCCTGTTACGACAGGGAGCTCTGGTTTAAGCTGGCCCCCATATTGGACTTCCTACCGGACGACAAGAGGTCCGAGGCCCTGGAAATACTTCAGGAAGGCGAGGTGGCGTCGGACCACGCCGTAACGGTGGCAACCGATATTGCAGATACCGGGTTCCGCCAGCTGGGCAACGGTGTTTGCCCACGACGACGGGGTTGGCTCCGGGCGACCGACTTCCGTCAGGACGTCCAGACCAGGGTGTTGGACATGCTGTTCGACGGCAGCAACTTGTTCGGGAAGGCGGTGGACGAATCCCTCCAAGCCATAAAGAGGGACACAGAGATGGCCCGCGCCCTAGGAGCCCTTCAGCAACGACGGCCCTTTCGGAGCTCCGGAGGCAGACAGGGTGCATCCAAGGGATCCAGCGGTGGCTCGTCGTCCTACCGCCAGGCGGCACGCTCCTCGTCTCAGGAGGCCTACAGGGGTCGCGGCAAGCAGGGAGCGCCTCGCCGCCATCGGCAAGGTGGCCAGGGCGGCAAGGCCACCACCTCCAAGCAGGACTGAACCGGCCGTGGCCTCTGGCCCCCACCGAAGCACACCGGTGGGAGGCCGGCTGACGAAGTTCGTCGGCGTGTGGAAGTCCATCTCCACCGATCATTGGGTGCTGGATACCCTGGCAAGAGGAAACTCTATCGAATTCCTGAAGAAGTGCCCTCACATTCCACCTGTGGCCAGGAAGGAAAATCACGTCCCGCAACTGCTGTTGGAAGTACGGGCGATGCTCAGGAAAGGCGCCATCGAGCCCGTCCCGAAGAGGCTCCGGGGTGTACTCAAGGTACTTCCTCGTCAGGAAGAAGACGGGCGGCTGGCGCAACATCCTGAACCTTCGTCGTTTGAACAAATACATCAGGTCACAAAAGTTCAGGATGGTCACCCTCCAGCACGTGCTGGGACAGCTGGAGGAAGGCAACTTTCTATCGTCGCTGGACCTGGAGGATGCATACTTCCACGTTCCCATCCTCAGAAGTCACCGAAAGTTCCTCAGGTTCGTCGTCCAGGGACGCCACTACCAATTCAGAGCACTGCCGTTCGGATTGAAGTTGGCCCCCAGGGTCTTTACCAAGTGCCTAGCACCGGTGGCGGCGTGGCTGCACCTGCAGGGGATTCACGTCTACCCCTACCTGGACGACTGGCTCATCCGCTCAAGGACGAGGGAACTCGCCGTCGAACACACTGCGAGGCCCGTCCAGCTACTCACAGACCTGGGATTCGCCATAAACTACCCAAAGTCCCACCTGGTGCCGTCGCATGTGGCCCTGTTTCTGGGAGCGAAGCTCTATACAGTGAGGCGCCTGGCGGCCCCGTCGGAAGAACGGACGAAGACCATTCTAGGCAAAGTGCAGCGCCTGCTAGCCACGGACGTGGCCAGGGTGAGGTCCATCAAGTCCCTCCTGGGGATGATGTCCTCTTGCATCTACCTGGTGCGCCTCGGCAGACTACGGATGCGCCCTCTTCAAGAATTTCTCGACGCCCGTTGGATGCAGGCGACGGGCACCTTCGAAGACAGGGTCCCCCTCAACGAGGTGTTCCGGCGGGCGATTCAGTGGTCGGGCATTCGAGCGCACCTCACGGCGGGCAAGGACTTTCAGACGCCGGCGTACCAGGAGACGGAGACGACGGACGCCTCCCTGGAAGGGTGGGGTGCCCACACCAGAGATCTCCACGCAAGAGCCCATGGCTCCCGGGGGAGAGGCTCCTGCACATCAACGTCCTGGAACTCCGAGCTGTGTTCTGGGCTCTCAAATCGTTCCTCCCGTCGCTCAAGGGCAAGGTGGTGCGGATCTTCACGGACAACACCACAACAATGTTTTACATACGGAAGCAGGGAGGCACCAGATCCCCATCCCTATCCAGGGAGGCACAGGATCTGTGGCACTGGGCGGTCGCCCAGGGGATGTTCCTGGTTCCCTTCCACCTGGCAGGAGAAAGAAACACTATCGTCTACTCGCTCAGCAGGGAGCTGCGCGCGTGTCACAAGTGGGAACAGCGCCAGGATCAGGTGGATCAACTCTTCCGACGATGGGGCAAACCCCAAATCGACCTGTTCGCAACAGCGACAAACTCGAAGTGCAAGAGGTTCGCCAGCAGGTTTCCCCAGCCGAGAAGCATGGGCGATGCGTTCTCGTTTCCCTGGGACGGCCTATACCTGTATGCATTCCCTCCGTTGCCGTTGCTGCTTCGACTCAACAACCAGCTCAAGAGGTCCCGGTGCAGGATGATCCTCGTCGCACCGGCGTGGCCGAGGCAGATCTGGTTCCCGGACCTTCTGGACTTGTCAACGTCCCCTCCCATCAAGCTGTCAGCGGACGCGGACCTTCTCTCCAGAGAAGGAGGCGCCATCTTCCACCACAACCCGGCGTCGCTGAACCTGCAGGCTTGGCTCCTGCAGCGCTAGAGTTTGGAGGCTACGATATACCGGCCGATTGCAGAGAGGTTCTTGCAAAGGCCAGGGCATCCTCGACTCTCAAATGCTACGGTCATAAGTGGAAGAGGTTCTCTATCTGGTGCCGAGCACAGAAGATCAACCCCCTACGGATTACGGCCCATCAAGTGCTGGCCATATCTGCTATCGTTGGCAAAGGCTGGGCTAGCCCATGCTTCCATTAAGATTCATCTGGCGGCAATCTCCAGATATACCAGAACCACAGGACGGACGTCCATGTGGTCCCATCGACTGGTAAAAGAGTTTATGAAAGGACTGTTCCGGTCGTTCCCGCCGGTGAAGGCCCCGGCCCCGGCGTGGGAACTTAACGTGGTGCTGACCAGGCTCATGGGGCCCCCATTCGAGCCGATGCACTCCGCACCAATGAAGTTTGTGTCGTGGAAGACTGCATTCCTGGTGGCCATTACCTCCGCACGACGAGTGGGAGAGATCCAGGCCCTATCCTGCAAAGCACCGTACTTGACTTTCCATGCCTCGAGGGTGGTGCTTAGGACGCACCCCTCCTTTATGCCCAAGGTGCCGTCGGACTTCCATCTTAACGAGCCCCTGGTGTTACCTGTTTTCTTCCCGTTGCCGGCCGAGAGGACTTTGCACTCGCTGGATGTGGCTAGAGCGCTGAAGTTCTACGTGGACCGCACAAAGAGTTTCCGGAGGACATCACAGCTGCTTGAAAACTTTGGACCTGTGAATCAAGGGAAGGCTCTCTCGAAGTCTTCTATTTCCAGGTGGCTCTCCAGCTGCATCATGCACTGCCACCGGTTGGCTAACCGACCGCTGCCAGGCCGTCCAAGAGCCCATTCGACCAGAGCGATCGCTGCTACTACGGCGTTCTTATCTGGTGTGCCCCTGCTGGACATCTGCAGGGCTGCTACATGGATGTCGACGCACACCTTCACGAGATTCTACTGCGTCGATCAGGATTCCAGGGAGGAGTCCAGGGTCGGCCAAGCAGTGCTGCGCAACCTGTTGGCTTAAGGTGAGCCTGGTGAGGAGGTAAGCGATGCTTAATGTTGAGTTGTTGTATTGCTTAATGTTGAGCCTTTGCCACCTCCCGTGGTTGTGCATGTGTGTACTGCTATGTATTCTTATATTCATGAGCATGTGAATCCATGCCAGACCCCATGCTGGAGAAGGAACAAGTTACTTACCTGTAACTGTTGTTCTCCAGCATGGGTCTGGCATGGATTCACATGCAAACCCTCCCGCCTACCCCTCTGCGGCTCTTCACTTGGTCATACTGCCACTTCACGTGCTACCAAATCTGAAGATGGCTGCCAGAGGCGGGGCTTAGGTAGAGGGCAGTCATTGGCTGTGGTCAGTATGACACAGAGATCAGTGATTGGTTACTACTACGAAAGACAGATCAGAAACGAAACTGATACTGATTTTTTCTTTATCGAGGATTCCCAGCCTGACGACGGGGAATATTCATGAGCATGTGAATCCATGCCAGACCCATGCTGGAGAACAACAGTTACAGGTAAGTAACTTGTTCCTTACTTGCAATGTCATTCTTCCAGGATGAGTGTGCTGACGGCCCTGCTCAGGCGGGCCTTCCTGAGAATGATATAAAGCCTTGCCTCGCTGGGAAGTAGCCCTTTCTTCTCTATGCGTTAGCATCGAAGCTTTGGGACCATGCTCATTGATTACCTATGATGTATACTATGGTGGTCCAGTACTTCCCAACCATCACTGCCTTTATGGCTTCTTGTCCATTTCAGTAGATCCAGTATGCCTATCATCACTGTAGTCTTCTCCCAATCTTCCCCACGCACCAGATCAAAAAGCCATGCCTAACATTGAGCAGACAGTTCTGCTTCTTTATCCAATCTAGTGTGAACGGTCTCCACAAAACGGTCCAGGGAAGAGAGTTTAGTAGGCATCATCGCCAAAAGTGAGGCCTGATCTTTTAAAAACTCATTCAGTGATTCATACATTTTCACAAAGGGCTAAAGGGAGACATTTAAAGCCACCATCACTAAGCTCTGTAGTTGGATATACTCCAGCCCCCCCTGTTGCATGTGTGGGTTGGAGCTGCCAGATCTTGTTCTCTCTGAGGAGACAGTGGCACTAGATTCAGCCGAGGAAGTCGAGGAGAGGTAAATGTTCTCATTTATTCTGTACGAGGGAGTATCAGGTGGATCCATGAGCGGGGGTGCCTGCGACAACTGAGGATAAAACCCCTGTCCCGACCCCAACCCCACTTCAGTGTTCTCACTGAACCTCATCATAGCAGAGGCCATTGGACACAAAGCGGGCTGAGCGGTGAGGGCCGCCCGGTGTCCCTCCGCCGTTAATGTTCCCAGAAAGCATGAGTTAGCCTCTAATCGCGAGGGAGCCACAATGTCCCATGATTGAGGTATAGAGCACCCTGAGCCCGCTAAGTCACTAAACCTACATTGGGATTGTCTTGCGAAGCTCAACTCTGCGATGTCTGCTGCTAGTCTCCTCGCCAAAGCCGCATGTTGTGGCTCCAGCATCAAGACGGAGGAGAGTTGGCCTTCCAGGGGTTTGGCTTGGCTATAGGGGGTGGCAGAACAGCATAGTCCGATGAATCTGGATGGTTAAAAAACAACTCCAAATAGGCTATGTCCCCTTCAAATTCCCAGTCATCAATGTCTTGTTCTCTCGCTTTTTGCTCCATCTTGGATGGTTGAGGACCCGTGGACCAAAGTCCCCGGCAAAGATCGCCCCTCTGCACACTCACTAGACAGAGCGGCGACCCCAACCGAGAGTAGCAAGGATGGCAGGCACAGGCCAGAAGACATTGAAAGGGGAAGCAAGAGTTCTCGAGTGGGAGAGTTCAGACCCATCTCGGTATGGAATCTCTCATAAATAATATGAGAAATATGAGGCCCTGTTAAACCATGATCTTGCCCCACACCACTGCTTGAGCTGGGAAGTGCCTTTTCAGACAAATCCACCAAGGTGTTGGTTTCCTTGCTCACTCATGGAATTTCAAGAATGAGCCTTTCGAGGTCAAAGTAGGGGCCAAGACAAATGAGGTAGGTGAGGTGTGGGGCACATCCTCACACAGTTTGCCCATACGCCGAGTGCGCTGACCCTTTTCTGGCATGTTGAAAAAAAGTCCCTCTTTGTTGTTTGTTATTCATTTTTATAAGTAGTCGCCCGAGCTGTGTCTTCAAAGATATTTTAGCGGACATGAAGATGTGAGGACAGTGAAATGAGGCAAACTGAGATTCCTGCAGTGCCCCCAACTCGGTTGACAGTTAGCCAGTTGCAAGAATTCCTCCCCCCTTCAGTTTCCTTCGACCCGCTCGACTGCTCAGACTGCAAGACTTTCTTTACGAAACTCCATTATGCAAGTACAATGTTGGTGGCCTCATCCTTCAACCATCAGCCAGCGGACTGCAGACTGATACTTTCCGTCCGCTTCGCGGTCCGCTTCGCAGGAAAACAGCTGATATGGAACAGCCTGGAGCAGCCTGTAGGAGGAGCACGGTAGCAGCAACAGCAAGGAAAGACTGGCAGATCATAGCAATAATACTCTATTCAGTGGGTTTAACTGACTGGTAGCAGCCCACAGACTATCGTTAAAAGCCTTCAATGATCTCAGGATAATTAACTCAGGATTGGCTAGTTACCAGCTGGTGAAGCCTGTCAAACAGGATATTATGGCTTAAATGGGTCTTTTGATTGATAGATCATGTTCATCATGTTAATAGTAATCATAACAAATGTTCCCCTTCTCTGTTCCAATATGTATGAAGGTTCATCAAATTTGATATGAAGAATAATAAAACAAGGAAAGATGGTGTGTATACCAAAGTGGGACTAAGAGCCAAAAACACTGTCCAAATATTCCTTTAATACATTTCTTAACTTTATTTTTGTCTGTGATACTTTTTTGTGATACATGGGCTTCATTAGGAGTATTCCGGCAGCACCGACGGGTTACCGGCCGACTAGCCTTACTGTTTCCGCTGCCTGACATCCCAGTGCTACCAGGATATCACAGTCGACAGAGTAACAGTAAGTTCCCATTCCCGTGAAGTCCCATGGGACTCCATGGGAATGGGAACCCTGAAGCACCAATGGGGTCTGAACTCCCGGCAGATCAGGCCTGACGGTAGTTCAGAGCCCCTACCGGCAAACACAGAATGAACCGGTCCAGAAAAGGAGCCAGTAACATTGTTACTGGCACCTTTGTTTCCGGCTCACTTGTAATGAGGCCACTGTCACACCACTCACTGCACATGATAATTGAGTCAGGTACTCTTCCCCAAATATCACAATACACACACCTTGTTACAATGCAATCAACTAAAGTGAAACAATTCAGCCTTCAAAATGATTAGATATCAAATATTTTGTAGAGAAATTAGGTGTTTTAATAAAAGTATTAACTACTCTATGCCTCACATTATTTTTGAAATAATCCAGAAGAGATTGCGTTTTTTACAACTATCTTCAATTAGTATGTGCAATTCAGCATAAACATGTATATGCAACATATTTACAGAGTTAGAAAAATCACATTTTGGTTATGTTACAGTTGTATTATATACAGCACCTATAGGACTCCATGGGGATGGGGACCATGGAAACACTGGTTCCGTCTATGACAGAGCCGATGTTTCCATGTCCGCCTGCAGGCGGGTGGTGTTAATCCCGCCAGGTCTGACCTGACACCTCCCGCCTGCAGGACTCTGAATCAGCCGGTCCAGAAACAACGGTGGCAGCGGTTTTACTGCCACCGTTCTTTCCGGACCGGCAGGGTCGTAATGAGGGCCAGTGTTTGTCTTTTTAATTATGAACCTTATGTATTGCATGTTAAGCTGCTGCTTTAGAACTCATTTGGGTATTATCATGTGTTCTCAAAATCTTGTTTTACATTGTGTTTTTATCAATTTTCCTATGTTGTATATATTTGTATCAATGTGTACTTTTTTCATTAATAAAATACAGCTTATATAATAAGATTAATATTGTGCTCCTAAGTGTTAAGTGTTTTTAGTTCAAATTAAATTCCCCTTTACTAAAGAAACAACCCTGAGACTGGGGCCTTTACTAGGGACAAGGTGGAAGGCTTAAGTAATGCGAAGGAGTTTAATTTGGCAACTGGTGCTCTTACCATTTGGAAAATACCCCTCCCAAGTGGGCTTTTGACATTGGCACACCAGAACAACAGGGATGGGGAGGAAGAGTAGAGGGGTACTTATTTGGTGAGGCAAAGCTGGGACACATGCAGCAGAGGCATCTTAAAACCTGCTAAAAGTAAAAAATTACTAGTGCAGAAAGCGCTTCCTGTGAAGACTGAGGGAGGCAGAGAGAGGCAGACAGAGGCAGAGAGAGGCATCAGCCTTGGGAGGGGGCCAGGTAAAAAGATAAGGACGGTACCTTTTATGGCTGCAGGGTAAGGCAAAGATGTGCAAAGAAAACTGAAGGTTCTGAAAAGGCAAAAGGGGCGAGTAAATTGGAACACAGTGGTCGAAGGGGGTGGGAGTGGTTGGGAGCGGTGCTTTACTGTTCCTATACTTTTATTTTTTAAAGAAACCATTCGGAATGGTTTAATTTCAAAATAAAAGTGTAGGAAGAAGTTGAAACTTGCAGTTCAGTGCACTGAAAATTCTGTTAAACAGCATGTGTGTTCGGGGGTTTGGCTTGCGTATGGGAGGGAGCCTGGTGATGGGGTCTGTTGGAAGTGGGGGAAGGGCACATAGTTCCACTACTTCTTTTTGTACTCTTCGACCACTGCATGCCATCCTGCTCAACCGTCTCTGTGATAACCTGGGTATCACCGATCAGGTCCTGGCTTGGCTGACCTCTTTCCTCTCCGGTCGTCCCTCCCAGGTCCAACTTGGGTCCTTCCTCTCTTCTAGCTCTATCTCTACCTGTGGTGTTCCCTGAGGGTCTACCCTCTCTTCCTGGCTGTTCAACCAATACATGGCACTTCTTGCCCAGTGCATTGCCGCTCTCTTCCCCAACTTTCAGTGCTATGTGGACGACACTCTGCTCATTTTCAGGCTCCCTTCTGCCACCTCTTCTCCTTCTCTAATCTCTGACTCTTTCTCTGCTATCCAGGAGTGGTGTGCCGCCAATGATCTCTGTCTTAATGCCAGTAAGACTGAGATTCTCCTCAACGGCACACCTCCTCCCTCATTTCCTATCGCTCTATGGCCGTCCTCTCTAGGACCTCCTCCCTCTCCCACCTGTGAGGCTAATGCCCCCGGGGTCATCTTTGACTCCACACTCCCCTTCTATCCTCTCATCGCTGACATCTCTACGAAATCACACTACCACCTGCACCTCCTCAGAGGTATTCTTCCTTTCCTCACCTTCCCCCAGAAGCTCACTGTCTCCAGAGCTCTGGTTCTCTCTAGGCTGGACTACTGCAACAGCCTCTTTCTAAATCTGCCTGCTTCTACTCTCTGCCCTCTGCAACTCATCCAGAACAGGACTGCGAGACATGTCATTGGCCTCAAGCCCAGGGATCATATCTCTCCAGGACTAAAATCTCTGCACTGGCTCCCAGTGGCTGTGAGGATTAGGTTTAAAACCCTCTGCATTGTCCACAAGGCCTTCTGGGGCCTGGGGATTCAATACCTTCGACCCTCTCTTCCTAAATATCTTCCTCCTCGAGCTCTTCGCTCATCCGCCTCCAACTCCCTCAGGGTCAGTCGCTTCTCCAAGCAACGAGTTGGTGGTAGATTTCTTTCCTCGGCTGGGGCCTCCCTCTGGAACAGCCTCCCTGAAACTTGAGGAGAACCATCTCTGGTTCCAGAAGCACCTCAAGACCTTCCTCTTTGCTTCTGCTTTCACTCCTCCTCTCCCCTACTGAGCTCCTGACTGAAACTGCACTGGTAAACTGGCTACCCTCTGATCTCGGGCCCAGGCCCCCTCCCCCGCCAGCTGCACACCTGCACTGCCTCCCAGGCAACCCCTGCACTTGGGGGCTGTTTCTGTATCCCTACAGTCTCCACCAGCTCCTGGCACTTGATGTCTGCATTTACCCCTACTTTTGCCACAAGCTGGCCACACTTTTTAACTATTGTTTTTATTTATTCTATTTATTTATTACTGTTGATGATATGTACTGCACTGCCCCCTCCTCCTTCCCCCAACACTTTCTCTCTCCTCCCTCCCCTGCACTTGTAGGATCTCAATGTTACCTGGCCTAGTAAGATCGTTGTCTCTGTCTTCCCTCTGTTCCCCCTCCCTTGCCTCGTCGCGCCTTGAAACACTTGTGTATAGGCGCGTTATAAATGACATATCATATCATGGTGACAAGACCAATCCTCCTTGCCCACATCTTCTCTTTATTAGGAGAAGTACTTAGCAGGACTAGGCAGAAGCCAATACCAGCACAGAGCTCAGCGATCGTAGGGCAGTGCTCTCCTTCTAACATGGTTGGCCATGATCACCTATGACTACCATGCCTTCACTTTTTTCCCAAGGCTATTCATAGGTGTTTAGGGAATCACAGACGATGTTTGATTCTGGTTCTGATTCTAGCCCAACAGATAATGTTTCATTAATGTAGGGATCCTCCTCTCTTGAGATGCAACTGAGAGGCCCAGTGTTTCACCCCTCCCCTCTATCACTGAGCTTAGCAGTCTTATAGATGAGGAATGGTACAGTCGTTGTCTCCTTCGTTTTGGAATGTTTGAAGGTTAAGGATATGGCCCAAAATGAAAGTGTCTTCAGTCTATGTGAGCTAAAGCTGATTTGGTTTCCTTCAAGAAGCATATCTTTTTTGTTAATTTTGTAGCCCGGACATGAGATTTCCCTCACACATTTGCCAGACACTTCTCTCGCCTCAAGTTTGAGAACAGAACATTTTTTGAAATCTCTCTACAAAAGCATTTTTGGTTGAGATGTACTACTATTTTTTGGTATTTGCATGAAAACACCACAAACTCAGTTAATGTTACCGCTTCTCTTTGTGGCGGATGGCCATGTTAATCCTCACTTTTTAAGTCCTTTGTACCGCATTTGGCGATTCAGTGGATTTCTCTAAGACCACTTAGGGAATTCCGCCTAAGGTAAATCGGTCCTTTTTTGGCAATAAGATGGGGGCTTTCCCTACATCACACTGCTGGAGTGAAATCCTCCACTTCAAAGAATAGCGTGTAATTTAGCGGTGCTGTAAAAATGTCATATTATCAAACAAGGTTCTAAAATTCACAAATGTTCATTTTATGGAGAAATTGATCTTCTGCCTTTTTAAGCATAGGAGCACATTCAGTAGTTTAAAGTTACAGTAAATTGGGCTATGCAAACATAAAAAGTGAAAACATTTGAAACCCATCTAAACATGTGTATTCCTTATTACAGGCCCTCGGGACCACACCTCTTGCTCTGGACGCTCATGCAGAAGGCTGTCTATGTTTCACAGTATTGTGGCAGTGAACAAGTCCTTTGAAATTTACTTCTCCAGCACCAGCCCTCAGAAACTGCGACTGAGGCTCCTGAATGCCGACGACAGTAAAGTAAGCCCTGTTGATGAGGATGTGGTGTGGGGCGATGGAAATATGTATGACTGCAGTCTGTATGTGCGTCTACTGAGCGACTCAAACTCATTTTAGTCAAGTATATGTCCAGACGAGTACAAAATTGCGTGCACCTCAGTTTTGGATTTGTGAGAGCTTTCTTAAAACAGAGATGAAGGCAAAGTAAACACAAAGTGCATATGCTTTGGCAGGCCTCTTATTTAACTCAGTAAATGGGGTGTGAGAGGAGCAGTGATCCAACCACGACTCCAATAGGCATTGTAGGAGGGCAACAACCTATGCCTAACCTCTGAGACATGAGATTATGTTCTGTGCAATTGGGATTGATGAGGAGAGGGCAGTGGAGAAGGGGGCGCATGATGCCTCTACAGCATACACATTACTGTTCTCTGTCTACAACCCTTAAATATGTAACATGGCCTGCATGATTAACCTGCAGCACTTTGCAAGCTATAACACAAAGCCTCATACTTATAACTGAGTAGGCAAAACTACCAGTTACAGCATTAAAAGCGTTTTTGACTAAAAAGGACAAAGGTGTCCTAGAAATGTGCTGGGTGCTTTCCCAAACGGTACATGACTAACAAGCCCATAAAACATTTCTAATACGGCTGATGTCCATTTAAGTGTTGAGATGGAGCTCACAGCAAACTGCATGCTTACCTGTTAGCCTTACCAGTGACAGCCATAGCTTGTTTATC
Organism: Ambystoma mexicanum; assembly: GCF_040938575.1. Lineage (NCBI taxonomy): Eukaryota > Metazoa > Chordata > Amphibia > Caudata > Ambystomatidae > Ambystoma > Ambystoma mexicanum. Next base: position 1,402,850,185 of record NC_090933.1, read on the forward strand.
TTTTTCTGCCCATTAGCAAGTCAGGAAAACACATCTCAGCTGGCACCACACTCCTATTCCAGGCAAAGCCCTTTTACTCCTACGGAGTGTTTTTCTATTCAATGTGTATGCGTTTTATGGAATTTCAATTTCACTTGCGCCTCTTTTGCTCCATGTCATACAGAACTGGTCTATGAATATGATTCTAACCAGAACTACACAGGGGATGCTCCATAAGGAGCACTTGTGTGTGCCCCTGCACTGCCATGCAGTAACCACCTGCATCTTCTGTGCCATGAGAACAGAGCTCCAAGTAATGCCTAAGATGTTTTCCGAACTGCACGTGCCACACAATCTGATTTCCTTAAGGGTGATACAATAACGGGAACTGTATTAAAACTGGGGTTGAATTTAGATGACAGTGGCAGGGTTGCCACCTGCTCCCGGGCTCCTAGACTTCAAAACTGAGGGGGTTCTCAGACTGTCACATATAAAAATATGACCTACATAAGAGAGAAGTGAGTAAGTAGGAAAAAAAGGGGCTACTAAGTAACCCCCCAGCACTCCACATAAGATGGTGTGTTTTGGACCCACAAAAAAAAAGGTAAGTAAAGTCAATTTCACTTTACTCTTCTTGGGAACTGTAGTTCACCCAAGAAAAGGTATTTAAACCTTAAGAGAAATCCAAAGCATTTCTCTGTGATACTGCACCAAAGGTGCTGTGTGTCACCATACAAAGGTAGATGCCTATGGAGTTTGTCAGTCTCCAAAAAGAAAGGAATTATAAAATCCAAATCAGATCAAAACAAATGAGAGAGTGAGAAAAAGGGCTCACTCACTCCAGGGTTAAAATGAAAAAGTCCTAAAGTACATCAACAGAGCTGGGGGTCTCTAAGGTGGGAGGAATTTAGCACTAAAATTAAAATTCTCCCTGACAATCTTCTCTGGTAATTACCCCTTCCATGGTATGATGGGTTTCCTCCTTGAGTGGCTACTCATCTGCCTCCCCCAGTATTCGGCCTCTATCTGTTTCAGGTGTGAAGAACTGTCGGAACCAGCTACAGTTTCTGGCAACTTCTTCACCTTACATTTTGGCTGTGACCATTGAACCTTTTCATTTGGTGGTGGTCCAGGGTTTCGTCTCATGTGGTAGAATCAGCTAGTGATTAGTTTGTCTGTTTCGTACCAAAGATTCATCCTCCACCTGGATGATTGAAGGAAGCATTTATCTGCAGGACGATTCCTTTGTATTACTTGTGATTTGTTTGTACTTCACCAATGGTGTATTAATATCTTGCTTTCTTCTTGACTCATGCTCGGGTACTAGGGATCTGGCTTGGCTATGGAGGAATGTTTCTGCCAGGGTCACTCCAGTTTTTTTGTGTGGTCCAGCATGCCATTAGAAAGAAGGTGAGCGCTGACTGCATGCTTGTTCCTTTGTCATAAGCAATGACAAACTCCTTTTTCAAGGTTCCCATGAATCACTCCACATGCAGGTTACCCTTGCCAGCACGGGTTGATAAGATGGTGATGTACGCCATGGAGCGACACAAAGTCTTTGAACTCTTTGCTTTGGAAAGGGGGTCCGTTGTCTATCTGAATAGTGTGTGATATAGCATGAGTCACAAAGATTTCTTCCATTAGAGGCAACACTGTGCAACCACCATGGAGCAAAGGAATCTCACTTCTGAGTACCTAGAGAATCCATCTAAGTACACCATTAAGTGTCTGTGGTATGATCCATGATAACCACTTGCCGTGGGGCAGTCACCTTCATCAGAACTCTATTCGGGGGTGTCTAAACGGTTCGCTGGCTGCCTGGCACCATTTGAACATGCCAACCTTGAATTGGCCATCTTTTCCAATTCAGGGAACCATACTTTCTTCCTTAGTCATGTTTAATTCTGTTAGCGCCGTCGTGCCTTGTATAGGCTATGTTTTGTCATTCTGTGTATGAGAATGGAAGGGATCACTATCCATGTCCTGTGGAGCTGCTAGCCTGTAGTAGCTATGGAAAGTTCAGCACGTACTCTGCAGGGACCGTGAATAAAGGTAACACATATAAGTGAAAGTGCCTCCTTTTTAATTTGAGAGTATCTTTTTTCTGTCGGTGTAAGCACATTGCTTGTAAAAGTTATAGGCTGGTGAATTGTTTTTGTGCCAATTTGCACAAGTATTTCACCCAGACCGACTGGACTGGCATCCACCAGGATATCTGACTGCCTTTCTAGAGCCCTCTGCAATTGTCTGTTTAGCTTTCTTGAAGGCTTTTTGAGCATGTTAGCTCCTCTCCCGTTCTTTTTTGTTCGCATTTCAAAGGTGCTCTGTAATTGTGGCCAGGTTAGGGATGAATCTCCCACAGAAGTTTATCATCCTGAGGAAACTTCGTACTCCTGCCCGACATGTGTGAAGTGCAAAGTTCTCAATAGCTGCGACTTTCTAGGGCTCAGCAGAAATTCCTTTGTCTTTGGAATAGCAATCCAAAAAACTGCACTTTTTGCTGGAGAAATCGACACTTAGATTCCTTCCAAGTGACCCCCTGTAGCTGCAGGCAGTGGAAGACCACTTCATCTCTCTTTAGGAGCTCTATTTCAGCACGAGGGTATGTGAACCACTTGGGGGCCTGTACTCACTGCATGAGCCTCTTCAAGCTTCAGGCTTTTCATGGCTTCCTCCATGCGAGCAGTGCAGTAGGATGGTCAGTCATAATATCGAAAAATAAATGTCGCATTACAATAAATTCGAAAAAAGAATGTCGAAAAAAAAAATCGAATTCTTTATTTATATATTTTTGGGGGGTTCCGCATGTTAAAAAAAAGGTTTAAAAAAGGGGGGCTTGGGGGAAACCCCCCCATTTCGAATAAAAAAGTATTAAAAAAGAAATTCACATTTGTTTTTTCGACATTATTTTTTCGATTTTTTGACTTTCAACATTTTTGCATTCGATTTTATGACTATAAACCGTGCAGGAGCTTGCCAACTTATGAGATCTGCTGAGTTCTGTATTCTGAGTAGGGGCAAGCCAGGTTCCTTGAAGATTTGTTTTGTCAGCTATGAGGAAAACACCTTTGTATAATATGACCCATGATCTCTCCTTTCCCATATGGGAATGCACATATTGAGGCTAGGCGTCTGTCTGGTATAGAAGATATCTAGGGATTCTGTCAGGCTTTGTTGAGCTTGCCTTAGTTGGAATCTTTAATAATCAACATTCCAAATGGATGGTCAAATAAATGGTCAGTGCACACCACTTGGTGTCGTTTGAGATGTTACCTTGAGGAAGTGTTTTAAACAGCTTATGCACTTCATTTCCCGCAGAAAAGAGGAGCCTAGATTTCTTTGTGTCATCATCCACTTCCTCTGCAGTAGCAAATAACATATCTTTGTTGAAGCAAGAGGAGGCCTCACACACACAAAAGACACATACTCTGTGTTGCAGGTAATCCTAACTTCCCCTGCCACATGCCTCATGGCTCGGTCTCAGGCTGTTTCTACACAGGAGTCAGAAGTGCATCTTCTCATTGTTTCTGGAAACACTTCAACAATATCTGCTGTGTTTGAAGCAATCTTGGTTAGGTGACCCGACCCCAAACCTTATTCTGTCCTGGATGGAGAGTTCTGAAAATTAGTTCAGAAAATCAAACCAGAAGTCCACCCTGACCTTGCAGTATATAATATCTTCCACAGTAATGTCATAGTATAACTTAGAAAACATTGCCACCATGGACAAAAGAGTGGATTTATGATACAGTGAACATTTGTTTTAGTTATTATACTGTAAAGAAGCAGCTGTACAAGAGCTTCAGATTTGCAGGGACATGATAGGCTATGATAGGTCTGACATCGATAATGGCTATCAGTATGTCAGCTGTTTACCTGATTAGGCAGGTCATCTTTGCACTGGGGAATTCAAGACAAAGTTCTTGTCTTTTATATGAATAACGGTTTAATCAAATCCAAAACATGAGTTTTGATGGCAGAATCACTCAGTGCTGTCTCCATGACTCATGCCCAGACTCTTTACCAACCATCAGAAGCGTTCAACCTTTGGGAGTAGATCCACATAGCAACACCAGCTGCACAAGCCTCATTTCAAACCTGCTGCCATCACCTATAAAGACTCTTCAAAGAAATCTATTTGATTTTCATGTGGTGATTTCACATTCTGTAATGACGAATGTGCATTTATCCCGAGTCCCCAGTAGAGTGTTATCCATAGTGGGGTGGATGTGCATTACATCACTCAATTGTATATTTTCTTCTACCTAGTAGACGCCAACAATAAATGTCACATACATATATGTCATGCATGCGGGCCACTGGGATTCTCTCCTACCTAGAACAAAACAATTGCACACACAGCTATACCCACTGCATTTCTTAAATATAATCTCCTGCCTCCAACCAACTCTGTGATTTTCTTCGCTCTAATCATTGACATCAAATGTCAAGTGCATGTGTGCCATGGAAGATGGTCACTGGTATTCTATCCTCCCAGGTAGTCACAAAAACATGGCACAGTCAGCAAAATGGCAACCTCATATCTCTAACCAACCTCTCCTCTCTAGTAGCCGCAGATTACAAATGTCACAAGTATTTTTGTCATGCATGACTGTCCCTGGTATTCTCTCCTCCCTAGTAGTCACACATACATGCATAACAAGCCACATCCATTGAATGCTCTCTCTGGCATCCAACCGATTCTATTTGCTTCTCGCTAGTTACTGACAACAAATGTCACATGAGTGTACATAATGCACTGTGGTCACTCAGGTTTTCTTCTCCTTAGTAGTCACAAAGGTTAGCATACCTAGTTACATCTGCTGAATGTAATCTTCTGCCACCACCCGGCTCCAACAAGCTTTGGGATTTTCAAACAATAACCTTATCTTTACTTTTTTCCAATTGACCCTGATGTAATACAAATTAAACATCTTTCACTTCTATCTAAAATATTAATGCCACCAGCAGCCTCTTGCCTCTGCTCACAAGACTGATCATGAACCTCCAATAGGGTGCGTTACAAATAACCTGCAAGACTGAGCCCACCTGTACCACCCAACCAACATACTTAAGGACATTTCAGAAAGTCCAGCCTGTGCTGATGCTCAGAAAATGGGTGGTTCAGAGTTACCAACAAAAGTCTATTCAAAACATTTTGAAAGAGAGGGGTGGTAGAAAGGCTCCCTGTTGGGTGGAACCATGCATAAGCGCTAAATACATTTGGAATACATAGGAAATACTTACCTTAATGTAATATCTTGGGGATTCCTGCCTCTCTGAGACAGGAAAAACTGAATGTGGTGTATATACCTTTCTGGTATCCAGCCCTAATTGGACAAAGGCTTGTTTTTTTTTTTCTTAAAATAATGTTAAGATTGTGTTTTATTTAAAATGATTTCGAAGTATACAACAAAATGACAGATTTTAAGCTTGAGTCATCCTCATAATATAACGTCCATGACGAGGAATAGGGAGAAAGTGTCACTACCCGTTCATCATCACCTAAACGTTTTCAAACTTTGCATAGATAATCAACCATGCCATATGCAATATATGTGCCCTAATTGACACCTCATGTCTCCCTCCTTGACTCCACACCCTGTTAGGACAGTTTTTCTAAAGTCTTACCAAGACTTCATAAAAACCACATCTGAGGCAGTACTAAAACTCTGCTCCTAGTATAAGGCTGTACCACCTGAGAATGAGGTAGCATGGACAGAGCAGCCAGGGTTATCTTAGGAGGGAGAGATAGCTTTAGGAAGGTACAAAGAAATTGTAACTTACACATGGTCCAAAAAAAACACTGACACACTATGTATTTTGTAAAAATAATGATTTATTATAAATGCATTTAGGCCAAGATAAATCTTTGGAAAGGTAAGTACTATTACATATTATATAGAACACAATCATTAAAAAACAACATAATACCTAAAGTAACACATTCAGAATGGCCTTAAGGTATTCTTGGGTAGTAAAACCAAAGTAGTTAGACTTCTAGAATACCATCAGTAAGTCAAGGGCAGTAGACCCTAATGGTCATAACATACAGTGTTATTCACTTGTAGAATCACTCAGTTATACCAACACTTGTTACAAGTATCTCTGGCAACATATGTAACTTTCCTCTATTATGAATGGAAACAGTTACGTCGCCAGTATTACTTTTAAGAACACAGTTCAGAGCTAGTAAAGTAACTCATATACTTTCTGGAGGGGCCTTAAGCTACCCACGGATAAGTATGAACACAGTAAACTATTCTAGCAGTGCACTAAAATAGTGCAGTTGTGCCTTTCCCTCCTTTCTCCTCCCCTCTCCCTCATTCCTCGAAATTCTCCAGCTCTACCAGAAATGTTGTCAGGCCTAGTACGGTAGTCGCCTGTCTGTTCCCATTTCCTTCCTTTCTGTGTCTTAGCACTTGCACTATCTGAAATGTCGCCAGGCCAAGTATGATAGTTAATTTCACATTCTTGTTGGTCATGGCCTGTAAGAATGTTTTTGTATTTTCCTTTGTTCCCTCCCTTGTCGTGAAGCACTTTGAAACACATTGTGTATAGGCGGTATATAAATACACTATCATATCATATCACTAAAGCAGTTCAGGGAAAGCATAAACCAATATTACAGTTTAAGAAGAGCAACAGCTATTCAAGGTCAGTATAACCTATTGGTATATAAATATTTACACTATTACTACTACAGAATAGACACCAAGGATACTTTTCAGACGCATTGGGGCTCATTCCGAGGTGGGCAGTAAGGGGTTAACGGCGCCGGTAATGGTGCCGGAGCCATCAACCCCTTACCGCCCCATTACGAGTCTGCTCGTGGGACCTGTAAACGGTGCCTGGTAAAACCAGGCGCCCTTAGCGGGTCCCGCTAGCAGACCAGGGAGCTAACAACGGGCCTGTTATTGATGGGCCCGTTGTTAGCTCCCTCCCCATTCCCATTGAGCCCTATGGGAGCTCGAATGGGAATGGGGATGTACCGGGTCCGGGTTCCTTGAATGAGGAATTACCGGGTCTTCAAAGGTTGGAATAGCCCGGTAATTCCTCATTCAAGGAACCCAGACCCGGTACCCGGGAAGGGGGTAACCATGCCGCAAATTGCATCATGGTTACCTCCAAGGTCGCAATGACCCCCTAGAATACAATTCTTAGGCAAGTAAGAACTCTAGCAGACTTTTAAGAAAGGCAATCGGCAGTTCTTTTTTGAGGGGCTACAAGCATCTCAAAGATAAGTATTGACTCTTAGACTGTTTTAGGTATGCACTAAGTAGATCCGGGGAAGCAAAACCCAGTGGTACAACTTACGAATAACAGTTATTCAAGGTAGGTAAACCCTATTGGTAAGCTTTTACACTCATTCAGTTAAGAATAATAAAACAGTACCAACACTATTACTTTTAAGACGAGTGAAACACTATTTCAAAGTAAAACAACATATATAGTTTTAATGGAGCGCCCAGCAACTTAAAGGTATAATAACTTAAGGACACTTTGTGACATATTCTATGACAGAGATACAGTTACCACACTTACTTCTTTAGCAATCTTTAGCAAATGTAATTTCAAGACGGAAACCTTATCTATTAAAGTCATTCCCTATTCTAGAGAATGTGCTTTGTCAGACAGAAGAGGGACCCTAGCGGTCTAGGAGCCAGCTACTGCAGGTAAGGATAGGGTTCAGTTGCAGGAAAGACAGAGTTCCAGAGGATATCTCTTCAAACAAGTAAGTATTCACCTCAGACTTAGCTAAAGGTGTTCAGGGACTTCACAGAAGACTCCCTATAGGTGTTCCAACATTAGGCCTGGGCAAATGGTATGGGCAAACTCCCAAACACAATGGTTAAGAATTAGTGACAAGGCGCGCACTCTGTTGCCAATCAAGTGTTCCTGCATTGACTTCTCCTCCAAACGCACGTTTTCATGACTCCATCAATCTTTAGGGAGGCTGTGTTTCTTTACCTTTTCAGGCGTGTCTTCATTTCCTTTTCAGGTGTAGCAGGTTAATGGACTATAGTGTCTCTAAGGATTCTGGTACTTGTATTTTTTGCACTTAATTTCTCTTGCAGGTAACTAGAAACAACTCCCACCATAGCACAGATCTTACCCTTGATAGGGGGAGGGGGACAGCCTAACTCCCAAACACTCACATCACCCACTCAGTCTTACAGGTTCACACAAAACATGAAGTAAGTATTACCCAAGCCAACACAGTACCTCGGCTAAAAGGAAGAGCTTGGAGATGGTTGTCTTCCTGAAGCAGCAGCACAGGGCCAGGTCCTTGGATTCTTGGTCTGGAGACTGAAGAAATGAACACTGGATGGAAAGTGACAGCAGCAGTCGACAGGAAAGGCTTACAACAAAGGATTATTCAAGACTTCTAGTGGCTCTACAGATTTGGCCCCCATTTACAGGTACCTGATGAAGAAAGAATATTGCAGGTTGCTGGAATTCATTGCAACCATCTTTTCTTCATCTTCCTCTTTGGATTTGGTTCCAGTGGTTGACTTGTCACCAGCTTCCAGGATCAGACTATTGATCAGGACCTGCAGCATAACTTCTGCAAACTCTCCCTGCAGTTTACCGAAAGGGGTGACTGGCTGTCCAGTGAGGACAGTAAGCGCCTCTTTGGAAACTGGTTCTTTTAAGGCAAGGTGGAAGACAAAGAGCTGCAGAGATTCGGACTCCTACCTCACTTCCTGCCTTCACAAATACTCTGAAGCCTCAACAGGAATCAAAAAGGGTTCCCTCCGAAGAAAAAACGTAACCAGGATTTGTCTCACTTAGGACGGCAGAAGAAGACCCAAGAAAAGAAGCAAATGAGAAATGGCAAAAACAAATAAGGAGCCCACTATTTAAGCAGAATGGTGACCCTCCTGTGTATTACTGTGGCTGATTTGACAGCCTGTGAGTAATACGGACTAAAAGTCACAAACATAGTTTCACTGCCACCAGCCATTCAAGTTAACTTGTTATTGTAACAAAGACTTTACCAGTACAGTGAGAAAGGGGATACATTCTATCTGCCGAAACCCCAACATAAGGTGGGGTATGCTGGCTCACTATATAAAATGTGAAGAGGATGGGAATCCCACTTTACTAATTGGGAACAGTAGTTCTCCCAAGATATGTTAAGAGAAATTACAAAGGGAAGCCCAAAGGGGCAACTCAGTCCTAGCCCAAAGGTTATAGGGAACTATTGATCCATACACACACTATGGAGAGACATAAAAAGGTCACCCATAAAAAGAGTAAAAGGATTCCCACTCACCTAGGGACAAGTGAAAAATAATCACCAAGTCCAGCAAAATGTTCTGGGGCTGACACAGGTCAGGAGGATTTGTCACAAATATGAAAATCTTACCCAAAAAAAGTGAGCATCCCTTGGGCAACAGACTCGCATTAGATTATTGATAGCCAACAAGGTGACTGAGAGCAAATGGATGTAGTTGTCATGAGACACAGGTAAAATAATCCCAAAGTTAGTACTATAACAAAATATCACTGCCCATATGAAATGAGATATGTCTATGGGACCCATTTGCTTTTCTAATGTTTATTTTTACAGAAGAATGACACACAGCTAATGATATGATATGATATTCTATTCATAGCGAGCCTATGCAAAAGTGGTTCAATACTCCTCATAATGCAACAATTCCAGCTCCACAATATTGGACATTTGAATTTAGCTTTTTATTTCAAATAAAATCAATGAATTATAAGTGTCCCCCTAACTTAAACATGATACTGGCAGCTTGCAGAGGGCAGACTGGATCCTCACGCCTGAGGAAGCCAACAAGTTTACATTTTTCTATCACCTGAGACATGAAGTGAGGGCGTTTGGCTGTCTGCCAAAATATCTATCCAAATTCTCTAACAGTTACTTCAGAATACAATTTATGAGGATTTGATATAACTCAATGCCAACAGCAGAGATACTGTCCTTGAGAAAGAAGGCACGACCTATGAAGGTGAATTGTGATCATTGTAAAAACCAGGAGGCAGAGGGAGCTTTAAAGCATCTACTGCTGTTTTGTCCGGTACGGACGGCATTGAGAACCATTCATTTTAAATAATTTGTAGAGGCACAGAGTACTTTATCTGCCGAAGAATTGTGGTTGCTTTTAATTAGTGGGGAAAATCCCTTCCTGGTCTGAGCCTCGGTTTTGTTTTTAGATGCTATTTTTAAACCAAAAATGAACTGATGATGAAAGCAGGTGACGAAATGTTTTATGTGTCTAAAGCAGTTTTAGTTTGTCACTCGTGTTTGGTTTGATGTAAAAATATTAAATGAATTATTGGATTGACGGTTGTAATTGCAAAAAGGTTTGAAATAACAACTCTATTTCATGTGAGCAAATGGGTAAATATATGTAATATATATTTTATGTGAGCAAATGGATACATATATTTAATGTGTTTTAGTGTATGTAAAGAATAACTTCCCTGTTGTAATGTGTTAAAGGTTATATTTAACCAATGAAACACTAATAAAAAAAAATATTGCAATAAAAATAAAAATGCTGCCAACTTGTTTACCAGAAAGGGAAACACAGCTTGCAGGCTGTTGTCTCACTGATGTTTTCATTCCAATTCTCACAAAAATGTAGACATATACATTCTCAGCAATAATGCAATAGGTTCCTTTCTTTCTCAATATCTTCTGGTCCTTGCCAGAGCTCCCAGTAGGCTCATGGCAAAGTGTTTCTAAGACTGGACTGCAAAGGCCAGACATCTGCTCCCTTCACTCATTCTTGCATTCTCCTTGCTTGCACCTGCTTTCCTTCCTATTTCCCACACAGTCTGACTAATGTCTCCATTTAAACTGTTTGAGATTTCCGAAGTGACTCAATAAACTCTGCGATTGTAAAGCTCTATCACTTTATAGCCCCTGGCTTCCTGATTGGTCAGGGAATTAAAGTTCCACCTTCTCCCTATATGTTCTTAGTTCCTCTTAGTTCCTTTGCATGTGGGGCAACTTTTCTGAATTACTGTGGTTAGGTAATTGGCAGAGCTTCTGCGAGCAGAGGGCCCAATGACAGACAATGCCATCTTGGAGTCAAACAGCATAGTCATGGCTGTCCCGCTGTGATGCTCCCAGACTTTTCAGGTGGACTGGCCTCTTCGTTCTTCCATCCTTGCTCTGTGTGTGAGCACAGTTAACATGGGGTGCAAGCCTGTTCCTAACTGTGGTCTGTGCTGTCTTTGAAAGGTTTGTGACAGTTTGGCTTTATAATAAAGGCAGGGCTTTCCTTTTGGACTTATACCATTGATAAACATTGGGTTCCCTACAGTTTGAAGAGCCTTACCCTTGAGCATTTGCATGCAGGGGCAGCTCGTCTATAATGGGCAAAAGAGCAACAATGTACCAGCCAACACCCATTATAGAGGAGCCATCAAAATGTAAAGGGAAACCTGGTTTCTCTTTATACTTCAGTTCCCCAGAGAGCATTGCTTGCCAATAGACAATGCAAGGCGGGGACATTTTGCTTCCCCAGCCATGCATGGCCCGTTGGTGATGCAGGCTGGGGAACTGCAGACCTAAACACGCTCAAGGGGTGCTCCTGAGTCTCTCCACACTTTTAGGTCTAGGTGGGAGGTGAGACGAAGGTGCTCTGGCTCTACCAGGCATGTTAAGAACCAGGAAGCTCTCCCTGCTTCTTGGTTCCTGTTTGTGTAGACCGCTGGAGCAAGAGGCCTGCTTTGAAGAGCCTTGTGTAGTCCAAAGCTGCAGGAAAACAGGTAAAGGAAAAAAAAACATTATTCTATGTGTGCATGAATGTATGGATGTCAGATTAGCATTTATTTACGTTCATGCGTATGTACGTATGTACATATGCGAGAGATCAACTGTGCAAGTGTGCATATGAGAGTGCAATGTGAATGTGTGTGAGTGTTCGTGTGTATGAGAATGCAGTGTTAATGTTATCGGTACCCGTGTGAATGATTGTTTGAGAGAAGCTGTATGGATGTGTGACTGCTTGTGTGAAGGTGTATGGACATGTGTGCATGGAAGGCTGCAGGCTGGGGGTGGATTTGGTTAATGCAGCCAGCAAGGACATGTTTTCTTACTATGGCATAACATTTTAAAAATACCATAAGGGCAAAGCCAACATGATGTGTGTTCTTACATATGGAGGGCATTTTGCATCCAGCAAAGTCATGTGTATTTACTGTGGCATTGCATTTTATACTGGTGTTAAAGGCGAAGCCAATATGAGTGTTGTTACATGGCCACACTGGGCTACATTTGTGCAACCAGTCTGGGCAGGTTTTCATACTATGGCATGGCATTTTTAACTGGCATTAACGGGAAAGCCAACATGATAAGTATTCATACATATGGGGGGTGGACATTTGTGCAGGGTATGTTTTCTAACTGTGGCATGGCATCTTATACCGGCTTTCAGAGAAATGCCAACATGATGAGTGTTCTTATTTGGCCAAACTGGCCTACATTGGTACAGCCAGTCAGGGCATGTTTTGAATATGCCCAGACTAGCTGCACCAGTGTAGGCCAGAAAGGCCACATATGAACACTTTTTTGCTGTGGCATGGCTTTTTTTACTGCCATCAAGGGCAAAGCCAACATGATGAGTTTCCTTACGAGGCTATACTAGCCTACATTGATGTAGCCAATCTATATATATTTGCTTACTGTAACATGGTATTTTTACTGGCTTTAAGGGAAAAACCAACAGAATTATGTTCTTACCTGATGATGCTATCATATATTGGCAGATACAGCATGTATATGTTTTCCTATAGTAACATTACTGGCATTATGGGCAAAGCAAACACCAGTATGTTCTTAGTTGTGAATGCTGCCATATTTTGGTGTAGGCATCACCAACATGTACCGGCACAGTCAGGATGAGAATCAGTGTTTATACTGGTAGAACATTGAATTATAGTGGGCAAACACATCGTGAAAATCTATTGGAAAATGCTCCTGTGCAATGTTGTTGACTTGGCATCCAATGGATTTCTTAATTTCTTACTCTACTAAACCGATTGTAAACTGGGTGGCTTTGTACCCAATTTTTCACAGAAACTGTGCTGTAAAATGCCCAATTTAGCCCATTATTAAAAAAAAATTCTCGGGGGAGAAGTCGCCTGTTCCCCTCTTGGTTGTTTCGGGCTTCTTCGCTATGCTCGTTTGCTCCCCATATTCATACCAAATGTTTAAACCTTCCCCCAATTAAAAAATTCACCAGTCGCTACTGTTTGGATGATTCCTCTGGAAATCACTGTCTTGAACGAACTCCTAAAAAGTCACTTACCTGTTGCATACATACTGCTTTAAAAAAAAAGATTTTTTATCGCTGAATTATTTTATACAAAGAGTATATATTCGCTTTTATTGTGCAAACCATCCCATAAAAATGTTCTATTGTGTGTTATGCTGTCACTTTTTGCCACCCGGCTCTCGCTAAGAGACCACTTTGCTTGACCACTTTGCTAGATTTATCCCTGGCAGAGTCAGGCGTCTGAGACGGAAGCCCTGTAACCGAGGTGTGCGTCAATCTTCCTTTTCCCACTACGTAGGGATTAACGAAACCCTAACAGTATTTAGCCTCAGCCTGATGTGGTAGGGCATCACGTCTGGATTAGTCTCAGCACATCATCTCTGCACCTACCTGTAAAGATGTTTGACAGATATTATACAGCACTTGGAGTCACTGCTTATTCAGTGCTGTGTGCCGCTCTCCTACATGACGTATCTACTGTGTCACCCAAGGCTCTTTTTTGACAGCATACTCTGCTTGGCACAGGATGGAGGTCAGGTAGTGCCTGAGAGAAGGTGAAGAAGTACTACTTGTATTACTTGAGATCCTTGTGCATGGTCAAGTATTAGACCGCATCAACACATAGATGCACTGGGTACTGAATTAAGATTGTTGGTGGAACATTTACTATTTTCTGGATAGATAACAAGAAGGATCATTAAAGAACTGGAGACACATCTTTTTGGGAGGTTAATTTATTATTGGGAGCAATTCAGTTAGAATTGGAATCTTCACCCTTTGCAAAGTTTTTTTGCCTTATTTCGGGTGCATGGAAATTTGACTGAATCATGCCCGTCCTACGGATACTTTATTGAGTACCTGTCCAGGCCAGGATACTGTTCAAGACTGCATGTGCCATCTACAAAGTAGACCAGAGTAGCACACCAGTGCACCTGGTGGCTAAGCTCCACATATCTGGTGGCACACGCTCCTCGTGCACTTGGTCCCAGTTCGGCTCAGAATGACCCCACAATTCTCCAATTTCAGAAATCTCACAAAAATGTGGCATTTTCAACAACACCTGGTCAAGTCCTAATCTCAATGGATGCATAGACTGACACACAGGGATATACAAAAACAAACAATCAGGGTGAGAGGTCATGCCGCTCCAACATTCTAAGAACATAAACTCAATTTCATGAACATATATACAAAGGGTCACAAAGACGTTAAATACTACCCGAACAGTGCACAATTTTAGCATTGTTATTGTTCTTTGTGACCCTTTGTATATATGTTCATGAAATTGAGTTTATGTTCTTCCCTGTGACTGCACAAGTGTTATGATTGACCAAGAGTAGCATTTTGCTGTTGCTGTTCTTTTGCATTAAGATCCAGTTCCGTCCACTGGATCATACTTATTTGTATTGTATTTTCAAACACCCCTGGGTGCTCTATCCCTATTAGTCTTATCTAGATGCTATTAAAACACATTTGTGTGAAGAAAAATGTATTTCCAATGACTGTGTTATATATTTAGAATGTTGGAGCGGCGTGACCTCTCACCCTGATTGTTTGTTTTTGTATATCCTAGTATACCCACCTGGGTTTTTCAGCGTTTTGCCAGGTGCCCTGATATTTAATCTAGACTGACACACAGACAGCAACTCAGAGTACTGCACTACTGTTAAAAGACACCAGTCCAAATGCTGCTCTCGAACTATGTTCACTCTTTAAACAATAAAATAAATCAAATCAAACTTTGTTCTAGGGTAGACAGTCAAGAATAAGGGGTATACCACTTCGGAGAAATGTCACCAGAAGAATGTGAAACTTTGCTATCCACTGTATATTACTGTCCCTTGTTGAATTGTGTGGGGGTAGGGGTGAGTGTCTGCTGCGAGATGACACGAAGCATTCCAGGACCACCTATATTGCTGTCATCAGCTAACTACACTCAAAGTTAAGTGTAACCAGTGGAAAACAGGGTTCCTAAATTAAGTATTGGTGGTGTCTGCTCCATCCTTTAATGTTGAGGAAAAAAGACATATTGATGGACCTTGTGGGTCATGAGGATCAGAGGGTTTTTGCTACTTTTCAAGCATACAGACTGACAGTAGTGCAGGAGAGATTGAATTTAATGATTGCATTACCCTGCAGCGATATCCTTTTGGTATAGGAGGATAAGAATAAGAGACTATGAAGAAACTTGCAATGACCCTTAGTCATTTAGCTATTGTGAATTTCAAAACATGCATGATGAACACATGCTTGCCTCTAGAAATCTGCCACTAGACAATGTATATAGGGAAACAAGCTGAACCTTCACCATCATGGGTCGGGAGGTACAGAATTAAGGACAAAAACAATAAGCGTAAATACACCATAATGTGGACATACAAACTGACATTGAATCCCCACCCCTGAAATCACGAGGTGAAGCAGTTCTCTCAGAACAAAGTTTGAAACAAAATGGTCAAGTTAGTTTTCTGTGAAGCCAAGGCCATACGATTTGAATGGTGCTACATTGAAGATTATTATACTAACATTTCATCATTTTTGAGGTACATTTGACAATCATTAGAACTATAAAGGAATGGACATATATAATACAAAAGTGTACTTCATTTCAAGCTCTAGAGTGAGCAAAGCATGGGGAATGCTTTTAAAAAGATTGAATGCATGTACTGGTTCAGGGAACATGCTGGTACATACTGGCAGAGATGGAGTTTTTGGAATCCTTTGGTAGGATTGACTGTATTAATAATGTGCATAATACAGAGGCGATCTGACCAGGCCCTAATTACTGTTACCTAATCATTGTTTCCTATTTTTCATTATACAGGCCGTGCGTGTCGCCATCTTCTATGCCTCTCCTCAGCGTTTAGATGTCTATGCAAACCAAGTGCTGGTGTCCCCAACCAATGCGGATTGGACCTCACAAAACACAGACTACACTTTATTGGAACCTTCATACCCAGGTACCGTAAGGCATAGTAGTGTGCTGTTGTACTGTCCAGACAGATAATATTGAGTGACACCACCCCACTTTGATCTGAACAGTCACTGCCCCACTCTCAGATTCCAAATAAGAAATATAAAACCCACTGTTCACTAGCATTTTGTGTCGTGGATTTTATCCCAATCTTGGGTTTTGAGCAAACAGCACTTTGCATATTGGAACCTTTACGCCATTACTTATGAGGGGAAAGTGGAAGTACAACTGCTCGCATGCAAAGCCTGTTGGTGAAAAAAGGACTTCTGATGCTTGTGACATCGGACCAGTTGGATGCTAAGCCAGGCTGTATCAAGTTGCCATGTTGTGGCTATGCTTAAACATTCATATGGACTTCTTAATACCACAGTAGTTGTGAAGTGTTTTGGGAGCCTTATTGAGTAAAGAGAGGCCCCTTTGTATATGTACTCTATGCAAGTATGCTAAATCAATACTGCATCCAATTACTAAAGGCATACATCATACTGGGAAAAATTTACCCGGAGTGACAATATAATCCCTATAGCTGTTGTGGTCACAGAATAGTGCAGAAGAAGCACACAAATAGTAAACATAATCAATCTTAAAGGGATCAATCCTAAAGGGATAATAGCTTCATTAGGCATAGTGTCTGATAGCAGTTAATGGGCTCTCTTAATGTACATTGCCCTGGCTGAGGTGTCCACTGGCAGTATTCAACTGCTTGCAAAGTACTCACCATGTTACGCCACACTGTTGAGAAGATTGCACATGCTGTAACAGGTGTAAAGGGAAATAGCACTGGTAATTGGTTTTCCATGCTCTTACAAAGACATCCCTTCATCAGGCATTTCCCACAAATCTATGGCATCTTTTTCAAATCGGAGCCTGCTATGAAAACACAAAAAATAAGTTGTATTGTACAATTAGCACAAAGGAACTAAGTCACCAAAATGTAACTTTCATATGTTTAAGAAAATTGAGATATTTTGAACAAGTGAATGAAATAAAGGACACTTACTCTGCAAGATGAACAGCTCCAGGTTAATGAGGTAAGTTGTTTATGGACGACTGCAGCCTCCTGTGAGGGGTCAGCAATGCAAGGCGGACAACTCTTAGATATTTGTTCAAAATATGCCATTGTATTAGAACAGAAATAATATCAACATACTTAACTTGCCCTACTCTAACTTGGGGTTCCCTACCAAACAGAACTAAGGGAAAACATTCTAACACAGGAATGCTGGCCCTTACACTAAACATCAAATGCAAAAGAAATTAGATGGCAATTCAGCTAACAGCAACAATGACATTTATAACATTTAACAACCTTATAGCAACCTCGGTGTACTCCCTTCACCAGGCTTAAAGGTGTATCCCTCTTCAGGGCTTAGCAAAAATAATATAGGGAAAATTCACATAGGCTGTAAAGGTTTAGATTAGTTCTTGAAAAGTCAATATCAAGATAAAGATTTGTTAACCACAGTTCCAAGAACAAAAGTTCTTCTGATGGAAAAGTGACCTTCCACTTCCTCAGAATAGCATCATTGTTTTCTCAGACACAGTTAAAAAAGAATTACAACTTCCAAAATATGAATAGAACAAAAGTCTTGGTTAACAAAGACTATTCGTCTTTTCTGGTCAGAAATCACAGTAGGTACATTTATCAGCATGACTTCTTAGTTCTGCTGCTTCTATTTCAACAACTTCATTCCTACTACAGTTTGCCATTAGGACACTCTTGTTGACCCCATATCATTCCACTTCATTTGAACTACTAAAATCTTGCATCCACAGACACTCCAAAGATACCACCACAGATTCAGTATGATTCAGTACTTAGGGCCTCATTATGAGTTGGATGGTATCCCGGCAGGAAATCTTCCAGAATACCACCCAACTTAATTACCATTACCGCCACTTGGTTTGACGGAATTACCGCCAGATTACAAGTGGCAGTGTCGGCGTTAATCCCCATTCTCTATGGGGCATTTTTGGTGGAATAACCGCTGGTGGAATTACTGCCACAGTAATTCTGCTGATTTTGATGCTTTTTGGCAGAAATCGGGAGGATTTACCTCCAGCATGATGCTGGAGGTAAATCCTCCACTCCAGGGTCACTCTTATTATGGCAGTGTGGGAAAAGTGGCAGTAATTCCATTACCGCCAATTTTTTCCCACACCGCCATACTTGTAATGAGGCCAATTTGGCCAAGATTCACTTTTAAGGCACTGCAATACCTTAAAGTAGACACGGCACTCTTCCTGTGAATATCTCTTAAAAAGGGGCGGCCTCTTTCCCTCTTTTCTTTGACTACAACCATGACAACGTCAGTATTGTATTGGAACAGCAATATTTCCCTTGCACAACTTGGCCTTCACATCTTTGCCAATGTCAGACACACAATTACCCAAAAGCCTTGATGCCACTCTCTTGGCTTTTGGAATTGCTTGCACACTTGTATCTTAGGCAAGTTTGATCTTCTCTTGGGCTCACAGTAATAATTAGCACAGTTTCTGGTTTTGAGAAAGGCTGCTTCACTCTCAAATAGGGAATTACTTTTGGCATGGGCAATGACTGCGCTCTCTCCAACTGCAGATATTGAATTCAACACTTGACTTCTCTTAGTAACAATGATTGTTTTTTTCAATACAGAGATAAAGTTCACTCTGCACTTTGAAAGCGAAATTAGTCACACGTGTCCTCTTCTTCGTGCAGTTTTAAAGCTTTAAGTGTTTAACAATGGTGTTTCATAAAGAGCGACCTGAAATGTTCACTCTTCTCTTGGGAAACAAAATTAGGTACACTCGACCACTCCCTCACGAAGTTAACAACTTTAAGGGTTTGACAATGGTGTTTCGGAAACATTCCACGCGAGTTAAAGAAAACCTTTCCATTCACATGCAAGTGTTAACTTTCATTGTTCCCTTGTTTGAAAATGCATCAACTAACTTCTATTCGCTTCTACTTCTTGATTGGTGAAAGTAAGACTGGATAATGTTGCCGGCAGTGCTTGCGCAAGGAACCAGGCTTGACTCACCAGCTTCTAGTATCCTTGTTCTGCGGGTTGCTCTAGTTCCATGACTTGAGGCACAACTTCTACTACTTCTGGCTTCACAGGGGCCCACAGCCTTCCTCTGCTTAGGTGTCTCTGGTTCCGCCACTCAAATAAGGAGCTCCTTTCACTCCTGACACCTGCGTCCCACCTCCTTCGCTTCAGTCTTTGACAGATTTTACACATATAACATACCTCCTTTCCTTTCTCATCAGATCTATACAACTTGAGAAAAAATTGAGCAGCTATTAACACAACTTGACCACACCACTATGATAGGTTGCTATCTCACAAGCATATTTACAACAGATTACATACTGACCTGAATTGTTCACATTAACATTTTAACTATCAACAAATGCTATAACCACTTAACACATTGCTGATCCTTGACAGTAACAGTTACTGGTCCATCACCTCCCTTGTGGCGCCACGTTCCTTCCCGCTCCACCGCAAACGTTAGTTCTTACTACATACTAAGTAATAGTGCTGACCTCCGGGACTTTATTAACCTGCCATTGGTCAGTAAACATTGATAAAAACATGAGACATCCTGAGCTTGTGGGAAGGGAGACATTTACACCACATTCGACCAATGAGGTTCCCCGCTGATATCAGCGAGAGCACAAGGTACTTGTTGCTGTTCAGTGACACCAAAACTCACCTGGTTATTGGCTCGTTTGTGTATCGCCCATCGCTCCTTATTCTGCTTCTCAGGCCCACCTGCCAAGGGGTAATTTTAAACTGCTGGTCATACTTTGGCTGTCTCTTCCCAGCCATATTTCTGTGGGCTTAATTTTTCCCCAGTCATGGCGAGCACTGAGGGTTCTGTTCGCTCTCCTTGTATGTATTAACTGGTTCTGTCTCCTGGGTACAGTCAGTCTCTTCCCCCACCCCACTTTTGTAAGAGGACTGCGCAATGTTTCCAGGTGGCCTACCGTACAGTGTTGGTCTGGGCCCTCCCCATGCAGTCTGTCCACCTATCATTTTCACCTGATTCGAACAGGGCGGCAGCACCCTATACAATTGCTCAACCCTACACATCACACGCCCCCAGTTCCCCCCTCGAGCACATTCACCCCCCCATTCAGTGCGCAGCCTTCAATGATGTCCTGTCATCTGCCAATATAGACGATGCAAAAGGAGCAACCTTTGTACACTCCATTGCAGTACCACAGGAGTGACCACAGCGAATATTCCTAACTCTGAGCAGGCTTTGACACACTCACCCATGTCTACGATTCGTCTCCCATCTCCAAGAAGGCCTCCAACTCGTGAAGCGAGCTATAAACAAAATGTTGCTAAGGAATGTTGTTGCAGAGACGCCTCTAGTTAATGCTGCATCCTTGGTCAGTTCACACTTGGTGTGTTCGCAAACGTTCACACCAACGTCATCAGCATCTCCTTAGCGCTCGTGAGGGCCTTGTAGACGGAAACGCTGGTCGCCGTTTCGGGAATCCATTCCCTTCACTGTTTAGGGACTCCATCCCCTTGCCGTAAAGTAATGGCACAGTTCACTTCAAGTGCGACACAGCAACAATTCTCTGGGTCGATGTCCGAGCCCCTCTCCTCCTCTGCTGCCACCAGGGGCCAGCTCATTGCCACTAAATAAAGGAGTGTTACTTCACGAGATGAACAGCTTCAATTTAATGGAAGAATTTGTACACAAATGGCTGCAGCCTCCTCCTTCCTTCTGATGAAATCTCTACACACTCCTTCTCTTTTAGATCCCTCTCCAGCATCTAACATTGTAACAGAACATTACCCTCAAGACGTTACCAGCTATGAAATGGTATTTATACATATAACAGTGAACATCACTGTAAACAGACATATTTACCCATTAGTATTAAGCTACACACATGTTTAGAGGTGTCTCTGTTGCATATGCTATGCAGACATGTGATACATAATTTAGAATAGTGTTGATAGTTAACCCAGAAACCAAACACCAGAGTCCCATGGCAATAAATGCAAGGACTCTCTGAAGTTAAATTGACTGAAAAAGAGCTGCGCTCCATATCCCTCTCCTGGAAATTCATGCTGAGGCCACCAACCCAGATGACCCTTGTTACTGTAGCTTTTTTCGTTAAGTTGGTGCCATTGCCAAAGAAACAAAACAGTGTCCGTTACATAAGGGAGACAACAAGGACATGATGGTGGAGATCAAACAGGAGAACCCTAGCCTAGACTGAGGTGAATTTTAGGCTGTGCGATATATATATTTGCTAAGATTGTCATAGTTGAAATAATATTGTCCACTGAGTCATGTGCCCGCAGCATCACAAGATGGTATGGAATCACCTTGATAACAGAGAGCTTGATAACACATGTGAGGGGTTGCATAACAACACCCAATATATCTAATATATTTGATCATTTTAGCAACATTTATTATATATACATTCATTGGCCAGTAGCAGAGGGAGGAGTAGCAGGGGTGTTAAACATAGAGACATATGTAAATCATGAATGGTTTCCATTTTGTTTGGGGGGAAAATCAAGGCCTGATTTTTATTAAGGTACAAAAGAATTTCCATTAAAGGAAATAGCCCCTGGCTTTATGAGCCTTGTGTTGATTGCATATTATTTTCAAAGGATGCTAAGGTCATGTTTCTCGACATGAATGCAAATTGTGCGTTTTGGGCAGTTAGGTGTGTTGAGTTGCTATTTTCATGTTGCATCTTAGCTACCATCAAACGTGTAATTCATCAGTGAAATTAATCACGTTATTGATTTAACAAATGTAGGTATTTCTGCGACTTTCTTAGTTGCCGACAGTGTACAGTTGGTTGCATGTGTTATCTCCTGTAGCATTTTGGTCAGGCTTCGAATCAAGGACACATTCTCACCACCAACTTGTAATACAGTGAGCTCAAAAGTTTACCATTTTGCGCATTGATGCACGGCTGTAGTGGCCACACCTGTGCACTTTAGCCTTCTGCAACAGGGGGCCAAGACTTCAAATGTGGGCACAGCACCACTTTAAAAGAAGTATAGTACCAAGTGCAAAGTAATTGCCAGAGGGCATGTGCATAGCAGCAGCAGCATTATTAATCTCTCTTCAATCCTAGGGCAGGTAAGATACTTAACTAAGCCTGAAATTACCTATTGTACGACTGACATCACTTCACTGTCTTTTGGCTATTTACAGTCCCATTCAAGCCCAATTCAGAAACTACCCCTGATTCATCACAGCCAACCATCCATCCCTTCCCAATCTGCTCACCAACCTTCTCTCTCTCTCTCTCTCTCTCTCTCTCTCTCTCTCTCTACTGGGCTGTACCCTTTCTTTGTTGTCGTCACTTACCTATTTCTTCTCTCCTTCATCATGCATCTTGACTTCGCTCCATTCCTCCCTCTACTCATTCTCCTTTCCTTCTCTCATAGCCTTCAGCCTCAACTTGGTCTAACTTCATCATTCTCAGGCCTCCCCATCTTCCTCCTTCCCCCCTGCACTTGCACTCCTCAGAAATGATACTCCTTTTCTCCCGGCATCTCCAAAATCATCTTTTCCCCTCACTTACTGCACAACAGTTGTAGCTCTACCCCCACCTCCTATCACTCTTTCGCTGGTCCTCTGGAATGCCCAATACCTCTACAATAAGTCTTCCTTTTAGTCCTCATCTGCCCTCTTCAATGACAAAGAGGAAATGCAGGCACAACTCTCTTGTCCCTTACCTTGATGATGTCATCTATTGACCATGCTGTCTCTGACTTTCACTATGACTTATGACTCCATTTGACCAACACTATCCTGCTCGCACATTCATACCTTCCCGTCCTTGTCCTCAGGCTTGTCTCACCTCTGAAATGTAGGCACTTAAAACAAACATGTTCTGTGACCTACAACAGTAATGCAAATTAAGGACACCTACCCTACTCATAGATTAAATAAATGCCTTTGCTTCCCTAACCTCCGCACTGGACTACTCATACTTCACAAGCCTAATCTCTTGCCTTTTCAATCACCCCCACAAACCTTCATCTATTCTCCAGTGTTTGCTCACACCTCCCATGCCAATATGCATTGTCTCCTCCCTTTCTGTAATGATGTTGCTCACTACTTACTGTTAGGAGTTAGGAATTATAGTCAAACACAAGGTAGACATGATTCTGGCTAAAGACTTTTATTAGATCATAAACGGGGTTGGGAAAAGGCCTCGCTGTCCCTGCACTAGTGGAACCTCCCCATCTAAACTCAAAACAAAGGATCCATCAGTGTCACAATGTCCAAAATCACACCGTCCTGTGCCCAAAGCACTATTCTGACCCTCACATTCTAAACACATTAATTCTAAGCTGTAAAGGATAATGGATAATGGTCCTCATCAGAAGTTGGGTGGTAGCCCTTAAACCTGGCGGTAACGGAATTAGTGCCACCAATAATGCTCTACCAGCTCACGAGTCGGCGTAAATACCACTGTACACAAAAGGTTACCTGTGCTATTACAGCCGGCGCTGATACCACCGTCAACACAAAGCGCACTTACAGCCGTATCACAAGTGCATGTAGGGCAGTATTAGCACCGAAAACCGGTGCTAATAAAGCAGAGAAATACCTTCAGCCTCCAGTTGGAGGTAAATGAACCCAGGTGCCAGAAATGAAGCCACAGGTGCACACAATGCACACCAGAGGGCTACATAAGACACACCCAGGCCCCAAACACTGTTTCCAAACTCATGCTGCTATTATTTGCCGCAAGCTGGGACAGGCAGCTGCTCATGCTGCACCTGGACCTTGAGATTCAGGCCAACCAGGCCAGGGCACAGGGAGTACATGGGGGGAGGGGAATGAGGAGGAATAGGAGGAGGAGACCGGTCTAAGCAAGGCGAGCACCCATCCCGTGGGTCAGGCCATCACATTGGTCTCTCAGTGACACCCACTTGGTTACTGAGTACCGCCTCAACAGCGAGAACATCACTGAGCTGCTGGCCACAAACAAGAAGAAATAAGGAAGCAGGATCAATATCCGTACAGCTGTGCCCCCACTGGTGAAGCTGGTGGCAGTCCTGCAGTTCCTGGGCACTGGCACCTTCCAGCACTCTGTGGCCATGATGCATGACATTGGTACAGCCCACATTCTGTGCAGTCCTGACCCAGGTGCTGGATACCCTCCTGTGCCATGTCAACCACCATATTGCACTGCCCACTACCCAGGCCCAGGCCAACAATATGAAGGCAAGGTTCTATGCCACTGAAGAACTACCTAATGTCATAACAGCCATTGACTGCACCCGTGTTGTGTTGATGGCGACCCAGGCCTATGAGGCAGTATACAGTAACTGGAAGCACTACCACTGCCTTAACGTGCAGGTGACTTGCGGGCCTGAACTCATCATCACGCACTGCTGTGCCCACTACCCAAGTTCCACCCAGGACTCCATGGTCCTAAGCACAGCACACTTCCAGGATACATGGAGAGGCAAAGAGGGCAACGGACCTGGATAGTGGGTGAGTACCATCCCTGCCACATATGCACAGTGAAGCACCAGACCAAAAAGGGGCGGGGGGATAGCAACACTAAAACGAAGCATGGCATGACAAGTGGATGCACTGGCAGCACCTGCACCAACGTCAAGGGGCCTCCAAGGGAGCATGCACACATCGGGCACACCTGGACATGCATGCTGATCTACACACACCGCTGTCATCACAATGACACATTAGACCACATGTACCACAATGCATCAGGAATGTGGCACTGTGCAGATCCACACAGCAGCACCCACCAGCATGTCCACCCATGCCACAGCCATGTGCCCATGTGCAGTTTCTTGGCACACGCCACAGAACACCCGCCACAGTGTACATGTACAGGCAAAGGCATACATGTCACCATTTGCAAAGGCTGCACAGGCATCACGCATACACATTGCATGGGTGGGATGCACACATGCATGCACACGGCTAACAATCCCAAAATATGTTGTGATAGCAGACCCATGTATGAGACAACTGACTGATTTCTGTATGCCACCCCATACAGTGATTCTGGATATCCACAGCTGGCATGGCTGATGACCCATGTGTGACCCACGTAAACCGCACGAGACCGCCTACAACCATGCCCACAGCTGGACCCGTCTATGCATTGAGCGCATCTTTGGACTCCTCAAGGCACAATTCTGTTGACTAGATCGTACTTGCAGATCCCTAATGTATGCCCTTGATGAAGTTGGGAAAATTGTTCTGGTGTGTGCAATGCTACATAACATTTGCTTGAGGAGGAATGTGCCACTAGTCCCCCACCGCGGACAGGCCACACCCAGAGGAAGACCAAGATAAACAGAATGAGGCAGGAGCCAGAGTAGACACTCCCAGGGATGACATGAGAGAAGGAACAGTGTGCCGGTAGGCACTAATAGACAATTTTTCTAGTACAATACCATGCCTCAGTCCACTGCCAGCACTGTGAATAAACTGCACATGAACACAATCGGGAATCTCCACACATTATTGATGTTAAGAAAACGTGTATGTAACATTTTGCACCAAATATACCCCCTAACACCACCCACCACCAACACCCTGCATACAATCCTGCCTCCCCCAGCTCACAACCAACACCCCAGCACGCATGGTTGCCCCTCGAGATCCAGTGTGTGCCCCTCTTCGGTGGCGAGGGCAGGAGCCCCCACCAGCAGCCCCTGCCAACCTACACCGGCAGCCGGAGATCCAGCTACCTAATTCAGGACCTGTGAGGACCTTCGCCCATAAATCAGCTGCCTACGCTCGTCTGGTGAGCCATCCATTGCTGCAGCCCCCCCTTGGCACTTTCTTCATCTTTTACCTGCTTCAATCCACTTGTTTTAGACTGAAATGAGCCCAGAACCGTACCGGGCCAACATTCTTCTCTTTCAAAACGTCAGACGCGATGTGGCACGAAAGTGAGGTTGGGCTTTTTTTCAGTTGCTAAGCAACCTTGCATTTTTGCAAGCAAACATCCGCGGCAGGTGGAAGGAGCAGGCGGCCACATCCAAGGCCACTATAAGGCCTGCCCTGTTTTCCCCTGTTCGCACCAGGGAGCATTTGACTGTGCCTCTACCAGCACCCCTATACATCGTCACAAGAACTGCAGAGCTTCTCTAGACCGTCTGACCCCTTACAGGTCTACAACAACAGTATCGCGTGTGAGTACACCACCCGCTAACTTCTAGGCAATGTTCAAATGTTTGCATAGCCCATAGGCTCTTGCTCATTATACGTTAAGTAGCAGTACCATCCCTACACTGTATATATGTCTTACTGCCTAATTGCCAGTATACATATCGCCCACATTTTACTGATCAATATACGTTAGACTATGCCCTTCCAGCACTGCTTTAAATAGTGAATCCATGTCTGAATATTAGATCCTCCAAGCCCTTCTGAACTGCTTTGGACCAATGAATATATGTTTGAATAGTATACCTCTTGAACTGCTGCGAATAGTGATTCCATGTTTGAATATGATATCTTCCAAGCCCTTTTGAACTGCTTTGGACCAATGAATATATGTTTGAATAGAATACCTTCTGAATTAGTATGACATGTTTGTATGCTGACTCCAACTCGTCCGCGCTGCAATATCTGTTTTCCGTTGCTAAGCCCGGACCAGCCCATACTGTCTAGAATGACTTAGCGATCTGCCTACCTTTGCCTACACTCTGACCTTCTAAACCTAACAATTACTTGTTGGACTAACCTATCCACTGAACTACTATAATGAACACCTACTGGACAGGTCTATCCTCATTAGAGCTAACTTCCTAACTTCACTACAGCAACGCCACTACTCTTGCTCACCTACCAGCAGAGCCCTCCCATAGTGCCCTCCTCACGTACTCTGATTTTAGTCAGTGCATTATGCAATTCCCACCTACCCGACATCTACTACTACCTGCCCTCATACTTATTGCCCACTGGCTAACATCACTCAAACCACAGTTGATTACTTCCATACTCCCCCCTAACAATGTTGACCACAGAATCAAGGCCTCTCCATTCCTACCAGCATTAAATATCCCCATCATAGATGCCAAAATCAAACCAACCTCTTTTCTACCTAAACTGCTCTTAAACTCTCTGGGGACCAATAAGGGGACGACACTTAACCCCTCTACTGACAGGAGTACCACCAACTCCATTATCAACCTAACACCCACCCACCCTAGCACCAAATCTAGAAATTCCAGACTATCTACCAGGCTACTCCCATACCATCAGCGCACACTCAATGGTAGCCACACTTGCCATGCACACCCTAATACTACAACGTCCAGCCCCAAGAAGCCCCAGCCCACATACTCTGCTCACTCCAGCAAGGAGGTAGCCACATCTGACACTACTGTGCCAGCGAATCAAGAAACCTCCAGCCAAACTAAATCTATCATCACTTAACTAGTCAATCCCACCACGTCCCTGAAAGGAGCCTTAATTAACACAAGGGGGGTCATTATGACCCTGGCCCTAAGGGGTTAACGGCGCTGTAAAAGGCTGCGGTGCCATTAGCCCCTTAGCGCCTAATTACGAGGTCCCTTTGCGGGACCCGACCTTAACGGCTGGTCTGGACCAGCCGTTAAAGTAGGGACCCGCAAAGGGACTCTCGAGGTAATTACGGTACCGCAATTTGCGGTACCTTAATTACCGCCTTCCCCAGTCCCATTGAGCCCTATGGGGCAAAAATGGGAATGGGGAAGGGCCAATGTTCAATGGGGAATTACCGCCCCGCCAACCTTGGAATGGGGTGGTAATTCCCCATTGAACATTGGCGGACTCGTTACAATACCGGCAGGACCCGTGGTATAATAGCGCCATGGATTACCGCCAGTATTGTAATGAGGGCCTAGGTCCTTAGTTTCGCACGCTACTGAGGTAGCTGACAACATTCTATACAACAACCTGGACTTCCTAGCAGTAACAGAATCCTGGCTGCACTCAGCAGCAGGCTCTGCACTACTACTAGCCACCCCGGACAAATACTCTGTCATCAGAGCCGACAGACCCACAACCGGAGGAGGAGGCATTGCCCTCATCTTCAGGAACACTCTTCAAATTAGACTAGTCCCCTCACCACCACTATCTTCTTGCGAAATCCTCTGAGCCAAACTCCAAACCTCACATAAATGTACCACCTCCATTCACCTTATCTATAGACCTCCAGGACCTCCAAACGCCTTTGAAGAGGATATAACGACCTTACTGTCTGAGAATATCAAAACCACCTCACAAACCCTTATCCTTGGAGATTTCAGTCTAGGCTACAACGCCCCTAACGACATCTTAGCTAACTCCTTAGCTAACACTATGGTCGAACATGGCTTCTCTCAAAAATCACCCTCCCTACTCATGAGAAGGGAAGGACCCTTGATTGGGTAGCAGATTTAAACTGCAACATTTCAGTAAACAGCATTACACCCCAAACATGGACAGACCACCACCTTATCGAGTTTGAGCTCACCACAGCTTTAGCTTACAACAAAACATGCCCCATAGCACATTCATGCCTCACTAGAAACAAGCGGAATATCACGGCTGAGGCAATCTCGCCCCTTGTTATCCCGACTCTTAACGCCTTACCTTTCACAAGTGACCCCAATGTCCTTGTAGACACCTATAACGCGTCCATGATCAAAGCTATTGACTCAGTAGCACCTCTCAAAATGTGCAAAGGACAACCAAGAGCACATGTGAATTCTTGGTTTACCCCTGAGCTAAAAGTGATCCTCACAGAAAAAAGAAAACTGGAAACTCTCACCCTCCCCTGAGAACAAAAACAATCTAGTTTCCATCTCTACCAAATATAAAAATGAGATCATTTGCAACAAACGCGAAACCTACAACAACAGAATGAATCAAGCAGGTTCCAGTACCAAAGAACTTTTCACCATCCTGTGAGAAATGGAGTCTCCCAACCCACCCACAGATATCTGCCTAAAAGACAAACTTAGGTGTACTAACATTCAAAGTGCGCCCACCAATAAAATTACCAATCTTCAGACCAAAATAGCTGACAAACATAAATTACTTACCAATCAAGCAGCTTCCAAACACCTCCGCCTCCACTAACTCACAGCTTCAAATTCTCAAATGTAACTATACCGGATGTACAAAAAATCATTGCCTCTCTGAAACCATCCAAATATCAGGGCGACAGCTGTCCAGCACAGATTATTAAGGATGCAGCTAGAGACTTGGCCCCATTCATCACCAAACTCATCGACTCCTCCTTCACCAGAGGTGTAGTACCCAGCAACCTGAAGGAATCCTGGGTACTCCCATTACTCAAAAAACAAACTCTTGACCCCACCATTCCAACCAACTACAGACCGATCACTACGGTCCCATTTTTACTAAAGATTTTGGATAAGGTTGCTTATTTGCAAATACAGGACTACCTTGAAGCTAACAAACTCCTAGGATCCGACAATCTGGTTTTAGACCTCAACATGGGACTGAAACCACCCTTGTTGACCTAAAAAGCCAGATTGATTACCTGAAAGGCAAAGGCAGATTTGCTATCCTGCTCCTCCTAGACCTATCTGCTGTTTTTGACCTGGTTGATCATAAGGTACTTTGCAATTACTTGGAAAAAGCAACCTTCTTCTCCAAATCTGCCATCACATGGATACAATCGTTCCTAAACAATAGGACTATGCAAGTCTTCTCCCCCATGGCAGCAGGTGACCCCATACTGATCACCTGCGGCGTGCCCCAAAGGTCCTGTGACTCGTCCACTTTGTATAATATCTTTACAAAGCCGTTGTTTGACCAACGGGATCGTCTGGGTGTCACCTACACCAACTATGCAGAATTACTACTAGTAGGCTCCCCAGCCAACTTAAACAAACTTGGCCCCAACTACAACATATTCAATATAGATGGGAATAACCTTTCAATCGCCAAAGCAGTAAAAACGCTTGGCTTCTACTTTGATGCCTCATCTAACTTTAGTAAACAAGTAAACATGACCGCCTCACCCACCGCCTACACAGCAAACTGATAAGAGCCTGCAGACCCATGCTATCTTCTGATAATTGCCTTACCCTAGCCAGAGATCTTATAGGCTCCAAACTGGACTATTGTAACAGGCTTTATCTAGGCGCCAACAAAACAGTTATCAAAAAAACTCCAGACTACAAAATAATGCTCTCAGAGCTGCATTAAATATACCCAGAAATCAACACATCTCAGCAACCAGAATACAACACAAATGGCTCTCCATAAATGAAAAGAACAAACTCAAAACGTATGCCTTACCTTTAAAGCATTGAACCACACAGCCTCCCCCACCTCACTGAAAAATTCACCTGGAGAGCATCCACACGCATCACCAGATCTACAGACACCTCCTGTCTGTTGGTCCCTGGGTTTAACTTATAAAGAGCCGGCGGTTCCAGTTTCCCGGTCCTAGCCTCCCAACTGTGGAATTCCCTTCCATTAGATATCAGGGCTATTCAAATATTCGACCACTTCAGGAGAATAGTTATAGCCTGGATACTTAGCGAGAACTAAATCACTGCGCGTTACATGTGCGTAGATGAATACCTCTCATCAGCTACCTATTACCGATGTATGTTTTTACCATTGTATGACTCCCATTGAATGTATGTACAAACTGATATTGCTATATCAATGTAACTGTATTTCAAAACGCCCATATACCTTTGGGTCAGGTGCGCTATATAAATAACATAAACAAACAAACAATCCCGCCCACCACCAACACTCCAGCACACAATCCTCTCACCCCCAGCCCACCACCAACACACCAGCATACAATCCCCCCACCCACTTGCCCTCCATGGCATGAGCACTCGGGCCAACAGTCATCATGCCAATCACTATATCCGTGGCCTCTTTCCCCGACTTGCAGCATCTAGTGATCTGGCACGCAGCTGGCACAGGGACTGGTGCCTAGGCGTTGTTAAGGATTTCAATCAGGTGACGCACACCTTAGTCTCGGCCCAGTATGCAGCGCGCAATAGAAATGCTTATGTTATAGATTTGATTCAATATTGAAATGATACACCACTCATATCACAGCCCCTTTTCAAACAGCCACGGTCACAATGGACCAGGAACCAGGCTGGTTGATAAAATATAATATTTATTCATTTTAAAATTCAAAATAAATCATACCATTTTAAATATGGGGCAGCAATCACCAATGGGGTGATAAGAACAATATGAATGTAAGCAATGCACTTAGTTTAACCTTCTATTGACACAACTACAAAACACCAGGGAATAGGAGCACTTTTTATTTAGGTAAGATAGCACTGGGGTTAGAAGTTCCCCCTGCAAGGTTCCCTCAACCCACAAATAATCAATTTTAAGTGGATAAACAGAATCAGCAGGTAATCAGGATAGACAAATAAGAAACAGAATAGAAATCTGACTTTCCCTGCCCAAACAGGAGAGAAAAACGGATTTAAAGCCCGGCAATGTTAAAATGACCCTCGGAAATGGATGAATAAATGAATAAATGGGTATAACTCTTGAAACAAAAACAATTCTTTACTGGAGCAACACTGGAAAGATACTAGCAATCACAAGCAATGTTTTGAGCAAAAGTATACAATTCGAAATTGAATGGAAGATTCAAAACAGTTTATAATCAAAATGACATGTTGTAAAATTAACACACTTTTGCAGATCCCGCCTGAATTTACCAAAACAGTTTTTAATAAAAACGGGTGAAACATGGTGAATCGCATTTTAGTGTTGGGGTGTAGCTATGGATCAGAGGTACAATATGAAAGTGAAATGAGGTCTCTAGCTGTTAAATTGAGTGAGTTATGCAACATCTAGGGGAGATGCGTTTTTGAGAACATGAAGGCGCGGAAAAGGAACAGAAATCAATTTTGACAAGGGCAGTTTTACTCTACACCAGGGCATTCAGGCTAGGCAACCAGATTGAGACACAGTAAGCTCCGGGGTTGATCCGCATAATCAACCCTAGCACTTCCACGCCCACCCTGGGGGACCCAGTCCGATCACCCGAGGGAGGACTAAGGGCTTAGGATTTCACAAGACAAAATTATTAAAGAAGTTAGCACTAGCACAAGGAATCAAAGGCAGGGTTTCACGAATGATTGTGACAATATTACAGTTATCAGGATAAGGATTGGATGACTTAGAGATTGGGATGGAAAAAAGCAAGGCAAGGTTTGCTATGTTTCTATGGTTCCTATTGATACTCACAGTCCACTTTTAGTTTGGTCTTTGGACAGTCAGCGGTTCTGGTCGCCACACAGATCTGGTCTAACACAGGGCAGCCGGACAAACTCAGCGGTACAGAGTCAGCTGGGCAGGGACTGGATACCAAAGGATAGTTCTTCTGGACTGGCAATTATGGTTACTGGATACTATAGAGCATCAGGATAGCAGGATGGCAGCAGCATGCAGTGAGTAGCAGCAAGCCAGGTTAATTCAGGATGCTTCCAAAACACCACAGCGATTCCCTTGGTTATGGGGATTATTCTAGAATTGAGGCCTAGCTGAAGCAGGATCAGCAATTGATTGGCCTTGTGGTTGGGATCTGGAGTTTGGATGGATAGATGCAAGATGAAGACAGGAACAGACAGGAACAGTACGCCACCGTAGGAATCAGGAATTGGCGTGTGTGTGTCCAGTATGTTGTCAGGGGCTCTTATTTATAATGCCAGGTGACATCATCACAGTATATGACAGGGGCAGGCTTTACTACACATGCCCCTAACAATAGGATTGGGCAAAGGTAGTGATCTCCGCCTTGCTCTCTGCTGGTTGGATTTCTATGGGAATGATGTCAGGTTTATGAGGTGAGGTTTACAATGTCCAGAAATTCCCACATTTCCTTTAATGAAAATCTGATTTTGCCAAAAACATAGTTATACACTTACAATCTCTTGGCAAATTATACCCACAGGTTACATATGATGTACAGCGCAGATTAGTCCAAACCTCCAGTCTCTGAGACCTTGTTTAGCCTTTCTGACACATTTTGGTAATTTAAACATTAAAGATTTGGCCTAAAATTCCACAATTTTATACACAAATGCAAATTGTCCCCAGGGATGTATGTACAAAATCTTATATTTGCCACATTCATATTTTCCTTGGAATTGGTCATATTACGTAACTTCTGTTCTCCTTGCAGCAATTAGTTCTACCAAGTTTTAAAAGATGGCCCCCAAAATTAGATTTAACACTGCCAACTTTTAAATTTCTGCGAATTCTTGCTACAGAAATAAGAGTCTTTAAAGTTTCTTTGTAACATAGTCTCTGGCACCAAAAGGCAGTCCCTTTGTTACTTGATCCTGTTTTTTTTTCCTTCCTTCAACTGCAAGAAGCTGTCCATTCCTTCCAGGCAAGGGGTTTCCAGTCTTAATTGAAGGTTTTATTACCCTTTCACACTTGACAGGTGAGTGTCCCAGGACTGCTATTGTCCCAGCCTGGAGCACAGACGAATGTCTGATGAGCATGTGAACCCCCATTGTCCTAACCCATTCAATGTTTTTCAAGCTGGCACTTCCCACCTAATTATCCTGGATTTAGGGTGTATCTCCCTTCCTAGGAGGAGTTTCATAGCTGGCAAATGGAATTACAGGTTTCTGAGAGCTTGCAACTCCAGCCTGTGTGTTTTAAACTGTTTAATTTCTTACTTTGTGTTGAATTAAACCAACCTATGACAGATGATATCCAATGTCTGTATTGTCACCACTAACATACATTCTTTACATTGCTAAGTAAGCAGGCTTTTATTAACAATTGAGTTTAAAACAGGTCATTTTTTTCTCTTCAGTCAGCACAGCCCCTTTTTCCACATGTGTCAAAAACTGCTATCATTTCTTTCTTTAATTCGGTTTGCAGCTCCTCAGATTGCCACTGTCTTGGCAGCTGTAGTCATTTTCCTTGCAGCAGGACTCTTATCTAAAGTATAGATACAATTCTCCTTGACGTGACTCAGAGAGTAAAAAGTCTCTTTGAACTGCTGCGGCCTGGATACATTTTTGCAAGAAATAAATGCGTGTCTACCGTGCAATTGAAAATTAAGTTGCTTTTGATTTCTCTGAGAGTTGGTTTTAACTGGGCCTTTTTACTCACAGTGGTTTCAGAATGACAGATGAAATTGGCATCAAAGCAGCATTTTGATAGGGTGAAAACGGTTTCATTTTTAAGGGGATTCTGGCTTTTGCAGCAATGGCAGGCTTTCCTTTTCACTTGATTCCATATATGTTTTAGAACACACTGGCATATTTTGCAGTGTGTTCCCTTGTTCCGTTTTTTCCGAAGTGTGTGAGGCAAAATGGTGCAGCCATTTTCAGTTGTTGCTGCCAAAAGCAGTTTTGAGGTCCTGGGGCGCACAGGAGCCAGTGCAGCCAGGTTACTGTTTCTTGCGCACAGGCAGCTCTGTGATGTAAAGCAATGCTGTTGAGTGGGTCAATAGATCCCACAGGGTGCTTTGCTGGGAATCCTCTGTAGGTGTAGTGGAACGGGAAGGGATTGAGCCCACCACCAGGAGCTGTCGTCGTTGGAGCTCATTGCTCTGACGGATGGCCTTTGCAAGGGCTGAGACACCCTCCGTCATTTCCCTCACACTTTGGCCAAATGCCATCAGTGCAACAGTGCCAGGGGCCATAGGGCAGTCACCAGGGGTTGCAGCTGCAAACCCTGGTGACCCCAAAATGACATCTGTGAATTCAATGCACCCACATAGCCCTTCTCTCTTTCCCTCTCCAATCCTCCTTCTGTTATCACCTCTCGCCCCTACCTCTTCTATTCAAGACTGCTTCTCTCCTACCTCTCTTATTGAAATAGAACCTATCCTTCGCAGTGCCAACCCATCTTGCTCTCCTATCGACCCTTTTGCTCCCTAATGGTTAGGGCCTTATTACAACTTTCCTGCTAAAACGCTGATAATTCTGGCATGCCGGTATTACCATTACCGGCAGGCTGACCACTGTAATTACTGGCACATTGCTGGTTCTCGGGCATGCGCACACACCCCCTGATGGAAATGGTAATACTGCCACCCTGATGTGTCTGTCAGAAATGTGCTAGAAATAGCAATACCGGCAACCAAACTGCCGGAATCACCAGCGCCAGTATTTCCGGCACCAGAATTACTAGCACCAGAAATAGCATCAGCACATGAACTGGAAGCTTTCTGGTGACCATTTTGTAAATTCAATCTACTTTAAATCTCCCACTTCCTCCTGCCATCCACCATAACTGGAAGTGCAAACATGCCTGGGAGTGGCAAATCTCTAGTCCCTGAGGTCCGGCTAAGAAAGCCGAAGTTCGCATTCACATGGACCCAGTGGTGATGCATGCTGAGGCCCTCTTGGGGAAGACCAGCCAGAGGAAGAAGATAGCCATCTGGCAGATGGTGGCAGACAGGGTCACGGCTGTGAGGACTGTCCCCTGCACACCAAGAGACTGCCACAAGCGGTGGGAAGGCTTGCGGCTGGGGGTCTGATACCTCCTGGTCACTCACAGTAGGCAATCCCTGACACTCATGCCCTGGGAGGAGACGTGCAGCTCAATCTTGCACATGGAGTGCATAGAGGAAGTTGGGACAGCAGAGGCAGGGGCTGGGACCCAAGGTGATGGTGGTAAGTACACCAAACATTATGTAAATGCAAATGTCCAGTCCAAATACATGCGCCCCAGGCAGAGAAACACCAAATGGGTAAGGCAACAGGTCCAATACGTGTCAGTCACAGCAAATGGTCCAATCACACACATGCTAGGGGATGCAGGCAGATGTAGCCATGCACAAGCATCATGGCCAAAATATGCAGCCCCACACATAGACACATGAAGAGCACTCATATGTGCCAAAGGAGAATGGCACATGAATAAAAGGTCCACCGCACACACAACAACAAGCCACCTTGGCAGACCAACAGTCAATGTGCACTCCCAGCACCACATTTAGAAGCACACATCAGAGCAAACAGACCAAAGAAGCCGTATGATAAGAGCAGGGCACACAAAATGTAGCATGAATGTAATGCAAGCCCGAAGATGTGACTCACAGAAGACTAACAGCATGTTCATCCCACCCAAACAGGCACATCCTTTGACAACAACATGTCTGGACCATTGACGTCAGGCCCACCACAACCACCAACTCCTGCTGCTGCCAGCACCACCATGATTACCTCCTGCTGTGCCAGCAACACAACCACCCCCTGCTCTGCCGGCACCACAACTACTGCCAGCTGTGCCAGCACCACCACAGCCAGCTGTGCCAGCACCAACACAATCAGCTGTGACCATGCCACCATCAGCTGTGCCAGCACCACCACCGCCAACTGCTGCGAGCACCACACCTGTGGTCAGTGGGCCCACTGTCCCTCCTGTGCTCTTTTACCACCATGGGCACACCAGCCAACAAGCCATTGTGGCAGGTATAGCACAAAGGAGGAGGAGGAGGACAACCACAACCTCTACCCAACCCTGTCTCTTAGCCCGACAACACTCCACAGCCCGCCTCTACCCATGCCCAGTATCCAGGCCATGGATACACGACTGCATGCAATGGAGGACAGGCATGGTGAACTGACCACAATCGAGGGTGTGTGTTGGGAGGTGGGTGTTTGGGAAGGGGGGAAAGGAGGGAATGTGTGAGGAGTGGGGTGTTTGGGGAGGGGGTTGTGTCTGGCTGGGGAGCGGGGAGGGGCATGTTTGGGGAGGAGTGTCTGTGGGGAGGGGATGTTTTGTCAGGGGATGGGGCACAGAATGTTGGATTTTACACCTTGAGCAATGAGTGGACATTCCTTATTTGGTACAAGCATTGTGTGTACGCATCACACGCAGTAAGGTGCAAGGAAAGTGCAGAGTGAAAGGGGGACTCAGAAAAAGTTCTTGACGGGCCATGCACCCATCCCTGGCCCCATGCGCAAATGCATGGGCCCGGCTGGTGCTGCATCATCAGCATCATCCTCTGTGGATGGAAAGTCTGTTGTGTCTGATGCAGATATTGTGCAACATTGCACAGGCCAGGACTATCGGCCCCACCTTTCTTCATGAGCGCACCCCAGAACTGAAACGTGCCTTCAACAGCCCGTAAGTCAATTCGATGTTCACCCTGGTCCTCACATGCGTCACGTTTTATGCCATTTCCTCCTGCATCTGGGGATTCCTCAGAGGGGCCATCAGCCACAGAAGCAGCGGGTATCCTAAGTCCCCTGAAAGGGGTAAGGGCACATGTCTGAGTAATTTTCTCCAGCATTGGGTCTGGCATGGATTCACATGCTCATGAATATTCCCCGTCGTCAGGGTGGGAATCCTCAGTAAAAAGAAAGCAGTTTGACTTTACACTGAGAAGTGCTTATCTAGTCCATAACCAATCACTGTCCTTCAGGTCATACTTCCCCTCGCCAAAGAGTCATCCTCCTAAGCCCCACCTCTGGTGGACATTTTCAGATGTTTACTACATGTTTCAGTGTTGGATGTCCTCTCGCTTTTCTCCCTGAGAATGTTTGACTTTTTTGCTCGTTTTTAATAGTTTTGGTAGGTTTTTCTTCAACCCTTTCCTTGTCAACTGCGCTTGTTGTCTACAGGCAGTGCAGATCTGTTGTCAGCAAAGATTGAGTTCCATTGTTGGATCCTCTCTCCATGAGTTGCGACGTGCCTCGGTTGGGCCTGCTTCTCACCTCAACGATGAATCCTATGGGCTGGAGAATGTTTATGTCGAGCATCAGCACTCAAGTGCCTGTATTGTCTACACCCGGACCACAATAAAGACGGATGCGAGATCTGCTGTAGTTTCCCGGCAAAGACCAAGAGAGATTACTATCACAGGTTAGTGGCATTCCTCAATGAGGAGAAGGCCTCTGACGCGGCCTCCGAGGATGGTCATGCCTTGTTGAGGAACAGCAGGTCCCATGAGCGTGCTCCCTCTGAGAAAAAGAAGTTGAGGCCCTTTAAGGATGCTTCTTCCGAGGGGTCCAAAAAAAGGCAAAATATCATGCATCTGATCCCACGAAGGTCACGAAGGATGCTGCTGCTGCAGGATCTGGTTCCGGAAGGGCTTGCTCCCTGTCTCTGGCACCATCGATGGTAAGCCTACAGGCTAGTGGGGTGACTTCTGTGAGAAAATCCCTCACCCTGTCGAAGCACACCTCCTCTTCTAAGACAAGTCTTCAAAGGAGAGACCTGCAGGAGACCCGTGGTCGGCTCCCTAATCTTCGACAGCTTTGGTTCCATAGACCCCATCGACAACGCCCTTGTCTACCAGGGCCTTAGCCTCATCAACGAGCACTTTGTCGACCAAGACCTCCACCTCATTGACGGCCCCTTCGTCAATGACCACGACTCTGTCGACGACTACCACTTCAGCGAATACCTTGTCGACGACCCCATTGATGACATCCACCATCGATGAGAAGTTCAGTGGCGACCGTTGTTTCCACAGTTACAGCGACAACGCCAAGGGTGGCTTTGCCTCCGCAACCTCAATTGGCGGCTCCGACCGCGACTTCGTCGGCAGCTGCACTGATTTTGCAAATTCCAATCGTTGCTTCTTTCCCCCCGAAGGAATCGGGTAGGGTGAAGGACTTGCCACCTCTGTTGGATTTTCTGCCAAGACTGGTAAGGGTGCCAGCTCCAGTGGGGTCTCCAAGGATATTTCGCCACATCTACAGTAGCTCAGAGGATGAGAAGCTGCCTTAGGGTTTCTACTCGAACCTTAAAGGGGGCCAAGCTCCTATGTCCCAGGAATGTTCTCCATGACAGGATCCATGCCAGCCTTTTACTGTGGCAAGAGGCTTCAGCCCTGATCCTTTTCTGGTTGCACCATTTGAACCCAGGCCAGCACCCAGGGACATGTCATGACATCTCACTGCTATGCACGCTTTAATGGCTGAGATTCAGCAGAGGCTGCCTACTGCTCTGCCTCCAGCCTGCAGTTCTCCCAGGCCTCATGCCATGAGTCCCCCCAGGCCAATTCCTCCCAGGCTACAGTGTAAGCAAAGCCCTCCCGGGCCGAAGTGTCCTCCAAAGCCGCCCCATCGGCCATTAACCCGGTGGAGGAAAAACCACTGCGTGGAGACACTGGCACGGACGCAGATACCACGGCGACTCATACGGACGAGCGTAATGATTATGTCACGGCTGACAGCTAGCCTCTGTGGACCGACGAGCCCACCAGGGCTTCGCCCTTGGATGAGATTGGCTCATTCCACGCCATGATCTTGCAGGCGTCAAAACTCTTCACTTTGGTGCTGGTGGAGGAGAAGAAAGAGGGATTTGTCTTCCAACGCTGTGAGTCCTTGAGGAAGACCATCATGTAGGCCCCGTTGTTGGACGGCAACTGGGAGGAAGAGGTGAACCTCATGAAGATGCTGAGTACCACTCCCTCCAAGGGAGACTGGCTGGAGAAAGAATTACAGGGTCCCGAACTCGGTTTCCAGGTGCCTGAGGTCACAGCCATCCACAGACTGAGTGTTGTCGACTGCCGACAGGAAGGGCTCTTCAAATCATTTGTCCTCTTCGATTGGTGCCCTCGGACCAGGACGGCAAGAAGCTGGATGCGATGGGCAAGCGCTTCATTTACACTGCAGCTTCCACCCTCAAGACTGTCAATGCCCTCGCCATCCTGTCGCTTGACGTCTGTCAGGTCCCAGCTCTTCATTCCTGCAGGAGTGGATGATATACCCACCAGACCCTCTAGGCTCACACACCAAACAATTCTTTGTAACAATTGCTGGACAGGCAAACCCGAAGGGAAAGGGGAAGTGGATAAAACAACAAGCTCAGGTCTTTGCTTGTCGCACTTGCCTCCTTAAATCTCCTCCAAAACGCTACTGAATATCAGACCTAAAATGAAACATAAAAGCATTAATAGTACATGCAGAAAGTAATACCAGTGGTCACCTAAGCCATCCAACCAAACAAAATGGGATGATCTTCAGAGAAAATTCTGGAAAGCTGTCCTAGGTCTTCCAAGGAGCACCCCAAACCAGGTGATCATGTATGAACTCGGCTTAACATCACTACAAACAGTGGTAGATTGGCAGACCCTGTCCCTATATAGGAAATGCCTTCTACAAGCAGATCACAAGAAAACTCTTATCCCAATAATAGCAGGTGCTATAACTTCTGGCCATGATAACTTTCTTAACCTCTGGAAAGATCACTGTGTATCAGTAATGTCTAAATCTGATATTGAGGAATAACAATTGTTAGAGAATTCAGATGGTGCAAAGAGTAAACTATATCAATCAGAATGGATAAATGTATGGGAGATATCCCAAAAATCTAAAATAATTAAAATTGGCTGCTTTACTCTTAAAGCGAGGAAACAAGTTCCGAAAATATCTATTAATGGTCCCTGATCCCAACCCTCCGGAACGCCTTGTTACAAATTCGTTTTGACTTATGGCCCACCAAAACAGCCCTGCCAATAAGGTCAGAGGACCATGAACAAAATAATATATGCTGCTTTTGTAGTGATGTCTTGGCGAGCGAAACTCTAGAACACCTGTTTACTGATTGTCTGGTTCTGTTACAATTTAGTAAGGATAGCTTTTATACATTTTTGGGAATTTTTGTATTACTTTCACGAGCAGAAATATGGACTAGGATATTTAGTGCAGAACACATATCACTGAATATAGCCGCTGTATCTTTTTTTAAACAATTTGAAACTTTTGTGAATTAAAAAATGTACTGTATTGAAAATGAGGAAACTTTTTGGAATCTTAATATAGTTTTGATTGTTCTGAAAAAGCTTTTACTATTTTTAACTTTATTTGATTGTAATTGGAATGTAATGAATTTGTGTATTTATAATGAAATGTCATAACTGTTTTGAAAAGGTTGAAATGTGTTCAACCAAATCAAATAAAGCATAATCAAAATAATAATGAATAGTATCCTAACCCACTTTATTGCTTTAGACTAGTGTATGTGAGTTATTGTCAATATTTTCTCAGTACCTGTAGCCTTTGTGTGATAGCGGAAAGGCTCCTTAACAAATAACTGTGTTGCTCCTGTTCTTTTACTTTACTTCTTGAAATGCTGCTTAAACTCGTATAAAAGCCTTTGCACTTCAACTTGTATTCACATTAAGGATAGCTATGTAGTTTTCTTTTCAATAATGTGTAAACTTGAGTGTCTTATACTTTTCTGGAAAACGTAAGTCTTAACCATTTCTATTTAAAATATTTTACAGCTGAATACGTGTCATCTTCCTTAACAGTGCTGAACACAACACTCGCGCCTCACCTCCACATTACTTGCCTACTGCTCGTTATGAGAAGACTCCACATCCCAAAAGGCTCCAAGAATTCTGTGCTAGAATAATGTATTTTTCTTTAGAACCCGACTTCCGGGTGTGATGCACATAGCAGCACGTATTACTGTCCTTTCCTCAGAAGGCCTTCCCAGGCTGTACACTCCCACTCTCCACACCAAAAACGGTTCACCAAGTTTACTGGATAATGCGCGCACAGGTTAGAATTGTTTATGTGCTCGCGCGCACCTCATTAGTTGGGTTACACGTGCTACCCGCTCTCACGATTAAATTAATTTGCACTTTTGAAACAGTTCTCCCACCATGAGCGGTATTTCAAAGGAACCAGAAGGCACTATATTGTAAACAACTCTGAACACGACTGCAATATTTACACCAGGTTCACTATTCAATCTTAATTCAAACGTTCTTTCGTTAACCTTTACTTTTCCTCACACTTTTCTTGGTCTTCCTGCTAAAGTCGCTGGTTTACTCTAGTTCACTGCTCCCCCTAGAAATGACTTCAGGATTTCTGCTAGGCAGAATCATATGCAGTACCCTTTGGGAACACCACACACAATTAAGAATACAAGTGCAAGTACAAATTCACCTTTTGTACAAGCCTGTACTACACAGTAAAGGGGTAGCGATGGCTGAGCAGCCAGACTTATCTCAAGAGTAAAGTGAGCAGTATCAGAAGTTACACAAAGGACAGTAATTACTTTGGTTCAAATAAACAATGACTCAAGGTTTGTGAGTAAAAGAATTTACATTTTCATTTTCTTCTTCACCATTTCTTGGATTCTTCCCGACTTGGGTTCCTTCTCGCCTCTCTTTCCTCCCTACATAAACTCCTCGCAGAAGAGCGTCATTTTCATTTTGTAAAAATTGTTTTGTACAATTAAATCAAATAAAAAAAATATATATATCTATATACATTTATTTACACCATCAGTTTTAAAACAGTTCACTATTGAAAAAGCAGCAGCAAATCACAATCTTAATATACTACAAACCACCTAATGAATTCTGGACAATTCTTTTTTTTTTAACAGTTTTTATTATTTTTATTAACAACACTCCAAACATTACAGACTTTGAGGACATTTGCGTATACGCTTCACATCATTATGCTCACATGTTATACGTCACAGTCCTCCCGCCCCCTTAACTCGAGCCCCTACTTCGATGTCCCAGCGTGCGTGCCTCTGGGTTCATCTCCCTCATTGATCCCACTTGTATCCTCATCACTGAGTTCGGCATGGGAGGGTCCGCCATCGCAGCCACCAGTTGTCTCCACGCTATCAGGGGTCCCGCTTCCTCCTCCCCTCCTCTGCTAACGGCTTCATACCAGGCTGCTGTTTCTGCTTCTGCCCATTTTACGAGGTCAGCCCACCACGTCTCTATTCTGGGTCTATGGGCTGATTTCCAGCCCATTGCGATTCTCCGATTGGCCTGGATGTAGGCCAAGTCTTTCATCTTACTAATGTGCTTCAGGTTTCGTGGTCTTGCAAAACCCCCCAGCATGCATGCCCAAACTGACTCCACATCCAAGATGATACCTTTTTCTGCAAGGCCTAGTTTAACCTCTGTCCAGAATCTACTCACCTCCGGGCATGCCCAAAACATGTGCATCATCCCAATTTCCATCTCCCCGCACCTCGGGCATTTCTGTGTCACTGAACTTCCAAACCTGGCAATTCTGCTAGGGGTCACATATGCCCTGTGAGTAACATATAACTGGATCTGCTGTAACCTTGTGTTGCAGGACACCTTATTGTGGTACCTTTGAGCCCTATCCCATAGTCCATCCTGCATAGAAGCTTCCACCTCCTCCTCCCAGTCCCGCATCAGTTGGAGCAGCTCCTTACCCACCCTGGACATCAATAGTTCATAAATGCAGGATATTTCGTGCCCACCTTCCGAGATATCATACATAGTCTCCATGGCCGTGTCGGGTTGCTCCGCTAGCACTGCCTCAGGCCACCTTTCTCGCACCCGTTTGATAATTCTTGTGTATGTAATGTACTGACCTTTATGTACCCCAGTGTCCTCCATTAGCCTCTGGAAATCGAGTACCTCCCCTCTTGCCGTACGTCTCCGAGGGTCGCAAGGCCATTCGGTTCCCAGTATCTACGGATCCCTTTTATCATTTGCGAGTCCTCCCCGCAGAGCGCCACTAACAGCACCTGCAGGGAACATGGGGTCAGGTTTTCCACTATTTGCCATGCTTTGCTCCATATTTTCCAGCCCAGCTCCAGCATTCTTGCCCTTCCTTGCATCTTCGATTTGGGCAACCACACCACTTCTCTAAGAAAGAAGAGAGCAGTGTCCTTGCACAATAGCCTAACTTCAGACAGTCATCTGGCCACATACTGGAGCTGTCCCGCCAGGTAGTATACCTCGAAGTTTGGTAGGTTTATACACCCCCTGTCACACGAGTTTTGCAATTTCCATAGGGCCACCCTGTTCCTGGAATTAAGCCATATGAAGCCCATGCATATGCTGTGGAGTTTCGCGAAGAAGCGCTTGGGGAGCATGTATGGGATGTTCGTGAAGAAGTGTAGCAATCTCGGCAGGACCACCATCTTAAGCAAAGCCGCCCTATCCACTATGGCCAGGGGGAGCGTGGACCAGAACCCCATACTATTCTTGATGCCTTCCACTACCCTTTCCGTGTTGTGTTTATGTTCCTCTGCAGCCGTGTGATATATGTCAATTCCTAAGTATTGGAATGTCCTGGTCTGCCAGGGTATCGGCAAGACCAGTAAGTTCCCTTACGGGGCCCTCTTGTATCTCCCCAGAGAGAACATGCTTGATTTCTTGGGGTTTACCGCTATGCCCGAGAGGGTGGCGTAACATTCCATCAGTAGGTTCTCTTCTGGGAAGCGCAAGTATAGCAAGATGTCATTGTATACTATGACATCGTTTGGATCCCTATCTCCCCATACTGTTGTCTCAGGCAGATTGCCAGTGGTTCTAAAGCAAGGATGTACAGCATGGATGACCAGGGGCAACCCTGTCTATTGCCCCTGCTAAGTTGCCATTTGTCTGAGA
The DNA here is from genome assembly GCF_040938575.1 of Ambystoma mexicanum. Taxonomy (NCBI): domain Eukaryota; kingdom Metazoa; phylum Chordata; class Amphibia; order Caudata; family Ambystomatidae; genus Ambystoma; species Ambystoma mexicanum. The sequence continues at coordinate 1,402,894,706 of NC_090933.1, forward strand.
TTATTGCGCCAGTTTTGACCCTGGCGGTTGGGGAGCTATATACCATTTTGACCCACCTCAGATACCCCGGCCCCATCCCATATTCTTTCAAAGCCGCTAACAACCATGGCCACCTCACCGAGTCGAAGGCCTTTATGGCATCCAACGAGACTATTGCCATTTCGCCGGGGTCCTTCTTTGTCTGTTCAATGATGTGGTGAAGTCTCCTATGATTGTCGGTTAAGTTCCTGCCTGGGACGTAACCCGTTTGATCGGGGCGTATAAGGTTACCAATAACTCGCTTGAGCCTGTTTGCCAACGTTGCTGTGAGAATTTTACTGTCTTGGTTGAGCATGGATAGGCGTCTATAAGACCCACAATCCGTGCTTGGCTTGCCTGGTTTCAGGAGCGGGATAATCACTGCCTCCCTCAGAGACTCCGGCAGCCTTCCTCGTTCAAGCGCTTTATTTAGCATTGCGAGCAGCGGGGGGAGTACCTGCTGCTTATATATCTTGTAAAATTCACTGCGGAACTCGTCAGACCCCAGAGCCTTACCCATAGGTAAGTGCTGAATCACTATCTCTAATTCTTCTATTGTGATCGGGGCATCCAGGCCCTCCCGTTCTTCATCGTTTAATTTGGTTAATCCTATATCTTCTAATGTTTCCTGGATCTCCCGGCCCATCTCCTCCCCTGTATCCGTGTAGAGGCGTTTGTAGAATCTAAGGAACCCCTCGACTCCCTCCTGAGTGTCCCAGGTCTGGCCTTCCTCCCCCTTTATCTCTCTAACCACTGGTCTTAGTGTCTTGTATAACCATGTTAGCAGCCTTTCCGGTTTGTCTCTCCCTGCATGTTACCTTTCAATATATTTTTTATAGTTCAATTTACATAGTCTGTCCCAGTGCTCCCTGCTAGTTTGTTGTAATAGATCCACCCGTTTGGCGTCCTCCTGTGAGTTGCTCCCCCTCTGCATCATTTTTTCCAGTTCCTTCTCTGTCTCCTGAAGCTCTCGTTCTATGCCCCCTTGGAGCCCTCTGGATTTGGATATTGCTGCACCTCGTACTATCACTTTAAACTCCCACAAGGTGCCTTCTGAATGCACGCTCCTGGTGTTAATATCAAAATACTCACTAATCGTCTCCCTTAGATCCTCCCGGAATAGCCAATCCTGCGGGGCCTCAGCTCTGAGTCTCCATGTCAGGATTCTCGCTCTAGGGGGTTGGTGCCTCCACTCCAAGATCAGGGGGGAGTGTTCCGATAGTATTCTGGCTTTATATTCTGAGCCTGTAATTTCTCCTACCAACTCCGAGGCAACAAACATATAATCCAATCTCGTATGCAGATTGTGTGGGGCCGCATAGTGTGAATAATGCCTATCTTCCGGTTGTAGCTGTCTCCAGACGTCCTTTAGTCCAAAATCTCTCAGCAGGGCCTGTAATACCTTTGCCGCTGGGGTGGGTCTATCTAGTTTACTATCTGACCTATCTATTTTGGGGTGTAGCGTACAATTGAAGTCCCCTCCTCATAAAATCGCGCCGCCCAGTAGGGGGCTTATTTTACCGTATAGGGTCCTAAAATAGGCCGCCGTATCTTGGTTAGGGGCATATGAGTTTATAATGCTCAGTTCTCTGTTTTCCAGCATCCCACGTACCACTATCATTCTGCCATCTGGGTCTGCTGTGGCCTGAAGCAGCTGAGACGGCACATGAGGTGCCACCCACGTGACCACCCCCCTTTCATAAGCAGAATATGTCGCTCCTGTGGTGGTCCCTCTCCACTTTTTCTTAACCACTTCTAGTTTCTTCTTAGTAAAATGAGTTTCCTGCAGTAATGCTATGTCCACTTTCAGCCTTCTCAAGTACATCATTACCTTATTCCTTTTCAGATAGCGGTTGAGGCCTCTCACATTCCAGGTTACTATTTTAAGGCTACCCATTGCCATGCGTGGTTTGCCGAGATTAGGAACCCTGCAGGGTGTCACCGATCTACTGGTAACCTAACTAGTCTATTCGTGGGGGTATGTGAGCTGGTTCCAATAGGCTCCTGCACCTTTCAAGAACTTCCCGTACTCAGTGGATCATATATATGAAGCCCTGGATGCCCTGCTCCAACAGTCTTTGTACTACCCTATATTCTAGTCCCAGTGTCTGATACTACAACACTCTAGGTGCCGCAGTCTCCATGTTACTTATCTGCGCCATCTTCTTTCTGGATACCCGATTCCGGGGGGCAGCACTGCGTGTCCAACCATCCTGTCGCGTCCTCAGGAGTATCGAAAAACAGTGCTCTGTTGTTGTGAAACACTTTCGGTTTCGCAGGGTAGATCAACATGTACTTGTAGCCTGCTTCTCGCAATTTCCTTTTTACTGCACCGAAGTTCATGCGCCGGCGTTAATTCTGGACAAGTTAAGCTCAAAATGAAGTGTGAGCAAAATGGCACTCCAGTAATTTAAAAAGAGAGGGAAAGACAAGGTTATACAAAATTAAGCAGCACCAACAAGTAAGTAAGCAGGACAGTCTAGAAAAGGCGCACTACAACTAGGATTCAAATTAATAGGCCTGGGCCAATGTTAATGGTTCAGAGTCTTTGCAGAGGATCACAAAGTTCAGAGTAGTTCGCGGTTAAGTCTTTGCCAAGAATTCGAAACGAAGTTGGTTGGAAGAAAAGCTATTTAAAAGAGTAGAGAAGGACAAGCCCTCGGGTTAGCGAAAGATTTCAAACACTTTCTCTGCGGTTGGACGGAACGAACGACCGGATTTGAACAGTACCTTAGATGAAGAAGACTGGTGTAGCTGCGGCGGTACTTCCTGGCAGTTCCTGCAGGCTCACGGTTCCTGAAGCGACTGTCGAAGACTCCTTGCAGATCTTCTCTGTCGTTGAAGTTTAGGAGATTCTGACCACAGCAGGACTTCACCGGGAGGTTCAGTTGTTGCAGTAGTTCTCTTCCTTCAGATTCTCTTCGGTTCTCTCAATAGAGTGGCGACTCTGCCTTCCAGTCCAAGAGACCTGCTTTTTATGCAGTTTTCCCTCATTCACACAGCCTGGTTGTGAATCACACAGCAGGGTGGGTGTCCTGGCCAGACAGTCACCTAGCCAATCAGATTATAGTGCAACTTGGGTCTCCAAGGAGACCCTGTGCAGGGGGCCTATAACCCCTCCCTCACATTCAGCCCACCCAGACACTCAGGCGCCTAAGGGGGGCTTAGGAGCAGAAGCCCGCCAAAGGACGGTGAACAAAGGAACCAAACCTGGTTTGGCACGCAGAATAAAACGAGAAAGACCTTTACAAAAAGAAATGGCGAATAAACCCAGCCGGAACCAAATAAAATTAAAAGGGGTCCAGTGGGTTAAGGTTCGAGGCTACCACCATAGTCTCTAACAGTACCGAGGCTATTTCCATAGCATGCAGTAAAATAAAAATGGTAGATACCACTGCCATCAGCCAAATCTTAAAGAAAAGGGAACGAAATAATGTTACATGAGAAACAGACAAAAAGGGATAACTATTAACCCTTTCCAGTACTCTATGGAAGATAGTTTGTACTGGGTCTGTAAATTTAAAAAGACTAGTAAAAGTCAATGGCAACTTTACATGCTCTGGGAGACAGTAGTCAGTCCCAGAAAATTGAGTTTAAAGGGTGAAGTCTAAAAGACAACCCTGTGTCACTGCACTAAAGGTGCTGTGTGACACACAGTAAAATGATGATGCCTATGGAGTAGGTGAGAACCCATGGTCCATGAACACATAGCCAAAAACACATGTAAGAGTGGGAAGAAAAGGCTCACACTCTTACCAGGTGAAATAAATAAATCCTAGAAATCCAGCAAAGCTGCTGAGGGACTCAGTAGTTAAGGGAAATTAGCCATTCTGGAGAATTCTCCCTAACAATTTCTTTTTAAGGTTTCTTTGGTAAATGTTCAAGAGCTCCAACTGCTGTGACCTGCTCTGGATGGAGAATGAAAGACAGTTTAGAATCCTAAACAAAATTCCAAACCACCTCACAGGTGCCACCCAGCCAATCAGCGCTGAGTGTCACCTTCTCCATCTTGCTCTGGGAACACAATCTTCTAAAGGGGAATGTTAAGGATACATGTTTTCAAAGTATACCAATTCCAAAATAACAGAAACAACAGACTCAATGAGCTACATCCCCCTTGCGCCTCACTCCTGCTTTCAGCACCCTGACCCTTTTCCTAGGCAGTAAATTGTAGGAAAACCTGACAACGACAGGGAGGTTTGGGAAAAGATGGGACTGATATTGGATTTCCTACCAGAGGATATGATATGATAGGTTATTTATAATGCGCTTAATACCCAGAGGTTTCTAAGCGCGGACCCGGGGATCAAACCCATGTTGCTCTGTGCCGTCTTGCAGCCAAGGCGAGCACGTTGCAGCTGAGCTATCCTCCCGAGACTGAGAACAAGAAGATCAAATCCCTTGCTGTGTTCCAGTAGGGCAAGGTGGCTTTGGACCAGACCATCACGGTGGCACTGGACATAGCATACTCTGGGTTCTACCAGATGGGCAATGGGGTGGCCCTTCAACGCCAATGTTGGCTGAAGGCCAAGAACTTCCAGGCAGACGACCAGTCAAAGGTGGTGAACATGCCTTTTGATGGTGGCAACTTGTTTTGGAAGTCTGGGGATGAGACGCTGCAAGCTATCAAGACTGATACAGAGACGGCACGCTCTCTAGGGACCCTGCAGCAGAGGATATTGTCCTTTTGTTCCTCAAGAGGGAAGGTCTCCAGGTCCTCCAACGGGTACTCCTACCCCTTATGGACAGCCCTCTCACTCCACCAACCAGGAATTCTACAGGGGCCGCTCCCAAGCCTACAGCACTGGAGGACAGCGTTGTCGCTGCCCACAGACCAAGACACAGATACCCAAGCAGGCCTGGACCGCCGTGGATCCAGGCCCCCACTTTCACACTCCAGTGGGAGGCCAGCTATCAAACTTTGTCGAACAGTGGAACGGCATCACCACAGAAAAATGGGTGCTGAACATTCTTCAACAAGGGCACACCTTGGATGTTTAACCCTCACATTCCTCCTGTAGTGCGTCAAAAACTTCACATGGCTCAACTACAGCCAGAGGTTCTGGCCATGTTAAGGAAGGGGGCAATAAAGCCCATCCCTCAGTGACTCCACGACTCCAGAGTGTGCTCCATATATTTTCTTGAACAAAAAAAGTCAGCATGGTGGCAGCAAATCCTAGACTTAAAAGAGGCCTCAACAAGTACATAAAGTCCCAGATATTCAGGATGGTCACGTTGCAGCACGCACTCGACCAGCTGAAGGAAGGGGGCTTCCTGGTGACTTTGGACCAAGAAGACGCCTACTTTCACGTCCCCTCTCACCTGAAACATCAGAGGTTCCTGCATTTTGTGGTCCAGGCACGGTAGTACCAGTTCAAGGCCCTTCCATTCGACCTGAAACCAGCGCCACTGGTTTTACCGAATTGTTTGGCTGGTGGCAACGCACCTACACCTCAAGGTCGTCGACGTCTACCCTTATCTGAATGCCTTCTGATGGAGCTCGGATTCTCCATCAATTATCCGAAGTTCTGCATGGAGCCATTGCAGAACACTCTGTTCCTGGGTGCCCGTCTCAACACGATAGCATGCCTGGCTACCCCCTTGGAAGAGATGATGAGGGCCATCCTGGGGCAGCTGCATCGTCTGCCAGCACAGTCCGCAATGTATGCTCCATCAAGTCGCTGTTGAGCATGATGTTCTCCTGCCTCCACCTCCTTCCCTTTTGCAGGCTCCATTTTACGCCTCTTTAGGAGTTTCTCGATGCAAGGTGGCTACAGGTCACCAGCGCTTAGACGGGCAAGATCGCCCGCACCCATGAGTTCCAACAGGCTCTACGATGGAGGAGGATGCACCCACATCTCATGCGAGGAGCTCCCTTTCAAACTGCACCATACGAGGCTGCTGTCACAACAGATGTCTCTCTGTAAGGGTGGGGGGCCTACAACGGACAGTTGCATGCCACTGGCTCCCGGAGAAGCGGACCTCCACTACAATATCTTGGATCTCTGGGCATTCTTCTGGGCCCTGAAATCGTTCGAGCCTCAGCTGTGGGGAAAGGTGGTGCAGATCTTTACAGACAACACAATTGCCATGTTCTACGTCCAGAAACATGGTGGGACCCTCTCCCTCACTCTCTCCCTGGAAGCCCTGTCCCTGTGGCACTGGGCTATTCTTCAGGACATGCTCCTTGTACCCTTTAATCTGTCAGGCACTAAGAACACTATAGCGGACTCGCTCAGCAAGGAGCTGCAATCGTGCCTCGAGTGGGAACTTCCTCAGGTGCTGTTATCCCCTCTCTTATGCAAGTTGGGTCCACCCCAGATTGACCTTGTTGTGACGACAGCAAACTCTAAGTGCCACAGATTCACCATCAGGTACCCTCAGCTGAGTTGCCTGGGGGATGCCTTCTCGTTCCCATGGGATGTGCTCCCCTTGTATGCCTTCCGGCCATTTCCGCTCCTTTTACATGTGATCAACACACTTGGACGTTGCTATTGCAGGGTGATCCTCATTGCTGGGGTGTGACCACAGCAGATCTGGTACCCGGACCTGCTCCTTCTGTCAGTGGCTCTGTCCATCCAGCTTCCTCCACTTCCCGATCTTCTCTCCAGAGAAAAAGGATCAATACTGCACCACGACCCAGCACTACTGAGCCTCACGGCCTGACTTCTGCAGCCCTAGAGTTTGGGCATTATTCGCTGCTGCTGGAGTGCAAGAAGATCCTGGCCAAAGCCAGAGCTTCCTCTACGCTGTCTTTTTATTGCCATAAATGGAAACACTTCACAGTGTGGTGCAGGACTCAGAAGATTAGCCTCTGCAAATCACAGCTCTGCAGCTCCTCCAGTACCTGTATTCCCTGGCCAAGGCTGGCTCTATCAGGGTGCATCTAGCTGCCATCTCCCAGTATACCCAGGGCGCCTGGTAAGCCCTCCCTGTGGACACACAGGTTTGTCAAGGAGTCCCTCAAAGGCCTCTTCAGAACTTTTCCACCAGTGAAGGCTCCTGCTCCGGCTTGGGAGCTCATCGTGGTTATGGCTAAGCTCATGGGGCCTCCATTTGATCGAATGCATCAGGCTCCTCTCAAGTTTCTCTTGTGGAAGACTGCTTTCCCAATGGCCATCACCTCAGCCAGGCGGGTACGGGAGATCCAGGCCCTCTCCTACAAGCAGCCATATTTGACCTTCCATGCTACAAGGGTGGTGCTGCGTACGCACCCCACCTTTATGCCTAAGGTTCCTTCAGAATTCAATCTCAACAAGTCTTTGGTTTTGCCAGTTTTCTTTCCGAACCCATCTATGCTTGCTGTGAGGGCGTTGCATTCACTGGACGTTGCCTGCAAGTTTTATGTGGCACGGACAAAGGATTTTAAGAAGACATCTCAATTGTTTGTCCATTTTGGAGCAGTGGGCCATGGAAAGGCTATCCATTTCCAGGTGGCTCTCCAGCTGTATCATGCACTGTCATCATCTGGCCAACAAACCTCTTCCAGGCCGGCCGAGAGCCCATTCCACCCCAGCCATTGCAGCAACGGCAGTGTTTCTCTCTGGTGTTCCCCTGCTCAACATCTGCAGGGCTGCTGCGTGGTGGGCCACCCGCACCTTCACGAGTTTGGTTGAGTTGAGTCTGTTCCAGGAGTAAGACATTGCTTGTGTTGAGCCTTACCACCACCCGTGGTTGTGTATATGTACTGTGTAATCATATTCATGAGCATGTAAATCCATGCCAGATCCCATGCTGGAGAAGGAACAAGTTATTTACCTGTAACTCCTGTTCTCCAGCACGAGTCTGGCATGGATTCACATGCAAACCTTCCCTCCTTCTCCTCTGTTGCTTGGTTGATACTGCCACTTTACATGCTCTACCAAACTGAAGATGGCCACCAGCGGTGGGGTTTAGGAGGACGACTGTCATTGGCTAGGGGCAGTATGACCCAAAGGACAGTGATTAGTTATGGAGGAGACGAGCAGTTTTCATTCTAAAGCAAAACTGCTTTCTTTCTACTGATATGATATGATAACTCATTTATAACACGCCTTTACACAAGTGTTTCTAGGCACGACAAGACAAGGGAGGGAAAACAGATGGAGGACAAGACAAACAATCTTACTAGGCCTTATGTCATTCAGATTGTGCAAGTGTGAGAATGACACGTGCAAGGAGAAAGGGAGGGGGGAGTGCAAGGGAGAGGGGAGTGGAAAATAGGGCAGCAATGCTCTGAGTACGTGCATCCAGGACAGCGCGGCTCTGGGTAGTGCAAAGAGAACAAAAGAGACTGTAGGGTTACAATTACAGCCCCCAAGTGTGTGGTAGGTCCAGAGGCAGTGCAAGGATGACTGTTCAAGAAAAAGACTGGTACCCAGTGAGACTCTAAACAACCAGTCAGTACAGCAGACAGGTAGGTCAGGTATGTCAGCAGGGGAGGGAAAGAGAGAAAGCAGAGGAGAAGAGGAAGGTTTTGAACTGCTTACAGAACTTCAGGTGGTACGGCTCGAGTTTGAGAGGGGCAGGGAGGCCATTCCAGAGGGAGGCACCTGCAGAGGAGAGAGATCTACCCCCCACACTAGAAAGTTGAAGGTAGCTGAGCGAAGGACTCGAGAAGGAAGGTATTTTGGAAGAGAGCATTGGATGTGTGCGGACCCCAGCCCCAGAAACCTTGTGGACAATGCAAATGGTCTTGATTCTTACAGCCACCGGGAGCCAGTGGAGAGATTTCGGGGCTGGAGAGATACAGTCCCTGGGCTTGAGGCAAAGGATAAGTCTTGCAGTCCTGTTCTGGATTAGTTGCAGAGGGCAGAGAGTAGAGGAAGGCAGAATGAGAAAGAGGCTGTTGCGTTAGTCCAGCCTAGAGAGAACCAGGGCTCTGGAGACAGTGTGTTTCTGGGGGAAAGTGTGAAAGGGAAGAGTCCCTTTGAGGAGGTGCAGCTGGTAGTGGGACTTCTCGGCAAAGTCGAAGATGACACTAAGGTTTTTTGCCTCGAAGGAAGATGGTCCAAGGCCAGAGTGAGAGAGGGATTGCAGTGGTCCCAATGAAAAGGGTCTCCGCTTTACTGGCATTAAGGCAAAGATCGTTGGAGGCGCACCAATCCTGAATCACGGATAGAAAGTCATGAATGAGTGAGAGAGGTGGGTGGGGGGAGCCTGAAGGAAAGCTAAGTGTCATCCACATAACACTGAAAGTTAGAGAAGAAGGTAGAGATCAGGTGGGCCAAAGGGGCTGAGAATTCCCAGCCTCACAACAGGGAATATTCATGAAGCATTTGAATCCATGCCAAACACATGCTGGAGAACAGGAGTTAAAGGTACGTAACTTGTTCCATACTTGGCAGTGGTGTTACCTGTGACAGTGGAATCTCAACTGTCTGTCTGTACCTGCATGTCCGATGTCTCACCAGGACATACAACTCATGATCCTAGGTTGCCTAGTCTACAGATTCATTGGCATTGGGGGTGGCGGGGTGCAGACGTGTTGCATTCTGCTAGCTGTAGTGCATGACATGTGGATGTCCTCTTGGGTTTCAAATGTCCTGGTCAGTTACTGCTTTCCAGACAATTGTGCCCCCCCTTTGCCTACTACCCGTGCTGCAATGCAGGTGTAAATGTCCATGTATTAACCCAACATCCAGGTCCTTTGTCCTCTGTAACTATCTGGCTGTGGTGTGGCCCTTGTGCAAGGGATCAGGGCACACCTCCTCCTCGCCACCTGCATCACTTGTAACCCCATCCTCCTCCTCCTTCTATCCCTGGCCTCCTGTCATCACTGCTGCTGGTCCAGCCCCAGAAGCTGGACATCAGCAAGGAGCACCTCCAGGTCCATGGTAGCAGCAATGAGTGGCAGCATTGTTGTGTTGGAAAGTTTTCTTGGGGAAGGTGTGGCCCTTAAGTACTGTTCCTGTGTGCATTGTGTGTAGCTGGGTGGATTGGGTGCACTTGCGGCCTTATTTCCCTCACCTGTGTCTATTTACTGGCTGGTATGAGGTGATGTTATCTCTGACTTGCTTTTTCCGGTATTACCGGAAAATCCATTGTCATGATATGCCGGTGATACTATTGTGCCTGTGTTGCCGTATTTACTTCTCTGGTATTACCGGTGCCGGTAATTGCAGATGAGGTGGTATTGGTGCCAGTAATTCTGGCAACTGTGTCCTGGTAACCACATACTTTGCAGGACCGATAAAAGTGCTGGTAAACCGTATTACCAGCACTTTTACCTGCAGAGTTGTAATGAGGACCTTAGTCTTTATCACCTGTGCTTATCTGTGCTTGTTAACCTTTTTCTCTCCACTGGACTCTTCTCTGCCTTCTTCAAAAATGTAACTGTTTTGCTCCTATATCTTTCACCCTCAGTGGGGCCTGGCGGCCGTTAAAGGCCATGTTTACCCCCCCCACCCTCCACACGGGGTGAAAGCCATTTGTACCCTGGGGTTTATCCGGGATGCAAATGTTGGTTTCTTTCCTCTGTAGATTGGCTGCGCAAGCAACGCCAATTTCCTGAGGAAAGGAAAAAATAAAACAAGATGCCAGCTGCCATAGGAAAAAGGGACCAAGTCCATTTCTATGGCGGTGGCTGTGAGCAGAATGAGTGCCGGTACCGGAGCATAAAGCTCAGGTCTAACAGGTAAGTGGGGAGGGAGGGCGGGCAGGGGTGGGGAAGGTGTTGGTTTTGTTAGGGCGGGTGGGGAGGCAACTGGGAGAGGCTCCCTGTTGGCTCGCCACATAAAAATGAAAGATGGTGCTCCCCAGAGAAGGGCATACGGTGGCTGGAACAGCGGGTGGGAAATTTATATTCTCTCCCATATTCTCTTCCATTGTTCCAGCCACCTGATTGGCTCAGCGCCCTCCCCCATGTGCAAATATTGAAGTACCCCTGTGCTGATCAAACGCCCCAGCAAACTATCTCCCAGTTTCTCTACTTCCCTATTATTCAAAAGTCCTTGAGCTGGTGGACTTTGACCAGATCACTTGAGGATAATGGTCTAAGGGACCTCCCTCCCCTCGTGAAACTCAAGCTCCATCCTGCTAATAACTGTCCAATAGTATTTTGCTGATATAAATAGTGGATTTTGAGGCGGAGGGAAGGCTTGAGTGAAGTCGCAAATGGGGTCCTGGTCATGCATTTTCCCAGTTGTGTATCTATAATTGAAGTCTGAATTACAACATGCTCTGTCCTGGGGATAACATCTCATGATTTTGGCTTAGGCGAACATCAGTCTAGGAGCCTCTAGAGGGAGTAATACTTATTTGTCCAGGCTAATCAAAATGCCTAGGAAAACTCCCTTCATGCGGAAATGCATGAGGAAGAGTTGAGACAATATAACCACTTCATTCAGAGACTGAGAAAAAAAGTGTTGAGTATTGCATTCCCAGTATGGGGGAAGATTTGATCTTGGATCCGGCTAGAACTAAAAGGCAGTTATATGAAGGAGATTGGATCAGAACAATTGCAGGAATGTGACTGTCAAAACGTCATGGTAGTCTCTCAGTGTTGGATGAACGGAGAGGGGTCCTGCCTAATTATCTGACCAGATTCCGTGTTGGTAGAGGAAAACAAACACTTTCAAGGGTTTTGGCTTAATGTCCTCCCAACTGGTGAAATGTTTGTAGATACAAGTTAAGGCCTATAGAGGATTTGTGTCCTGTGTGTCAAAATGAATTTTGTCAATCTCTGTTTCATAATATGATTGAGTGTCAAGGGTTAAGAGAAACTATGATCTCTGCATTTGGGCTATTTCTAAGTGCCCAGTGGTGGCTTCAGGCGAGGGACTTTTGGCACTGACTGTCCTGAGGGCATGAAACTTTCTTGTCATTAGAACTTGTAAAAGTATTGAAACTGTTGAATCTGTATAATGATTATCCGTGAGGACTGGTTGGAACGTATGCTATTTTGTATTGTTCTTCTTGCTGTGATAATGATTTTAAATGGTAATATTAATCTTCTGCCTTGAAGTTATATCAAAAGTCAATGCATTGCCTAAGACATATTAATAATGAAAAAACAAGATAAGAAAATGTTCTTAAGTGGGGCCCCTTCACACTCATGTATTCATATATGCACTGTGCCTAGAACTAACTTTCTCCACCTAAAAGATTCACTCAATTTCCTATTGTTGAAGGCAGCTCTCAAAAAGGAACTGCTCTTTAAAAGGTTCTAATGCGAATTCTGTCAATTACATTTCTTTCAGGACTTTCTATACTATGTGATGGTTCGCTGCACATTAGCAGAAATATTTGTTTACATTTGATGACATACCTCCTCACTATTTTTCCCTTTTAGGTCAATATCTCCCTTCACTGAGCTCATCAGTGGCTGGTGAAAACTTCTTTGACAGCGAATATAAAATGATGTACGTTTTGCTTCGGGGTAGCACTCCTGTTGAAATCCGAACAACCCCAAAACTTGTGATTGCATTCAACCTACCGCCTATGACAGTGGATGAATTCTTTGGCCCTAACCTGGTCAACAATCTTGCGGCTTTCCTGAAGATTCCTTCAAGCAAAATCCGCATCACAAAGATAATAAGAGAAAGCCGTCGAAGGAGAAGGAGGAGTACAGGGCAAATGTCCGTTTTAGTAGAAATTGCAGACCCACCTTCCAAGGATATAAATAACAGCACTAACACCACAGGTAAACTGAAGCTGTTTGCAAGTTGTCTGATCACAAGGCTATGCCACAGTAATCGATGTTATAAAAGGCAAATTATCAATTTCTGGTTTTTATAAATAATGCTGGATAAGTATCAATTTTACAAAATTTGAGTGCCTCCTTTGGTTTTTGCAAAAGATACATTTACCTCTGAGGTTTGCTTTTGGATAGTGTTGGGTGAAAGTGAATACTTAATGCATGTTTTTCTGCTTGCAGATGTTATTTTCCTAAGTATTAGGATGAATGTTTCAATAAATAACATTCCGGCAATTATAATCTGTGGAAGGCAATATTGCACGCTCTATCGGACATGCCATGACATTTTAAAACCTCAGCACCATGTATAATGATTTCTATGACGTGATTGATGCTTGTGAACCACAACTAAAGGGCAAAGGCAGAACTCTCAAAAACTGAATTGCTATGTCATAGCCTATGCCTATGCCCCAAGGTGCAAAAAGTAAAATTCTGCGTCATGCAGCTCAAACAAGTATTCTACTGTTCTCCACTGCCGCCACGTCCATCTTGCCCCATGACCCCCAACCAGCTTTTTCTTTGTCAGTATAAAATGTTGCCCCCTACTACAGTGATGCCTGCTCAGCAGCTTGGGCTGGTGCTCACACTAAAGTCTTACAATCATATACATTTATTAAACTATCCCTCCAAAGAAATGAAGCTCATCTTGACATAAAACACCACATCATCACCTACCTCCTAAAACAATTATTTCTTGACACCTCAAATCCAGAAGACTACAATTCTATTGGGGAGGAAGGGGCAACGCGTCTTGGAAGCAAGACAACACAGCACAACACAGGTTTGAATCTATTCTATTCTAATTTGTTTTTATATAGCGCTAACTAACCCGCAGGCCTCAGAGTGCTCAAACATACAGTACAACATAAAACAGAAAGGAAAGTGTGGCGGTAGGTGAAGTCGGAAAGCTATAGTCAGCGGATAGTCAATGTGAACAGCGGCTTACAGGCATCCTGATTCGTGCTTAGAAAGCACTCGCTGGTATTAAGCGCATTATAAAAGAACAATTATAATTGAAGCACTACCCCATCATTTACAAATGAGAATAGAAAATGGCACCACACAATCCTAGTCCAACTAGAAACTTAAAAAATCCTGGGTATATAACAATCAAGTAACACAGTACCAATTTCTCTTGTTCCAGTAAAGAGACACGTGGTAGACCTTGCCAACCCTTCCCCCTGCCAATGCTGTAACTATGTCATCCTTTGCCACCATGGGCCATGCTATTCTACTTTCCCTGCAACGCATGGCCTGGGACTTTCTCCTCTATTTAAATGGCTCATGGGCCAACAGTTCACCCACTTAAACAAAAAACTATAGAATAAAGGTTGCATTATTATATGCATTTAGTTTAAAAATATGAAATATAATTTGTAAGTGACAGGAGTTGAATACAGTATCTTTATGTATCAAAAGGCTAGAGGCAGTTGAAAAATGGATGAGAGGAAACCGTTTGAAACTCAATGAGTTCAAGACCAATCCTGACATTGACTATCACACCTCCGCTAAAAGGCCTCCATGCTATGCCAACTCCAAACATTCTTATGTTCTTTGGATTAATCCTCCTAATCACACAAACCTGAAGTCCTCTTGGATGTAAAAGCTCTTTGTTTTTTCTATAATAGTTCTGTACGATGCATGAAATCAAATTCTTCTATATTAAGCTCTCTGAAACTGTGTTGTCCTACTCCTCGTTTGTGAATCACTCCTGCTGGTGGGTACCCAGATCCCCTCCAGGCTGGACTATACTAGTGCGCTTTATCTGAACTAAACCGAAACAGCCAGAAAATGTTAGTGGTATAACACAAAATGTGGGCCCTTCCAAGCTCCCCGAAGAATCACATCATGACCATTTTATTTGGGAAGATCCCATTTTTACTTTAAGTGGACTTATTTATTACTATGTTCTCTAATAATGGGTTTTGATCCTGAACATATGGGATTGGTGTAGTTCTTGGTCCATAGCAGCCCTGCGACAATCCCTAGAAAGAACTAATAATAGAGACCCAGGCATTGTTGTGACGTCAGATACTGGCATTTTCAGGAACTTCAAAAGGCACATGATCCACTCATGAAAGTCTGGGGCTGAAGAGGGTAGATCTTCCACATATATCCCGCCCAGCCCCCATCTGACCGATCACCAGAAATGGTATGCAGAGGTTGGAGAAGTGGCTGTGGTGGAAGTGGAGGAGGTGCGGAAGAATGGCTGCCAGAGGTGCAGGAGGCCCAGCTGCATTATTGATCAGCAATTGGGCGGGTGCTGAAGGGGCCAGGGCAGCAAGGAGCACAGGCTGAGCTGGGTTGCAAACCCATAGATGCTGTAGGCCCAGGGAGAAACTCCCTGATAATCAGAGACTGGATCTTTTCAAAAGAAATTTCTTTGATTGTGGAGTAAGAGAGGGAGGTCAGACCCAGGATGCAGACGATGCTGAAAGCCATGAAGACCCCCTTAAGCCTGTGAGACCCGTGTCTGGATACACAAGTGGTGATGAGAAGGGTGAGTCGCTGGTGGAGGAAACATGCACATATGCACTGACCATTGTGCAGTGGAGGTAAACGGATGCAGAGTTGCAATGTTAGAGAGGGTGTAAAGGATATAAGTACCATTTTGCAGCCCTTTAGGTTGCCACCAGGCACTATTTTCTTCTCCACTCTGACATTTTTCACAGATACGCCTTTGGGTATGCCAGGAAGGTAAATACCACCTAACAACGCAGACAGGAAACCTCTGTATCACCTCCTTGAGCAGGCGTGGGCCTAGCAAACTTGAAGATCCTGCTCCAAAATTAGATCTATTTTTGGACCCGTTAAGGGGGTCCCCAGGCCACTGCTTGGTTTTAGCCACAAAACAGAATGCTCAGATCTGTGTCTGGATTTAGAAGTTAAAGTGGAGCCTCAGGAATTAGCCTGGTCTTAGCCTCTAGGTGAAGATCCTCAGGACTGCTCTTGGAATTAGCTACATTGGAGATAACCTTGACCCTCGGAATGGCCACTAGAGGACGACGAGACATGCTGGTCACTCATGAACTGGAAAACCTCTGCAAAGGAGTCCCTTGGCCTGGGTGCTCTCGAGAAAAAAAAATTGCTGACTTGCCACTGCTTTTTTTTGTTCAGGAACTTATTGAAATAGTTTGCAGGAGGGTCAGAGAAAGGTTCCTCCCAATGCAAAAGTCTCCTTTCTAAGGACAGAACAGAGACTCTACCACAGCACCAACAGTAGTCCCACCATTGTTCAGGTGACAGAGTTGTCATATACGAGACAGGACTCCTTTTTAGACTTGACTCAAGGGAGTTCTGACCTGTTAACCTACGTCACCAAGTTCAAACAATTGGCACAACAAACAGGCTGGCCAGAAGAGGTTTGTTTTACCCTTTTAAGGAGAGGTTTGTCAGAAGAGTTGAAAGATGAATTAGCGTGAGTGCCCAGAACTCCCTCATTCAAGGAGCTGATAAAACTGATAATCCAAATAGATTACAGAATGCAAGACGAAACGCAAAAGAACAGGCTATAGTTCCAGCAGACCGCTAGTTCCAACACCAACTACTGAATAATCCTCTGCAGGCAAACCTATGCAGATGGGGCGGCAAAAGGCCCGCTTTCAGAAGAAGAAAGGCAGCGTCGTAGAAACAAGGGTTTATGCATGTACTGTGGTTCTTCTAGACATCTTGTTTGTTTATGTTCCTTGGCTCCGCCGCGTAAGGTGGGAAATGCCAGCTCCCGCACATAGAAGGCACTCATGTCCGTGAGGAAATTGTTAGTCGGTGTCTTAATGGCTCTTTGGCTTCCTAAAAAGACAAAGCTGGGTCCTTTTTAGAATTAAGAGTCCCATTGTCCTTACCTGATGGTTTCAAAATCAAAACAACAGCAATGGTTGACTCCAGCGGTGCAGGAGTATTCATGGACAAGATGTGGGCACAACAAATGGGGATCCCTATTAAACAAAAAGGACAAGCCATGCCCGTCGAAGGAGGGGGCGGTGACTTACCACTGAGCTGTGGCCCGACTATTGAACAAACAGATCAGCTGATAATGTCAATAAACCAACATAAGGAGATCTCCTTTGAGCTGATAACAGCAACCCATTATCCGGTTATTTTGGCCATTCCATGGCTGGAGTTGCATAATCCTTTCATAAATTGGAAAGCAAGATCACTATTTCTGGGTTCAGAAAAATGTATGACTACCTTCATGGAAAAGAACGTTCCCAGATAAACATTCTCCTTGACTGTACCCACCACTACCACTTTCTTGGTTGTATCCAATTTAGTTCCAAAAAAGTACCATCAATATCAAGACTTTTTTTGGAGGAAGAAGAGAAGACTTTGCCTCCCATAGAACGGACGATTGTGCTATTGATTTGGTTCCGAACTCTACAGTGCCTTTCAGTAGAATGTTTATCCTGTCCCAGAACAAGAAGATTGCCTTATGTGCCTATTTGGATGAAAACCTCAAGAACAGATTAATTACAGAGTCCAAGTCTTCATGAGGTGCTTCTCTATTCTTAATACGAAAGAAAGATACAACAGAACTAATGCTGTGCATTGACTTTAGGGGATTGAACAAAGTAACCATACCAGATAAATAGCCCCTCCCACTCATCCCTGACATCCTGGAGGCTGTACAATCAGCTCAGATATTTACCCAACTTGATCTGAGAGGTGCCTACCACCTAGTAAGGATAAAGACAGGTGATGAGTGGAAGACCGCATTCAGAACCCCCTTTGGCCATTTTAAGCACCAGGTAATGCCTTTCGGCCTAGCAAATGCACCTGCTGTATATTAGCATTTTGTTCAGATCTCCTTTTACACAGCGTTGTGGTCTACCTGGACGATAGTCTCATATTCTCCAGGGCACCAAAGGAGCACGGCCAGGATGTGTGTCAGGTAATTTGTTTTTGATGCTACATCTGTTCCTTATTTGGGATACATAATTTTGGACCAAGGTGGTACCATTGACCCCAGAAAGGTGAAAGCCATCCTACAAATGGCCCCTCCCTGGAGTATGAAGGAGCTTCAAAGATTTCTTGGCATGACCCATTTTTATCATAAATTCATCAATAGCTTCTCCAGGGTGGTGCTTCCTTTGACAAATCTTTTGAAGAAAAATAACTCTTTCAAATGAGTACCCGAAACCCAGGCAGCTTTCGACATTCTCAAGTCTTCATTCACCACAGCCCCACTTCTACGTCAACCACAGTATGATCAACAATTTATTCTGGACTCAGACATTTGGATTTCGCAGTTGGAGCAGTTCTTAAACAACTACAGGACGGCAGGAGCATCCAGTGGCGTATTCCTCAAAAACACTTTCTCCTGCGGAAAGGAACTATTCTGTCTTAGAGAGATAACTGCTAGCCATGAGACTGGCCTGCTAAGAATGGAGACATTTACTTATTGTACTTATTGGTGTCCAGAAACCAGTAGAAATCCAAATAGATCACAAAATCCTACAGTTATTACAAAATTATAACTGTCAAAACAGCAGACAGGCCCGGTGGGCCCAATTGTTTTCACATTATCAGTTCTGCATTACCTACATACCTGAAACAAAGACTCTGATAGCTGATCTCTTAACTCACAATGGTCTTTCTCGAGACTAAGATCCTCCTCCCTTTGGTAAAATGTTCTTACCAAAGATGTTCTTTGGTAAGATGTTCTTACAGGCTACTTTTCTGTGTACTGTAGAGACTTGGTTACATCAACTGAAGAAAGAAACACAAGAAAACCCTCCTGAGGTTCTTTTAAAATCCAGACTAGAACATAGAGATGGATTATATTTTCATAAAGGATCAATTTACATACCTCCACAGGGTCTGCATGACTCCACCCTATATTTAGCCTGTGATTCAGTAGTGGGTGGTCATAGAGGAGTGAACAACACTTTGTAACTTTTCTCACATACTTTTTGGTGGCCAAACTCTCACATACCTTTTGGTGGCCAAAGATGCTACAGGATGTTCAAAGGTATATAACCAATTGTACTATCTGTGCTCAAGGACACACTACCATCATTGTAACCATCGATTCATTCACAAAACTAGCTCATTTTTCACCATTTTCTTTCACCCTTTCCTTTCACCCTTTCTTAGAATACCTACAACCTTGGAGATGAGTATGTTTTTCATCAGAGACGTTTTCAGGTTACATGGGTTACCTGATTCCATTACTTCAGACAGAGGGACTCAATATACCTCTCGGTTCTGGTCAGCAGTCTGCAAGCATTTGGGCATAAAGAAGGCTTTGCCATCTGGTTACCATCCTGAAACAAACAGACAAACTGAGCGGTTAAATCAAGCCCTTGAGCAATATCTTTGTTATTACACTAATCAAGCTCAGGATAATTGGTCATCTCTTTTACCTGTAGCAGAGTCATCCTATAACTATGCAAAACATTCTGCAACTAGAAACAGTCCGTTCTATTGCACTTATGGATACCATCCGCAATGGTTACAAGAACTTCCATCATGTATTTCTACTGTTCCCATGGCAGAAGAAATGATTCAGACCTTATGTCAAATACATCAACAGACCTCCGTAGCTTTACGGCACTCTCTAAGGAGTAACAAGATCTTTGCAGACAAAAAGAGAACAGAGGTTCCAGTATTTATTTATTATTTTTAGTTCTTGTATAGCGCTACACACCCATAGGCCTCAGAGCGCACACAAAAGGACAAACAAAGGGGTCAAGCATGAAGAAGCACAAAAAAGATGAGTCTAACCCAAAGAATTAAATAGAAGAGTCTTGATCGCTTTCTTGAAAACGGTCAATCAAGGAGATGACTTAATAAGGAGGGTTAAGGAATTCCATTCTAGGGGAGTCCTGACTTCGAAACAAGTACCTCCAAACTTCTCCAGGCGGTAACAAGGTTGGGTTAGGAGATATGAGTAGCTGGAGCGCAGTGTTCTCGAAGGCTTAACACAAGCGGTGCAACTGAGTGTAGACATTTAAAAACAAGGGACAGAGACTTGTATCTCACTCTCACCTTACCCGGCAGCCAGTGAAGTTTTCTCCTAAGATCTGAGACATGGTCAGCCTTAGCAAGACCAAAGACCTCCTCAACGGCACCGTTCTGTGTCATCTATAGACGCTTAAAATTAGCTTTAGAGGTGCCAATAAGTATGCTGTTACAATAATCCAGGCCGGAATTGATTAGCGTTGTGGCAAGAAGGGAGCGGTTCTTAATGTTAAGATAGGGACGCATCTGATGGAGGAGTTTGATAACAAGTCCACAAGAGGGACAAACGTTGGACACATGCTTTTTCATAGATAACTCAGAGTCAAGAGTAACACCCAAGGTTTTTACACTTTTGGAGACAGGAATAATATAGTCCATGATGATAAACAGAGAAGATTTCACATTAATTTTCTTAAGACGCGGCCCTGAGTCAATTATGATCAGCTCAGTTTTACTGTTATTTAGGGCCAAGGAATTGTAGGCCATGCAGTTCTGGATTTCCTGGTAGATATTGTTCACAGTATTGGTATCATTGTGATAGATACCAGTTAATTCGAAAAAAGGACCCGTGTGTCATCAGCAAAATTAGCATACTGGACACCCAGGCAGCCTAGAAGATCCAGAAGTGGTCTGAAATAAATGTTGAACAGAATTGGAGACAAGCATGACCCCTGTGGCACACCGCAGGAGGAAAGAAATGGAGGAGCATCAAACTTTGCAGCTGTCACCCTGGATGTTCTCGGACCTAGGAAAGATGTGATCCAGTTAGCTGCGCCCTCTGAGCAGTTGACAATGTTAAGTAGTCTCTCATGTAACAGATTGTGGTCGATCAAGTCAAAAGTAATACAAGGTGACCTCCTGCAACGATCGCAGAAATGTTAGACTTAAGATTCAGTAGGGCGGTCCCAGTCCTGAGTCGAGCCCTGAATGGCCTAGTAATGGGCCGATAGTTTTTAGCATTAGCAGGGTCGAAGGACATCTTTTTTAATAAAGGAGTAATCCGTGTGCTTTTCATTGATGCTGGCACCATACCTTCTGAGAAAGACATATTAATCACCCTGGTGATCCATGGAGTGATAGTATCCAGGGCGTCTCGCAAGATGTTGGTAGGGCAACAACCCCTGCACAAGTAGTGGGCTCAAGGCCCCATATAATGTCACGGATATCAGCTTTCGAACAGTCTTGGAAATTGAAGTTTGGAATAGATGATAGAAAAGAGGATTTAAAACAGGTATTAGATGTGGGTGTTTTTGTACTGTTAGCTAAAAGAAGATGTCGGTTCACAATATTGGGCTGTTGGCTGGATGTTTTAGTCCGGAATTCCTCTTGAATATTTCGACACCAAGTGGTGTTTTTGCGAATCGGTGGAAAAGGTGAGGTGTTATTTTCAAATTCCTTAAGTCTTTTGAACAATTCATTAGGAGAGGATTTGGCTTTGTCGATACCCAGATTATAGTTTTCTCCCTTGGCTTTAATAATAGCTTTCTTATAGGAATGAGCAACAGCTTTATATTTATTCAAAGTGAGAATGTTAGGATTCTTGCGCTACTCAGGTTCCAAGTCCCTTTTAGTTTTCCTGGCGTGTGTGATATTGTCAGTGAACCAGGATTTTCTTATGGTTTCTAATTTCACAGTTTTTACTTTTTCTGGGACCAACATTTCGAAGGAGGCCCTGATAGAACTGTTGATGTGATCTACTAAATCTGAAGTATTGTCAAAGATTCCCTTAGTCTCGGGTTTATCTGACACCAGAGCAGAGAAATCTTTGGGCAGTATATTTTTAACATCCCGGTTAACTTGCTCCTGGGATTGCTGTTCATCTTGAGCAGAGCACAGGGCAATGTGAACTCAGAGTTCACAAAGAAATGATCCGTTCATGGAAAGTAGATCGAGTATGGCTTTTTGGCAAATATCTCCCTCGCAGATTATCACCAGGGAAATGTGTATTTCGGACCCTTTTCTGTCCTGAAGGCTATAAATCCAGTAGCATATAAGATACGTTTGCCTCATTCATGGCATCATATCCATCCAGTGTTTCAAGTTTCTTTACTTAAAGCTTTTTTGGGCACCCTACAGAAGTCTCCTACACTACTGACTCTTCATGACGAGGAATGCGAAGTTGAGAAGATATATGATTCACAGTATTTTCGTGGTGTGTTACAGTACCTAATTCATTGTAAGGGATATTCAGTGGCTAAGAGATCATGGGAACCTTACTCTCATGTGCAGGCACCTCTGTTGTTAAAGCAATTTCATCTGAAGTACTTGTGGAAGCCAGGTGGATTGGGCCTTGGAAGGGGGCATGATGTCACCTTCCATCAACGCCGCTCCCAGGCATGGCAGTTACAATCATATACGTCGCTACGGCAATGATATACAGGACCTCGGCCCTTCCCAAGATGGCGCTGATGTCCGTTGTCACTCTGCATGATGACTCAGACATCCAAGATGGTGCACTGCATCGGGAGGTTAAGAATGCCAGTGTAAGTAGTGCTTTGCGATCAGCTTCCTGCACCTGATTGCCGTGGTGCTTGTTTCCTGGTCCTGCTTTCCTGTTTTCCCTGCTCTCTTTTCTCTCATTACTCTTGTCCCTTCGCTCGCTTCACCGCTGGCTCCAGTACCATTTTCCCATTTTCCTCCTGTTGCCCGGATGCTTAGGAGCCTTCCTTTGCTTTAGTCTCTTGTTTCCTGCCATCTTTTCCTTGTCCTCTTGGGACCGTGCCTGCCTGTATTTTCCAGAATTCACTGCCTGGAAATATCAAGCTTCTGAACCATCTGCTGCTTCTGTTGGAGGTTTATTTCCCTTTTAGGGCTGGGGTGTCCTCATTTGAGACTGCCTTCTTGGGTGGCCTCATGGCTGTTCTATTTTATATCAGACACTATGTGGCTACCAGAGGAGACAGGCCTTATCTCTTCGATCACAAGCCACGCAAGACCTCAAAGGTAAGGCCTACTCCTGATACAGTGCCTTTCACAACACAGCAGTTTTCCATCTGCTTTGACGGTGAAGAAAATGGAGAATTGTCTTAATCTTGGAAATATTGCTCTGTTGTATTTAACAACTTTGATTTACCTATGAAGGATTCAATGCACAGGTGAATGCCCACATTGCAAGGGATATCTATGTAAATATAAACTGTATTCTTTTAATGGAAGAATTTGGCCACAGTTTGTATATTCACTGTTCACCAATTGCAGTGCTCAACTGTGGTGTGTTGCTGTTTGTATGTGTTTTTTTTACAGTGCTGGTGAATGGAAGATCATGGAAGATAATAAAATTAAAAAAAATAAAAAATATATAAAATCAGCCGATGAGTGGACATTTCATATCTTAGCAATAACCTATTGCAAGATTGTCAATCTTTTCATTAGAAATGTTTTTCCTTTTGAGGCCTTCCAAGGCCCGCATGAATCCTCAGGAAGAATACACATTAGCAACACACTATGACTCATGTGCAGTATTTTGACAAGCAAATGATGGCCTTGTAGGCTAAAAATTTGAATTTGTTGAGAGTATCTTTAAAGTGCAAGGCAAGCTAAGATGGTATTGAGTTTGCCTGATGTCATTTTATTGACCAATCTACCATTAATTAATCAACAACCATCCCACATACCGATAGTCTTACCTAGACACATTTGCAATTGATAAATCACACAAGATGAAGGTTTTTAAATCTTTTATTGGGCTGACTGAAAATACTTTGAGCCTCATTCCGAGTATGGCGGTAATTCTGTGGTAAATCCACAGAACCTGATTAGGCGGAATTCCCGTCTGATTACAAGTGGTGGTAGCGGTGTAAATCCCCAATAATTTTCAATTGGGCTTTTTTTGCAGAATTACCTTGGCAGAATTACCACTGCAATAATTCCACCAATTCCGCCGATTTTTTGGCGTTGAATGGTAAGATTTACCTCCAGGGTTTTGCTGGAGGTAAATCTTCCACTCAAAGCCAAAACTTATTGGAGGTATCCAAGTTAACTCCAATTTTACCCCTAACCGCCATACCCGTAATGAGGCCCTTTATTCCATTGCTACGATATGGCCTCAACACAAGTTGGGGGGTAGCCATTAAATGCAGCGGTATTATGAGTTGGGTGGAAAGTTTGGAGTTTTACCTCCAAGTCCTGCTTTCTGGCCGTTTTCGGCTGTTTTCTGCGCTATTACTGACAGAGCAATTACCGCCGGCGATAATAGCGCCCCGCAACCCCACTGGTTCAAATGGACCATTGGTCCAATGGATCTAATGAGGAATTGGCAATAACCACCGAACCGCTACTCGTGATCTGTCTCTAATCATGCCAGACCGAGTAGCAGTAGCAATATTTGCGCTGGTGGTATCCCAGCAGTGTTACTGCTGGGATACCGCCAGACTTGTGATGAGGCCATATAGAACAAAGCATTAGCTTTCGAAGCACCAAACACATCTTCATCATTCAAAATGATTCATAAAGAGAAAGGCACATACTATTTTGTTCTCAAATAGAAGGTAAAAAATACATTTTAAACTTCATCAGATGAAGGAACAGTATGCCTGGAATATGGGTCTGGAAAATGAAGTCTGACCTTAAAGATCATAAAAGCCCTGGGAGCAGGGAGCACATACAGTTTGGAAACAGTACATATTTCTATCTGAAAAGTTCATTTAACAAAAAAGGGAAAATGTGTTATTCACAATGCTGCAGGAAAATGTTAGAATAGCCAATAGTGTGACCTTTGCTGGATGTTACGGCATATATTTACTTGTTATATATCCTTGTTTTACCTTTAGATTTCTAATGGCCAGGTACACAGCTTTTTTGAAGCTAGCATCAATCAGCGGTTTTGTGCTAAATGTCTCTGTTGCCTAGTTCACATGGCTTTAGATTCTATGGCGCTATTCTCACATATCGATCTGATGTAGACAACTGTCTTTTGCTCTGGTGGGTTCCTTGAATGTCTTGTGGGTGATCTTGCATTGAATGTCTTTCATTTATTGTATTGTTTCACTGTATCATTTACTTTGGTTTGAGAGACAGTAAGTGGCAGGAGTTGTTTGTTGCAAAAGGAAAATATTGACTTAGACTTGATACACATTTTGGATCATAAGAAACATTATATCCTTAAAATAATATTTGTTTTCCTTAACATATAGTGTTATGCACTGTAACATTCATTTTTTTTCACTAGCAATTATGAGTGGATGCTTTAAATTATTCACACCCACAATTAATCTTATCCCATTTTTTTAAACAGGCCAGCTTCAGTTCTCTGACATTCAGAGCATCGCTGACAATATTGGGCAGGCTGTTATTGCCGGGAACATTAGTGCTTCCATTGGGGTGAATGTCTCTTCAATGCAAATGTCCACTCCAATTCCACCTCCGTGGGACCCTGAAAGTGAGAAGGTAAAAGTGTGAATGAAGGCAATGTTGCATCAATGTTTACTATTGCATGCTGCCATTTGTTCCTTCTTCCAACCTTTCATACAGGCGTAAAGTACAAAGGTATGTTAGGATGTTAGGAAGTGTCTATTTCAGTGGAAGACATGTCTCATATGTGGCTTGTTGTTACAAGACCACATTTAAGAATCAAGAACATATTTACTTTTACAAAATCATATTTGAAGTCTATCTGCGGTACAACACAAAATCATTTTCCATATCCAAAAATCACTCCCGATACACCTTCTCGATGGCTATAGAAACAACCATTTTATATGCTTTTCAGCCTATTTCTAGCACAATGCACCATTTGTAGAGAACTAGTAGTCTTTATTGCATTTCAACAATCACCTAATAAGCTGTTGGGTCCCTGCTCTTCATTCCTGCAGGAGTGATGATGAACCCACCAAAGCACCTCGGCACGCTCACCAAACAATCCTTAATTTTAAATTGCTGGGCAGGCAAACCCGAGGGGAAAGGGGAAGTGGATAAAATAACAAAAGACAGGTGTTTGCTAGCCGCCCTTGTATCCTTAAACCTTTTCAGAAGAGCAACTGATCAACTGACCTAAAAAATGAAACACATTTTATTACTACATTTCACCCAACTGTATTCTAGCTGGCTTTTAACATGATGGCTTTTAATCATCGCAGGTACCTGTAGCCTTTGCTTTATTGCTAAAAGGCTTCTTAAGAACCTTGTTGCTGCTGATTCCTTTCTGCTTTTCTAAAGTGACTTGAAGAAATGCTTCAGTACCTTCCTCATTACACCGTTTTACATCTAAGCCTTGGCTTCTAGTTCATTTAGTGTTGTCTTGCCTTCTTATGAATTAATTATTTTTTTGAAAATAAGGACTAAATGTTTATTAGAACTCAGAAAGTATTTTCTTCACTCATACATTTGAACAAATAACATCTCATCAACTTCTTAGTTACTCGCGAACTCACGCTTCACTTCCTGTTTATTTTCAGAATCTTCTTACAGATACGAGCTAAGATAGAGTCTCCAGACTTCAAAAAGGTGCAATAGATTGCCAGGAGCACCGAACGTCTTTTTCTCACAGAAACTGTATTCCGCCAATTATGCGCATCATGCGCTTGCATGTTGGATGGTCCTTTCCTTGAAAAGGCCTTCGGAAAACGTAGGCATCGCTCTCAGCTCTCATGCAAAATATGACAGCAACTTCCTTGCACGTATTTAATTATTATTTGATGCCAATTTTCTGGAGTGCATCAAGTTAGTGCAGGTTAGCACACGTGCATAGTTAGTAACAGGTTGCACTTGGAATTTTCTTCACTTTTAACTTGCAGTTCATAACTTGTAAACCTTCAACTGACTTGTCCAGAACATTTAACACGGCAAACTATATTTACATCAGGCTCTCCAACCTTTCTGATCAGGATTAAACTGTTCAAAATCACTTATCTCAATTTTCCTGCTGAATTCTCAGGCCTCCTACTTGCTCTCTTCTCACTCTGGAAACGTTTTGGTTTTCTTCTGTCATTTTTACTGGAGCTCTAACTTCTGTGACCTGCTCTTGATGTAAGCTCAATGAAAGGCATTTTAGAATCTTTTGCGAGATTCAAACTACCATAAAGGTACCATCCAGCCAATCAGCGCTGTATGACACTAGCTCCATTCTGAGCTGCGACCCCTCTAGGGTGCTATAAGGAATGTTAAGGAATAGAACTTGCCTAAATACACCTAACCCAAACAGCAACCCTCAATTAATATACACCCCTCCTGGGTCTCACCCATGCCTTGAACACCCTGACCCTCTTTCTAGCCAGAAAGCTTTGGGGGAATCTGACATAAGGGGAGGTCTTTTAGCCGACACCATCTGCACACACTTTCCTTGCCACCTCTGAGCTCTGATTGGTCAAACCTTTCATTTCCACCATTGACAACGACGCATAGTGCAGAAATGAAACCTATTTTGTCTCTTTTGAACAGGTGCCTGCCTCTGTATTTGATAATATATGTAGCCCCTGACCCCAATTCTTCCGGAACTTATCGACCCACCCTTTAAAGGGGCATGATGCCTGTTTAGAATGAATCAAGTGCTTTGAGAATTCTTTGAAAAAAAATATTCTCAACCTAGGGTGCTAGTTCATTTTCTACAAATCGCAGCCCTTGCATTGCTCTCAAAAAGGGCAAGAGAGACAATTTGTGTGTGATTCCAAAGGCTTCCGGTTTAAACTGTTCTTCTATAATTTCACATCTGAGAATATATTAGACCCATGAAATGGAGAGAGCAATGCCATGCCCATGAGAAAACATATTGTCAATATATGCACGTTTATTTTAATTGATGTTGAACTTCTCATAAGCATTAGAACACACAATAACTGTTAATCAGCAATGGATCTTTCATAGATTCACATGCTGTTTGAATGTTCGCTGTCGTCAGGCTGGAGTCCTCAGTAACATTAAAGCAGTTTTCATTTGAATTTGAAAAACGGACATCACTTTAGTGTTCTTAGTCCTTTTGGGTCATCTTGCCCCATAGCCAATAGGCAGAGCCACCCCTAGCTCCATCCTTGGAAGCCATCTTCAGATTTTCTTTACATCATGTTCAAATGTTGGGAGTCCTCTACACATTTTCTAAATCATATTCACATCACTGGAAAACAGGGATTCATGCATTCCTTTCCTGGTGGAATTAGACATCCTGCCTGCATCCTTGCTGCTCCCCTGCAGAGATGATATATTCCCCCTTCAGGGTTGAGGTCTGTGAAGGGTGATTCCCTACCACATCATGGCTGATTCAAATTCTAATAAAAGCCTTTCAAGGCATGTTCCATCTGCCAATTAAAGGATATATATGTGGAAGATTAACACAAATAATGCTATATTGCCTATGTCCAGACCACAATGTTAATTTGTGTTCAGTCTGTCTCTCATTTTCAAATAAAACACTCAATGACTGACACAGAAGGTTAGTGACCTGGCTGGATGAGGGGACTATGGCCACATATTCGATTTCTGGTTGAAGTCATGCATCACTCTGTCGCAGTAGACCACAAGAGCATGCTTGCTATATGAGGTTTAGATCCCATGCAGAGGCTTCCTGTGGGAAAAGGGAGAAAACGGACATGCCACCCTCACTCAGGCTGCCCCGGAAAAGGCAGCCATAACACACAAATCTGTGCACAAGCAGCCTGGGTCAACAAAAGGCAGCTGTGATGGCTTTGCCGACGGCTTCTTCGACAGTGCCTTTGGCGTCTACAATTCCCCTTTCGTCCACGAAGCATTCGTCGATGAATGCTATGCAGCCGACAGTCCTGTCATCAATGGCCCACAAACACAGCAAGTCTTCGTCCTCCACTCCATCGACAAACCTGTCCACCACTGCGCCGATGTCATCATCAGCCACTCTGAACGAGACATCCCTGTATCCACACCATCTGCGGGTACTGTCGCTCCTCCATGAACTGCATCGGCTGTGCCTAGCTCTCCTACACGACAAGAGCAACCATTGTTCACATTTGGTACCTTACGTCCCGCCTGCTGTTACTAGTCATACCCAAGTGGCTCCGGAGGACATTTTGGAACACGTCATCAATACTCATTTTGAGTGCCCAGAAGGAGTTTCTTCAGATGATGATGAGGAGGAAGGCTTGTCATTGTTGCTTCCGGCTCAGCCACTTCCTACCATGCAACCACTGTGTGCACCTGTTATTCCTCAGCCGATGCCTGCTCCAAACCACTCTAAGGTCTACTATCTCTTGATGGATATTTTGTCCACATTGCAGATACTGGTTTTGTGGAAAATGTTGTGCCGATAAAGGAGTTTCTTTTGAATACATCATGGAAGACTGGGGTAGAGCAAAAACAATATTGAAACATCAGGATTGGCGTGAGATGTGCAACAGCATCAAATTGTTTAAACCTTCTTATATAGCCACTGAGCATAAGAAATTGGGCACAAGAAGTATCTACTTGACTTAATCACCTTCCCCATTTTTTAGGAAAACGTTTATGAGATGTTATTTTAATCTGAAGACACGCAAAATAATTGTATTTATTCAGCGCCACAGCATTGGTCCGTAGGCATACAGGCACTACAAACAAAAAACACAAACAATTGGACCACAAAAAATATCAATCATGAGGGCACGCATTTCACAGAAACCAAAACTATTCGTAAATAACGTTGCAGGATAAGAACATAGATTAAGGCTAGACATAATTAAATTAGTCACAGAACATGTGAAATTCACATTTTTTCACAGTCTCAGTAAACAAGGGAAATTGTTCTGGCCACAACTAATGATTATAAAATCTTTGTTAACCCCATAACACAAGTCCTTAACTTGAACCCTACGCAAAAGTCTCAGATCTTGAGCCCGAACACAACTTGCGCCCATTCCCCTTAAGCACTCCCTTGTGAACCCCCTCTTTAAGAAGCTGTCTGCCGATCCTACCTGCCTGGCAAACTATCACCCAATCTCCATCACTCCTTTCCTGGGCAAACTCTTGGAAACGCTTGCCATCTCCCAGCTTACTCACCACACTGAATCTGTTGGTTGTCTCCATGACCATCAGTCTGGCTTCAGAGCTGCTAAAGGCATGGAAACTGCTCTCCTGAACACCCGTGAAGATCTGCACTCTAACCTTGATTCCCGCATTCCTTCTGTCATCATATTCCTTGATCTTTCCTCTGCTTTTAACACGGTCAACCTCACCATCCTGATCAATCGACTCTGTGAGAAACAGGGCATCATGAAGCAGGCCCTGGAGTGGCTGACCTCCTTCCTCTTGGACCACCCCCACCCAGGTCCAACTTGGTCCCTTTCTCTCTGCCACCTCTCTCTCTACATGTGGCATTCCCCAGAGCTCTGTCCTCTCACCCTGGTTTTTCAACCTCTACTTGGCCCCTTTGGCCCTCCTGATCTCTACCTTCTCCTCTAACTTTAAATGTTATGCAGATGACACTCACCTTTCCTTCAGGCTCCTCTCAGTCTCCTCCCCTCTCTAGCTCATTCCTGACTGTCTATCCCCGATTCAGGATTGATGCACCTCCAACGATCTCTGCCTTAATGCAAGTAAGGCGGAGATGCTTCTCATTGGGACCCCCGCCCCTGCTTTCCCTCTCTCACTCTGGCCACCCGCCTTGGGCCCTCTTCCTTTGCCTTCCTGCGAGGCAAAAAAACCTTGGTGTCATCTTCGACTACACTCTCTCGTTTTCTCTCCTCACATCTCGGACGTCGCCAAGAAGTCCCACTACCAGCTGCACCTCCTCAAAGGGACTCTTCCTTTCTCACTTTCTCCCAGAAGCTCACTGTCTGCAGAGCCCTGGTTCTCTCTAGGCTGGACTACTGCAACAGCCTCTTTCTCAATCTGCCTTTCTCTACTCTCCGCCCTCCGCATACTGCAAACTAATCCAGAACAGGACTGCAAGACTTATCCTTTGTCTGAAGCCCAGGGATCATATCTCTCCAGCCCTGAAATCTCTCCACTGGCTCCCGGTGGCTGCAAGGATTCAGTTAAAGACCCTGTGCATTGTCCACAAGACTTTATGGGGCCGGAGCCAGTACTACATCCAACGCTCTCTTCCAAAATACCTTCCTTCTCAAGCCCTTCGCTCAGCTGCCTCCAACTCTCTAAGGGTTAGACCCTTTTCCATGCAGGGAGTGTGGGGGTAGATCTCTCTCCTCTGCAGGTGCCTCCCTCTGGAATGGCCTCCCTGCCCCTCTCAAACTTGAGCTGGACTACCTGACGTACGGGAAGCAGCTCAAAATGTTCCTCTTCTCCTCTGCTTTCTCTCTCTCCCTCCCCTGCTGACCTACCTGACCTTCCTGTCTGCTGTACCAACTGTTTGCTTGGCTACCCTCAGAGTCTTTCTTGATCAGTCACCCTTGCACTGCCTGCGGGCCTGCCACGCACTTAGGGGCTGTAACTGTAACCCTACAGTCCCTTTTTCTCCTTGCACTACTCAGACAGAGCAGTACTGCCTTGGCTGCACTTACTCAGAGAATTGTCGCGCTGTTTTCCCCTCCCCTCTCCCTTGCACCACCCGCCCCTTTCCCCTTGCACTTCTCGTTCTCGCACTTGTACGATCTGAATGACACAAGGCCTAGTAAGATTGTTTGTCTTGTCCTCCCTCTGTCTGCCCTCCCTTGTCTTGTCGCACCTAGAAACACTCGTATACAGCCGCGTTATAAATGACTTATCATATCATATATATCACTCTACTCCACAACCAGAACAGGTGCTTATTTCTAAGGGCTTCTCTGGTTTCTTGTCTCTCCAGTCCATCCACATTTGCGATGACGAGATTTAAATGATCACTAACTAGCTTTCCTAGGTCAGGATCAGAAATCTCATGCATTTTAGATTTTTTGATGCCAATGTCTTTTTCAAAGGGAAAGTCAGTCATTCTATCTCCAGAGTCCTTAAAATAAGAAGGAAAAATCAGAGGTGAAGGACCCATAGAAGCAAAGACTCCAGGGGCAGTCTTCATAACAGTAGCAGCTGGGCCATTCACTGTAGGTTGATGTTTATTATTTTCAACACTAACTCCCCCATCACAGTTCATCAGATCAGATTGGTTTGGTGTATCCGGCATAATAGAGTGTGGCCATAGAACAGTCAAATCACTTTGGCAAGCTACGTCTGCGATCTGCACCTCAGTCTGGCAAGCTAAATCAGACCTATCTGGTGGAAGCTGAAGTACAATATCATCAAAGGATTATACCCATTGTCGGAAGTCTATAAGATTCTTACATTGGGAACGATCAAAAATAATTTTCTCTTTAATAAGCTGCCAGGTTTTTGAGTCCAGTTCACCATTATAAGACCCCTTCATTGCCACATGAGACTGGGTAAAGACCTCATTGACCACATTCACCATGGTCTTCATAGGAGACTGTATTACTTTATCCGCAGATATGGAAAGTTGATCAGAAAAAACATAGGGCCTCATTATGGTGGTAGTCATGGTTCTATTTGCGCCATGACTGCCTCCCATACCAGTACCGACTCCGGTTTGGTGAAAGGGGGACTTACCGGTCCAGTCCAACCTTGGAGGGACCGGTAAGTCCCCATTCACCAAACCATTCCCCATTCCCATTTGAGCCCTCAATGGGCTAATTGCAGTACCGTTATTAGCTCTAAAGTCCCTTAACGGGTCACGTCCTTAACACCTGGTCAGACCAGGCGTTAAGGAAGGGACCAGCTAAGGGAACTTGGAATAGGGCGCAAAGGGATTACCGGCACCGGTGTCCTTACCGGTGCCGGTAATCCCTTTGCGCCCAACTCGGAATGAGGCCCATAGTTTCTGGTAAGCCCTCTCATCAGTGCCACCTCTGGCAGATCCTCAGGATACTTTGGAGAGCCAACCTCTGTCTTAGATGACTGCAGGCTAATGGAGGTGCCGTCCACAGATGGTCCCTGGGTACTCTCAGCAGTAACAAGTTTTTCAGCCGAAGACGCTGTCTTCTACACACACTCCTTCTTAAACTTCAGGAACCCGACTCGTGCTCCACATCCTGTGAGCAGGGGGGGAGCAGTATTCTGGATGTTCCAATTTCAACGGACCTATAACATGGGCTCTGTTGGTGGACATTACAAAAACGAGGACACAAAGGCCTGAACACTGTCTGCACTCTTAATCAGAAACAAACTCAATCACAAACAATACCTATTAGGGACCTGAAAGGAGATTTGGCCCACGAAAAGGTGGCATCAATCAATATCCTGCCCTGACAACATAATCAGGAACATGCATTGTCTATATCCACACTACACTAAGCACACCGAGGGGCTTCCCTAACCCGTAAGCATATGCACATAAAGTAGCCCATGCATAGAGGAGGCCTAATCATCCAAGTTATACTCCGCGCTGCCTGCCTTCATATGCAAGATACCTTAGACACATTGCTCTGAGGCTTTTGCGAGTTTGAAACACATGGTTATGTTAAGCCCTGTTCTAATGAACTTGCGTATTCTATGTTTTGGTGACTTTATATATGACTATTCTTTTGTTTTAAAGGATAATCTTTGGGCCAGAATGATTCAAGGGAACTCTTTACAGTTAATGTATGCCTTTGTGTGTTTCTTATCAAGAATCAATTTTATATCCAAATTGGCTAAACTAATTTGGGATAATAGTCAGATGGGAAGGGAAATGTATATATTTCATACTGTTTTTAATGTTTTATGACGTGATCATTGAAGTTTGAGTTGGAAATTTCCAATTTGGACATTTTCATTGGTTTTGATGTGACTAAATGTGATTAAGTGTAAGGTTTGATTTAAACCATGTGCACTAATAAAAACATTAATTTACAAAACAGCTACTGGTTTTGGAATTGCAGTCCAGGGTCCCAGTCATCCTGGCCATTCCTAATCCAGTGGATACACCTCCTGATCTGCCTCCTACACTGCCTGAGACTACTGCCCAACCTATCGTTTACTATCATATCGATCCAGCACATATGTCTCTGGAGACTCCTTCAGAGGGAAATCACAGTCCACAGTCCTACAGATGCAATCAGTTACACGGTGGAGGGTGTCTTTCCTGTTTCCTAAGCAGGTGATGAGAAATCACCACAGACAAGTGGGTGCTCTTCTTAATAAGACGTAGCCACACCCTGGAATTTCTGAAACAACCGCCCAAAATTCCTCCCTCTACAATCTGCAATAGGAATGTACCTATAAAAAGAAATAGAACTATTACCCTACAAATCAATGTAGTTACCTAGACCTTTCCAGAAATGGATAAGTAATTCAAACACAGACCTGAAGGGAGAGTTGACAGGAGTGAGTGCAGTCCAAGTGGAGGGAAACAACGAAAGCATAAAATAAAAAAAAGGGAGGTTAGTACAGGAAAGTAACCCGAGCGGCACAAGGGTCGCACTAGTGATGGGTTGGTGCATGTACAGGAAAGCGTCACAATATGCACTTGGAGAGGGTTTCACTGAAGAATGCCGTAGTCCAAACATGCAGCAATCAAGTCCGACAGAAAAATAGAAGCTAATGTTGGAACCCAGCAGAGAGGGATCCCCTAGCCTGGATCAGTTTGGAAGTAAATGGTGT
Organism: Ambystoma mexicanum; assembly: GCF_040938575.1. NCBI lineage: Eukaryota > Metazoa > Chordata > Amphibia > Caudata > Ambystomatidae > Ambystoma > Ambystoma mexicanum. The sequence continues at coordinate 1,402,928,823 of NC_090933.1, forward strand.
TGCTAGGTATATCCCAAATGAGCAGCTGAGGAGTTCTGGAGAGGGCTCAGGTAATAACAAGGAGACAGTGGATGAGTGCAGAGAACACCCAATAGCGTACCTTAGTGAGCCGTGGCAGCAGGAAGTAACTGAGGAGAAAGGCAGGAAGTCCGTGAAGGAGTCCGGGTCAGTAATGGAGCGGGCGTAACCAAAACCAAAGGAGTATCCAAATACAGTCCAAAGAGAATAGTAGAGCGTTGGGAACCAGGAGATCAATTAAAGTACTGACTGGATATCAGAAGGGATACGGAGCGTAACCGCAAGGAAAGTAACGCTACAATTAGCAGCAAAGAGCTGTACGAGTAGCGGTGCTTTTAAAGTACAGGGGGGCATGGTTTTGGTACGGGTTCCTCATGCCTGCAAGGTGTCAGCTGACACGATACACGCCGGCGTGTAAACAAGCGCCATGGCAACCTGTATCGGTTCCAGAGGGGAGCCCGTGCGTGCGCTTTTCTTCGCATGAAAGCCGCGGGAGAGCTGACGCCGGCATTTTGCGGAGAAAATGTAACAGCATCCGCCACCAAAGAAAGCGGCAACCCCCTGGCGGAGTGGAACTCCCTCAATAGGTCGGGACAATGCAAGTTGGCCAAAGGTTCCCAAGTGCGGTCCTCAGGACCGAAACCTTTCCAATCCACTACGTACCGCACAGTTCCCCCAGAAACCCAGCAGTCCAGTATGCGGGAAACCTCATACTCCGCCTCACCATCCACCAGAACAGAAGGAGGACGTGTCGGTAACCGAGTGGAGCAGATGAAGGGCTTAACCAGGGATACATGAAAAACAGGGTGAATGCGCCAGGAACGAGGCAGAGACAACCGGACCGCAGCAGGGTTAATGACAGCGGAAACAACAAAAGGACTCACGAATCGAGGCAGTAGAGAGTGCTTCCCTGCTATCCGTAAATTACGGGAGGAAAGCCACACCTTCGAGCCAATTTGGTAGGTTGGTGCTGGAGAACGATGCAGGTCCGCAGATTTCTTGGCACGGTCCTGGGCACGAAGCAAATGACATTGGACATCTCGATGTATTCGGCCTAGATCACCGACACCCCCTGAATTCTAAGATTCAGGCTTCCTCAAAGAGGGGCTCTTTTCTACGATGTGCCTCTCTGCTGTTTAAACCTGAACAGGCAGAGTTGCCAATCGCCTAAAAGAGCGGGGAGAACACACACCGCCAAACCAATGCTGCAAAGGAATACAAAGATGGTTAGAAGAGACAAGATATGAAAGGAAGGTAAGAAAACAATAGTACTAAAGGAGTACCTAGGCAGGGATTGAGGGGTGGAATCTGCTATAGGAATGCACCTATAAAAATGAAATAGAACTATTACCCTACAAATCAATGTAGTTAACTAGACCTTCCCAGAAATGGATAAGTAATTCAAACACAGACCTGAAGGGAGAGTTGACAGGAGTGAGTGAAGTCCAAGTGAAGGGTAATAACGAAAGGATAAAATAAAAAAGGGAGGTTAGTACAGGAAAGTAAACCGAGCGGCACGAGGGTCGCACTAGTGACGGGTTGGTGCATGTACAGGAAAGCATCACAATATGCACTTGGAGAGGGTTTCACTGAAGAATGCCATAGTCCCAAAGATGCAGCAATCAAGTCCGACAGAAAAATAGAAGCTAATGTTGGAACCCAGCAGAGAGGGATCCCCTAGCCTGGATCAGTTCAGAAGTAAATGGTGTTGCTACGTATATCCCAAATGAGCAGCTGAGGAGTTCTGGAGAGGGCTCAGGTAATAACAAGGAGACAGTGGATGAGTGCAGAGAACACACAATAGCGTACCTTAGTGAGCCGTGGCAGCAGGAAGTCACTGAGGAGAAAGGCAGGCAGTCCGTGAAGGAGTCCGGGTCAGTAATGGAGCGGGCGTAACCAAAACCAAAGGAGTATCCAAATACAGTCCAAAGAGAATAGCCGAGCTTCAGGAACCAAGAGATCAATTAAAGTACTGACTGGATGTCAGAAGGGATACGGAGCGTACCCACAAGGAAAGTAACGCTACAATTAGCAGCAATGAGCTGTACGAGTAGCAGTGCTTTTAAAGTACAGGGGGGGTGGTTTTGGTACACGTTCCTCACGCCTGCAAGGTGTCAGCTGACACGATACACGCCGGAGTGTAAACAAGCGCTATGGCAACCTGTATCGGTTCCAGAGGGGAGCCGAGTGTGCTTTTCTTTGCATGAAAGCCGCGGGAGAGCTGACGCCGGCATTTTTCAGAGAAAATGTAACACTTAGTCTCATAAACAAATTCCTTTGCTCCCATACTTTTAGGATGGTCACGCTTCAAAACATCCTCGGTCAACTACTGCAAGGAGATTTCCTGTCATCACTGGACTTGAAGGACGTGTGCTTCCATGTCCCTACTCATTGTCACCACAGAAAATATATTAGATTTACAATGGCACGCCTTCGCTATCAGTTCAAGGCCCTACCCTTCAGCATAAAATATGCCCCAAGGGTGTTCATGAAATAACAAGCTCTAGCAGCAATCCACCTCCATCAATTGGGTGTCCAATATACCTATATCTAGAGCTCTGTCCCTTTCTCGAACCAATAAACGCACCACGACAACGATAAACTGTATTTCCTCACTGGAATTCTCCATCATTTCCTGCTTGAATCATTGCCAGCAAATGATGTTCCTCTTTGGCCAGAAGGATCGAGGACATCCTTGCAAAAACCCACTTGCTTTCACAAAAAAAGTCACGTAATTCCGCACTCCAAAGTCTCTCTTGGGGATGATGTTCTCTGTCATTCCCCTGATACAACAATTCTGGCTTCAAAAGCGGCCTACTCAGGAGTTTTTCAACGGCCATCGGAAAGAAATCTCTGGCAACTGGGATGGAATAATATTCCTCACAGACCCCTTCTATGACACCCTGTGCTGGTGGTCAGTACTTGTCAACTTCACACAGGGAGCGCCCTTCCAACCGCCAGTCCATCAGATCACGGTTGCAACCGATGCATACTTGGAAGGATGGGGAGTCGACAACGGCAGTTACCATGCAAGAGAACTTTGGTCATATGACGGAAAGCTGTTACACATCAACGTTCCGGAACTGAGAGAGGTGTACTAGGCAGTGAAATCGTTCTGCGGTTCCATGTGTTTATAACGACAAGCAAAATAATGACATACATTTTCAGTGACACTTTAATAAGGACAAAAGTCGAATTTGTGTTCTCTTTTTTAATTTGGGGTGGGCCTACTGTTTCTACTGATGTTTTACCCTCCTCCAACTGCCCCCACCCCTTTTGTTCCCTTATCCCACCCCATATATACTTTTACTAAACAATTCGACTTTTTTGTCGTTATTCAGGTGTCACTGAAAATATTTGTTGTTATTTATTTTTCGTTATTAACACTACATACCCCCTCTGCCTCCACATCTATGGGAAGGTGGTTTAGGAGTTCAAAGACAACAGGACCACCATGTTTTATATATGGAAACAAACTGGCCCCTGATCACTCTTCCTCTCAGCAGAAGCACAGCAGTCCCTCTGGAAATCGGCCCTGACACACAGGATGTTTCGTGTCGCCCTTCCATTTGCTGGGCATTCACAGTTTGGTGGCTGTCTCCCCCGGCAGCGAACTAAGCTCCTGCCAAGAGTGGGTCTCCTGAACAACCAAGTTATGTGCATATTGCATACGTGTGGAGTTCCAGTGATAGACCTAATTACCATCATAGAGAATGTGAAATCCTGTGCATTCTCCAGAACATTCCCCCAAGCCAGAAGCCTGGGGGATGCCTTCATGTTGCCGTGGACTAACAAGTTTCTCTCTGTGTTCCCTCCATTTCTGCTCATCCGAAGGGTCCTCTACATGTTTACAGACAACAGCAAACTGGTGTCCCCTGCCTGCCCAAGACAGCTCTGGTTTTCAGAACCCCTCAGTCTTTCCTGGGCAACTCCCATCAGACTGCTCCCAGTCTTCAACCTCCTCTCCAGGAACAAGGGAGTGATCCTGCACCATGATCAAGCCCCTCCGAATCTGACGGCCTGGCTCCTGCTTTATTAGAATTTAGGCATGTCCCCATCCCTCCGGACTGCAGAGAAATTCTTGTTAAGACTTGTGTGCCTTTTACGGTCTGGGTGTCATGCCGATGTTAAAGTTACATGTTGCCTGTACCAAGCAGTTCCCGAAATCATCTCAGTTGTTCATGGCATTTGGCTCCACGGCTGTAGGCAAGGGGCTGTCTAAGTCATCCGCCTCCCAATGACTGTATACCTGCATCTCCTACTTTCATAACATGTCTAAAAAGCAGCCTCCTGATCGGACAACAGCGCACTCTACAACAGCTGTTTCTTCCACCACTGTCTCCCTCTCGGGTTTCCTGCTACTGGACAGCTGTTGGACACCTTCTGGGAGGCGACATGGAGGTCTGTTCACACCTTCACAAGCTTATACTGTATGTACAGGGATTCCACAGAGTCCAGGGTCGGACAAGTAGTGCTTCACCATCTGGTAAGCTTTTTCCTGAAGGTAGGACTTTTCTTCCTCTCATTTTTGCATTGTACACCCATAAGTACACTGCTTTATAATCTATTCAAACAGTATGTGAATCTATGAATGATCCAATGCAGGAGACTTACTTGTAACTCCAGTTCCCCAGCATTGTATCTTTCAAAGATTCACATGCAACCCTCCCGCCTAACGCGCATACAGATCTTCTTGGCACATCTTGGTTCTTTCACATGTATTATGATAATCTAAAGATGGCCTCCACGAGTGGAGCTAAGGGAGACTTTGCCTATTGGCTATGGGGCAAGAGGACCCAAAACAACTCTAAAGTGACAGAAGCTTTCCAAATTCAAATGTAAACTGCTTTAATGTTACCCAGCCTTACCACCGGGGAATATTCAAACAGCATGTGAATCTATGAAAGATACCAATGCTGGAGAGCAGGAGTTACAGGTACGTAACTTATTCCTTACTAGAAACACTGCTAATTTCACCAGTTTCCACCAAAAGCTTGTGCTAGTTTAAATTGTTTCGAATTAGTTGTAACCAAGTGATGACAATGGGTGTGTCTGCAGCCACTGCAACTAAACTGAGAAGCCCTGTCTCTCAGAAGTCTCGGTTGTCTCCATGGAGTTTAATATAAAATGATTCTGATTAAAAACCGAGCCTTTGGTGCCAGTCCATTGTGAAGAAAATATATCTTTAGTCAAGGGCGATGGAGGCCTGGATCAATATTGGGTAGTGCGCAACTTTCTATCCTCTGTTTGTTTGTACTAATTTTATTAGACATTTCATCGGCGCTACCAGAAATTAACATAGGTTTGCTTAACAGACCAAACATAATTTATTCAATCACAGAAAGCAATACAGTGAACAAGGGTACATCAGTCTTATTTTGTTCATACATGTAGACACTTCACCTCCTCGGTTCATGTCAGAACCAGTATTTCTTCTCTCTAGGATTAACAGAGAACACTCCAATATATATACAGGCACAATAGTGATTGATCTGCTTTCATCCATCATACGGAATGAATTTAGTATCATGTCTTTAACAATAGGCTATTGAGGAGGGAAGCATTACCATGAAGTAACAGGGATTACTTTTCTCCTTAACCACTTCACTCCTTTTACAACCCAGGGCATGTCAAATGTCCATCACGCCGAAAGCAATCAATCTTGTCAGACATGTAAAATGCCTACTTTGGATTTTTGGATGCTCTAAAAGTGATCCCTAAATTGAATGCTAGGTGGTCATATCCCCTTTCAGGGAGCATGATATTTTCTCATTAATTAAGATCACACACATTTTATGATAGCCCGCTATTATATCCATGATTTACCTGATCATCCATTTGCTTTCAGTTAAGTTTCTGGCACCAACAGCATACTTGGTAAAAATGTCCCGGAGTAGCGATTCAAGCCATAAACTCTTGCTATGGCTTGCTCACTAGAGAAACTGCTGGGTCTTTAAGTAAATGCACCTTTGTAATCCCTGCTACCTCGTTCAGAATCAATCCCCAATACTGAAGATATTTGAGGGCCTGACCACCAGATGTGTAAGAAGGAGCTCGAAACTCTGCAACCCTTTCAACAAATCAGGTTTGCCTTTTTTAAAGTACTTTAATGAAACTGGTGTACTATACCGCCTGCATAGCATCTTAGAAAGCTGCTCTTAATGTTGGACACAGTGCAAGGCTCCATGGACCCGGGACAAGATCTGCCTCCATTCTTTGATAGATAATTTCCTCCTCATATCTCTATGGCATGCCCTGAGGTGTCATCCCCTCCCTTGCATGGCATATCCATAGGAGTTGGGAGTAACGCAGAAATGTTTGTAATCAAGTTTTTTGAGTGTGATGAAAAGATCCATTTTTCAAATTCTGTAAAATACTTAATTTCTTGAGATGAAGTTAACAATGTAATAACTGGTAACTAAGCTGACAATACCTTAACGGCTTGCTTACCACATGTCAAGCACCCTTTGATACTCATTAAGATGTCTTTCAATGCTTCTAGGAAACAAAATAACTCTCCATATCGATTGGTGAAAATTAGGTTTCCGTGAATCGGGGTGGTGGTACCAGAAACAATGTTAGTTTAGGTTTAAGAGACAAATTCATCATGTATTTGCATAGTTGCATCTATCCATGCAACCTCAGATTCTGACTGGGACCCCGCTCTAGTGGGCATCACACAATATAGCAAATACCACATAATTCTCTAAACTGTTGTAGGACATTGTTGAATGAGGGGTTACCCATTCCCTGAGCATTTTAAATTGTGATGGCGATAGTATTTCAGAATATTTGGGCCAACCAGTCTTCCTTGTTGACGTACCTAGAACATTATCTGTAATGTCTATGTATAAATACCCACCAACTGAATTTCATTATGTCCCTTTGTAGATTGCTAAGGATGTTGTCTGAGATCTGTATTAGGAGAGTCTAAAACGTGCATAATAGCTTTGGCGCACAATCATTTTGACTGAGCTTAGCCGGCAAATCCATTAAATAGCTATAATTATCCAAGAACACAAATCCCCCTTTATGTGGTCATCCAATTCATTATGTTAGTCCCCTATCGCCTGAATGCACTAAGTGTGAGATAAAGTGCAAGATTCTGTCAGCCCTAGATAAAGGTGCAGTTTGTTTAATCTAATCCCTTTGATCCTGCAGGAGGTAAATATTCAGTATCTGGTTTCTACAGGTTCACTTTAAATGTAGGAGCATGCTCAAATCAAATCAAGTAAGTAAACCTGGGGTGGGAAGGAAGCTTATGCATTGAATAGAGATAAGAGAATGTCATCTGCGAATGTCATTTGTGTTTTGCCCCATAACTAATTCTGCATATCCCCAAACAAGCTCTTACATCTGGGCCATTGGCTCTGCCAAAGCAAATAGCTGGGATGATAAAGAGCATACCTTGAGAGTTCCTCAATAGCTATTGCCCAAATCTGAGCAGCTGGTAGAGAATAAATTGTTATAATTCCTGCCTGCAGCACCTACCTGAGAATGTACACTTCACCTAGTCAATCCCTCTTTCACAGAACAAAAGGGGGAACTCCTTTTGTCCTGTGAAAGAGGGATTGACTGTGTGTCACACGAATGAAGCTTATGATCTTTCAGATATTGTCACAGGTCTTCCTGGCCGGTGATGAGGACACTGGACAGGCAGACTTGGGACACGATCTGAAAGATCACAAGCTTAGAGATGGCATCAATGGTTTCAATTTGTTAGGCAAGGTTTTTGCATCACTTTAATGTCACTAATTAAATGATCTTGGGACCTATATAATGGGCAGCACTGAAGTTCCAGCTTCAACCATTCACCCTCTTACTAAGTTCTCTTACATTATTGCATGGAAGACACCCGTACGCATTTCCAGGAAGGTTCTTTACAGCTTCTTATAAAAAAGGGGAACAAACACTCTTGGGCCCAGAGCTGTGCCCAACTTTAAAGAGGCAATCACAGGACTCCCCTTTCTTTGGTTAAAGGGGAGTCCAAGGGAATTCACTTAACTGGGAAAAGTCTAGGTAGATTAATTCGCTTGAGAATATCTCGCCTCCCATGAGGCTTGTGAGTATGGCGGGTTTTCATAAAAAAAAAATGAAAAGTTTGTTACTCACTGGCCCTCATTACGACCCTTGCGGAAATCAACCGACCGGACCGCCATAGCGTAAATAGCGTTTCCGCCATTGCACGATGGAGCAAAGTGCGGCTCATTCCGACCCATCGGGCACGAGCACCACGCCATGGCGGAAGTGCAAAGTCCGCGATGGCGGAAATGACCCTAAAACGGCCCACACCGCCGCCGTACGGCGCCCTAGGTGCAATACCGCCACCCATCTCAGCGGACACCGCAGTGAGCGCCAACCGGAAAGTACGGTGACCGTAAATATACGGAAACGGAAGTAAAAGCATGGTCCCGGAACGGGAAACATCCCGCCGTACACCTATAAAACCACAAATTCCACACAACCATTAAAAATACTACCCTGAGACACATCCCAACCCGTCATCCACCCTAGTGAAACCAAGAAAAATGGGAAAAGTAGCGAAGAAAGCGTGCGACCGCAAGCGGCAGGTCCACTTCTCCCGTGAGGAACTCACCGTGCTCACAGAGACCCTCCAGGAGAATGCTGCCGCCGTCTTCTCCACGCAAATGACCAGGACGGCACTTGCGAACAAGAAGGCCATATGGGCCCTGGTGGCACAGCGGGTAAGTGCGGTGGGGACCGCACTTCGCAACCCACAGCAATGCAGAAAGCGATGGGACGACCTGCGGATACGCGTCCGTAGCATACTTTCTGCCAACCGCAACATTGCCACAGCTACCGGGGGAGGATCGGAATCACCCATCAAGTTGACCCCCTGTGAAGAAATCTGTGCCTCCACCATTGGAATGGAGAGCATAGAGGGAGTCGGAGGGATGGAGAAAGGAGTGCAGACATCCGAAGATTCAGGTAGGTGTCCCAAATAAAACAATGCCAAAACCACAATGTCCAATCATGTGAAGTACCACGTGCCCACATAGTGCAACAGGAACACATGTCCAGGAGAACGTCCACATACATAGGCCTGATAGCACACTTTAAAACTCACATCAAATACATAAATAATTAAAAATCCTAAAAACACCCTCTACACGTGCAGCAGGCACACCCTAACTGCAGGCTGCCAAACAACTGCACCCTCACTCCACACACAAATGAAACCACCTCCAAGGCCCCGACCCAAATCACCCTCAGGTACCACCCCAATGCATGTGATACATTGCCATTCCAATTCCCAGAGACCCATTAATAACGCTCGCCCTCCTTTACTCCACCACAGGGTCCGATCCAAACGACGAGCTCCAGGACACCCCTACCAGCACACCTGCAAAGAGGGCCAAGACCAACGGCCAAAGACCCTCCACCTCAGCTGCACGCATCAAGACACGGCAGCAGCACAAATCAAGTGGCAGCACAGAGGAGGGAACTCCAACAGGCACCCCAGCAGCCAGCATGCCCACAACAACACCACCACAGGTCCCCCCAATGGATGCCACAGTAGGCACTGCTTCTGGTGGCAGCAGCACCATAGGTGACACTGCATTAATGGCAGCATGCTCCGACACAGAAAACGGGGATGTCGAAGTTAGATCCATCCATGACCTGTCTCAATCCCCCTGTCTGTTCCATCCCGTACACCATGAGGATACCACGCAGGGGCACCCACAAGACGACGACTGGCCATCCCCCACAAGCCCTGTGGCAAGGCAACATGAGGTGATCAGCCACTCTGTGACACCACCGCAAATGGCCATGGCCCAGCAGAGGCAACAGTCCCTCGACCAGGTAATCGTGCAACAGCAGCAACTGGCCACGCTCCTCAAGGACCATGCCGATGAATGTGGGGGCACTAAGGCAGACATAGAAACATCAACTGAGACACTTAGGGCAGAAATGGAGAGAAGTACAGAGACACTAAGGGCACAAATGGAGAGTAGCACCGAGAGCCTGAGAGTAGAAATGGAGAGAAGCACCGAGAGCCTGAGAGTACAAATGGAGAGAAGCACCGAGAGCCTGAGAGTACAAATGGAGAGAAGCACCGAGAGCCTGAGGGGGGAACTGCATGCGACGTCCAAAGACGTATGTGCCGAACTTGCCGCAGTGCGCCGTGTGCTCACTGAGCTCTCACAAACCCTTAGGGACATGCATGGACGTGAGCAGGCAGAGACATCATCCGTTGCAAGTTCCGTCCAGGGCAGCCCCCAACGTAGATCTGGGAGGAACCTGCGCTCCACAGGCAGGGGTGCCCCTGATACCCGCAGAGGGGGCTTGCAATAGCGACTGCCCACTGACAATGAGCATCTTTGGACACTGGTGTTCGGGGGGGAGGTAGGAGGGTGGAGGGGGTGTGTTGGGCTCACTTGGGTGGCGGGTCGATAGGGTGTTTAACATGATATCACATATGCCATAAACAATGCACGATCATCCAATGAGATGTGTGGACATTGATCTTTGTGTACGAGGCCATTATAGGCGTACAGTCCATATTGTGCATGTTCCAGACACACACAGTGCCACGAGTCCCGTGTCCATGTATCAGCCACCAGGCGTGAGTGCTAGAAGCATGCATCTATGAGATGCTGACGAATGTCACGGCCCTCCTGTGCCTCGCAGACTCCTTGAGGTGCTGCCACATCCCCACCCTCATCATGACCATCATCAGGTGCTTGCAGTTCTGCGTCAGGGGGCATGGGCACATTTCTACGTACGCACATGTTGTGGAGCATGACACATGCCATGACCATCTTTGCAACCTTCACATGGCGGTACAGGAGTGCCCCGCCAGACCTGCTGAGGCAGCGGAAATGAGTCTTCAGTAGGCCGAATGCCTGTTCTATGACTACACGGGTACGTGAGTGGGCATGGTTGTAGTCCTCCTCATGCTGGTCCCGTGGGTTCCGGACTGGTGTGAGGAGCCATCTCTTCAGTGGATACCCGGCATCACCTGTATGTGGACAATAAAGGAATTTTGAGGAATGCCATTGCTACGTACGCACCCCCCCCTTCCTGCCAGGTCATTGCCGCATCACATACCCCACATCATCATGCATGAAATGAGACTCACCGAGTAGCCAGGATCTGTTCCCTGCGTGTCGCTCCATGTAGCGTGGTATTGTAGAGTTCCTCAAGACCATAGAATCATGGGTTGATCCAGGGAATCGGGCACAACAATGTGTAATGATCCTGTTGGAGTCACACACCATTTGTACATTCAGAGAATGAAATTGTTTTCGGTTGCGGTACTGAGCCTCCATGGCATGTGGGACGACCAATTCCACATGGGTGCAGTCGATGGCACCAATGCAACCCGGTATGCCGGCAAGTGCATGGAATCCCACTTTTGTGTTGGTAATTTCCTGCTCCGAGCGTGGTAGAGAGATGTAGTCGTCTGCGTGCTTCAGGAGGGCATCGAGCACTTGCAATAGTGTCCATGAGAACAGTGGCTGTGATATGCCATGCAACTGTCCGACTGTGTGCTGGTAGGTGCCTGTGGCCAGGAAGTGGAGTACAGACACCACCTTCAGTAGGGGTGGGATGGCAGTTGGGCTATCTATCATGCTGACAAGGTCAGCCTGTGTCATGTCCACAATGGCGGTTATGGTGTCCCGGTCCAAACGGTAGAGGGTGTGGATCTGCTCATCAGTGAGGTTGAACGGATGTGCTCGGAGGCGTGGGATTGCGGGCTGCCTGCGTGGTGGTAGTGGCTGTGCTGGCGGCCCTTGCTGGCCCTGCCTTGCCCTCCTCCTCCTCCTGCGTCTCCGCCGTGCGGCCGGTTGTAGTTGGTGTTCGTCTTCTTCTTGAAGTTGGAGTACTTGCAGTGCTATCAGGTCCCCCAGGGCCAACATAGCTAGTCCTGCCGGTAGCATTTCGGAGTGGGTGTGGTTGTGGGAGGAGACTGGGTGTGCAATTTATGTGTTTTCAGGCTGTATGGCCTCCACCTGTGGTGATTCATTCCACCTGTGCAAGCTGCTCTCCCCTTTGGGCGAGCACGTCCCGCACACAACGCTGCAATTCGACGAATGGCATCTTGCTATTACAATCATGTATTTGTACCCGATGGCAGTGTAACATTGGTTGATATGTTCATTCGGCTATGGTCCCATTGTTTCACATACTATCTTTGCAGTCGCGAACAGACATGTGAAGGGTCAGTGGAACGTAGTACTCGAGTAACGGTGGACCCTCATGCAACACTGTACCGAGGTTCACCGACGGGCGGGGCGTCCCATTTGTGAGTGAAGGCAGTTGCCATTTTCACACACAGCCGCACTAGATGGATTAATTTGTGAATTCAAGCGGCCACAGATGCCTTTTCGACGTGATGTTGCAAATGAGGAATTCGAAGGGCGGCGCTTTCGGTTTTCAGCTAGCGGCGAGGAGATGCCCACAGGTCTGACTGCAAATATAACGTTCTATTGTTCAATGTCCTTGGGACAGGGGCCATGGCGAGGATGCAATGATTGATATGAATAGTTTGGGATGCGCAATAGCGACGTGGGCGATGAGGCCGGACGTTCCCAAATACATGTTACTTCACAACACTGGAATTACGGGCTGGGGCACAGTGGATTTTGCAGGCTGCATAACGCACAGACTCAATGGAAATTTCACATGTTATGTGAGTATGGAAACAGGCGTTTTCATTACGGGATGAGGGAATGATGTATGGATGCATGGACAGATGATTTGATACAGAGTTTGCCATGTACAGGGCTTCTTGGAATCTATCCGCCTCCCCTGCGCTATGTGATGCAGGGCTGCCATAGTGGGACCATCGTCTATCTGGCCTTGTTGAGCCCTCCCTGTCTCGACGCGCCTTCAGACACTTGTGTCTATGCACGTTACCAATCCCATCTGATGGATTCTGTTTTAACAGACGCATGCACAGGTACACTCGTTTGTGATAGTGTTTTCACCTCGATATAGATAGTTATGATTCGCAAGTGGTTTTTGGGTGGTGATGATCCTTTGGAGTGGGCTAGCATGCATATGGCTGTGGATTTGGTGTGATCATTGAAGTGAGTAATTCAAATGTAGTTCTGATGGCCATACTATTCTTTTTCATTTCATTTGGTTGACAGGTATCTCCTCCCCTTTTGCCACTGCCATCTGTATGCCACTCCTGCAGATGGATTTTACTCCCGACACCTGCTGCTTCGTGTTAATCAGTGGAGCAGCATTACGATCTTATGGGACGATCGCCAATGGGCCACATGCCCTTACGCAGTACTAGTGGCTAGGAGCAACATTTCGGCCTTTCAGCTGGACTAGTGCCTCCCTATTGGGACGGCCCTGCGGTTCTAGGCGCTTCCATGTTGCCTTTTCGTACGAGAATGTAGCCCCTGTGTACCATGAAGGAACAGGGCGTCACACAAGAAGTAGCTGGTCATTTATTGCGGATGCAGCCCACAATGGTGAAATGTATTTTGGAGTTCATGGCCTAATGGCTGTATGGGCTTGGAGAATTTGTTGTGCATTAAATTTCTATTCTGATATGAACCGTGTAGCGTTCTTCTTTGCAAGTGATGTGGCATATTACTATTTGGGGAGCGATGTATTGTGAGGAGATCTGCATTGGGTTCCAGCTTCGGGGTATAGTTGCGTGGTACTGTGCTGGGCGCGTTTGCCTACGAAGCCCAGTGAGGTCAGGGATAAGGGCTGCCATTATGACTGTTTTGATGATGTCATGCTCAGGGGCGGGGGATTAGCTTTTGTGTAACAGATGCCGGTCAGCCAGTTGGATTGGTGGAATGATGTGATTATCGGAATATTGCTGGTCACAGGTGCCTGTGTTTGCATGCGTTTCTTGGTGGGAGACTGAGGTCATGTCCATTTGTATAGCTTCTGTATTCGTGCCATCTGTGCCCTGCAGCTCCCATTGGGCCCTCTTGAGATTCATTTGTTCGTTGGCAGGCATGGATGACTAGTACATTTCACTGGTTGCATTGTGTGACTTCATTGCACCTACGGGGGGTTGTACAATGTGGCCAGGGAACGGTGTACAGGCACTCAGTAGGGCCGTTTACGGTTGGTTCGCGATGCCGTACTTCTCACCATGGCGGAATGGTACTTTCCGCCGTGCTTGATGGCGTTAGGTGCATGTCCGCTAGGGTCAGAATTCGCGTACCGTTGCGCCATGGTGGTAATTACGGTTTGGCATGGCGCGCGCGCGCGTACTTGGTGCAGTTAGCGTTGGCGTTCACTACGGTGTCGCTAATGGCATCGTACTTTGCGGTGACGGGTCATGATCGCACCGAGCGCTATTCGATGGCGGTATTGCATTTCCGCCATCGTTTTTCGATTTCCGCCAGGGTCGTAATGAGGGCCACTGTCTTTGAACACCTTGAAGCCCTTACTATCTCTTAGTATTGAAACTATTCACCATAATTTGCACCTTGAGCTGAAAGGCTAGCAGCCTGTTAGGTTTGTTTCTGGATAATCTTCGATACTCGTTTCAGTCGAGGATATTTGTTTTGTCAATTGGAGCTGCCGACAGACTTTGTACGAGCATGTAGCTCTATGACTATGCTCTGTTTCCTAAATTGTTCAAATTACCTCTTCCTCCTCTCTTTCACGCTTTGTTTCTGGAATCTCAAAGTGTTCTCAGTATGCAGCTTTCTTACGATGGTCGTCCTTTCAAATCAGTGAGTAAGTGCAGAAGTTTCAGTGATATTGGTCTTCTGAAGCAAATCGGAAATCTCCCACTTCAGTTCAGTACAAATCCCTATCATTTAATTTTCAGGCTTGAGGCCTTGGCTCCTCCTGCACCCATTTCATGTCATATACTGGTGCATTGTCAGAGAGGAAAATCAGACCTAAACGGACTCCTTCTGGAGTAATGTTAAATCCCGACATTTACCTTAGTATTTTCAATTCAGGAATATGCCCTGTGGATATGGGAACGGTAGGCAGAGTCTATTACCCCTTGATTTACCTCCCACCAAGAATTCTTCAACCTCCAAATAATTAAAGGCCTGTATTATATCCTTTGTCGCATGACTTCCCTCCCATTTATCTCCCCTTGATCTAGGTTCTCCCATCAAAATGATGTTGTCATTCACAGTTGACTGGAAGATTTTCCAACATTTTCTAAAGTATTAGTTTTGGTCATCATGCAGCGAATACATAGAGTGCAGTGCAACTTCTACCCCCTTCCCCTGTTCTCCATGCCCTTCAATATCAGAATAGAAACCTACCCTAATTGTCAAAGATTTGGTCTATGTCAAATCGGAAGTTGTTTGTCGTACGTATGCCTACACCGCCCTTTTTAGTTTTGGCTATTAAGTGACGCTTAAGCATTGGAGGACAGCTAGGCGAGAAAATGGGATATCTTGAGGGGCACTGCTTTTAGGTGTTGTTTGGTAAACCACTTTGCCATGGCCATTCCCACCCATGTCATGCCCCTTCCTGCCCACAGCACATCCTTCTGGGTTCTCTTTGAGATCGTTTTATCAAGCAGTAAGTTTGTTTAAAGTAAACTTTATTCTGTATGTACCTGCCAGTGGTATTTCAAAGCAGCCTTCTGAGTTAATGGCTAAATTCGAGCTCTAAATGTGCATCTGGTGTAATCGAAATGTATTAAACAAGTGTGCCTCAAGTAGCAATATACATGTCACTCATTAAAGTCCTGTTAAATACAAGCAATTGCAAAGCCAACCATTTCGGCGTACGTACATGTACTACAGGGGCACTGTTGTTATATGTACAGGTGCTAGCACAATTTTGAAGCTGCTAACATCATTTTGTATTATTACATCATTTCCTGGCGAATGCCTTTCTCGTGAATTCACTCACTGGAGCTGGTGTGGTTTGTGAATGTTTGGGTAGGTGGAGGATGAGTATGGCTGCTGCATTTTGTATGGCTTGCAGAGCCAGTGCTTGGACTGCAGTGCAGACGTCCTCAGGGGGAAGGATGAGTCTGATCTTTCATACAAGATGTAGTTGTAGATTGCATGTTTTAGTGACAGCAGCTATGTGGTGTGTGAAGAAAAGGTGAGTGTCAATAGGGAACCCAAGGGGTTTGACAGGTGTGGAGAGGAATGTGTGTGGGTTGTCTGTGGTGGGTTCTTTACTTCAGGGGTGGGCAGGTCTGCGGGGGGCAGATGAGGATTTATTCCATTTTGGAAGGGTTGAGCTTGAGGCAGTGATGATGGTGGAGGGACAGTTTTTGAGGGTGTGGAGTTGTGAAGGGGATGACATTTTGAAGTATATTTGCATGTCATCTGCATATTGGTGGACATTGGTGGAAATCGTTTGAGGAGACTGCTGTGTTTTTTTGTGTGCTTTGTTTCTGTCATATGTGTGGCTCAAAGTGGCAAACGGGCTAGCAGGGGACAAAGAATGAAAGAGAGAGAAGATAATTGCAGAAGCCTTTATCTCTATTTGCCCGTAACAGGGGCTAACATGAGACAAAGAATGAAATAGAGAAAAGATAGATACAGGAGCCCTTAGCTCTGTCTACACTTGGCCCTGGACGCCCGAAGGAAGGTATTTGAATTCCAAAAGTAATCCAGAAATAGTTCAACAGGAAACAGATGAAAACAGGAACCAAGAAATCAATCCTCTGTTTGGCAGTTTGGGACAATTCATTTTTAGGTTGGGAGGCTAGGAGAGAAAGTGGTCTGCGCAAAGCAGGCCATGGGTTTGCCTCAGTAGAAGGGGGGTTCCCATCAGAAGGAGGCACAGGGGGAGGTCTATCCTGCCGAGGTGATTCAGCAGGCGGTGGACCTACATTAGGGGAAGTGAAAGAGAAGGTAGAGCATGAGGTGATAGAGAAGGAGGAACCTCTTCATACTGTGGTGGAGGGGCAAGCAATGTGCAAGAGGAGTCCTAGGGAGTGGTGACCTCAGTCCCTCTCAACAGGGTCCAAGGCATGGGCTTATGTTGCCCAGACACCAAGGCAGGCCATCAGGGGGAGACTCCATTGTTCTTGCGTACAGTAGAGGGCTGTGGACAAAGGGTCAATACAGGGCAGAAATAAATGAATGCTGCAGGTGTGACAGCCATAAGGAACCCCATGAGCTGGTGACACAGGAAGGTGTATCAGGCTCACATGTCCTCAGTCTCCACAAAGGCTGCTGCTGAATATGCAGCCTTCACCATCCTGTTTAGGGCAGTGAGGAGGAGGGAGAGGGCCTCAGCATATTTGAGTACTGGGGTGCAGTACAGCAGTGACATTAGGCATGCTAACCCCAAACCTCTGCTCACGACTATCCTGCCACATCGGTGCCAGTGGCACCACAATCAATAAACAGTGGCAGGCCCTTGTTGCCAGAACTGCCCTGACATGTGGTTGAGGCAACTCTCCACCAGCAATGCACATAGCTGGGCATGACCCCCTCAACTACCTCATTAAGCACAGAGGGGCCTGTTGCCTTTATTGCATGGACTCTGTTATCTGTGGGGAACTGGGCCATATGTGGTGGTGGGCACCATGAGGAGGCACATGGATCTCTGTCACTCTTCCTGCCTGCAGGCTGTTGTGCAGGGGAGAAGCAATGAGGCAGTTATAGCGGAGGGACTGGCCTTACAGACACACCCTCTGATTGGGGAGAGCAACAGTAGTTTGTGGGAAAGATAGAACACTTTCTGCGTTTGATGAAAGTATCAAGCACTTTATTGGGTGACTGAACACTGTGTGCAAACCCGAGAACCTTAATGGTTGTCTGAGACCTATCAAAGAGTCTGCAAACATTGGTGGGTGGCTACATCCTGTGAAATAACCCAATAACCTTTGTGGGCGAGTGTGTCCTGTATAGAACATGAG
Source organism: Ambystoma mexicanum (assembly GCF_040938575.1). Classification (NCBI taxonomy): domain Eukaryota; kingdom Metazoa; phylum Chordata; class Amphibia; order Caudata; family Ambystomatidae; genus Ambystoma; species Ambystoma mexicanum. The sequence goes on from NC_090933.1 coordinate 1,402,946,647, forward strand.
CGTTTTAGCTGGTGTCTGTGCAGCTATTAATCTGCTGTCTGTTCCTGTTGATGATCTGTCTGTATCGAGATGACTGTCACTGTGGAGGGTGTCCCACTGATTCTTCTTCCATAGGTTGTGCCAGCACTCCTCAGAAAACTTTAAACAGGTGTTAGTGATGTACTGCCTGTTGATGCCTCTGTCTTCTGTGAGCTTGACATTCCCAGTGTAGTTTCAATTTGAGTTGGTTGGAGTTCTTCTTGCTGCCTGTATTCTTGATCCAATTGAAAATCATTCACACACATTTGCACAGTGTCATTTTGTTGTTAGGATTGTTGCAAGTCCTCCTTCTCCTCCTGTGAGATTTTTTTTATTTATTTTTTTTATTTATTTAATGTGTTACAGTTTAGCTAATAAACTTTACACATGAATGACAACAAAATACAATAATAAGATTAAGATTACACAACTAAGTAAAAATTGACAATGCTAATAACAATAAATAAATAAATAAATCTAGCCTAGACACAATCATGCATTCTAAGACCTAAAACAACCTAGATCGTCCTAAATCAAACCCTGTGGAAATCACATCAGAACTCACCAGGATACGAAATACTGACAATATTTGGGAGAACGGTTAGCAGTTGGAATTCATAATTACAGGATTCACCATAAATAAATAAATCTAGCCCAGACACAATCGTGCATTCTAAAACCTAAAACAACCTAGATCGTCCTAAATCAAACCCTGCGGGAATCACATCAGAACTCACCAGGATACGAAATACTGACAATATTTGGAAGAGCGGTTAGCAGTTGGAATTCTTAATTACAGGATTCACAATTACAGAGTCACGCATGGCCCAGGAAGGGTTCTAGTAAAGGTGTATCCCATCTCTGCACCTGCGTGTAGATAATGCTGCCTATTCAGATCCTAATGCCCAATTTTCCCTCTATGACCAACCAAATGTTATATAAAGCAGTAAAAATGTGGATATTTTCGGAATTTAAGCAGTGATGCCAAAATAATGCCTTAGAGGTTGTTACAGAGTCATGCGTATACTTTCCCATATGTTGATATATTATGTTTGTCATCCCACTGCATTGAGTTAGGACATGTCTTGCTGTCTCAAGAACATTATCGATTTTACACAATCTGCAGATCCTTAGTGTCGACAGCAGTCGATCTCTCCGGCCCGTGACCCAAAGGGTCGGGAGTTGGCCCAATCTTAATAGGAGTACAAAACGTCGCAGTCTTTTGCAAGGGCATAAGTTAAGGTAATCTTGCGGTCTCATATATGTATACAACCTAAATTTCACAAATTCATAACTTTTCAATGTACTGAGGTGGGCAAAATTTTCCAACCAATCCCACATATCTATTCGCTTGTCTAAGGCTCTCTGAACTTGCCGGGTATAGTCCCCTTCACGATACGTCCATCCTATATCAGCGAGATATTTTAACATTATAGCAGCGGGTGAGAGGATATTTTGTTTTTTACATATTTCCTTATCCACAGCAGTCAATATTGAATTAGTTGTACCACTACGCATTTTGATAAAAAACCCTAGTCTCTTTTTCATCACTGTAGCTTTCAATGATGGTATGCCCAATTCTAGGCGTAAAATGGCCATTGGAATTCCTGGGGGCAGCCCCAAGACCCGCCGCCAGAATTTCCCTTCTATAACTTGTAGCCAGCTAAGATCTAGGTCGAACAAGGCCTCTAGACCATAGGTTATCATGGGAGTAAAAACCTGCACATATAGTTGGCGAGTGCCCCATAACGTGAAACCTCCTTGCTTGTTGGTAAAGTTCGCAACCAGCGATGTGACCTGCGCTGCTCGCGTCATCCGAGAATGTTTGCATATGGTATAGTCACCACTAGGTTCGAAGTCGATACCCATATACCGATAATGTGGGGCGTAAGGGATTATGTTCTTACCCACCATAAGATTTACACGTGACACTCTTTTATTGGTAAATCGCAATACCTTAGTCTTGTCCAGATTGATAGTGAGGCCATTATGATTCGCATAATCCCATAATGCAGTGGCCGATCTGCGTAGGCCACTGATTGTGTGATCAAAAATGACCAAGTCATCTGCGTAAGCCAGGACAGTGCATACCAGCTCCCCAATCTTAGGTGGACAGTTTGAGACGGCCGTTATGGCCACTGGTATGTCATAAACATACAGGTTATATACCAAGGGGGCCGTCACACAGCCCTGTTTCACCCCCCTGTTCTGCAGCACTTTGTCAGTCAGGTGTCCTTCTTGATCTAATTTCAGTCTGACTGACGTATTGTAGTGCAGCAATTTAAGGTAATACAGGATGCCTGCTGGGCACCCCAGACCGTTAAGTTTAGCCCACAAACGTTCTCTAGGGATGGTGTCGAAAGCTGCTTTAAAATCAATATATAAAGCATATAAAGGTGGTGCACCTTTGCTGCGTGCTTTAGTTCTCAACAGGTTCATGACCATTAAATTGTGACTCGTTGAATAACCTTTCCTAAATCCACACTGGAAGATGGACAAAATGTTAGCCCTTTCTACCCATGATTGTAATTCCTCAAGCAGTAAAGAAGCAAACAATTTACCCGTTGTATCCAGCATGGAGAGGAGCCGATAATTAGTGGGATCTAGGCGATTGCCCTTTTTAAAAACAGGTATCAGTACTGCTGTTTGCCATGAGCTCGGTATTTGCCCCTGTAACATTATCTTTTTGAACAGAGTTGCTAATAAACTCGCCCAGAACTCGGGCTGTTTTCTCATAACTATATTGGCTAGGCCGTTCGGTCCTGGAGCTCTGGACGGTTTGAGCGTCTTTATCTTGGAGATTATGGCCGTATATGAGGTATCAAAGGCCAGATGGGGAGCCAAGGTTATCTGAGGGCCCAATTTGTCACTCGGTAGTTTTGTGTTACGGGCAAGTAAAAACTCAACCCATATCTCAGCTTTAATTGGATTAACCATTTGGCCCTTCGATGACTCCCTAGTTTCCCCCAGAACTGCCCAAATACTACGAGAGTTTTTAGAACAAATCGTTTGCAATAATCTCTGGTGAGCCCAGGTATTAGCGACAGATTTAATATTTTTAATAATAGATCTATACTTATTTTTGATTTTCCTCGCAACCACTCGTAATACATCAGACGGTCCTAGCTTTTTCTTGCTCATACGCAGTTCCCGTCTCAAGTCCCTTTTGGCATCTCTAATCTTATTATTATAAGAGCAGGGCCCACCCTCCGGTCTATACATGCTAGTGGTCGGAACCAAAGCATGTGTATGAGAGAAGGCTTTTATCCAATTTTCTATGGATTCAATAGACATGGAATGGAAATTGGGTAGATTTGGCCATTTATCCATCTCCAGTGCCAGTGCAGCCTGATTAATATTCTTAGCCGACCATCTAATGTTGGAGCCTGATTTATTCGCGTAGACTGTGCCCATATTGCACTTGTCGAAAGCTCTCTGTTGTATGTTTAGTATGCAATGGAGAGCTGAATGATCGCTCCATTTGTTTGGTGATACAGACATATCTTCTACTAAGAGCAGCATTTTAGGGCACATGAAGATGTAATCCAGGGTACTACTATGAAGCCCATTGGACCAAGTATGTTTCCCCGGGTAGTCACTATTCGTGTAGCCATTCAGCATTTCCAGATCCCATTCGTCAAGCAACCGACGCCAACGTGGTCCCTCGATGTCGGTTTTGATATGTGTTAATAGATGTTTCTCTCTTAACTTGGGGTTTTGAGGATATTTCCCTGTCACAGCAGGAATGCGACAATTAAAGTCACCCACAACAATCACTGCTCGGTTACCAGGTAGTACAGACCAGGAGGCCAGTAATTCATGAAGGGCTTCTTGAATAGGTTCACTAGTTCCCGCATGCGGGGGATTATATATATTTATCAACAGGAACTTCCCCTTATCATCCTGTGATCCATATTCAACCTCTACTGCCAGCATATTATCGCAAACATTACAGGGTATCTGCCTCGAGGGCAGAGAGCTGATCACACCTATCAAGAGCCCTCCAAACGGTCTCCCTTTATCGCCCTTCTTAGCATAAGATTGATAATTCATGTATCCATCAAGTAATAAAATGTCCATTGCCCATGTCTCCTGTAGGCATATCAGGCTATGTTTCACAATAAAATTAACCGACCCCTCCGACGTCAACAGATGAGCAAAACCTCTTGTGTTCCACGATAACAATGTCAAATTTCAATGTTTAGGTAAAACCTCAGGAAGAGATTCCGCGAGCCATTTTAGGACCAACTGAACATCAGCAATTTCAACTTTCTTTCCTTTAGGTATCAAGGGATACTCCTCTGGTATGCCTGGCCCACTTATTTCCACAAGTTCGGCACTGGAGTCAACTTCGTCCAAGTCTGCATCGACCTCAACATCCACAGCCCTCAGCTCTTCACGGTATTTCCTAAGCATCTGTGCGGTGGATATAAATTTACAATGTATTGCCGACACACAGGGGTTAAGGCCTTTTAATGGTTCCACAAACAGGAAATCATCTGATTTTAAGATGCGTAGTTCAGGGACCGAATGCAGACGTATTAGGAACTCTGATCGTGGCAGCCATCTACGTTCGCAGGTTTTATACAGGTTTTTGATCAGGCAGATTCTGTTCCCTGAGAGATCGGGTCCGTCCATAACTGATCTACCGGGAGAGATGATGGTACTAGCCGGGGCTGGTTCCGATTGAAGTACCAGGTCAGGGCCCCTGATCCGTATTTCTTCCTCCTCTTGAAGGTCGGCCTCAAATCGTTCCCATTCGTCTGCCTGGTCCTCTGTTTCATCCACGGTCGGCAATCTTTCCACATCATCAGTCGGATCCACCGTCACTGGTTGATCATATTTGGACGGCGAGACTAGATTCGTATCTTGATGAGTGATAAGCCAACTGCAGAGGCGACCTTCTCCAGAGCCCATCTTTTTCTTAGCTCTGGCTGCCCTTTTTTTTGCTTTTTTTGAGCGCCCCCCAATGTGCGCCGTCTTATCTTCTTTAGTTCCTTGCATCGTGTTTTCCTTATTCTTTTGCGCTTTCTTAGCCAGTTTGCGTTGTTTACGGGAATAGAAGACTGACTCATTCAAGTCCTCATTTACCGAGGAATCTTTGTCAGGTATCTTATTTATTTCCTCAGCGATACCTATAGCCTCCGATAGATTGATTTCCGCCTCTTCCTCCTTATTCTTTTCTTCTATTTGTGTATTAGGCAATGGGTTGGTATTCGTGAGTATCCGACCCGTCATTTGGAGCAAAATTTTGAGTGCAAATTGAAGGGAGGCCACTGAGGATTGAATCTCTGCCAGTTCCTTTGCCCCAGGGAACAGGGTGGCGAGATTTCCTTCCTCTGACTCCGGTCCGTCTTCCATAGAAACCATTACTAGATTAGGGGAGGCTGACAGTCGGCCCAGAGGTATCTCGTGGCCTATGATGTTATCAGAAGATGACATAGAATTATTCTCCTGTCGCAGACCTGTGTCTTCCAACGGCCTGAGGATCTGGGGAGTCATCCCCCGCTGGATACTCAAACACAGGTCTAACAGCGAATTGTTGTCTATGTCGTCAAAGTTAGTGGAACTCATTGGGTCACCACCCCTATCATCCGATGAGACGGGGTCCTCAATGATCGTAGAGTTAGTTTCTGTTAAGGGAAGGGGGGCAAAGAAACCAGTTATGGTTCCCTGTCCCTAGGGGATGGTTATGCTGGATTTTCCCTTATTATTTATTTTAGATTTTCTCATCTCATCGTTCGTCAGGGTTGCCACTTCCAATTGTTTCTTTGTCTTACGCAGATTGTACTTATTTTGTGTCATTTTCTTCCCTGGCGCCATTAGGTTTATTACAGAGATCAAGGTGCCTTCTCTCTAGCCAGTTTTCTAGATTTTGCTGCACCCAGATCCGAGCTAGATTTCAACACGTTACCTGCACTGTCCTTATTAAGCTGAAGAGGCGCATAGCCAGCTGTCACCAAATCGTAGCGCCCCTCAGGCAGGCCCTCAGGCAGGCACTATGCAGGTTCAGCACACACACCCAGATGGACTCCTCACCATATGGTGGCTGTACCATTAAATCAAACCAAGGGAGGGAGACTGGGTATAAAGGTGGGGGGGGACAGGTATCTAGGGGGAGGGGGGGGAAAGGGGCTCAATTTAAGTGAGTAACACTGCTTGCTAGGCACTGCAAGTCAGTATAGCTCCCCCCTGCACTTTTTCCCCATGTGCTGATTACCCACCACAGCCTCTATCCGCTCCCACACCGAGAGGAGTCACTCTCCCACGGGCGTCCCGCGGACGGCGAAGTGCTCAGAGCAGGTTGACACTCCGGTGGCTCCCGTGTGCTCCAGCTGGCTTCCCACCAGGCTTCCCGCAGGAGGAGGTATCCAGCCGCGGCCGCGGCTGTACGATGAACGCCCACAGGAGCGGACAGGCACCGCGAGCAGATTCGTACGTCGTCGTACGCTGGCAAGCGAGGGCAGGCTCAGGCGGGCTCAGTCTCAGGGTACTGAGGAAAGGACCCAGAAGGAAAGAAAGAACGTCCGCGTCGACTCAAGCCGACTCAAGCCGCACCTCGTAGAATCGTAACGTCACAACGATTGAGGCCGCCTCCGAGTCACATCCGTATCCGTATGTAAGATATTAGAATGAAAAGCGGCCAACTCTACTTTGAAACGTGGATCCCAAAGGAAGCCAGGAGGGACTCAACGTTCCATTTAAATCCAGCTACCCATAGATCACCACACACAGTTGGAATCAGGTCCCTCACCAGCCTTTCCACCTCTGCATCATCTTCCAAGGCATGGGCCCCCCAACATTTCGGTCATGTTGAGTTCAAGCAGGTACATCAGAGGGAGAACCTCACTCAAGGAGGTGTTGTGACAACGAACCCGTTGTGTCTCCTCCTCAGAATGTCATAACCCACAGTGACATTAGATAGCAGCTGCCAGTGACGCAGCTCTAAATATGCCCTAGCTAGGGCTCTGCTGTGAGTGGTGCAGTATTCTGTGATAACATTCCACTGATCATGCACCTTGTTCAACATGTGTGAGTTCCAACACTGTCTTTAGTTTGTGCAGTGGCAACGTGTGTAGCACTTGCATTTGGCGCAGTGCTTTTTTATTTTTTTACTTTATTTATTGGACATTTGTATTGCGCCTATACACAAGTGTTTCCAGGTGCCACAAGACAAAAAAAAGGGGGTTGGGGGGCATAGGGAAATACCAACAGTAATTGTCGTACTAGGCCTTGTGACATTCTTACTGTACAGGTGCAGAGACATAAGTGTGGGGGCGGGGTGGAGAAAGGGGGCAGCACTGGGCAAAAGGGGGAGGAGAGAAGGGGGTGAAGTGCAAGAGTGGGGGTGGTGAAGTGCAGGAGTGGAGGACCATGGGGGCTGAGCAAGTGCTAAGGGGAGCCACGAATGTGAAGTGCAGGAGTGGGGGTGGTGAAGTGCAGGAGGGGGGTCCAGGGGCATGAACAAGTGCTGAGAGGAGCCACGAAGGACAAGTGCAGGGGAAGTGGGAAAGGGAGAAGTGCGATGGACGGGGTGGACCAGATTTGGGCTGAACCAGGAAGGAGCCAGAGTGTAAGTGCTAGTTAGGGATGCTGGTGGGGGACTGGTCAAGGGGGGCCTGGCCCCTGAAGACTCATACGGGACCAGGCACCAGTAACAGCGGCAGAGGGACATTAGCACAGGAGGGGAAGAAGAAAGAAGATGCAGAAAAGGAAAGCTTTGAGAAGTTTCCAAAATTTACGAAGATCTGGCTCAAGTCTGAGGGGGCAGAAAGGCCATTCCAGAGGGAGGCTTCTGCAGAGGAAATGGATATACCTCCCACTCTCTGCTTGGAGAAGCCTCTGACCTGCAGAGAGTTGGAGCTAGAGGACCGAAGAACTCTAGCAGGGAGGTATTTAGAGAGAGAAAGCTGGATGTAGAGTGGTCCCAGGCCCCAGACAACCTTGTGGATGGTTTAAGGGTCTTGAATTTGATCCTTGCGGTCACGGGAGCCAGTGGAGAGATTTTGGCATGGAAAGTCTGACTGAAAAGCGAGCTGACTTTCTGAACCACAGAGACCATTTCATTCACAGGCATACAGTTTGTGTTGAGGCATGTGACCACGAGCTGAAGGCCATGCACAAAGCAGGGGACATTGTCTTGCCAATATGTAAGGCATCAAAATCATTTGATCCACTGTCAGCTGTAAAAAAAGCCTGAATGCAAACTACTATGTATTAGCCCATGTGATTCAACCCCCCTCCACCTTCTCCCAGATATCAACTCGCCTGTGGATCCTCCCCTGAAACCCTTGCATGCTCAATGCCACCTGGTCCCGAATTGCATACATCTGCTGCCCCCTTGAATTATTCCAGGGCCCCTTTTTTCGCTTTTGGAGGAACATAAGGCCACAAGTGTGCTGTGACAGCCTTATAATCAATGGGCTGACCACACTGGTCCACATGTCCATGGTGAAGTGGAATGTTTGCCCCACTGGCTGCTGTAGTACCTGCCCCACTGTAGCCATAGCCTATTGTACAATTCAGGTAACACTTTGCAAAAGACAAACGTCAGCCAGGAACTTCTAGAGTGATTGACTTATCCCATAAGGCACCAGGATTCATGATTTTCTACAAATGAGTAGGGAAAGAATCTGATGACAACATCATTGTCAGGTTAGCAGTGAGTAGACCCTGTCTGTCATGGGACTTCTGATATTTTTGGGCTTAGTCAAACTATTCCACAACACTGCCATAATACAATGGGGGAACACAGCTATGCTCCTCTTGTGTACATGTGGTGCAGCGTGGTATCCTACTCCCAAACATTGACACAGATTAATTATTTTCTGGGGTAATTGTGCTGACTGCTAGAGGTAAGCTGCTTGTCTGATGGTACAGGGAGGGATGCAGCATGCATCTTTTGAGATCCTCCTATGTCTGTGCATGGTGCCGCTGCCTATGGGTCAGCCTCGACCTGGTAGCACAGTTGGTTCCTGCCTTTACTCTGTGCACCATGTTTCGGCTAAGTATGCAAGTGGTCATATCCGGTTGCTTCTTTTTCTGTGTGAAGTACTGGCACACCTTTGGCCTGGTGCTGGTGGTTATGCTGGTGGTGTTCTAGATGTCACATAATGATGGTGTGTGCTTTGTCATCTCCATGGGAAGGCAGTTGCTCAAAGAGACTGTATGCAGGTGGGCCACAGTTCTATTAATATTACCGCCTCTGCATCTATGATGGCTTCCCCTCTTCTTTCTCATTATCTCTGATTTTGAAAATCAATGCTTGTTTCTGTCTGCACTCTGACAAAGCCTAACATGTGTCTTAACCATGATCCATCTCATCATCATTAGTTTCTGATGCAGTGCGTGGGCCGGTGGAGATAGTGCCCTATGTTTTTCTATATCCTCCAGCTATTCAACTACTCTGTTGATCTTCCCAGATCTTTGTGTCAACCTCCTCTGTCAGTCTCATTGGATGTTCATTGTCATGTTGCAATACCCCAGCGTGACTTATGACACAGGGTGTGAAATTTGAGTTGGATGAAACCTTGCATTGGCCATGTGCAATTCTGGCCTCCCCTGTGCACACATCATGTGCAGGTGGAGGAGTCTAAAGAACACGAACAGCACATCTGTGACACACACACAAACTGCTAATCCACATCTCACCTTCACAAGACGACTAGCAACCCCATGCATATTTCCTCTTCATTACATTTATTTCGTAAGAAGTAGCTTGAGAGTTTAGGACCCACATCTCGGCATAGCCTTGCCTCTTAGATAAAATATGCATTATTCAAGTGTGATGGTTGGAAGGTTATATGCCTTAATCATCACAAATGGCATTGCTCGAGGCATCGTTACAAACCATTGTACTGTATATCTGGGTGTCCATACAAGTAGCCCCTGTGTAAATAATATACTAAGCCCATCAGCCTAACATTGTGTCCTGTAAAATTGAGTGGGGCATGGCCGGTGTCATATTTGGTCATAGATTGTGCCTGTCTCAGAGGGTGTTAGGACAGTTTTTCTGAAGTCCAACTAAGGGCTTAGTAAAACCTTTCAACTGAGGCAGTACAAGACTCCACTCTTAGTATAAGGCTGTACCACCTGAGTATAGGGTAGCGTAGACAGAGAAGCCAGGCTTATCTTAGGAGGGAGAGAGGGCAGTAGACACAGTACAAATGAAATTGTAATACAATTGGTCCAAAGAAACACTGAAACACTATGTATTGTAAAAATAAAGGATTTATTTAAATACAGATAGGCCCAGATAAATCTAGGGGTAAGTAAGTACTAAAACATTATAAGAAATCACAGTATAAAAACACAACACTATACTTGAAATCCACAGACCCAAGTATAGACCTTATTTGGAACACCCAACAGTAGTGTCATGATGCCTGCCTCTAAGGAGCCAGGCCGGGCCCAGCAACCCCAGAGGCAGACATCATTTTCCCCTGGGAAGTCCCAGCGGGCCCAAGTCGGGGCCCTTTGGACTCAGTCCTGGCGCCTTAGGCGCCAGGCTCATAGGGGCCCCCAGTCCTGGCGCCTTAGGCGCCAGGCTCATAAGAGAGGATATGTGTTTAAGTGCTTGGGTGCACACTTACCTGATGCAGACCATGCTGCTTCATCCAGGCCCTCTTGAGGCCTGAATGGGACTACTTTACCTGTGGGACTACTTCACCACCTGGGTGTGGTCGGGGAAGGATACATACCTGATTGGTGGAAGGATAGATACCAGGAACTTCTTCCAAGGCTATTTAACCACACCCGATCAGCCACACGTGCTTCGCGTTGTTCTGCATCTAGCAGCTGAACGCTCACCGTGTCTGCTCCTGCATCCTGACTTCAGCCACGCCTGCCAGCACCCTGGAACACCTGCAAGGGGAGAAAGGGGAGAAAGGAGAGATTAGGTGAAGAAAAGCCCTTACCTGCTAAATCTGCATTCCGGAGTCACTTCACCGACGATCCTGAAAAGGAAGACATCTTTTTTTAAAGCATTTCGTTTCGATCGCTGCAGCGCTGCATTTCACTCACCTTGGCAAGGCGCTTCCATCTTCAGCAGCGATCTTCCGGATTCAGCTACGTTCTGGTGCCTAGAGGAAAAAAGACAAGAACAAAGGTGAGAGGGAGAAAAGGAATAAGGAAAGCTCAGTTTCCTTTTAAGACTTACCTGTTGGATATTTCCCTCTGCATTTCGGGTCCTGCCGCTTCCTGGCATCTCCGGACCCCGGCCCCTATGGGGAAAAAGACAAAGTCATTGTTGAGCGTTTGTAAAGACATTACCTGAACGCTCATCTGGAACTTACCTGCCATTTACTGAAGCGGCACGCTTCACTTCGGGTCGGCGCCATTTCTCCGGCATCAGAACCCCGGCCCCTAAGGGGAAAAGGACATGAGCATTAGCGCTTGCTGCAATAAGACAACGGACATAATTAAAGAGCTTGAACTTTTGAACAGAACTATTACAGCGCCTTACCTGAACAGTCAAGCTTACCTGAACTCCATCAACCCTCAATCCAGTGAAGTAACTGGGTTTCAACGCGCCCCTGCATCTGAAGCAGGACGGAGAGCTCACCATTCCAATCCCTAAGGTGAGGCTTCACGGGGAACCGTGGAAGAGGTTTCGTGGAGGGTTGGATGGGAGTGGGAGGCTTGAACATTATTTCCACCAGTTGGTAATACTCCCTTTCCACGTACAGGAGGGTATTCTTGCGAGCCAGAGAAGCCAGAATAGAGGGGCCCTTCCAGTCCATCTTCAGAGCCGCGCCTCCGTGGGAATCAGGTGAGCGTTACAGAACGCGAAGCCTTACCACAATTTCCCACCTGGGCACTATGGAGACTTCCAAGACAGATCAGCTGGCCCAGCTTTTAGGGGCAGTACGGGCAGAAGTGCACTCAGCCCGCCAGGAGACTAACGCTCTTAGAAGAGAATTAATCCTATCCAGGGAAAGAACTGATGATCTGGCCAAAAGGTTGTTGCAGAGCCAGGCAGGGCACACTCCTTTACCCAATTCCGGGGGTACTTCTACATCAATGGGTTCGACTAACCCGGCACAAATCAATCTACCTGGACACATGCCTTTGGCCCCGCCTGAACGTTTTGCGGGGGATCCCAAGAAATATGCCGTTTTTATGAACCAATGCCGTTTACACTTTTTATGCAGGCCCGGGGCCTTCCCCAACGACCAGACCAAAGTAGCCTTTGTACTATCTTACCTCAGTGGCTGTGCTGCCGATTGGTCTATTCCATTGGTAAATCAGGATGATCCCATTCTCCGGGATTTCCAGGGCTTCCAGGCCAGCATGGAAAGATTGTTCGCTCGACACTCGCAGGGACAGGCCCTTGACAACGAACTGTTATCCTTACGGCAAGGTAATCAGGATCTTTTGTCCTATATCGCCACATTTAATAGACTGATTGTGGAAACCGGATGGCCTGAAAATAAAAGGATCACCTTGTTTCATCGAGGCCTGCGCGGAGAGCTTAAAGATGTTATAGCTCAGATAGTAGATCCACCCCAGGCCTGCACAGACTACATAGACTTAGTGGTTCAACTTGATCATAGACTTCAAAATAGAAAAGCAGATCGGCTCAAGTACGAAACCAGAGTACCCATCAAGACCCACGTTAACTCCAAGAGAACTGACATTTCCGAACCGATGCAAATAGGCAGTGTTAAAGGACCATTAACGCAGAAAGAACGAGAGAGAAGGCGACAAATGCAACTTTGTCTGTATTGTGGGACTTCCGGTCACTTTCTCCAAAGTTGTCCAGTAAAACCACCCAAGAAGGTGGTTGGAGCTACTGATAACGAGCTATTGACACCTGGTTCGGGAAACGACCTAGCCCGACAAGCGTAGGGGTCCGCTTGCCGAGCTTGAAAACAAACTCTTTGACCTCGCATTTTGTCATGACAATGGTGCTAGTGAATCCAAAACAGCCTCAGCAGTTGCATGCCATAAAAGCATACATAGACAGTGGAGCTATTGGAAATTACATAGACCATGAATTGGCTTCCAGGATTAAGCTTCCTCTCCGTCCAAAAGTAACCCAAGATGTAATTACCACAGTTGATGGAACCGAAATAACCTCAGGGCCTGTAACGCATTCCACTGTTGAAATCACACTGGTGGGTCAAGATGGACACCGGGAAGCAATCGTGTTTGATGTAATCAAGGCCCCACAATTTCAAGTACTTCTTGGAATCCCTTGGTTAGAAACACATAATCCAAGAATAGACTGGCGAGCAAAGAAGATAACTTTTCCTGATTGTGAACCAACCTTTTATCCAAGGAATCCAGTTATGGGTCTAGCCTCTGCAACTGCCACCCCTGTACAGCTACCATCCGAATACCAAGAATTCCAAGACGTTTTTCAGAAAGAGCAGGCTAACACTTTGCCTCCCCATCGATCTTACGATTGCCAAATCGACTTGGTACCCGATGCGCCACTACCTTGTAGCAGGATTTATGCTCTTACTGAACCTGAGAACCTGCATTTGTGTCAGTACTTGGATCAATACCTGGCCAATGGCTTCATTCGCCCATCAAAGTCTCCAGTCTCTTCCGCTTTGTTCTTCGTACCTAAGAAGGAAGGAGACCTCAGGACCTGTATTGACTACCGCGCCCTGAATCAGATAACGATTAAGAATCGGTACCCTTTGCCCCTGATACCTGAACTCATCGACCAAGTAAAAGATGCTCATGTGTACACCAAGCTAGATCTCCGAGGAGCTTACCACCTGGTGCGTGTAAAAGAGGGCGACGAGTGGAAGACTGCATTCCGCACCAAATTTGGGCTCTTCGAGTATCAAGTAATGCCCTTCGGTTTGTGCAACGCACCTGCCGCCTTTCAGTACTTCATGAATGATGTTCTTCGGGAACTTATTGATGTTTGTGTCATCGTTTATATTGACGACATCCTGGTGTACTCTTCCTCAGAATCTGATCACAGAAAACATGTTAGGGCAGTTCTTGAGAAATTGCGCCAGCACAAGTTATTTGCCAAGCTTGAAAAATGTGTTTTTCATACCACAGAAGTGGAGTTTCTCGGATTCATCCTGACGCCTCAAGGAATCCGAATGGACTCGCGGAAGGTGGACGCCATTCTCAAATGGCCATCTCCTAGCTCAGTGAAGGGAGTGCAAAGCATGCTTGGCTTTGCCAATTTCTATCGAAGGTTCATCCCGGAATTTTCTCGAACAGTTCAACCCATCACAGCTCTCTTAAAGAAAAATAAACGCTTCGAATGGACTCATGAGGCCGAACAAGCCTTTCAGGACCTGAAAACCAAATTCACCTCTGCACCTGTATTGAAGCACCCGCACCCAGATCTCCCTTACATTGTGGAAACCGATGCATCCAGTTCGGCCATGGGAGCTGTCCTGTCGCAAAGAGACCCAGAAACTAACCAATTACACCCTCTAGCCCAGTGGTATTCAAACTGTGGGTCGCGACCCCCTAGGGGTCCGCGGGTGCATCCCAGGGGGGCCCTGAGAGCTCAGCATGAAAAAAGATTTTTTTTTTTTTTTTTTTTTTTTATTTTTAGATTGGAAGAAATGGGCAGGGGTGGCCCACATGGGCGGGCTGAAGCATGAAACTGTCTCAGGCAACAATGAAAAAGTGGCCCACAGTTGTAAATGGATATTCATTCCTTTAGTCACAGACTGGGCCTCATTACTACTATGGCGGACCAGTAACAACGGTGCTGGTAAGCTACCGGCACCGTTGCTACCGTTCCGCCATAGTAAGAGTTGTGCTCGTGGGTGCTTGACAGCCCCCGCCAGGTCTGACCTCAGCTCGTCAGATGCAACAGCACCGTTATTAACGGTGCCGGTGCATCCAAGCTCCCCATTCCCATTTGAGCCATATGGGGCTCAAATGGGAATGGGGATCTACCGGCACCTTCGAAAGGGCAATTATCATGTCCGCCTAACTCGGCATGACCTAGTAATTGCCCATTCGCGGGTGCCAGACCCGGATGCAACTCCAGTGGCAGCCGTGCCGGTTTTACCGGCACAGCTACCGCCAGAGTAGTTATGAAGCCCACTGTTTCAATAGTACCCAAAGGGGTGCTTTGTGTTAAAATGTAAGTAAATTGTGATATATTCAGCAACAATGGTCAACATTACTAACTGCATAGTTAAGTAACTCATCAAAATGGTCCACATTGGCCAAAATGGTGGCCCATTTTGATTGGCCCAAACTAGCATTTTACATTTTTGGTACAGGCATTGCCCTATAGGCCTGTCCGAGCCTGGCGGCTCATCCATAATGGCAAGAGGCGCCCACCCAGTGGCCCCTCACCCATTATGGAGGAGCTAAGGCGCCAGCCCAGTGAAACAGTGAGCACTCCCTCAGCTGCTTTATCCAGCTAATGGAGTGCTCCTGGGCTGGCTGAAAACTGTTTCCCTTTGACAGTTCAGTTTAGTTCCCCAGCCGCACATGCTCACTGAGCCATGCAAGTGCTGGGGCGTTTTGCTTCGCCAGCATTGCATAGCTCATTGGAAATGCTGGCTGGGGCACTGCATGTCTGTATGTCCGAGGGGGAGCTCCTGCGCCTACTCGCACATACGGACAGAGCAGCTGGAGCAGGCCGTTTCAGCACCCACACACAGGCCAATGCAGAAGGTACGTTTATGTTCATTGTTTTTATTTAAACATGTGTATGGATGCGTTATGAGTGAGTGTATGGTGATGGATGCTCATGTGAATGATAGAGTGATTGTTGTATGAATGTGCAGCGCCTTGCATATACACATAATCATGTTCATTGTGTTAGGACCAGTGGGGCCCAGGGGACAGGGATGGTATCTTTTTACCGGACATCTATCATTCAAAACCCTCTGCCTTGTCCACAAGGCTTTCTGGGGCCTGGGTCCAAAATACCTTCAGCTATTCCTCCGCAAATACCTCCCCTCTCGAGCTCTTCACTCCTCTACCTCCAACTCCCTCAGGGTCAGTCGTTTATCAAAGAAACGAGCTGGGGGTAGATCTCCGTCTTCGGCTGGGGCCTCCCTCTGGAACAGCGCCCTGCCACTCTAAAACTTGAGGAGAACCATCTTTCTTCCTGCACTTATCAGACCTACCCTGTCTGCTGCCTTAAACGTAGCACTTGCAAATTGCTGGCTGCACTACCACTGTTTGTTGCCTTTATTATTTATTTATTGTTATTTATCTGTTTCTCCTCTGCTTCGCACTTTCCACTTCTCCCCCCTTGCATGCACTTTTCCCCTCACACTTGCGCGTTCTCAATGTCACTGGGCCTAGTAAGATCGCTGTTTTATTCTCCTCTGTTCCCCTCCCTTGCCTTGTCACGCTCTGAAACACTTGTGTACGAGCGCAATAGAAATAAAATATCAATGCCTGCCCCCTGGACTCCCAGCAACAATTGCAAACTGTTTGGCTATTTACCCATTTTTTGTTAAAAGTATGCTCTACAATGCAACATTTTAACCTATTATTTAAAAGAAAATTCACAGGGGGAAACCCCCCCGAACCTCCCCTTAATGCCCCTCCACTTAAAAAAGATTCACCAGCCGCCACTGGCCCTCAGACTGTGTTGGGAACGGGATGGGGGAACCGAGGGACTATGGTGGGAGCACAATGGGCGGGAACCATGGGATAGTGATGGGAGCAGAGTGGGGAGAGCCCTGGGTGTGTGATGGGGTGGGGAGAGACCAGCGACTGGGTAGGAGTGGGATGAGGGAGCCGAGCGACTTTGATGGGAGCAGGTGACGGCGCGCAATATATACTGTCCATTTGGCATTTCTGGGGGGTCCCGACCTGCCCAAATTTTGCTCAGGGGGGCCCTGGCCAAAAAAGTTTGAAGACCACTGCTCTAGCCTTTTGGTCGAGAAAATTCTCTCCACCTGAAATCAATTACGCAATTACCGACAAAGAACTACTGGCTATTAAATCGGCTTTCAAGGCTTGGCGTCACTATCTTCTTGGGGCTAGACATACCATCACCGTAATTACGGACCACAGAAATTTGCAGTATCTAAAGACGGCCAAAGCTCAATCTTCACGACAACTCCGATGGGCTTTATTCTTTGCGGAATTTGATTTTGTAATTACCTATCGCCCTGGCTGCAAGAATGGTAAAGCAGACGCCTTATCCCGGATTGGCATGGAGGAACCCAATTCGAGTATAGAACCTGTGCCAATCATACCTGAACAAAGAATTTTGGGCTTAACTTCATTGCAAACTATTGAGGACATCCAAACTCAAGTAAAACAACTTTTAGACTCTTCAGCCTTACAGGAATGGAGTCAAAAGGGTTCTCACTACACCGTTAAGGATGATTTACCCTATTTCCAGGAGCGGTTGTTTCTGCCAAGTAAAGAATTACAGGAACTTGTCATCACCCGTCATCACGAATCATTAATAGAAGGACACCCTGGTATCGCGAAAACAGAAGAAAAGATCAAAAGCCACTTCTGGTGGCCTACTTGGAGAAAAGACATAAAGTCTTTTGTGTTGTCTTGCGGAATTTGCGCCCAAAATAAGAGTCAAAAGAAAAGGCCTGCCGGTTTACTTCAACCTTTGGACATTCCACCAGCACCTTGGCACACCTTGTCAATGGACTTTATAACTGACCTGCCTCCTTGTGGAGGTTACAACACTATTCTCGTCATAGTGGATCTGTTCTCCAAGATGGCCCATTTCATCCCTCTAAAAGGATTGCCGTCAGCTTCCACCTTGGCCAAGGAATTTTTGGAGAGTATAGTGCGCATACATGGTTTCCCCTCTATACTAGACTCAGATCGTGGAAGTCAATTCATCTCCCATTTTTGGAAGAAATGTTGCCAACTGGCACAAATAGATGTGCGGTTAGCCACCAGCCACCACCCCCAGACCGACGGACAAACCGAGAGAACCAATCAGACTCTCGAACAATATCTTCGGTGTATGTTACACCAATCCGAGTTAAACTGGAAAGACATCCTTTGGATTGCAGAATATGCATACAATAATTCAGTGCATTCTGGAACCGGACAGACTCCTTTTTATACTTTGTATGGTCACCATCCTCGGACTTCTGACCTTGATCCACCTCTGACCCTGGAAATGCCCGCGGTAAATCACCTACATTCCACTATCACCCGAGCCTTCAAAGATGCTACTACGCACTTACAACAAGCCAAAAAAAGGTATAAAGAAAACGCTGATGTGCACCGAAGTAAGACTCCTCCTTACCAAGTAGGAGACCAGGTATGGCTAGCAACTAAACATTTACCCCTCAGGGGCCCGCGAACTTTTAATCCCAGATTCATTGGACCTTACCCCATCAAGGCTATAGTCAACCCAGTGGCCTTTAAACTCGATTTACCATCTAACATGCGGATTCATCCCGTTTTTCACGCTTCTCTTCTGAAACCAGTGCAACCTGGAACCAGACTGTCTAAGCCTCCGGATCCTGTCCAAATTGATGGAGAATTCGAATTCGAAGTGAAAGACATTTTAGATTCCAAGATAGTTAAGTCGAAACTTTTCTATCTTGTTGACTGGAAAGGATATGGACCTCAGGAAAGATCTTGTGAACCCAGTGACTTTATTCATGCACCACGACTGGTACAAAGATTCCATCGGAGATTCCCGCACAAACCAAAACCCCCGGAGGAAAAGACCTTGGGAGGGGCCTTGAGGGGGGTACTGTCATGATGCCTGCCTCTAAGGAGCTAGGCCGGGCCCAGCAACCCCAGAGGCAGACATCATTTTCCCCTGGGAAGTCCCAGCGGGCCCAAGTCGGGCGCATTGGACTCAGTCCTGGCGCCTTAGGTGCCAGGCTCATAGGGGCCCCCAGTCCTGGCGCCTTAGGCGCCAGGCTCATAAGAGAGGATATGTGTTTAAGTGCTTGGGTGCACACTTACCTGATGCAGACCATGCTGCTTCATCCAGGCCCTCTTGAGGCCTGAATGGGACTACTTTACCTGTGGGACTACTTCACCACCTGGGTGTGGTCAGGGAAGGATACACACCTGATTGGTGGAAGGATACATACCAGGAACTTCTTCCAAGGCTATTTAAACCACACCCGATCAGCCACACGTGCTTCGCGTTGTTCTGCATCTAGCAGCTGGACGCTCACCGTGTCTGCTCCTGCATCCTGACTTCAGCCACGCCTGCCAGCACCCTGGAACACCTGCAAGGGGAGAAAGGGGAGAAAGGAGAGATTAGGTGAAGAAAAGCCCTTACCTGCTAAATCTGCATTCCGGAGTCACTTCACCGACGATCCTGAAAAGGAAGACATCTTTTTTAAAGCATTTCGTTTCGATCGCTGCAGCGCTGCATTTCACTCACCTTGGCAAGGCGCTTCCATCTTCAGCAGCGATCTTCCGGATTCAGCTACGTTCCGGTGCCTAGAGGAAAAAAGACAAGAACAAAGGTGAGAGGGAGAAAAGGAATAAGGAAAGCTCAGTTTCCTTTTGAGACTTACCTGTTGGATATTTCCCTCTGCATTTCGGGTCCTGCCGCTTCCTGGCATCTCCGGACCCCGGCCCCTATGGGGAAAAAGACAAAGTCATTGTTGAGCGTTTGTAAAGACATTACCTGAGCGCTCATCCGGAACTTACCTGCCATTTACTGAAGCGGCACCCTTCACTTCGGGTCGGCGCCATTTCTCCGGCATCCGAACCCCGGCCCCTAAGGGGAAAAGGACATGAGCATTAGCGCTTGCTGCAATAAGACAACGGACATAATTAAAGAGCTTGAACTTTTGAACAGAACTATTACAGCGCCTTACCTGAACAGTCAAGCTTACCTGAACTCCATCAACCCTCAATCCAGTGAAGTAACTGGGTTTCAACGCGCCCCTGCATCTGAAGCAGGACGGAGAGCTCACCATTCCAAACCCTAAGGTGAGGCTTCACGGGGAACCGTGGAAGAGGTTTCGTGGAGGGTTGGATGGGAGTGGGAGGCTTGAACATTATTTCTGCCAGTTGGTAATACTCCCTTTCCACGTACAGGAGGGTATTCTTGCGAGCCAGAGAAGCCAGAATAGAGGGGCCCTTCCAGTCCATCTTCAGAGCCGCGCCTCCGTGGGAATCAGGTGAGCGTTACAAGTAGTTCTAGGGAAGTAAAAACCTTGTTATACATATTTAGTATAGGTCAAGTCTATTCTTTGGAAGTAAAAGACCAATGGTTACTTTCCGATTACTTTAAGTAATACAAGGGCAGTAGGCACTTCCGGTTGTACAGTGACTCTTGGAACAAATCACATAAACAGTCAACTGGACAATATACTTTTGGTGAATAGTAAATCACTTATCCTAGGTGCAGTAAAAACTTATAACTACTTTTGTCATAACACACAGTTATACCAGGAGAGTAAAACCTAAGGATGTAATATACCATTACAGATGCTTTTGAAATCAGGGAACCCCAGATTGAGGTAAGCAATAACTCTGGTAACTTATTTTGGATGGCACACAGTTAACACAAGGTAGGTAAAACCCACATACTTTAACTTCACAATGAAGGGGAAAGTAAAACCCAATGTCACACTTTACTGAATAATTATTCTAGGTAGGCAACAACCTAATGTGGACTTATTAAGGACAGGCTAGCAGCAAGTCAGGGGAAGCAAGACCAAGCTGGGGGACACTCTTACAGTTATCCTAACAGGACTAACCTGGTGATACCAACAGTTGGAGGACACTCATACAATTACCCTACATGAATAATCTGGTGAAACCAACACATTACTTTTGTAAAGAGGCACAACCTAATCACAGGAGAGTAAAATATCTTCACATCTACTTTCTATTAGACTGGCAAAACAGTGGCTAAGGAAGAAAAGATGTTAACCATACTTTTAAGAATAGTGCATCACACATTCAGGATCAGTAAGAACGTTTGTAACTGTTCACTCCTAGAATTACAGTTACCAACCAACTCTTTACAAGTAAGTAAAACACTTGATTTCTTTTCAAGGCAGAAGTCCCAATCCCTTCAAAGTCTTTCCCTTATTCTTGGAGCATGAGTGTTCTCAGTGGCAGGAGTGGGGTCACTAGGACTAGTGACCAACAGGCAGTGTTAGAATATGTTCTTTAGTAGCAAAAGTCAGAGTTCCTTAGGAAAACTGGGGAAATAGGTGAGTACTTTACTTTAAGAGTTAGAAGAGTGTCCAGGGGCTTCACAGAAGACACCCTAGCCAGATTCTAGCAGTGGGACTGGGTGCACTGGATGAGGGACCTCCCAATCACAGAAAACACCCCAGGACTACACAGAAATCCCAAAAGGCTTAAGGTAAGTATATACCCAAACCAACACAGTACCTCAGTAATGAAGAAGAGATTGCAGCAGGAGAACTTCAAGGACTGCAGCCAAATACCCGGTCAGTGGATTCCTTGTCCTGGAGACTTAACACAAGACCTCAGAAGGGACTTTGCAGCAGGAATCGATGAAGAAGGCTCGAGGCAAGATTTCCCTTGTGGCTGAATGTGGTTCTGCGGTTTTGGCGCCTTTTCAAGGAGCACAGAAGAAGACAGAATATTGTGGTTGAATTCTCGTCGTTACAAAGGTCCAGCACTCTTGTGAGGGGACTTTTTGGACTCGATTCGTGTCTCTGCATCTGAAGATGCCCAAGAAGTTTCAGTGAGATTCGGAATTCGGAAGACTGTGCACCGCACAAGGGCTGGAGGACCCAGGGTATTGGGGTATTGCAAGAACGCAAAGTCGCAGCAACCCGTGGGATGGCTCAAAATGCAGGTCTTCTTGAGTCTAGTGGGTCTCACTAGGCTCTGGGTTCGGGTCGTCGTTTTCAGAGACCCCAGGTCGATTGGAAGGAAGGGCTGCAGCAGGCTCGGGTTACACAGCAGGCTCTCCGGTCGCTGGAAATCGTCTCCGCTGCTTTTCCTTCGTCATCCTCTTTTGGTTTTATGTTCCAGTGGTCGACATGACTTCAGCTTCCAGGTTTCCAGTATTTATCAGGAACCACAGCACAACCTCTGCATTCTCTCCCCGCATTTTACAGGAAAGGGGCTTCTGGTTGTCCAAGCAGGACAGCCAACGCCCCCCACTGGTATTTGTCCCAGTTGAAGCAAGGCGTAAGACAAAGGAGGAGGAAGTTTTGGACTCCTCCCCCACTTCCTGTGCTTGCAGACTGACTGGAGGGACTCCTCCGAAGACAAAACTCACACAAAGGAATTTCCTGCCCTGGATATCGGGGGAAGGAACAAGAAACGACAAGAAACACTAAAATTGCAGAAAAAGAAGACAGAGGCCATTTTGGTAAAATGAGCGCCTTTAGGTGCCTTTACTGCATCTATGATCACAGCCCGCGGTAAAGGTGCACCAAATTAGTAAAAGGTATCACTGCCACCAGCCATTAAACGTAAGCTTGTCACTGTAACAGAATTGTTACAGTTTTAAGGTGAACGGGGATACATTGTATCTCCCCAGCACTCCACATAAGGTGGGATGTGTTGGTTTCACAGAATAAAATGTAAAAGGGATCCAAAGATCCTTTCTACCCTTGGGAACTGTAGTTCACTCAAGGTTACCACAAGAAAGTAAAATGGGGAGCCCCTAGGGCAACTCAGCAACAATGGGCACTTATTGCCAATAAGTTGTTAAACATGATAACTTTAAAAAGACACTATGGAGAGTCTTTAAAATGCCACCCATAAAAAGAGTTAAAGATTAGGTGAGTGTGGAAAAAGGTTCCCATAATCTGAGGTATTAAGAAAAATATCCCACTAGAAAAGCAAAAAGTTCTGGGGTTGAACAAAGAAAGGAAGATTTACCAGCTCTGTGGAAATCTTACCTAACAGAGGCTGAGGGATGCAGTTGAAAGAAACAAATAAGGCAGGGTTCTTGAATGGTGCCTGGATTCATGTTTGAGTCTACACCTGAACGAATGGCAGGAAAGATGCCCCATAAAGTGGGAATGTGGTCACAGTCACGATTTGGTTATTTGCCAAATATTTTAATGGAAACACTGCAATTGCGGGATGAGACACACTCCCAAACCTAATTTCCTATTTGTCCAAAATGTATGCACCTATGCCTTGTCACTCATAGATACAAGTTCTAAAGAACAAAAAAGAACTAACTCCAAGATCAATCATGCAGAAGCTCTCCCAGAATGCATCCTGTGACGAGCTGATCTGACAGCAAAACTGTACTTCCTGTGAACACCAGGCCTCTTCATTTGACCATGTTCCCACTACTCTTGAGCACACCTGAGTCACCAGTTCACTAAAACGTTGGTACTTGACTGCCTTGCTACTTGTCTCTGCGAAGATAGATAACAAAGAGGCGGAAGCATTAATAACCAGCTGAGCCTGAGGACTGTGAATTC
The DNA here is from genome assembly GCF_040938575.1 of Ambystoma mexicanum. NCBI lineage: Eukaryota > Metazoa > Chordata > Amphibia > Caudata > Ambystomatidae > Ambystoma > Ambystoma mexicanum. The sequence goes on from NC_090933.1 coordinate 1,402,969,962, forward strand.
TAAAGGAAACATGAAAACAATTGGTTGGTCTCGAATCTTGCGCCCCCTGGAAAGCCTTGGTTTCTTCGATCACAGCACCGGACCTCATGACGAAGAGGTGAGCAGCACACTTGCAGCAAATCAGTAACTAGCCTAGTCTGTGGGTGGCTGTCACCCGGGCCAGCACGTTCCGAGTCCAGCCAGCAAGTACAACAGGATTGGCATCCCCATCTATCCTCCATCTCTGTGAGGATACTTCTGGGTGATCAGCAAGTCACGTGCACTGGCACTGTATAGATTTGTATGAAAGAAACTAAAGGGGCGTTTCTATACATTTGGTATTTATACTTACACCTCCATCATCCTTTACCATCTTTTCATAGATAAAGTAAATACCATCACAATATATGTCTGTACCTTCCTCTCTTCAAAGTAACATTGTGGCCTACTGTTTTCAAACCCACACCACTTTCATCACTGGAGTCGACTTTGACTGTTCAGCCGCAGCTTCTGCTAGGTGAGCCAGGGAAAGCTTGCGGCCTTCAGATTTCCCATGAGTATTATGTACTGTGATACCATAAATACAGGGCTAAAAGTAATTGTCCTAAGAGCAGACCAAACAGAAATGTCTCAATTGCAAGTCAATGGCCGGTAGCCATGAGTTTTTAGTTGCAGGTTTTGTTGATGCCCAGTAAAGGATGTTGGCGTTCAAGCAGGTTGAAATAGCCATTGATGGCTGTTGCCTTGCACTCCCCAGAAAGGAAGGAAGGGGATGGATCTAGAACACTGATCAATTTTCTAGATCCAATAATCAGAACCCATCTGCAACAAGAGAAACGTTGTCCTTTTTGACTGGGGCAGGCAGAGGAAAGAATAGCAGATAGGAATTGTGAGGCACGAGAGATCACCCAGAATGCACTTTATTTTATTGACAAAGTTTCCTTAGCAGGGTAAACATTATATATAGAAGAGTGATGTACAAGACAAGAAATGTAAAATAGTATTGAACGCATTTTGGTAAGGATAAGAGATGCTATTACCAGCCATTGGTAACAATAGATTGGGTTAATGTCTTCAAATATCTCATCATGTTCCACTTCATAAGTTGGAAGACGCCTGACCTGGTCACTCTCGCTTTGCTTCCAGTAGGTGTAACAGCTTTGCAATGTGGAGTTTTCTGTGTCGCTATCAAACAAGACAGTGCTGTTCTGTGTACTTTCACAATAAGACATTAAAGTTAACACGTTGATAATATATTTGAATTATTCACTGATAGACAATTGATCTTGACATCCTCATTTGTCAATGCCTTACGTTGTGTAATCACTTTTTTTTCAGGTTTCTATTCCAGAGGATAGAACTCCAGTGCAGCCAAACGTTCTAGCCACAGTGTCCAGACTCGTGGTCATTATGGAACCAGTGGCGGGACTGCCCGGAGAACTGCTCACGCAACAGCCTGTTATCATGGCAGCAGATTCCACTGTAAGGAACTATTCCATTAGCAGTTGTATTGTTGTATATTATGTTATGAAATTGCATTAATGCTAGGAAACAAACAAAGGCAAAATCAAACACCCTAAATTGTCACGGACTGGGCCTGAGTTCTCTTGCATTTAAATCATATATTAGTCATAATAAACTTCTTTAGGAGAGTTCATTAGTTCGTTGTTTTAATCGAAGTGCAACCTTTTTGAGTGCAATTTCGGAACAGCGTTATCAATGCCACTTAGGATCTTGGTTTCTAAAATACCTGTTTGCGTTCTGCCTCCAGCAGCTGTGTCCTTCAGCGTGTGAGGTAATGAGAGCAGAAGTGAAGTCGAGTGGCAGGTTATTTGCACACTTCAGGTGATGTGTGATGCCGCCATGGGAAGCTCAGATCCTACGCAGCTGAGATAGATGAGGGAGGCGGTTGCACAATCTTGACAGGAAATGAAGTAGGATGTTCCAGGGGGGTTGCGAAATTAGGAAACCCATGTCAAAGTTAAACAAGTGTGATAGGTTTTGGAAAATATTCTGAAAGAGAAAAGAAACCAAGAGGTAAATGTGAGCTCGGAAGTGCAAGGAAGTGCAAGGGCGAAGTGAGAGTAACGTTCAGAGGTGATTGACAGTGGTTTTTCCCCTTTTTGATTCTTTTGTTCATTGATTAGTTGAAGAAAACAGATGGAAGAGGCACACTCTTATATGAGTGGAGTATGAAGCCAAATAAGTGAGACTCGCCTTTGATGTTGTAGCGAGTGAAGGGTAGATTTACATTTTTAAAACCTAATTCGTTACATTTCGAAGAAATATTCTAAAGTCGAGCGCACATTTATTTTGCTCTTGTGACATTTCTCCTATAGGGCAACTGTGTGTCAGTCGGTGTAACTGCGCTGACCCTGACGGCCACCCTTATGTATGAGAACAACACTGCTGCGCCTGACGGGCTGAGCGGGAATATGACCATCGCATTCAGAAACTGCTGGGCCAACTACACAGACCTCGTGCTGGAACTAGCGGGTGAGAGGAAAGCAATGCAGCACGTGATTTATGCATGATACGCAATCTGACCGTTTTCTGATCCTGCACAGAATACTCGGAGGTGTTGTGCAATAAAGGCGGGTGAGAGCGGCGGTGGGTATTGGCAGAAAGGTATTTTTAAAACAGGTGAGCTTTCTACTTCCCCGTGGAAAGCTGATCCTGTTAGTGACTTGTGCAACATAGGCAGTATTTGCAGTAGCTTAATTCTGGGACACTAATACTCTGCTTGTGGTAGGCTCCGTACACACCCCGTCAACATTCTTGATGCAAATGTAATGCATCAGAATTGTTAGATCTGCTTGTGCCAAAGTATGGCTACATTGTGTGCGCTGACACCACAATGGCACTGCACGTGTTCGTGCAGACAGGTACATGCACACTAATCTTCTCGAATGCTACCCCTAATGGTTCAGAATTCTGTGGATGCTTTTTGGGATAAACATTGTGTTATATTATTATACATTGTACTCCCATGTACTTTGTAAAGTATGCGTAGCTTCCCAGTGAAATACGATGCCTGGTATGACAAAAGGTAATACAGGGTGTATAACATTTAAAGCCCTCACAATCACACATAGATGCCTCACCCAAACAGCACCGGCATACCTAGTAGAAAGAATACACCAAGCTCCAACCCACAGGCCTAAACGGAACAAATACTCGCAGCAACTCACGGTCCCAGTATTTAACAGAGTCAAAGATGGTGGAACCAGCTTTGAAGTCCTTGCACCTAAAGCATGGAACTCACTGCCGCCAAGTCTAAGAAGTGAACAATCCCTCTTCACTTTCAGAAAAACACTGAAAACTAAGTTGTTCAACTAAAGTGTACCTACTCTGCCTGCTTCAATGTTGTTCCACTGTAACCACGGAACCTACCTGTTACCATTGCTGATAATATATACCAAGCTTAATATTCTGTAACAGCGCCACGATGCCTCAGGGCCACTAGGCGCTTGATAAATCCAAATAAATAAACAAACAAACAAATAAATAAATAAATAGTATGTTGGTAGCAGGTGAGGTCCTTACACGTCATGACAGAAATTCCAGCATACAGAAGAATGAACAAGCATAATGCTTGCCTCCTGTCTTGACATAGAATGAAGATTACCCCTGCATACTGCGCGGGAAGTCTTGATTCTATGAAAGACAAGGTTAGCGAGCATTATACTTCAACTTCTTTAATATTACTCTTTAGCAGATTCAACAAAATAACAGAAAAAGCTGTGAAAATGCTGCTTTCAGCTACTCATTTTCCTTTCTTTTTCTTTGCTTTTGAAACTACATTTCCCTCTGTCTCTGTAGACCCTGGCAGTGACTTCCCAGTCCATATTTCACTTCCTGCCTCTGACTCCTCTTGTTTGGATGCTCTGAACTGATCCATCTTCGTAACTGTACCCAAACGGAAATTCTACAACTTCAGGCTTCCAACTGCCTTAACTCCTGGTCCGCTTGCTATCACATCGCTTACTCCCACCCGAGCTGCTTGTTGCGCTCCGTCGCTCAGATAGCTTTCTGGTCTTCTCCTGCAGGCAATAGAAGACAGACTCGTTAGGGTGGAGTCCATGAACTGTTTGTCACATCATACCAACATTCACATTCCATGATTCAAACAGTACATTTACAGGGTGGGAAATGAATACTCGCCTCCTTGCCTTTAATAGAATCAAGACTCCCTGCGCAGTATGCAGGGGTAATCTTCATTGTATGTCAAGACAGGAGGAAAGCATTATGCTTGTACAAAGCTTCCCATTACAGCTGCCGCCAACCCTTTGTTCGGCTTAAAGTAAAAGGTCTTAAATGCACTATCGCTAGCCCAATCCGCAGCCTGCATAATGTTTTGGAGAGTCACTCCTGTCACGTATGCTTTCAAAGCCATTACCCCTCTTACTGAATGCGCTCCAAACTTAATTAAATCAATGCCTGCTAGCTGCATGATTTCTCGCACCCACCTGGCAATGGTGGCTGTTGCTATTGCTTGGAAAGGCTTCCTGCACGCTATTAATAACTGTGTGACGCCTGCTGGTCTCGACTCAGCTGTCCTACTCTCGTACTCTCTGATACATGCCGCCACACACCACTTTGGGTGGTTTAGTAAATAGGGGTATGAAATCGATGAAGAGTTTGTCTTCGTTCTCTTAGCCAGAGTAAAAATGACTCCTTCTGAGCCGAAGGTCTTCCTGTTCACCCTCCAGCACTCTGACGTCTGCTACTCGCCTGCACGATGCGAGGCATAGAAGCATGGCCAGTTTACCTGATAACTGTTTCAAGGATAGGTATTTATTAGCTGGCCAGCTTGCCAAAAGGCACAGGACTACTATTACGTCCCAGAGCTGTACATATTTTGGTTCTGGTGGAACCTTGAAGCGGGCCCCTTTCAGGAGCCTCACTACCAAAGGGTTCTCTTCTACCAGAATTCCCGCCATGGGTAGGTGCCCTGCCGATATTGCTGACCTATATATACCAACGGTCCTGAAAGCCTTATCATCCTGCAGCAGAGATGCCAGGAAATTCAGGACGGCTACTATAGGTGCCAAAACGGGATGAACAGTTCTCACTCTGCACTAGGTCGACCATTTATTCCAAGCCGCGTCATAGCTCCTTTGAGTGGATGGTGCCCATGACTCTACGATGAGCTTAGCAGCTTCTTTCGAAATGCCTGGCAGTGCTCAGCGTCTCCGGAAATCCTGAACGCTATCAGTGGGAGAGTCCCTTTCACTCTCACAGGATGAAACGACCCAGCTGGGTCAGTGAGCAGGCGTTCTCCGTCCGGTAAGATGCATGGAAAATCTGTGTTCAGCTCCATCAGGGTGGGAAACATTGGAGCAATGAGCACTAGCTTTCGCCAGAACTCTGCTCATCATTACTGAGGGGGGAAATGCGTAGAACAGTCTCACTCTAAGGTCTTGCAGAAAAGCATTGGCTCGCAGAGCTGACGGGTCTAGCCTCCTCCTGCATATCCGAGACCTTCCAGTTCAAATATCTGTCACGCTTTGGACATTCTGCACTGAGGAACCACTAATCCAAGTGGGGGTCTCCACCATATTTTGCAGAGAAGTTTCATTTTACCCCCTGAGGTACAAGTTTGTGTCCCTCCACGACGCACTCAGTGCTCCCCAGAAATCTATACTTGTGATGGATTGTTTCGCTTACCCCTGCACTGGATAAGCCTTTGATAGAGAATCCAGAACCACCTTTAAGGTCATCACACGTCCTGATGAAGGCCTGCTCACATAGCTGCACCGCACAGCTCCTTTAGGCCGAAACACTGTTGTGTCGACGATATCACCATTCAAACAATGTACATTGGAAGCATTATTCATGTGTCTTTTGTATATATGTCCATTTGATGGGGCTGTATGTTTATCCCTGTGACTGCATAATTGAAATGACTCACCAAGAATAACAGTTCATCATTGTTGTTATTACTTTGAGATCCATGTTTTGTTCACTGGATCATACTCATTTGTATTGTTATGGCTCAATTTTCCTGGGTGCTCTATCCCCACTAATACTATCCAGATGTTATTAAAATACATTTTGTGAAAAATGGAATGCAGCATGACCAACTGTTTTTTCCAGCATTAGATTGGAATTGTATGACCTCTCTCCCTGAAATTTTGGTTTAGTTTTTCTAAGAATTCCCACCTGGGTTTTTCAGGGTCCTGCCAGGTGCCCTATATCCAATTTAGGTACTCTGCTGTGACTGACGTCCCTAACTGGAGGCAAAAGTGCCAAAAATCATTTGCTAATTCTGCCAGGAACTTGGACCTGGTCCCTCCCAGGTGATTGATGTACTTCACTGCTGAGATGTTGTTCATCTTCAGCAGGATGCATGAGTTCACCCTCCCTTTCGTAAATGTTTGATCGCGAAGGATCCAGCTAGGAGTTCTAAACAATTTATATGGAGGTGCAGTTCTTCTGCCTCTAGCGAGCCACAGCGTACTCCCCTTCCTATCCTGCTGGCGTCCGACTCTATAACTAGATCTGGTCGGTCTCCGAAGATGGCACGTCCGTTCCAGGCGTCCCATGTTCTTCAACCACCATCAGCTCTGTGATGGACTTGCAATCTAGCAGAACTGTCTGATGGTATCTCAGACCCTGTTGGAGATGTTTTATTTTCAGTCTCTGGAGAGCTCGATAATGTAGGGGACCTGCGAAGGTGGCTTGGATAGAAGACGCTAGCAGTCCCACTATCCTCGCCAGCAGGGAGATTACCTGTTTGGCGAGGCATGCTCTGATCTCCTTTTTGATGTCGCGAATTTTTCTGGCTGGTAGTTCTAGTGTCGCTAGTTTGGTGTCTAGCACGAAACCTAAAAAGTCTAGCCTTCTTGCTGGCGTCGTATCTGATTTCTCCTGATTCACTAGAAATCCTAGAGACTCTAGAAACTCCTTCACCCATGATGTCTGGTATTCTAGCGTTTCCTTGTTGTCCGCTAATAGCAGCATGCCGTCCAGGTAGATGATCATACAAATCCCTTTCTCCCTGATTGCTGCTGCTACTGATTTCATGAGCTTGGTTAATCCCCATGGTGCTGATGCCAAGCCGAAAGGCATTGTCTTGAATTGCCAGAACCGTCTTTCCCAGATGAATGCCAGAAATGTTTGGCAATCCTCTTAGACCAGTACAGTGAGGTAGGCGTCTTTAAAATCTATCCTGGTTAACCAGTCTCCCTCTCTCAAGGTGTCTCGCAGCTGGTGTATGCCTACAATCTTGAAATGTTGGTACACTATCCAGCTGTTCAGTTCTTTTAAGTTTATGACTGGTCTCACTTTCTCTTTCTAGTGGACCAAGAACATGTTGCTTACAAAGCGTGGTGGCGTCGAGCATCGCTCGATGGCTCTCTTTTACTTGAGCTGTTTGAGCTCATAATGCAGGATGTCTTTCTCTACTTGTTCTATGTGAATCGCATGTGGGGTGCTTGCTTGTACTGGGTGTCGCATAAACTCTAACTGCATCCCTTTGACTGCTTGCAGCACCCATGCATCGCTGGAAAGCACACGCCAGTTTCACCAGAATTCCTTTGTCCTCCCCCCAACGAGTGGGTGTGAGTGGGCTCTCACCTGTGACAGGACTTTGTCCTCTTGCTGGACCCCTGCCTCTGCGACCTCTGGGGCAGCGTCCTGTGGCGTGGAAAAAGGAGTCTTGCTGCCTGTTGTCCTAGTAATGGGCTCTGTTGTTTTGAGGTCTTCTCGCGCCCTGGAATCGACCGGCTGCGCAATTGGCCCCTGCTAAAACTCTACTTGGGAAGAGCTTCCTTATGGAGGTTTGGGCTTTTTCTAGTGAGGTGTAGGCTCCTAAGAACCTCCCCATCTCTTCCCCGAAAGTCTCTCTGCTGCTTATTCTGCTTCGTATGTGGCTAGGTCTCCTAGCTTTGCATCAATCTTAAGTAAAATACCACTCTTCCTTTCTGAGTATATTGCGCAGTTTGCGTTTCCGAGCAGGCAGACTGCTCTCTGGGCCCAGTTTTCCAGTGCGTCGGGGTCCACTTCCTCTCAGGTATCTCTCACGCGTTCTGCTAGGTCCATTAGTTTTGCTAGTGGTCCTGCTAGCTCTAGCACTTTCTCTTGGCAGCTTCGCCAAGACCTGTCTATTCGTTTGCGTGGATCTCTATTAGTCTTAGTGACAAAGGCCAGAGTTTTTGGATCCAAATCTGCCTCTGCTACTTTGCCAGGTAAATCTGGCCGGGTGCACTCTGCCCTCTGTCTTGCTTCTTTGTCAAGCGCTTTCCTGAGCCGCTGCGCCATGTATTTCGATGCTCTGGGTGAAGAATGCCAGTCTGTTGACCTGGGGTTCCCAATATTTTCCGGTTCAAACATGTCTGCTAGCTCCTCGACATCGCTTTCCATGCGCTTTTCTTTCCAGGCTCTTTTGCCGCCGGACGGCTTCAGCCAGTCTTCTTCCAGCTTTTCCTCTTGCGAGGACAGTACTGCCTCTGGAGACTCTTCTTCTGAGTCTTCGAGTGTAGTTCCCATATTATCTTCCCCTGGGGAAGGGGTCTTGAGACTTGGCACCGCTGACTTCTCTCTCAGCTTCCTGAAGACGCCAGCAGCCTCTGGGGCCTCTTTGTTCACGCCTTGAGAACGACCCGGGGGGTCAGTAGAGGATTTCCTCTTACGGGTCTCTGTACAACCCCTTATTGCCTCGGTCTGAGGTCTTGGTGGAAGTTCTATGTATTACCTGGGTGCTTGTACGAGGCTGGCTTAGCATTGATTCTAATGTAGCCAGCATGTCTTGTAAGGGTTTGACTCCTTTCCACCACAACATCCACCAACAAGCTCCCTAGCACCTTTTTAAAGTTGTCGGCTAGGTCATGTGCCTGCTCCTCTCCGCTCCATTCAAATTCAGACATGGTGTCTGGGTGCTTAGTGCCTGTACCTAGACCCGCAAGTTGAGTGGCACGTCCACTGCTGGGTCGTGTGGATGTAGGAACTTTAATTGGTGAATTGCAATATATACTCTATTATTATTATTGTTTTTATTTGTGGCAAGCACCTTGCTGTTTGTAGTATCTGTGGTGCCTTTATTTGTTCTCTTAAGAGAGTTCTGCCTTCCCACTGACTCTTATCCTGTGAGCAGTGCCCAGCAGGGGGCTCCTGAGGCTTGTAGAGGGCGTTTGTGTGCTGCTGCCACGTAATTGGCAGTCCTGGACTGCTCGTTCTGCATCAGGAATGTGTCCCATTAATTAGCGTTGGGGATTGTTTCCCGTTAATCACCGCAGCGGGCGGGTTTGTAGTTGTGTCTGAACGATTGTCTTTTGGTCGTTCACTGCCGTGGCCAATTTCGATCGACCTCTGAGTGCGCTGTGACTGTGTGAGCGGCGGCGCTCCTGTGACGTGAGGGAGTCCGCTCTGCCTCCACGAGGGAGGGGGACGCTCGCTCCTGCTGCTCACTGCGGGGACGGGCACCCTTGCGTGTCGATAGTGCGACACAGGTCCCGTCTTTCTTACCCTGCGGGATGATGTGAGACCGTTCTAATCATAGCGCCGCCATAGTATGCACGGTCTGAGAATCCCTGCAATTGGGAGGGGCGGTGTATGCTCTATCTAATCTCCTGACATGCTAACATCACTACTTTCAATACAAATGCAAATCTGGGCAGTATTCAATGAGCAAATTCCTGCTCAATTGCAATAAACAACGTTAATACTATTTATATTCGCTTGAGCTAAAAAATAATCTACTTATTTTGCTTAAGAGCAGGAAAAGAAGAGAAGGAGTCAGAGGCAGGATGTGACATATGGACTGGGCAGTCTCTTCCAGGGACTACAGAGACAAAGGGAAAAGTAGTTTCAAAAGCAAAGGAAAATGAGTAGCTCAAAGCAGCATTTTCATTGTTTTTTCTGTTATTTTGTTGAATCTGCTGAAGAGTAATATTAAAGAAGTTGACACATAATGCTCGCCACGTGTCTTGACATAGAATGCATCTACAAAAACCCAAATGATTGTTTTTTAATTAGCCCTGGTAAAGTAATGGGCAGAGTAGAAAAAAAACTGCACTATAGCAATAACATGCAATCTGGCGGGCTGGATCGGGTGCAAACAACTTGGGGCCCAAGTTTCGGGCCAAGTGCAGAGAGGGCCTTAATGATGGCCCCCAGCGCGATTACCAACCGATCCTGAGGGCTGGCTTAGGTGTTATTGCTATTAGCACCATGCCGTGCAAAGAGCATTGCTTTTAATTGAATGACCAGGACCCACTCTCGTGGCATCCTTTTCATTCGAACAAATACTTACCTAAGATGGCATATTGTAAATGGAAGGTGGGGCTCCTCTTCCATTTCAGTGGTGGCTGGCGGGGTCATGGATCAGGTAAGTGGGGTAGGGGTTGGGAAGGGACCACAGATTGGAGGGGAGGGGAGGATTTGGGAAAAGATGATGGGTCGGGAGAACAGACTTTAGGTTGCTCGGAACGTGGGCTTGGATCATGGGATTCAGCTCAGTGATCTGAGCCTCTCATCATTGGCTGGCTCCCCCACCCAGGTGCTAAGAGTAGTGTAGCAGTCCTCTAAAAGCAAAATCGGAATTCCGATTTTGCTTTTAGAGGACTGCTACACTACTCTCAGGCAAAATGCTATTTTGATGAATCACTAGATCGCACTGGGGTTGGATTTTCTGTTTTTTGAATGATGTATGAATATATAGGATTTATAAAGGGCATTCCGAGCGCGGGAGCAACACAGAGCCTTAAATGTGGGATGCCCCCAAGAGTTTCAAGTAGGAGTGTTGGGGTATCAGAGAAGCTGAGATGGGCAGAGTGAGCAAGTGAGTGGGGAAGCGCAGGTCGGGAAGAAATAAAGCTGAGGAGGCGATCAGCGACTGGCTATGTGTTCTTTGAAGATTAGGCTCTTCACATCGTTCCTGAGTTGTAGCATCGAAAGGATCAGTCCTATCCGTGTTGGTAACCTGTTACAGAGGCAGGGTGCATAGCAGAGGGATTGCTTTTTCCTGATTTTTCCCTCTTGCAGTTTTTTGTTTCCAGTCCGTTGCTGTTGTGGCTTGTTGTGGTGCACTGGGGAGGGTCATACAGTGCATATGTGAATGGATGTCGTTGTTGCATTTGATCTTTAGGTAAAACTGCATGTCAAGCGCATCTTGATGTCAGTGTTGACAAGGAGTCCCCCAGAGGATCTATAGGAAGAAAGATTGAAGATGGGGATAGAGCCTTGTGGCATTCCACAGGCTACTGAGTAGTGCTGGTATCTGTTTGAGACCATCTGGACAAGTTGGAACCTGTTGAAGTGATAGGAGGAAAACCACTGCCTCATGGCTTATAGTTGGATATTCACATGCCACCAGACTCATTAAGGCAGACAATGATTATAATTTGGATCAGGGGTGCAAAAGTTGTAATTTCTACCTCTGCCTGCTGTGACTATGTGTCCCAGCAGCTGTCAGGGATGCATGGGAGACCTTTGTACATGCTCTGTGCCACATCAGAGCTGGCACTGTAATTGTCAGTAGAGTGGTTACAGCAATGGACCTGTGTTCATTATAATTTTTGAATGGAGCATTTTGAAAGAGGAGTCTGTTTAGTAGGCCTCCCTTTCAGAAACATAATTTTCCACATAATTTTATCTGAATAAAACTTAAAAAAGATAGAGCTATCACACTTGCTCCACGTGGCATTCTAGCAGATTAGGTGATCTCCGTTTGGTGTGGTCTAGAATGATGAGCAGGGTGTGACATTTTCTGAGGAGTCAAACTTGAGGCCAAGGAGAAGAGGTTTCCTTCCAGTGCATTCGTGGGAAGGTTTGTGAAGGTGCCACAGGGTGCCTTTGGAAGTTTGTGTTAGTCCCGATAGGGTATAGGTGTGGTTGAGCAATATCATTATGGTTGTGTGTCTAATCAGTCCAAAACACACAGCGGTTGGAGAGGTGATGAATACCAGGTTTGCCCCTGGGCAGTTTGATGTCTCCAAGTTCTGGTGATGATGGATGTTTTTTGATTACGTTAAGAAAGGACTTGTTGGTTTGGGATTTTCGGTAGGTCAGTTGGGAGGAAGCGGGTGCACCATAGGTGAGCAGGAATGTCAGGTGAGAAGTTCCATGGATGCAAGGTGGTTGCTCCTTTAAGGTGCATGCCTATGAGGGCTTGTAAATAACAATGGGGACCCCCCCCTCCCCTGGCTTCTCTTTGCAGTCCGTTTGTTGGATGTATGTAGCCTGTGGGGATGAGGACATCAAGGATGTCTATGGAGGAGGGAGGTGTGCCATGCGTCTGTGATAAACAGTTTGCCTAGTGGTGAGTGGTGCTGAGAATAGGTGAACATGATGTTGCACGTTTGTTTTGTAAGTGGATTATGGATGGTAATGAGTGGGATCCTGACGAGGATCTGTGGGTTGGAGAGGCAACGGAATGAGGTACAGACAGGGTGTTTGGGTGTGTTGGTGAAGGTGGGGCTGGGAAGGGGTGAGAGAGGTATTATGCACATTTGCTGACTATCGTGGTATGTGTGGAGCAGGGGGTCATGCCCTTTCAAGGTTCCTGACTAAATAAGAATTGTCCCTTTCTTCTTCTTCCCTTCTTTTTGCACACCTGGGCACGAGACACCCTAATAGTTAAGTAGATAATGAATGGCATGGGGCAGCAAAAAGAGCACCAACGGTTTAGCAGTGATTAGCAGGTGAGCCTAGCAGAGGTTATATATCCTAGATTCACTAGCAAGGCAAGAAGGCTAGGAGGAAGTTTAACAAGGTGGGAAAGACCCCAAAAGGATTTGCAGGTGGTCAGGGCAGAGGTTACATAACTTGGACTATCTGACCACCATTTGGGTGGCCCCCAGGTGTTAGTGCCTCAGGCAGCCCCCAATCATGGCCTTGCCATAAGACCAGACTTGGTGTCAAATGTTTTTTTTAAATGCCATTGCCCGGGACCTTAGATAAATTGTATACTGACACTGACAATACCCATGTCCTGTTTACTAACCATACTAGTCATAGAGCAACCTCCTTGCATACAGATTGGTCCTTAGTCTTTTAGGATATTTCTCAAATCCAAAGACGTAAACATGTAAGTCTGAGTTTAGACCATTCTAGTCATCTAGCGAGCCCTCCATAGGTGGGAAGGGGCATTACTCTGCTGAATGGAGTCCTGTCCTTGGTCCACAAAGCTTAATAATTTATTTTTCTGCAGGACCCACATATGTTAAACTGTAACATAGAAAACACAGGCATATTGTGAAAGTATCCATTGTCATAGTCAAATAATGTTCATTCAGGCAGAGGCCCATGGAACATTGCACAAAGATTTCAAATTATGTCTTGCTCAGGCTTTAAAAGATGTGATCACGGATGTTTAATCCTGGATCTCTCTGACATCTCTCTGACACTCTTTCAAGACCTATGGGATGCTATGGAGTGTTGCATCATGGAGTTAACTCATAAGAACATTACACAATAAGTTACAAATACATTGCTCTGCTTCATGCTACTAAGCAAATGTGCATGCAGTTGGTCCTTTCAGGTAATATAGCTTTCGCTGGGAAGCAGTGGACCACAGTCCAGCATAGTTTATTAGCAGCAGAGCTCTACTAATCTTGGTTAACAAAATTAATAAGCCTCTGTGAAACATTTACAATTCTATCTATGAGGACCTGCAGCCCAGTGCAGAACATGTGGCCCAGCATCCATACTTCAGGGCTGATCAAAGGCTGCTCTGACTGAAAGTGTGGAGACCCAGACCGAAGCGACCATGAGGTGTGTGGCCTATGCCATCTTGCCAGACGAGGAGGTTTCTGCTGTCAACCTCCATAGGGCGTGGAACTATGTGACCCTGTTGCTTGAGGGATCCAGGGATCCAGTGACACCAGTAATTGGAGAAGGCCCCCCTGATAAGCTTCCTGTGGATGGTGGGTATCAACAGACCAGGAGACATTGCAGCTCAAAAGCTCCCAGAGACAGATCGACAGTGGGCTCCATGCTGGGTGCATGCTGGCCATACCCAAATTCGCTACCGCCTACACTGTGCTCGCCACTTGAAGGAGCATACTTTCTGATGTATCTATAGTTTGCAACCTAATTGCAATCTCAAAAGCGAGCTCACTAATGTTAGCTTTCAGCAATTTTACATGGGGTGTCTGTGGCTGCACGGTAATACGGTCATTGAGGTTGCCCAATGCTTGAAAGAAATAAAGAAAAATTGGTATGTTACCTTTAGTATTGCACCTGCAGATTCCAAAATTATTTGAATAACACGCAAAAGCACAGGTGTGTTTAGGTTGAACTTTATTATCGTCCACTCTTATCTTTGATATGTGATCTTTCCACAATAGTCACTCATTACTTAGGTATCCATTGATTTGAAGTCCAAGATTCTCGAAGTCCCTAATGTTGCTTCACAAGAGGAACATTTTTGCTATTTTTTGGTTTTAAGTTTCAATTGAATCTAGGTTGGTAATTTAAGTCGAAATTGGAGTTTTTAATGTTGCTTCACAAGAAGGTCCTCAAGTCATTTGTTTTCTCTCCGTTAAATTTGAAATGGTGACTTAGACCAAATTTGGGGTCCTTAGTGTTACTTCACCTTCCAATCTTTTCTGAAACGTTTCTGTCATTATTATGAATATTGTTGTTGTAGGTAGCTTGGCTCTGCTGTGATTGCTTGGTGGAAATTAATATATAGATAGTTTGCAACCTAATTGCAATTTTAAAAGCAAGCTCACTAGTGTTAGCTTTAAACAATTTAAGATGGGGTGTCTGTGGCTACACAGTAATACGGTCATTGAGGTTGCCCAATGCTTGAAAGAAATCAAGAAAAATGGGTATATTACCTTTAGTATCGTGCCTGCAGATTACAAAATTATTTGAATAACACGCAAAAGCACAGGTGTGTTTACGTTGAACTTTATTGTCGTCCACTCTTATCTTTGATATGTGATCTTTACACAATAGTCACTCATTAGTTAGGTATACATTGTTTTGAAGTCCAAGATTCTCGAAGTCCCTAATGTTGCTTCACAAGAGGGACATTTTCCTGATACCACTTTTGATAATTTTTGGTCTTAAATTTCAATTGAATCTACATTTGGTAATTTAAGTCGAAATTGGAGTCCTTAATGTTGCTTCACAAAAAGGTCCTCAAGTCATTTGTTTTCTCTCCGTTAAATTCGCAATGGTGACTTAGACCAAAATTGGGGTCCGTAGTGTTACTTCACCTTCCAATCTTTTCTGAAGCATTTCTGTCATTATTGTGAATATTGTTGTTGTAGGTAGCTTGGCTCTGCTGTGATTGCTTGTTGGAAATGAATCTATAGATAGTTTGCAACCTAACACAATAATGACAGAATAGGCCAAAATACCTTCAACTCTCTCTTCCTAAATATCTTCCTTCTCGAGCTCTTCGCTCATCCGACTCCAACTCCCTCAGGGTCAGCCGCTTCTCCAAACAACGAGTTGGGGGCAGATCTCTCTCCGCTGCAGGGCCCTCCCTCTGGAACAGCCTTCCTGCCTCCCTGAAACTTGAGGAGAACCATCTCCGGTTCCGGAGCACCTCAAAACCTTCCTCTTTGCCTCTGCTTTCTCTCCCCCTCTCCCCTGCTAATACTACTGAAACTGCACTGAATCTGAAATCTGCAACTGGGCCACTCACCGTTCTCGGTCCTTGGCCCAGCCACTCTCCCCTGCACTGCCTCCCCGGCAACCCCTGCACTGCGGGACTGTGTCTGTATCCCTACAGCCCCCCTTCCCAGCACTTGTCTGCACTAACCTCGCACTTGCCACCAGCTGGCCCTTGTTATTTATCCTGTATGCTGTATGCTGTATGCTAATAACCCTGTACTGCACTTTCCCCTCTCCCTTTCCCCCATGCACTTTTCCCTTCCCTTCTACCCTTGCACTTGCGCGATCTGAATGACACCTGGCTTAGTAGGATCGTTGTCTGTCTCCCCTTGTTCCCCCCCCTGCCTCGTCGCGCCTTGAAACACTTGTGTATAGGCGCGTTACAAATGCCATATCATATCATATCATATGGAGGAAAGAGGAGGGACAGAAACAGGTATGTAAACTTACTCCCCTGACTATGATTCTTCCAGATGCCACTACAGGTCTTCCAGAATCCATTGAGGGCACAAACTTCTGTGCTTTGTTTGGTTGAGGAAGGCCCAGGGCTCACAGGTGCAGAGGTCACTTTCCAGGTCTGGTGTCTGTAGCGTTGCGTAGCAAATGGTTACATTCAGCTTCCAAAAGGAAACCTAGCATACAGAGAGATGAAGACGTCTGTTGCGCAGACAGTCTTAGGACTTAGGGCACCTCATGGGATTGAAGAAGGAGTTTTCCAATGAAAGTCACGGCAGTCAGGCGACGCAAGGTGATCGTACAGCGGCAAACACAGAAGCAGCCCCAGCACAGCTTCCCTTGCAGTGAGACAGCTGAAGATTCAGGAGCAGGTGACTTGTAGCACACGCTGTAGATCTGCAAAGCTCCAATGTTCTACTCAGAACGATTATGGCTGCATTGAGGTAGCCCATGAGAGAGCTTGGCAGTCCACTGGTTGGTCCAGAGATGATTCTGAAGGCTCAGAAGGCATGGACATTCGAGCGGGAGTCGAGACTGGTTGTTCTCACTGGTACAAAGGTCATAGCACCAACAAGGTTCTTCTTGAGATCAGGCAGAAGAGCAGGGCTTTACTGGGCAAGTCACTGGAGTCAATTCTGGTCAGCTGCAGGTGTTGTCGTCCGTTGGCTGCTCATCTTTGTAGAAGTCTTGGCTCCAACGGTGATCTCAAGGACAGTTGCAGGAGTCCCCCATTTATCCAAGATCCAGGCTGGGAGCAAGGCCAAGCCCACCAATGGTAAGGATCTACACCATTCAAACTGCCATGGGTTGTCGAATCCTGGTCAACCACTGGTCGCCACATCTGCACAGGAACAGACATTCAGGAACCGGAGTTTGTGGATTAAGACTAGACAGTCCTAGCTCCCTCCTCTGGCTCACACACACAAAGCCCATTTGCCCTCTAAAGCCACAGCTTTCACTGGGAAAGGGATTTCCATAGAAAAGCATATCCTGATCTGAGAATGCAAGAAGAAGGTCAAAGAACAAAAGGCACAGATAATTTATGGTGGTAGACACCTTCAGTACCATTTATGGAAAATGCAAAAGTGCACAAGTAAAGTATCACAAAAATAGTAAAAATCACAGCTGCCACCAGCTTGTTTTAGATACATTGGGCCTCATTACGAGGTTAGATGTAGCCATGGCCCAAAACCCTTCCGACTCCGCCCTGGTGAATGGAGCAATTACAGGTCCATTCCAAGGTTGGCGGGACCGGTAATTCCCTGGTAATTCCCCATTCACCAGGGCCCGTGCCCATTCCCATTTGAGCCCCCATAGGGCACAATGGGAATGGGGAATGCGCTAATAACGGTACCGCAAATTAGCTCCAGAGTCCCTTTGCGGGTCCCGTCCTTAACGTGTGGAAAAACCAGGTGTTAAGGGAGGACCCGCAAAGGGAACTCGTAGTAGGGCGGTAAGGGATTACTTGTCAAAGTAACTAAAAAGTCATTATATAAAAACTTAGGATACAAGGTATCCTAATTGCACTTCACTGGAAGGGGATGTGTGCAATTGTAAAAATACAAGAATTCATAAGGAGAGACAGAGGGCCTCATTCCGAATTTGGTGGTATTTTGGTTGCAAACCTGCCGAAATACTGGCAACATTGATTACTGTTACCGCAACTTGATCCCGTGCATTTACCACTGGATTACATGTGGTGGTAGGGTGCTGGGGATTTTGGCAGAACTACCATGCTGGAGGTAAATTCTCAACTTTTCCCCCGAAAATCGACGGAATTACCAATCAGCAATTCAGTGTTAATTCCGACAAATTTGTAAATTGGCGGTGCAGGAAAAGTGGCAGTAACAGAGTTACTGCCAATTTTTTCCAGCACTGCCAAACTCAGAATGATTCCCATAATCTCTCAGTAACTACAGTGTTTGGGACAAGTCAGTTTCCCCACAAGATTGAGCAAAGCATACAAGGAAGTAAATGGCACAGTTCAAAACAAAAAACAATATTGGGCTCTGCAAAAAGAAAGTCTTTACTAACATATCCTCAGTTAGATGGGCAGTGCACCATTCGATTGTTTAGGGAAAGAGCCTATAAAGAAAGGCAGTCATTTTTCCTAACACAACAAATACTAAAGAATAAGGATGCTTGAGAGGCTACCCTGTGGCAATAGTGTAGTATGTCCCTCTCCCCCCACTGATTACACCTCTCTCCTGGTCAGACCACTCTCTCCTTTCCTCCTTACTGGGTCCTCTCGGCCCACTGACCGCACCTCATCCAGCCCTGTCAACCTCGTTCATGAACATCCATCCAATGAAACGAGTGTCAGCTGCTGCCTTCACATCCACCTTCATCCTCCCCTCTTCTCCACCCCAGACTCTACCTCTGACTCTGTTCTCAGCAACCTCTATCTGGCCATTACTAACACTCTGGACATTCTTGCCTCAGTCATGAGGATCCGCCTGAAACCTGCCTCCAAGCGTAACACCTGGTACGACTCTGAACTTGCAGCCCTGAAATGCAAGCGCAGAATGGCGGAACGGAAGTGGCAAACCTCAGGCTCACCCTCTGACAAACTGGCCTGCCGCCTGCTCCAAAGGCAATATAGAGTCTCCATCCGTGACAAGAAAACGGCTCACATTCAGGCACAGGTATCTGGTGCATCCAACAACACGACTGAACTCTTTAAAATCTGCATAGAACTAGCCAACCCTTCCGCAGTCTCCTCCTCCCCTCTTCTGTCCCAGGTCCTCTGCAACGCACTGGCCAGACACTTCACCACTAAAACTTTGGACATCCTGAGCAGCCTTGCTACCCTCTCCCCCAACTCCTCACACACTCCCTTGCCTCCTATGGCCTCCCACTCTCCTTCTTCCACTCTCTCCTCCTTCTCCCCTGTCACAACCGATGGTGTCACCAGAGTTGTCTGTTCTATGAAGGTCTCATCCAAACAGGTTTTCCCTTGCTCTTCCAGAACCATCAAGGACAACATTGGCTATCTTGCTCCTGCACTCACTGACTTCTGCAACCACTCTTTTGCTACTGGTTCTTTCCCCTCCTCCCTCAAGCAGACCCTTGTGTGGCCCCTCCTGAAAACACCTTCAGCAGACCCTACCTGTCCAGCCAACTTCCACCCTATTTCTATCACCCCCTTCCTTGGGAAACTCCTGTAGAAGCTGGCCTTCCCCCAACTTGCCTCACAAACTGAACTTGTTGGCTGTCTCCACGACCATCAATCTGGATTTTGAGCTCCCAGAGGCACAGAAACTGCTCTTCTGAACACCTGTGAAGAGCTGCTTCCATCTCTGGACTCTAACTCTCCAGCTGTCCTCATTCTACTCTATCTCTCCTCTACCTTTGACACGGGCAACCACTCCATTCTCATAAAAAGGCTCCATGATACACTGGGTATATTGAAGCCGGCACTGGACTGGCTGACCTCCTTCCAAACCGACCACTCATCCCAGGCTATTCTGGGCACCTTCTCACCTACCTCTTTCTCTACCTGTGGGGACCCCAGGGCTCCAACCTCTCCCCCTTGCTCTTTAACACTTACCTTGTTCAGATGGCACTCCTCATTTCCTCCTTCTCCCCCAACTTCCAGCGTTACGCAGATGTAAAAAAAACTCTTTTTCAAACTTCCTGCTGACCCTCTTGCATCTTCCATCATCCCGACTGCCTATCTGCCATCCAGTCCTGGTGCACTTCCAAAAATCTCTGCCTCAATGCCAGAAAGACTGAGATCATTCCTATAGGTACCCCTGCTCCCTCTTTCTTCCCCTCACTCTGGCCATCCCCTTCTCCTACATCTGAAGCCAGAAACCTCTGAGTCATCTTTGACTCCTCTCTATCCTTCCTCCCTCACATTCAGGACATTGCCAAGAAGTCCAACTTCCAACTTTTCCTTCTCAAAGGAATTCTCCCTTTTCTCACTTCCCCCCAGAAGGTCAATGTTACTAGGGCTCTGGTTCTCTCTAGGCTAGACTAGTGCAATAGCCTTTTCTTGAATCTACCCTCTTCCTCTCTATGACTCCTGCAGCTAATCCAGAATAGAGCTGCAAGACTTATCCTTGGCATGAAGCCCAGGGACTGCATCTCTCCTGCCCTAAAATAGCTTCACTGGTTCCCAGTTGTTGCAAGGATCAAGTTGAAATCCATATGCATCATCCATAAGGCTGTCTGGGGCCAGGGTCCACTCTATCTACAACTTGCTCTTACTAAATACCATCCCTCTAGACCGCTATGTTCCTCTAGTGCCAACTCTCTGTGTGTCAAGCGTTTTGCTAAACAGAGGGCCGTAGGTCGATCTCTTTCTTCAGCTGGCTCCCTCTTATGAAATAGCCCCTCCTTTTCACCTCCTCCTTCTTCCCTCCTCTGCTAATCTCATAGTAGCTGTGATTGGTGACCAGTGCCCTTATGTGTCCCTCGGGGCCCTGGCCTGCCACACCCAATCACCTCAACCTTTACCTACACATAGCACTTGCCTAGGCACTTACTGGCAATCGCCACTGTAGGCCTGCACTTTCACATTTATTTTTACAGATGAAAGTTCCCTAGCACTTCCTACATTGGGCACTTACACCTGCTGCTCACTCACAAGCATGGGCACTCTAGCACTTACCCCACTTCCCCTCCCCCTCCTTCACTTATACGCTCTGAATGCTCACAAGGCCTAGCAGGTTCATCTTTATCCGCCAGTGTATTAATTGTTTTCTATCCCATGTTCCCACCCTGTTGCCCTGTGGGCGCTTTGAAACACAATTTACTTGTTATATAAGCGCTTAACAAATGCACAATACATACATAAATAAATATGCCTTGCTGAGATTTGGGTGCTCAGATTAGATTTGAGAGTGGTTTATCAAGGAGAGATGTAATAAGTGGCTGTGTGCCACTGCAAGATAAGAGAAGAAGACATTCACTGTGTGCCCTGACACCTTGCAGACAGGAGAGAAGTACACATTTAGTCTGAGCCCTCACCTCTTAAAGGTAGAGCACTGTGCTCTCACTTTTGCAAGAGAGGAGATACATAGAAAAGCAGGGGAAATGAACAGAATTCATGCTCTAACCCCACTACAGTGAGAGTGGGGAGTTGTAAATATTCAGTGTGTGCCATCAACTCAGAAATATCAGAGAGATGAAAGAAATTATAGTGTGCCCACCCCTTAACTCCAGAAAGACTAGAGAGACCTACATATTCAGGCTCTGTCCACACTCCTGTGTGAGGGAAGAATCATACAAATTGAATATATGCCCTCAGCCTTGGTAGACAGATGTGGTGAAAACATTGAGTCTGTGCCCTCACCCCTGCGAGACAGGAGAAAACCAAAACTGAGTGTGTGCCCTCACATAGCACAGTGGCAGGATCCCATAAGAATTCAGGCTCTGCGTACACTGCAAGATGGGAGAAAATAAAAATTATTTTGCAATAAATGCAATCTGTGTCCTCACTCCTGCACCATCATCCATCACCATCCATCACCACCATAATACAATGTATTCTCCAGAGCCTGATCTAGGCATATCAGTGGAACCACAGTAGCTAACATCCCCCTCGACTGCCCAGGCTGCCTGTCTGCTGGGGCACAGGTCGTCCAATGACTCAACTATGATCTTCTGTTGAAATAAAGGATCCTGCAGTGATATCCTGCCATACTCAGCAGAGGTATGAGATGCTCATTCATTTTAATTGATATCAGTTGTGCTACAGGAGCTACAGAGAACTCTGAGTGGTCAAAAAAGTGAGACAGACACAGAGGTATAGTTTTCTCAAATGTTGCCATTTTTATTAAATAAAAAGGGTTGAGATAAACACCTATCTTTTCCTAACCTAACCAAGGATGCCCCTGCCTGGCAAACTTAAACAAAAAAAAATGACCTAGTGTCCAAAAGGTATCTGACCCTCACACTTATACACACAACACAATTATACACAGTATGTTTGGCAATTGTCAAGTCCACAAAATGACAACAATTCAAACCCAAATGTTTTAGCAAGTACTCCTTGCAACCATGATTATTATTATTATTATTATTATTATTATTATCAAGTAATTCTTGCAAAGCGCAACTCGCCCAGAGGCCTTAGTGCGTATGAGTAAGAGGGAAGACCAAAAGGAAACGGGGAGACAAAGTAGGGGACGAGCAGTAGGATCAAAAACAGAAATAACGATTAAGATACGGAGAATAAGGAATATCTAGTCCTCAGAATTAAAGAGAAAGGTCTTAATGGATTTTTTAAAGCCAAGGAGAGAGGGATTATTTTTAAATTCTAGTGGGACAGAATTCCAAGGACCAGGGGCGCGGACGTCAAAACTTGTGCCACCAAAGTGCTTAAGTTTGTGTCTGGGAATATGTAGCAGGTCAAGATCGCGAGAGCGTAAGGAGCTGTGGAAGTGGCCTTCTTCAGCCTCATTGCTAGGTAAGATGGGGCTTTTCCTGCCAAAAATGTCTATGTCAGTGTAAGGATTTTGTAGTTGATGCAGTGCCGCACTGGTAACCAATGGAGGGGCCTCCAGGCCTGTGTGACATGAGCGGTTCTTATCAAACCACAGACCACTCTCACTGCACCATTTTGTGCCACTTGTAAGGTTTTCAAGTTGTTTTTGGAGGTTCGTTCAAGCAGACTGTTACAGTAATCTATTCTTGAGTTGATGAGGGCCGTGGCCAACATGGCAACGTTTTGTTATGAGACAAGTCGGGTTTAATCCATCTAATAAGCTTTGTCATGTAGGCGGAGGAGGCTTTAGTCTGTATTACGTGTTTATTCATGTTCAAGTTGCAAACCAGATATACCCCAAGCGTTTTCACCCATGGGCTCACAGGGATAATACAATGCGCTACTGTGAATTGACCGTATGTAGTCTCCAGCTTACTCAACTGTTGACTTGAACCCACCAACAAGAATTCAGTCTTGCTGTCGTTTAGGGCCAAGGAGTTAGCATCCATCCATTCCTGGATCATGTTGTATATCTGGTTGATCAACTGGGAATCCCTCTCATAGACAATGACAGCTCGAAGACCACCTGGGTATCGTCTGCATAGTTGGTATATACAACGCCCGCGGCATCCAGGAGGTCAAAGAGCGGCCGGGTATATAGATTAAAAAATGTTGGAGAGAGTCAGGCACACTGCGGAACTCCACAGGTCAGCAGTTCTTGGGGTGACTGAGATCCTTCAACAGCCACACGTGCCATCCTTTGACCAAGAAAGGATGCCATCCATTGTAATGTGGATTGTGAGCAATTAGCAATTTTAGCCAGCCTCTCGAGCAGCAGAGTGGGATCAATAACTCCCTTGCTCTGGATCAATTCAGGAATACCTTGAGTAAGGTTTGGAGTCAATAAAGTTCTGTGCAATAACAACGTTCGGTTCAACATAACACAAACAGTCTTTTCCATTCACTGTATCCTTCCACTTGGCAAGAAAATTGTCTTTGTCATAAATGCTTAATTGTAAATCAAAACAACTGTTATTTTCCACAGCCTTCTTCTTGTCAAAGTAAAGGTTTCTCCTTCGCAAAACAACTTCATAAATCAAGCTACATCTTCTGTTCAAAAGGCCAAGTACTCATTAGCCTATCATACTTCTTCCTCAAAGGAAACACTTTTGTCAGGATAGCATAGGAATTCCACAGTTCTTTTGTCACTGTAGCACTGAAATTCACTAGTTCTTTTCAACACTTCTTGTTTACCACAAACACAAACTTTAGATTATCTCCTTCTTTCCTGGTACACTCTGCTGCCAGGACTAACTGGTGGTGTGTAACTGCCCATGAACGTGCAAGACACAAAGGACATCCCAGACAAGATCACCCACCAAGTTTTTAGTCCCTTTCCCGGTTTACTCGCCTGCCAGGATAAAAACTCCTACTACTACTGTTGTGCTCAGTGGTAATGCTTGTTCCAAAATTCTGCACAGCAACATCCTGTGTGGGGAGGCATGAACAATAACTGCTTCTCTTTACAGTCTCTTGACTGAGTAGGTTACAGATCTTCCCAAATTGACATTCCATAAAAGGGAAGTTGCACCCTTGTTGTCTTTGGATTATTCTTCTATAGCAGTTTGGCTGTTGGCAATGCAAGTTATAGGTTTCTCCCCTTAGAGGTCTCATATAAGGGTATTTGTGTTCCTGCAGCCTTTGCATTACTGCAGTGCGGCCTCTTGGCTGATGGCAATGACGGTTACAAATACCCCCCAATTGGTATCCCTTATCAGGAGTATCACACCATGGCTGCCTGTGTCTCACTCTTCTATTGCCTCTTTGCTTCTGGCAATGCGGGTTACAAATATCCCCAATCTGTATCCCTTATCAGGAGTATTGCGCCCTGGCTTCCTTCATCTTATTTCAGTTGTTTTCTATTCAAAAGCATTAGTCCCATTTAAAGGTCTAACTCTGAGCGCCCTGGGGTTTCCTGCTGGTTAAGGACAACTCACTGGTCTTCCTTCGCGTCTCTGATTCACTCGCGGGTACTGCAGAGATTTGCATCGGGTCTGCCAATACTGCTGCTAGTTCCAGTGTGACTACTGCAATAAGCTGAGTCCAACTGGAAAGCATTGGCAGCTCTGTGAGGTCTCCGGTCCTGCTTCTCGCCCAGAGAAGTTCACAGCATGCTGGGAGCACTTCTCCCACACGGCACAGCTTTCCCCAGTGCTGCTTCCTGCTGCGTCTTCTCTGCATGGCCACAATGCTTCTCTCACGTTGACCTCAATTGCTGCTTCTTCTGCTTCTCCTGCATCTAGTTCTGCTACCGCTTCCACTACTGCATCATCGTCTCTGCTACCTACCTGAAACTCAGGCCTGTTTTTAAATTTCCCGCTCAGGTGCTTCTTCTTACAACAACGAGACCGCTCATTATGTTTCACAGAACTTTTAATCTTCATCAACTCTGAGTTCCTCCTCCTCGTCCCAGTGCCAAAAGCATTATGGGTTCTGAAGTCCATAATGTTTTTGGTCTTTTTATCTTCAGTTAACTTTAACTGATTTGTGAACTGGGAGTTGCCAATTTTATGAGAGGTTGTAAAAGGAGTTTGTGGTTTACCCTTGGTTTTGGAACCGTTACATAAGTCGGAATAATTACAATTACAGGTTGTGATGTTTACTTCCTGAACCACCAATGTACCAACTTTACGTTGATTAGCAGATTTTTCATAGCTTGTGCTTTCTAGGAGAAGGGTTGGTACATTGACAGCATGCCATTAGGTATTTGGGCATTCGGGACATTTCATCCTCAAAGGAAGATGAAAACTGCTTCTCTCCTAGCGGAGTCACCAATTCCCTCTGACAGCTATCTGCTCCCATGTGATCCTCCCTCATGATACCACCCCCAGGGTTAGGATCAGGCAGCGGCTGACTTCCCCTGGCCATATGTGAGGAGACTTTAGGCTGGGGTTTAGTGATAACTGCAGGATTACTCACAGAAGCTTCTCTTGTGGGCATAGACAATAGCACTAGCAGCAGTAAAAATACACTCTTAACTGTGCACTAGCTGAGGCAACTAAGGATATCAGTGGCTACACGGACACCTGCTGCTGGCCATAAAGAGTTCGCAGAGAACCAAATGTTAATTTCCAAACTGGAATCTCTTTTTTTAAATGTTATTCTTCATTAAACTATTTTTATTTTGAATGCCAACATTTGGGTTATAGGTGAAAGGATCTAAAACAAAAAGATCGAATGCCTTTTTTTCGACACTAAAAGGAGCAGAAAAAAAGGGTTTTTTATGGGGGGTCCCCCCTGAATCCCCTGTTTTCTTTTTAACATTTTTTTTATGTACACTAAACTAAAAATAAATAAATAAATAAATAAATAAAAAGGCATTCTACCCTTTTTTTCGGTCCTTTTGGTTTAGAAAAAAAGGGAATTCGATCCTTTTTTTTCGATCCTTTGGCTGGACACCCAACATTTGACCTCCAACAATGATATTTTACTTTTGCTGTACTTGTGATTTCAAATTTTTCTCCAAGCTTTAAATCAGACCAATTGTTATAGCAATAACATATCCAATTTGTAATACACAAGTTCTCTCCTATGGTGTTAAAAGCACAACATGCAATGGTAATTTGTTTCAAAGTCCAAAAAGCTTCACCGAAAAATGAAAGTAAAATGGTCCAGCTCTCAAACATCGACCGACACCTGGAGCTTTCTTTCCTTTAAAATGTTCCTTTCTCTCTCTCCCAATAAATATATGATATGCACAACATGCAATGATAACATCCTTATCCAGATATAAAATAAAGTACTGCAGCTTTCAAACAGCTTTCAAACAGCAACAAACACCAGTCCACAGTGCCATCCTCCCTCTCTGAAAGATTTCCATTGAATGCTGAAGAGCTCCAGTAGCTTTCTCTTACATTGAGCTAGGCTGATTTGCCAACCCATACTCATTTTCCTGAATCTCTGAAAAGTGCCAGAATTTCAGTGAATCCCGAATTCATGTTGAAAATTCAGGTGATTTTGTTTTCTTAGGCAAATAATACAACCCATGCTTAATTTTTAGCCTGCCAAATTAGGAAAAAAGAGGAAAATCCCCAAGTTGGTAAAACTAAAATATACAGACTTTGGCATGTCCCACAAGCAATCCTTGCACTCTTTGCTAACTTTTATTCACTTCTCTATGATGGTGGGTAACTGCCCATGAATGTAAAAGACACAAAGGACATCCCAGACAGAATCGCCTACCCAGTTCTTAACCCCAAAAGAGGGGAAGAGCTAATCGCCCCCCTTCTCGGAAGAAAAACTCCAGATTTTCAGTAAGGCCCTGACACTGGGGAAGGCCCCAGACCCAGCCATATTCCCATGGGAATACTATAGGAAACTTTGACTGACCTTGTCCTCTGTGTAATTGAGATGCCTCAATGAGATATGGGTTCTAACTGCCTAAGGAGAACCATAACTCTTTTCCCAAAGCCAGGAAAATGTGCTGATTAATGCACATCATATAAGCCCATCTACATGCTCATTACAGAATATAAGACATGCACTAAACTGATCACAAATTGACTTAACAATAAAATCACCCCTATGATTTACTTTGACCAATTGAGTTTCATGGGAGGGAGAGTAGAATGCAACAACATCAAAGACTTCAAATAATGCCATGGCTGACTCTGCGTTGGGGCAGGCCTTTGACCTAGTTCTTCAAAGGGAGAGGGCTTTTGACACAGACGTTTAGCCTGTTTTTTGGAGCACATTTGACAAAACAGGCTTCCCACACCCGTTAATTAGGAGAACTAAGGGATTGTGTGGGGAACACCTCTCTCTGATAGTGGTCAGTGGAGTGCACTCTGGGACCTTTGCACTTAGGGAAGGACCAGGCCGGGCTCTTCTCTGCCCCCTCGTTTGGGGACGATTGCCATTGAGTCTGATTTAGCAGCTGTTCACCAGAGGATACAGTTATATACATTAGCACATTAGGAATGGAAAATAAGATATCCCTATTTATGGATAATATCTTCTTATATTTAATAGGAGCAGATACTGGCATCCTAGCCCTTTAATAGATTATTGGGAAATATGGTAAAGCTTCAATCTACAAAATATAAGTGGATATAAATGTACTGTTAAAAGTAGGCAGCTAGGTGAGAGGAGGACAGGCCTCCCCTTCCCGATTCAGGCACCCAGAAACGCAATCAGCAAATCATTATCTATGGATCAAAAGAATAGTTATCATTATTTGGATTATTTTTTTAATGGTTTTTATTGACTGGAGACCTAGCTTCAGGAAGCAACGCAGCACTTTACAAGTTGTTGAAGGAAGTGCACAGTGAGGGAAGCAGATCACAAGGTATAAATACAAGGGAGCAAGGAGCTAACAACGTTGGAAGGGTGTTAATCTGGCAGTAAAGGATCATCTAAAGGCAGCATCAGGAGCACTAGGGAGCAGATCACCTAGTTTCAGGGAAGTTGGGGAGTAGAGGATGTCTGGAATTAGGTGTTGAGGATGAACCTTTCCTTGAAGAGGAGGGTCTGAAGCTCCTTACTGAAATGTAGATGTGATGTGTCTTTCCTGGTGTTGAAAGGGGGAAGTTCCAGAATCTGGCGGCATAAACATAGAAGGCTTATAATCTGGTTGTTTCCTTCCTGCACCTGAGGAGTTAA
The DNA here is from genome assembly GCF_040938575.1 of Ambystoma mexicanum. Classification (NCBI taxonomy): domain Eukaryota; kingdom Metazoa; phylum Chordata; class Amphibia; order Caudata; family Ambystomatidae; genus Ambystoma; species Ambystoma mexicanum. The sequence continues at coordinate 1,402,998,064 of NC_090933.1, forward strand.
ATTCTTCACAAGTCCTTGGATCATAGGCCTCCAGAGAGGCTTAGCTTCTCGGCGAGGTAGCTTGGCGTCTTGTGGAACATGGCTTTGTAAAGAATGCAGCAGGATTTGATGGTGTTATGTGCGTGCAGAGTGACACAGTGCAGTTCAATGAGGGCCGAATGATGTGTTTGAATTTGCAGAATCCTTTGATGAGCCCTGCTGCAGCATTTAGGACATATCTAAGGGGTGCTAGGGTTGTCATTGGAAGGCCTTTCAGGAGGGCATTGCTACTAACCCGGTTGGAGAGAGGGCCAAGGCTTTCAGAGAAGATTCTGAAGTTGTTTGCTGGGTTGAAGAGTTTAATTTTGCAGGAAGGAAAGTTGGTATCAAGCTGTCTGTGTCTTCTTTTGTGCTCCTTGAAGGAGAGGTGTCTATTGATGTAGAACCCAAAGGACTTGCTGCATATGGTCATCTGGTTCATAGTGGTGAGCCAGGACTGGATGTCTGGGTGTTTAGTGTTGTTGTTCAGGATTATGAATGAGGTCTTGGGGGGTGGGGGAAGGGCGGGGGGGTGAGCTTCAGGTAAGCACTACACGTCCAGGATTGGATTAATGTGATGCAGGCCTTGAGCTTGTGGAAATCTTGATTGGAGGATATCTTAAGGTAGAGCTGCGTGCCATCTGTGTATTGTATGGAAATGGATGTTGTACAGAAAACAGGAGGGTTCCAGCCAGTTCCATGTACAAATTGATGAACAAGGGGGTGAGGATGGATGCGTACAGGACTCCACAGTGATTGGTAGAATTGGTGATCTGGAGGAATCCATTTGGACAAATTGGCTAGCAAAGTAGGATTTGAACAGCTGAGGGTGGTCTTGCTGATATCCATGTGGCAATGTAGAATGTTGGTGAGTGTTTGGTGATCTACTGTGATGAACATGGCTGCGAGGTAGAGGGTAACTAGGAGACAATGCCATCATCAAGGATGTCGAGAGAATTGTTGCTCTCCTTGATGCAAGCTATTTTGTGCTGCATCTGCGTCTGAAGACAGATGGACAGGACTGAAGGAGGTTGTTGGTGTCATTGTGTTAGAGCTGTTGAAGATTTCCAAGTAAGAGAGGAGTATTACAGTCAGAAGGATCTCGGATACAGAGACAGGTTGAATGCGGTATGCATACAATGTGGCCTTGAGAGATGCTAGGGTGACAGTCAGATCTTTCTTGGTGAGTTTCTTGAAAGTTGTCCTGGTAGTGGTGGTTCTGTGAGATGGGATGTGTGGTGTGCTGCCAGCTGTGATGTTGGTGTCTATGGTGCTGGTGGCAGAGATGTCTTTATTGAAGGGCAAAAGGGACCCATGCCCCAGGACCCCATCTAGGCAGAGGGCCTACTTGGCTACCTGTCTCAAAAAAGTCAGTGTCAATATGTTTTGCAAAACTGAAATAAAACCTACCAGGATGTTTTATGGTGCACTGTTGTTTCTTGTTTTCTAATGGTTGGAAGGCAAGACTTTTTAGATTAAAATGATGTTCTTCTTTGGAGCAAGCTCAAGGCAGGATATCAACAGATTGAGCCTGCTTCCACACTGCCCTAGAAGGCACATTTAAATAATCAAAATAATCATCCATCAAGGATTTTATATCCCTTTCCATCAATCCCTATGTGATGCTGGAAATGGATTTTGGAGGGACGTGGCCTCCTAGTCCTTGTTCTACTACTTCTGAGTGTGTTTTCTGTATGTTTTCTGCCTCTGAGGTCCAGTCTGGTCCTCTGGCAGTGCAGCTCTTCATTTTTCCTTTTGGTGAACAACACCCATGGGATACCCTTATGGCACCCATGGGTGGGGGGGTACACCCTTGTACCCCTTATGTGTTTTTGGGCACCTGTGTGTTGCCCACAGAGTAGGCTATGGGCTGGTGGCAGCTACCCGCTGACTTTGCAGTGGCTCTGAGTGCCCTCCATTTTGGAACACCCAGAACTTGCAATAGGAATCAATGGATTCCCGGACAACGGCAAGATGGCCACTGTATCCTCTTGGTTTCTTTTGCCTTTACACCTTGTTTTCCCAAATTCCAGGGAAGCCCTGACTCTGTCCCTTTTCCCCGAATGCCTGTTGGGTGGAAGTACCATATATGCCTCTGGGGCTGCCTTCTGTCAGACTGACTGGAGCCTTCCCAGGGGCTGTGTGTTGTGGGTACACCCTGTGGATGGGACCTGTGTTAATGGAGCTGGGAGTCAACTCACATTCTGATTTATGGGTGTCTGGTTTCTGTGTGTTTGACACAATGCCTGAGACAGCCCTGACTGAAACTGATATGAATGCAGTGTAGTGCTCTGATAGGATGGGTGCTTACTCCAATCCACATTGTGTGTTATGGGTGTCTGGTTTTGAGTGAATGGCCTGAATGCCTGTGAGCCTGATTGGTTGATTGCTTGCATGAATGCCCTTCTGTGTGATTGATTGACTGAGACTGGCTCAGCCTGAGTGAATGGGGAACAAATTTGTATAACCTTGGTCCCTGACTCACCAATTAGTTCAGAAGCTCGAAGTCAACAACAAAGCTGTTCAGGAGCTGTAGTTCAAACCGAAAGTTGATCCCTGGAGTCCGGTTGGAGGAAGAAGACTGTGGCTGCTGCTTTTCATCAAAATCCAAACACTGTTGTGCTGCTCCAAGGACTGATGCAAGAGTGGACCTGGCTAGTGGACCTCTTCCCGAGCTTTGAGGGACCTTCGTGCAACCTGCTACTCTTCATCAAAGTTCCCTGGAAGCCAGTCCTCTGTGCCTGCCATTCGGAGAAGGGGTCTTCGTGAATCCTGGAGAGGAGTGCTTGGACATCTTGAGTCAAAAAGGTCTAGGGTCGGGAATGCAGTATAGCGTCCAGAAGCGGGGGTACCCTGGCATAGTGCTGCTTAACACCCATAGCTGTGAAGGTTCCAAACTGCTGAAGAATACTTCAAGGGGCATCCTTACCACCATCACTGGCCACTTTTTCCCACTGGAGAAGGTCCAGGGTCGCTGGGTGCAGAGGAAGGTCCACCAGTGGGTTTCCTGCCACCAGAATCCAACGAAGATGTCCCAAGGGTCCAGACTTGGTGAGGGTCCGTGGTCCACTCCAGTGGCCGATTCCAGATCACCCGAAATTCATCCAGAGGTCCATGCTGCAGCTGCAGCACCAAAGAACCAAAAGCCAGAAAAACGCGAATTCCGGAAACCCGACACCAAACGTGACCTCTGCACCCGTCTCTTACAGAAATCATTGAAGGTTCACAGGGGGCTTACTCTCACCTGCCAAGCCATTTCGGAGCCCACAGCAAGTTTCAACTTCCTAGGACTTCCACGGCCGTAGCAGCAACCAACCAATGGAGACCACTGCAAAGACTGAAACTGCTGCCTTTCCAAAGGTACTTGACATCCCTGCAACTCCTTCTTGTAGAGGGGGTCCATCCTTAAGGGGTCCCGTCAAGTAAAACAGAGAAACTCTGCCCCTTAGCCTGCCCAGGCACCAAAAGGATTGTGACAAGGAAGAGCACCTTCCAGCCTTAGGAGTCGTCCAGGGGTCCCAGTTTCATCTTGGATCCTGTTTTCCTGTGACCTCTCAGGTACTTTGGGGTGGTAGAACCTTTAAAAAGAAAGTACAGTATTATTGAACATTTTTGGGACTGGGCTGTAAAGGCAAGATACGTTACTCACTAACTTTTCCATTACAGGTTGCCCAGGTGGGGGGATCCTCACACAGAAATATTTTTCGATTTTAAAGAAAGCATTCTGCCACTGTTCACAACTAACCTGCCTTTCTTCCCTAATCTATGCTGTTACACCTCACTTAAGAATTCACATGCCTATTTGAAACTGTCTGCAGTTGGTGCATGTATTACTGACTTTAAGTACTGTGTGGTACCACATAGAGTGTATATATTTGCCAGTATTTGAAATGAACTGCCAGAGTAAAAAGTGTTATTATTTATGTGTATATATCTTGCTGAACCTTATTTTATACAAAGAAGCTGTGTCATAATTTATAATTACATTTATAATTATAATCGTTCATTTATAACGCGCTTAATATCAGGAGTGGTTTCTAAACGCAGGATCGGGATTCAAACCTGTGTTGTGCTGCGTTGTCTTGCTTCCACGACAAATGTTTTGCCCCTGAGCTATCCTTCCTCCTCAGTGTTAGTTGCCCCTGAGCTATCCTTCCTCCTCAGTGTTATCACTTAACATCGTATGTGGACATTCGTTTGTGGGGGCTTGGGGAAACACTGTACTTAAGAATCAGCCTGCATCATCACCTGAGAGCTTAAGCCTTGGTTGCTTGTCCAAGCTACTATATAGAGAACCTTGGCTGGGGTGTCTCGACGGGACTATCAGAAGCCAGATAAAATCATTTCAAGTTTTGCTTGCGGTGGAAAGAAACTTAGGATGCACAAATGCACACTCATTCTCCCAAAGGACTGAGGGATTGTCTCATCCAGACCTTCACCTATTCTATAAGGTGGCTCGATTCTAGTGCACCTCAGGATGGTAACATAGCTCCAGGGATAAGGCTTGTCTGAAGATGGAAGAGAATTACTGCATTCCCTACAACATAAGGACAAGCCCACGTTCAGGTATGGTGGTACAGCATAGAATAGCTTGGGGGAAACCATTACACAACATTGTCTGCATCCCCACAGGATCGCGAGGGCCTCCTTTTCTATGTGTACGTAATTTTGTTCAGTTCTGGTTAGCGCATGACTGGCAAAAGTGATGGGGTGTATGTTCCCGTCATTGTCAGTTTTGGTAAGCACAGCTCCTAGGCCGACTGGGCTGGCGTCGACTAGGAGTTCAGTGTGTCTCTCAATGTCAAAGAATGCCATCGTTGTGGAGGCAGATAGTGTGTCTTTGATCCGCTGGAAGGCTTGTTGGTGAGTGGGCGACCACTCCACCTTTTGGTCCTTTTTTGTTAGTTCGCAGAGGGGACTTGCAATGGTGGCAAGGTCTGGGATGAACCTTGCGCAGTACGGTATCATTCCCATGAAGCTCCTTACTTCTTTTGTGGATTGTGGTGCCTTGGTGCTCTTGATGTCTTGATGTATCCGAAGAAGCATAGTTATTCTTTTCCATATTTGCACTTTTCGGCGTTTAGGGTCAGTCCGGCTTCCTCTAGTCTGTGTAGGACCGCCGCAAGGCGCTTGAGGTGTTCCTTTTCGTTGGATGCATATACAATGATGTCATCACTAATGTTTGTTGTCCCTTCCAGGCCAGTGAGAACTTTCCGGATCTCGTGCTGAAATATTTCAGCTGCTGATGATATTCCACAATTCAATCGCTTGTAGCGTCTCAGTCCGAGGTGGGAGGAGAACGTGGTGATGTATCTCGACTCCTTGGCTAGTTTGAGTTGGTGGTAAGGTCGAGCTTGCTGAATATTGTTGCCCCCGTTAGGTCGACAATGAGTTTATCTATTGTTGGTGTAATGTGGCGTTCCCTCCCGATGGCTGTGTTGGGGAGCCTCATGTCTATACAGATTCGTACTGCGTTAGGTTGTTTGGGCTTTTTCGCGACTACCATGTGGTATACCCACGGGGTTGGTCCGGAGGTCTTCTCTATTATGCCAGCCTTTTCCAGTTTGTCCAGTTCTTTCTCCACTGCCTCTCTCATGTGGAATGGTACTCGGCGGTGGCGTACAGCTTTTGGTTCGATGGTAGGGTCAATGTGGAGTTTGATATACCTGCCTCTCAGGCACCCGATGCCTTGGAATACCTTGTGATGTTGTTCTAGCAGGTCATCGATTTCCGTGTGTTGGACGCTGAAGGCAAATTGAATTAATCTCAGCTGTTCTGCGGTTCTGGGTCTTAGTAGTGTTTTGCAGCCAGCGTCAATGACGTAGACTCGTGCTCGGCACATGGTGGTGTGGGCAAAGTCCAATTTGAATGACCCTTGCACCGGCAGGGGTTTCTTGCAGCCGTATGCATATAGTCGAACTTTTCTTTCTTGGAGTTTGGGCCTTGGGTGGAGTTTGTCGAATGCTGATACTGGTTGCGCCCGTGTCTATGACTACTCGCAGTGGCTTTCCGTCGGACACAACAGTGCATGATGACCTCTTCCGTTGTCTGGACCATTGCGGTTCGATGGCAGAGATGAGGTGTACGCGATGTATTCTTTTGCTAGGTTTCCTTCATTTTTCCTTGTCCCGTCTGTCGGGGGATGCACTGTCCTTGCTGTCATCGCTTTCGCTTGTGTCCGGCGACCTCTGGGTGTGGTCTACAGCTCTCGCCCTACCTTTCTTGCTTGGTTGGCGAGATATTTCTCGGGGCGCGAACTTCTTATTGCGTTCTTGTGTCTGCTGCAGTGTTTGCTCTCGGTCGCTTCTGTTTGGTGGATTTAGGCAGACTGCTGCATAGTGGTTGAGGCAGTTGCACTTGTGGCACGTTGATCCCCATGTGGGGCAAGATTCTCCTCTATGTCATGGACCACCGCACCATTTGCATGCGTTGTCTCTTCCTTGCAACGTTTGGGGCTTGGAGGTGTTTCCTCTTTGCTCGCTTTGTTCTCGGGTGTTCTGGTGCCTCGATATGGCTGCGATGTCCTCCGTTGGCTTGGGGTTGTCAAGCGGGAGTCATTGGATTGCCGCCTCAATTACCGCTACCTGGTCCTCTGTTTGTTTGCGGTGTCGTGAAGTTAATTCCTTTGGGTGCTTGACTTAATACTTGTTGTCTGCAGTGCTGTGGATGAGACTAGGCTTTCCGGCGTGTTCATGTTCCTTATGGAACATTGGGGGTGTGGAAACGAGGCTCTGCTTCCTCGTTTGTTGATTTGGAACGTTGGGGGTGTGAAACTGAGGCTTCCGCGCGTATTGATACGCGGCCTGGCGGGATGTTGTTAGGCCTCATAGAGTGTTGGGCCTGAAGTCACGGCTTTTCTCTCCCCCAGCATGCGGATCTGCGGCTCGTGCTGTGAGCGCACAGGGCTCTGACACTGATCCTTGTCACCAGTGGGTGGTGGCACCTGACATGAATGATGGGCCTGACTAGGCCAGATGGCGCAGCGCTAGGCTGCACACAAAGGAACACACAGCCACTCGTGAAGCTGCGTAAACCCGGACTATATATAACACTATGAAGAAATTGATGAATTAATCCATTAACAAAGGGACATTTGTAGTGCAACATATCAACATTAATCTCCCTAAAATGCTTTATTACTCAAAGGATAGCTTCCCAGCAAATTTCGACAAGGTATGTGTTGGCATTGTATCACTGCAGTAGGTATGTGTGCAGATGTGAATGTTCACAGGATCTCATTTCATTTCTAGGGTGCATTGGCTTTCTTTTTTTCTGCGGTATAGGAGGCTTTAGGTAGATGAGCGTTTTAGTTTTGCTGCTAACGTATTTTGGGACCTCTCATCAGATAACTTTGTGTATGAGACAGGAAGCTTTGAGGTTCTTCCAGGCTTACTTGGGATCCGAGCAAAGAAAGTAGGAGTTAGTGCGAGGGTTGTTTCTTGTCTGGCATTTTTGACAATTTTAGCTATTTGGAGTGAGAAGATTTGACATTTTGTTATTCAAAAAGTGGCGATAGCTGGGGACAAGATGAGAATGATGATTGTTTCCACCACAACCAGGCAGTCCGTCTGACTAAGACAGATCATTTGCCACATACTTATTGGAGATCTCCCGCTAGCACTATATATTCTCTTGGTGGGCTTTAAAGGCTAGGACATGACATCTAGATAAATATTGAATCCCATCAAGTTTGCATAACGATATGTTAATGTTTTATTTGGAAAAAAAGGAACATTAACTGTACTTGCCAGACACATTGCTATCTTAACACACAACAAAAGACATTTGTGTGTGCCGATGCAATATACTTTGATTTTCCTTTTCCTATCCTCTGGCAAAAATAGAATCTACACACATAAATTGAGCTGCCGGACCCATTCTGCATCAGTGAGTATTATCAAGCCAACACACGAAGTTGCCCGGTCGCATGTCACTGGGGCTGCATGCATTGCAACCAGGTGATGCAACACAAGCATGGCGACGCAAACCTGCACTCTGCTGCTCAACATTACTATTGTAAGACTCCTGGTTTTCTTGACACTAATCTACCACCTTTGATTCAAATGATGTTTCTAGCTTAATATGGGATGATAAGATACATTTAATGAAAATGCCATCACGTATCCTTTACTGAATAACATTACATTGCGTATAATGTTTTATTTTTCAGGCACTGGTTTCAAGATGGAGTTTGTGCTGAATGATGTAATCTCGCAGACCAGGTCCTTCGCCTCTCAAAAGAGTCCTGAACCCAACACTACCAGCAATACAACCAGTACTACCAGCAGTACAACCAGTACACAAAGTTCAGCAAGTACAGCCACTACAACCACTACCAAAGCAGCTGCAGTGGACCCCAACCATGGCACATCACTTGCTTCTAACACTGTTTTCCAGAAGATGGCTCTCATGCTTGGTTTCCTCTTAGGGAGGCAATTGCTTCCGGATATCTGCATCGCTGTAACTGTTGTCGCCGTTCTGAGCATGACTGTGGGTAAGTTTACAAGTGAATGGATTCAATATTCTCATTCTGAAATCAGCACCGAAGGTAGAGAAAAATAATGGCAGACAAAGAGGTTGATTCTAAGTGCAACCCTAACAAATAGAGAAATTTTCCTCAAAATGAATCTGCATGTTTCTGAATTCGATACACAAGAGTTACTGTCACATTTTTAAGCATTCCCACAAATGCTTTTAAATATCTAAAAGTCACTCTGGTCTCAAGCATAATACACGAGACCGCAAGTACATCAATAAGTGATGCACTCATGGTAGGAATTTGTTTATGGTGTGTTAATGTTATGCATACCTTAACGTGAAACAAATAATAACAAAAACAATAATAACATTTTTAAATAATGATTCATGCAGGATTGTTATCACTTTTACCTTCTGTACTAATAGGTGTTGTTATTCCCCAATTAAATGGTACTCAAACTAGGCCTAAACAATATTTTCTTTGCTCTTAAAGCTACTTTTGAAATAGTCTCTCTGACAATATGGGCTGTGCATTTTCTTAACTTTACTCTCCCATGTCCCAATCATTACTCATGAACGATGCCCATCTCGTCAAGTCAGGGGAATCTCTCTGCAAGATGACAAACCTCTCTGAGGCTCTGCAATCTAGGAACCAGGAATAGAGGGTGAGGGGGGCCTCACATTAGGTGCAGAAAGGTCTTACTGAAAATGGTGGCTCTTGGAAAGAAGCAACATCCAATGATAAGGTACAGGTACTGGAGGACCTGATGTTGGACTCGTTTGACAGCTGAGCGGAAGGATCACATAGCAAGGATTCCCCAACACAGGCTCTATTTGCTCTCACAAATGCAGCATGAGCAGGATGCTATCTGAGGCCTGGAGTGGAGTGGGCTACAATATTGCACTTCATGTGGATGCACATATTTAAGATAGAGTAGCAAGGTGTGCCAAACCATCTAAATTCCAAGATGAGAGAATTAATAAGAGCAAAGAAGGCTGGTAAAATAAGCCTTGTAAACCTCTTCGTCTCCAGAAAGGAGAGACCCAGGAACCATGCAAGGCACAAGCCACACTTCCTGTGGAGGCTGGCAAAGAGGAGGGGATCCCTAAGGACAAGACTATTGTCTCTTTCATCAGGGACTAGTGGTTGGCTTTGCTTCTCAGACCATAAAACAGAAAACAAATAAATTGAGAAATATTTAGACAGTATCTCTGGTTAAGGTTTTGAATCACATTGGACAACTCAGAGGTCTCTCTAAACCAGACGATTCGGGACCCTACTCATAACCAAATAACTGCCAATTCAATGAGGTCATAATGCCAGGATACCAGTTGATATCTGTGCTGACAAGAAAAATGCTCAGAGTGCAAGGTGCCAGAGAAGATCTCCATGTCCAGGTTCATGGCTAATCTGTATCCCTTGTGGGACCCTGGAGAGGATAGGTTGCTACATATTGATTTGCTGCTCTCCAGTCGGAGGTCAGTCTTCAATGTTTATTGTTGAGCTGTCACTGAGAGTTTTTGCAGATAGGTAGATTCAGTTCTCGGCAACAGTTATGCTGGACCTCACGGATGTATGTCTATTGATTGAATTTAACGGGTGGACATTTTTTGTCTCCAATTTTGTTTATTGAATTTTTTACTACAGAATGTGGGGGGAAACCCTAAGCATCCCTCTCCCAATTTCCCCTCCCACAATCCACTCTCACCAGTATTGCCACATCCCAACCTCTATATTTTGGTGGTAAAAAAATGGTTAAAATGTTTGAGCAAAATCAAACTCGACCAGTTAGGTTTCAAGCAATAGACCCAATACCAATCTTCACCTTTCCCTTTCCCTGATAGTATACATTTAGCCCATTCTTTGTTGGTAGTGTTGCAAAACCTATTAAATGTGATATTGAAAAGCACATAATGCTCAACATTGCTAGATCACATATATGGTCAGGTACGCTGGTAGCAGACCTGGGCCCTCATTACAAGTTTGCCAGTAAACCGCCGGTACGACCAGTATCTCACCGGCAAACTCACCTTACTGTTTCCGCCGCCCGATATCCCTGTGATTCTGGAATATTATGGGTTGTGGCATTAGTAACGGTGCTGGTGCTTCAGTGAAAAATCTGCCGGTAGGGGCCTAACCTACCGACAGGCCTGACCTGCCGGTAGTTCACTGCCCCTACCGGCAGACTTGGAGTAAGCCGGTCCAGGAACTATTCCGGAGCCGGTTGTACCAGCCATTTTACCACAATTTTCCCTGGACCGGCTTACTTGTAATGAGGGCCCAGCAAAATAGTTGCAGCAGTAGCTGTAACACGTTATGTGAATATCATGGGTTGGCACACAGACCTGTCACAATTCCACGCCGCCCTGAAGATACAACTTCAAGGTGTACTCTTATTCATGGACCAATTGGAGGAAACGATACACGACATGGTTAAAGAAAAGAAGCATTCACGAGCATAGGAAGCATCCGAAAGCCTACTTCCACATTCTCCAAGCCATTCTTTTTTCAGCAGTCTAGCTGTGATAGAAGAAGAAGAGGCAACTAGGAGTAGTGTAGATTACCCATTGCAAAACCGACTTTGGTACTGGGACGAGGAAGAGAGGATTAGAGGCCTCTAGCTATCTGGGTCAGGTAGGTTCCTTTAATCGGGACGGGCAAGGTCAGGCAATTGAGGGTGATTTGAATCAACTGCAGACCCTTATGAGTGTATAAAAGGTGTAAGCAAGAGCAGCGTGGAAGGCAGCATCGTGAGCATCAGGAGACTTGCATGTGGAGGAAGCCGTTGTGGTCTAGGAGCCAAGATGCCAGAAAAAACCCTGAGGACTCGCGGAACCCAGAGGAGCTGGGAGTTGCAGATTCTTCGAGCCCGGGGGCCTCGCAGTGCTGGTGAAATCAAGAATCAGCATGAAAAAGAGAGGGCGAGCAAGTCATGCTCGCCCAAGTCAAGTCAGCATCACGCTTCCTGAGAGAGAGAGAGGAGGAAGCCGCGGGATCCACAGGAGCACACTGAAAGGTAACGGGAGTGTCAAAGCAATGTTCTGAGATAATGAATTGTACTGAAATAATGGGAAAGTATAATGTGAATGCCGAAGTGAAGGAAATCAATGTTTTGAATGGAATAACAGCAATTGAACATTTATTGAATACCAAACTAAGCAGAAGCAATACTTCAATGGATTGCTTTTCTCCCGCAGATTCCTCATCTGATAGATACCCTCATCCAGCTCTGCTGCTTCAGAAACTTTTCGACAGGGGGGCGTAGTGTATCTCGACTCAGCTGTCGATCCGTCTTGCTCGGTGCTCGATTGTCCACTCCGGACGTGATGTCGGGCATCGTATATATACCACGTCACTATTCCCCATACCTCAGTTCCTTTTTTCTGCACGCTCGCACACAGCTTGATGAACACAACACTGATTCTGCATTTTGGCTAAATTCGTAAATTTTTAAACCTCGGCCGCGATGTCCTCTCCCCGAAAATCAGGCTTTAAAAGGTGCACCTACTGCCATTCCAAAATGTCGGTGACCAACCTGCACAACATGTGTTTGTGGAGTCTGGGTGTGGATCACCACACAGAGGTATGTGCATCGTGCTCCAAAATGTACTCGAATTACATAAGAAGAAGAGGCGCCACCGCCATTGACACAAGTCTGACTCGTCATCAGGAAAAGGTAAGCCCTCAGCTGTCCCGACCACTGGAGAGGAGTGGGAAGATTTCAAGAAACAAATGCTAGAAATGTTTAAGACACAGGCTGCTGCAGGTGCGGGTCTGCCCCGAACAGCAGGCCTTGGCGGTGAAAGCGGCGCTCAGCACTCCCGACTCCACGCACGCCAAATCGTTGACACCATCAGCGTCGGAGAAGCCTTTGGGCTCGACGCCAAAAATGGTGCAGAAACCATTGATGCCCGGGCCATCTCGAGAGCGTTGCAAAGCTGACATTCCTGATGTCACGGTGGTACCCAAGCCCCGATCAGCCCTGACTGCCATTCCGTTGACGTCGAGGGAGAAACCCTTGGAGCGACTACCGGCGATGGATCCTTTGTCCCTCTCTCCAGGTCGGGATTCTTTGAATCCATGGCGTCAATTTTCCATGCATACCAGGGTGTTGACCATGGGGACATCAATCCCATATATGCAGGGTCGGGAGGAGTCGATTCTTTCGATGACCAGGACACATCGCCAGATGTTGAGCTTTAGCAAAGTCAGCCCTATACTCACACCCATGCTAAGTTAAGGGCCCAGGTAGAAAGGGTTGTAGACACCATAGGTCTGAAGTCATTGTCAGTGCCTACCCAGGGCTATGAACTGACGGACATAATGGGTGAGGTCCTGTGACAGAGTGTAACATGCCACTTAATCCGGCAACTGCTAATCCCCTAGCCTCCTTGTGGCAGCATCCCTGCTCCAATCCCGTGGTCAACTCTAATTCTACAGGGAAGTACAGGCTGGCAAAAGGAGACTCATCATTTCTGGCTTCTCACCCTTTTCCGAAGGGCCTGCTCTGCAAGAAGCCAAAATGTCCACCAGGCCTGCAGCCTCCACTTCTAATCTGCCTTCGGATAGAGAAGGCAAAAGGTTGGACGCTATGGCCAAGAAGGTCTTTATTTCTTGCAGCATAGCATTCAAACCAACCAATGTAGCCTGTGGATTTGCTAAATACTCTTTTGGTTTATGGAAAGCTGTGGAGCAGGCATCTCAATACATTCCCGAAGGTGAAATGCAGGAAGGATTTACACGGCTGATGGAAAATGGGAAGGAGGTAGCCAAGCAGTTGTTGCAAACGGGCCTGGACGTGGCCGACTGTGTTTGCCGTTTGATGGGGTCGACTGTAGTCTTGAGGAGACAAGCTTATCTTAAGACCTCTGACTTCTCTCTGAACGTTCAGAATCGGCTACTGGACATGCCTTTCGATCGAGAGTTCCTTTTTGGCCAGAAGACGGATTACTCTTTGGAAATATTTAAGAAGTCGAAATTAGCGCAAACCTGCCTTCAGCTTTGCCTTAGAGGCAGAGGCTACAGGTGCTATCTGCCTTACCGTAGAGAGGCGCAGCTCCCACAAGCCAGGCAGGGCAGACGCGTTTCTTGTGTCCCGGTAGGGGCAGAGGGGCTTCTAGATGCCAGCAAACAGTGACAGTGGTGGGGGCAGCTCTGCCCTCCAAGCCGCTGTGATTTCCCCTCCCACAACTTACCGGTTGGCGGATTGTTGGCAGAGCATTGGCCCCAATGGCAAGAGATTACCTCAGATGCCTGGGGTCTATAGCTCCTGCAGTGGGGTTATATTGTCTACCTTTCTTAAGAAAACCACCGGACAGACCCCCACCACCTCCAATCCAACTGGGATAGGAGCTCCAGTAAGAACTGCAAGCCCTGTTGTTAAAGGGTGCCATGGAAGAGGTACCTCATTAACAGAGAATCAGGTTGGTATTCACGGTATTTCCTGGTGCCCAAGAAGGGAGCTCCATTCTGTACTTCAGGGCTTTGAACAAGTTCCTGAGGAAAGACAAATTCAGGACGGTGAATTCTTTTTTAAAATTATTTTATTTTATTCAACAGGTCATTTGGTTTACAATTCGAAAACCTTTAACCCTTCCACCATTTACCAAAGTCTCAACAAATCCAAACATTGTTGGAGTCCCATTTCAATCTCTAAGAGAACGATCGTCCAATGCTCTGTACCTCTTCCTCGTTCTCTCTGAATCCGGTACCTCTAGTTTCTTGAGCATTGTAATTACCAACTTTACGAGGGCTATGTTGATTTTGATTTTCCCTCCTTCAATCAATGTTCTCCACCAATCGTCCATACTTCTAGTCGGGTGGCTTCTGAAAATGTCCCCTAGACAGTGCTCACGTTCCTGCCTTAGGCCCCGACAGCTTAGGGTTAGATGTTTTAAAGATTCTATCTCACCAGGGAGTTCACAATCTACACCCTATATCTCTACTCATGATGTTTCTTCTTTGCAGTATTTCTCCGGTCGGCAAGACATTAGGAGTGACCTAAAGTACCAGTTTGGGAACAGTGTCAAGTATCCTGGTAACAAGTTCAGTTTCCTTGGCTGAGCCCAGAATTCTTCATAGATCTTGTATTTCCCGTTATGCTCATGGGTTTCTATCCAATCCATTGTGTACAGTTTTTTTTGTTTTATCTGGATTGTTCAGCAAATCCTCCTCTGTTTCATTGAGAATTGTTAGCATTGCTTGACACGTTTCTTGCCATTCCACTAACACAACGTCCATTTGTTCTTTCAAAGATTTTTTCAACACCCTAAAGCCTCAAGACGCATTCTCCTCCAAACACTTACGATAAAAGGACATTTTTTTCCAGTCAACTATGGCTTTCAGCGATGTTAGTGCCAGCTCTCTCCTTATTACTTGTATTGGAACAGATTTGGGGAGTTGGAGCACTTGCCGTGCTGGAAAAGACGTTGATGTTTCGGCTCCGTAGGTCAATATGGGTACTGCTTTCATTCTGTAAAATTTTATCAGAGGTATTATGGTGAACCTGCAGTATCTTCTCAATAAGATTTTCCCCTGCGCGGCTAGATTGATTGCTTTCCTTCTTAGCCCTTCAATTCTTGGGGCTTTACTTTTGGTATTGTTGATGCAAACTCCCAAGTATGTAAACGAGTTTACTTCCAAAATGTTCTTTCCTTTTAATGTCCATTCCATCTTCCTGTTTTTACATTTATTCCCTCCCTGGGGAAACCTGATTGTACTTGATGTTTCTGGATTAATTATCAGGTAATTGTCTTCCACATATGACTGTAAGGTTGTTAAATGTCGTTGCAGACCTATCGGAGTCTGATCTATCAGAACAATATCATCTGCATATAACAGTCTCCCTATTGATGACCCCGCAACTTTTGGAGGGAAACAGCGTGTAAAGTCAAATTCTTCTCCCATGTCTGATGTAAACAAGTTATAAAGTTCCGGCGCTAGGGGGCAACCTTGTTTCAGACCCGTTTTGATGGAAATTTGGTCCGACAAAGTCCCTGTCTTATCCAGCCTTACTCTGATAGTTGTGTCCAGGTAAAGTTCTTTGATGTTCTCCACAATGACTTGAGGGCATTTCCACATCTCAAGTTTATCCCAGAGTTTCTTTCTTCTGATTGTATCAAAGGCCTTAGGCAGGTCAATATTTTCAACAGATTAATCAAAAAGATGTTTAAAGCGGTTCCTCTTCCCTTGACAAAGCCAGACTGCCAAGGATCTCTCCGACCTTTCTGGATGCTCCATTCTGTTAGGGCCTTCAATAATATAGACGCAAATACCTTCCCAGCAACATCCAGGAGGGCAATGTGTCTATAGTTGTCAGGAGATGATCTCAACCCTTTTTTATAAATGAGTACCACCACCGCTGTCTTCCAGGATTTTTTTCGAGATTTTCTCGGTATGTAACACATATTTGAACAGTTGATGCAAGAACCATGTCCATTCTGGTATATTACTCTTTAGTATGGCATTTGTCAGCCCGTCTGGTCCCGGGGCTCTGGAGTTTTTTAGGTTCTTCAAAATAGTTTCAATTGACTCCATACCAATGTCTAGTCCATCCGTTCTTGTATTTATCAAGGACCTAGGTTGTAAAGGAGTCAAATTATCCTCTTGCTGCTGCGTGTAGAACTCACACCATTCAATTGCGCTTATGGGGTTCGACAGTGACACATCTTGAGTAGTATTTGTTTCGTTGATAATTGTCCATATTTCCGCTGTATTTTTGGATCTTATTTTGTCCAACATTCTCTCTGCGTCTTGATTGAGCATGGTTTTCTTATGTAAATATAGCCAGTTACGGTATCTCTGTTTCAGCTTGTGGATCTCCTTGCTGTTATCCAGGCACCCAATCTTATTTAAACGGGTAATGTTTTTCTTCAGATCTTTTTTCTTTTTCCATACAATTCTATCATACATATGGGAGTGGATCTTAGTCAGTTGGTTTTGGTAAATTTTTCCTTCCGCTCTATAACCTTTAAAGAGCGGGATATAATCAATTCTTTGTTTTTTTAAATTAAGTTCCAGGTCCGCAATCAGGTCTTTTAATTTGAGGTTTAGCCCTTTGATGTTCTCGGGACATATCTTAAGTTGTATTCCTCTTCTTGATGTCAATATGTCATGGTTGTAAGTAATGATGTTTTTATTACTGATATTCCTACAGGTGAATTTCAACAGGTTATGGTCGCTGGCGGTGGTTGTAATCACCTCCAATGTTAGAATGTCTGTCGACAGATTACTTGATGTGCATATGTAATCTAATATTTCATTTGTTTGAGCCCCCTTCCATGTTATTTGGGCAGGAATGTCCCCTTGGACCATTCCATTTAGTATCAAACAATCTCTGGATTGTATCATTTCTCTCCACCTCATTCCTCTTTTTTCTCTTGTTGTTGCTACCGCCAGGTAGTGTACCATGGCCTGATTGCCTTTGTCCAGGCAGGTGCAGTTTAAATCGCCCACCATTATGCAAAGGGGATCCGTTGAGAGAAATTCTCCACGCTCTCGAACTTCAGCACTGGCTGGTGTCAATAGACCTATAGGATGCTTATTTCCATGTGCCTATACATCATAAGCACAGGAAGTTCCTGAATTCCTCATAGGGGGACAAGCACTCTAAAACAAGGCAAATCCCTCCTGGGCATGATGTCCTCCTGTATCTTCCTTGTGCCCAACTGCAGACTGAAAATGAGACTGTTTCAGGAGGAGCTTGACAAGCAATGGGTACAAAACAGCGGATCATGGGACGACATCATGCAACTCACGCCAACATTGCACAAAGCCTTGAAATGGTGGGCCAAGGACACGAACCTGCTACAGGGCATGACTTTCCAAATACCCATGTCCACTCTATTCTAAGGACGGACGCCTCGCTGTCTGGGTGGGGCACACACTTAGGTGATCTACAAGCCAGTGGGATAGGGTCACAGGCAGAATCCTGCCTACACATAAATGTGCTAGAACTTGGGTCATCCGATGGGCACTGCGATCTTTCATACCGGCATTAACCAGACAGGTAGTGACAGTGCAGACAGACAACACCACGTTGATGCACTACACGAACAAACAAGGGGGCACAAGATCCACCATCCTGTCACTAGAGGTGCAGAGACTCTGGAATTAGGCATTGCAGCACAGGATCCAGAGGGCACCTCCCCGGCAAGGACAACATACTAGCGGACAAGCTCAGCAGACAATTTCTGCAGTCCCACAAATGGGTACTGAGCAATCAGGAGCTGGACAAGCTGTTCCGCAGGTGGGGCAAACCCAAGACAGACCTGTTTGCAACATCCGAAAACAGAAAATGCAGTCAGTTTGCTTGCAGGTACCCAGAGAAATACTACCTGGGGGACGCATTCTCAGTGGACTGGAGGGGAAAGTTCCTCTACAGCTTCCGCGCGACACCGTTAATACCGAGGGTGCTCTGCAGAATGATCGAATAACCATGTACCATGATCATGATAGCCCCGACATGGGCACGTCAAATATGGTACACTGCACTACTCCAGCTGGCACGGGAGACCCCCATCCGGCTCCAACCACATCCATATCTACAGTCGCAGCACAAGGGCAAGCTGCTCCACCACGACCCTGCCAGTCTGTCTCTAAGGGGCTGGTTCCTCAGCAGCAAAGACTCCACAAATGCGCACTAGTGCCCAAGTGTTGGGGCATACTCCGAGCAGCCAGGACTCCTTCCACGCGGCAGACTTACGCCAAGAAGTGGAAGCGCTTCACGGGGTGGTGCACAGGTACAAGTACAGACCCTTTCTCAGCACCGGTTGAACAGGTCCTGCCCTATTTATTACAGTTGGCAAAGAGTGGGTTAGCACTCTCATCTAACAAGGTTCACCTTTCAGCCATCTCTGCTTATACCACAAAA
The DNA here is from genome assembly GCF_040938575.1 of Ambystoma mexicanum. Taxonomy (NCBI): domain Eukaryota; kingdom Metazoa; phylum Chordata; class Amphibia; order Caudata; family Ambystomatidae; genus Ambystoma; species Ambystoma mexicanum. Next base: position 1,403,016,432 of record NC_090933.1, read on the forward strand.
CGTCACCAGGACTCTCTGGTCTCGAATCCTGCAGTCAAATCATTCCTGAAATGTTTGATGTACACCTTCCCCAGAGAAAGGAAAGCCATCCCTTCTTGGACTCTTAACATAGTTTTGGCAGCGCTAATGAGAGCGCCCTTCAAACCCATCCACAGATGTGACATAAAGTTCCTATCTTGGAAGACAGCGTTTTAAGTGGTCATCACGTAAACCAGACGCATTGGGGAACTGCAGGCACTTTCAATCGAACCTCTATTCATCATTTTTCAAAATAATGAAGTCATCCTCCAACCTTACCCTAGATTCATCCCTAAGATCATGTCTGAGTCTGTTCTACACTGTAGGAATTGACCGTATTGCCTACTTTCTCCGGCAACCATACAACTGCAGCAGAGAAAACACTGCATTCACTGAACGTGGCTAAAACACTAAAGTTCTACATGCAAATGACAAAAGACTTCAGGGCCTCCAAGAGGCTTTTTTGTCCCGTTTGAAGGACATGGCAAGTGTTGATGCATCTACAAACAGGGTCTGGCTCATTGGGTGTATCAGGATCTGGTTCGTTGGGACTCCAGCTGCATTACCAACTGCCACCAAATAAAAAACAACCCGCTACTGTCAACGCCGGCAGAGCATTCCACCAGGACAAGATCAGCTTAGGCAGAGTTCAAAGCAGGAGTATCTAGAAAGGACATATGTCGAGTGGGTATTTGGAGTATGCTCCACATGTTCACCTGACATTACTGCTTGGAAGAAGACAGCAGAAAGGAAACAGCAGCAGGACCGGCAGTGCTTCAGCACCTATTTGCTGAAGGTAGGAGCAGCCTCATGTTCTTTTAATGTTCTCTTCTTATCCCGCCGACCCGTTGCTGGTGTAACTGTTACGTGTGTGTGCTAGGCTCACTTTCTCTAAGGGAGTTCTTCTACTGTTAAATGTAGCTTTACAGTAATAGACAGGTTATATATTGCATATATATATATATATATATACAAATGTCTTGCCGTCAGACATTGGGGTCATTAATACCTGGGCGGTAAGGGATACCGGGCACCAGTAAGGAGACCGGTGCCGGTAATCCCTTACCGCCCTATTCCAAGGTCCCTTGGCAGGGACCGTAAGGAACGTGTGGTCTGACCACACGCCCCTTACGGGTCCCGCTAAGGGACCAGGGCACTAATAATGGGCTTGCAAGTCACAAGCCCGTTATTAGCGCCCTCCCCATTCCCATTGGGCCCTATGGGGGCTCAAATGGTAATGGGGAATGGTTTGTGCAATGGGGACTTACCAGTCCCGCCAGGGTCGGACTAGACCAGTAAATACCCATTGCACAACACCGGACACAGGCACGGGTATGGGAGGCAGCCATGGAGCTAATAGCTCTATGGCTACCGCCCAGGTCGTAATGAGCCCCATGGTCATACTACTCTTAATTGCTTGGTATTCTTTTCGAGCATGTGAATCTATGAAAGATCCAATGCTGTAGAAGTCTTAGTTACTTACCTGTAACTGTATTTCTCCAGCATTGGTATCTTTCATAAATTCACAGGCACCTTCCACCCCCTTGGGGAGGGGCTGCTCCTTTTTCTCCTGTCAGTCATCAACTGTCAGCCTACATGGTTCAAAATCCAAAGTTGGCTGACTGAGGTGGAGCCTAAGCTCTGCCACCTCATTGGTTAGGGTCTAAAAGGACCAAAGGAAGTGGAGGGACTGCACAAGTGAGAGGCTACACAGGTCCTATGGGCTGAGTGTGTAGCATTTCCTTAAAGGGAAATTATTTAATATAGTATATAATTATTTAAATTACTGAGGATTTCTAGTCTGACGACAAGGAATATTCAAGCATGTGAATCTATGAAAGATACCAATGCTGGAGAAATACTGTTACAGGTAAGTAACTAAGACTTCCCCTCTGAGGGGAGGCAATGCAGCTGTGGTTCTGGTTGCTGGAGAACCAAATCTCGGTCTCACCAGTTCATCTGGCGCGGACAGAGAATGGCTTGGTGGATGCTCTGAGCAGGCAGAGCACGGTCTCACACGAGTGCGAAGTGTGTCAGGAGCTCTTCTCTCTCTGGGGTACCCCGGCATTGGATCTGTTTACCACAGAGTCCAACAGGAAGTGCAGACAGTTTTGTTCGAGGGAATTCCCTGTGAACGGCGGCCATGTCTTTGTTCCAAAGGTCCCTGGATCAAGGTTCTTTCTTTACAATCCTGGTTGTGGCCCAATTCCTGAAGGACCTTGTGAATAAGTGTCCGCCAACGCCCTTTGTTGTCCCAGATTGGGATCTGAATCTATTTCTGACATTCTTGATGGCAGCTAAGGAGCTGTTATTCCATTGGTTCTCAGGAGGTTGACAAGGTTTCGAGCAACTATGATCTTGATTGCCCCGGATTGAGTGAGGAGGGCGTGGTACTCGGACCTCCTGGATCTGACCATCTGTCCGCCTCACCGGTTGCTTCGGCGGCCGGAACTTCTAACCCAGGCAGAAGGTCAGGTACTTCACCTGAATCTGGAGACCTTCAACGTGCATGCGTGGCTCTTGAGAGAATGAGGATATGATGACTTGGACCTTTCTGAGGAGGTACTTGCGGTGTTGCTGGCTGCACGCAAACCATCTACAAGATCCCTGTATGCGTGCAGGCGGAGAAGATTTGAGGCATGGTGCAGGGGACGCGAGATCGATCCCATCTCTTGCCCCACCACTACAGTGATGCGTTCCTTCTGTCACTGGCCTCAGCAGGCCTTCAGGTTATCACAGTCAAAGGATATTTGGTGGCCTTGTCTGTGTTCAAAAGGTCCCTGGGTCAAGCTTCTTTCTTTACGATACCAGTTGTGGCCCAATTCCTGAAGTAAGTGCCCACAAACTCCCTTTGTTGTCCCAGATTGGGGTCTGAATCTATTTCTGACATTCTTGATGATGGCTCCTTTCGAGCCCGGCATTCCTGTTCTTTACGGCTGCTATCCTTGGAAACAGCCTTTTTGATTGCGATTATGTCAGCCAGGAGAGTTAATGAAATATTTGACTGGTTAATTGTCACCACTCTACTGGAAGGACTCGTGTGGATATCCCACTAAATTTCTTTTTATTTATTTTGTATAGAAATTTTTTATGTTTGATTTCTTCAATAATTCTTGAGAAAATAATTTATTATGGTAAAAATGTTTTTATTCAATCATTTGTATTTTTGTGAGGCCTTTAGCAAACATTATACTGTTCAATGCATTTCGGTCAATAATAGACCTTCATCAGGAACTGTTAATAGTAAAGAAAAGAATAAATAAATGATCAACTAGGGTTTTTGTGTAATTTTGCATTAACAAAAGAAATAATCATATTTTCTGAATTGTAACTATACATATTATGAAAAGAGTACCTGTGTAAAACGTTGCTTCAAATCCTTGGCCTGATTTACTATATTTCCTTATTGGTAATTCCAATTTCTCTTCACTCAAGCACGTTTGTTTATGTTAGCCGTTGCATGTCTTTTAATGTCACTTCTTTAAACTTCCTGGTAATATAAATAGTGACCAAAATATGTTCAAATTCTAACAAATATCATGTATAAATTATTCTGTCGGTTAAAGTTCACCCTCCCCACAGGGGGAGTCTTACCTGTTGTGTAAATCAAAGTAATAGCATCCGGGCACCTTGCTCGCGTGAAAACGCGTTTCTGGTTGTCCCGTTTGCTTTTATGTTGAAAAAATGGCGCCGGCACGCAACGCGGTGACGTCATCAACGTGATGACGTCATCGCGCGCCGGCGGCCATTTTGAATTAGTCAGAAATCGTTGTTGGATCGTTGTAAATAGTTATGTACATATGTAAAGCTCTTTAAATAAAACCTTCTCATTGTTAAACTCCAAGGGAACCTCCTAAGATTCAACATACTTGACAATTAACCAGTCAAATATTTCATTAACATTTTTTACCTCCCTAAGCAACGGGGAGGAATCTGGCGACAGGACTAAATACCTCATCAAGTACAGACTACCTTATTAACTAACAAGTAGTGCCCACTCTTTCTCTTATTTGGACATTGTCAGCCAGGAGAGTTAGCAAACTTTAGGCTTTGTGTTGCTAGCTCCCGTTCCTATACCTTTTTCGGGAGAAAGTTTCCCTAAAAGTAAGGCACGGTTTTCTTCCGAAAGTGGTTTCTAAGTTCCACCTCTCTCAGGCCATAAACCTTCCGGTCTTCTACCCTCCTCCACACCCCACTAAGGAGGAAGAATGGTTTCATTGCTTATACCCCAAAAGAGCCTTGAGCTTTTACGTTGCTAGGACATCCAAATTCTGGAAATCTGATCAGCTGTTTGTGGCCCATTCTTTTTCGTGGAAAGGTCTAGCTGTAATAAAGTATACTCTGTCAAGATGGATTATTTTTTACATCACGGGATGCTACCAGTCTGCAGGCAGGGAGCTTCCTGCAGGCATCAGGGCACACTCCACAAGAGGGGTCTCAACTTCTACGGCCTTACAGAGGGGAGTTCCCATTAGGGGCATTTGTCGTGTGGCCACATGCTCATCCATGCACACATTTACCAGGTACTATTGTTTGGATGTCGTCTGCAGGGCTGATGAACGTTTTAGTAGGGCAGTTGTTCAAAATCTGCTAATGTAGCACTTTCTGCCCGCCTCTGTTGTCCTAACTGTTTGGGGAGTCTATCAGATGAGGAATCTGTGGGAGAAAAGCAATCCATTGATGGAGAAATTACTTACCGTAATATTCTTTCTATGGATTCATCTCCCGCAGATTCCTCATCACCACTCCCATGTCATGATGCCTAACCCCAGGCATCCGGACCAAGCCCATCAGCCCCGGGAGCAGGCATCTAGACATTTAATAAAACCTCAGCAGCCCCGGCTAGGGGCTATCTGGGTTCAGTCCTGGCGCCTTAGGCGCCAGGCTCATAGTAGAAATCAGTCCTGGCGCCTAAGGCGCCAGGCTCATAGTCATTACTTACCTCAGGCAGACCATGCTGCAAATGACTCCAATCCAACATGAAGCCTGAAAGGGACTATTTTTCTACAGGGACTATTTTTTACTCGGGTGTGGTTCTAGGGACTTCTTACCTGGGACTACTTTTGAGGCTATTTAAACCACGCCCGACCACCAACACACGCTTCGCGTTATTCTGCATCCAGCAGCGTAACGCTCACCGTGCCTGCAGCCTGCATCCAGTCTTCTACCACGCCTGCCTCGAATCCGGAGCTCCTAAAACAAAGAGGAAAGAAAGGGACAAGGTTAGAAAACAAACTTATTTCTATTCCACACCTGATTCTGGATCCATCTCGTCTCCGGACCTGTAAAGAACATCATTTCTGCACGCACCACACCTCCAGCTGCAACGCCACGCCATACTCACCAGTCTTCACAGCATCCTTCGGGTCGGTGCTGCCTCCATCATTTCTTCGCCGAACTTCAGCACCTAGGAGACAAAAGAAAACCACAAGGTGAGCCGAGGGAACCAACAAATATAATTCTTACCACCATAGACTTACCTGATTTACCACCGGAGGCATCCTTTTGTGATTCTCCATATTTTCACGTGCCGCATCTGTAAAGAGAGACAAAACAACACGTTTTCCACGTGCAACATTTACCGGACAGCGCCGGGTAATACAGACTCTTACCTGAGCGCCACCAGCTGCCACAAGAGCATCTTTTCACGAGCCAGCTGCAAGACAAGAAAGGAAGGGGGGAACAAGAGTGAACATCGGACATATTGAACTCTATGAACTTAATACTTACTGGTCCTCACCAGGAACCTCAGAGTCAATACTCTCTGGAACTCTCCCAAGCCTTCAAACCAGTGAAGTAACTGGAATCGACACGCCCCTGCAAATCCACGCAGGATGGAGAGCTCATCTTTCAAGAATATAAGGTGAGATTGCTGTGAGGGCATTTCGGAGGTGATTAGTTGGGGAGGACTGTGGGGGTGCCATCACTTGAATCCACAAGTGGCTAAATACATCTCTCCACTTGCAGGAGAATATTTCTAAGAGTTAAGCAGACAAGATTAGGAGGGCAGATCCAGTCAGTCATCGCTGCACTACGCATCACGTGGGTGGAGACCGCAGCTGTCCGGGTCCGACCGACGCCCCTGTAGGAGCCAGGTGAGCGTAACAGAATGCGAAGCCTATCTACAAATCCCCACCCGGGCCTTATGGAAACCTCAGAAACTGACCAACTAGCCCTATTGTTAGGGGAATTTAGGGCAGAAGTGCACTTCACGCGCCAAGAGACTAATGCCCTCAGGAGGGAACTGATTGTGTCAAAGGAGCGCACTGATGATCTTGCTAGACAATTACTGCAAAGCCAAGCTGGGCAAACACCATTACCTGGATTCGGGGGGAATCCAACCCCTGTTTCATCGAGCAATCCTGTGCAAGTGGTTCTACCAGGGAGCATTCCTTTAGCTCCACCCGAACGTTTTGCTGGGGACCCAAAAAAGTTTGCCGTGTTTATGAACCAATGCCGCTTGCACTTTTTATGCAGACCTGGAGCTTTTCCGAACGACCAAACCAAAGTAGCCTTTGTACTATCATATCTCAGTGGCAGCGCAGCTGATTAGTCAATTCCATTAGTTAACCAGGATGACCCTCTTCTTCGGGATTTTCAAGGTTTTCAATTGAGCATGGAAAGACTATTTGCCAGACATTCACAGGGACAGGCCCTGGATAACGAACTTTTATCATTACGGCAAGGTAACCAGGATCTACTAACCTATATCGCCACTTTCAATAGGTTAGTGGTGGAAACCGGATGGCCAGAGGTAAAACGAATTACATTATTTCATCGTGGACTTCGGGGTGAACTCAAAGACGTTTTGGCCCAAGTTGTGAACCCACCTCAGGATTGTGCAGAATATATAGACTTAGTGGTCCAGTTAGACCACCGACTTCAGAATAGAAAGGCTGATCGGGCTATTCGAGAATCGGGTATTGGTTAAATCCAATGTTACCCTCAAAGGAACAGATGCATCAGAACCGTTGCAGATCGGGGGGGTCAAGGGACCCTTAACTCAAAAGGAAAGAGAAAGAAGACGGCAGATGAAATTGTGTCTTTACTGCGGGGCCTCGGGACATTTTCTACGGGATTGCCCTATAAAAACATCTAAAAGAGTAGTCGGAGTTGCTGATAAAAATCAAACAGAGCCTGATTCGGGAAACGACCACGCCCGACAAGCATAGAGGTCCGCTTGCCGAGCTTGAAGAAGGATACTCAGACCTCGCACTTCATCATAACAATGGTCCTTATAGATCCAAGGCAGCCATCACGTATGCACGCAGTGAGGGCATACATTGATAGCGGGCCATAGGAAACTATGTGGACCACGAGTTGGCTTCTAGGATGAATCTAACTCTCTGCAAAAAGACCACTTCGGATGTCATCACCACAGTCGATGGAACTGAAATTGCCTCTGGGTCTGTAACTCATTCCACCGCAGAGATGACACTATTGGGTCAGGATGGGCATCGAGAGACTATTGTGTTTGATTTAATCAAAGCCCCGCAGTTCCAAATAATACTGGGGATACCTTGGTTGGAAACACATAATCCTTGTATTGATTGGCGAGAGAAGAGAATAACCTTCCCGGATTGTGCACATACTTGTTACCCGAAAAAACCCTTGAACCAAGGCCTGGCCACAGTCGCTACTCCAGTCGTGCAGTTACCTCAGGAATATCAAGAATTCCAGGATGTTTTCCAAAAGGAACAGGCAAACACCCTACCACCTCACAGATCATATGATTGTCAAATCAATCTCATACCCGGTGCACAACCTCCATGTAGTAGGATCTACGCCCTTACGGAACCCGAAAACCTTCACCTACGACAATACTTGGACCAATACCTTGCTAATGGCTTCATTCGTCCATCCAAGTCCCCTACATCTTCAGCTTTGTTCTTCGTGCCTAAAAAGGAAGGTGACCTCAGAACGTGCATAGACTACCGCGCATTAAATCAGATCACGGTTAAGAACCGATACCCATTGCCTCCGATCCCCGAATTACTAGACCAAGTAAAGGTAGCTTGCATCTACACTAAATTAGATCTCCGAGGGGCATATCATCTGGTACGTGTAAAGAAAGGCGACGAATGGAAGACTGCTTTTCGCACTAAGTACGGGTTATTCGAATACCAGGTGATGCCCTTCGGGTTGTGCAATGCACCAGCAGCCTTCCAGTATTTTATGAATGATGTCCTTTGTGAACTCATTGACGTCTGTGTTGTTGTATACATAGACGATATTCTAGTGTACTCCTCTTCAGAATCAGACCATGTGAAGCACGTTCGTGCAGTCCTTGAGAAACTACACCAGCACAAGTTATATGCAAAATTGGAAAAATGCGTTTTTCATGCTACGGAAGTTGAATTCCTTGGATTTATCCTGACTCCTAAAGGAGTCCGAATGGACTCTCGAAAGGTGGATGCAATCCTCAAGTGGCCATCACCCAGTTCAGTTAAAGGGGTACAAAGCATGCTCAAATTTGCTAATTTCTACCGCAGATTCATTCCGGATTTCTCACATGTTGTACACCCTATCACAGCACATTTGCGAAAAAACAAACGCTTCTTGTGGACCGAAGAAGCTGAAAAGGACTTCCAAGAGCTGAAAGCGAAATTCACGTCTGCACCTGTCTTAAAGCATCCACGCCCCGAACTTCCATACATAGTTGAAACTGATGCATCCAGTTTAGCCATGGGAGCTGTCCTGTCCCAGAAGGATCCTGAAACCGGTCAACTTCACCCAGTAGCATTTTGGTCCAGAAAGTTCTCGGCACCCGAGTTAAACTATGCGGTTACCAATAAAGAATTATTAGCCATCAAATCTGCCTTCAAGGCTTGGCGGCATTATCTTCTCGGTGCCAGGCATACCATTACGGTAATCACGGATCACCGGAACTTGCAGTATTTAAAAACAGCCAAGGCCCAATCGTCGCGTCAACTTCGATGGGCATTGTTCTTTGTCGAGTTCGATTTTGTGATCACTTATCGACCAGGTTGTAAAAATGGCAAGGCAGATGCCTTATCCAGAATAGGGATGGGAGAAGCATATGCGAACCCGGAACCGGTGCCTATAATTTCAGAGCCAAGAATTCTTGGCATAACCACTCTACAGACACTAGAGGATATTCAAGTAAAGATCCAACAACTCTTCGATCCAACAGCCCTGCAGGACTGGGTGAAGAAAGGCTCGGACTACTCAGTCATCAATGACCTACCTTATTATCAAGGGCGATTATTTCTACCACACAAGGAACTACAAGAACTAGTCATCTCCAATTATCATGACACCCTGATGGAAGGACACCCAGGTATCGCAAAAACTGAAGCTAAAATTAAGAGACAATTCTGGTGGCCCACCTGGCGAAAAGACATAAAGTCATTTGTAATGTCTTGTGGCATTTGCGCCCAAAACAAAAGTCAGAAGAAAAAAACAGCTGGCCTCTCACAACCCAAGATGGCCCACTTTATTCCTCTAAAGGGATTACCTTCCTCAATTCTGGCCAAGGAGTTCCTCGAAAACATTGTTCAAATACACAGATTTCCTTCCGTATTGGTCTCTGACCGAGGTAGTCAATTAATTTCACATTTTTGGAAGAAATGTTGTCAACTTGTGCAAATCGACGTGAGGTTATCAACCAGTCACCATCCCCAGACCGATGGTCAGACGGAGAGGACCAACCAGACCCTTGAACAGTACCTACGTTGCATGCTACACCAGACCGAAAGTAATTGGAAAGATATTTTATGGATTTCCGAGTATGCATACAATAACTCTGTACATTCAGGAACCGGACAAAGCCCCTTTTATACCATATATGGACATCACCCTCGAACCTCAGAACTAGATTCGCCTCAGCATTTAGAAATGCCTGCAGTTAGTCATTTGCATTCTACTATTACACAAGCCTTTAAAGAGGCAACAGAACATTTGAAACAAGCAAAAGAGAAATATAAGAAAAATGCTGATCAAAATAGAAGTGAAACTCCACAATACCAGATTGGGGATCAAGTTTGGCTGGCTACAAAACACAAACCTCTGAAGGAAACTCAGACTTTTAACCCTAGATATTTGGGACCTTGCACTATTAAGGCCATTATCAACCCGGTAGCCGTCAAATTGGAATTACCCTCTAATATGCGCATTCATCCTGTCTTTCATGTTTCACTTTTAAAACCAGTTCAACCAGGAACAAGATTAACCAAACCACCCGACCCCATCTTGATAGATGGAGAACCTGAATTCGAGGTAAAACATATCCTGGACTCCAAGATGGTTAAATCAAAACTTTTTTATTTAATCGATTGGAAGGGCTACGGACCACAAGAAAGGTCATGGGAACCTAGTGACCACGTCCATGCACCTCGGTTGGTGAAAAGATTCCATCGGAACTTCCCAGACAAACCAGGGCCCAGGGGAAGAACAACTTTAGGAGGGGCCTTGGGGGGGAGTGCTGTCATGATGCCTACCCCCAGGCATCCGGACCAAGCCCATCAGCCCCGGGAGCAGGCATCTAGACATTTAGTAAAACCTCAGCAGCCCGGCTAGGTGCTATCTGGGTTCAGTCCTGGCGCCTTAGGCGCCAGGCTCATAGTAGAAATCAGTCCTGGCACCTAAGGCGCCAGGCTCATAGTCATTACTTACCTCAGGCAGACCATGCTGCAAATGACTCCAATCCAACATGAAGCCTGAAAGGGACTATTTTTCTACAGGGACTATTTTTTACTCGGGTGTGGTTCTAGGGACTTCTTACCTGGGACTACTTTTGAGGCTATTTAAACCACGCCCGACCAGCAACACACGCTTCGTGTTATTCTGCATCCAGCAGCGTAACGCTCACCGTGCCTGCAGCCTGCATCCAGTCTTCTGCCACGCCCGCCTCGAATCCGGAGCTCCTAAAACAAAGAGGAAAGAAAGGGACAAGGTTAGAAAACAAACTTATTTCTATTCCACACCTGATTCTGGATCCATCTCGTCTCCGGACCTGTAAAGAACATCATTTCTGCACGCGCCGCAACTCCAGCTGCAGCTCTGCGCCATACTCACCAGTCTTCACAGCATCCTTCCGGTCGGCGCTGCCTCCATCATTTCTTCGCCGAAGTTCGGCACCTAGGAGACAAAAGAAAACCACAAGGTGAGCCGAGGGAACCAACAAATATAATTCTTACCACCATAGACTTACCTAATTTACCACCGGAGGCATCCTTTTGTGACTCTCCATATTTTCACGTGCCGCATCTGTAAAGAGAGACCAAACAACACGTTTTCCACGTGCAACATTTACCGGACAGCGCCGAGTAATACAGACTCTTACCTGAGCGCCACAAGCTGCCACAAGAGCATCTTTTCACGAGCCAGCTGCAAGACAAGAAAGGAAGGGGGGAACAAGAGTGAACATCGGACATATTGAACTCTATGAACTTAATACTTACTGGTCCTCACCAGGAACCTCAGAGTTAATACTCTCCGGAACTTTCCCGAGCCTTCAAACCAGTGAAGTAACTGGAATCGACGCGCCCCTGTAAATCCATGCAGGATGGAGAGCTCATCTTTCAAGAATATAAGGTGAGATTGCTGTGAGGGCATTTCGGAGGTGATTAGTTGGGGAGGAATGGTGGGGGTGCCATCACTTGAATCCACAAGTGGCTAAATCCATCTCTCCACTTGCAGGAGAATATTTCTACGAGTTAAGCAGACAATATTAGGAGGGCAGATCCAGTCAGTCATCGCTGCACTACGCATCACATGGGTGGAGACCGTAGCTGTCCGGGTCCGACCGACGCCCCTGTGGGAGCCAGGTGAGCGTAACATCCCATCCATCCCCTCTCAGAAAGTTGGCTCTAAGGTGACCACTTCTATCTGGCTAGTCAAAACAAGGGCGGGTCTGGGAAACTCTCTACCAGCATGTACACAGCTCATTGACTTGTTATTGCGTAGATGGCCCATGGGAGAGTTTCAACCAAGTCTTTAGCTCACTGTTCTTTTCACAGAGAATACATTTCCCCGCATATCAGTCTTTGTCCTGCCCAGGGGCAGTCCAGCACTGAAATGCTAGGCAATTCTCCTCTGAACAAGAGTACCACAGCAACCCCCTACACGTGTTTCAGCCTTGTTGGGCATCATCAGTGAGGTGAAGCTATGCCTCTCTAAGAACAGTGAGCAAGGGGTCCACGTCTGGCTCGCCCTGGTAAGTTAGGGTGAGACCCAAAGTTAATTTATGCAAAACGGGGGGGTCTGGGAAACTCTCTACCAGCACGAACACAGCCCATTGACTTGTTCTTGGGTGGATGGCCCCTCGCAGAGTCTCAACTTAGTCCTTAGATCACTGTTCTTTTCACAGAGAAGAAATGTCCCCGCATATCAGTCTGTGTCCTGCCCAGGGGCAGTCCAGCACCAAAATGCTAGGCAATTCTCCCCTGAACAAGAGTACCACAACAACCCCATACACGTGTTTCAGCTTTGTTGGGCATCATCAGTGAGGTGAAGCTATTAATAAAGTTGTCTGTCATTTCTCTTTGTACCATGTCTGTCTCACACATATAGTAGTTAACATTTACAGTCGGTAGTTGCTGCAGATATACATTAGATCGTTACAAAAGGGGACTCTATTTACAACACTCCATTTACTACTTGCAAGCTACTAAAGATAGCATATAATAGTTAACATTTACAGTTAGCGGGGAACATATAACAGTGTGCATTGAGAGGGCATATGGAGACATGGAATAGATGGGTGGGTCGTAAATGATTTCAGCGGGATTATCTTATGCAGCGTGACAAAGGTGCTTCTTGAAGCTAGGGTATTGGTTTCTTTTCTGAATTGCCTGGATGGGGCCAAGTCTGGTGATGATGGGTTTGAGGTTCCATTCTCTGATGGCATATGCTGAGAATGCATTGGGTGTGCACCAAAAAAACAAGGAGACCCGCCACATTTTTAATAAACCTGGGAAATTTCTAAACAAGACACATGAGTATTTAAGGGGTTGTAGGACATTTGGTCGAAAACAATTGGTCGACGGGACAACTGGTCGACACCATTTGGTCGAATGCCAAATGGTCGAATTTTCTTTTTTTTTTTTTTACCCCTTTTTTGGGTTTTTTGGGGGGGTTCCCCCCCCCCACCCCCTTTTTTTTTTTTTTTTTTTTTTTTTTTCCCCCACACGAAAACCCACAAAACACATATATAAATAAAAAAAAAATTCGACCATTTGGCATTCGACCAAATGGTGTCGACCAGTTGTCCCGTCGACCAGTTTGTTGTCGACCAAATGACCGGACACCTATTTAAGGAGATTAGACAAGACTATGAAACAGAATTCACATCCCAGCCCACAGTAACCAGCCTCATAATTACACCATATCTTCAAAGGCCTTACATGTAAATAGCACTGGAGGGAGGGATTCAGAATTTTCTGCATAGGGACATTGCAAACGCTCGTATGACTCAGGGGGAGACCGGGTATTTTGATAATCTTTCTAACCTAGCCCTGAAGAGGCCAGGAGGCTTCAGATTAGTCATGGATTTGAAGAGGTTTAACTGGGTTGTGGCTACAACACATTTCAAAATGAAATGGAAACAATCCAACCCATTATTACATTAATCTGCCAGGAAGACAATCTGGTATCCTTACGACCTAATGGGCTCACCTTCTCATTATCATTATCAACTGTATGTTCCGTTTCTGAGTTTTGGTGTGGGAGAGCCCTACTATCCGTTATTTCCAATCCTATTGAGTTGAACTCTTCCCCTAACAGTGATCAAGAAGATGCTGGCCCGGGGGACGTGGCCAGCAGGCACACGATGAGGACGTGATTCCTCGGTGCTCCGTGGCCGCCAGCTAAATCCTGGATAAATCCTGCAATATTCGTGACAGATTCAAAAGAAAAGTTGCTTCTCCATTAGCGGACGCCGGTGGCCGCGTGAGGTGAAAGTGAGAAGGGAAACCGGAGAACGGAACAGAAGATATCGCCGAACTTGGTTGTCTGGGCCAGGAACAAATCTATAGCAAGATGGCCGCCGATGGGCCGAAGAGCGATAGGACACGCCGCGGCCCATCGGAGAAGGGATTGGGCAACACCCCCCGTGGCGGTGTTCAGTCGGCGGTGTGCTGCTGGGGGACTACGCGACTGTGTTGCCGTTGGCTGACGGGATCAGGAGCCCCGGACTGCGTGCTATCCGGGCCGGCACCGAAGGAGGAAAAGGAGGACAGGGAAAACCCCCCCGGGCCACGGGAGGAGCCCGGTGAGAAGGCCCGGTGGGGTGGAGAGCTCCGTCCCGCCCGAACCCTGGGCGCTGCTGCGCGGGCGGGAGACGGAGACGCATATTGGGCCCCGGGTGCACGGTGCTTGGGCACAGGACGCGCCGGCCCGGAGCAGTGGGGACTACGGCCCGGAGCAGACGGAGATCCGCGCTGCGCAGGAGGGCCTCATAGAGACGCATCGGCGTCGGACGATCCTTGGTGGTGGCGTGTCTGCAATGGTGCTCACGGCGTGAGCTCCGGCCCCTGGGGCACGGCATCCGCTCTGAGCATCGCGGGCTTCGGGGCTGAAGTGGAGGAGGAAGAGGGCGCCGGCCGCCGGACTGAAATCTCCCTGGAGAAGGACGCAACGCCCATCTGGAGAGTGTGTCTGTGGGAGCGTATGACACGGAGCGCTCTAGGTTCACGGACGCTCCGTGCTCCTGGATCCACCGGGTCCCCGCCGAGGGTGCCTCCCAGTCCACGGATCCTGATTCCCAGATCTGCTTGTGGCACCCCCCCCCCCCGGCGTGAGGACCGGTCCCTGCCATCCCACAGAGACATTTGCGGGCGCTCCGTGTTACGTTGAGCGCCCGCTGGCATCCGCCATTGAGAGCCGGTAAGTAGGGGGGGAGAGGGGCTCGGCGGCTGATTTTGGATTGTGGACACCATACTGTGAGAAGTGGGGGAGTTCTATACCGCCCGCTCCCCCACCCGGCCTACTGCCCATGCTAACATAAAGGGCAGACAATCAGACTTGGATACGGTATTGGGAGGGGGAACAAAGACCCCCGAGTGAGCCTCCAGGCAGCAACTACCCGATATAAATCTCCTGACTGGGCGGGAGAGAGGGCGGATTGGGAGAATAAGGAGACCCGTTCATCGGAAGTAACTGCCCCCACTGCCACTGAAATACAACGGGACCGTTCCAGCAATCAGCCTGCAAACGGCGGGACTCCTTCGGCGCTCGGCGCCCTACTGTAACGCCTGGGGGAAAACACTCAGGGGAGCACGGAGCAGCTTAAACTGAGATCAGGGAAGCCTGGGACACTACCAGGATAACGCAAGACTCACAGAATGAACCACCCCCACATGTTGGGACACCCTATAAGTAGTTAGACTCGGCCTACTTGTTTTGCTACGATATACAACTAAGCAGCATAGACCATCCTCTCCCCTAACGGTGAGGGACAGTAAAGTGATCCAGACACGCTGCAATATTCCACACAGCTCAACCTGCCGTAACTCGGCAATTCTGGAACCGATACGTGCGTCCCACAACTAGCTACTCGTCATAAGCGGACTGTGTGTCCCCGAGCATCTGTGACTGTCAAATCCCAGGTGGAGGCCTACGCACATGGTGTAGGCGGAACATAGATGTAGTGTGGGGTTTGATTCATTTGGTTAACAATACACGGCAGTAAAACCCGAGGGCAACCGCCCTCATCGCAGCGGTAGCGGGCGCTCACGCGAACTGCAGCTGCCTTCCCTCCCCTCTAGGCAGGGCTTTTGACTCCAACATCGCTTTGCCAAATTGACAAAATGGGGAAGGATAAACCTAGGAAAACGGCGACACAGAGCAGGATCGAGCAGTATGCAACAACACCCGTGTCTCACTCCCCTGAGAGACAGTCATCAACGGAGGTGGATTGCACGGGAGAGGAAATCTCTCTTAGAGACATAATGAGTGCCATTGCCAGTTCTAGAACATCGATGGAGAAGAAGATGGATAGCATTGGGGAGGATGTGTCCCTGTTACGGCATGATCTGCAGAAACTAACTTCATGCACAAGCGAAGCAGAGGCACGGATATCCAAAACTGAGGACAATATGAGGGGGGTGAATCGTCAAATGTCCAACATGCTAGCCCAAATTAAAACCCTGGTGGCGAGAGCAGATGACAGTGAGGGCAGATCCCGGCGAAACAATATTTGCATTCTTGGCCTTCCGGAGAAAGCTGAAGGGGACTGCATGGAGCTATTTCTTGAGGAGTGGTTGACGAGCATATATGGGGCGGAATCCTTTTCCAGATTTTTTTCCATCGAGCGGGCACACCGCGTTCCGAGTGGCAGAGTCATACCTGGCAAGGCACCGCGTACAATCATTGCAAGACTCCTGAACTACAGGGATAGAGATGCAGTCCTACAATTAGCAAGGTCAAAGGGGACGGTCACATACAATGGATCAAAAATTGCTTTCTTTCCTGACTTCACCAAAGAGGTGCAGAAGGCGCGACAGTCCTTTGACCCGCTTATAACACGCTTACACTCACTGGGAGTTAAATATGGGCTAATGTACCCCGCCCAGCTTAAAATCTTCCATAAGGACACGACAGTACATTTTACCGATCCGAGAGAAGCATGGAACTGGGCTGAGACACATATAGAGGGTGACTGGAGTGCCGAGGGGAGAAGGAGGAGAGAACCAACCAGACCACAGCCGGAGAGGCCGCTGGACCCAGAACCCCAGCAGCATCTACATCCGGTGATCCCGCAACAGGGCAATGAATGATGAGTCCCGATGCCACCCACACAAATTTTCATGTAGCAAACGTGAACCAGGGAACCTAGCAGCTACTCCCCTAGAAGAAGTAACAACTCAGGTTCAGTTACCCTGGCGACATAGTTGTTAAGCGCCAGGAAAGTTCGGGCGACAGATACTTCATGTTGGGGAGGAGTATTGGGAGGGGGGAAGGGGAGTTGTATTATGTTTGTTGGTTACCGGGGATTCACATTAGGCAATGTCCATGGCGAGCTCACCGATCGCACAATGTTTGCTGCCCACGCTCCCACCAAATACGGACAACGTTTTTCCGATCAGACATACTTCACACCCGCAGAGCACAACACTATGAACCCCTAGATAATAATGACTATACAACACCACAGCGACCCCGATAGCCACATCACGCAAGCCTCCTTGATGCCTAGTGGACGCCAAGGGTCTCTTAAGCTCCTCACTTGGAATGTGAACGGGATGGGCACAAGTATAAAACGCCGACTGATCTTGCAATTTCTTAATAGACGCTCCCCTGAAGTAGCTCTTCTAACTGAGACCCACTTGGTGGGCTCAAACTGCCAGTTTTTTCGAGGTTTCCAACTATCGAGTGGCATACCACGCTGGGTATACGATGGGGTCCCGGGGGGTCCTGATCCTCCTACATAAGCGACTCCCCTTTGTATTATCTGCTGTGGTGCAAGACCCCAATGGCCGTTTTGTAATGATTCGAGGTGTTCTTTGGGGGGAGACAGTGGTCATTCTAGCGATATATTCCCCACCGGGGTTGGGGGAGGCTTTGCTGGGGGAGGTGACGGCCTTGATCGCGCAACAACAGGCGGAGGTGTGGATCCTGGGAGGGGATTTCAATGACGGCATGTGTAATACACTCGACAGAACACATATCCGCAACCGAAACCCGCACCAACCCACACGGCTGGCGACTTTTGCGTCGGCGCTCGGCCTGAGCGATGTGTGGAGAGAGCTACACCCCACAGAGCGGGGATTCTCCTTCCACTCGGGAGCACACGCATCTCTATCCAGGCTAGATTACTTTTTCCTCCCAACCCCTGAAGCGTATAGGATAGAGGAGGCAGAGCTCCTCCCCCATGGCATATCAGATCATTCTCCCTTGGAAATGACGCTCCGTATGAAGCGTCCCCTACCCCCCAAAACGTGGAGACTAAATAGCTATTACCTGGGCCTCCCTGAATTTGTGGAACATATCACTCTCAAGTCAGACAAATTCTTCGAAATTAATGCGGGCTCGGTGGAGGACCTAGTGATACTTTGGGACGCACATAAGGCAGTGCTTAGGGGTGAAATGACGGCCTGGATATGTAATAACAGAAGAGAACATCATAGGAAAGTATCGGAGGCAGAGGCTGAGGTAGTAAAATGGGAAGCTAGTTACATTGCTGATGCTACCCCAGAAACACACTGCTCCCTGTTAAAGGCCAGAGCTACTTTGCACAACAAAGCACTGGATAATGCTAGACAGGCACACATGGAGTCGAAAACCAGAATTTATGAGCAGGGGGATAAAGCGGGTAAATTATTGGCTTGGCTGGAGCGACGGGAGGAGGGGCACAGACACGTTAGATTGATTACGGACAGCCCAAATGGACCTGCCCAAACAGATTCAGAGATAGCGGAGGCATTTGCCAACTTTTATGCCGCGCTTTATGCCGCCCCAATGGCCCCCACAGATTTATCTCTACTGGAGGATATCGTGCTACCGCAGCTGTCGGATGTCCAAAGAGCACACCTAGATAGGGAAATAGACAAAGCCGAGATCGCGGAGGCCATGACCCAACTGCAATCGGGGAAAACACCAGGCCCGAATGGCTTCCTGGCCGAGACCTGGAAGAAGCTGGGCACCAGCAAGATGGCGGCCCCCCTCCGCGAACTGTTCCTAGCCGCCAAGACGCAGGGCACCCTTCCCCCGGATCTACGGACCGCGAATATTGTGGTCATTCCCAAACAAGGGAAACCTCCCGACCAGTGTAAGTCGTATAGACCGATATCGCCCATCAACAGCGAAACCAAAATCCTGGCTAAAGTATTGGCCACTAGGCTTCAAACGGTCATATCGGCACTGGTCCATCCGGATCAATGCGGCTTCATGCCGCAGAGGTCGACCAGAATGAACCTACGCCGTTTACATCTGTTACTGGAAAGGGCCCCAACCCTTAATACACCACTAGCATTACTGGCAATTGATTTTGAAAAAGCGTTTGATTCGGTGATGTGGGAAAGTCTCTGGGCAATAATGCGGCGTATGGGCATAAGCGAAACCTTTCTCAGCTGGGTTCAACTTCTATACAAGGCCCCTTTGGCAGCAACCAGGGTAAACGGGTGGACTTCTAGAACCTTTCCACTGGGCCGGGGCACTCGACAGGGCTGCCCACTGTCCCCCCTTCTCTTTGCCCTGGCAATTGAGCCACTAGCCTGATGGCTCCGACAGGTTACTACATGGTCTGGGTTCCAATGGCCAAACGGACGGGAGGATAAACTCTCCCTTTACACAGATGATTTACTGTTATACCTAAGTAACCCGGACCAGGCATGCCCCATCATAGCCCGAATGCTGACGACCTACGGGACTTTCAGTGGCCTCAGG
Organism: Ambystoma mexicanum; assembly: GCF_040938575.1. Lineage (NCBI taxonomy): Eukaryota > Metazoa > Chordata > Amphibia > Caudata > Ambystomatidae > Ambystoma > Ambystoma mexicanum. The sequence continues at coordinate 1,403,035,797 of NC_090933.1, forward strand.
GTAAACTGGGGGAAATCAGTCCTCTTCCCAGTTAAAGGCGACGATCCAGCAATCCCCCGGGCCGCCCCATATCGAGTGGAGAGGGAAGGTTTTCGTTACCTGGGTATATGGGTCACAGGGACGCTGTCAAACTATGTGCTGCATAACCTACATCCGCTGGTTGACCGCTTTGCCGGGGACGTACAGCACTGGATGCTCCTGCCACTAACACTCATGGGGAGAGCAGCCCTCTTTAAGATGATGGCTCTTCCGCGCTTCCTCTACGTCTTGCAGAACGCCCCATTAGCCATACCAAACTCTGAATTCACTAGAATAGAGGGCCTCTTGAGGAAACTGATATGGAAGCGGGGGCAGCCCCGGATAGCACTTGCCACGTTGCAGCGCTCTGTTTGGGAGGAGGGATTGGGAGTCCCACATCTCAGGTCCTACTACTGGGCCAGTCAATTAAATATAGTCAACGACCTCCTTCATGGGGACCCAGAGCTTCCACATATCGGAGCGGAATCACCTATTGCCCAGGACATTCCACCAATTCGAATTCTGTACCAGAGCCTATCCAGACCTCCCGCACAAACCACTACATCCCATATCACGACCGTCTGGAGGCAGGCCCATAGGCACATAGGCTGGGAGAACAGGGTTACCACGGCGCAATCACTATGGGGTAATCATATGCTGGCAGAGGTCAAAAAGCTGACCATATGGACCCGGTGGGTGAGGGCCGGGATGACAACAGTTGGGGATGTTATAGCGAATGGCGCCATCCATTCGTTTGAAACGCTCCAACAGAAATTTGGACTTCCGACAACGGAACAGTATCACTATACACAACTAACACACACTCTCAGGGGTCACATGCAAGAACTTGCTGATGCACCAGATTATACACCCTTGGAACGTAACTTGCTCACACAACATATCCCCACCAAAGTGACGACTATACTGTATAAAGCCATCAATGCATTCGCCACGCCGGAGTTGTCCAACCTCAAAACTAGATGGGAGCGGGATGTTGGGAATATTGACCCTGAGGACTGGATACAGGTCCTCATGCACCCTCGTGAGATCGCAATAGACTCAAGAATAAAACTGGTACAGCTCAAGATACTTCACAGGGTTTACTACCCCCGGGTGGCCCTTTTCAGTTGGGGAAGGGCAACAGATCCCAACTGTCTGAGATGCCGTGGGGAGGAGGGCACTTTTTTTCATCTCCTCTGGGAATGCCCTAAAGTTAGGGATTTCTGGACACAATGCTCACAAATACTCACAAGGACTTTCGAACAAATGGGAGGGTGTCTTTCTCTCCACGGCAATGGGCATGATGAAGAGGGACATAGCACAGAAATGGGGGGCCACGGAATGCCCAACAATCGACCAATGCTCAATGAAATGGACATCTGCGCGATGAAAGAACACAGAATATACACGGCACGGAGGTGCCCTGCCAAAGCTATTAAAATTTGGGGAAAATGGGAAGAACGTGACACCTGAGGCTTATTAGGGGGAAAGCGGTCGGGAGCACAGGGGCATTATTGGGAACATTATGAGCAATATACTACTGGAGGTGAAGCATGGAGTCATGGACAGGAACCAACCTAAGGAATCAACCCGGAATGGGGGGGCGGAGGGGCCCGGGGGGGGGGGGTAAACTATTGATATGTTATATGAAAGTGTTGAAATATCCAATAAAATATGTTTATTAAAAAAAAGATGCTGGCCCTGGTATTGGCACCTCTTCACTTCAAAGGTCTATCACTGTATCCTTAGTTTGATGTCTGGCTAATTCAGGCTCATTTCAGCAGAGATGTGAGTGTACATTTATAATTGGTCTGCAAAATCCCGGCGCATCACAATTATATCCACAATTGGCGAAGGTTGCAACTATTGCCCTAACATAACTTTCCATTCATCAGGCCACGATTCCACACACAAAAAGAGATGCTGTCTTCCCTCTATCCCCCCCGGTAACAAGGGATCCAAACTACCGGCAACTCACTACGCATAGCCAAATCAGCCACAGCAAGAACATGCTTGAGGGTCCACAGACACATTTCATCATGTGTTTTTGAGACTCTATTAGCCAGGCCCCAACTTTGCCCTCCCGTTGTGTCATGTGGATAGGTGATGGAACACTGCTTCACATTGCTGCAAACAGAATATATTTGTGACTCAGGATCTCAGGTTGTTGCTCCAGGGGTGGGGGGGGGTTACACGTAGACAATATGCTAAGCGGTTTCTCCATTATTTATTAAGCTCTCTGATAATTACCATAAATACTAGCCACCACTTTGAAATCCAGGTAGATCCTGGCCTGGTGGTACTAAATGAGGCCAACAAATAATTCAGCTAAAGGGAACTGTTGGCAATTGTCCTAGAACTAGAGTGCTTCGTGACTCAGATCAGAAACAACCATGAGCTACCAAGTCAGAACACACCACAACATTGACTTATGTTAAAAGGTAAGGAAAAATGGGATTGAAGAATCTGGCAGATATTGCATTTTGAATTGGTGAGAACACTGCCTCCTTTTGATAAAAACTAGTTCATTTCAAAGGAACAGAGAATGTCATTGCATTCAGACAATGGAGTGTTTGCCTCCACTCATAGCAACTATCTGTGAAACAGAAAACGTATTGGGCCTCATTCCGAGTCATGCCGGTAAGTATCTGTATTTTCCGGCATGGCGTAAAGTACGACACCGTGCTGGTTGAAGTCCGAAAATTACGGCCCATTCCGAGCTCACGGACACGCGCTTTCCGCCATGCCGGAAAAGGACCGCGCGGCCTGCCGCAAAACCCCCCGAAAAACCCCTACCGGCATGCAACCGACACATAAAGTACTACACCGCCCTGTAAGCATTAGCGACAGTGCATAACGGTGACCGTAAATTACGGTGACCGTAATTTACAGAAACCGTAAATTACGGTCTCCGCCGAAAAACGGATCCGGAAATTACGACATCGCACAGGAACGGGAAGGAGAGCGGCGGCCATCTTTAAAAACACAATCCATTGCCATCCGCAGCTGCCAGCAGCCCTGTGAGGAAAGTAAAGTCGTGAACCGGACCAGGCACCGCAGGACATGCCGAAAGCACCGAAAAGGGCGGCGGATCGCGTCCGCAAGGTGAAATTCTCCACCGATGAACTGCAGGTCATGGTAGACTACCTTGTAGAGCATGCTGATGTAGTTTTCAGCGGCGACATGCACAGGGAATCAACCCTCCGCAAGAAGACCATCTGGGCGGAACTGGCACAGAGGGTGAGCGCTGTTGGAAGCTCCCCCCGCACCCCAAGGGACTGCCGCAAGCGGTGGGACGACCTGCGGGTGCGGGTGCGGGGCCTCCTCTCCACCAACCGCAGCCAGGCCCTGCAGACGGGAGGTGGGCCAAGTACACAGGTCCAACTAGAGCCGTGGGAGGAGACCTGAGCGCAGCTCATTGGCACGGAATCCATAGAGGGCGTGGGGACCATGGAGTGCGGCGGAACGACTTCTGCAGAAGGAGGTGAGTGTTGACAGTGCACACTGGCAATGTCCATTGCATCATGCAAACTGACCCAGGGGCCATCGAAGGCACCCTCTCGTGTTGCCCTCCCCCCATCCAACTCATCCCCCCATCCAACAAATGCTGAGGCAAGTGCCGCCTAATGCTGGCCCAAGTGCGAGTACATAACGCACATCACCCATACTGGACTGACTTGCACAGCCCATCATGCACACCGTCCAGCCTGGTAGGCATAGTACCTGCCGAAATGTACATGAACAGGGCACAACGAATCACTCCCAAACATGTGTATATGTCATCACCATGCACATGTACCACTGCCATAGCTACCCCCCAAACTGAACAACCCGTGAATGACTGAAATGTCCATGCAACCATGTATGCAAATAGGACATAGCACATACATGTAACGCTCACCTGATTCTCGCAGAGGTGCCGGTCTTGACTGGGCGACTACCGTATCTTCAAAGGTGATGTGTAGCACCCGGTTGGCTCTTTGGGCTGGACCTCTGTGCACTGTATGCCTGACTTGAAGAGTAAGATGTCTGCAGATAGAAAATATGGGATTAATGAACTGGGGTTATTGGGGTGTCCCTATCTCTTTCCTTTTCTCCTCTCCTGTAGACCCCCAAAGGTTAACGCTCTCACCTTAGGTAAGTGAATGCCGAGCTCTCCATCTGCCTCGGGGCAGGGTGCTGTAACCAGTTCCTTCACTGGATAGGTAGCGCAGGCCTCTTGACTTCAGAGGACTGTTGTCCGTCGTTTACTGCACGAACGGTAAGTTTCAAGTAATTCTAATGTCTTTAAAGTCTTTAGTAATGATGTCTCTTGTTTTGCAGGGTTCCGGCGATGGCGGATGACGGGCTGAAGTGAGTTGAAGATGGAGCCCCTGTGATGGATAGAAGCGCCTAGAAGCACGTAAGTAAGCGCTTGTTGTCTGCTTCACGATGCGCTCTAACTGTCTTTTTATTTTGCAGGTACAAGTTCGGAGCGGCTGCAGGGTGCCGGAATACCCACTGGGTTAGATGTGGAAAGGAGTAATGGCACGTGAGTATTAAAGTTCCCCAATGTCTTTAAACGCACCTTGTTTTGTCTTTCAGATGCGGGATGCAGCGCCGAAGGCCTCCGGAGCGTGCGAAGAGTTGGTAAGCTTTTGTCTTTCAGATGCCGGAATGCAGTGTGAAGACCTCCGGAGCGCACGAAGAGTAGGTAAGCCTTTGTCTTTCAGATGCCGGAATGCTAACCTGTTCTTTCTTGTCTTTATAGGTGTTGCTGAAGACTGGATTCAGGATGGTAAGCCTTTTTCCTTAGGCCCAGGATCAGATGCAGAAGACACGATGAGCGTTCTGCTGCAGAGGATGCAGAATAATGCAAAGCAAGATTCATCCACCGGGTGTGGTTTAAATAGCCTCCTGTAGTGCTTAGGTGTCTCCTTCCATAGCCACGCCTAGGTAAGAAAAGAGTTCCTGCTTTCCAGAAGAGTTCCAGTGTTCTGAATCTAGGGAGTGGCTCCTGCCCCACCCAACAGGAAAAGTAGTTCCAAACAGAAGAGGATCAGAGGCTCAACTGGCAGGCAAGTAAGCAGCATGGTCTGCTGCAGGTAAGTCCACCCAAGCATTATGAGCCCGGCGCTTCCAGCGCTGGGACTGGGCATATTTATGAGCCTGGTGCCACTGGCGCCAGGACTGGGTCCAAAAGGTCCCAATTGGGACTGGTTGGCACTCGGAAACTGGGTTATGGATCTGCTTCCAAGGGAGTTGGGAAAACCCTGACCTTTTGGAAGCAGAGATCATGACAGTACCCCCCCTCAAGGCCCCTCCCAAACCGGGCTTCTCCGGGGGTTTTGGCTTGTCAGGAAATGTTCGGTGAAATCTTTTGATTAGGCGAGAAGCGTGGACATATTCAGCAGGTTCCCAGGATCTCTCTTGGGGGCCGTAGCCTTTCCAGTCAATTAGGTAGAATAGTTTAGATTTGGAGATCTTGGAGTCCAGAATGCTTTTGACTTCAAACTCGAGTTCTCCATCAACTAGGATAGGTTTTGGAGATTTGGTTAGTCGGGTTTGAGGTTGCACGGGTTTTAATAGAGAGACGTGGAAGACCGGATGTATCTTCATGTGCGGGCGCAAGTCCAACTTGACCGCTACTGGGTTTACTATGGTAGTGATGGAATAGGGACCAAGGTATCTTGGGTTGAATGTGCGTGGCCCTTTTAGAGGTAGATATTTGGTGGATAACCAGACTTGATCCCCTACTTGATATTGAGGGGCTTCCTTCCGATGTTGATCTGCTCCTTTCTTGTATTGTTCTTTAGCCCTTTGAAGGTGAGAAACAGCTTCCTTAAAGGCTTGGGTGATTGTAGAATGCAGGTAGTCTACTGCTGGTGCTTCAAGATCTTGGAGGGGATCCAACTCCGAGGTTCGAGGGTGACTGCCGTACAAAAGAAAAAACGGGGTTTTCCCAGTTCCCGAATGGACAGAGTTATTGTAGGCATATTCGGCTATCCAAAGGATGTCTTTCCAAGTTTTTTCAGTTTGTTGCAGCATGCAGCGTAAATACTGTTCCAGAGTTTGATTGGTCCTCTCGGTTTGTCCGTCGGTATGAGGGTGGTGACTGGTCGATAGTCTCACATCAATTTGAGCCGACCGACAGCAACTTCGCCAAAAATGAGAAATAAATTGACTACCTCGATCCGAAATTAGAACCGAAGGAAAACCGTGCAGTCGGACGATGTTTTCGAGAAATTCTCGGGCCAGAGTTGCTGCTGTTGGCAAGCCTTTGAGCGGAATGAAATGCGCCATCTTGGAGAATAAGTCCACGATTACTAGAATCGTATTGTATCCGGAGCATGGAGGTAGATCGGTGATGAAGTCCATAGAAAGCGTATGCCAAGGGCGAGGTGGGATGTCAATAGGGCGTAAGAGGCCTGCTGGTCTTTCCTTTTGACTCTTGTTTTGGGCGCATACTCCACAGGACATTATAAAGTCTCTGATATCTTTTTTCCAAGACGGCCACCAGAAGTAGCGCTTGATCTTTTGAGGTCTTGGCCATACCGGGATGACCTTCCATTAAAGAATCGTGATAACAAGAGATTACTTTTTTCTGTAAATCTGTGCTGGGTAGGTATAATCGTTCTTGGAAATACAATAAGTTGTCCTTTACTGCAAAGTCCTTTCCCGGCAGATGCCAATTCTGTATGTCTGCTGGAGTTACAAGTTGCCTGGCTTTATCCTTAACTTCCTCTATGGATTCTGTGGCGATTACACCCAGAATTCTTTGTTCGGGAATGATTGGTACAGGTTTAGGGTTGATCAAGTGTTCTTCCACTCCCATCCGAGAAAGGGCATCAGCTTTACCATTCTTTGTACCAGGTCGATAGGTAATTATGAAGTCAAACTCGGCAAAGAATAATGCCCAACGGAGTTGTCTAGAGGATTGGGCTTTTGCGGTTTTCAAATATTGCAGGTTTCGGTGATCCGTAATCACAGTAACGGTGTGTCGGGCCCCCAGCAGATAATGCCGCCAAGCCTTAAAGGCAGACTTGATAGCCAGAAGTTCCTTGTCAGTAATCGTGTAATTGATTTCAGGAGGCGAGAATTTGCGGGACCAAAATGCCACGGGATGCAACTGATTGGTTACCGGGTCCTTTTGTGATAGAACTGCCCCCATGGCAAGGCTTGAAGCATCAGTTTCCACGATGTAGGGGAGTTCGGGGCGAGGGTGTTTTAAGATTGGTGCAGAGATAAATTTAGTCTTCAAATCCTGGAAAGCTTGTTCCGCCTCGGTAGACCATTCAAAACGTTTGTTTTTCTTTAACAAGGCAGTGATGGGCTGGACTATTCGAGAGAATTCGGGGATAAACCTGCGGTAAAAGTTAGCGAAGCCTAACATGCTTTGCACACCTTTTACGGAGGATGGTGATGGCCATTTGAGAACTGCATCGACCTTCTTTGAATCCATACGCACTCCGCCAGGTGATAATATGAATCCCAAGAATTCAACTTCAGTCACTTTGAAAACACATTTTTCCAATTTAGCGAAAAGTTTGTGTTGACACAATCTTTCGAGGACCATTTTCACGTGTTTCCGATGTTCAGATTCCGATGAAGAATAAACGAGGATGTCGTCAATGTAAACAACAACACACACATCTATGAGCTCTCTGAGGACATCGTTCATAAAATATTGAAAGGCGGCCGGGGCATTGCAAAGTCCGAAGGGCATGACCTGATATTCAAATAGCCCATACTTGGTGCGGAAGGCTGTCTTCCATTCATCGCCCTCTTTTACTCGTACCAAGTGGTAAGCTCCTCTAAGATCCAGCTTTGTATATATGCATGCTTTTCTGATTTGGTCCAGGAGTTCAGGGATCAAAGGTAACGGATATCTATTCTTAACGGTGATCTGGTTCAGGGAGCGATAATCGATACAAGTTCTAAGGTCTCCTTCCTTTTTTGGAACGAAGAACAAAGCTGAAGAAGCAGGGGACTTGGAAGGACGAATAAACCCATTTGCCAGGTATTGATCCAGGTATTGTCGAAGGTGAAGGTTCTCAGGCTCGGTGAGGGCATAAATTCTACTACAAGGAGGAGTAGATCCAGGTATCAGGTCTATCTGGCAGTCATAAGACCTATGAGGAGGTAGAGAGTTAGCCTGATCCTTCCGGAAAACATCTTGGTATTCTAGGTATTCGGGAGGTAACTGGGGAGTCTCTGAAGAAATTGCTGCCAGTGCAACACCAGGTGGAGGGTGACAAGTAGAGACACATTCTGGAAACTGGACCGTTCTTGCTCGCCAATCGATCAGAGGATTGTGTTTCTCTAACCAAGGTATTCCTAGAATAATCTGAAACTGAGGGGCCTTGATCACATCGAACACGATCTTCTCATGGTGTCCATCTTGACTTACTAGCGTCACCTCTTGAGTGGTATGCGTTACTGGCCCGGAGGCTATCTCCGTACCATCCACCGTAGTAATGACGTCCTTTACAGCCTTGGGACAAAGAGTTAGATTCATCCTCAAAACCATTTCATGATCCACATAATTGCCGATGGCACCGCTGTCGACGTAAGCTTCAATTGCATGTAATCGATCCGGATTATCAGGGCTAATGAGGACCATAGGTATCACGAAATGCGAGGTCACGGAACTGGTTTTCACGCTCGGCAAGAGGACCTCTATTCTTGTCGGGCGAGGTCGTTTCCCTGCTCAGAGTTTGTAACTTTGGTAACTGCAGCTCCTACTGCCTTCTTGGCAGGTTTCACCGGACAGTCTCGAAGAAAGTGCCCTGAGTTTCCGCAATATAGGCATAATTGCAACTGTTTTCTCCTTTCCCGCTCCCTTTGTGTTAGAGGACCTTTCAGACCCCCTATTTGCATGGGTTCCCCGGAGTCTACTCCTTTGGAAGGAGTTGGCGGTTTGGAAAATACTCGAGCATCAAACTTGGAACGATCGGCCTTCCTGTTCTGCAGTCTGTGATCTATTTGAACGACCAAGTCTATATAATCCGAACAGTCTTGTGGGGGATTCACTACTTGGGCTAAAACGTCTTTGAGCTCTCCACGTAGACCTCTATAAAACAGCGTAATCCTTTTGTCCTCAGGCCATTGAGTTTCCACTATTAGTCTATTGAAAGATGCAATATAAGCCAAAAGGTCTTGATTACCCTGTCGCAAGGAAAGAAGCTCATTGTCCAAGGCCTGCCCAATTGAATGTCTTGCGAACAGTTTTTCCATACTAAGCTGAAAGGCTTGAAAATCATGGAGAACCGGATCATCTTGATTAACTAGAGGGATCGACCAGTCTGCCGCATTGCCACTAAGGTACGAAAGTACAAAAGCTACTTTAGCTTGATCAGTTGGAAAGGCTGCTGGCCGGCATAAGAAGTGCAACCGGCACTGATTGATAAATACTGCAAACCTCTTTGGGTCACCAGAAAATCGTTCGGGCGGAGCCAGAGGTACACATTCCCAGGTAGGTTGATCTGCACTGGATTCATAGAGGATGTTGAAGGAAGATTTGCCCCTGATGCGGGTAACGGGGTCTGTCCGGCTTGTGACTGTAGCAATTGTCTAGCAAGATCGTCTGTTCTCTCCTTGGAAATAATTAGTTCCCTTCTTAGAGCATTCGTTTCCTGACGAGCTGCATGCACTTCTGCCCTTAGTTCCCCAAGTAACCGGGCTAGGTGGTCAGTATCCGAGGTTTCCATAGCGCCTGGGCGAGAGTTTTGCGGTAGGCTTTGCGTTCTGTAACGCTCACCTGATTCTCACAGAGGCGCCGGTCTTGACTGGGCGACTACCGTATTTTCAAAGGTGATGTGTAGCACCCGGTTGGCTCTTTGGGCTGGACCTCTGTGCACTGTATGCCTGACTTGAAGAGTAAGATGTCTGCAGATAGAAAATATGGGATTAATGAACTGGGGTTATTGGGGTGTCCCTATCTCTTTCCTTTTCTCCTCTCCTGTAGACCCCCAAAGGTTAACGCTCTCACCTTAGGTAAGTGAATGCCGAGCTCTCCATCTGCCTCGGGGCAGGGTGCTGTAACCAGTTCCTTCACTGGATAGGTAGCGCAGGCCTCTTGACTTCAGAGGACTGTTGTCCGTCGTTTACTGCACGAACGGTAAGTTTCGAGTAATTCTAATGTCTTTAAAGTCTTTAGTAATGATGTCTCTTGTTTTGCAGGGTTCCGGCGATGGCGGATGACGGGCTGAAGTGAGTTGAAGATGGAGCCCGTGTGATGGATAGAAGCGCCTGGAAGCACGTAAGTAAGCGCTTGTTGTCTGCTTCACGATGCGCTCTAACTGTCTTTTTATTTTGCAGGTACAAGTTCGGAGCGGCTGCAGGGTGCCGGAATACCCACTGGGTTAGATGTGGAAAGGAGTAATGGCACGTGAGTATTAAAGTTCCCCAATGTCTTTAAACGCACCTTGTTTTGTCTTTCAGATGCGGGATGCAGCGCCGAAGGCCTCCGGAGCGTGCAAAGAGTTGGTAAGCTTTTGTCTTTCCGATGCCGGAATGCAGTGTGAAGACCTCCGGAGCGCACGAAGAGTAGGTAAGCCTTTGTCTTTCAGATGCCGGAATGCTAACCTGTTCTTTCTTGTCTTTATAGGTGTTGCTGAAGACTGGATTCAGGATGGTAAGCCTTTTTCCTTAGGCCCAGGATCAGATGCAGAAGACACGATGAGCGTTCTGCTGCAGAGGATGCAGAATAACGCAAAGCAAGATTCATCCACCGGGTGTGGTTTAAATAGCCTCCTGTAGTGCTTAGGTGTCTCCTTCCACAGCCACGCCTAGGTAAGAAAAGAGTTCCTGCTTTCCAGAAGAGTTCCAGTGTTCTGAATCTAGGGAGTGGCTCCTGCCCCACCCAACAGGAAAAGTAGTTCCAAACAGAAGAGGATCAGAGGCTCAACTGGCAGGCAAGTAAGCAGCATGGTCTGCTGCAGGTAAGTCCACCCAAGCATTATGAGCCCGGCGCTTCCAGCGCTGGGACTGGGCATATTTATGAGCCTGGTGCCACTGGCGCCAGGACTGGGTCCAAAAGGTCCCAATTGGGACTGGTTGGCACTCGGAACCTGGGTTATGGATCTGCTTCCAAGGGAGTTGGGAAAACCCTGACCTTTTGGAAGCAGAGATCATGACAATACACTAATGTTGTCCCTCTCTCCTACCCCCACAGGCACAGACCATGACAGCACAGAGCCCCAAGGAAGCGGGCCAAGCACCTCCGCGGGTACTGGCAGGGCCAGGCCGAAGCCAGCAGCCAAGAAAACCACCTACGGAAAGGCCACTTGAAGATGGCAGACCAGCAAGCCACACAACATCCGTGGCAGCAGCCGAGCAGACCCCTACCTCAGCACAATCGAGCATTTCAGGGGAGGCTGCCGCTACCGCACCAGATGAGTGGGAGCCCAGCCCGCCACCCATCCAGGGGCCCATGTCGGAGGACGACCAGGAGAGCATGCAAATGCTGGAACCATGCCTCGTGACACTGGCGTCATGCAGTGACTCCGGGGATGCACCATCACCAGTGCACAGCCTTGAACTTGACCCACTGGGGTGTGACGTCGTTCCCCCCAGTCCACCCATACAACCCCCTGCACAGCATGCTGGTGCAAGTAGATCATCCGATGGCCCCCCTTCACCTGACCAGTTCAGAGTTCAGCAATTGAGCGATCTCATAGGGAACTATATTGAGGATAATCGCCAGACCAGGGCTGGACTGCATGAGGAACTCGATCAAATGCGCCAGTCCCTCAACGACTGCACCACCAGATTGTGCGACTCCCTGACGGACAATACAACCCGGCTATGCCATGTCCTCAACCGCATTGCTTGAGGCAGGGAGTCGAAATACGGAGCCACAGCAGGAGGGCACGTCCGAGACAAGTGAGGCCACGCAAGGCAGCCCGGAGAGACGCCTCCGGCGTTCCTTGCGCAAACGGGATTTGCCTCCCCCAGACAAGGGCTCCAAGGGACATTAGCCATTCCTGCCACATGTGGTCCCAAGATTCTACATGGGCCGACTGCTCGAGAGTTGGGGGGAGGGGGGAGGGGGGTGATGTTGTGGTCTGGGGTTGGGGGGAGGAGGGTGATGTTGTGTTCTGGAGTTGGGGGAGGGGGGAGGGGGGTGATGTGGTCTGGGGTTGGGGGAGGGGGGTGATGTGTTCTGGAGTTGGGGGGAGGGGGAAGGGGCATGGGCATTTGCTGAAGTAAGCACTGTTTTTTCATTTCTTGTTGTCTCAATACACAATTGGTGTTGCAAAGTTGAACCGTTGTGGACATTCTTCATTGCACTTTTTGTCCATCTGCACATATGGCATGGGCCCATTCGACACCAGATATCAGTGGAGGGGTCAGCCGCCAGTCCTGGTTCGCGGGCACATATGTGCATCACGCAAACCTGGTGACTGCTGCATCTACACGCATGCATGGGTATGGCCATGGTCTGGTTGCCCCATGGGTCTGTTCAGGGGGTTCATGACAGGGGTCATGTGGCTTGCTGTTAGGGTACATCCACCAACAGCTGCATGTGTCGCAAAATGAGGTGGGTGTGTGGACTGTCATGGTGGTGAACAGCACTTGGCTGTCATGGCAGGCTTTCGATGATGGCCATATGTACATGTACATAGATATATTCGGCACGATCAGGGACACAAATATGTGTCCGATGCAATGTAATGCTGTGGGGTGTCGTGTCTACATGATGGTCCGTGAACGGTGGTGTGGACATCTTGGGGTACATGTTCCTTTGTCGCATGCTGCTGTTCTGATGTCGGATCATTCTGGTGCTGTGTACTGTGTACATTCTCATTTGGATGTGGATCATGTTCATCATCCAGCTCTGATCCATTCTATGGTGATTCCCAACACTCCTATGGGGGTGCCATGCCGGTGACGTGATATCGTACCCCTGCTGTCCTCCGTGGATTCCACTTCCAGGGGTGGGTCTCCAATGTGGTGCCAGGCTGGGGGATGCCGCAATGTGAATGTGCAGTGTGCCCTCGGATATGCACTTGCGGTTGTGGTGTCCGCCAATGTGTGGTGCTGGTGTAGTGTGCCTATCTTTTGTCAGTTGGTGTAGATGTAGTGTGATGTGGGTGCCTTATTCTGGCAAGGTGAAAATATGTTCATATGTGCCGTTGCCCTGGTTCTTTGGCAGGTTTGTTGTCAGGGTGAACAACGTACAATGGCTCCATCTTTTATACGCAGTTGGTTCATGCAGGCACCCACCCTGTGGCACCAGAGCACTTGCATGACACAGTCAGACGACTCAACAGCCAGCCAGACAGGTCATCCTGCATGTTGGGCCATGTGGCGCGGTAGCGTGCTGACCTCTTTCCTTTTCAATCGACCCTCCCAGGTCCAACTTGGGGCCCTCCTCTCTGACATCTTTTCCTCCACCTGTGGTGTTCCCCTGGGATCTAATCTCCCTCCCTGGCTGTTCAACCAGTATTTGGCACTCCTTGGCCACCGCATCGCCACCCTCTGCCCAAACTTTCAGCGCTATGCGGACGATACCCGGCAAATTTTCAGCCTACCCTCGGCGTCCTCCTCTCCTTCCCTCATCTCTGACTGTCTGTCTGATATCCAGGAATGGTGTGCAGCCAATGAACACTGCCTTAATGCTAGTAAGACTGAGATTCTCCTCATCGGCACACCCACTCCCTCCTTCCCTTAAGTTCAAGACACTATGCATTGTCCACAAGGCCTTCTGGGGCCTGGGGCATGAATACCTTCTACTCTCTCTTCCTGAATGTCTTCCTTCCCAAGACCTTTGCTCATCTGTCTCCGACTCACTCAGGGTCAGCCTCTTCTCAGGGCAATGAGCTGGGGGTAGATCTCTCTCCGCGGCAGGGGCCTCCCTCTGGAACAGCTTTCCTGCATCCCTGATATTTGAGGAGAACCATCTCTGGTTCCGGAAGCACCTCATGACCTTCCTCTTTGCTTCTGCTTTCTCTCTCCCTCTCCCCTGCTGAATTTTTCACTGAAACTGCACAGGATCAGGATCTGGCCCACTCTCGCCGACCTCGGTCCTGGGCCCAGCCACTCTCCACTTGCACTGCCTCCCTGGCAACCCCTGCACTGCGGGACTGTCTCTCTATCCCTACAGCCCCCCCTTCCCAGCACTTGTCTGCACTTACCTTGCACTTGCCACCAGCTGGCCCTATTAATTTATTTTTGGATATTCGACTTACTTTGTACTGCACTTCCCCCGTCCCCTTGCACTTGCACTTTTTCCATTCTCACTACCCCTGCACTTGCGCGGTCTGTGTGACACCTGGCCTGGTGGGATCGTTGTCTGTCTTCCCCTTGTTCCCCCCTCCCTGCCTCGTCGCGCCTTGAGACACTTGTGTATGGGCGCGTTCCAAATGCCATATCATATCATATCATGTCATTTCAGCAGGCCCTTTGAGTCATGTGTAGTTGTTTGGTGTCGGGCCCACCCATGTGTGCGGGTCTTGGTAGTGTTGCATTCCATCTGCACGTAGGGGGAGTGGTATTGTTTGCAGTTGATGTTCGCAACGTGCATGCCAAGCTGGTCCACATACGACCGGTGGGTGCTGTCAGGGGCAACATTGTCATTTGCCATGCCTCCATTTGCTTTTGGTCCAGCTTTACTGTTGTGTGTCTCATGGGTGGTCCATGTTGGGGATCGGTGGACCCTTGTGTGTTTGGGGATGTGTTTGGGGGGGTGTAAGGGCACTTGGATATGTGGCCGCATAATGGACGGTTGTGACATGCCACTGTGTGCTGGTGGGTGCCTTTGGCATGGGTGTGGGGCACAGGCAATACCATCACTTGTGCCGGGTTGGCACTGTAAATTTGTATGTTGCTCGCTTGTCTTGTGTCTGTGCCGCAATATGGTGGTGACGGTGTCACAGTCTAGGTGGTCAGGGGTGTCTGTCTGGTAGGCCTTCTCCTAGAGCGTCAAGTCATGCTACGTGTGCATGGGGGCTGCAGGGGTGGTAACAGAGGATGCACTGGTGCTGCATGCAGGGCCTGTCTCCCCCCTCCTTCTACCCCTGTGTCTCCTCAGTGGGGGGGGCCTGGTGTTGTTGCAGGGGTTTGTGTGGTTGTGGACTTGATTGTTCAATTGGTGTCATCTTGGTGTGGGAGGGTGGTGGTGTGTGGGTGTGTTCCTGGCCTCCGTCTGTGTTGCATGTGTGCACCTGTGGCTCTGGGTCCCACTGCTCAGTGTTCTTTACTCCTTCTCTGAGATGCCTGTATGTACTCCATGCCGGTAAGGTACTTTACGGCCTTGAGGGGGACGTAATTTACGTGTGGTCCTTACTTGGAATCAGCTCCGGTTTACGCCATGGCGTTAATTTCACCATGGTGGTGCGCACGCGCGTCCCAAGACAGTAAATTACGGCATTGTAGTTTACGGTGCCGTAATTTACGGTCTGAGGGGTCGGAATGGCATAGAGCGGAAAACCATGCCGGTAAATCAATACCGGCATGATTTGTACCTTACCTCCAGACTCGGAATGACCCCCATTGCCTGATAAGCAAGCATACAACATCTTCCCTGGAACTGTTTGCATATCTCTAGAAACTGGGATTTGGATGTGCTGACCATGAACTGACCCCAGGAATTTCTCTTCATCCTTCCCCCTCTTATACCAATTCCTTGAGTGATGATAACGATCAATGAGGAAAACACAGGGATTATATTAGTGGACCCGTTTACCCAGGTATCCATCCCCAGTGCAGATGTTGATTCCACTGGTTTGAGACTCCTTCACCAGGATCATGCAGGGGCACCAACTTATGATACCCAGAAGCAGATGATCATTATGGCAGTTGAGTTGAAGGGTTATGTTTGACAGTGAATCTCTTCCTTCTCCAGCATTGGATCGTTCATAGATTCACATACTTGAATGATTCCCTGTTGTCAGATTAGGAATTCCTGGTAAATACAATGTTACATACAAAGCAATTTACATTGCTTACAAAGCTCTAAATGCTTTCCCTTTTGTAGCTTATCAACCTCATTTTGGTTCTTTTTGCTCTTTGCCAATGAGGTGGCAGGGCCTTAGCACCACCACAGGCATCCATCTTCAGATGTTTCCTCACAGTCTAGTGACTAGGGAATCTTCTTCAGCTCTCTGAGCTTTTTTCTAGTTGACACCTTAATTTTTGAATATTCTGAAAGCATTTTGCTCAATTTGGGAGATTTAGAACTCTTCTACACCTAGCTGTATTTTGTTGCCCTGGAAAGATCCCCACAAACAAGAAAATGTTGAGTGAATCTCCCGCTTTGGCTCCTTGTGGCTATGTCAGGCAGAGACGGTTCTTCAAAGGGGAAAACTTATCTTTTCAAAGATTGCCTTGAGTGTGTTAAGAAGAATGTCTTTATGAGAGTTCCCGAATGTACAAAACATTTACAAATATGGAGTGTCAGTGCACACCTTCCATACAAAAATTGATTTTACGACAACTCAAATAGAGTAAAGAAAGCTTGGGTGCAGTGGAGGTAACTCAACTCTGGCATGAGGTTGGAAATACAACTAGCACAGAAAAGTATCCAAATGTCTCGATACTCCTGTCCCCTGCACAGGAGAATACTGTATATACTTTCACATTCTTAGTATGAACTACTGTAGAATCAAAATAACTCCCCAGATACTTCAAAAATTACACATTGAGATAAATCAGTAGTATTACATCAATGTGAGGATGGAATACAGGTAAATCAGATACAGTTAACGTTAATACTATACATGGTACGTATATATACAAAATAATTAGAAAGATGTTAACAGTTGACCCGAAAAGGGTGCTTAGAGAAAACAGTGTAGATTGAATCTCTAAAAAATATAATTGATGAGTTTCAGAGGAGGCAGATAACTCGCACAGCTGAGCCTTCCACAACACAGACCTGTAATGAAGATTCCAACATAGCCCTGATGGCTCGTACCCAGCCAAAACGACCTCCTAGGAGACAGAGAAGCATATCGCCTGCAAGATCTAATATGGCGCCATCCCTTCTATCAGTACAAAAGGAGGACTCCTATCCATGGCAAAACCGAATGGAAGATCCCTACCATGAATTTTCTGACTTTTTGTTGAGCCAGAGACATAGGTGGAGGAACATGAGGAAGAAGAGATTACTCATGACTCACCACAATAGGACATAGATGAATGGGAGAATGTTGTCTTCGAGAAACAGAAGAAGCGGGACTTCCCACAGGGGGTTTGTCACCACCTGATAATATCGCTCAATTCATGCTATAATAGGCAAAGCCATGAAGATATTTGACCTTCAGGTTTTTACGGAAGAGAAGAAGTAAGTGTTGTATGAACACAGAGAAAAGAGAAGAACAACCACACCTATTCAAATACTGGATACCATATGGGATGCAGCCAAGCAAATACTTACACACTCACTTTCAACCCTGACTACAACTGCTCGGCCTGAAAAGAAATACAAGTCTTCAGAGAATGCAAGCTCAACCAAAACTAGATTCAGTCATACGGTGGCGGCTAGGAAGAGACTCGCTAAACCCGCTTCTCTGTTCATGGCTCCCCTGGACAAGGAGAGCAGGAAGCTGGAAGCAGTAGGCATAACAGTGGCAGCTTTGGTGTCACTTTCCATTAAGGCAGCGAATGCACAGGCCATGACATACGATAGAGAACTGAGGCACAAAATGAACAAATTCATGGATCATCTGCCTAGATGCCCTCCTCACCTTCCTAGCAACAAAGGGACATTAGTCCACAATGCTACGTAAAACAGTAGTATTGTTGGGAGGCGGGAGGCTTATTCCTTTATCTCAGTGGAGCAGTACAAATTAGAATTGGCAAAGGAATTCTGCCAGAGACACAGGCATCTCTCATATGTAATGACTGGAAAGGGCTATGTAGAGCTAGAAGTAATGACGGTACCAGTAAGTAATGGAGGGATTTAATCATCATCATCAGGAATTCAATTTACGTGTGGAAAGTAAGCAGATCTTGGTAAATAGCTGTTTTTTCACTTGAAATATTAATGTATATTTACTGTTCTACTTATTTTCCTGTTATCTTTCATGGATTTACATGACCTATTTACTTTTCTATGTCTGCACAGTGCTGGTTGTATTTTGTCACAAAAACCTTCTCTTTGACACAGTTGAGGTGATCGTGAGTTAGGGTTGATGAATGAGTGGAAGTATCTATATGCGTATTACTTGCTATATCTAAATCTAATACAAGTGAATAACATTTCTTAGTTAGTCTAAGCATGCGTGCAGGCTGCAAACTCGGGGGCTTGTGAAAATGATGGCGCTAATTCTTTTTTTTTATCGTGCTAATGAAAGGTTTTGGTTGGAGAGCCTTGATAACTGAAATCCATCAGATCAGTGTGAGCGCCATTGAACAGGGCGCACAGACCCGGCTCAGACAGGAGAGAGTCAGACACTAATCTCACCCAATTGCTGACTTCTTTGATGTAATGGCATGTGTGAAAGCAGCTCATTTCACATAGCACTCATAGCAAAGCATAATCTAGTTCTATTGAAACAAGGCACTCAGGCTTATTACTGTAAAGCATGCCTGAAGATGCCCCATCACCCTATTCAAATATGTAGCTGGACTTGAAGCTCCAGTGCAAACTGTCTAACTTACTAGATCAAACGAATGTATTTCGCTCTGTGGTGCAGCACCCTGGAACTCCCTCCTCCTCTTTCTCGGGCAAACAGGCAAAAAGACTATTGATTCCAAAAATCATATAAAACCTGGCCTTTCACTCATAGATCCTCAGACTGCGTTATTGACTAACTTGCTGATCTACTTCAATGATTGTGATGGGGAGGATGCATTAAAAGCCTCTTCACACACATGTGGCATGGAAGTCATAGGTTTACTCGAAATATCAAATTGGATAGACCGGATCTATATCAAATTCTGCTACTTCGGTAGTAAATGTTTTGATTAGTGATGGAGAGTTGTAGGCCCACCTTGACCTCCCACGAATTCCGCAGAAATAAAAATCACACTGAAAACTTCAGTTAGTATTTCATTTATGAAACCCTTTTGTTATTAATCAAGAAAAAGGGTGTAAGGTTGTGCTTTTGAAATAATACATTGGCTGCAACTGGAATTGCCTTGAATATGGTCTCTCTTGCCGCCAATCCTTCAATCCTTTCTATTCTTGCTGATGGACTTCATCACTTGGACATATCACTTATAAAATTGGGACATATATAGACGGTAACGTAAGTGGTCTTCTATTGTACCCTTCTGTCAATATTGTTGCCTTGATGCATGTCTTTGTAAAAAGAGAAGCCAGCTCAGGGGATGGTTAGTTGAATAGAGGGAGAGGGAAATGCCGAAAACTGCTGTGTTGAGGAGCCAAAGTCAGAAGCACCCTGTAATTATGTGGTGGTAGGTATTCTTTGTGTTCAGGGTGTGAAAATTACATTGGGCGAGTTTTCAATAAGTAATGTCCCGGAGTTGGGGGAACTGCAATGGATGTGATGAGGTGTTGATATCAGCAGGAGAGTCTGTGATTTGTATACTAAGCATTGTGAGCCATACATTGGGGAGTGAATGTGGTGTAAAACGTGCAATATTTTAGTAGCAAGGTTGTTTCTGAGGCTGGAAACATAGGGGAAAAAGTAGAAATGGTTGTGAGTGCACAGGAAAAAGTTCCTACAGAATCAGGGCGGTGTCCTTCCTTGGTTGTAGTCTGGTTTGAAGATTGTGGATATGTGATGCACTTTTCAACAAATGTGCACAAGTTATGGTCTGTCTATGATATGTATGGTAGTCAGTGGTTATATCAGTTAGTTGAAGGGCCAAGTCTTGAGCTGTTTCCTGAGAGTCTTGTGGTCCTCTTCCAATGTAACATTGATTGGAAGGGAGTTCCAGATTTTGGTGGCCAGTAGCGAGAATGAGGATTTTCCATGTATTTTTCTGTGGAAGGTAGAACTGAGTATTAATGTGGCACTACTTGACCTTAGACCGCTCACTGTTTTGTAGTGCTGAACTTCTTGATGAAGGGGGGCATAGCACCTGTTGATACCACAACTGTCTGTGTTAACTTAAGAGAGCAAACAAGTAAATGCACCAAGATATGAAATAATATTCACTCTTGATTTCATTTTTTTACAGGCGGCTACTGATGTGTCAGCTTCAGACTCGCCCCCAAGCTCCTACAATTTAGAAAAAAACTCAAAACCCACCTCTTCAAGGAATCTCTCTGCCTCAACACCTATACCATCTCATCGCCCCTTGCGCCACCTGACTCTCAAGACGATGCTCGCCCCTCTCCACACGCCACCCAGTACAGCTGTACCCCTCCTCTGTGCCCCTCTGTATCTTACCCCCTGCTGTATATCTGTTCTGTTGGGCTTGGTTATGCATCTGTACTCTTGTATACCTCGGTAAAGTGCTCTGCTATGTATCTGTATTGTTGTATACATCTGTAAAGTGCTCTGTTGCTTCTCATAGCTAGGTCTGCGCACAATAAATACCATCATAATAATAATAATTCTTACAATCTGGATCTTCCAGTTCATTTCTATTGTTTTAGGGGACATGATAATCAATGTGCATCTCAATATACCATGTTTGTGACTATTTATATCGCTCTTAATAATACAAATCAGCCGCTCCTTCCTATTAATTAATCATCACATGGCAATCTGGACCTCAATGAAGTTCCTCAATTGTTTGACCTGTGACAATCTATAGCTACAGTATGAGTTTTCCGGAATAGTGTCCTTATTGTATTATTCTTACCTGTCTGTGGATTGTTATACACTGGCCGTGACATTGTCGTTCTAGCGAGGACAATATTTCAGTATTTCCTTTATGTACCAATTATTTCATTATAGCCTGCATTGTGTGTTGAGTGTGGGCTGCACATTAGTATGAAACTAGTCTTGGATTTTTGCAAGATCACTGAAGATTCAGGAAATGCACTTTATTGTGTGAGTCGCATGCCCATCATGAGATTTCCTTTTTCCTGTATTAGTTTCAACACACGCATGTGAAATGTAATTTTAATTCTGATGTGAAGTCAATCAAATAATTATATTCTGTGTTTACAAATGTCAAATCTTTATTAAATATCAGGTTGGAAAATTTGGGCTTGAATAAAAAAATATTTTTTTTTTCTTTTGTCACGCAATGCGTCTCCGATTATGCTCATCTGTCTGTGTGTCTTTACTAAGAGGATTTATTCTCCTTAAAGTAATGTGAGACTGCGAACTGTTACAATTACATTGAACTACTTAAGCAAACCAGTGCAATGGTTTCAGTGCTTCACATTCAATTGTAGGGCAGAACTGGTTATTTTCTGATCCTGAAAGATCTCCAGCAAAACGTAGCCCAAGGTGGTCCTTCTGGCCAATTCAGCCTTTTCTGCATTTCTCTTTCTTTTCTTATTTAATTTCTGTGACATTAAAATTGGAAAATGCTTCCCAAAATACCAGAGACTCCGCTAAAAACAAAGACGGCGTAATAACCTGTTCTATTGGATGCTGTCCACTCAGGACAGTATACAAAAACATTTGAGGTCACTGACCCTTCCCAGAGGCGAAATACTCATTTCTATATCACTTTTGTCCCACCCAGAAGGACAGTTCTGCACTGTTAGGCAATTCTCATCTGAACTACAATACCAATGTCAACCCTAGACCTGAGTTTCTGACTTGTTTGACGTCACTGAAAAAGTTCTATAGGAACACATTTGCGCTTTTTAAAATGTCTTTATAATAATGTAATGAAGCAGAAAAATAAATAGAGCACATCTTGAACGCATTAAGTACATAACTATTATTTTGTGTGGTACATATTCACGATCTCTGAAGAGTAAAATGTATTAGCAAACATCAGGCGAAACAGTGAAATAAAAGGACAACAGTATGTGAGACAGAAAGTTCATCACGCATCACACATATCACTAAATCAACATTGCAAGCAGCACATAGATCAGTGTGCAAAAAGCAGATGTAGTTAAGTATGTGTTGCCTGAAACCCATTCCCCATATTAAGGTGAGTATAAATATCCACGATACATATTCAACATCTTCTCCAGCTTCCAGTACTGCAAATGGGATCTGATGAGTTAAGCTGGGCCTGCACATAAAACAGGCAGTGCTTGTTAAGGGCCATGGACCTACCAGGTATAGAGCCACCCTAGTCAGGATGTATCAGAGCCAGTACAGGGGGCATTAGCCCATTATCAATAATTTAAGCAAAAACTTTAACATCAATATTCAGGCAATTAATCTATGCTGTCGGGCTAGACCGCTGATAACAGCCCACATGAGGGATGTTACTGAGGGATCAGGGCCATTTCCAGCCGTTACCTCCTGCAGTGAGGAGTTTAACACCATTATCCCTCGCACCCTGGGTTACCGACTGAGTGCTAAGGGATCCATTTTGAGAGTAAAACAGGCCACAGGTTGCCTTCGACCTAGTTGTGTACTGAAAACAAAAACAACTATATTTTGGATGGATTCAGTAGAAATTGATGTAGGGGTTGCCTTTTTCAATTGCTGTGCATC
The DNA here is from genome assembly GCF_040938575.1 of Ambystoma mexicanum. Classification (NCBI taxonomy): domain Eukaryota; kingdom Metazoa; phylum Chordata; class Amphibia; order Caudata; family Ambystomatidae; genus Ambystoma; species Ambystoma mexicanum. The sequence continues at coordinate 1,403,058,293 of NC_090933.1, forward strand.
AGGAAACATCTGTGCGGTAGTGGAGAAGTAGAGCTGTGGGGGCAGTGTCTGCCTGAGGCAAGCAAATAAGCTATTTTGTTTTTTTATTTACGTTTGTTCGGGCGGAGGGGGCTGGAGTGAGGTCAAGGCAGTGGTGGGTAGGACGTGGTCAGCAAGTAGGCACGATAGCTGCTGTCTGCTTGCTCTGAATGCAAAATTAATTGGGCTGTTATAGCCGAAGTTTGGAGCAACTTGATTGGGGGCATTAGCCCATGCAGATGGTAATGATATGCTACACATCTCAGGTGTATGCCAGGCTTTAAAAGTAGTGTAAAGCCAACATTGCTCTTGTGGGTAGGCTAGTTCCCAATTTCCATAGCTCTAATTATGAATGGGCAAGCAGTGGCGCTAATTCTTTTTAAAACGATGATGTCGGGCCAGCAGAGCAAGAGGTTTTGGAAGTAGGATGGTTTGCAATTGCTCTTTCTGTGTCTTAGAGTGTAATGGGCTTGCCCAGCCCAGCTTCAATGGCCCTGTTAAGTGATTTATTATATATAAATGATTAATTAGCTAAGAAGTGTTTTGAACTTCAGAAAGGCCTCTTTATTTGTCTCTGGTAGCACTACAGCTTATCCTTGATGTAGCTCATATTGCTCTGATAGAATTTTTCTCATGTTCGCTCCTGATAACCAGGCCAATGCACACCTGAACGCTCACATGCTCCATACTTCCTCGGCATGACTGGCCTATTGGAGAATTTAATCTTTTCTGACTGAGCAATATATGCCTCGTTTGGACTTATTAGCATTTAGTAGAGTTTGAATACCTCTCATTGCGTGATCATTCCCAAATATTTTTAGTCAAGACTCAAACTGTCGCCATATGGATTTTGGGACCCAGTTTTAAACACCTACATAGATAATCCTAGCACCTTCAATTCTTGCTATAATGCGAACGTTCGTGTAGCAGAAACAGTATTCAGTAAACTCAGGTTTTTTACACACCAATTATCATAACACCCACTTTGCACCACACAGTGATGTATTAAACCTTATTTTTGGTGGAGTTTAAATTACATTTCGATGAACTTCTCCATGCAAACCGCACGTGTTCTCTCCCTGCCACTTTGTAACATCATCACAGGTGAGATTTCATTAAGCTCGAATGCCCTAGCAGCGTTAGCATGGATCACATGCCCCCGCCCCTGACATATGCCATAGGAGTAAATGGTAATCCAAACACATTTACATAAGCATGTAACTCATTACAAATGTAGAAGACACTTCTGCCAGCACTGCTCTTCAACACAGACTTTCTCTGAACATCCACACAAACACAATTTTCTTTAATATCCATTATAGAAAAATGAAAGCACTCAATACTGTAATGTTACTTAAGAACTTGTATAAACTTAATTGTAGGAATACAACAAGGATATCAAAAAGTTGTTCCAGTACCACAATCACCATGCATTACACTATAGATTTTCCGCCTTTGATCTGAAAACCACGCAGGTCTATAAAGATAATTGAAACTTTACAATGTATTTGCAGCATTAAGGCCAAAGTCTTCTAATCTTTTATATTTCAGAAATGGTACATCCACCATTTTAACATCTAGTGTTATTGACAAGTGACATCCAAAGTCTGTAATCCACAAAAATGAGTGAAGAGAACCTCTAAACATTCTTTGCATCTGTAACAGTGAAGTGATGTTATGCTATTTTCTTATTATCATGATGCCCAGAGCTCATCTGTGTTTCAGAGCTGTTGTATTTGTGTGGTGCTCTTTACTGCAAAAACGCTGGGGCACACAGTTGTTCCAGCATCTTGCCATATCATATGAAGGTCACAAGCTTGCCATTTGAAAGAGAGAGCATACAATGGTTATTGGAGGTTCAGTTAGGAGGGCGTTTGGGACCATGGCACTGACATGGTTTAGATAGGTACCTGTGGGTGGAGTTCCTCATGTTACATGTGGGTGCTCTGCTCCCCAAACAAATCGGATCAGTCCCAGTTTTTAATATTTAGTAGCTTCAAAAGTCATGCAATTTCATCATGCAAACAAACATTTTCGTTGGTTGAATCGCATGATGCTAGTGGATAACAAGACTCATGTTCCCGCATGCAATACATTAAATCATTTTTGTATCATGGACCTTTGTTTTTAAAAACAGGAACTTTGTTACATGCACAAATTAATTATACAAGTTCAAATATCGAATCTTAAATTAAAAAGCCCATTGGTGAAACTTAGGTTTTCTATGTGGATGAATAATCTAATGCTTAATCAACATTGTCAGCTTCTATTATTGTATCGTTGTCTGGCACCTGAGTCCGGCTCCTAGTCGTTTTTTGCAATAATGAAACTAAATGAATTCTCCCCGACTTACTATATTGTTTTCCTTTTCACATTGATGTATGCGTTACATTGTGTGTCTGTTATACAAAATTCCCTTGTCCGTCCATGGTCTTTCAAAATAATTCCATCGTGTTGATACTCTTAAATCACTCTTAAATCATACCAATGAGCATGTCTGTTCTCACAATCTTTCATTGATATATCTCTGTTTTCTATTTCTTACCATGTTTTGTACAGCCAAAAATTAACGTTATTCACTGTATCATAGGGCCTGATCACGGGTTGGGCGGTAGCCCTTAAATGCGGCGGCAACGCTATTACGGGCGCATTTAAGGGTCTGCCCAATCCAGAGTATGGCCACATTTACCTCCAGCTGAGAGCTGGAGGTAAATGCGCGGGCGGAATCAGCATTTTCGGCGCTATTAGCACGCCCAGAGCCATTGGGTCCTATGGACCCAATGGGGAATGGGCAATAACCGTTACGCTAATAGCGCTGGACCGAGTAGCGATAATGCTATTTGCCCTGGCGGTATCTTGGAGGTATTACTGCCGGGATACCGCCAGACCCCTCATCAGGCCCATAGTCCTTAGTCCCCTTTCCTCTATCCTTGTGGGTGTCCCCAGCATGGGGACGGTACCAGAACTTTTGGCAGTGAAAAATTGAGCTTCCCCTTAAATTTAGTCCAGCGTGTGGGGGAGCGGCCCCAGAGTTGGGAACGCCCATCGAGGCTCCACCCTCCGGCTCCTCACCTCAGTCCCCTTTTACACATTGGACACTTTAATACCTAGCTATACTGAATAATTTAGCCCCTGGCATAAATGCAGGGGAAGGTGGTAGGGGCGTATGGAGGAAAGGGGACTAAGAACTCTGACTACTCTAGTCACTACAGTAAGTAAATTTAATTATTCATATGTCCCGTCCCCTTTCCTCCATCCTTGTGGGTGTTTCCACCGAACAAGACCATAGGGTGGAGCTGTGACAACCTGCCTTATATTTAGGATGACGCAAAAAGTTTCTTTAGAACCACCTGGCCGAACTCTGCATCTCGCCTGGAACTGGTTTACAGGGAATAGTGGTTACAGAACGCTGACAGAGTGACCCAAGTAGCCGCTCTGCTGATAACATCCCAGGAGGTATGTCTCTGAAACGCAACGGCCGTGGCCTTAGCTCTGACACATGGGCATGAATCCCCTCAGCAACTGGTTTGCCAATGGCTGTGTATGCCTCCGAGATGGCCTTGACCATCCAATGGATGAAAGAAGCTTTGGAAGCCCAGATACCAGGAGACGTGCCCCGAAACATGATGAACAATGCCTCAGACTTCCTGAAAGATTTTGTCTGAAAGAGGTAGAACTTGAGGACTCTCTTGAGGTCCAGGGAATGCAAAGCCCTTTTGGCATCCGACTGCGGGTTCGGGAAGAACACCAGTAGGCAGATCTCCTGATTCAAATGGAATGAAGTGACCACCTTGGGCAAAAAATGTTGATGGGTGCACAAGATGAACTTGTTGTTATGAAACGTGGTGAAGGGCTTGCATGATCACAAAACCTGCAGCTCTCTGACCCTGCACGCCGAAGTGAGTCCCACCAGCAGTACAGTCTTTAGTATAACCAGCCTGATGTCCACCAAGGCCATCGGCTCAAAGGGTTTGCGCTGTAAAACCGTAAGAACCACATTAAGGTCCCAGACTGGATGAGACCCGTGTAACAGAAGAAAGAGGCTGGATGACCCCTTAAGGTGGGCCTGTGTAACAGAAGAAAGAGATGAGTTGGGGGTTGGCTGCAGAAAAAATGTGCCCCGAGGAATTCTTGTAGGCCACAATGGCCGGAGATAGGTGCGGCAGGTATTGACCTGGACGCCGGAATGAGCCAGATGTGCGAAAAATGCAAGCACGTCGTCCAGGGAACTTGTCGAGCGCCCAGTGGCAGACCCATGTCCACTTACTCTTGTACTGAGCCCGCGTAGAAGGCCTCCTGGCCTCCTGAATGATATCCCAGTTATACTCAGAGAACTGAGCATGGTGAAGTCTCAGCTGGTCAGGAACCAGGCCGCTAGGGCCAGCCTGGCTGGATCCGGGTGCTCCACCGCCCCACCCTGCTGCGATAGGAAGCCCCTGCTGGGGATCGGAAGATGGACCCGTCCCTGATAACACAACTGTATCAGATCCCAGAACCATGCCCTCGATGGCCAGTGCGGGGCAAACAGGATGAGGCTGCAGCCCACTGACGCCTGGAACTTGCGGAGGGTCCACTGGAGCAACGGTGGAGGGAGAAACGCAGAACACCTGCGGCCGTGCCAGCAGAGCTGGAACGTGTCTCCTAGAGACCCCGGCCCGCCCAAGAGGCAAACCAGGAGCACTTGGAATTCAGAGGAGATGCGAACAAATCACTTGGGCAACAAGGAGTTGATGTGTAACTTCAACTTGTAGGTGTTGAACCCTAAGCGGCTGAGTTGGTACGCTTCTGCATTGCCGTCCCCCGGACAATGAATCGAGGAAATCCAAATTCCTTCTGTAAGGACACATTGCCAGATCGCCACTGCCCCCATGCACAGGAGGTGGGAACGGGTACCACCATGCTTGTTCAGGTAAAACATTGTTGTGAAGTTGTTGGTTCTGACCAGAACTGTAGTGCCCTTGATGAGAGGCAGGAAATCTTTGAGCGCCAGGCCCACCACCCTGAGTTCGGGCAGATATGCAGAAGGGCCTCCGTCCCTGGACCATGCTCCATGAATGGAGTAGCCCTCCAGAGTCGCCCCCCAGCCTGAAAGTGAACTATCTGTCATCACCACCAGAGTGGGCTTTGGCCGTGTGAAGGGGGAACCCACTGCCACATTGAGGTCCATCAGCCACCACTGAAGATCCAAGAGGAGGAGTGGGGGGATTGGGAGGATGTCCGACTGAACCCCCGTCTCCTGGTCCCAATTGGCTGCCAAGTGAAGCTGGAGGCTCCTCGACTTGAGGCGAGCGTGCTGAACCATGAGCATGCACAACGCCATCAATCCCAGAAGGTGCTGGAACCACCATACCAAGGTGGTCGAATTGGTCAGAAAGTGCCCTATTGCTTTGCGGAGAGAGAGGAGCCTCTCTGGCGTGGGGAACACTTGCTGCACTGCCGTGTCCCAGTGCACTCCAAGGAACACTAGGTCCTGTGTGGGAGTCGGCTGCGACTTCTGCCAGTTGAGGGAAAAGCCCAGCTGGTGAGGAATGTCTGCCAGCCCTTGGAAGGAGTGAACCATCCTCTCGGGAGAACTTGTCCTGACCAGCCAGTCATCCAGATAAGGATACAAGTGATGGCTTCCCGGCGGAGGAGACCATCCAATGCATTAATCCGCTTTGTGAACACACAAGGAGCCGAGTTGAGGCCGAAAGACAGCATCACTGCAAGGGGTAGGACATAATCTTGAACCACAGAACTTTCTGATGCGGCTGGTATCTGGGGGCATGCAGGAACACATGCTTGAGGTCTAGGGAACAAATCCAGTCCCCTGCACACAGTGACACTGCTATGTGCACAGGAGCAATCATCTTGAAACGTTTGAGCAGTAAAGACAGGTTGAGAAATTACAGGTCCAGAAATTACAACCAGCCTGGTTGTTCTTGGGTACTGCAAAAATCCTGGAGTAGTAGCCGGAGCCCCTGTCCGACAGAGGGACCGGCTCCATGGCCTGCCTCTCCAAAAGAGAAAGGATCTCCCGTAAATGAGTTTGGACCTTATTTGGAGCAGAAGAGGAGAGGAAGGTAGAGGAAAGGGATCCAAGGACTCGTTAAACAATGCTTTCAGCTGTCCTGGAAGAGAGCCAGCTGGCACCCTACAGGTGAGCTGTGCTCCCCGACCGTCACGTCACTGTTGTTGGGTATTTGAGGAGGGAGCGGAGGAGGGGAGCGGGAATAAAACATGAAAATTCGTCTGCTGCTTCCTCCTGTGGTTACTAGGCGAGCTGTCAGGCCTCCGTGCACCACGACCCCGAAACCCCTTGAAGCCGGTCAAAGTGCAGAGTTTTAAGTCAGTCCTACCCTGAGACTGAGGGAAGGACTTCTGCCCTGGCTTAGTCAGGATGGCCAAGTGTTAGGGAGAATTCTCATTTCATGGCTAATTTCCCTTAACTAGTGAGTCCCTCAGAAGCTTTGCTGGATCTCTGGAGTTATTTCTTTCCACTTGGTAAGAGTGTGAGCTTTTCCCCCACTCTTACCCATGTTTTGCTATTTGCCTTTTACCTGTTTTTATGATTGTGGGCTCTGGAGTACACCACTTCAGTGGCCCCCTTCTTTTGTGTGTTACACAGCACCTCCAGTGCAGTGACACAGGGATGTCCTTCAGACTTCTCACCGACTTCCCCCAGAAAAGAGTAAAATTGCCATTAACTTTACTTAGTCCAATTAACCACAGATCCAGTACACCCCATCTTACATGGAGTACTGGAAGGGTTAACTCTTAGCGCTTTTTATCTGTACCTTCTGGGGTCTTTAAACATTTAGAATTGGCTGGTGGCAGTGGTATCTACCCTAACCTTTTCTACCGCGGTTATTTTATACAAACGTGGTAGTATTGCAGGCTATTGTATTAGTGTCGAACTTAAACCGCTTGACCAACTACTTTTTCTTTTGGCTCTGGTGCAGTTTATTCGCCATTTCTTTTTGTTAAACTCCTTCTTGTGTTTTACTTTGCGCGGCAAACCAGGTTTGCCTTCTTTGTTCACTGTCTTTTGGCGGGCTTCTGCCAAGAAGCCCTCCCCTAGGCGCCTGGGTGTCTAGGTGGGCCGAATGTGAGGGAGGGGTGTAGTCACCCCCTGCACAGGGTATCCTAGGAAACCCAAGTCACACTTTTTCATGATTGGCTGAGGTGGTTGTCCGGGCTGGACAGCCCCCCTGCTGTGTGATTGACAGCCAGGCTGCGTGAATGGGGGATTTTCGCATAAAAGGCAGGTCTCTTGGGCTGGAAGTCAGAGAGTTGCCACTGGAACTACAAGGAAACGAAGAGAAGCAGAGGAGAGGTTGAATGCTGGAACTATCCCATCCCGCTGAAGCCCTGCTGCAGTCCTGAGCTAACTACCCTTCAACGACTAAGAGAAGATCCAGTCCGGAGTCTTCTTCCCTTAAGCCTGGTGTGGATAACCAGCTCGTCGTCTTCAGTCAGAGGAATCCCTTCGTGGTCGAAATCGCTGCACACTGCTGTAGTGGTCCGGATAGCCACCTGAAGAGCCTCTCCTGTTTTTAAGGAGCACACCTTTTATTCATCGTCGCTGCTGCCGGCCTCATCCCTGTGTGGTGCAGACCCCCTCATCGTCCTTCTTCGTGCCGAAGCTCAAGGAATTGTGGGTCTGCAGGAAACTACCGGGAACAACTGCCGTGGCACCAGCTTCATCCTTTGAGAAAGGTACTGTGTCCTGCTTGAGGAATTTGGGTGAATCCCTATTTCTCTACCTTAAGGCTTGTCCTTACTTTTCCCTCCTTCTTATAACTTTTGCTTCCGAACATTGACAATATCAAAGTACTCTTGGCTACGTTAAATCGTGAACTGTCCGACTGTGTGATCCTCGACAACAGGCACCCGGTGTCACTTGACTCTGGCTCCGGCCCTTTGACTCTTGAATTCCTGTCTATGAGTGTTATTGGATTCTGTCTGCCTAACTATAATATTGCCTATGATTTTTGCCCCCAACTCCCTCTGGGTATCTCAGGTGCTAAGTGTGTTTTTGCCCCGGTAGCATTTCTTGCCGCGGATACGCGTTTATTTAGTAGACCAAACTGTCAAAAAGTGATTGCAATCGTATCCACGGTGACGTGTCTTGTTTCATAACACCGGTCCGTTCAAACACAGGGTACTTACCCCGATTTATACTGTACAAATTGAATTGGTTAGTTGTAGTGTATTTTACGTGTGGTTTTGAATTTAATAGAAGTGTTGTGTTTATAACAAATGGTTTAAAAATAAATGTACTTATATTTTTCTACCTGAAACCTTTGGTCAGTGTTTGCTTGAGTCACAGTAATTGTGGTCCCTTTGTGTAATCTCTGCTACTGCTCATATACTCTTGAGATAAGCCTGGCTGCCCCGCTACTGCTACTGCTACCACTTTAACATAGTAGTACAGGCTTGTACCAAAGGTAAAACCTGTATTGCCACCTGTAGTCTTAATTGTGTGTAGTGGTGCCTAATGGCACTGCACAGGATTCTGCCTAACACCAAGGACTTGGCGGTCTGTGTAGAGTGATTCTTTTTCCCTCAAAGGGAAAGTCCAGTATTCTTTCTTTCACATCCAAGGAGAATTTCGTCTCATCTTGATCCACAGGCACAGCCCTCTGCTAGCTTTGTCGATGTGGGAGACAGAAGACTCCATGAAGTCCTTCGCAACCGCCCGTGCATCTGCCAGGCCAGCCTTAAAGGAGCTTCTACAGAGATAGATCAGGAAGGAATTCCCCATGCTCTCACCACAGCTTCTGGTTCACCACGGCTAGAAGGGCATCAGCGTTAGCCTGATGCAATTAAAGCCCAGAGATGACAGCAGTGTTTACCAAAAGACTCAAGGGCTTTGTCCTCTTTGGACAGTATGAGAAACCTAAGGGTGTCTCACTGTCTGAACCTTCGGGCTACCTTTCTCAGGTGGCCAGGACACGGCCATCGCCCTTGGATTCAGACCCTAGGGGTGGACGAGTGCGGGAGGATCACCTGAGTAAGGGGTCCTCGGGGGTAGGACAGGGGCACCTGATGGCAAGATGCAGTACACACTTCCTTATGACACCTTTTCCCCTTTCCCGACACAGACACTTTCTCACGGACAACTCCACGTGAGTGACAATGTATTAACACCTCCCTACCCGACATTCCCACTGTTACCATACACCATTTCGGAACCCATACCGTTACCCCCCAGACCACCTATTCCAACAGATACCAAACCGGAAGCGTAGCATATGAGAACCAGGAGAAGGAAAGTACATATGTCACCCCATGCCCTACAACAACCCATTTATACACAACACTACAGTTACCCCTTCACCCCTGATGAACACCCACATGGTTTTTCCAGTATTCTTTGGAAAAACTACAACTCCCATAATCCCTCCACACTGTTTTCCCCTTAAATCACTGAGACAGGAGGAGAGAGATTGGGAGGATGAGGATTACCGACAGAGAACCATGGACACGGAAGAGAGACTGGATCAGACTGTCCCACTAATGAGGCCAGGCAAGTTCATGCCTCCCTTCACACCCATTCACACCTGAATGCAATCACTACTCACCAGGAAGTATAAAAGGCAGAGCAGAAGAGCACACTTGAAGCAAGTAGGGGATGCTGCAAGTTGCACAAAGCCAGAAGAAGACCAGAAGAGCTGTGAAGACCCTGGTAGACCTGGAGGAGGAGGAAACCACCCTGACACTGACCCTGTGAGTCCAGAGGAGATTGCACTGTGTAGTTGGAGCTGTACCTCTAGAAGGCAAGACCCGGGGCAGCTGCTGGGGTTGCCTGGTGGTACCCACAGCAAGACTCCTCTCCTGGGACAGCCAGGTGCTCCCAGGTCTCTGAGGGTCGGCAGAGGAGACCCTGACCTCACGACAATATTCCCTTTTAGCTCCTGTAGCTCCCAGGATCAGAAAATGCTGTTTTGGGGAGCTGAGAAGTGGGAGCAAATTCCTGGCAGGGCATTCTAGGACTGGGAGTCCAAAACATATTTTTGAAAACTGAATTGTGAGAGGAGACTCGAGGGCGGCGGAGGGAAGTCTTCTTTGTGAACTTTGAAGTCTTGAGAGGGATTCGAGCACGGCAGAGGGAGACCCCTTGTGAACTTTTGAGAAGGGTCTGAGCCCGTAAGAGGGAGGGCCTTTTTGAACCTTAGAGAAGGGTCCGAGCCCAGCAGAGGGAGACCCTTGTGAACTTTGTGAGTAAAGCCGGTACCAGAGCTAGAGAATTCCGGCGACACATGAGCGGTCATTCGAATGTCTCTGGCTATTATCCCTCTCCTGCACAAAGAGTGTGTATTGAACTAAGATTGTTGAAACTACAAGTACCCAGAGGCCTTAGGGAAGGCCGGTGGGAGGTGTCGAAGTTGTCATATAAGGGTCGAGCCAAACCCCTTGTACAGCTGAAAGTCTTTGACACATTGTGGAAGCAAAGTGAACTGTGTTACTGGGGCAAATGTGAACCCGACGGAGGGATGCCTGCAAATTCATTGTGATGATAGAACTATGTGAAGCCTGACTGGGACTTAAGGGAAAGCCTGACTGGGGACTTAAGGGAAAGCCTGACTGGGGGCTAAGACCCAGACTTAGTTAAGGGAAGAACCTAAGGGGTCTAGAATGACTTTCTTTTGGAAATGAGTTTAAAGGCTATGTGAACCTGACAGAGGGATGCCAGGAGAAAGCCAAGGGAAGTGAATCCCACGCTGTGAGAAAACTAAGTAAACTGTGTATTTTGGCAAAGGTGAACCCGGCTGAGGGATGCCTGCGAACCAGGGTGAGCAGTAATACACCCGTGAACATTGTGACGACAAGTGTGAACCTGACTGAAGGATGTCCACAGTAAGTGGTTGGTCTGAGCCCGAATGAGGGAGGCTAATGACAGAGAAGGATCAGAGGCTGGGGGAGGGGGATTCAAGGGGGAAGAGTAATCACCCAACGTGAAGATTAGCAGAAGGAACTGTAATTTCATGTCAGGGAAGCCCAGGAGTGTGCTGTGCTCCAGAGACCCGCCTTGCCCCGTGCCTAATACGTTGGGAAGGGAGACCCCGGCCATAACATTGTGACCTATCATTTTGTGAACACTTCTTTCTTTCTTGTGAACATTATCCCTCACCTTTTTGTAGCATAGCGGTAAGGATTGGCAATAGGTTTTCTTAGTATAGTGCCGTTTTATTTCACTAGACTCCACTTGGACAGTATTATTATTATTTGAGGGTCATAGCTTGCTCCCATCTTAGATTTAGGTTTAGAATAGGCGTTTATCTCACCCAGTTTGATAAACACCCTTGAACTGTAATCACTTGTGTCTTTCTTACTTTGATACCATGCCTTCCTTACAACAGACAACTGGAGGTGGCTCCTGCAGAGAAAGACGACAAAGACAATGATTTAGAATACAAGGAGGCCACTGCTACCACTGACAAGTGCTCTGAGGGTGGGGGGGCCAGGAGGACTGGCTCCCCATCTAGGAGCCTGAACTGGCTGTCCAACATTTCATTCATCTGGGGGTTGGCCCTGGGCTTCTCCCAGACCTTTCTCACCACCTGCAGGACAGCCTTCTGCAGTGGAATGCCTGAGCGGCTCGTGGTGCGCCTGGCCAAAACTTCTGCTAGCACTCCTGACTCCTGTGGGGCTTCCTCGGGCTGAGGGACTCCGAAGACTCCACAGGGCTCTGAAGGTCATGAACAGATACCGAAGGCATCATTGTCCTGGGCATCGTCGTCATCTGTCATCGTCCCCCCCTATTTTGTCCAGACGGAGGGGTGTCCCGGTCCTGAGAAAGCAGAGCCGGAGGGGTTCCCCTCTGATTCGGACCCGATGATAGCTGTGGATCCATTGGCTGCTGCCGGGGAGGCGTTGGTTGTACAGGAGGAGTTAGAGCGGTGTGAAGCACAGGCAGGGCCCGGATTGAGGGGGAACAGGCAACAGCACCGGGAGCACCGGAGGAGGACCCACAGGCGGAGGCCTTGGATGCACGCCCTGAGGGATCACTTCTTTGAGTATACCCTTAGAACCCCGTCATTTGCGGGGAGCACATAAGGATGAGGAATCCTAAGGGGCACGGCCCTCAGCAGCGCTAGGCCTCCTTTCGTTATCAAAATGCCTAGGAGCCTGCGGCGTGTAGCCATAAGGCTGCGAGGGGTAGATGTAGCCCTGATGGGACCAGCTGCCTGTACCGTAAAGTCTGCCGCCGCTTCCTGAGGGAAGGGGACTGGAATCTTCTTGCATGTTCACTCCATGGTCGAAGAATCAGGGAGGCTGAATCCAAATCCAAGATGGCCACCGGCCTAGCAGGCTCAGCCACTTGCTTGTCTGCCATCTTGGGGCCTTGCGCCACGCCCTGGGCAGGCTCGGACATGGAAGGACACTGCTGACCGGTGGTCGAATCGCCCTGTACCTCTCATGGTCGCTGGACAAGGGGCCAGTCCTTCCTCATCCCCCGGGTCCAATTGGACCCAGATCTGGCGCCTCTGGCGCCAGGCTCATGTAAAAGTGTGTCCGCAATTCCGAGGAGCCGAGTCAAGGGAGGGCTCCAACCGTGCCCCAACTCCCCCACGTAGACCAGGCGGGCATTACAGAATGCAAAGCCATCCCAAATATCCGCCTGGGCGTCATGGAAACTTCTGAAACCGACCAGTTAGCCCAACTATTGGGGGAGCTGCGGGCCGAGGTGCATGCCTCAAGACAAGAGACTAATTCCCTGAGGAGAGTCCTTACTAAACCCGAGAACGAACAGACGATCTGGCAAGACAAATGCTTCAGGCACATGCTGGTCAAGTCCCGTTACCCGAAATCGCACCAACTCCTTTGCCGCAGCCTTCACCACCAGTGCAGGTGGTACTCCCAGAGCTTTTATGGCAACCCAAACAAATACAATGTGTTCATGAATCAGTGCCGCCTCCACTTTTTGTGCCGACCAGGAGCCTTCCCAAATGACAGTGCCAGGGTGGCCTTTGTCCTTTCCTATTTGCGAGGCTGTGCAGCTGATTGGTCTATACCTTTAGTGGCTCAGGATGACCGAATACTTAGGAACTTTGCAGAATTCCAAAGGGAATTGGAAAAACTGTTCGCCAGACATACTCAAGGACAAACATTGGACAACGAACTGCTATCTCTGAGGCAAGGCAGCCACAACTTATTGACTTATATTGCTACCTTCAATCGCCTAGTGGCACAGACCAACTGGTCTGAGGAAAAGAGAACGACACTGTTTTACCGGGGGCTTCGTGGTGAAAGGATGTACTAGCTCAAGTTGTTAATCCACCTGAATGCTGTGCAGACTATATTAATCTAACTGTGCAGTTAAATCAGCGATTACAAGATCGAAAAATTGATCATAGAAGGGCGGAAGGGAGATCAGTCTACATAGGGTCTCGGGAAAGTCAAGCCAGAGGTCATGAAACCCCTGAACGCATGCAATTAGGGGTATTACAAGCTCCCATTTCTAAGGCTGAAAGAGAAAAAAGAAGGGAACCGAGGCTTTGTCTGTATTGCGGAAAAGCTGGACATTTCTTACGAGATTGCCCAACTAAACCCTCCCAAGAAGGTGGTAGGAGCCATGGATAACGATAGCAAGGACAAAGAAGAGAAGCCGGAATATTCAGACACCCGGCAAGTTTAGAGGTCCACTTATCAAGCGCAATCAAGAACGTTGTAGTGACCTCACACTTGGTCATTCCAGTATTGATAGCCCATCACCAACAGCCATCAAAAGTATATGCTCTAGAGTTCAGACTTTCTGGACTGATGTGATTGATAGAATTGATTTAATTTTGGATGTAGCTTTACAGAGATCGGGTGGGAACATTATCTTATTTCTACATCGAGGTAGAAATAAGGAGGTAAGCGTTCTTTGAAATATAGTGGTTGGATAAATAAGGCTTTATTGGTGGCCATAAGACTGATCCTTCGAGTTTGGAAAACTAGGACGAAGCCTACAGTTGAAGATTGGTTAGTTGATTTGCTCACCTTATCAAATTTTGAAAAGTTCTCATTTAGAGTGAAAGACAAGGAAGAGGTGTACAATCTGTTTTGGGGTCCATTCAATGCCTTGTATGATTGACTATATAGGCTGTGGATTAGTATGAGGAGTGGGTAGAAATGGTTTAGTGGGAAAAGGAAGAGGAAAGGAAAAGAGATAGGGAAGGGGCAAAGATGAGGGGAAAGATATATATATTTTTTTCTTCTCACTATTATTCTTTTTGGGCGATTTGTTTGGTGTCTGTGTGTTGTTGGTGTTTGTGTGTATGTTCTATGTTAAAAGTTTTTATTGACTGTTGTATTTTGCTCTTTTATTGTTTACAAAAATGAAAATTTTCTTAGTATGTCAGAGGGATCATTTGATTATGCTGTTTGTTTATTGATATGTTCTTTAATTGAATAATTTTGATTTGTGTTCTCTGGTTCACGATTCCTTTCTGTATTTGATTCTTCTGTGATTTAATTTAATGAGATACTAATAAAGAGATTTAAAAAAAAAAAAAAGTATATGCTCTAGAAGCCTATATCGATAGTGGCGCGGTGGGAAATTACATCGATCAGGGGTTGGCAGCTCGAATAGGCCTTCCACTTCAGCAAAAACCACACTTGGAAAATGTCACAGCCGTGGATGGCTCTCAGCTGTTTATTTATTTATTTATTTATTTATTCACATTTTTGTTAAACGCACAGGCAGCCCATGGGCATTGTGGCGCTCGTTACAGATATGAACATGACTTGTTATACATACAGAAAAGTCATAACTTAGTTGCAAGAGAAAAGTAGTAGCTATAGGAGAGGAGGAGAGAAGAGAGGAGAGGGTCAGAAGACAAAAGTTGGAGGAGTTAGTTGAACAAGGTGGTTTTCAGTTTTTTTTCGGAAGGCAGTGAGAGAGGTTTCTGCTCTGAGCGTGCTAGGTAATGCGTTCCATAGTTTAGGTGCGATGTAGGGGAAGCTTATTCCACCTGCTTTAGCTCGCTTGATGCGTGGGACCCTAAGTTGGTTGGTGTGGCATTGTCTAATTGGTCTATTGGAGTGAGATCTGACTAGCGTGTCGGACAGGTATGAAGGTGCAGACAGGTTAATACATTTGTGTGCGGTGGTAAGTATTTTGAATGTAATGCGCTCTTTGACAGGCAGCCAGTGTGCTTCCCTTCTGGTTTGCGCGATGTGGTCCCTTTTAGAACACTTGTGTATAGGCGCGTTACAAATACCATATCATAGTGCATTATTTTGTGTTATTTGGAGTTTATTGAGATTGGAGTTGGAGGTGCCAGCCAGTAGCGCATTACAATAATCTAGTTTGCCTCCAATGGTGGCTCTGGCAATGGATAGGCAGTTATCTTTAGTTAGGAATGGTTTGATTGCATTAATGAGCTTAGTGCTCAGGGCGGAGGCAGAGACAATGGAGTTGACTTGCTTGTCCATGGAGAGTGATGCGTCAATGTGGACTCCTAGTGTTTTAACAGAAGGTAGAACTGGGATGACACAATTGTCAATGCAGAAGTTGGTGAAGAGGGGGTCGAGGTTTGTGAGTGTGGATTTTTGGCCAAGGATGAGGATTTCGGTCTTGTCTCCGTTAAGACATAGACCGTTTGTGGCCATCCATGCTTGGATGGTGGCGTATATATTCTGGAGGGTGGCTGCGTCCTGGTGGTAGAGTCCTGTGAGCGGGAGGAGTACTTGGGTATCGTCAGCGTAGTTGGTGTATGTGATCCCAAGTGCTCAAGTTTATCAAAGAGAGGTTTGGTATAAAGATTATAGAGAGTGGGAGCTGTACATGAGCCCTGAGGGACTCCATACCTGATGGTGGTAGGTTCTGCGTTGGCTGTATTGGAAAACACTTTCATCACTCTACCTTCGAGGAAGGAGGTGATCCAATTTGTGGCTTGTTTGGAGAAATGTGCGGCCTGAGTGAGATGGTTGGTGAGGATGGTGTGGTCGACTAAATCAAATGCCGCCGAGAGGTCTAGGAGGAGCAGAAGGGCCGGCTTGCCTTTATCTAGGATCAGGGTAATTTGATTCTTAAGATCTAGTAAGGCGGTTTCAGTGCCATGACCTTTGCGGAATCCGGACTGCCTTTTACCTAGGACAGAGTTGTTTTCCAGGTAAGCCTGTATCTGCATATGTGCAGCTTTATCTAGGATTTTTAGGAGAAATGGAACCGTAGTAATGGGCCGATAATTATTTGGTTGGGCCGGGTCCAGGGTTGGTTTCTTTAGGAGTGGGCGCGCCCACGCCTCTTTAAGGCTGTAAGGGACTTTGCCTGTCTTGAATGAGGCGTTAATGAATGCTGTGATGATTGGTGCGAGGGCTGTCGCACATTCTTTAATGATGTTGGGGGGACATATATCTCCTTTGCATTGAGATGGTTTGAGCTGTTTGAGGATGTGGAGAGTGCCTGACTCGGTGATTGGGGAGAAATCGAATTTGGAGGTGTGCTCATCTTTGGTGTTATTGACGGAGAGGGTCTGTTGGGGGTGCAGAGCCTTAAAGTGTTCTGCTATTTTCTTTTGAAGAAGGTCTATTTTATTTAACATTGCTGTTTGAATGCTGTTGCACCAGGCCTCATCCTTAACAATCTCATCTGTGCAAATTGGGGGGATAGTGAGCTCTTTAAAGATGGTGAAAAGCTCTTTTGAGTGGGAGTTGGCTTCCAGGATACGTGTATTGTAGGTTTCTGATTTCGCCTTGAATATGGCATGTTTGTATTTTTTAGAGATACTGAGAAAGTCTACTTTGGTGGCGTCACAGGGATTGGCCTGCCATGTTTTGACGGCTTGGCGCTTGCATTGGCGAAGATTTAATAAGTCCTCTGTGAACCATGAGTTGGAGGGAAACGATTTTTTTCTTTTTTTGTTTTCAAGAGGGGCTGCGGTGTTGATGGCATGGGTGAGTGTGTCTTTGAAGATCTCTGCTAGTATGCTGGGGTCAGAGGAGAACGGTGGCGCTAGGCAAGGGATGTTGAGAAGGGGACGTATATTGTCTGCTGTGAGTTTTTTGGCACTTCTGGCTAGCATGGCCGGTGCTGGTATAAGAGGTATGGAGTAGGAGGTTATGGGGATGCAGAATTGAAGGCAGTTGTGATCAGACCATGGAAGGGCTGTGTTGGAGTTGAGGGTGGAGCCACAGTTGTGATCAGCCACCCAGTCTAGGATACGGCCTTTATTATGGGTCGGGGCAGTGACTATCTGTGTGAATCCTAGATCTGTGAGGTTTCTGGTGAGGGTGATAGCTTCTTTGTCAAGTTTATCATTATAGCCAAGGTTAAGGTCTCCTAGAAACAATGTTTTGGAAGTTTGTTTAATGTTTTTTCCAAGAAGATGGTTGACTATGCCTATGAAATTATTGGTGCGGCCTGGTGGTCTATATATGACATGAATGTTTACTGTGTCTTTGGGGGAGAGGGTGAGTTTGGCTGAGAGGATGTCAATGAAGTCTTCCCCTGTGGTGGGAGTCTGTCTTAAGGCTAGGGTGTCTTTAAAGATTAGTGCGACTCCACCTCCTATTTTAGCTGATCTGTCCTGTCTTAAGATCGAGTAACCTGATGGTACAGCTAAACTGATAGTCGGGCCAGAGGCAGGGTGCAACCATGTTTCTGTTATGGCTAATATGTCTAGGTCTTGGTTGGTAATGATGTCATTGACTTCTAAAGCGTGGGCGTTGAGTGAGCGAACATTTAATAGAGCACATTTAAGGTGTTGGAGCTTTTTTGGTAGTGGTGGCTTGAGGTTGGTACTAGGGGTAAGCTTTTTGGTAGCGTGAATAGGCTTGTTAGTCAAGTGATGTCTGACTTCACATTGGTCGTGTGGGGTTGGAGCGAGCTTCGGGGACCTGATAAGGTGCTTGCGGGTAATAGTGTATGGTGGGCAGCAGGTCTTGGCGTGAGTGCGAGAGCCTAGGCGTGAGTTCCTAGGTGTAGCCTGCATGGGTGTGGAGAGGAAAGCTAGAGGGAGTGTGCGTGTTCTAAGTCTGTACTGTCTGAGTATGATCTTGGGAGGAGTAGCGTGTGTGGTGGTGTGTCTGAGTTCCATGAAATGGCTGTTGGGTTGCCCTGAGGGCACGGAGTAGTCAATAGTACTAGTCAGTAAGGTGTAGACTAGACCTGTGAGGAGGTACAGTGTGTGGCAGGTGTACATGTTGAGATAGGTTAGCGAGAGCTGGTGGGTTAAGGTCTCAAGTGACCCTAAGGCACAACACAATATCACAGTGGTCAGTAGCGACCATAAGGCACTACACAAAAACACAGTGCTCTCTGAGCGACCATAAGGCACTACACAATATCACAGTGGTCAATAAGCGACCATAAGGCACTACACAATATCACAGTGGTCTCTGGGCGACCATAAGGCACTACACAATATCACAGTGGTCTCTGGGCGACCATAAGGCACTACACAATATCACAGTGGTCTCTGGGCGACCATAAGGCACTACACAATATCACAGTGGTCTCTGGGTGACCATAAGGCACTACACAATATCAGAGTGGTCTCTGGGCGACCATAAGGCACTACACAATATCACAGTGGTCTCTGGGCGACCATAAGGCACTACACAATATCACAGTGGTCTCTGGGCGACCATAAGGCACTACACAATATCACAGTGGTCTCTGGGCGACCGTGGTGCAGATGCAATTATCGAGTGGCAGCATACAGCAATGCAGGGCCAGGGCATGGTTAATTAGCTACAGATTAAGCATTGAAACATTATGTTGCAGTTCGAGAGCACAACGGAGCAGGTGGGACCTTGGAAGTAGCAATGTTGGGAGGTGCATGTACGCCGGGTCCGTGATGGATGGGAACAGTTCAGGACTCTGGCTCGAGGGTTAGGAGTAGATTGTGGAGGGGGGCAGTATGCTTACCCTGTAGCTGGAGGGCAAGGGGTCCTGGCTCTGGGCTCGATGGTGTAGACAGGTTGGAGACAGGCACAGTGCCTTTGTGGGTGCCTTCGTGGTGGGCCGGCTCCAAGCCTGCCGGCTTGTGGTTGGCTCCCAAGTAGGGGAGAGGAGCCAATCACGATGTCTTCTGGGCCAGCCAATCACAGCTGTCTTCTGGGCCAGTAACTCAACACACCGATGAGGTAATGCTGACATGCCAGGATGGCCATCGAGAAAGCATTTCATTTGATCTCATTGGGGCCCCCCAGTTCCAAATGATTCTAGGAATGCCATGGCTGGAAACCCATAACCCAAGGATCGACTGGCGCACCAGAAAGCTAACATTCTCACAGGAATGTATCAAGAGCTGCTACCTTAAGGATGTGAGGAAATTGCAACACACGGAGAGGCCAATCTTAGGAATGTCGGTCTCATTGCCCCCCGGATATTAATTCCAAAAGGAACAAGCCAACACACTACCTCCACACAGAATTTACAATTGCCAAATCGATCTGGTCCCTGGAGCACAAGTTTCCTGCAGCAGAATCTATGCTCTCACTGAGCAGGAAAATCAGCATCTAAAAACATATCTTGATCAGTACTTAGCTAATGGGTTCATTCGCCCATTCAAGTCTCCCGCTTCATCAGCTCTCTTCTTCGTACCAAAGAAGGAAGGGGACCTTAGGACCTGCATAGATTTTAGGGCGTTAAACCAGATAACCGTAAAAAATAGGTATCCCCTGTCACTCATTCCTGAACTACTCGACCAGGTAAAGAACGCTCAAATCTATACAAAGTTAGATCTGTGAGGAGCTTACCACCTGGTTAGAGTGAAAAAAGGCGACAAATGGAAGACAGCATTCAGAACCAAATATGGGCTTTTCGAGTACCAGGTCATGCCCTTTGGGATATGCAACGCACCAGAAGCATTCCAGTTCTTTATGAACGACGTACTCCACGAACTGCTAGACCTCTGCGCCCTTGTTTATATCGACAATATGCTTATTTATTCAACATCCAAGGAGGAGCACGTGGGCCATGTGAGAGCTGTTTTGGAAAAACTAAGTAAAAACCAATTATTCGCCAAACTAGAAAAATGTTTCTTTCACGTTACAGGAGTCGAGTTCCTGGGCTTTATGCTTACCCTACGAGGGGTACACATGGACACTCGTAAAGTGGAAGCAATCCTCCAATGGCCATCTCCAACATCAACCAAAAGAGTGCAGAGTGTACTTGGATTTGCCCATTTCTACCGGCGCTTCATTCCAGGATTTTCGCAAATCGTCCACCCTATCACCTCTTTGTTAAGAAAGAATAAAAAGTTTTCTTGGACCCCCGAGGCTGAAAAGGCATTCCAGGAATTGAAATCGGCTTTCACTTCAGCCCCTGTTCTCTGGCATCCTCGTCCCGATTTACCTTATGGAAACCGATGCCTCCAGCTTGGCCATGGAGGCGGTATTATCACAGTGAGACGCAGACAACGGACAGTTACATCCCATAGCAGTTTGGTCCCGTAAGTTTACAGCACCTGAAAAGAACTATGCAATAACCGACAAAGAACTGCTGGCAATCAAGGGAGCCCTTAAAAATGGGAGACACTATCTCCTGGGGGCTATTCATACTTTCACCGTTATCACGGACCATCGCAACCTGCAGTATTTAAAGACAGCCAAGGCCTCTGGCGCTAGGCTCATGTAAAAGTGTGTCTTGCACACTTAGTGCCAAGGGCGTGTGCAGCTGGGCCGGGCGTGGCCCTTGAACAGAACTGGAAGGCACATGCCAAAGTCCCAGGGAGAAGCAAGGTGGAGTCAGTAGGCGGGGCTAAAGGGAGGAGCCTTAGCCAGCCTATATAAGTCCAGCACATCCACGTGCCTTCGCTTCGCGTTATTCTGCTTCCAGCAGCTTAACGCTCTCCACTGTGCTTACCTAAGCACCATTGGACTGCTGCAGCTCCATCCTGAGGACATCTTCGAGAGCCATCCTTACCTGCTGCTTGCAGCTACATCTCTGCACGACCCAGTTACTCATAGCTGTGGGCACAGCCCACCTGCTGCCAGCTGCTACATCACTGAGAGCGCTTCTTACCTGCTGCCAGCCGCAACATCGCTGAGAGCGCCCCTCACCCGCTGTCAGCCGCTACATCGCTGTGCACGCATCTTACTGGTATTCCATCGCGGTCGGTGTCAGAGACTTCTTCTTATCTGCATTCCATCATGGCCGGAGTCTGAGACTTCATTTTACCTGCATTACATCGTGGTCGGAGTCAGAGTCTTCATCTTACCTAATCCGGGCGTCCAGTTACTCGGAACTCCGCCTCACTCCATTTTCTCCGCTGTAGCTTCACCCTGCAGCTGCGAATCTTCACCGAGCATCCGGAGGCCATTCTTCATTGTCGGTCTGCACCTACAAGGAAACAAAGAACACAACAGGTTAGAACTCATGTGTATACCGAACACTCGGCCATACAATACAAAAGACTAGAGTCTTCTTATAAAGACCAACTTACCTGTCACTATTGAAACTCCATCAGCCTCCAGAGCCTCTGAACTCTTCTAGTCCCCAATTCACTTCTCAGCACCTAAGGGGGTGGAAAGAGCCATTGCAAGAATTATTGGCTAAATACAGACAGTCTGATTGAACAATTGTTATAGTAAACACTTACCTGCTAAGTGGATTGGTCGCAGCTACTCTGGATCAACACTTCCACAGACCAGTGAAGTAACTCGGTCTGCTCTACGCGCCACTGCTAGGATAAGCAGGACGGATAGCTCAACGTTTCAAAACTACAGGTGAGCTTGTAAGGGAAAACATTTGCACACTGTATTCTGGCACGAAAGGGTTGGGGGAAGTCACGATACCCCCACTTAATTTTCATTGCCTCTCATCTTCACTCAGGGGCAACACCCGTCTGTCGAACAACAGGCACAGCAACCATCCGGAGGGGAAGGAAATTCCGAGGAGCCGAATCAAGGGAGGGCTCCAACCGTGCCCCAAAGCCCCCGGGGAGACCAGGTGAGCGTAACAGTACCACGCCCTGTACCACAACCTCAGTGTTGGTAGGCTCGGTGCCCTCAGCTACAGAGCTGGTATTCGTGTTGGATAGTGCTACGAACTGACTCTTGGAACAAGAACATGATGATCCCTTTACCACTGGTGCCGAAGAGGACAAACTTGATCTCCCCCCTGTGGACTGCCCCGTAGAGCTCCTGAGCCCCTTGACTTGGGAGCCAGTAGCCTTGCCAGCCTTGGGTCTGTAAACAAAGCCCCCGGAAGAGCCTCTGGGCTTGGGAGCCGGTAGCCTTAACAGCCTCAGGTCTGCCAGAACCAGAATCCAAGTTACCCTTTCCAGTGGAAATCCCCGGGAAGGAGGCGCCACGCTGAGGAGCTGCCTTGTCTCGACCTGGGGTCTTGGAGACTAACTCTTTAACACGACCTGGGGGAGAAGGATGGAATATCTCCCTCCAGCGTGAAAGACGATTCTTCAATGCCCTGTGACCGAGAGAGCTGCAGGCCGCGCACACGTCCTAGCAGTGGTTGGGCCCCAGGCACTCAAGACAGTGTAGGAATGGGCCTTTTCATCACTGTAACCAAAAAGAGGCCCACCCTTAAAGAGTACGTACACACTTTGTCCGTAAATCAAGTTTATTGCACAAACGGCCTGGAGGGGTTAGATGACATCAAAGAGTCAAACTAACCAGTCTCCTCGAACCACACAAAGAACACACATTTTATACAATTTGCAACCGTTAAAACACTCCCAAAATTTTTTGAGTCAACCCCCCAAACATGATTGGTTAAACCTATACAATGTAACCATATTCCCTTTAGTTCCCACACTTCTTATTGGATATGGGCTTAGGGCCCTTTAGGAACGTGCATGTAATGGATGGGATCACACAGAATAGCTCCAAGTCCAAATAACCGAACCAACTCAGGAAGATGGCAAAGTATTGTTTTATTAACAATTATCTAAAACAGGGAGTTTACAACGAACATCAAAAGACGTACGCTCAGTTTTTCTCTCAGCGATCTTTGCCCAAACAATAGCTTTTATATCACAAATACGTCAGAGATGTCGTCATACTACATGGCAATAATAAAAAACGTATCAAGGATCGCGATTGGCAAAGGGGAACATCTAAGTATACTTTCTATAGGCACTAGGATTGTGATTGGCTGTCCACTATCAGGTAAACAACATATGCCTACCTCTAAAACATGTAATCTTCAGAAACATTAGATACACTGGTTCTTATTGGTTTTCAAACTATAAGCTCCTTTGTTATGTGGACTACTATAATTGGTTGGCATGCGTGTGCCATGTCTGGAACATTCAGTTCATTTAGCAGCACGTAAGCCCAGACCCAGGTGCAAGGAGATGGGGCATGACACTACCTCCCCACCCAATTAGCCCATCATCTCTCATTGCCCATGCCTTCTGCCAGGAAGATTGTCTTTGTACTTGGACTTGCAAAAGTATCCTTGTCTTTGAGAATGCACAGGAGTGAGGGCACTCACTATCGTGTCTGGGGCTCCAAGTTCAAACTCTTTTCATCCTTGGCTCACATGACAGGAGACCACAATTTGGTCCATTTTGCAGGTTTTTAAATGCTCTAAATGATTTAAACGTGGCACTCTTGGTGTTATTATTTTGCACCTTAACAAGGGATGATTCATCCTCTGCATGTTTGCTCCTTTACAGAATAGATAGCTGACCTTGCCTGCTCCAGTCTTGACTCCAGGTCAGACAACTTCACCATGCATCTCCATGATTCTGCTTATTCTTGCTGCAACACACTTTTTCTTTCCCACTTCAAGGGTCCTGGCTTACTAAATTCATAATACTGATGTCCAGCTTCTATACAATGGCGGCTTCACCTGCATTCTATTCACTACGTATAGCCAGCCCCTATGATGACTTAGTCTACCTTGCGTTTCAGCATCTGTACAATTATTGAACAGTTGATTTTCTACAGCACTTTGTGCACGAATATTTTTTTTATATTTAAAAGTTCACTTGTTCGTTACAACTTTATTAGTTTTTTTAGGATCTATACATTCTCTTCAGTCAGTATCTCGGGACGGCGTACATACTTTTTGATGACGTCACTAACTTATTTTCTTTGCTCTTTCTGATATTACTTCAGGAAGTTCCTCCCTTAGGTTGACATCAGTTCGGGGATACATTCGGTAGGGTTGTCTCAACGGGTATCTTCTATAGAACAAAAGCTGTGGTATCGGCACAGCGGCAAGTGTCAAACACGGCACGGTCTCATGTCTCCAACATATGGGAGGAAGTGGGGCAGGGTCTCCTGCAGAGGTATGCAGCTGCTCCTCTACAGATACATTTCTCCGAGCGCATCCTCTTTAACTTATAATTGCATGTTTCATATTTACACTACACCCCTCTCTGGGGCCTTTCCATATTTGGTCACAGCCTCATCTCCTAGTTACACAGTTAACACAATTTACAAACAATTTCAATTATCACAGGTTCCATCTGGTCAGAAACCTTTACCCCTACTTGTTACGTACACAGCTATTCTATGAAAATATCATTGATGTGAAGAGGAGGGGAACAAACACATTTACTTTTGATCTATTGTTGCTGGTTTTATCGCCCAAACATGTTGGTATCCACATTTCTCTCTAAACTATGCGACTTACCATTCCAGCCCACATGATCCCAACCCATACCTTAACATCTCTATTGAAAATCCATGATCTATCAGTGCTCCTTTCCCTGCAAGAAACCCGCATCAGGTTTAATTGCTGGCCCTATAATCCAGCACTACCAGGTGGCCGGAATCCACCTGTGATTCAATAACTGACTCCTATATACTTACAGAGATTGCATCTCCCATTCACAATGCACCTAGGCCATAAAAAGTTCAATTGCCCATTCCAGGTTATCAGCCAGCGCAATTCCTAACTTGTCAGAGAACTCTGCGGCAAAACAGATCTGGATATCCATACTGCCCAGAACCTAGAGGACCCCATGTATGTGTACCTGTACATGTATGTTCAGGACTACCGCATCCCCTCACACTGATTTTCCCATTGCAAATTTCCTACCTCGCATGCACATTTAGATCTCCTCGCTGCCTGGTTGTTAAGAGCGATGTGGCATGACTGTTAGGGAGAATTCTCCAGAATGGCTAATTTCCCTTACCTACTGAGTCCCTCAGCAGCTTTGCAGGATTCTAGGATTCTTTTTTCACCTGGTAAGAGTGTGAGCCTTTTCTTCTCACTCTTACATGTGTTTTTGGCTATGTGTTTTACATTTTTGTGTTCATAAACTGTGGAGCCTCACCTACTCCATAGGCATCATCTTTTTACTGTGTGTCACACAGCACCTTTAGTGCAGTGACACTGGGTTGTCTTTTTCAGACTTCAGACCTTAAACTCAATTTTCTGGGACTGACTACTGTCTCCCAGAACATGTAAAGTTGCCATTGACTTTATTAGTCTTTTTAAATTCACAGACCCAGTACAAACTATCTTCCATAGAATACTGGAAAGGGTTAATAGTTATCCCTTTTTGTCTGTTTCTCATGGAACATTATTTTGTTCCCCTTTCTTTAAGATTTGGCTGGTGGCAGTGGCATCTACAATTTTTTCCCTACCTCAGACTATGAAAATAGCCTTGGTACTGTTTTAGGCTAAGTTAGTAGCCTCGAACTTTAACCCACTGGACCCCTTTTATTTTATTTCGGTTCCTGCTGGGTTTATTCGCCATTTCTTTATGTAAAGGTCTTTCTCATGTTTTACTCTGCGCGCCAAACCAGGTTTGGTTCCTTTGTATGCCGTCCTTTGGCGGGCTTCTGCTCTGAAGCCCTCCTTAGGCGCCTGAGAGTCTAGGTGGGCTGAATGTGAGGGAGGGGTTTTAGGCCCCCTGCACAGGGTCTCCTTGGAGACCCAAGTCACACTATGGTTTGATTGGCTATGTGACTGTCCGGCAGGGACAGCCACCCTACTGTGTGATGGACAGCCAGGCTGTGTGAATGGGGGAAAACTGCATAAAAAGCAGGTCTCTGGCACTTGGAAGGCAGAGTCGCCACTGGATCAAGAGAACCGAAGAGAAGCTGAAGGAAAAGGACTACTGCAACAACTGAACCTCCCATTGAAGCCCTGCTGCGGGTCCGAATCTCCTACGCTTCAACGACAGGGAAGATCTGCAAAGAGTCTTCTCCCCTTGAGCCTGGTGGGACTAACCAGCTCGCAAAGCCCCTGGGCCTCTTTCTTCAGCCTGGTCGAATTTGCTGTGCCACAGTGAACCGGATAGCCAGCTTGAGAGAGACCCTTTGTGCTTTTAAGGAGCGCACCTTTTATTTGTCGCTTTGCTCCGTTGCTGGCTTCTTCCCTGGGCAGCACAGGAACCTCCAGTCTTCCTCCTTCTTGTCAGTTCGACAGTCGCTTCAGGAACCGTGAGCTTTGGGGAACTGCCAGGAACTACCGCCGGAGCTACAGCATTCTTCTTCATCTAACGTACTGTTTGAATCCGGTCGTTCATTCTGTCCGACCACTGTGAAAGTGTTTGAAATGTTTCGCTAATCCTAGGGCTTGTCCTTCTCTACTCTTTTAAATAACTTTTCTTCCGACCAACTTTGTTTCGAACTCTTGGCAAAGACTTAACCGCAAACTATTCTGAACTGTGTGATCCTCTGCAAAGACTCTGAATCATTAACATTGGCCCAGGCCTATTGATTTGAATCCTAGTTGTAGTAAGCCTTTTCTAGATTGCCCTGCCTACTTACTTATTGGTGCTGCTTAATTTTGTATAACCTTGTCTCCCCCCACCCCTTTTTAAATTGCTGGAGTGCCATTTTGCTCACACTTCATTTTGAGCTTATCTTGTCCAGAATCAATTGGGTGGTGTGTAGTGTATTAAGAGTGTGATTTTTCTGCTGCTTTACATTAGTGAATTGTTTGATAACTGATGGTGTAAATAAATGTATATTCTTTTACTCAGAAACCTTGAGTTAGTGTTTGTTTGAACCATAGTAATTGTTGTCCTTTGTGTAACTTCTGATACTGCTCACTTTACTCTTGAGATAAGTCTGGCTGCTCAGCCATCGCTGCCACTTTACTGCATATGATTCTGCCTAACAATGACACACCTATATTGCGTTCATATTGTATGAGCAGTTTTGACATTTATCTTGCTGCGCATATGTAATTTGAAAATGTATCAATGAAAAAACACAAACAGCACTAAATATGATGCATATCTCATTCCCATTAGCTACACTGGATTCATGCTAAATTGCCCCATTATGTCAACATCGCTGTCACCACAGCCACCAATATAGCGTGCGCAATTCAAACTACTCTTTACTCGTGAGACCTTTATGAACTACCCCAACAACAGAGCATGTAGGGGTCCGAGGCCGGGAACGAGCGATCGCAGGATGCGCATCTTGTAAAGCCTCCTGCAGCCGACATACGCCGGGGGAGGCGTGTCACTGAAGGGAGGTGAAGAATATTCAAAATGATAAGAACGGGGAGCAAGCGGAAAGTTAAAAAGGTCTCTGAGCCTAGCTGCCTGGTCTGACACCATCCGTGCGGAAAAAGGGACTGAGGTGAGCCCCCCGCACGCTGGACTAAATTTAAAGGGAAAGCTCAATGTTTCGCTGTCAAAGATTCTGGTACCGTCCCCATGTTGGGGGACGCCCACAAGGATGGAGTAAAGGGGACTGGACGTATGAGTATATATATTGGTTTAATCAATGGACCATTTGACTTATCGGACCACAGATGCAAGGTTAAAATCTTAGGGGTCCACTTTGTGAATTCCATTTTCACATCTCTTCTGACTTTTGTCCCAGAGGCTTTAGTCCAGATGTTACTCTACTATCTCTTGTGTCTGTCGAGAGACTCCTTACTGCACAGTTTGTCTACATGCAAGTTAAGATAAATTGACATTTTAAGAAGATTGTTCTTGACAATGCAAATAATGACACTGCTATAAGGAACTTTGGGGAAATTCAAAATGTGGTGTATTACCATCTGTTAATCCAAGGCTAGCTTGGCAGATCATCAATGAGCCACACTGATTCAGGAAATGGCACACCATCGATGTTCCCAGTGATTTCTGTAATGCAAGCACTATAAGGCACAGTTGTAAGGATTCATGTTGGTGTTTAGAATCATGTTGTAGTAACAGTTCTGCTTTATTCATTCTGCTGTGTAATGATCCAAAGGAGCTTGGGACTCATGTGTTACACGGCAGAAAGGCATGTAAGTGCATCTCAGATCAAGAAGGCTGACTCATACAAGGCTAAGTCAAGGCAGAGCCTAAGCAAAAGTGGAAAGCCAAGGCTAAAAAGGAGTGAAAAGTTCCTACAACTGCCAATAAATCTTCTCACAACTAAGTGCCAGCATCTAATGTTGAGGCAACTGACTCAGGAACACCACCTGATGGTGAAGGGGTGATTCTTAATGTGCTTGAACCTAACAAGCTTGATGAAAAACAGAGTTTACTTTCACAAGGGAGAACTTGAAGGGCAGCACTCATCAAAGGCTGGTTTTAGTGTCCATCTTTGGACTGCCAAAGAAGAATGTTGTGCTGAGCCTTGATTTATTAATGCTGAGTTGTATTATTTGTGTGGCAACAATATAATAAGTTTAAGTAGGAGTGCTCTTTTTGAAGATTACTCGGATGGGATATACACATCGATCTGGTTATTGAGGTGTAAGTTCAACAGTGATTTGAGTAGCAGAGAATCACAGACATGTTTAAGGGAGAGGCGTGAATGTTAGGACATTGTGCAGGCTCAGCATATGAGAACAATGTTTTCTTAAAATATAATAATTGTTCTTCATTTAATAATCCAACATTAATTATTTGGATTTTCTTGGTGATGTCTTGCACGTAGCAAATTACTTTAGATTCATTATATCAATTGTTAAGGCAAGAATAAAAGCACCTGGACACTAATTGTTCCGAGCATCAGACATTGCATCTATGTTTTGAAATGTCAGTCCACCACATTTACAGGTCATTTTTTATTCATTCTGCTGCAATATTAAATTATAAAATTGATAAAGAAAGGTGAATGCTTTGTGACATACGGCATTCTTAGACCATGTTCCGGCTCATACCACCTCCAAGGAACAGATCGTTTCTTCTTGATATGGTTATCATGATGAGATGAAATGAAAGCATATCTTTGTCAATCACATATAGCACACGGCTATTGGTTCAGAAAATAATCTGTTCCTGGAATGTCCGTCAATGTACTATTGCTACTAAGAGCATAGGGGCAACGTGAATCAGGTTAACATGAATAAATCTAAAGTCGGCATCCCTCAATTTGATTGCAAAGAGTTGATGCAGAATTGTTAGAACAATGTAGATATCTCTTCCCAATTTTTGATAATTCTTGCAGAACTTACTATTTACAAAGGCCGCCTAATCAAGCTGCCTCTCAATTTGTTGTTCACAATATATGTGAGCCCTATTAGTTGTGAAAAAGTGCAATCAGTTTGAACAGGAAAAAGCCATGCAGCAACTAGATATTATATTGGTCCACCCTTCTGATAGAATCATGAGAAAAAGTAGACTGACAAGATGGAATAAAAAGGTTTCGTTCCACGATTATAGCAATCAGTTCCAACAAATGTTTAGTCACTCGTATGTATTTTTTTAGAGAACATTGATAGGTCATAGCACTTTGCATTTTATACTTTGCACTTTGTATTTTGATATGCAAGTGATGTTATGTGATTTGGTACGGTTATAGGTTATATTACCGAAAACAAAGGACCGAAAAACAAAAGTATCGAATCAAAAGGATCGAAAGTCAAAGGTCCGACATCAGGTATAAATCATGTAAATGGGTCATTTGTTCGAAACAAAAGGATCGAACATTAAAAAACATATTGAATGAAAGTGAAATCGAGAAAGGGTTAAAAGACTAGATCTAAACTGAGAGTAAAGAACCTTGTGTAGAAAGCATATGCACAGGTGACGGTTGGAAACAAACTGTCAGTGCGTGAGGGAAGTTGAGAAGGAGACACCAGCTGACACAAACGACTGAGACGATATCGTATTTCCTGACTAAAATAAAGTGGTAAGTAAAACACATAGAAATGATGAAATATTTAAAACAGTAGCACGTTACAGTCAGCAACTAATAATTATCTATAAAATTGACTGTTACAGATACTTATTGATACCGATATGGAGTACATAAAATCAGAGATGGGAGGTTCGTAGCTAGTGTATGAAGGATATATCTATAGTAGAGAATCGACACGGAAAGAAACAAGTTACTTGAAGTGTACGAAATATAAAAAATGACAGTGTACGGGAAGAGCAATAACTGAAAATGAAAATATAAGATGTACAGGGGAGCATAATCATATGCCTGACACTACAACTATATTAATGAAAAAATCGATAAGTGAACTTAAAAAATGTGTAGAGGAAAATAAAAATGAAGCGACCAGCTCGCTAGTAAACAGAGCATATGAAAAAATGCCACTGCATTTTGCAGCACAAATGCCAAACACTAAGCTGATGAAAAGAAATGTAAACAGATGGCACCACAGACATATGTAAACATAAATGTGCCAGAAATATTACAGAAAACGGACAAAGGTGAACAATTTCTGTGGAAAACATTAGATGTAAAAAATGAGAAAATGTTGATTTTTGCTACTTTAACTAATATATCGCACCTAGGGGATTCAACTATATGGCACGGAGATGCAACTTTTAAATCATGTCCAGCACCATTTCTTCAATTTTATAGTATTCACGGAACAATCAATGGGACAGTTATACCGTTAATTTATGTATTAATGCCAGGGAAATCAGAGGAACTGTACAGATATATATATATATATATACAATAATCAAAGAATCATTGCCAGACAAATCACCAAAGACAATAATTATGGATTTGAACAAGGACAAATGAAGGCTCTTGAAAAAATATACCCGGCCACTCACATTCAAGGCTGTTTTTTTCATTTCGGGCAATCATTGTGGAAAAAATACAGAAAATAGGACTGAGAACAAAATACATAGAGGACAGTGAATTTCAACATCAAATCAAGAAAATATATGCATTGGCATTTGTGAGAGAGGACAGTGTAATAGCGTATTATGAGACACTGATTTCAACACAGTACTTTACCTATCATGAGGAAGAATTTTGTAATTTAATGGACTATTTAGAAAACACATGGATTGGCCAGCTAACACGACAAGGCAGTAGAAGAAGAGCAAAATACCAAATTAAAATATGGAATGGCCACAAATCAGTTAAAGAAAACTGGCCAAGAACCAACAACATACAAGAAGGATGGCATAGCAAAATCAACAAAGAATTCAATATAAACAATCCGAATTTATGGCACTTCATCAACCACCTTAAATCAGAACAAACCACACAAGAAATAAAAATAGCACAATCAATTTCAATGGAGAACACCCCTAAACACAAAAGAAAATACAGAGACTACTAGGAAAGAATAAACAGCATAGTAAACAGTTTTGAAACAATGGAAGCAATGTAATACTTAGAAGCCATTGCATACAACTTAAAATGCTAGAATAAATTAAAATAAACTCACCAAAAACTGCCATTTCTGTACTCCAGACGAGGTCACCAAAAACAGGAAAAAGTTAAAACACACATCCGAAGGAGGTACGAAACATAATCCAAGTGGAAAATCCATAAAAAATTATTTAAAAAACGAGCAATCCATGGGAAAAAAACAAACGAAAATAAACGAAAATCCAATTCCAAAGTCCGTGGAAAAGAAAAAAAAACATCTATCCAAGGGAAAAAACCATACGACCATAAAATCCATGCAAAAAGGCTCCGATCCGAAACAGCAATCTGAGGTAAAAATAATACAAGCAGAATAAAAATAAAAATAATAAAGTTTCCAATGGAAAAAAAAGTCAAATACATTTAAAAAAGGGAGCGCGTACAAAAAGCAACCAGACCAGGAACGAAGAACTCATAAAATGGCGACCATGTAACCTTACGTAACGTAGGACGTCACACATTGGGCCTCATTACACGTTATGCGGTAAACCATGGTGCTATGAGCACCATGGTTGCCGCCGGTACCATACCGGTACCACCATGGAGAAAAGGGGAATTACCACCTCATTCCAAGATTGGCGGGGCGGTAATTCCCCCTTTCTCCATGGCCCTTCCCCATTCCCATTTTTGCCCCATAGGGCTCAATGGGAATGGGGAAGGAGCTAATTACGGTACTGCACATTGCGGTACCGTAATTAGCACCAAGGTCCCTTTGCGGGTCCCAACTTTAACGGCTGGTCTACACCAGCCGTTAAGGTCGGGTCCCGCAAAGGGGCCTCGTAGTAAGGTGGTAAGGGTTTACCGGTACCGGTGCCCTTACCGGTACCTGTAAACCCTTAACGCCTACCGTGTAATGAGGCCCATTGAACGCAAAGGAATACAATACATCAACAAAACTTTAATATACTAAAAGTAAACCAACAGCGCCATCTACTGTTGAAAAAGTAATACGTTTGTTTCAAGGTAACAAAAAGTTCAATATGTTTAATTATTTCACAAATGTTCAAATGCATTAAATTTATATATTTAAAAAGTGAAAAAATAAGGTTTATATGACTTTATATATTTGAAATATGTTTTACAATAAACAAAATATATTATACTGTATTAAAGAATGCATTAAAAACAACATATGTACCATAATAAATTCATTAATGAAACACAATAAAGTGTAATTCATTACTTTTATACAAGAAAAAAATTCGAAAAAGTTTCGAAAATATTTCTCAAAAATTACTATTCGACCCTATTGTATTTCGAACAAATGCACTCTCACCGTTGGCATTCGATCCTTTTGAATTCGGTACTTTAACTGGACACCATTTGGTACGATATAGACATATTTTTTATTATGATTGAAATATTGTCCTTTGCATTTGTGCAAATAATTTGCACACTCGCCATATTGGTATAAATCGGTACATGTACTTTTGTTCCATGATAACTCTACAATGTGCTCTACATTTGCAACATTTTGGTGTATTTGATAAATCGTGTGCAAATAGTGATTTTTTTAATAGATTTTTGACAAGTTCAGGCACATGGAGGATTTGTGTTGTATTGAAGGCATCATTTCTTGCAGGGAAGAGGTATTTTCCCTGGTATTTGTAGTAAGAATTCTTCAACATGAATTTGAGCCCCAGAAATGTACCAGAAAATATTATAGAGATTTTAGTGACTGTGAACCCACTGAACAACAGTGCACAAGCACTAAGCATATTTCCAGTTGAAAAAGTGCCATGCAGTGTTTGGGTGGGCCACCAAAGGTCCTCACAGGGGCCTTTAATGGTCAAGTTTGTTCCAATTACTGTTCTTTTAAAATGTATCACAGGTTTGCAGCGACTGTTATACCTTGTTAATGAGTTGCATTTCAGCATCTTTAAAATACCAAGCAGGCAGCACTTAGAAAATATGGGGCTGATATTCGCGTTCCCTATGCTTTGACCGCACGGACCTGTTAGGTTTACACTTAATCGTAGACCGGTCCAATTTTCCTTATTTGTATGGGGGAGTAAAGAGGAGGGCAAAAAGGCGGTGTAAACACTTGTATGCCGTACTTTTGCATTTGGCAGTTCAAATCAAGTAAACGCTGCATGCCATGTACGCATGGCAAGCAGCGTCTTCAAACGATTGCAATGGTGTCTGCCTGCTTTTTGTTGGTGGAAAAGGCCAGCGCACCCCATAGGAATCCCCAGCATTTGCGCCAGCATGAAAATCCAGGCTTGTGCAAATGCTGGAGTATTTGTATGGGGGAGAGGAAGGAAGCGGCATAAACATTACATTACGTTACCCCACTCCTCACTGCCATACAAACCAATGAAAATGGGGAGTATTGGAAACCAAATGCGTAAAAGCCTCATGCAATTTCGTTTCAGGTACAGGGAGCCGAACATGAGCTGTATATTTTGGTTTCCTCAAATCCATTTGTTTGGCCAGTTATTTCCTTCAGGCTCAAATGTAGTGGTCCTTTTCTCCACACTTGACATGGTGTAGTCTGGGTGTATGTCTTTGGTATTAGTAATATCTTGAAGCTCATTTGTTGGCATTTGGAAGGGCGTGTTGCGTCTGGCTAATTCGCTCCCAAATGTGGTTCTAAGACAGGAATTAGGACTACTATCATTGTCTGCCCGCTACAACTGGCAACAACTAACACATTTTGCAAAAATGATATATCCACTCCAAAATTCTTTATATGAAGATCTGGGGAGGATGATTAATGATCTCAATCCTCCTTCCATTGAAAAATATCATAGAAAAATTGAAGCTCTCTTGGATGAAATGGCACTATCTCCCGCCGATCTTGAATTTCGCCAAGCACACGTCAAGAACCAACTATTCGTCTATGACTGGTGTAAAACTCTAAGCGCTATGGAAAAATTCAAGTCCTTCAAGGAAGCTGCCAAATTTGCCACAGCTCGCTCTCCACGCAAGCAATATCTTCAGCAATTCCCTTGTTCTATAGCCAGAGATATGTACTTAAGGTTCAAACCTAACCAACTGCCAACCCTAGAGAGAACAAAAAACTGGATAAAGTCAAATGAAACCGGGTCTGGAGACACTTGTAGATTCTGTAAAGTGACCGACTTACATGAAACAATCAAGCATTCAACCATTTACTGTACTTATTTTGAAGTGCAACGTAACGAAATATTCAAAATTCAACATGCGAATGACTCTGTTGAATGTAGGAAATGGCTATGGCTGGCATGTATGTGGGGCTCTTTTTTCCGTTTTTTCCGTTCGAACCTGGACGCTCCCAGATCTCGGGACATCACACATCGTTCCCCTATGTGTTTACAGTGCCTAAAAGCTTCTGTTGGAAAGTAATTACTTAGCTTCTTCCCTTGTGTGACGCCATTCGCACACGACACCACTCCGGCAGTTCGTACATACAAGTTTGCTACCATGACAACGGGAGCCCCTGTCGCTAGACGCATGCGCGGGGTCCTATTTTCTTTCACTAACTTCCCACGCATGCGCAGTACATTAGTTCCGGGGAACAGCTCCACCGAGAGACCAGGATTAGCTCCGGCCATAACAGAGACAAACGTGGTGTCTGTCTCCCTCCACCCGCTCTCAGGTAAGCACTGCTACCCATCCAGCGTAATCCGCCCCGTACATTTTTTTCACAGTAGGCTGTTCCACGCCTCTGTTTACTTATATGTATTGACCCTGGATCTCCTCTCTCTCTCTCCCGTATAGCTACCTTCCGAAACTAAGGAATCGTAGACAGCCTGTTCCACCCGGCAGTACACCAGTCCATCCAGACCCTGCTACTACACCAGGGCCTGCGCCACCTAAAGAGGCACTTAAGGTACTACGCCCGGTGTCCTGCCTTTTTGCATTAACTGAATTGCGCTTTATACCAAGCCCTACTACAGGGTTGGACAACATGTAGAGGATGTGACATGGGGATTCTCTCATTCCTCTTTCGTCTCTCCCTTCTCTTCTCTCCTAGATTTTTACGCTCGGTGTTACTTGTCCTGATTACAGTAGGACGTTTGAACTTTCACGTGTAGATGCATCTACAAGTGGAACCACACCTACATGGTATTGACAGCTTTTTAGAATAAAACTGGAACTGTCCCCACCGCAGTGAAGTCCGGTGAACACACCCACAGGTTGGTCCTTCAGCAGCTCCAATATTGTATACAAATCAGATTTTTACTGATTTGGTCAATACTAATAGATCAATATCCTTTTATAATGTTAATTCAATTAAGCCAGCACTTTTGTGCTTTTTTTAATAGAAAATGAGACCCAATTCCAGTTCTCAACCTTCTTTGCAGCTTTCTTTCTTGTCTCTCTCTTGCTATCATACAGAGATCTCCAAACCTGAGGCCCAGACGAAGGCGTTCCATTCTTCAGCCGAAACGCCCCAAGGCCAAGCACAATCTGTGCACTATTGACCTGTACAACCTAATAGGGGGCCCCTCCCCCTGGCGTAGACCGATGGTTTTGGTCCTCTGACTTTTCAATTGATTTGTATGCTTTGATTTGACCGTTTGCATCTTCTTGAATGCAGTGGGGTAATTTTAGCACCTGGCTGCATTGAGGGATGATGCAATCGGTGTTCCTTTTCCTATCTCCCTGGTTGACAGTGTATGAATCACAAGCAATTGTTTGTATCATACCAATTGGGTACCGCTCTGTTTGAATTTATTTCTTTGCACTTGTGGGTTATCCATCTATAGGTTAGACTTATTGACTAGCCTCTGTTCAAACATGGGGACCGAGTAATTGGTCAGTACACTTATCGCAATTGTGTCAAAGAATAACGAAACCATTTTTTGAAACATATCAAAAAGCAAAACCGCATCTGTTTTTTGTTCAGTATGCATTAGTTTACTATTTTCCTTTTCTTTACTGCACTATTAGATGATATTAATCCCACCCCTGTGCAAACAATTAATAGTGTTGTATTCATGCCTTATTTCTCTGTTTAGGAATGAGACAGTTTTGGAGTGTATATTTATTTTCATTGTTGGTGAATTTGAAAAAACCAATAAATTGTATTTAAGTACTACTGAGCAGAAGTTATTTCCTAGCCTCTCAGCTTTGTTTTGGTTTGATGATTTAACAAGATATTTAAAGGCTATTGAGCTTACGTTTTGAAGCTCTGTGTCCAAGTTTCCTTTAAATGGTATGACTAAGACACTCCAACATTAGGAGAGTGTTGATAAATATATCTGTGGTTGGAGCCTTTTTTTGTTCCATAATGTATGTGGGGCTCAACAACCAAAGCCATTTTAGGGCCTATGCGTTTTCTAACCCTAGTGAATGCTGACTCAGAAAAATCTACAGCAACTCATGCAAGCGATTTTGTGTCTAATCTGAAGGGAAATATCTGAAAAGCATTGATCCCATTGTTCTATGGGTAAAATTACAACTTGCTGTGAAACTGAAAATTGACAATGGTTCCATATGTATGTGGTTACTTTTTTTAAATCAAAAACTGGAGGGGCAAGAATGGGGTACTGCCCTTTTCATGTTATATATATTTTATGTATTGGGATGAATTTAAAGTGTTTTTTTAAGTTTTGCATTGTATAGTGACAATAATTCTGAAGTTTTTAATTTGGAAATGTTTCTGTACGAAAAACTATATGCAAAATTGTAAAGGAAATATGTGTAATGAAAAAGTATGTTGTAAAAGTTTGATAACCAAACTATAAACAATGGTTTGAATAAAAAAAGAAAAAAAAAAGAAAAAAAGAAGCTCCTTTGTTGACTCCAAAATGGATAATCGGCTGGCTGTGACGCAATCAGTGATATTGGGAAAATGTTCACAGAATCTTGAAAAATGCCCTTCGAAGGTCTAGATTATGTCGCTTCTTGTTCAGATTTGAATCAGGCCTGGCTCCAGCAAGGGGGCCAGGTGGGCCAACCCCCCCAGTGCCAGCTCCTGCCCCCCCCCCCTAGAAAGGAGGCCATGTCAGTGGTGTTACACACCACTAGTAACGACGGGAGTAGGGGGGTGGATGTCACTCTAAACATTCATCAGCATCCTCAGAGACATCATTCTGAGAGGCTGAACTGCAGGAGGCCCGGCCAGGATTTGTTTTCTTGCCCTAGACAATGATTTATGCCCCACAGCCATGAAAGCAGAAATGACCAGGGAGATGGATGTCCATTAACAACTCTAAGTGAGGTAGCACACTTATTCAAACAGGCTGCCTACACCTATTTTATCAAACCTAAAATCACAATTTTGGTTTTGTAATTTAAAGTATGTTTATTTTTTGTGGGAATATAGTGGTTTTTCACAGATTTCTGCAGAAGGTGTATCAACTGATTGGTGGCCCTTACAAATTACATTCAAAGTATATATTCTGCTGCATTACCTACTTGAGTACAAGTGAAAAGATAAGGTTGGTAGGAACACACATTTAATTCTGGAGGGGAGAGTGTAATAAAATCAAAAAGTGATATATGCAAGGCTTTGAATTAAACATTACCACTACTGTTGCTCTGCACAACATTCCATGCCATAATTCTGTAGTATGTCTGTGCCATTAGAGAAGGAGACACGCCATTAGCAAATGACTTTTGGTGCTGTCACCAAAAGGTGCAGTTCCATCTCAATTGCTAGGCCTTGTTCGATCTGCACTGGAACACAGGTAACCACATGGATTTTTAGGCTCTGTGGTCCAGCAGTTTGGGACGGGCTTCTGATATTAGTGACAGGGCCAAGGCTGATATGCAAATAATGGTATGGAAGGCTGGCCAGTGCAATGACGGTGGTTCTGATTGATTCAGAGACCTTTAACCTATTAGGTACAACCATAATGCATGCAGTGGAACACATATAGGATGGCGATATAATGGGAGGAGAAACACACATCCTATGGGTGTGTCTGGTCATTTACCGAGGTAATGACTAGCCATGGCTATGTTAATGCCTCACCGCCAAAACCTAACCTTTCGAGAACTCTGAGCAAGCCCTACAACAAAGTAACACCAAACATGTTGCTGTATAGGGCCTGCCAGTGTTATATCTAAGCATTCTTTTGAGTGTTTAATTACTTAATTGCCTCAGTAAATGAGGTCCTGGTTTAGTAAAATGTTCTTAATGTGTTTATTCAGCCACTTGATTTTATAAGCAATATATTTGTCAATGCCTCTGTGACTTTCACTGAAGTCCTGTCTTAAACAAGCAATCACATTCCATCCGTTTTGACTTGCTATAGGTGTTAGCAGACATTTGCCAGGCAATGCCATTATATGCCCAGTCACTGGCACCATTTTACAGCTGTTGCCAAGTTATGGCCAGGTGGTACCCTTATGTGGTACCCTTATGGCAGTGCCTGGCAAATGCCTATCCATGCCTAATCAAAAGCCCAAAGCTGTTGGCTTTGCCAATGCATGTTGGCTTCCGTTTACCTCCCTAAGTGAATGTGTATTTGGCCAGATGTGGGTGTCTTACTTGCTATGCCTAGCGAATCAAGCTGCACCTCACTGAGCTGGTCCAACAATGCCCTACCTGAAAATGATGAGGCTAGGTTGGCAAGTATTGACCCGTTTCAGATTTTCTCATGCATACTTACCAGTGGGTCTGCGACTTAAATAGAATGGATCTTTGTTTGGAAGCCTAGTCTACTCTGCCAAAACGTTTCATGATTCAAACTGGTAGGTACTGACTTGACATTCTGTTTGAGTAACTTTACAGAGTTTGCATGCAAACAGAATGTGTCATGCATGTTGTGGGTTTTGTTTGGAAAGTATGATGTAAATCCTGGGTATTTAGGCAGTGCCAGAAATGAAACATGAACACACGTAAAATAACAAAAAAGAAGGGCATTTTTATAATGTCGCGGGCAAAGTATAAAAAGTTATACATCTTTTATAATTAAAAAGCAGTATTTCAATATTTTCTAAAGAGTGCATTCAGAGGTGGATTTAACATTTGGACAAGGGACAAATGCCATTGGCCCCCTCCCTGTTCTAACAGCTACCCTCAAATGCAAACAGCAGGGCTGAACAGGCCCTACCATTGAGATTGTATCTTTTTAACGTGTCTCAGAGGCAGATTATTTACAACAGGAAGTGCTATGGCAACTATGCTGACGATACTCAGTGTCTTTTCCCTTTATCAGGTGACCACTCCAAAGACACTTAGGTCATTAATGCCACATACAACCAAATCCAGCTCTTGATGCGGTATAATGGCCTAGCCCTGAATAACTCAAAAACTGAGATTATTATCCTGGGTACCGGCCCCAATTGGTGCCAACTTGATCAGTCCTATTAATTCTTTCAAACTGCAGACTGTCTGCTCCCCACTGTGAAAAAAGTAAAAATCTTGGGAGTCACTATTGACCAAGAGCTCTCAATGAGGTCCCATATCAGCGGCCTAGTGTCTAACTCAACATACTACTTGGCACAAATCAGACCATTCCATGAGGCTTCCAGTTGTGCCACACTATCCAGGGCCATCATTGGGAGGCGCCCAGACTTCTTTGCCAGCAGTCTACTTGGGGTAACCAAAGGAGAACTCAATCGTCTGCAAGTTGTCCAGAACAACGCAGTGATGGTCGTTATGGGTATGCGTAAAATAGATCATATCTCAACAGCACGCAGAGCATTACATTGGCTCCCAATTACAAAGAGAATCAAGTTTCGTACCCTTTGCATTGCACATGCTTGCATGTATGGAATAAGCCCTTCTTATATGGCAGCACAGTTGAAGTGGCTATCTAACAAGCGTAATCTAAGATCCAATAACACAGGGGTTTTTTTTCAACCCAAAGGCCAAACTGGTACAGGTGCAAAATGGATGCTTCCCAGCCGCAATTCCTCACTTGTGGAATACTCTTCCGCCTGATTTTAGGCTGTGTGCCAGTCTTCCGAGGTTCAAACGTGTCTTGAAAACCGTTCTTTTCGATTAAATGGATCCTTGGCCTCCACTAGTTTCTCTCAGGTTTCTCCTTAGGCCTTTATATTGTATTTATGTCAGCGCTCTTATGCATCCATGCCACTGTCCTAGCGCTTTATCATAAAAAGAATGTGTCACAACCAACATATCTATTCCCGACATGTACCATGTTTATGTGGCTGAACTTTCTTCAGGGGAAAACACTTCATTTCCTTTTTAAAATTCTTTCAATACTGTGCAGTATGGGTCCTAAAGACATCCACCAACGGAAGTTAGTCGGAAGAGCTGGAAAATAAAAGTGGCAAAAAAGTCTTCAATTCCCAGTCGTACCAGACAACGTTACAATTACACTCTTACCCTCAATAGTCAGACCAAGGCCCAAACCGTGAGAGAAGATACAACCATCACCATGACAGATTCCTCAAGAGTCCAACAGGTCACCCTTGAAGTGAAAAGTAATTTAAATAATTACTAAGAAGAGTCTGTAAATGGCACTTCTACAACAACGATGTATCGTTAATGTTAATGAATTCGCCACTATGAATAGTGTCAAATTCCCTGAAAGACGTTGCAACACGCACCCGGGGTTAATAGAGAAAAGGAACCCGTCACCAGAAGCCACATGTGGTAGTTTGCATATAAAATCCTGTCACTTTCAAATATACCACAACAATACCTGAAAAGCACTCCAAAGTAGTCCAATATCTGCTTTCAATGTATATCATCAGTACCAGCCTTGCCAATACAGCCCAATGGTCACTGGTCCACCGTTAATCGGAAGATGCAGTCGTCCCAAAATCAGGCATTATCAATCTAAAAAAGGGGGGGTATACCCCATGTAAATAGAAGGACAAACCAATGATAGCACAAAGTGGTTCCCACATGGGATAATCTGGTATAAAGATTTAACTACGGCGAAACCGCTTGTCATTATAACAGTGGCTGGTGGGTTAACATGCAGTGTACTGAAACAATGGATCCACCGCATGAATGGGTACCATCAGTTACATATACATTAACATTTACCGAGCACAAATGCCTTGAAACATGGTCACTGCGGTGGCTATGGGTAGGCCACGTGCAGCCACTATTGAGTCTATAAGAGCGGTCGTCACCGGTGCAGAACAGAACACTTACTGCGAAGGTGCAGCAGGAACCGAGTGCCAATGGAAAACGCTCTCGTCCCAGAGTCCGGCAGAGCAAAATGCACTAACTTCGGCGTTTGCCGGCAATCGAAAAGCAGTAGAAAGAGGACTAGCGCCCGGCCTCAAGTTATAGGCAATACGGCGCCATGTTGGATGGAAAAAATGGTGGAATCAAAGCCGCGGGGAAGGAAACAAAACTAAACTGACACCCTATGATGCACAGTATTGTTGCAGAAACACAACCAAGAGCAATACACATGGCATAAGCATCCCGCAGATGCAATAACTAATCGGACGCAAATGTTTATTTTGAATAAAAAATCAAAGATTTTTTTTATTCATTACACAAGATTGACACCATAATTGATTATATGGAGTATAATGCATATTCAAATGTATCGTGGGTGTAAATTTGAGCACAAATAAGTAAAACAATCCCCACACTCGACACAGGCAAGAATGGTAATGACCATGTGCTGTTAGATAAGAAGAAGTTCGTATCAATTGGCAAATTAATTGAAAAGTTCATTGATAACTGTTGGACCCAGTCCACATGTATGACCATGACGCCGGTCAAGTGGCACAGCGAGTAGAGCGCTCGCTTTCACATCCGTGCAGGTTCGAATCCCGGCAGTGCCAAACTCAACATTTCATCCTTCCGAGGTCGATAAATGAGCACCACACACCGTGGGTAATAATAAGCAGCGCTCAGATACCCGAGGGTTTGTAGCGCTATATAAATGCCAAATTATTATTATTATTATTATTATTATTAATATTATTATTATTATTATTTATATTGAGACAAATATGGTGTTCAAGGATGTGCAAAAATGTAGAAAAGTACAACACCCTCATTATGAACTGCAACACAAGGGTACACTTTTTAAAGATGGACTTGGTGCCAGTCAACTCTCTCATTGAGCCCCACAACGTGACTTTGTAGTTTAAAAATCAGTTTTTGCTCAAAATTCAACAGTTTCTGATCAATCTCCTTTTTGTTATTGCCTTCCACTTTCTTTAGAATAACCCATTTGAAGTCGGTATGGTCATGTTCATTATCTATAAAATGTTTTACCATAGGGGCTGCTAGCACCTTATTTTTAATGCAACTGCGGTGTTCAATTAGTTGAGTGCGACACCTTCTGTTTGTCTTACCAATATAATGGAGTCCACAGGGACAAGTAATCATGTATATGATATTCTGCGTATTGCAATTGGTCATGCAGGTCATATTCCATAATATTTCATGATTAATCTGTACAGACTTGGTCGCTTTTGTAAAGTCACACATTATACATTGACCACACGGGAAATGACCCATGACAGGAGGTAGGCCCCACAATGTGCTTTGTTTCACAGGAGCACTGGATTTGATTGTACCATCATTCCTGATGAGTACATTTCGTAGGTTCTGACTTCTTTTATATGCTACCAACGG
Organism: Ambystoma mexicanum; assembly: GCF_040938575.1. Taxonomy (NCBI): domain Eukaryota; kingdom Metazoa; phylum Chordata; class Amphibia; order Caudata; family Ambystomatidae; genus Ambystoma; species Ambystoma mexicanum. The sequence goes on from NC_090933.1 coordinate 1,403,101,200, forward strand.
TGGTAATATTTCCTTGTTGTTATAAACTTTCTTCCATGTCTTACTAATAATGGTCTTAATTTTGTAAGACAGATTCGTGAAGGTGTTAACAAATACAGTTCCTACTTGGTTCGTTCTTTGTTGATTTTCTCAAGAAGAGCATCTCTGTTATGGTTATAGGCCCTTTTTGAAGAGGTTTTTACCAATTTAGCCGGAGAGCCTTTGTCCAACAGTTTGCGAGAAAGGATATTGGCACTCTAAACAAAAGTCTTCTTTGAGGCTGCTGTTGCGTTTAAGTCTCAAAAATTGGCCAAAGGGCAGATTCGAATTCAGGTGTTTGGCATGATGGCTATTGTAATGTAGCAAGGCATTTTTGTCAGTCTTCTTGCTAAAGGGTTTGACTTTGCGGACCCTGAAATTGTTGGAATATGGTGACGTCCAAAATGTCAATTTCTTGTTTCTCTATAGCTCGGGTGAATTTCAAAAACCTATTTTGTAGGTTAAGGCAGTCCACAAAATCATTAGCCCGTTCCAAAGAGCCGTTCCAAATGATTAGGACATCATCTATGTACCTAAGCCATTTTCTCAAAAACTGTTGGTGAGGATTATCTGTGGAATAGATCAAACTTTTTTCAAAGAACTCCACATATAAATTGGCCAAATTTGGGGCCGTGGCTGCACCCATGGCCGTGCTTTCCATTTGTTGGTAAAAGGTACCTTGAAATTGGAAGAAATTCTTGGTAAGAGCGAATTCAGTACACCACAAAATAAATGCATTGCTAACGGGGTGGTCATCTTCCCTATTTAGTAGTATTTCCTCGATCACTTCTAAAGTGACTTGTTGTGAAATCATCGTGTACAATGACAGGATGTCTAGACAAATGAGCAAGGACTTTCCTGATTCAAAAGACAGATTTTCTATTTTATTTATGGCATCTGTGGTGTCTCTGAGATAGCTAGCCATTTTCAGTACAAAGGGTCTCAAATAAAAAATCTGCAAACTTAGAGAGAGGTTCCAGAATGGAACTAACCCCCGAAACAATACGTCTACCCGGGGGATTCAAGGGATTCTTATGTACTTTGGGCAGTATATAGAACACGGGTACTCTGCCGGTGTCTCGAGTGAGGAAATCACATTCTTGTTTAGAAATCATTTCTGATTCGAATGCTCTCGTTTTTCTCTGATGATTGGGCTTAATTCAGACATAGGATCACTCTGTAAGGTAGTATAGCTATTACTATCAGACAGTAATCTCTCACATTCATTCACATAGTCCCTACGATTTAACAGTACAATCGCCCCACCCTTGTCTGCTTGTCTGACAATTACATCTTTGTCCTTGGCCAGTTTAGTAATAAGAGTGTGTTGAGTTTTACTGAAATTGGAGTTATAGGATTTCTCTTTGGTCTCCAGATCATGTATCTCTTTCAACACTTGTCTTTCAAAGACTATGGATTAAGGGCTGAATGTGTGAGTGGGAGCACAGAAAGTGGAGGGATTGCGTAAACCACTGCGGTTGTTAATGACAAATTCATTACCTTCCTTAAAGAATTCATTTAATCTAACTTTGCGCATAAGAGCGTAAAATTCAGTTCTGAATTCAAAAGGGTCATGTCTCTTAGTGATTACATAATTCAATCCCTTGTTCAAAATATCCTCTTCTTCAGGGGTCAAGATATAATTGGATAAATTCATTACCACTGATTTCTTGACATGCTCCTGGTCCGGACCTGGTTGTCTCAGTTCCCTCGGTTCGGACCCTGCCCTAAAAAAGGCATTTGTCGTCTCTGTCGGTTGGAGCCTCTTTGGCCTCCTCCTCTGCCTCGATTGGTATTCTGATAATTGTCTGAAGGATCAGTCCCTGTGTTACTCTCGTCACTAGAACTGTAGAATGTATCTCGAAATCTCACCCTCCTGGTGTTACTGGGAGTCTGGTTCAAAGTACCAAATTTGTGGCCCTCTACTACATAAGGAAAAGCTTTTTCATGGCTATAGTTGGATAAATCCTTCTTCATTCTTTTGACTCGTTCCAAAGTGGTGGGATTGTTTTACTTATTTGTGCTCAAATTTACACCCACGATACATTTGACTATGCATTATACTCCATATCATCAATTATGGTGTCAATATTGTGTAATGAATAAAAAACATGTCTTTGATTTTTTATTCAAAATAAACATTTGTGTCCGATTAGACAAATATCATTATTGCATCTGCGGGATGCTTATGCCATGTGTATTGCTCTTGGTTGTGTTTCTGCAACAATACTGTACATCATAGGGTGTCAGTTTAGTTTTGTTTCCTTCCCCGCGGCTTTGATTCCGCCATTTTTTCCATCCAACATGGCGCCGTATTGCCTATAACTTGAGGCCAGGCGCTAGTCCTCTTTCTACTGGTTTTCAATTGCCGGCAAACGCGGAAGTTAGTGCATTTTGCTCTGCCGGACTCTGGGACGAGAGCGTTTTCCATTGGCACTCGGTTCCTGCTGCACCTTCGCTGTAAGTGTTCTGTTCTGCACGGGTGACGACCACTCTTATAGACTCAATAGCGGCTGCACGTGGCCTACCCATAGCCACCGGGGTGACCATGTTTAGAGGCACTTGTGCTTGGTAAATGTTAATGTATATGTAACTGATGGTACCCATTCATGCGGTGGGTCTATTGTTTCAGTACACTGCATGTTGTCCCACCAGCCACTGTTATAATGACAAGTGGTTTCGCAGTAGTTAAATCTTTATACCACATTATCCCATGTGGGAACCACTCTGAGAGTCAAAAGGAATCCATTGTGGATGGCTCCCACAATTGTTAATTGTGGAAGTGATTTACACTTTTCCAGACACGTAGTGGTAAAGTTAAGAGCAAAGCCTATTTTCGCCTGTGCTTTACTCTTTACTTTTCCAGTACTTGGTGGGAACAATAAAAAATTAATGAATGGCCCCATTTGCAAAAAGTGCAAACAGGAGAATTCTGCTCTATGCAGTTTAGAATTTTAAAAAAAATTCCCCCCAACCCCTTAATCTTTTCATCAACATGTTGCTACAATGAATACATTGTCGGGTTGGTTTATCATGTGGCTTGTGCATTTTCTAAAGTAATCTGTATACAATTGAGTATTATTTTAGCTATTCAAAGCCAAACTTCAACACATATTTGTACCAACATGAGCTCAGAAGATGTGTAATATCAACATTTCAGGCTAGTCGGAAATTATGGCTTTACCACTTAACCAGTGTGTGATCCTGAGCATTTTTTTTAATTTCACTATGCCTTGCCTGTTAAAATTAGGTGCCCCTAGAAGTGATTCAGTTCACATTATAAGCTATTCCAAAAAGCCTCACTCATGGTTTAATAGATGGGCAGCACAGGCATTAGGACATACACACACACACATCTAACTTTAAAAAAATCCGGGCCACATTTATAGAACAAAATTGTATCATTCAATACCAAATCAAAGTAAACACATCAAGCAAAGAGTCATCATGGACAATTGCATATTATAACCAGTATGTAAACAGTATGTACCAGACAATGATTTACAGGGGCGTAGCAGGGGAGCAAAGCTGTTTCCTTCATGCCATGCCCCACCTGGAGTGATACAAGGAGGCCGGAAACCCCTCAATCAGCACGGTCTGCCTCCTGATGCAGCCCTAACAGCCCTAGCACTGCCTTGCACTCTCAACTCAATTAAACTGTACTGTAAAAATGCAACAAAAAATAACATTTTGTGTTTAAAATGTAATTTTGGACATGAACCATTGATGGGAGACATTAAGAATGGGACTACTGAAGGGGTTCAGTAGGAAAGGAGGGGGTTCTGGACTGGGTGGTGAAGAGCCGATTGTATACATGTGTATGCTATTGGAGAATATGTTTTTGTGCTCTAAATATTGTTAAAATGAACCTGACTACCTGTATTGATTGGGCATGGTATGTTCTGTTCTTGAAATAAAAAGAAATGTGAAAAAAATGTAATTTTGTAGAAAACAAAATCTCCTATTCCTTGCTTCAGTATTCTGGGGGTTGTGGGTAGTCTATTTTTCACAACAAGATGGAGGGAGCACAAGCATCTCCACCGGGGCCTACTCAGAGTAGGAAGGTTTTGTTGGGCAGACACCATCTGAGATGGTACAAAGACCGGGGGCCTCACTGCTCAACCCTCTCAGAGGAAGAGGAGGAGGGATCACCCTCAATTCTCCCAAGCCAGTCCAGGAAAGGCATGCTGGGTGCTGGGGTGGATAGGTGGCAGGGGAGGTAAATGGGAATGGTGGTTAGGGCAGCTGAAGGACGGTGAGTGGACAGTGAAAGGTGAAGGAGGATCAGATATAACAGACAGGGGAGAGCAGATGTGAAGGGAAGATAGGTAGATTGATGTTGCAACACTACTTTCCTTGCTTCTCTTTTGCTATATACAGTTTTTTATAGAGGGGTGCAAATGTATGTTTGCAGATGTGGGAGAAAAGAATTGCTGGATCGTGGATCTGGGAAATCTGGATTCACGCCAGCACTTTGATTAGGGTACTCCTAGACTCACACCCAATGGAATGTGTGCCCCCCTGGTCACAACCCTGGCCCACCCAGATGAAAATCCCTGGAGCCGGGCCTGATTTGAATTCATTTAACTAACTCTTCTGTTGACAATGGCAGATAGGAATGGCATATTGTGTAGCACCAGAGGTCTTTCATCCCACTCAATGGCTTTAAAGTGGTGTTTAACTCAAAATCAGGTGTGTGTACATGGGCATCGTTTGTGACATTTTGTTAAAGTTCGAAATGCTGCAACAGTATTTCTTCCAAAATCACGATTGTTTAACAGCCAACATCCCTTATTTGTGGCGTGGTCTAAGTTTTCCTGTTCTTTTTTTCTAGTCCTCTATTTAAAAGTAATTAAAAACAAAAATGAAAACGGAGTGCCATGGCTTTCACCAAAAAAATAAACCTTTCACATTTACAATTGTTTTCACTGTTCTCATGCAGGCAATTGCCCCAAAAAATGTTGGCCAATGTCATAGGATCCAATACAGCAATATGTTTGCAAAACGTGATTTATAAAAGCCAAAGTGCGGTGTCTCATGCACTGACTCTTATTCCTTTGACATGCTTCGTTGCAACAACTGAACGTCCCCCTATGGCATTCTCAGGGCACAAGATGAAAATTGCAATAATATAAGATTAAAAAGGAACATTGGCTAAAAACAATTCGTAAATAAATATTGACGATTTGTGAAAGAGAACATTATTGCACATGCATTAAAAACATGCATGGCTTACCTCTTCTCCATGAGTTGTGTCATGTGATCCGGAGTCAAGAATCACATTTAAGTCGTAGGGAGAGAACGAACAAGACTACTTAAATGGATTCTTCTACCTGTATCCACGCACACATTTCCCTTAACAGACTTATCATACCTGTTTGCCTTGAGTTATGTCATATTGTTTTGAGAGAAGTCGCAAGCACAGCCTCTTCCTGCAGGACAACAAATTAAGAGAAACTTGGGTCAATGGCCAATATTCTCTGAAGGAAATAGCATGGTGGTATTTAATCCATTAGGCCAGGTGTCTGCAACCTTTGGATCTCCAGATGATTTTCACTACAACTCTCACCACCCTTGAAAAACCTATGGTGAGGGATCCTGGGAATGTTAATCCAAAACATCTTCAAAGCCGCTGGTTGAAGACGCCTGCACTAAGCGTAGAGACAGCACATATGTGCACTACTGAAATGTATGCTTCTGCCTGTCGTCATGGTAACCTATTCACCGTAAGCCGTCAAGCTAAAATACTTGACGTACTTGTTCTCCTTGGGTTGCGTCATATGCTCCTTAGAGGAGAGTGGCCATCACGGTATCCACCTGCAGGCAAATTAAAGAAAAGAGACATGAGTCGAAAGCCTTCGGAAATGGACAGTGCTATACATTCCACAAGTCCAGGGGACTGCAACCAGTGGCACTCCACCAGAGGAATGCAAGTACTACTCACATAAACACTCAACTTTGAAGATGAGGCCTAGTGTCAAAAACAACTGGAGAGCCAAAGTTTGCTGGCCCTGCAATAGAACTGACCTACATTTTTAACAGGCATGCTTGCACTTGTTTCAGCACACACCTATTTACAGCCAAATAATAAGCAAAACAAACTCGCACACCTGTTCTCCTTGGGTTGAGTCGTATGATCTGGAGAGGAGAGTTGCAAACATGATCTCCTCATGCAGGAAATTATTTGAACATAAGCAGAGGTCAAAGGAACAATATTGACTGAAGGACATGGCACAGTGCTCTACATTCCAGTAGGTCTGGAGGTAGCACGGACATGCACTAGTGAACTGCAGCACACGCCGGCCACAATCAACTACTAAGCAAAAATACCTAGCATACCTGATCTCCTTGGGTTGTGTCATATGGTCCTGGGCAAAAACGGTATGCTCCATCAGGAAAATAAATGAAGAGACACAAATCAAAGGCCCTATTTTGACACAATTAAATGGCATGGTGGTATACATTCGAATAGGACTGTGGTCAGCACAGACATACACTTGCATACTTCCACTTGCAATCATAGACAAAATTCCCATACAGCACAATGCTAGCCAATGGGCATACTGGCGCTTTGTAGGATATGTTGGGTGATCCAGATAACGGGGCAGCAATCACAGTAACATCCTTTTGCAATGTAATCATTATGGACAAGTCCAGATGACGGAATGATCACAAAAGCAATGCAAAAGGGCAATATCTTCTAAATGGACAACCCACTCTGATGAACACAATTATTGTACACGCTCCTCAGTACTCATACGTCCCGTCCCCTTTCCAACATCCTTGTGGGCGTCCCCCAATATGGGGACGGTACGGGAGCCTTTGGCAGCGAACAATTTATCTTCCCCTTTAAATTTAGTCCAGCACATGTGTGCGCGGCCCTGGGCATGGGAACTCCCATCGAGGTCCCGTCGTCCGTGGCCTCACCCCAGTCCCTTTTCACGCATTGACAGTGTCGGACCTGCAGCAAAGCGCAGAGACATTAACTTTCTGCTTGCTCCCCGTTCTTGTCTTGCCTCCACTCCCCAGGCGCATGCCGGGTACAGGAGGTTTCACAAGATGTGCATACTGCGATCACTCGTTCCTGGCCTTGCACCTCCATGTGCTTGAGGGGCTCTTCTGGGCGCTACGTTGGTAGACTAGAGGCCGGCAAGGCTACCTGATCCCAAGCCAAGGGGCTCAGAGCTCTACCGGCAGTCCATGGAGGTGCGTTCAAGTAAGTCCTCTGCTTCAGCTGCAGTGGGCAAGGGATCATGTCCGACCTCCAAAACTCAGTCCGTAGCATGATCCAACACGACTACCAGCTCTGTAGCTGAGGGCGCCCAGCCTACCGGAGTCACCTTCGAGGTCGTGGTACAGGGCGATTCGACTACCGGCCAGCAGGCTGAGGGCTCTGAACCTACTGGAGCCGTCTCTGAGGACGATGCTTCTGCTTCAGGTTTGATGGCCAAGGAGTGTCCTTCCATGTCTGAGCCAGTATGTGGCATGGGGCCTTCGCGTTCTCCCATCCAGGGCATGGCACAAGGCCCCAAGATGGTGGACAAGCACGTGTCTGAGCCTGCTGGGCCCCTGGCCATCTTGAATTCGGATTCAGGCCTCCCCGGTCCTTCACCCACAGAGTGGGCCATGCAAAAATGTCCCAGTCCCCTTCCCTCGGGAAGCGGCGGCATACTTTACGGTAAAGGCAGCTTGTCGCCGCAGGAATACATCTACCCCTCGCAGCCTTGCAACTACATGCTGCAGGCGCCTAGGCGTTTGGATCAGGAAAGGAGGCCCAGTGCCACTGAGGGCTATGCCCCTCAGGATCGAGCAGCTTGCGAGGATAGCTTCTTCGAGCCGATCCTAGTCCTTATGCGCTCCCTGCAAATGACAAGGCTCCTCAAGCATATAGTCAAGAAAGTGATCCCCCAGGTCGTGCCTCCAAGTCCTCTGGCCCCTCCTTTGGTTCCACCAGTGCTCCCAGTGACGTTGCCTGTTCCCCCTCCGGTCCAGGCCCTGCCCTCTGCCTCCTCCTGTATCCTGTACCACCAACGCCTCCCTCGCAGCAGCCAATGGATCCACAGCTATCTTCGGGTCCGGATCAGGGGGGATCCCTCTGGCTCTGGTGTCTCAGGACCCGGACTCCCCTCATCAGGCAAAAGGGGGGGGCGATGACGGAGATGATGATGATGACACCCAGGACGATGGACCCTCTGCATCTATGAAGGTTTTTCATGAACGCCTTCAGGGCCTTGCAGAGTTCTTGAGGGTCCCTTAGCCTGAGGAAGCCCCCCAGGAGTTGGGAGTGCTAGCATAGGTTTTGGCCATGCGCACCATGAGCTGCTCAGGCATTCTGCTGCAGAAGGATGTCCTGAAGGTGGCGAGAAAGGTCTGGATGAAGCCTCCCACCTTCAGCCGCACTGGTCAGTGATGGCAACGGCCTCCTTGTATTCTAAACCATAATCTCGGTTGTCTTCCTCTGCCGGAGCCGCCTCCAGTTGTCTGTCCAAAGAGGACAAAGCTCTTGAGTCTTTTGCTAAATGCTGCTATGTCATCTCAGAGCTTCATTTGCGGCAGGCTAACACCAATGCCCTCCTACCCACGGCGAACCAGAAGCTGTGGCGAGAGCTTGGGGAGTTCCTGCCTGATCTCGCTCTGTTGATGCAGGCCTCCTTTAAGGCTGGCCTGGCGGAAGCCCTGGCGGTTGCGCAGGACATCATGGAGTCTTTGGTCTCCCACATCGACACAGCCAGCAGAGGGCTGTGCCTGGGAGTTGAGATTAGACAGATTGCGTGGATGCATGCCACTAAATTCTCATTGGATGTGCAAGAGAGAATACTAGACCTTTCCTTTGAGGTCTCAGATCTTTTTCATTAGTCAACCGATGACGAATTGACGAAACAGAAGACCTCTATACAGACCGGCAAGTCTTGGCCATTCTGACTAAGCCACGGCAGAAGTCCTTCCCTCAGTCTCAGGGCAAGACCGACTTCAAATTCAAACCCCACACTTTCACCGTCTTCAAGGGGTTTCGGGATCGTGGTGCACAGAGGCCTGACATGTTGCCTAGTGCCCATAGGAGGAAGCAGCAGAGGACTTTGCATGTTTTTTGTCCACTCCCCGCCTCTGCTCCTGCCTCAGATACCAAAAAACAGTGATGTGTCAGTTAGGGAGAAGAGCACGCCTGTGGGGGCTGGCTGGCTCTCTTCCGGGACAGCTAGAAGAGTTGTTTCAAGAGTCCTTGTATCCTTTCTATAGTCTCCAAAGGCTTCAGCTTCCCTTTGCTTTACTTTACTCTCCTCCTCTGCTTCAAATAGGGGCCTCAGCCTTTTTACGGGTGATCCTTTCTCTTTTGGAGATGCAGGCAGGTGAGCCAGTCCCTCTGTTGGACAGGGGCTCCCGTTACTACTCCAGGATTTTTGCGGTACCCAAGAACAACCCGGCTGGCCTGAGGGTAGTCCTGGACCTGTCATTTCTCAACTAGTCTTTGCCGCTCAAACACTATATGATGATTAGTCTTGCGCACATAGCAGTCTTTGGGTGCAGGGACTGCATGTTTTACCTAGACCTCAAGGATGCGTACCTGTATGTCCCCATCTACCAGCCGCATCGGAAATGTCTGCAGTTCACAATTATGTTGTACCACTTCCAGTACAAGGTGCTGCCTTTCAACCTTAACTCGGCTCCTCGTGTGTTCGCAAAGCTGATGAATGCGGTGACTGGCTTCCGTCTGGCAGGCCATCACTTACATCCTTATCTGGACAACTGGCTGGTCATGGCCAGCTCTCCTGAGGGGGCTGTACACAAGTGCCAATGGCTGCAAGTTGTTTTACACCACGCCACTGGCTCCCGCACAGGATATAGTATTCCTCTGAGTGTGCTGAGACACAGCGGTGCAGCAAGTGTTCCCCACGCCCGAGAGGCTCCACTCCTTCTGCAAAGCGATAAGGCACTTTCTGACCAATTACACCACCTCGGCATGGTGGGTTCAGCACCTTCTGGGACTGATGACATCCTGTGTGCTCACGGTTCAGCACGCTCACCTCAAGTTGAAGCGCCTCCATCTTCCCCTGGCAGTCAGTTGGGCAGAAACCCAAACCCCCCGCTCCTCCTCCCGGATCTTCACTGGTGGCTGATGGACGGCAATGTGGCAGTGGGAACCCTTTTACCCGGCCGCAGCCCACCCTGGTGGTGATGCCAGATTCCTCGCTTTTGGGCTGGGGGCGACTCTGGAAAGCTACTCCAATCATGGCACATGCTCCAAGGTGGAGGCCCTTCTACATATCAATCTATTCAAACTCAGGGCAGTGAGCCTGGCACTCGAGGCTTTCCCAGGGACACTGCAGTTCTGGTCAGGACCTACAACTCCACGACAATGTTTTACCTTAACACGCAGGGTGGTACCCATTCCCACCTCCTATGCATAGAGGCGGTGGCGATCTGAGAATGGGCCCTTACGGAAGGAATTTGGATTTCCTCAGTTCATCTTCCGGGAGACAGCAATGCAGAAGCGGACCAACTCAGTCGCTTAGGATTCAACACCTACGAGTGGGAGTTACACATCAACTCCTTGTTGCCCCTGTTCCAGAGATGGAGGTTCCCGGATCTGGACTTGCTTGCATCTCCTCTGAATTCCAAGTGACCCTGGTTTGCCTCTTGTGCGTGCCAGGTCCAGGTGTTTATAGGGGATGCGTTCCAGTTCTGCTGGCACGGCCGCAGGTGTTATGCATTTCCTCCTCCACCGTTGCTCCAGCGGACCCTCCGCAAGTTCCGGGCATCGGTGGGATGCAACCTCATCCTGATAGCCCCACTGTAAAGACTTGAGGGGGGGTGTCTGTACTTCTGCCCTCTATATAGTTGGGACAAAGGCACAGAGCAACCCCAGCCAAGGATCTCAATTTGGTAACGTTACATGAGCAGCTAGGCTTAAGATTTCAGGAGGTGATGCAAGCATGTACAGTGAATCCCCAAGCCCCAACAAAAGAATGTCCACACACTATGTTAGGTGATGACACAGTTTCTTTATATAACATGAGGTTGTTACCAAAATATATACATGTAAATAATAACATGTACTCTGGATAATGCTATTCAAAGAATGGCAAATATATGCACTATGTGGTACCAGACAGTACTTAAATTAAGTTATAAATGCACTAACTGCTGGCAGTTTTAAATAGGCATGTGAATTCTTAAGTGAGGTGTAACGGCATAGATCAGGGAAGAAAGGCAGGTTAGTTATGGACAGTGGCAGAATGCTTTCTTTAGACTAGATACACAATTCTGTTGGAGGATCCCCCCACCTGGGCAACCTGTAATGGAAACGTTAGGGAGTAACTTATCTTGTCTTTTACAGCCCAGTCTAAAAATGTTCAATAACCCTTTACTTTCCTCTTAAAGGTTCTACCACCCCAAAGTACCAGAGAGGCCACAGGAGAACAGGATCCAAGACGAATCTGCCACCTATGGAGAACTCCTGAGGCTAGAAGATGCTCTTCTTCCTCACAGTACCTTTGGTACCTTGGCAGGCAAAGTGGCAGAGTTTCTCAATTTCATTCAATGCTTCCCTTCGAGGATGAACCCCCCTTGGAAGTTTTGCTCTTTGCGCTGCTCTCCTTTGGTCGATGATTTCTCTGACTGAAGAAGTCCTGTGAAGATGAAACTTGCTGTTGGCTCCTTAAAGGCTTGGCAGATGAGAGTAAGACCCCTGCATAGGTCACTTTTGGTGTCTGGTTTCGGAATACCACAGTTTTCCACCTTTCGGTTCTTCGGTGCTGCAGTTGCAGCAAGGACCACTAGATGGCTTCTGGCGACCTGGACTCAACCACTGTAGTGGACCACGGACCTTCACCAAGTCTGGACCCTCGATACGTCTTAGGTAGCTTCTGCTAGTGAGAAACCCACTGTGAGGAATTCGAGCATCCGCACAGGGAGTGTGCGCTCGCCTGGGCTCTTTTTGAAGTTTCATAATGAAAATGATTAATGGGACCACAAGGGGGCGCGGAGCATGACGGACTTCTGAGGCTCGCGCTCTGCCACCACCGCAGGGCCTAGCGTGCTTTCACAATCCCTGGCTGGGATTTCAGAGCTGAGCTGAGGGAGATTGGTCCCTGGGCGGACCACCCAGCGCACCACCCCGGCTGGGAGACCCTCTCCCACAAAAATCGCCCACATCCACGCGTCCAGGAGAGCGGCACTGGAGGAGAATAGCAGTGGTGCTGCCCCCAGCCGGGTATAACACGCGCCTCGGACCTAGGAGGCGATTTGCACCCTGGTGTTGTGGGCCCCCCGGAGGAAACTGGCGAAGACCGGAGGTGTCAGGGCCACCCACCGCGCACACAGAAGAAACGGCAAGGCCAGATGCCGAGTGAAGCATCCCACCCGACGAGGCCCCGAACAAGGAGCTCTGCGTCGTGGAAGCGGCTGGAGCACTGCGCCGTGTCGCACGGGCATAGGGGCAGAGGCTGGCCTGTGCTCCGAGACGAAGAGCGGAGTCTTGGACCAGTGGAGGTGAGGGAGACACCCTCTGGTGCACCAGACGCTCATCAGCCCCGAGTCGGAACGGGAGATCCAGCACAGCTTCCCACGTGAGGAGTGCCTGAGCACAGTCCGGAGATACGCACCAGGCACACAGCGGATCAGGGGGCTCCAGCTAGAGAGAGGTGAGGTGGCGGAGGAGGGGAATCAGATCGACGGGGACGTAGCCCCCTCCCACAGTCCCATTTCCCCAGTGCCATAATGTGGACCCCGTCCTGTCAGGGAAGAGGGCCTGGGCGGCCTCTCCCACGCTTGCCACGGAAAAGAGGGCAGAGGAGAAGACCCCCGGTGCACAGAACCGGTACCCGCACAACGCCGCAGAACAGCTGGAGAGCCCCATATCAAAGCGGAGCGCCCCTAGGTTTAAGAGGTGATTCAACTACCGAGGAGGCCCCCGGAACCTCACCAGAAGGGCCCCGTTAGTGATAACACCTTAAGGTGAAAACAGGGAGAGCCACCCTGGAGCAAGTCTCGCCTAACAGGACAATCCTCTCGCTCCAACGCTTCCCCTGGGCACCCTTAGCCCGGAGCGAAAACCTCGGAGCCACCATGCCGGCAGAAGACGCTCCCCCCTCCGTGGCACTCACTAGAGAAGACCTTAAAGATATCCTCCAAGAGATCAAGGCAATCCATACAGATATTCAGGCCTCCGTGGTGGACCTCAGGGGGAGAGTAGAAACCCTAGAAGAAAAAATGGAGGGGATGGAAAACAATCACCTCCAGACGGATCTGCTGGACATGAAATATGAGGCGAGACTAACGGACTTGGAAATGAGGGAGGAGGACATGGTCCTGAAGATGGACGACCTCGAAAACAGGGAACGCCAAAACAACCTCTGCATCATAGGGGTGACCCAGCAAAAAGGAGAGACAGCAGCGGATGTGGGGTGGAAGGTTCAGGGCCTGATAAACCAGCTCTTCACGTTGGAAGGGGGTAAGGAAGTCCAGCTAGAAAGAGCAAATCGAGGAGGTTGCGGCGGAGGCGGAAGTCCCAGATCGATTGTGGTGTGTTTTCTCCGCTACAGAGAGAAAATGGAGGTTTTGGAAAAAGCAAAAAGGCTGGGAAGTTTCCTCTTCGAAGGGGACACAATTAAGATCTTTCAGGACTTGTCCTCCCTCACGCTCACCCGCAGACGAGAATGTTGCCGGCTCACCCAGTGGCTAACAAGTCAAGACATAAGATATAGATGGTCGTTCCCATTTGCCCTTTCCTTCGAGAGGACCGGAGTGGACTATAGAGTGACCAACGGCAAGGAGTCATACATTCACAGATTCAGCACAGATCCAACCATAAATGGGACCAGAGCAGCTTCCACAAAACCGGATGGGTGAGGATAACAAGGCAACAACCCAATGTTAGACAATAAGAGGAACGGCCAGGTCGAGACTCTCAGGATGGTCCCGCTTAACGTCAAGGGGCTTAATTCGCCAGTGAAGCGCTCCCTGCTGGTGAGGGAAATGAAGAACGCAAGAGTGGACGTCCTCTTTGTGCAAGAAACTAGAACGATAAAAGGAAAGGAGAGGGCCATCCCAGGAGCACATGTGGGTCAGACTTTCTGGGCATCCGGCCACACAAAAAAGGGGGGTATAGGCATCATTTTCCATAGAAACCAAAAGCTCACAGAAGTATCGCGATGGGAAAGGGAAGATGGGAGATCTATGGTGGTGTCGGGTAACCTGCATAATTCAAGAGTCTCCATGGCAGAAATATACTGTCCCAATGTAGGTCAGATGGAATTCCTCTAGAAGCCCGGGGAGAGGTGATGACTAAAGCCGAGGGACTCCTACTCATGAGGGGGGATTTCAATATATGGGCAGATCGGGAGCAGGACCATAGCGGGAAAACCATTCCTTTAGACAGTAGAGGGGGACGACCACAGGGGAACTTCCGCGACCTGATGTGGGAGCATGCCTGGTAGACATGTGGAGGGAACTACATCCAACCAGAAAAGGATACACTTTCTTCTCTGTGGCACATGGTACTAGAACTAGAATTAATTACCTATTCACGGGGCATCAGCATATGAGTAGGATAGAGGCTTGCGAGATAAGAGCAGTCAGCTGGACTGATCATGACATGGTCTGGTCAGACATCTGCATATCAGGCCTGAAACCCAGGGAATCCTTATGGAAATGCAATGACTTCCTCCTTAGGGACGCTGTGTTCAAGGAGGAGATGACAACGGCAATTAGAGAATTCTTCGAATTCAATGACACGGGAGAAGTCAGCCGTGAGACAGTATAGGAAGCGGCAAAGGCTACTTGGAGGGGCAGGCTGATCAGAGAAGGGGCTTCCAAGAAAAGGGTCAGGACCCTCCTGGCACATAAACTGAGGTCGGAAATACTCCAACTAGAACAGTCGGAAGGAAAGGGGGAGGACGAGAAGGAGAGGGACCTGAATAATGCAAGAGAGAAGAGACAGGAACTGAGGGAACTGGAGATGGGCAAAGTAGTAGCCGGCCTACAACATCTCCGCCAAAGATACTACGAGACAGGCGACAAGGCCGATGCCATGCTAGCAGCCAAACTTCGGGGCCAGAGAGCGGATAGATGGGTGTCTAGAATAACAAGTGGAGAGGAGGGGGAACGATCGGACCCGGAAGGCATAGCGGATAAATTTGCAGGTTTCTATGAGACCTTGTACACGAGGGAAGGGAACATAGACCAGGAAGCGCTAGGCGCATACCTCAACGGGGTCACCCTCCCCGCCCTCGGAGCCACAGTGGCAACCGCCTTAGATGCCCCGATAACGGGGGAGGAGGTACTCAGGGCAATATCGGGTTTGAGGCTGGGTAGGGCCCCGGGAGAAGATGGGATCACTGCAGGCTTTTACAAGGCCTTCTCGGGCCACCTGGTGGGATTTCTGGCAGGCCTCTTTTCCAATATAATGACAACAGGGAAAGCCCCTCTATCTTTTGGTAAAGCTCTAATCACAATGATCCCGAAGGTGGGGAAGGACCGGCAGACTGCTGGTCCTATCGACCAATCTCACTCTTAAACGTGGATGCCAAACTATTCACTAGAATCATTGCCACAAGGCTCGAAGACCATATGCCTGGGCTTATCCATTCCGATCAGGTGGGTTTCATAGAAGGGAGACAGGGGGCGTTCACCCTTAGGAAGACCCTACACCTCATGAGAGAGGCAGTGCCCAGGGGGAACAATCCAGTCCTGGTGTCCATCGACGCCGAAAAGGCATTTGACCGGGTGGATTGGGGATTCCTACATGGCGTGCTCCAAAAACTAGGTCTGCGGGAGGGAATCCGCCAGTCGATTAAGGCCCTATATGTCACCCCATCAGCTAGAGTCACGGTAAATGGGCACCTGTCACGTATCTTCAACCTTCAGAGGGGGACTAGGCAGGGCTGCCCCCTCTCCCTGCTCCTGTTCGCCATGAATATGGAAATACTCGCAGAATACATTAGAGGGTCCGCTAGGGTACAGGGCATAGAAGTAGGTGACCGCACCTTCAAGCTGGGACTCTACGCTGATGACATCCTGCTACATTTGAGAGACCCTGCCAGGTCAGTCCCAGCCGCCCCATAGGTGATTGAACGGTTTGGTAGTTTCTCAGGCTTCAAGATAACACAGGTAAATCAATGATCTTCCACCTTCGCATCAGACACGGATAGGAACCTGGAGGAACTGACCCCCCTGGGCCTACAAATCTGCACCAAAGGGATAAAATACCTGGGAATTAACATTGTCAAACCCAATGAAGATCAAAATCAGGCTAACTACCCCCCACTGTTCGACAAAATATTTAAAGACATGGAGGGATGGGGGAAAGGACACATATCCTGGATGGGAAGAATAAATGCCATAAAAATGAACCTTCTCCCTAGGGTGCTATACATCTTCCAGAAGCTCCCACTAGAAGCCCCAGAAGCATATCTCATAGAAGCCAAACGGCGGATACTGAAATTTATATGGCAAGGCCAAAAACCCAGAGTAGGATATGAGACCCTCGCACTCCCCAAAGAATGAGGAGGACTTGCCCTCCCAGACCTTCATACCTACCACAGAGCGGCCCAGCTCAGAGCATTGGCCCCCCATCTCAGAGAAGACCCCAATAAGCAATGGATATAGCTTGAGAACTTCCACCTGAGCCCAGTCACAGTAGGAGAACGGCTATGGGTGCCACTGAAAAAGCTCCCAAACAGAATTAAGACCCACCCAATTCTAGGCACCATGTAGAAAGCACTGGCAGGAAGGGGTAACAGAGAAAAAATAACCACATGGCCCTCCCCTTTGAGCCACATTTGGTCCACGCCATTACTGGAAGAAATACCGGGCCACGAACACTACCAACCTTGGTTTGATGCTGGACTTTGTAGGGTCGGCCAACTTGTGAGAGAGGAGACGTTCATAGGTATCCAGGAACTGGAAGAGGCACTGGGTATTGGCACTCTCTCCCCACTCCTATACCTACGGCTCAAAGGAGTTCTAATGAAACCCAAACTAAAACCATGCGTACAACGAAAGCTCTCCCCCGTTGAAAGAATCTTGGACACCCACGTAGAAATGATGGACTCATATCCCTCCTCTACGGAGCCCTCCTGACTATCCGAGAAGGAACAACTAAAAGTCTCAGGAGAAAATGGGAGGGGGACCTGAACATTACAATTGGAGATAATCCCTGGGGCCGTCTCTGTAGTAGGGCATTCAAGACTTCGATCTCCTGCCAATACAAAACACACACTTTTAAACTTCTCCACAGGTGGCAGTACGACCCAATTAAACTCTCCAGGATGTTCCCGGATGTTGTCCCCATGTGCTGGCATGGCAGTGGGGAAAAAGCCAACTACTGGCACATGTGGTGGACATGCGATAAGGTCCAAGCATTCTGGACGGAAGTCCTCAGCTGGCTGAAGGAGGCAGGAGAGGGGACTTACCCGCTAGACCCCATGTTGCTAATATTCGGGTTGCAACAAAAGGACGAACACTGGGAAAAGCTTCCGGACCTGACACACTCTTTATTACTGGCGGCCAGAGCCGCTCGAGCTAGAACCTGGAAGAGGGCTGCCCTTCCCGCAAGGAGAGAATGGGTAGCAGTAGTTACCATTTAGCAGTAGCTACCAAAAGACATTTATTACATGGAAAGGCTAACGGAAGCGATGCAGGGCTCAAGCTCTCATATAGAATCCAAGTGGCTACAGTTTATGGAGGCGTTTGGCAATACTGGAGACAAGACCTGAAGACCTCATGGGTGCTCGACCTGGCCCCACAAAATCCACCCAAGCCTAGAACACTTTGAACTTGAGACAAGGGAGTCGGCCTACCACCGACGGACATTAGACCGGTGGGAGCTGCCCAGAGAGGCTTCCTAATGGACTAGCTGAACCTGTACTCTGAGATAAGGGGTACAGGGTGAAAAACAGCAGAGAACCGGGGCCTCTTTATTTGTGTTTATTGGGCATGAGCCCAAAGTTGTTTAAATTGAATGTGCCTCTTACTCGCACTGAAAACTAATAAAACTGAATTAAAAAAAAAGAAAATAATTAATGGAAGATCAACCTCAGAAAATGTGTGGGGCTAATTCGCACACATTTTCCTCTGCTCACCCGTACAACAAACAAATAGTCATGTGTACTCTGGGGGGACACAGCCTACAGGTGCAGTCCTCCCTGTCACATCATAGTATCTCAGGAAGTGGAAGTGCAACACCTTCCTCTGGTCATGGGCAGCCCAATTAAAATATCAAAGGCCCCATGGATCCGCCCTTTCTATTGTCTAAGGTCTGCTGGTGGCAGCGCATACTGATGAGTTAATTATTGAAAAAGGCCTGTGATAGGCCGGGTCACAGTACTGACAAAAGGGGACAGGAAACCCCAACACCTATTTGATATGCAATGCGTCAACCTGAACCTAGTTCCCAACCCTCTGTATGAAGGGCAGTGAATGGCATGTCTGGGACAACTTTTTACAGTAGGCAACCTCTGCGGGGAGACCCCGTTTTCAGAGGTAAGAAGTATGTGAATTGATGGAGGCAAAAAGTCTGTTCTCGCCACAAACTTCAAGGAGGACCTGCGCTTTGATCAGGAGCCACAGAGAGCTCAATTAACCAGAGAGACACTTTGATCCACAACAGACAGGAAGATGGGTGGGACTTAGTACCCTCTGGATGTCTTCACTAGCTTCTGGTGGCAGGAAACCCACTGTGAGGAATTCAACCATCCGCACGGGGAGTGTGTGCTCGCCTGGGCTCTTTTTGAAGTTTCATAATGAAAATGAATAATGGGAGATCAACCTCAGAAAATGTGTGGGGCTAATTTGCATACATTTCCCTCTGCTTACCGTACAACAAACACATAGACATGTGTACTCTGGGGTGACACAGCCTACAGGCACAGTCCTCCCTGTCACATTTAGCTGTAATGTGACAGCCATGGGTACATCAAAGCCTCTCAGGAAGGGGAAAGGCAACATGTTGTCACCCTTTACCTTTCCTGTTGCAAGGCACTCTGTTTATGACCTCACGCATAACAGAAGATTGATGGTGAGGACCCAGTATTGGTTCATTAAGGTAGGCTTAGCCTGCACTAATCACTGGGGCCCGTTTGGCTTTAAAAAATGGCTAAAGTCCTCACTTAGCAGATCATCCAATGACTTTGAAAGGAGTAAGAAGAAGTCATTTGGACCCTGGTTGAAGGTACTGTCTGCCGTACAGGTTCCGCCAGTGAAGGAAGGCCAGGATTTCCAAGAGGGAATCAAGATCCCTCCCCTAAACATCTTTCAGGGGATAGAGGGAGATACCAGATACGGAGGACCTGTCCAGCAGCTCCAGAACCGGTACCTAGCCAGCACACAGCGTGCCCTGCTAGGTTCTGCCAGCAAGCTTCCTAGGTGGGAAGTGCCAGAGAGTCTGAACAAAGGATAAGGATGTTGCCTGCAAACACTCTCATCAGCTTTGGGCTGTCTGCCTTAAAGGACGACACAAGTCCTGCAAAAAAGCTAGGAGGAGTGCCACAACAAGCATCAACCAGCGTCCATCTTTTAAGGATATTTTCGAGACAGTTGAGCCCTCAAAACTGTTGTCACGCTGCAGTCATTAAAGCTGTCTAAGACGCCTCGACCAGAGTTCCAGATTTGTCAAACTGCACAAAGACAATGGGGGTAATTCCGAGGTTGGAGGTAAAGGATTACCGCCATCGCTTACCGCTCCGAGCTATTCCGACCTGCCAACTCGCTATCAGTCGCACCGTAAATAACGCAGCCCATCATACCGGCAATAGCAGCATGCCGCTAAAGGGAGTAAATCACAAGTCAGGCGGACAAGCAAATACCGGCATCATGAAGGTGCAAATTGTGGATACCAGCATGCCGTAAATACCGGCATCGCGAACCAACCGTAAAATGCTATGTGCAGTGTTCCCAACTGCCACAGGTGCACACTATCAGCACAGGTGGAGGCAATGGAGTCTGGGCCTGTACAAAAGAAGCACACCCACACACTATACCCCTTTCCACACCAAGATAATCCTAATAGTAGTATCAATACCTGAGCTGGAGGACATGCTTGCATTGCAACACCAGCAACAACAACAGCAACAGTAGGCACCACAGGGGAGACGCAGCAGGAGAAGGAGGGTGAAACAGGCCCAGCATGCCCCACCAGTGCAGCCAGCGTAAACACGCAGGCAGCCCCCAATCCCTTGCATCAGAGCCAGTCCTTTCAACCCAACCCCGGAGCAAAACCACACCCTGTACAGTCTGGATTGGGACACCATCACCACCATCGTGGACATGATACACGATGGCATTGTCAGCCTCATTTAAATAGGCACCGCCATCCCCGCTCTTTTGGAGGTAGTGTCTGTGCTACACTTCCTTTCCACAGGCACCTACCAGCACACAGTGGGGCACATGCATGGCATATCACCACCCTTATTTTCTCACATTCTGAAGCAAGTGCTGGATGCCCTCCTCAAGCACACAAGGGACTACATATCCCTACCATGGACTCCCCAGGAGATCATTGAAATAAAAGTTGGCTTCCATGTACTGGCAGGCATGCCAAATTGTATAGGTGCCCTTGACTGCACCCATGTGGAGTTGGTGGTCCCCCATGCCATGGAGGTGGTGGACCGCAACTGCAAGCAATACCACTCCATCAAAGTGCAGATGGTATGCAACGCCACCAAGAACATCACACATTGTTGTGCCCGATATCCCGAATCAACCACAGGAATGCTGCATGTCACCATAGGAAAAATCAGCGCTGAATGCTTAATATTGCAGAGCCTACTGCCATCGCTCCCAATCAGAAAATCCTACATAACACAACACACCACTAAATGGACACGGACACAGCTGTATGCGTACACAATGCATGAGCTACAAGACGGCAGAGCACACCGTGTATCATCTTGAAGATGTAACCCACACCATTATTCCATGGCACAAGACACACTGAGGGCCTGAAAATGGCATGCATACAACTAGGGACATGTGCATGTGACCAGCGATAATCGGCCGGCATGTGTGACTAGTATAGCTGTCCATCATGAATCGACTGACATATAACTTTTTATTGCCTCCCATGCAGGTGACAGTGGCTACCCCTTGATGACGTGGCTCCTCACCCCTGCCCGATAACACACAGAACAGGCACGAGTAGGACTACTATCGATCCTACATCCGTACCCGTGTGGTCAGTGAGCAGACCTTTGGCATGTTGAGGGCATGGTTTCGCTGCCTTAGCCTGTTGGGTGGGGCACTCCTCTACAGGCATGAGAAGGTGGCCAAGATCATCATGGCATGTATCATGCTGCACAACATGTCTATCCGACGCAACGTGCCCCTGCCCCCTGACATTGAACTGCAACCACCTGGTTATGATGAAGGGGATGAAGAAGAAGTGGCTTCACATCATTGCGGTGCCGATGCACAGGAGGGACGTGTTGTGCGTCAGTCAGTGATTGCACATTATTACTGCCACACATGGCTGCAGAGGGTGACATGATAGTTGGACATAGGGCACTGGGTGTGGGGGTACATGTACACTATGCACTGTATATTAATAAATGACACATGCGCAATGATGAATGTCCACTCAGGCCTTTCTTTTGACACAACGGGTGTATTGAAAATCACAATGAAAACGATAGTGCACTAACCCTCCACCACCCTCACCACCCTTCCCCACCCCCCACAACTCCCCCACACACCCTCACCCCCTTCCGCCTCCCCCACAACTCAGCCACACACCCTCACCCCCCTCCCCCCACAACTCCCCCACACACCCTCACTCCCCTCCACCTCCCCCCACAACTCCCCCACACATCTCCCAACAAGTGTCTAATGCCTTCATCAGGCTGGCCAGTCTACTTTTTGGCACTCCCTGGACCTGGTGGCGGCATGTCCGGCCGGCGCAGGGTGCGCGACGACCTGCGGAGTAGGCTTGTCTGGGTAGAGCTGGAGGACGATGGTGTGGCCACTTGCTCCACCTGGTGTGCTGGACGTTCACCCTCCATAGCATCAGCGATGCGGCCGAGGACCTGCCGCAGGGTGGATACCTCCTCACACAGTCTGGTAGTATTGTCATCAAATTTCTTGCTCAGGGAGGTGGTGTTGTCTGCAATTATCCTGCCCAGGGAGTCAGTGTCCTCACGCCACTCAAGCCTTGATTGTGCATTGTCATCAACAAACTGACGCACAAGGGCAATCAGCTCCTCATGCCACTGTGGCCCCTCCGGTGCACCTGTGGAGGTGGATGGTGCTTGGCTCTCATTTTCGGCTTCAATGCGCTCCACTATGGGACTCATGGACCCTTGATTTATCTCCCCCCAGACTGCTCAGGTGTGGTGCTGTGGTCAGACTCCAATGATGTGACTTGGGGGGATGGTAGTGGACTGGGTGTGTGGGGCAGTTCCGAGGAATCGTCCTCCACAGGCACCCACACCTCTCCCTGTGCCTCCTCCTCAGCCAGGGGTGCTGTGGCTGCCACCTCCCCAATCGAACTGGACTCTGCCGAGTGTGGAGCCCCAGCTGTGTCCTGTGGCAGTGCAACAGGTGTTGGCGCTTCCGTCACAATGGCCCTTGGCAGCACCGGTGCCCTGGCAACTTGAGGTGGTTTCAGTGGTGGTGCACGGCGGGCCTTGGGTTGGCCCTTTGAGGTGGAAGGCCTGTTGGCCTCATCCCGGGCCCTCTTCCGGGGTGTGGTTTACTGTGGAGGTGAGTCCTGCGCATCATTGTCATGGTCTGAGCCTGTGGGGGACGAAGAGAGGGACGGCATGAGTGATGGTTTCATAGGCATCATACATACATTTGTACCATTGATCATCTACACAATCGAGGGTAATAGGCATTTGAGTTTGGATGATCACGTTGCTTGCTACATGGGTGGGTGATGCAGGCATACGTCGGGGTCACTCATGTTGGGGCAGACGTGTGGTATGTGACTTGCATATTTGTTGGGGCCTGCATGCAGTGTGACTTATGGCATTTACATCTTTGTGTGGTATGTGTCAGGTACGGCATTGTCTTGCTGCAGGCAACTGCATGTGTCTGTGCTGTGTCCAACAACTTTGCTGGGAATGTGTGTGTGTTGGGCCATGGCTTGCCTCTTTGAACTGACATATTGGTGGACTTTCATCAGACTCTGCATTACAGTGTTTTCTTAGGACACTCACCTCCATCTGCCGATGTTGTGACGCCACACTCCATGTCTCCGACACCTTCTATGCCCTCCATGCCGATCAGGCTAGCACAGATGTCCTCCCATGGGGACAGCTTTATGGGGGAGCTTGCCCCACTGCCAGTTTGTATTGCCTGGCTCCTGTTGGCAGAGACTATGTTGCGGACTCGCAGCCGCAAATCGTCCCACCGCTTCCTGCAGTCCTTGATAGTACGGGGGGTGTTGCCGACCACGCTTACTTTCTGTGCCACAGGTGCCCAGATCTCCTTTTTCTGTATTATGGCCAACCACTTCATGCTCTGCGCAAACACAATGTCTGCATGTTCTTGCAGGGTGTCAGCTAGCATGCTCAGCTCATGTTCATTGAAGCGCTCCTTGCCCTGGTGGGAGGTGCCCTTCTTCACGGCTTTAGGCATTGTGGTATGTTGGAGGATTAGTTTTCATGAACAGCAGTATCCAACAGGTCCTGGCTGCTGAGGGTAGCAATGGATTGTGTTTTTAAAGATGGCCGCCGTGTCCCTTCCCGTTCCTGTGCGATGATGCTACTTCCGGTTCCGCTTATTTACGGTCCCCGTTATTAGCGGTCACCGCTAATAGCGGTGACCGCTAATGCCACATTGGTTCATGCCGCTAGTGCAATCTGCGCTATACATGATGCCGCTAAGGGCCTTTTTCAGGCCTTTTACAGCAAGGCGGTGATGCCCTTACCGGCATGGCGCAAAGCTTGTGCCCGCGAAGTCGTAGTAGCCCTCTATTAGCAGGCTCGTGACTACACGGACACGCTATTTGCTCCATGCCGGTAAGGACAGTTACTTACCTCCAAACTCGGAATGACCCCCAATGATTCTTGACCCTATGTCATGTGTAGGCCACCCTGAAGCCGTCCATCCAGCCTTGCTTGCCAAACTGCCTGCCGCTTGATACCCACGGTTGTCTCCAGCCTTGAACTCTGTCGCAGGAGCTGCAATGTGTCCTGGAACCGACTTGTTGCTGTTGAGCTTCAAGATCCTCCTAAGCACTAGGTACATTTTGGTTCTGTCCTCCTGGTCCTTCTCCGAAGGCCCCTAGTGACATTTACGACCCCTTGCTCCCTTGGTGCTGAAACCATATAACCTTGAAGAGTTAAGACTGATTGCTTTACCGACTACCCTCCTGCCAGTACCCAGAGTGCATCTGTTTTCTTTGTGAAACTGTCCATCCTCTGTGTTCCTTTACAGGGTGGGTTGTATTTTCTACTATGCTAGGATTGCCTGTTGTCATAATAATAAAGTAGATATTTTCATACAACCTTGAATGGACAATCGGAGGGCGTAGCTAAGCAGCCATGCAGTAGGATGCGATTCCTGTGGCTCCTGTGATCCGTTCATGATCCTACCCTGAGAAGAAGGTTTATGCAAGCCTTTGCGTCTGTGGTTGCAGCACCGTGTGGAGGAAATAGGCGAGCACAGTTGGGCACTGTAAAGGAACTCGAGGTGCTCTATTAACAGCGTATGAGCCGACCAAAGTCCGGGACCCGGCATGAAGAAAGGAGAAAAGATAGCGGCGCTGAACAAACAGGGGTCTGCAGAGCTCCTGGGCGGTTGCCAGACATTTGGTCGAAAAAAATTGGTCGACCAGACAAATGGTCGAACCAATTTGGTCGAAAACCAAATGGTCGAATTTTTATTTTTTTTATTTTAACCCTTTTTTAAATTTTTTTGGGGGTGTCCCCCCCAACCCCCTTTTTTTCTCTAAAAACCCCTTTTTTTACTAAACGCAAACCCGAAAAATAAATATATAAATAAAAAAAAAAAATTCGACCATTTGGTTTTCGACCAAATTGCGTCGACCAAATTGCAGTCGACCAGTTTTTTTTCGACCAATTGACTGGACACCCTCCTGGGCACTATGGCATGACAAAGCCCTAATAGAGGCGGACTCCAGCAGACAACAGCTCGGCGAGATCAGCATGAGACAGGCAATAAGGGTTGAAGTGCCACTAGCCTCTCAGGCATTAAGCCGCTGGAACAGCGGACCTAGCCGTAAAGTGCATGGGGGGCTTGAGCACTCGTTAGTGCAGGGATCCTGGAGGTGCAGCTGGGAGATGTTGGCACAGATAATAGGAGTGCAGCTCTAGTCAACCAGCAGGGTGCACCGTGCTACAGCGTGAGGCTCAGTAAACATTTAATGACAATGTATAAGACACCCAAGGTGTTCACAGCGGAACTTCTTTACAGGGTCATCGGAGCTATACATCTTCCAGAAGCTCCCACTAGAAGCCCCAGAAGCATATCTCATAGAAGCCAAACGGCGGATACTGAAATTTATATGGCAAGGCCAAAAACCCAGAGTAGGATATGAGACCCTCACACTCCCCAAAGAATGAGGAGGACTTGCCCTCCCAGACCTTCAGACCTACCACAGAGCGGCCCAGCTCAGAGCATTGTCCCCCCATCTCAGAGAAGACCCCAATAAGCAATGGATATAGCTTGAGAACTTCCACCTGAGCCCAGTCACAGTAGGAGAACGGCTATGGGTGCCACTGAAAAAGCTCCCAAACAGAATTAAGACCCACCCAATTCTAGGCACCATGTAGAAAGCACTGGCAGGAAAGGGTAACAGAGAAAAAATAACCACATGGCCCTCCCCTTTGAGCCACATTTGGTCCACGCCAGTACTGGAAGAAATACCGGGCCACGAACACTACCAACCTTGGTTTGATGCTGGACTTTGTAGGGTCGGCCAACTTGTGAGAGAGGAGACGTTCATAGGTATCCAGGAACTGGAAGAGGCACTGGGTATTGGCACTCTCTCCCCACTCCTATACCTACGGCTCAAAGGAGTTCTAATGAAACCCAAACTAAAACCATGCGTACAACGAAAGCTCTCCCCCGTTGAAAGAATCTTGGACACCCACGTAGAAATGATGGACTCATATCCCTCCTCTACGGAGCCCTCCTGACTACCCGAGAAGGAACAACTAAAAGTCTCAGGAGAAAATGGAGGGGGACCTGAACATTACAATTGGAGATAATCTCTGGGGGCGTCTCTGTAGTAGGGCATTCAAGACTTCGATCTCCTGCCAATACAAAACACACACTTTTAAACTTCACCACAGGTGGCAGTACCACCCAATTAAACTCTCCAGGATGTTCCCGGATGTTGTCCCCATGTGCTGGCATGGCTGTGGGGAAAAAGCCAACTACTGGCACATGTGGTGGACATGCAATAAGGTCCAAGCATTCTGGACGGAAGTCCTCAGCTGGCTGAAGGAGGCAGGAGAGGGGACTTACCCACTAGACCCCATGTTGCTAATATTCGGGTTGCAACGAAAGGACGAACACTGGGAAAAGCTTCCGGACCTGACACACTCTTTATTACTGGCGGCCAGAGCCGCTCGAGCTAGAACCTGGAAGAGGGCCGCCCTTCCCGCAAGGAGAGAATGGGTAGCAGTAGCTAAGGACATTTATTACATGGAAAGGCTAATGGAAGCGATGCAGGGCTCAAGCTCGCATTTAGAATCCGAGTGGCTACAGTTTATGGAGGCGTTTGGCAATACTGGAGACAAGACCTGAAGACCTCATGGGTGCTCGACCTCGCCCCGCAAAATCCACCCGAGCCTAGAACACTTTGAACTTGAGCCAAGGGGGTCGGCCTACCACCGACGGACATTAGACCGGTGGGAGCTGCCCAGAGAGGCTTCCTAATGGACTAGCTGAACCTGTACTCTGAGATAAGGGGTAGGGGGTGAAAAACAGCAGAGAACCGGGGCCTCTTTATTTGTGTTTATTGGGCATGAGCCCAAAGTTGTTTAAATTGAATGTGCCTCTTACTCGCACTGAAAACTAATAAAACAGAATTTAAAAAAAAGAAAATAATTAATGGAAGATCAACCTCAGAAAATGAGTGGGGCTAATTCGCACACATTTTCCTCTGCTCACCCGTACAACAAACAAATAGTCATGTGTACTCTGGGGGGACACAGCCTACAGGTGCAGTCCTCCCTGTCACATCATAGTATCTCAGGAAGTGGAAGTGCAACACCTTCCTCTGGTCATGGGCAGCCCAATTAAAATATCAAAGGCCCCATGGATCCGCCCTTTCTATTGTCTAAATTCTGCTGGTAGCAGCGCATACTGATGAGTTAATTATTGAAAAAGGCCTGTGATAGGCCGGGTCACAGTACTGACAAAAGGGGACAGGAAACCCCAACACCTATTTGATATGCAATGTGTCAACCTGAACCTAGTTCCCATCCCTCTGTATGAAGGGCAGTGACAGTAGGCAACCTCTGCGGGGAGACCCCGTTTTAGAGGTAAGAAGTATGTGAATTGATGGAGGCAAAAAGTCTGTTCTCGCCACAAACTTCAAGGAGGACCTGCGCTTTGATCAGGAGCCACAGAGAGCTCAATTAACCAGAGAGACACTTTGATCCACAACAGACAGGAAGAAGGGTGGGACTTAGTACCCGCTGGATGTCTTCACTGGCTTCTGGTGGCAGGAAACCCACTGTGAGGAATTCAACCATCCGCATGGGGAGTGTGTGCTCGCCTGGGCTCTTTTTCAAGTTTCATAATGAAAATGAATAATGGGAGATCAACCTCAGAAAATGTGTGGGGCTAATTTGCATACATTTCCCTCTGCTTACCGTACAACAAACACATAGACATGTGTACTGTGGGGTGACACAGCGTACAGGCACAGTCCTCCCTGTCACATTTAGCTGTAATGTGACAGCCATGGGTACATCAAAGCCTCTCAGGAAGGGGAAAGGCAACATGTTGTCACCCTTTACCTTTCCTGTTGCAAGGCACTCTGTTTATGACCTCACGCATAACAGAAGATTGATGGTGAGGACCCAGGATTGGTTCATTAAGGTAGGCTTAGCCTGCACTAATCACTGGGGCCCGTTTGGCTTTAAAAAATGGCTAAAGTCCTCACTTAGCAGATCATCCAATGACTTTGAAAGGAGTAAGAAGAAGTCATTTGGACCCTGGTTGAAGGTACTGTCTGCCGTACAGGTTCCGCCAGTGAAGGAAGGCCAGGATTTCCAAGAGGGAATCAAGATCCCTCCCCTAAACATCTTCCAGGGGATAGAGGGAGATACCAGACACGGAGGACCTGTCCAGCAGCTCCAGAACCGGTACCTAGCCAGCACACAGCGTGCCCTGCTAGGTTCTGCCAGCAAGCTTCCTAGATGGGAAGTGCCAGAGAGTCTGAACAAAGGACAAGGATGTTGCCTGCAAACACTCTCATCAGCTTTGGGCTGTCCGCCTTAAAGGACGACACAAGTCCTGCAAAGAAGCTAGGAGGAGTGCCACAACAAGCATCAACCAGCATCCATCTTTTAAGGATATTTTCGAGACAGTTGAGCCCTCAAAACTGTTGTCACGCTGCAGTCATTAAAGCTGTCTAAGACGCCTCGACCAGAGTTCCAGATTCGTCAAACTGCACAGAGACAATGGGGGTAATTCCGAGGT
The DNA here is from genome assembly GCF_040938575.1 of Ambystoma mexicanum. Classification (NCBI taxonomy): domain Eukaryota; kingdom Metazoa; phylum Chordata; class Amphibia; order Caudata; family Ambystomatidae; genus Ambystoma; species Ambystoma mexicanum. The sequence continues at coordinate 1,403,129,832 of NC_090933.1, forward strand.
TGGAGGTAAAGGATTACCACCATCGCTTACCGCTCCGAGCTATTCCGACCTGCCAACTCGCTATCAGTGGCACCGTAAATAACGCAGCCCATCATACCGGCAATAGCAGCATGCCGCTAAAGGGAGTAAATCACAAGTCAGGCGGACAAGCAAATACCGGCATCATGAAGGTGCAAATTGTGGATACCAGCATGCCGTAAATACCGGCATCGCGAACCAACCGTAAAATGCTATGTGCAGTGTTCCCAACTGCCACAGGTGCACACTATCAGCACAGGTGGAGGCAATGGAGTCTGGGCCTGTACAAAAGAAGCACACCCACACACTACACCCCTTTCCACACCAAGATAATCCTAATAGTAGTATCAATACCTGAGCTGGAGGACATGCTTGCATTGCAACACCAGCAACAACAACAGCAACAGTAGGCACCACAGGGGAGACGCAACAGGAGAAGGAGGGTGAAATAGGCCCAGCATGCCCCACCAGTGCAGCCAGCGTAAACACGCAGGCAGCCCCCAATCCCTTGTATCAGAGCCAGTCCTTTCAACCCAACCCCGGAGCAGATCCACATCCTGTACCGTCTGGATTGGGACACCATCACCACCATTGTGGGCATGATACACGACGGCATTGTCAGCCTCATTTAAATAGGCACCGCCATCCCCGCTCTATTGGAGGTAGTGTCTGTGCTACACTTCCTTTCCACAGGCACCTACCAGCACACAGTGGGGCACATGCATGGCATATCACCACCCTTATTTTCTCACATTCTGAAGCAAGTGCTGGATGCCCTCCTCAAGCACACAAGGGACTACATATCCCTACCATGGACTCCCCAGGAGATCATTGAAATAAAAGTTGGCTTCCAGGTACTGGCAGGCATGCCAAATTGTATAGGTGCCCTTGACTGCACCCACGTGGAGTTGGTGGTCCCCCATGCCATGGAGGTGGTGGACCGCAACTGCAAGCAATACCACTCCATCAAAGTGCAGATGGTATGCGACGCCACCAAGAACATCACACATTGTTGTGCCCGATATCCCGGATCAACCACAGGAATGCTGCATGTCACCATAGGAAGAATCAGCGCTGAATGCTTAATATTGCAGAGCCTACTGCCATCGCTCCCAATCAGAAAATCCTACATAACACAACACATCACTAAATGGACACGGACACAGCTGTATGCGTACACAATGCATGAGCTACAAGACGGCAGAGCACACCGTGTATCATCTTGAAGATGTAACCCACACCATTATTCCATGGCACAAGACACACTGAGGGCCTAAAAATGGCATGCATACAACCAGGGACATGTGCATGTGACCAACGATAATCGGCCAGCATGTGTGACTAGTATAGCTGTCCATCATGATTCGACTGACATATAACTTTTTATTGCTTCCCATGCAGGTGACAGTGGCTACCCCTTGATGACGTGGCTCCTCACCCCTGCCCGATAACACACAGAACAGGCACGAGGAGGACTACTATCGATCCTACACCCGTACCCGTGTGGTCAGTGAGCAGACCTTTGGCATGTTGAGGGCATGGTTTCGCTGCCTTAGCCCGTTGGGTGGGGCACTCCTCTACAGGCATGAGAAGGTGGCCAAGATCATCATGGCATGTATAATGCTGCACAACATGTGTATCCGACGCAACGTGCCCCTGCCCCCTGACATTGAACTGCAACCACCTGGTTATGATGAACGGATGAAGAAGAAGTGGCTTCGCATCATTGCGGTGCCGATGCACAGGAGGGACGTGTTGTGCGTCAGACAGTGATTGCACATTATTAATGCCACACATGGCTGCAGAGGGTGACATGATAGTTGGACATAGGGCACTGGGTGTGGGGGTACATGTACACTATGCACTGTATATTAATAAATGACACATGCGCAATGATGAATGTCCACTCAGGCCTTTCTTTTGACACAACGGGTGTATTGAAAATCACAATGAAAACGATAGTGCACTATCCCTCCACCACCCTCACCACCCTTACCCTCCCCCCACAACTCCCCCACACACCCTCACACCCTTCCGCCTCCCCCCACAACTCAGCCACACACCCTCACCCCCCTCCCCCCACAACTCCCCCACACACCCTCACTCCCCTCCACCTCCCCCCACAACTCCCCCACACATGTCCCAACAAGTGTCTAATGCCTTCATCAGGCTGGCCAGTCTACTTTTTGGCACTCCCTGGACCTGGTGGTGGCATGTCCGGCCGGCGCAGGGTGCGCGACGACCTACGACCTGCGGAGTAGGCTTGTCTGGGTAGAGCTGGAGGACGATGTTGTGGCCACCTGCTCCACCTGGGGTGCTGGACATTCACCCTCCATAGCATCAGCTTTGCGGCCGAGGACCTGCCGCAGGGCGGATACCTCCTCACACAGTCTGGTAGTATTGTCATCAAATTTCTTGCTCAGGGAGGTGGTGTTGTCTGCAATTATCCTGCCCAGGGAGTCAGTGTCCTCACGCCACTCAAGCCTTGATTGTACATTGTCATCAACAAACTGACGCACAAGGGCAATCAGCTCCTCATGCCGCTGTGGCCCCTCCGGTGCACCTGTGGAGGTGGATGGTGCTTGGCTCTCATTTTCGGCTTCAATGCGCTCCACTATGGGACTCATGGACCCTTGATTTATCTCCCCCCCAGACTGCTCCGGGGTGGTGCTGTGGTCAGACTCCAATGATGTGACTTGGGGGGATGGTAGTGGACTGGGTGTGCGGGGCAGTTCGGAGGAATCGTCCTCCACAGGCACCCACACCTCTCCTTGTGCCTCCTCCTCAGCCAGGGGTGCTGTGGCTGCCACCTCCCCAATCGAACTGGACTCTGCCGAGTGTGGAGCCCCAGCTGTGTCCTGTGGCAGTGCAACAGGAGTTGGCGCTTCCGTCACAATGGCCCTTGGCAGCACCGGTGCCCTGGCAACTTGAGGTGGTTTCAGTGGTGGTGCACGGCAGGCCTTGGGTTGGCCCTTTGAGGTGGAAGGCCTGTTGGCCTCATCCCGGGCCCTCTTCCGGGGTGTGGTTTACTGTGGAGGTGAGTCCTGCGCATCATTGTCATGGTCTGAGCCTGTGGGGGACGAAGAGAGGGACGGCATGAGTGATGGTTTGATAGGCATCATACATACATTTGTACCATTGATCATCTACACAATCGAGGGTAATAGGCATTTGAGTTTGGATGATCACGTTGCTTGCTACATGGGTGGGTGATGCAGGCATACGTCGGGGTCACTCATGTTGGGGCAGACGTGTGGTATGTGACTTGCATATTTGTTGGGGCCTGCATCCAGTGTGACTTATGGCATTTACATCTTTGTGTGGTATGTGTCAGGTACGGCATTGTCTTGCTGCAGGCAACTGCATGTGTCTGTGCTGTGTCCAACAACTTTGCTGGGAATGTGTGTGTGTTGGGCCATGGCTTGCCTCTTTGAACTGACATATTGGTGGACTTTCATCAGACTCTGCATTACAGTGTTTTCTTAGGACACTCACCTCCATCTGCCGATGTTGTGACGCCACACTCCATGTCTCCGACACCTTCTATGCCCTCCATGCCGATCAGGCTAGCACAGATGTCCTCCCATGGGGACAGCTTTATGGGGGAGCTTGCCCCACTGCCAGTTTGTATTGCCTGGCTCCTGTTGGCAGAGACTATGTTGCGGACTCGCAGCCGCAAATCGTCCCACCGCTTCCTGCAGTCCTTGATAGTACGGGGGGTGTTGCCGACCACGCTTACTTTCTGTGCCACAGGTGCCCAGATCTCCTTTTTCTGTATTATGGCCAACCACTTCATGCTCTGCGCAAACACAATGTCTGCATGTTCTTGCAGGGTTTCAGCTAGCATGCTCAGCTCATGTTCATTGAAGCGCTCCTTGCCCTGGTGGGAGGTGCCCTTCTTCACGGCCTTAGGCATTGTGGTATGTTGGAGGATTAGTTTTCATGAACAGCAGTATCCAACAGGTCCTGGCTGCTGAGGGTAGCAATGGATTGTGTTTTTAAAGATGGCCGCCGTGTCCCTTCCCGTTCCTGTGCAATGACGCTACTTCCGGTTCCGCTTATTTACGGTCCCCGTTATTAGCGGTCACCGCTAACAGCGGTGACCGCTAATGCCACATTGGTTCATGCCGCTAGTGCAATCTGCGCTATACATGATGCCGCTAAAGGCCTTTTTCAGGCCTTTTACAGCAAGGCGGTGATGCCCTTACCGGCATGGCGCAAAGCTTGTGCCCGCGAAGTCGTAGTAGCCCTCTATAAGCAGGCTCGTGACTACACGGACACGCTATTTGCTCCATGCCGGTAAGGACAGTTACTTACCTCCAAACTCGGAATGACCCCCAATGATTCTTGACCCTATGTCAATGTGTAGGCCACCCTGAAGCCATCCATCCGGCCTTGCTTGCCAAACTGCCTGCTGCTTGATACCCGCGGGTGTCTCCAGCCTTGAACTCTGTCGCAGGAGCTGCAATGTGTCCTGGAACCAACTTGTTGCTGTTGAGCTTCAAGATCCTCCTAAGCACTAGGTACATTTTGGTTCTGTCCTTCTGGTCCTTCTCCGAAGGCCCCTAGTGACATTTACGACCCCTTGCTCCCTTGGTGCTGAAACCATATAACCTTGAAGAGTTAAGACTGATTGCTTTACCGACTACCCTCCTGCCAGTACCCAGAGTGCATCTGTTTTCTTCGTGAAACTGTCCATCCTCTGTGCTCCTTTACAGGGTGGGTTGTATTTTCTACTATGCTAGAACTGCCTGTTGTCATAATAATAAAGTAGATATTTTCATACAACCTTGAATGGACAATCGGGGGGCGTGGCTAAGCAGCCATGCAGTAGGATGCGATTCCTGTGGCTCCTGTGATCCGTTCATGATCCTACCCTGAGAAGAAGGTTTATGCAAGCCTTTGCGTCTGTGGTTGCAGCACCGTGTGGAGGAAATAGGCGAGCACAGTTGGGCACTGTAAAGGAACTCGAGGTGCTCTATTAACAGCGTATGAGCCGACCAAAGTCCGGGGCCCGGCATGAAGAAAGGAGCAAAGATGGCGGCACTGAACAAACAGGGGTCTGCAGAGCTCCTGGCCACTATGGCATGATAAAGCCCTAATAGAGGCGGACTCCAACAGACAACAGCTCGGCGAGATCAGCATGAGACAGGCAATAAGGGTTGAAGTGCCACTAGCCTCTCAGGCATTAAGCCGCCTGGAACAGCGGACCTAGCTGTAAACTGCATGGGGGGCTTGAGCACTCGTTAGTGCAGGGATCCTGGAGGTGCAGCTGGGAGATGTTGGCACAGATAACCTGAGTGCAGCTCTAGTCAACCAGCAGGGTGCACCATGCTACAGCATGAGGCTCAGTAAACATTTAATGACAATGTATAAGACACCCAAGGTATTCACAGCGGAACTTCTTTTCAGGGTCATCGGAGCGGTGACTATAGGAGATGTGCATGCCGGAGCTGCGATCGGTGGAGTTGGAGCACTTTCAGCAAGCAAAGTCACGAGACGGATGGCCTGCGAGATTGAGGGACAACAGGACACGGCAGGTGACTGCGGAGCAGTACAGAAATGGCAGCAGCCCAGCCGTAGCCCAAGCGGAGACGACACAAGGGAAGGAGACGACGCGCCAAATCAAGCTGAGTGGGGTTTAGCAGGGAGAAGCCAGCCCGGCGTAGGGCAAGCTGCTTGTACTTTTTTATAATGACTTGGCACAGGCAAGATCGCGGAAGACCGGAGGACCGGGTGCTGCAAATGACACTTCAGCTGCTGGAATTGTGAATAAACTGAAACGAACTCTGCGCTCCAACCGGCTGTTGTGGAGACCCGACTGGGAATCGAGGAGCGGGCTGGAAGAGGCATTCGCTGTCCCCCAAGAAAGGGGCCAGCAAGCAGTTTAGAGTCACGAAACGGGCTAAGATCCGACTCAGCCTGTAACACTTCAGATGAGGGGCAACGCAGCTACATGAGCTGCAGCCGCTTTCAACAGGGAAGTAACAAGTAACGACCTGCACAGACTCAGACATGGCACGGCGCAGACACAGGATAGCATGGGCGCTGCAAAAGGTCTACAAGAATCGAGAGCTTGGCAATTCCAAAATGAATGGAGGAACCAAATAAGTGCCAGTGGCGGCAGATAACATTAATAAAGATGGCGCTTGAAGGTAGCACCTGTGGGGGCATAATATACTGTCTGGGGGAGTACCTGCAGAGCCTGCGCAACAAAGGAGGCAAGCAAACATGGGGTGAAATCATTCAGAAGCGATGATACTTAAAATGTACACGGCCAGGGGCCCAAGTAACGCTATGTAAGGGGCTTGACACTGCTAATAATAGCCCACAGTCATAGCATGATCTCCTGACACAGGAGTATATGTAACACGCGCCGTAGGCACGGCAGCAGGGCACACACGATGGACACTATCCACAAACCCGAGCAGAAATACATGACACCCAAGCTGGCAGGAACGTGGGTGCATACGGACTCCCTCCCATCTGAAGGTGCATATCATTATAGATTAAGGTGTGCAATAGGTTCACCGAAGTAAAACCGGCTGGCCAAATAGTGAAGGCCCAAAACTATTAACCTCTATCATACCGAGGCCCAGTAAAGGACAAGGAGTTCACAATAAGCACCAGCATACTGAGACCAATGAACCATAGTGAACATACCATAGTAGTATGCAACCATTAAACACCACGGCAGACCTGACAAAACGGCCTAAAGCAACATATGGTCAGAATACTGGATTAGTGACGTCACAGTCTGAGAGGTTGTATGAAGTACCTACCAGATACGCTAGAGCGGTCAAGCACACAGGTGGCAAGAAAGAGTTGAAGCCTGTCTGCAAGGTCGGGACGATAAGCAGCAGAATCGGGAATGCCTGGGCGGCACAATTGTTAGTAGGCGTGCAGAGGAGCAAGGCAAGGCCAAGTCGTGGTGTACAGAACCCAGAAAAGCAAAGGGAAACAGCTTACATTGAAGGCATGTACCAAAACCGCACACCCAGAGGAGAACACTGCCCAAGCAACCTCCACACCTCAAGGTGGAAAGCCACTCGACAATGGAGATCAGCAGATCCTGGAGGACATAGTATCTCTGAAAGAGGCTCTTGAGTCCAAAATGGATGCGATCAGCATAGACGTGAACTTGATGAGGCGGGATGTGAGGTCACTTGCTGAACGCATGGGAACACTGGAAAGGGAGATGGTGGTGAACACGAGTAGCTTAAAGGACACATCAGAAGAAGTCAGGGTACTGCAACAACAGGTGAGTAATCTGGAAGAAAGAGCAGAGGATGCAGAAGGGAGAGCCAGACACAACAACGTAAGAATGATTGGGCTCCCAGAAGGAGAAGAGGCACCAAACCCAACCAACTACACATAGACTCTGCTAAATTAAATAGGTCCAGGGGCCCTTACTCATGGCTTAACGGTCAAAAAAGGTGCATAGATCATTGATGAGGAAACCGCCACCTGGAGCACTGCCGAGGCCAATAATAGCTCGGATACTGAACTACCGAGATAGGGAAAAGATCCTCGAACACTTCCGCAAAGGAAGGACGATCCAACGGGCGTCTGCCACGATAACTGCATGCCCGGATTACACCATACAAGTACAGAAGCAACATTCCTAGCATACTCGTCAGGTGTGCATGTCATATATATTCCCCCATCCCCATCCCCATCCAGGTCCACCCACACCTCCCTGTACCATTGCAGCTCCCTTGGTTCTTTTATTGTTGTGTGACACAAATTATACACCCTATCCCCATTTTGGCAGTAGACAGCTGTCATGCGGTATTTTGGTGGGTCTGGTTCTCCAGTTTGCATCTGTGCATCTATCATAGTGGCTACTGTTAACTGTCGGCCCATTGTTAGCATCATCATTGTTGAATTAGGCATAGATTTTGCACAGCATCGGATACCTAGTTGGCACACACAGAAAAATAGTAAAATAAACACGATGACTGGTACAAAAATGTTCATCATGATGCTGAACCAGGATGGCATCCAATTGAACATGTTGTCAAACCAGTTGCTTGGCTCTATTCCTCCTTCTTTTAGCATTATTTCCCCCAGGCTATGTACTGCTGAGATGATGTGGGAGAGGGTCCCATTATCTGCGTCTTCAGAAGGTACGAATGTACAGCATGCGCTCCCGATTCTTCAGCAAACACCGCTGTCCATCGCTGTGAGGAGGTCTAGGACGTACCGGTTCTGCATTGTCATTAGACGCAAGGCGCAAAGTTCCACCTTGATCACGTTGAATCCCTCTTCAGTGTCGTTGGCCAGTTGGATCAGCTCCCAGCGGATGATCTGTAACCATTTGGCGTTTGTCCGTGCCTGAAGTCCTGGCGTTAGGAAGGAGGCAAAGAATGTCTCTGCAGAGTTAAAGAGTTTATATTTTGCTGTGATCTCAGCGAGAAGATTGGACGATTCGTTGGAAATATAGTTTGATGACCTCCTTTTGCGGGACAGTCTGTCTTTTAGATCATTTTCAGACAGAATGTTGTATGATTAAAGCTCTGTGGTTGCTGGTTGGGGCGCTGCCGATGTGTCAGCCGATTGCCCTGCTGACAATATTCCAGCCGATTCCCCTGCTGCCGATATGCCATTGGATGTTGCTCTCCGGGATTACCATTAGTGCTGAGTGCAGAGTGGCCAAGGCGCAAGTGCCTCTCCATGATGCTGGTAGATGTAGGTAGGCTTGTTGGCCACAGACCCAGTACATCGCCATGAGTGCAGCTGTACCTTTTTTCATGTCTGGAATGATGATTGTTTTGTTGCATTGCTTGTTGGCACCCATCGGCACCTTTCCTTCTCCGTGAAAACAAAGTTCATGTGCGATTTCTTTTTGGGTTTTGAGACGTTTTTCGAGAGCGCTAACGCATGTGAGTTTTGCAATGTGCTGGAACCAGACGGGAGCACACGTTTCGTTGACCTAATGAACGTTTTCTTCAGTTAGTCCTCTGAGCGCTTCAGCTTTGCACTCAATTGTTTCGTCAAGCCACTTGTTTTCTGTAAATCTCGTTGCTCTTATGACAACACATGTCTTCTTGATACAAATTACTCCTTGGCGCTTGCTCATGCAGGTTTTCTCATTTTGCAGCATTTCTATTGTAACCGTGTGTGCCTGGAAGGTGCTCCGAATCCTACATAATACTAGATGAATTAAACATTGGGCGTCTGACAAGGGCACTTCTTGGGGTGCAAGTATTTTAGGCGTGCCTTATGCATGCAGTATGAGAGAGCAAACATAGCAGCTCTTGTTCGTTGCTTGTTTTGCTGTTGCACTCATGTCTGAGTACCATTTATTAGACTGGTCTGGGTGGCGGGGGTCTTCTATTTCATCTAATCTCAGGCCATGGTAGATATCATATCTTTTCCCTCCTGCCCCCCTTTTCCGTCTCCTCCTCCGCCCTTCCCTGTCATTGATCGCTTTTACTTTTCCATAGTGTATGCGAAAGACACCTGCCCATGCTGTGTTGTTACGTTTGTTAGCAGCTTGCCAGGCCTCTGGGCCTGGTGTCTCTGATTTGTTGGTAGCAGCAATATTAAAGTGCAGTGTAGTGCCTTGTGAGGTAGGTTCTGTGGTTGCTCGTCTATCAGTATCTATCAGATCAGGTTCACTCTCCCAAAAGTAATCCCCATCATACTGATTGGTCTCATTTCCATTACTTGGCCTGATAGCAGCAAGTGGAAAAAAGGGGGCTATTCTTGTGCTATTCTTGTGCAAAGTAGTGAGATTTGCAGTGGTTGAGGGATTATGTCTCCACATAGTTTTTACACCCGCCCAGATGAGTGCCGAGCCTTCACATATTAGCCTAGGTTTACCCCACTCCCCCTTTCTTTCATGTTATCAATAATGAAAGACACAGTATAGTACCATGCCATAAAAAATAATATTGTAGAAAACAGTATTGCACAGTATTTTATACCACATTCTATATTATAGTATTTGTTAACTCTATTAGCTACCCTATCGCATCAGTGAGTGTACTTCTTTCTGCCATTGTTTCATCTGAAGGGGCGATATAAAATTGTTAAGTGACATGCATGCATAATTTATCATTTTACTGTCAACATATTTAATTTCAACTACTCTATTACAGTATCTATATTTCTGTTGGTGTGCACACCTTAACACTATTCTATTACTCGTATCTTAGCTTTTATAAAAAACAAACTTATCTTACATCTCATGTTATTATCTTTAACAGTGACACTCTTTTTCTTTTCTATACACGTAATTAAACACATTTCTTATCATTAATGAAGAGAGAGAGAGAGAGAGAGAAAGAGAGAGCGAGAGAGAGAGAGACAGTACGAAGGAAACAGTGAGATAGAGAAAGAGAGGAAGGAAGAAGGAGTGAAGATAGAGAAAAGAAAGAAGGCACAAAACTTCAACATAATTCTTAGCCATTACTTTTAATTTTGCTAATTTCTACTGTTGTTCCCGTATATTCTTTCTTTTACCCACTTGCAACTTGATTTCTGTTATTTTGTTCACACTGAGGGATTGTACTATCACATGCTATTCTCACATCTGACAGATGCACCCAATATTTCAATCCCTTAACTTTCACTGCAGTGGGTGTGCAGTTTATCACTTCAAATGGCCCGTGAAATCTCGGAAAGTTCCATCTCCGCACAAAACTTTGCACATATACATTTTCTGCTGGCATTAATTGACCCTTTGGACTGTCATCTGCTGGCATTGCAGTGTCTGTTGCAGCTTTTTCTGTAAATGGTGGTGCAATTTGTTTTGCTATGCTACGCACTGCACGTGTTAAATGGGTGAGGTATTCTTAAATTCGTCCCCCAGGCACTGTGGCAGCTCTGTGAACGTCTGAAGCTCCTCTCACTGGGGAGAGTGGCGTATGAATGCGCCTTCCCGTCACTATTTCGTGCAGGCTCAAATGATGGTCTTTACTTGGCTGTGTTCTGAGGTGGAACAGTGCTAGGGGCAAGCAATACACCCAGTTTTTCTTGAGAGTGTTACACAACTTTGATAACTTGCTTTTGAGTAGGCCGTTGATTTTTTCCACTTAGCCGTTAGCCATCGGTTGATAAATCGAACACAATTTGTGCTTAACCCCCAGTAATTAAGTTAATTCCTTGAAAAGGTAATTCACAAACTGTGTGCCATTATCTGATCTTATTACGTCACATATGCCCCACCTTGAGAACACTTCCCGCACCAGGAATTTCGCGGCACATTTCATGTCCGGGCGGGGGCATGGTCCAACTTCCACCCACCTTAAGAAGGGACAAACTATCACAATCAGGTATCTTGCTCCATTAGATCTTTCCCCTATATCCATGTAGTCTATGTGGAGCTCTCTAAACGGGCCCACAGGACGCGGTAGTGGCCTCGCAGTGTCCTCAGTGTCATTCCTGAACTGTATGTCTGACATGTTGAACATTCTATTTTGAATTTTGACAAATGCTCCTGCAGATTTGGGACAAACCAATGTTCCTGTATTCCTGCTGCAATGTGTTGTTTAGTTACATGTGTTGGGAAGTGTAGCTGTTGGAAGGCTATCTCTAGTAACTCCACTGGCATCACCACCTTCCCTGTTAGTTCCTGTCGCCATATTAAATCTGTTGATGATTATTTGCAACCTCTCTTGGTCCATAACTCTTGCTCTTCTACAGGTGCACGTCTTTGGAGCTCTATTACTTGGGATATTGGTGTGTGGCTGTATCCCTCATCTGAGGTATCTGGGCTTGGTGTTTTGATCATGCATTCTATCACTTGTGAGAATTTGAAGTATGCAGCGTCCTTTGCTGCTGAATCTGCTGCCGCGTTTCCCAACGAGATTGCATCTGTGTTATTGGTATGTGCTTGGCACTTCACCAATGCTACTACTGATGGTTCTGCTAATGCTTCTATCAGTTCATTAAGTAATGCAGCATGTTGTACTGGTGAACCATCTGCCCTTCAGAACCCTTTTTGTTGCCATCGTGAGAGCCCTGAGTGTACTGTTGTCGTAGCATATGCTGAGTCAGTGTATATTTTAACCGCATCTCCTTTAGCAGTACACAGCGCTTCAATTAGCGCTGTCAATTCCGCTGCTCGAGCTGAGTAATGAGAGGGGAGGCATTTCTGTTTGATAATATCATATTCCTCCTCTTGCATTCTAACAACTGCCGCCCCTACGTGCTTTTCTCCTGTTTCACTGCCTATCGATGCTGACCCGTCCACAAAGTATATTTCTCCTTCCTGTAGTGCATTCTCGCTTGCTTTGGCAATATCATCCTCTTCTCCCTCATATGTAGCACAATCATGTGTCTGAATATCTTCTACTGTGCAGGGCTCTGTAATGAATGTGGCAGGGTTCACAGTCTTACATCTGACCACATGAACATTTGGGTTTGAGATTATTATTTCGTAGGTTGTTGCCCTTTGTGTTGTTAATGTTGATTTTGACCTTTCTAAAATTGCAAAGAGTGAGTGTTCTGTGTATAGGGTCACTGAGCATCCCAATACGATGGTGGCACTTTTTTCTATTGCGAAGGCCGCTGCAGCGAGAGCTTGTTCACATGCGAAGTGGCCCTGCATTACTGAGTCTAATGTACCGCTGTAATAGGCCAATGACTTGTGACCTAGTGATGTTTTCTGTGTTAGCACTGCAGTCATTAAAATGCCATTGCAGTGTGAAAATAGATAAAATTCCTGATCGTAATCTGGGTTCGCCAAAACTGGTGCGTGTGCAATGAGATCTTTCAGTTTGAAATACTGTGTCATCATTTCATCTGTCCATTTTAATGGGACATTGTTCTTTTGCGCTTCCTTCAGAGCCTGCAGCAGTGGGCGTGTGTATGCTGCATAGTCAAGTATCCATGCGCAGCAGTAATTACAGATGCTGAGAAATTTGTGCATGTTCTTTACTATTTTCGGTATGATCAAATGGCGTATTGCTACTGCTCTGTCTGGTAAAATTCTCTTGTCATCTTTTGAAATTAGCTGTCCTAAGTAGGGTACTTCTGCTAGGCAATATTGCAGTTTACCTTTGTCCACCTTGTATCCTTTTGTGGCCAACAAATGTAACAATATTATTGAGTAGGCCCTGCACTGTTCTTCACTCTTACTGCAGACGAGTAAATCATCCACATATTGTATTATCGTGCTTTCTACATCGATGTTTCCAAGATCTTCGTGCAAGATCCTATTAAAAATGCTTTGGCTCTCACAGTATCCCTGCGGTAATCTACAATGCTCATATCTGTACCCCCCTAGCGTGAATGCTGTGAGGTACCTGGAGCTAGGGTCAAGTGGTATTGAGAAGAAAGCATTCTTCAAATCTACCACTGTGAAACAAGTAGCATCCTTAGGTATGCTACACAATATTGATGCAGGGTTAGGCACTAATGGGAACTCTTTCTGTATGACGTCATTAAGTGGGCGTAGGTCCTGGATCATCCTCCAAGCCCCGCCCTTCACTTTTTTGATCGGAAAAATCACTGTGTTTCATGGTGAATTGGATGGTACTCTTATCCCTTGTTGTAGTAGTGCGTTTATTGTTTCTCGTATCCCTTCTTCTGCCTCTCTTGATAGTGGGTATTGTTTTACTCTAGGGTGTATGGCACCTGGTTTAAATTTTATTTTGATTGGAATAACTTCTCGCAATAGCCCTACATCATGGGGGCCTGTGGTCCATATTTCTGGCAGGACCTTTTCCATGTCCTCCTCAAATATTGTAGGTGGCACATTAACACTAGCCATAAGAGGATTGTGTATTTCCCTGTGCTGAATCATGATATCACATGGTACACTTATTTCCATTATTATTTCCCCATCACTCCCATCAGTTCCTCCTCAGTTAAGTGGCGCAACATTATGTTTGGGTCTATGCACAGCACTGTTCTCCACTCGCATCCATGCATGTCCAGTCCTATTACCACAATACATTTGCTTGAAACCTGTACCCCTTCTAGATCAATTGACAAAATTGTTCCTGGTACAATATCTGTGTTCACAATTGGGCGGAAGACAAAATCTGAAGGTCTCTTCCATTCTTTTCTTGTTATCCCTGGCACCACCCGTGTTAACACTCTGATACCATAAATGAACATATCCATGTCAATAGGCACCCCTCTTACTGCAACTTCATTTGTCATTGTGCTAATCCTTAAACATTGCCCACACAGGGCACACTCCTGGGGTAGAGCAAACTATTCCCCGCTCAGTAAACGAGATTGTCATGTTTAATTTACTTAGGAGGTCTCTTTCCAACAAATTTATTGGCGAGTCTTCATGGTACAGTAGAGGTCCTCACACTGTTTTTCCCCCCACTGTTATTTCAAGATCTGTTGTGTAAGGAAATTTTAAAATAGTCCCAGAGAACCACTGCATTTCCAAATTTCTTCCAGAGAGTGGAAACCGGCCTTCCATGAGGCACGATTTTTCAGCTCCTGAGTCCACCATAAAGATGAACGGTTTGTTGCCTATCTCCGCCCCCACTAGTGGTTCCTCTTCTGCACGTAGGGTAGTGTATAGGACTGGACACGCAAGTGCTCTCTGTGGGCTGTCCTAATTTGCATATGTCTCTGTTCCTGGAACAGAGAATACTTTATCTCCCACCACTGCTACACCGCAAAAAGGTGCTGGTGAGCCATTAGCTGATGTTGCAAATATATTATTATTCGCATTGGCCATAGTATTCTGTCTTGCCATTTGTTGTGGGATACCTCTCTGCTGTGGTTGTTGTTGGGGCTGTTGTCTCTGTTGCATTTGGGGTTCATTATAACATTGCTCGTTCTGCCCATTTCCTCCCATAGGTAACCCATAGGGGCTGCCTGGGTGTGGGTGCCCATACTGCTGTTCATTTCCCATTGGGGGCTGTCCTTGGTAGTAACCCATAGGTCGCATTCTGCATTCTCTTGAATAATGCTCCCACCTCCCGCAGTTCCAGCACGACCCTTGTGATCCTCCACTCATCCCAGGCGCTCCAAATCCTCTATTTATCATCCCCCCCGAACCACCCTCTTGGTCCTCTGTACCCACCTCGTCCTCAGGCTGGTCTCCCTTGCCACTGGGGCCCTCCGTACTGTTCCTCTCCGTCCCACTGTTCTTGTCCGTTTGCAGCCCATGTTGTGGCCATTCTAGCTGGTGTGTTTCCCACTCCCTCTTCTCCTTCGCCTTGCCTGTCAGTTGATGTTGTGGCATTCAGCGCTGCAACCTTCACCAATTTATTTTGCACTAGCTTTGCCTCGTCTGCCAACCTTCGCTGTGCTATCTCCCATTCTCTTTCTTTGATCCTCCTACAATGATGCACAATTATGCTCTGAATTTCAGGCCAGCCCTTGGCTTCTATCCCAGCTATTTTATCCAAAGCCTTCTGTACCTCCTTTGGGAGCCCTTTCTTTATTATAAAGTAGAACAAGGCTGTAGATTGGTCCCACGCCGTACCCGTTTCACTTCTCCACAGGTCTTGCACCCGGAGGATGAATTGCGTAGGCTCCTCGTCATCTCCCATAGTGCACTGCATTACTAAGTGTAAGTCTGGAGTGTCTGGAAACGTTCTCCGCAACGCATCCCATACTTGTGCTCTAACGTTATTAAATGATGATCCATCATGGTGGTCACAGTTCATCGTCACTCCCGGGAACCCTGCCTTCACCCACACTGCGTCTGCTTGATCACCAACTGTGGACACCACCAAACTTTTCACATCTCCTATAGCCAATGGTACCCCTGCTGCATGTTTTTCAAATGCATGTATCCACTTCAACGCACCACCTGAAAGTGGAGGGAGAAGTTTCAACAAGTTATTCTTATCCATATGTGCCCACGGTATAGTGGGGCCTCCCTGCTCCCTTGTGTATCAGAGGCATTTGTAGCTTTGTTTTTACTCCTTTCTTACTTACCATTCCCTTCTTTGTTTTACTCCCCAGCATGTTCCCTACTCTTTGTCTTAACCTCCCTTGCAACCTTGGTGCAGCCCTGTCATCCTCCTGGTCGAAGGGGAATGGCAGTGGAGATCCCGCTGCTGCGGCTCCCTCTTCATATTCATCTAAATCACTCCATACTTCCTCTACCTCCTCCTCTTGGTCCCCTCCTTCTTGCCCCTCCCCTCTCTGGCTGTCTGGGGTTGCAGGTCATATTATTCGTACAGGTTTGTCATTTAAATGGAACAGGAACTCACCTGATTGCCACTCTTGTTCCTGCCCTTTTGGTATTGGCGCCGGCGGGGATGGTGTGGATTCTCCTGCTACAATTGGCAGAGGCATGAGGTCAACCGCTGTCAATGGTGGTACTTGCCCTCCCCCTGGCAACATCTGGCCCTTGTCGCACAAGGCTCTTAATCGCGTTATCTCCAATTGTGCATGTGCAAGCTGCCTGTCTAAGTCTCCTATTAACCATGCTAAATTCACTGGTGGGGCACTGGTTGGGCCGCACAGCCCTCCTCTTTCATACGGGGCGGGGCGGTGGCTGATGCTGTTGCCGGGGTGGTTGGTGTGGTGCACGCTGGCACATACAGGGGCTCACTGTATCCCACTGCAGGCCTTGTCAGTAATGGATATATTCTAGTGGGTCATTCTCTGTTTTGGTTGATGTGCATTCTCCTTCTGCAGCCCCATCTTCTCCCTCTGGAACTTTCTCTTTCTCGATTACTATCTCTTTACTTACCCCACCACTAGGCGCTACTTCTTCAAACATCTGCCACAAATCTAGCACTTCCCTTCTATTCTGCAATTGCTTTCCCCTGTATTTCGCGAGCAGGTGTGTGGATACTAAATCCAATACCCTCTTATCAAATGACCCTCCCTCCGGCCATATAGGCAGTACACTGTCTCCTTTTATTTCCACCACCCACTGATCATGATATTTTTAGATTTTTTCACTATATAAAGGGAGGTGCTGACAAATATGCGCTAATGGTGTTGTCCCCCCCATAATGGCGTATTTGTTACTTTTATTTGTTCTCACTTTCGTTGCTGGGTATAAATACACACTGTCAATTAGTCGATAATCTTCTTTCTGTAATACGTCTACTCAATCTTGTTTACTTCTTTTCACCAACAAATATCAACACTCTTTTTGCTTACACCCTTTTGCTGGAACCACAAATTATTTCAACAGGAAATATTAATTATTTACCAATATTTGAATTATTTCTCAACATGAATCACAATTTTCATTACCAATATTTCTCATTAACCCTTATGCTTGTTCAATCACAGATACAGAAGTACTTACTGCCAAAACAACATGTAACACTTCAAAACATAGAACATGTAATATGAACTACCTTCACTTTACTCCCCTTTTTATTTATTTCATTTTATATGCCCTCACTCTTGCTTTCTCATGCACTCCCCACCTCTGAGCCCCCTCAGGCTACCTCTCCAAGAACTCTGCTCACACGGAAAAAGAATATTCTAAATTACTACTCCGAGTCTACTAAATATATGAGACTCCTACTTTTTTCTCTTTAGCTTCACTTGTTCCCTGCACTGAGTGAGACAATGTACGCGGCGCCGCCTTCTACCCCCTTCGGGCTAGGATCCCTTATTCCTCTTTACCTCTTTCTTTTCCGCAAACACTAAAATAGCCATATTAAGGATTGATAAGAAAAAGCCTCAGTGACATTCACACAGACCCTAAACCTTACCCTAACTTTTTATTTTTACCCTTTATTTTTACCCACTCCTTTATCTGTTCCCCTTCTCCCAAACTCTCTTTTTTCCCTTGAAAGTCTCGCAAGCCGGTACTCACGTGTTCAGTCGGGTGTTCCGACAGCCACCGTTCATGGTCTATCCACAATCTGGTCTGCAGCCCAACCAAGACGTGACCCGCCTTGGCAAGCAGTTTTAGTTGGGTATTTGGTAAGTGGAAACCCTTGGACCCTCTCGTTTGTGCGCACGAACTGGTCAACCGTGGAGGCAATGGTTTTGCTGGGGGGCGTCCCGGATCTCGCCACATAGCACGGGGCCTCGGGGCACCTGTCCCAAACACGTTGCGGAGGGGTCACCAAATGTAAAGGCCCATCCCCGTCTTAAATGTACAATGCAAAGAAATAAGACACACCCCAACGGGGAATGAGACTAAGAGAACAGGCTGCGAGAGTTAGTTGTCTTTTATGTAAAATTGGCATCCAGAGAACTCTGCTGCCCGAGAGCGCTCTGGCAAACATTACAATTACATGAACTTTTCAAGGCAAAAATCATCACTGGTGACATCATCATATAAGGGACTATACAGACACGGATTGGATAAAAATTAAGTAACATATGTATCTGTATGTGCTGCTCCCTCCGGATTAGCTGTTCGGTTGGCGGGAGGGTAAGCGTAACAAGGTCCATCTGTCTGTGTCTGGGCGGGGTGAGGGTCAGGTCGCTGTGGAGCATGGTGGCCAATAATTAAGTTAAGATGAAATACTGCCATTAGACAAGCACTTAGTAATAGTCACTACATCTCCTTTGAGCAAATCATCATAAACCTATAATTGTATACATATGATTACACCATCACTCATTAAGACTTATATGGAGTACCGGGTTTAGGGGTCTTGGCAAGAGTGATAACATCGATTGTGGGGTGGGTTTGAGCGCATCAAAGGAATCTAGGGGGCATGCTGACATTTTGTTAGTTCTGGGGTGCAATAAACTGTGACAGAGGTCTGATTTTAGTTGGGGGCACACTGGGGTGGCCTCCATGGCAGGGTTGTGTGTCTGGTACATCAAGAGAATACCTTGCAGGGACACAGGGTTACACTGGCAGTAATTTTCCAACAGCGGGGGTGAGAGGGCACCGGCAGGTTTGTGGAGATGGATGAGCTACAAGGCATGGTTCAGGCCGGTTCACACATGGGACAGTGATCTCAGAGGAAGGGCGAGATGTTACATTTGTTTTGTTGCAATTACCTCCAGCTCAAGCGTGAGAATGGAATTGCGAAGCTTTCAGGCACAGTGAGAAAAGGTGGGGGCCATCAGCGCGGTGTTTGCGGTGCTGCAGAGGGGAGAGAAGCCTTTTCATATTATCGCAGTGAGGCCTAGTCCACAAATGGAGTCGAGGGTGCACAAAATGGATGCCAAGTGTCTCTGCAACACTCTGCCTTCGCCAGCATAAGGGCTGTTTGTTAGCATAAGGGCAATGGAGGCGTCCCCCACTGTTGGTCGTGCAAGTTATGCACTTCGTACTGAATGCATGAGGGGGGCCCAAGCAACCCCTCAGTCCCACACACTCCTTACAGACCACCACTGCCAGAGTCCGCTGGGACACATTCAAGGTGTACATTCGAGGGATGTCCATCTCGAGGGAGGCGGGAGTGTTGAAAACGATAAGGAATTACCTCAGCCCTTACAAATCTAGGCTGCGGGAGCTGGAGCGGGACTGCGCGTCTGCATCAGATCCCACTAAACTTGCGAAAATCTGTGAGGAACTTAAGATCTTCGAGTCGCATGCCACCAGGGAGGTTCGCTATTTCAGTTTCCCGCAAGCAGCACGGAAATATGGGGAGGGTGATAGACCTGGAAAGATGCTAGCAAGGCTAACGAAAGGGGAATGGGGCCAAGCCCAGATCATATCTGTCAAGGATAAGCAGGGTGTGCCGCAGTGGTCGGACCAGCAAATAATGAGGGTCTTCACCGAATTTAATACTAGTCTTTACGCACAGCCCCGGGACACGAGGAACAACACATGAGAGATCTCCTCACCCAGATCCCCATGACACATGTCTCTGATGCAACTAGGGACCTACTGGATTCCCTGATCCTGTTGGAAGAGATCGTCAAGGCCATCTCAGACCTCCCGAAGGG
The DNA here is from genome assembly GCF_040938575.1 of Ambystoma mexicanum. Lineage (NCBI taxonomy): Eukaryota > Metazoa > Chordata > Amphibia > Caudata > Ambystomatidae > Ambystoma > Ambystoma mexicanum. The sequence goes on from NC_090933.1 coordinate 1,403,149,611, forward strand.
CAAGGGGCCCGGCCCTGACAAGCTTACTCCTGAATTTTACCTGAAGCATATCGCTATCCTAGCCCCCAAACTGTTAAGAGGTCTGGGATGAATCTCTCCGATTGGCAGTCCTCCCTCCCTCTCTGCGCGAGGCTGTCATCACAGTGCTGCTCAAGCCCGATAAACCAAGCGATGAATGTGGCTCGTACAGGCCACTTTCGCTCATGAACATCGACACCAAAATCTTCGCAAAGGTGATAGCCAACCGATTTCTCCCAATAATGACATACCTGGTGCACAAAGACCAAGGGGGATTTGTACCGGAGAGGTCCACCTCCCACAACATCCGGTGGCTTTTCAATGTACTGGTCAGAATTGAATCAAATGCCATTGCTGTGACCCTTGATGCTCAAAAGGCAATTGACATGGTCTTGTGGAAATATGTGTGGCTGTTCTTGGAGATAATGGGGATTGGTCCCAACATGATTGGATATATTAAGCTACTGTATACTGCCCCATTGGCTCGGGTACGGGTCAATTCCCTAACATCCATGCTATTTACCCTATTTAGGGGCACCCGCCAAGGTGTACGATTAAAGGACAGCCCTGAAATAATATCCCTATACGCCGATGATGTGCTATTGTACGTCAGGGATCCCTCCACCCACTCGATTCCATTCTGCAAGATATCACACGCATAGGCACCTGCTTTGGCCTTACAATCAATTACTCCAAGTTGGAAATGTTCCTACTTACGGGCACGACCCAACAACCAGTCTCGGAATATCCGCTCTGCTGGTCCCCCGGAGGTATTAGATACTTGGGGGTCCAGATGTCCCTGTCCAGATCCACCCTGCTAGCAGATAATTATACAGCTGTGGCACAACTAGCTGGGTCAGAAATGGCTAGATGGCGCTCTCTCCCGCTGTCAATTGCTGGGAAACTCTCCTTTATTAAAATGATTCTGGTCCCCAAACTGCTTTATGTCTTCAGTAACATTCCAATTTGGCCTGGGAAACAATACTTCACGAAACAACACACCACATGTGTGTAGCTCCTATGGCACTCGGTGCAGTCCGTAAGAAATGGTCGGTCATGGTGCTTCCATACGAGAAGGGGGGATTCACAGCACCGGATTTGACTTTGTATTGGATAGCTGCACAGGCCCATTATGCCACGTACTGATACCCAAGCACCCTGATTTGTCCGCATGTCAAGTTAGAAACTCTAGCTGCGGACAAGATTAATATTATGTACTTGATATTCCATCGGGATTATGCACCTGATTCTCCACTTGACCCAGTGGCGGCTACCCTACTTGCTGGGGCCGACTATTGAGCACAACGACTGAAACGTATCCCTACTATAAATGGCTCCCTGTTTGGGGCTTCCCCGGGCTGGAACCCACGTACGATGCAGCATTGGCACGGCACTGGGGGACCCTGGTTTACCAAGCACTCACTGATTTCTTTCCCGACGTGACGTTCATTGATCCACAGTAATGGAGGCAGGGTCACTCCGGGTCTGCACTCGAGATGTTACAATACTATAGGCTCCGTGCTGCTTTCCGTGCCAGGTGGCCCACCTTTCCTGATGAACCCTCAAAATAATCCTGGGGTCGCCTACATAGTTTATTTAAGCGGCACCCGTAGTGTCGTCTCCTCTCTATTTAAATTACTGCTGCTGCGACCCCAACCCAACCCTCCGAAGCGTGCATTGAATGGGTGGATGAACTGGGTCTTGAGATTTCCGACCACCTGTGGGAAAAGATGTGCTTGCATAACAATAGAGTATCCCTTAATTTTTGCTACTGTGTCATACAGTTTAAACTGCTTAATAGGCTGTACTACACTGCCCGTAAGATCTCTAGATTTGCTCGTACTGGTACACATATCTGTGCATGCTGCAAGGTGGAGGGTGCAGACCATTTACACATGTTTTGGACATGCCACATACTGGGGTATTTTTGGGATATGATTTTGAAAGCCCTCGCTGATATCACCGGCACAGTGATTGGCCCTAGCCAGTTGGGAATCCCATTTGAAGTTTGGGGAACTGATGATACCAGACGGATGGCAAAATTTCTAAATATAAATTGCATGGTTGCCAAGAAATGCGTGCTTCAGTGCTGGAAGAGCCCTTCCCCTCCAACTTTCCAGAAATGGCTTGGTGCACTCACCTGGTCCCGGACCTGTGAGAAAGAACACCTGACAATGCTCCCAGAACACTCTCGCCCCAAAAACATATGGGCCGCCTTTAACAGTTATCTTATTAATCAAGCTGAATGTGTGTCCGACGATGACGCACCTAGGGTCTCGCAGAGATACACCTGAATGTCATAATGTCTTATGATTTACTGTTTTCTCATTCTGTTGAGATGTTACCTTTTTCTATGTATACTGTGTACCAGTAGTGTATCAATTGCATAATATGCTCTGACATGCGTGATTGCTGTAACCTCTGCCTTAAATCAAATTTTAAAAAATAAATAAATAAATATGGGTGGCACCGTCGGTACCTCTAAGAGTGCAAGAGACTTTCCAGGATAAAGAAGGCAGGATGTTTGTAATGCAGGGTCGGCTGGAACACAGAGAAGTTTGTATCATCAACACATATGCACCTAACCAGGTGACGGCAGCCTATTTCCACACGTTATACCCACTAATAGGATATACCCACATATAGATGGCACACTAATATGGGGAGGAGACTTTAATTGTACGCTCAACCCTACACTAGATAGATCTGGCGACAAGTTCACCACCCCTGCCCCCTCGGCTAAGGCCTTGAACACATTGTTGCAAGCATTTAAACTCTCAGATATATGGCGGTCGTTACACCCCTGATCCGTGGATATTCGCATGACACTGCTCCCCAAGATCTGTACACCAGATTGGATTATATTTTTACAGGTGAAGACACCTTGGGTGAATTCGAAAAGGCAGAATATAAAGCAAGGGTGTTGTCAGATCATGCCCTGCTAGTGGTCACATGGCGGGCTTCCCCCCAACCAAGAGCGTGCATCCCAACATGGAGACTTAGGAGTGAGTCTCTGAGGGACGAAGCATTCCGGGAACATCTGAGAGAGTGTGTGTGGGATTACTTTACATATAATACAGGTAGTGTGGCATCAGTAGGAACACTATGGGAGGCCTTCAAAGTAGTGATCAGGGGGATGGCAATCGGCAGGGCAAACGGAGTGCAAGCCTCAATAGAGAGTGACTTACGTAAAGTGGAAACTAAATTAGAGGCCATAACCAGTCAGAGAAGCACACCCAGCGGTATAGCTTGAGAGGCCGTCGCCCTGAAGCAGGAGTGCTTAGAACATTGTGATAGGTTGGGCAAGTTGAGTTATAGGAAATATGTGGAACAACAACACACCGAAGGGGACAAACCAGGACACGTACTACCCTGGTTATATAAAAGTGCAACTGAGAGAAGCATGATTTGAGCAATCGTAGCAAGGAATGGGGAGACCAGTGAGACGCAACAGGACATAAACAAATGCTTCTACGATTTCTATAAGACATTATATGAGGAGACGTCAGATATAGAAGAAGCCTTAGCGTCAATAGACCTTATCAAGCTAGATGCAGAAGAGGTAGACAGGCTTGAAGCCCCTAAAAACATTGAAGAGTTGGAACAGACTATTAAAGGGTTGCCAACGGGTAAGGCTCCAGGTGCATATGGACTACCCAGCGAGTTCTATAAAAAATTCATAACCGAGGTCATACCCTCGTTATTGGCAGAATTAATCGCTAGATAAAGACATTTTGCCGTTGTCGTTAAGGCAGTCAATTATTGTCCCATTATTGAAACCTAACAAACCTGAAACTGAATGCGGTTCTTACAGGGCCCTCTCGCTGCTCAATCAAGATGGCAAGATATTAACAGCTCTGATGGCTGAAAGGCTGAAGCCAGTAATTCACAAACTCATACACCTGGACCAGTCAGGTTATGTTCCAAATAGGAGCATCACATGTAACTTAAGACGATTGCACCATGTTATTGATTAAACACAGGAAAGCACCCGGCTCATGGCAGTAACCTCGCTAGACACCGTCAAAGCATTCGACTCAGTCCGATGGCCATGGTTACTGGCAGGGTTGAGGGGTTTCGGTATTGGTCCTACATATATAAAATGGGTGAAGCTGCTATACAGCAACCCAGTGGCAAGAGTCAAGACAGGCACCACTATATCAGAACAATGGGGGTTAAGTAAAGGCACTAGACAAGGCTGCCCATGGTCCCCTATGCTATTTATATTGGCCTTAGAGCCACTAGCGGTATATTTACGGAAAGAATATCGGGAGGCAGGCATTAGCATACGGGGCGACACACACTTGATCTCTTTGTATGCGGATGATATACATCTTTATCTACAACACGCAGAGACCAACTTACAATACATACTAGACGTGCTTGAATGCTATGCAGGCCTTTCGTGCAGAAGTCATGTTTATTCCCTGTTGTTGGGTACATAGGAAGACCCCGAAGCATGTTGCAGGAGTTACTGATTAAATGGGAAATGGACACATTTAGATACCTGGGAGTAGACATTTTCCATGACCTGAAAGCAGAACAAGTACAAAACACGTTACAGGCGGTAAATAAAATAAAGAAGTCCATGAACTTCTGGGCCAAGCTGCTGCTTTCATTAATGGGAAGGTCCGCGTTGTTCAAGATGGTGGTGCTTCCAAGGCTGCTCCATTATTTTATGAATGTTCCATATAATATATCAAAGGCCTTCTTTAGGACTCTCAACACTACCTGCCGGAGATTCCTATGGCGTAACTCGAGATGTAGAATGTCGCTGGAGAAATTGCAGAGACCATACAAACAGGGAGGGATAAGAGGGCCGGATTTTGAGGAGTATTTTGTAGCATGCCAGCTCCAATTTGTCACGTATTGGTTGTCAGATGAATGGACCAAAGATACCCAGTTACTACAACTGGCATGCACTCCATTCTTTTTTAAAGAGACGTTGTGGACCACAGTATCCTGAATTCCCAGTCCCCCACTGTTGCTGAGGTTAGGTAAGACGATTTGGCAAATAGCCTGCCGCTTTCTGGCCAAAGAATCACCTTACTCACCCCAGATCCCACTGGTGACACTAAAGTGTGAGGATGCACAACTTAGGTTAAATGTCAGGAAATATTGGGAACCCATAGGGGTGGTGACATTGGGCAATATACTAACAGAGGGGCAACCAATGTCTTTTTGTGCAGTGGCTTCAAAATGAGGAATACAGGAAGGGCGACGCATAATATACGCCTCACTCTTCCATAGTATGAAGCTAAAATGGCCAGGATTGGATAGAGTTCTGCTAGAAGATGAAATGATTGAAACACTCTATGACATCTCAGAGGGGGGACACGCAGTATCCAGACTATATGAGTTACTAACAACAAGGCCTGAAAGCAACCTAATACAGATTAGGCATAGTTGGGAGGCAGACTTGCAAGAGCAGCTGCCGGACGCAGCTTGGAGCAGGGCTATAGGGTATCGCAAGAAAGTGTCCAGGAATGCAAAACTACAGCTGATTCAATTATACGTCACCCACAGAGCATACCTAACCCCGAAGAAAATTGCTAAATTTAGCAAAGCAACAGAACAATCTTGTCCGAAATGTGGCTTGATCGATGCAGACCTGGTGCATATGTTCTGGGCCTGCACGAAGATACAACAGTATTGGAAGGAAGTAGCCCAGACCCTGAAAAAGGTGGGCTTGACAATTGATTGTTTCCCCCAAAGCGTGTTTGCTAGGAATCTTCCCTAGACCAAAACATGCAAGACATCTCAGCAAATAGAGAGACCTAGCGTACATTTTAGCGAAGCGTAGGATAGCAATTGGATGGTAAGCACGCAATAGTCCAGCGATAAGCGTGTGGTTGTGTGACCTCCAGAAGTGGTCATTGGCAGAGACTGCTGTATGGCAGGAAGCCTCCCGTTGGGGCCAAGAGGAACAAAATATAGACTTAGCGGCTTGGAAACATATGATACAAGAACTGATGGCCCCTGCACAGGAGGACACCCAGACTCAGGCACAGGCTCCAACATAATCCGTGGGGCAGCGATATGCAGATTGGTTTAGAGCAGCGTGATGCCCAGAGAAGGTAGACATTGCAAGTGGAATAGGCTGGGGAGATGGTGAGGGTGGTTGGCTAAGGTTTGACTAGACGTAAAGGAAATCATTTATAACTTAATGTTATTTACAAGTCTGTAAGTTATTTTGTTGGCAATTAATAAAAATTGTTATGAAATATATATATTTTTTAAATGAAAAGCCTTGACTGGACATTCCCTTTTATCATTGGGTAATAATTGTATTTTCGCTGTGTTGCAACTAACCAACAATCCACAACCTTGCAGAGATGAGCCTGCTGCTCCGTCAACGTTACCAAAATTGGACAAGGAGGTTTATAATGTATTTGTGTTTCCAATCTGTTTGGATCCCTTCTGGTGTACTAGAGGTGTGGGGCTGATTGATGATTTAGAAACTGAAATTCATCCCTAAACCACTGGTACCCCGGAAGTTGATTCGTCACACCGACCAAAGGACCTTCCTCTGCACTCAGCCACTCTGCACTCTTTCCCGTGGGTAAAAGTGGTCAGTGATGATGGCAAGGATGTCCTTTGAAAAATTCTTAGGCAGTTTGGAACTTTTGCAGCTGCGGGTGTCCAGCAGCATTATGCCCTCTTCTGGGCGGTAGACTGCAATGGCTTCCAGCTGTCACGAAACACTCTCTGGACCCTGGGTGACAGCAATGGACTTCTTCGAGTCGAGATGTCCGTGCACTCCTCTTCAGGTCTCGCAAAGACCCCTTCTCCGGACGGCATGCACAAAGGACTGGCCTCAAGGGAACTTTTGATGAAGAGCAGCAGTTTGCACGATGGTTCCTCGTAGCTCGGGTTGAAGTCTCCTAAACAGTTGCTCTTTGGATCAGTCCTTGGAAGAACGCAGCAGCTTTTGGATTATACAAAAAAAATTCAGCAGCACACTTCTCCTCTAGCTGGGCTTCAAGAATGGCTTTTTCTTGCTTCAGCTTCGACTTCAGCTTCTGAACAAATTGGTGTGTGAGAGGTCCCGTTATACACATTTAGTCCCCATTCACTCAGGCTGAACCAGGCTCAGTCAACAAATAACACAGAAGGGCATTCATGCAGGCAGGCAGCCAATCAGGCTCACAGGCAGTCAGGCCATTCACTACACCCAGACACCCATAACAAAGAATGTGGATTGGGGTATGCACCCTGCCTTTCAGCACACTACACTGCATTCATGTCAGTTTCAGTCAGGGCTGTCTCAGGCCTTGTGTCACACACAGAAACCTGACACCTCTAACACAGAATGTGAGTTCACTTCAGACTCCCGTCATACAAGTCCCACCCCAACGGTGTACCCACAACTCACAGCTCATGGGATGGCTCCAGTCAGTCTGACAGGAGGCAGCCCGAGAGCTATATATGGCATTTCCACACAACAGCCAGTCAGGAGGAAAGGGACAGAGGTAGGGCTTTTCAGGACTTTGGGAAACAAGGTAAAAGGCAATGGAAACAAAAAGCCACAGTGGCCATCTTGCCTTCCTTCGGGAATCCATTGATTCCTGTGCAGGGCCTGGGTATCCCAAAAATGGAGGATCCTCAGAGCCACTGCCAAGTCAGCATGTTGCTGCCACCAGACACCACCCTGCTCTGTTGGCAATATTCAGGTGCCCAGAAACACACATAAGGGGTACAATGGTGTAACTCCACCCATGGGTGCCATAAGGGTATCTCATGGGCGTTGTTCACCAAATGTGAATCATGAAGAGCTGCACTTCCAGAGGTCCAGGCTGGACCTCAGTGGCAGACAACATACAGAAAACACACACAGAAGTAATAGGAAAAGGACTACGAGGCTTTTCCACTCCATAAGGCATTTCCAGCATCACACCCACACTGGTCGTCGAGGGCATGGTCCTCGGATCTGCTGAAGTTGTGTCCTCATGGACCGGTCCACCTTCCGATCCCCAGTAGGGGCTTCCTGATGCAGCAGGGCGGGGAGCACCCGGATCCGGCCAGGCTGGCCCTTGCGGCAGCTTAAGCTGGACGGGATCTGATGAGGAATCTGCGGGAGAAGCATCCATAGAAAGAACATTTGGGTATGAAATTTCTCCATCTCAATTATTTGGCTGTCTTGTCACAGTGCAATATAATTCATAAAATGACAGAATATGCCCACTACAAGGTCACACCAAACAATATTAATTTCTGCATGCTCAGATGCCCATGTGAGAGTGAGAGTGAGAGAGGACGCGTGCAATACAACCTATACAAAAGTCAAGTCTTCTACTCAGCCCAAGATCACTGCATTATTGGCATGGGGAGTCACTCTCATCATCATCGAGATTTCTGGGAAGCTGAACAGCCTATATTAAAACCTATTACCTATTTCCCCATCTTTACCCTCATCAAGAGTAAGTCGGCTCTCTGAGGTTTTGCAGAGGAGTGGAAGGAGAAAACAGCGACTAAGAAAAATGAGAGTGCGAGACAGGAAGGGTTGCAGAAGAGGCAGAAGTGAGAGGTAATGGGTGAGGCTGGAGGCCACTCCAGTTCCCACAACCACCTCCTGCTTCCATCTCTGATAACTCAGCATGCCCAATAGTATCTCCCAAGCAGATTTCGATTCCATCCCCAGAACCTGTATTGATCAAACGTTCAAGGAAAGCAAACATTAAGCAAGAGAATTACAACGAAGTCACTAGTTTGGTGGAATAAATGGGTGACTCCTCAGTGTGAACTAATGTAGGAGTCACAGATATCATAACATCAACAGAGAACATACCAATGTCTTTAATGGGACGGTGGGAGGTGCCTTATATCAGACCCTCCTGTGTGGTGATACATCATCTCGGGAGATGACTGGCCTTGAATGGAAAGCCTCTTCTGATTGGCAACTCATAAGGGAGCGTATCATAAGCAAACTGAACCAGGCAGATAATCTAAAGGAGTTCTGACATTGGCTTGAGTCTGCTGATTTGGGAGTGACTAAGGATCCCCAGAGAACAGTGGAAGAACACTGTCAAACTATCTCAATAGAAGTCAGAAGTATTAATGTAGGGAGAAGAGAAATCTGAGTTAAAAAGCACGATGAGCATGCTCCTCCATATCCGTCCCCCCAGCTACAAGCATCGCCAGTTTTGGCAGGAAATTCATGTGGACCTGCACAGCCCTCCTCACGCCTAGCCAGATCTGCTAGTTCGAAACAACAAACTGTTATGCCAAATAATCTCAGTTTGGGAAAATCCCAAATGCTGGTGATCGCAGATAACAAATTAAGAGGACTAAGTGAGGACAAGAGGAACACAATTATCACCAATGTGGAGAAACCAGTGAGAAACAAACCAAGAGACGTTCTAAGAAATAACGTTCTTCCTTGGTTACCCCAGAAAGTGAAGCATGGGTGCATAAGAATGCTTGACTTGAAAGTATTGTATAGGTTACAGTTTGATGAATGGTGTTCTTCTAGCAACGGAGTCTGCATAGTTGTGGGAGGTGGCAAAAGTATTGGTAGTGTTGTTAATCTGTAATAGCCTGGAAAATGTGCCATCTAATCTGAAAATTGTGGTCGACATCAGAAATTATATGTAGCCATTTAGCGGAGGCTAACCTGTGATATTAGTCACCAAGCCAACATATTTCTAAATACAGCAACCAATCAATGATATTTTCATGAATGCCGCTAAGCAGCCGGCTGCCGTGCTGTTACTGTACTCATATTAATACTTTTTTCTACATTCTCCTTAGGCTTAAAAGTGTATTAGCTTTGGCCTCTATCTTTGAAAAGATTGTTACTAAGGAAGGCACATAATGACCATCATATAATTTCATTATTTGTTTATTTATTTATAAAGCTCCCAAATGGCTCATAGGTATAGAGGCACACACAAACACAAAAACATAATTCACTAATAACAGGACAAACATACAACCAAGATCAGTTAAACAAAACATATGCCGCTGAGACCAAGAAGGCAGAACTCTGAAAAAAGATGTGTTTTAGCAAACATTTGAACTGATCCAGCTGTTTAGTACATCTTAAGTCAGGGGATAGTTTATTCCAAAGAGTGGTGGCAGAATAATCAAAGGCCATGTGGCCAACATGCTGCATACTGAACAAAGGAGCAAGCAACCGACAAGAACTATTCACATCAGAGTGCCTTGTTCTGGTAGCCAACAAACTCTATCCTTCAGATACTTCGGCTGACACAATAGAGGCATTTATGGGTCATAACCAGAGTCCTAAAAAGAATACAAGATCTAACTGATAGCCAGTGGAGCTGAGTTTGTGCCTCAGAGACATGGTTCTTGTGAGCCAAACCCTGTATCACTCGAATAGCTCCATCACATTAATTCTGTCTAAGTGTCACGTTTATTTCTACTGTTTGTATTTTGGATTTTAGTTCTGATGTTCGGCCAAGTGTGTTCAATAAAAACTATCAGAGGTCACAGTCTCATCGTGTATCACAGAAAATAAATGTGAAAAGAAAAAAAGATAATTTCGATCAAAAGAGCAAATTGGATGGGTGAAATAGTTTCTACTTGGGCCACAAAATCCAAAGTCGGGATTTAGTGAATGGACAGCTCCCAATAACAAAGCTATTAAAATGTAACAGTAATCCGCTGTACAAGTGCATCAGTCATATCTGCTTCTTGTTGGGTAAGGAAACAACACAGGCTGACGCCCCCTTTTCTAAAAGATAATGAATAGTAGGCGTGCAGGAAAGCGGATATAAGCACAAGATAAAACAGAACGTGACAACACATGGCACGCGTGAAGTGGAATAAAATGATCAGTAATAATGGCTTGGATCCTTTTCAGTTGTTAGAGATTAACTGATGAACTGAAACGACAAATAAGTGATGTGTGGCATACCTAACTGCCCTGTGAAGTGATGGTCATTTTAGTGAAAGCACTGGACACCCCTAATTCACTGAATCAAGGAGAGGATAAAATCACATTTGATTACTGAGTACTCTCTAGCAGCTGACTCACCCCAGGGACAATTACCAATGATATGCCTGCTGTCAAATAGAATTCATGTTAAGAACCCACTCAAAGTACTGAGCAACCTGTAGTGCAATGCCAGCACTCCAAGCTAAGTGTTGGGTGCTGAAGAGTGCTCGATATCACTGGTCAGGGTTGTGTCTAAAATGGGAATGGTGCCAGTTTCGGTCAGTTTTGAAATCGGCAAACTTTAAAAGAGGCATAGTTAGAACAGAGATTGATATTGGTGATGTTCCCTGTAATAATTATAAGTGGCTCAGGCTATTTCATGGATAACATGCAACAACGGTGACCGTGAATTATGCTGTTAGTGCCATTAATTGGAAAGATGGCTCAAAGAAATTGATGGATCCTTTGTTTGCATTGTAAAATCAAATAAATAGTTATAAGTTGTTGATGAAGGAAATTGAAACCTAAAATGGTACTTTCAACGGAGCAATACATATGACTTCACATCAGGGATATACATTGTACTCACATATCCGTGGCCATGACCAAAGATAGAAGGTACAGCCATTGCAAGCAATCTCTGAGTCAGTCTGGAGCAGCCCTTCGGTATATATACAGAAGACCTGTATATTTTGGCTGTGAAATGTCCACGGCAGATGCGCTGTTGACTCCCTTACACATCTGCCAGGACATCAGTGGTGCAGATATTGCTCTCATTATGTGCAAAGCCACAGTTGATAATCCATAGTCATTTCAACACCAAATCTTTAGGAAAAATGTGCAGCACTGTCCCAGTCCTCTTCAGATGTGTGTTGTTGAGAATCTGAAGACAAAGCAAGAAGCCATTTTCTGGGCAGAAGCAAGTTTTAATACACAGTGCAGTTGCATAAAGCAAATGTTTAGAGAATCAGTCAATTATCCTTAACCAAGATTTGAAACCCTATCAGGAAGATAATATCGATTGTAGGTGTTATAAAGAAGCGGAGAGTAGTTTGGCTCTGGGACCATTTATAATACGTACTTGCTTTTCGTTGGTGATTTGTGAGGATCACATTTGGTGATGTGGACAGCAGTGTGTACCCAGTTGACTATTGAGTATAGATAAAAAGACTACTTTTTTACACTATGCTCGACAAAGGTGTATGTGAAATGTCGGTGGATGCAGAATGGGCATTCCTTCGATTTGTTTTGAATTGACTGTTCAGCATTTTGTAGAACATGCACAGCATATGATAAGATGAAGAGGACTGCCAACAGGGCACATTGTGAAATGCCTTTGAAGATTTTACAATAACAGGAACATTAAAGAGTCAAGAGCAAGTTGAAGCAGTGGCCTAGGGTTGATGAAGAAACAGCCATGAAAAGTGTATCGGTTGCATGACCTGTAACGGGTGGACCGTATGGTCTGACAACTGTGCCTAGATTGAGTGCACCCCTGTATGGAAAGTAACTAGTAACCAATGGAGCCCACCAGAGATAATTGTACCATACCCCGTTAGAAGAACAGCATAATGCAACATCCTTCTCAATTCAATCTTCAAGTGGTTTTCCTTTTGTTCCCTTGATAGTAATGTTTCTGTGACAGCAGGCTTCCTTTTGACAGATTTCTGTACATTGAGCATCTGCATTTGGCCTGCAAGACATAATGTACAGGTGGGGGATGATATTTGCATGCCATTGAAGGCTGTATCACTTTGAGCAGACTAATCATTATATATAAAGCTGAATGTATGTATGTGTGTATGTTTTTCCGGCTATACAAATCCACACTGTTGAACCTATGTCTACCAAATTTTGCTCGGATTCCTCTTTTGCCTGGGGCAAGATCGTAGTCTATGTTTGCATACAAAAATCTTCTATGCAAAAATAATTTTGTATGTGTGTGTGTATGTTTGTCCGGCTATACAAATCCACACAGTTGAACCCACGTCTACCAAATTTTGCACCGATTCCTCTTTTGCCTGGGGCAAGATTGTAGCCTACGTTTGGATGCAAAAAATGTACTCCGTAGACTCCCTCATTTACTGATGTTCACCCTGATTCACTACAGAAGGTACTAGAAGGAGGCAACATTTGGAAAGGTGTCTGAAGCAAAATGTTCCATATGTTGGTTATTCCTTTAAAATGTATTACTACTGTATACAGTTCGGAAGTGTTTATTAAAGCATTTATAAAGGGAATTAAAAAAAAAGATTTGAAATGATTTTTTATCAAACCACTCCAATTATGGGAAATGGCAAGGTTACAGTTTACTTAAGTTCATTCACGAGAAGAGTGCACAATCAATCAATCTTTCTTGGACATTTTCTCAAATGTGCTGAAGCCATTAAGTGACTGAAACATGCGGCACAAAAAACAAACATCACTTGGAAAAGCTCCATCTGATGCAAAGTGAAAATCAATATCAAGAGCTTCTGAAACACAACAACAAACAGCAGCACAACTTGCCGACCAGAGGACAAGAGCAACTTTCTCCAGGGCAAATGAGATGCCAGAGCAAACTAAAGCAAGACTTGCTGACAAGAGGACAAGAGCAACATCCTCCAGGGCACATGAGACACCACTCGATCAGGACACGGGCAACGCCGGGTACCCCAACTAGTGTCTTCTAAAAGAGGGCATTCCTCGTTTCTTCTAGTACTTGTGGTGCAGCTTGTTGTAAAATCCTGTAAGTTATCTCAAGCGTTTGTTCAGTATTTGCGGTGGTCATTCGATGATGAGAGGGGAGCCTTAGCTTGAGCCTGGACTGTCAATTCACATATTTCTAGAACTGAGACATTCTGTATTCCACCAACATGAGACCCTGCATCTGATATGGTAGATACTTGCATGCAAGATTGTATCGATTTCAGTAGTCAATTGACTGTGAAAAGAGGGCTAATAATTCCTCTTCTATGACTTGTGGCCCACCCACTATAGGGTCCAGCCAAAGTTGATGAGCTTGTGCTATTGTTTTTAGTTGGCGGTTGTTTCCAGTTGATGTGAGGCAAACCTTGAATGGAGCCAGGATGGTCTGTTCACATATCTTTGTTCATGTACACTATCTGCATTCAACTAGAACAAAACTGTGTGCCTGTGGCGGCAGTTATTTGCATGGCATTGAAGCTTCTATCCCTTTGGCCATTCAATTGACTATCCTGAGAGAACTATTGTGACATCCTCTTGGACTTTGTGAAGAACTTGAGGGTTCCTCACTTCTTTTCCCCCTGTATCCTCTTCTCGGGTGGCCAGGGAAAGGCCATTGCTCTTGGATCCTGACCGTGGGGGTGGATATGCGTGGGATAATCACCTGGGTGGAGGAGACTTGAAGAGTGAAGAGAGAACGTCTTTAAGTGAGACATGGTATCCCCCATTTCCTTTTCACAACAAACCCTAATTTCCTCAAGCCTTTATAGGCTATTGTCAGCCCTTCCCCTGCTATTCCCCTAAAACACTCCCCAAGAAACACCAGTACAACACTGGGACGAGGAAGAATGCAACTAGAGCAACACATCCTCATTTTATTAATGCACTCACATACGGACCTCAGTTGAGTACTGAGACGAGGAGGAGGACAGCAGAGTAAGGCAGGACTACTGTAGCAGCAGTGAGTGGTCTAGTCCTTTTTGGAAAAATCATGGGGCCTGGAACTTTAAAAGCTGAAATCAATGAGGAAACTGAGGCAGCTGAGGAAGCCTTGCTATGGACTGCTGGGTGCAGGGAGTCCACTCCGGATCAGCGGTCTGGCAAGTGGAGCGCTCGAGACCCCTTAGACAATGCACAGTGTATGCAGCGGGAAGTAAAGCTGATGGAAGATGGAGGCAGACCGCGAGAGGGAGACCAGCGTGACCAAGCAAAGCGGTCATGAGAGGAACTGCAGGAAGAGCATCGTGGGGTGAGCAGTGCCAAAAAGAGCCGCTGGGTGAACAGGCAAGGTACCGCATGGGAAGGAGAGAACTCATGGTGGTAGAGGACCTCGGAGAACAGCTCAACCTCTGACTGGTGAGTGTACCAAGAAGGGGAAACACTGGGCTGGCAGGCAAATATGCAAAATAGACAATGAATATTGATTTCAACAGAAACAAGCAGTTATATGAATACCAAACAAAGTGAAAGCAAATATAAGTACTTTTGAACAGTGAACGAAGTGAAAGCAAGTTTTGAGCACTCTCGAATATTGAGCGCAGTGAAAGAAAGTTTGTAAATCTAGTTGATACCAAGAATTGCATTATATGAAAAAACAAGCATTGTCCAAAGCCAAGAGAATTCAAAAGAACTGCACTATATGAGAAAAGAAGCATTTGCAATAGCCAAGAGATTTTAGGAACTGTATGTTATGAGAAGATTCGCATTGTTAAGGGGCAGGAGAATCTAAAAAAGTGTAACAAGTGCATGGTGGCCAACCAAACCATGGTACAGTGTCAAGAGAGGGTGACACAAATGAATACATCAAGCATTACTGGCAAGTTGAAGCAGTGGCCAAGGGGTGATGAAGAAACAGCCAAGAAAGGTGTATTGGTTGCGTGACCTGTAATGGGTGGACCTTGTGGTCCGACAACTGCACCTAGTTAGAGTGTACCGCTGTATGGAAAGGCCACTTAAATCACTCATAAAGAAGCCTGTGTTTTACAACAACCTCTTCTGTGATTTATAAATCAAGAAACTGAACTATCTATGTGAACTACTGTACAGTAACAATATCATGAAAACTGGGAAGTGTTCCCTGGAACTGTTTCGTTTTGAAAAGCTGGAAGATTTGAACTCTTGGGGAAGGGAACCCCTGTGCCTTATGAACTATTTTGAACTTGGGGAAGGGGAAGCTGTTTACAAGCCAAGATCTGGAAGAAGCTCTGAACTTTATTTTGAACACTACTAATTTTGATGCTGACATCGCTACACATTGTATACAGTTATTTGTGAGGGCAAGTAAAGTTTTGGACACAGACAGAGATTTGCTTTGGACTTCCTGGCACAGACTATCCTTAGTTTGCTTTAGGTAGGGAAACCCCACCTTGGCATATGGAAAGTTAGGCCTTACTCCATCCTGCATTTTAAGTTAATAAAAGTTGTGAGACCCAAACTTGAACCTGTTGTCCGTGTCTGCTACATGTTGGAGAAAGAGGGGTCCTGGTGATGAGGGCAACAACCTCCTCATATGTCAGCCCCAAACCAGGTATATCCAATAGGCCCTCCAGGAGTGCATTATCTGTGTTAATTTTGTAAAGTGAAAACAAATTTGGAGCCATAACACGTACCTGCTGGACACCCCTATTGATTTGGAAACACAGGGTACAATCTACTGTATGCCCAATTTTAATAGCGGCCTGATTATCATTATGTAGTTCCATAATGTTTCTCTTCATGTGGAAATTACTTAAATTATTCAAAATATTACTTAGGAGTTACAAAATGGGGTGAATGACAGAATGGTGCTAGCACTATGAATCAAGGACAGGATGCAAAAGAAGTCTGACAGTTGAACAAATTACCAAGGCATGGATAGGGTTGGTAAAGAGTAGAACCAAGACAAAGGGTCAAGATGGGGTAGGCTATTTATTCTGGGATGGGGAATACTCACAGTCCGCTCTTGAATTTGGGATTAAGAACAGTCAACGGGTTCTGGACTCCAAGGCACGGTTCACCAGGTAGCAGGGGACTCTCCTAGTAAAACAACAGCTGGGCCTGCCTGGTCACTGGATAGCAAGTACAGCTGGAGGGGAGGGGTGCAGCGGGCATGCAGTTAGTGGGCAAAAAGCCAGTCTGGTCACAGGATGCTCCCCAAAAGGGTACCACAGCTTTTCCCCTTTGTTCTTGGGGTTTTTAGTGGGATTTCTGGAAATAGGCCTTACTGGGATAAGGTCAGCTATGCTTTGGCCCGGCAGTAGAATCTGGAATCTGGCAAGAAGAATGTAGAATATCAGGATATGCAGGGCTGGAAATTCTGGAGAGAGTGTGTGTTCAGAGTTCTGTCAGTCTCCATCATTTATAAGGTATGGGGACATCATAGGATTATACGGTGGGGCAGGCTTAGCTGGGCAGGCCTCTAACGAACTGGATTGGTCAGGGGTGACTGTTACCACCTTGCTGTCAGCTGGTTGGATTTTTAGGGACATGACATCAGCTTTATGATGTGGCTCTACAATGCATAGGATTATCCCACAGTTACTTTAGCTAAAACCATTATTCACATAGATCACACATTTACGCAATTGTGGCATTTACAAAAATTACCTAGGCAGATTATATATTTCATGCAGAGCATGACAGTCCAACTCTCTGTGAGACTTTGTTTCATCCGTCTAATAATCTTTTGGCATTTTCAGTGATAAATATTCAATCTAAAATTCTATAACTTTATGCATGGGTATAGATTATCATAAGGCATATAAGTATTGAATTTCAAAGTGGCATCATGTGCACTTTTCTCAAAATCTCCAATTCTCTGCCTAACCTGTTCCCAATATGGCAGTGAAGGCTTCCACATCTTGTTCAAAAGCCACAAAAATTACATTTAAATTGTTAACCTTTTACATTCCTGCGAAGTCCTGTCGCAGAGATAAAAGTCGTAAAGGTTTATTAATATAATAGTATTTTGAGACAAATGGTCAGCATTGTCTACCAAATAAGGGCATAGCTTACAAGGCTGCTCTTGAGTTGGCTTTGAAGCTCCCAGTAAAGGTTGCGACGATGTGTGATTTCCTATCTCACACGTATTTGTCCCAGAATCTCTATTGTAATAGGCCTCTGGCCAGACGAAAGTCTGATGGGCATGGAATGTTTAGTGCTTTTGGTCCATTCAAAGTTTTCAAAGGTAGCAATTAGCATGCATGTGTCCCAGATCTATTGTAGCTCCTTCTGTTGCTAGCAACCCCCCAAGCAGAACCTGTTTGGCTAGTTTCAGAAGGCAGCCCATGTCTTTATTTCTTTATTTTATTTTTGTTCTGAATCAAAAGCAAACCTGTTGAATAAAAAATCGCCTATATGTTTCCCAGCAAAACCCCCTTTACATTGCTAGGCAAGGATAAGTTTTGATTCAACATTGTACTTTTAAAACAGGCATTTTTTTTTGGTTTGCAAAAGCCCATTTTGACACATGGCGAATGCTGCTGGGATTTCTCTTTTAAAAGGTTTCTCTTCCATCTGACTTCCCAATATTGTTTTGCAGCCCTAGTCACTTTCTTTATACACCAGTTTTTTCAAGACACAGGTTCACTGAAATTGATATATTCCCATAGAGCTAGGGTTTCATTGAAGCATTGATTTTTTACATTTTCTAACCCAAAAGAAAAGCGTTTTCCTGTGCGGCTGAAAGTAAAGCTTCTGTTAATTTCCCAGCTCTGGCCTGACACAGCCTGTCATGCAGGGATAATGCTCTCTTCTGCTAGAGCACAATCTGGATATGGATGAGCATGGCATCATTGATAAAAGCAATGTGATATTGAAAATAGCGTCAGGGCAGTATCCTTTTCAATGTAAAATATTCCCTTTTCAATGGGAACTTTTTGCAAGCAGCAGAGCAGCGTTGCTTTTCAATTAGCTTCTTTTGGTGCACACGAGAACGCATACTGGCGGCCTTTCTCAGTGTGCTCTCTGTTCCAACTTGCCCAATAGTTGTTTGGCAAGATGGTGCAGCCATCATTCTGTAGCTGCAAAATGCAGTTTTGATGCGGGGCAATGGTGCTCCAAAGATCCAGTGCAGCCTTTTTGCTGTAACTACTGAAGTGCAGCTTGATCATGGATGGGAATTCTGCTGAGTGAGTCAATGTACCCCAAACTATGACACTGAGATAGTTGGAAAACGTTCACAGCTTAATGACAAAGGTGAGGGACATCCTATATGTCTAGTCAGCTACCCGTTTAGCATTGGAGAACTCAGGTGGCCATAGCTGGAGAAGGGTTGTTTTTCCATTGTATGGTGCATTAGGCAATTGAGGTCCTACCTCCATGGGAGTCACTTCACTGTATATGCTCCCCCTAAGCCTTTGCAGTGGTTGACAGATGTTAAGGGAGAGAATCCAAAGTGGCTCAGGAGGTTCATGAGTCTGCAGGCTTTGAACTTCACTATTGGGCATAGGCAGATCCCAAATGTAGCAATGCTGATGGGCTGTGCAACAGGGATAACCGACTGGAACAGAGGACCCACCCAGGGGTGTATTAGTTCCCCCTGTACCTTAGTCTGGGGGCTGGGGGGTGTTAGGAAAGACTTCTCCCCCCAAACATTTTGCTTTTATTTTTTAATCTGACCTGTACTTTTCACAGTGCAGTGAAGCCTTATGCTTCCCTGCACTGGCTTTTGCTCATATGTCATGGGGAAACCGGCATGTCCTTCAGGCTGTCAGTACTGGGAAACGTTGTTTCCCTTAGTCGTGTTACTGTGTTACTACTTTAGGTTACTTTTGTATCACTTGTGGTAACTTTTTATCATTGTACAATGCAGCTTACACTGCAGTACAACAGGGTGCATTTTTGTTTTGCACTAGACTAACACTCGGAGGATTTTTGGTAACTCTAGGAGTGCTAAAAGCATGAGCTGGTGGTAGCAGTGGCTTGTTCCCACTTTTTGGGAATTTTCGTTTTAGCCTTACCGCTTTTACCGCCTTTGTGTACTAACTGTGGCTACTGGTCAAACATGGTTGTGCCACGAGATTTTTCGCTTGTCCTTTTGCAATCTTGTTCTTTAGCCTTCTTCCTGGCCTGAGTGGCCTGGAAAATCCTCATAAGGACTTCCAGTGCCTGGGAAAGCAGAAGCTTTTGGCAGGCTACTGGAGGGCTGTGTGTGTTTGCTAGCAGGATGTGGGCTGGGACTGTCTGATCCCAGTCGACAAACTGGTTTCAGTGTATCTAAGTGGTATTCATGAATGTTCCCGCCAGTGGTCCTGATTGGACCACTGCTGGAGTGTGGTTACCAGACATTTGGTCGAAAAAAATTGGTCGACCAGACAAATGGTCGAACCAATTTGGTCGAAAACCAAATGGTCGATTTTTCTTTTTTTTTTAATTTTCACCTTTTTTTTTTTTTTTTGGGGGGGGTCCCCCCCACCAACCCCCTTTTTTTTCTAAAAACCCATTTTTGTAAAAAACGAAAACCCGAAAAATAAATATATAATTAAAAAAAAAATTCGACCATTTGGTTTTCGACCAAATTGCGTCGACCAAATGTCATTCGACCAGTTTTAGGTCGACCAAATGTCTGGACACCCTGGAGGGATAGTCCTGCTATTGGCTAGTTATGGAAGCAGCTCTTACCTGACTTTTAGGATAAGAAGAGGACCCCTGCACCCATTCTTCAGGGAACCTGGAGAAACATGAAGGAGCCAAGTATCCTGTCCAGCTGTGAGACCCACAAAGAAACCTGAGACCTGACTGAAGGAGGCCTGGCAACCAACTTCTGCTGCTGTGCTGGAGGAGCCCTGTCTTGCTCGTGATCTTTAGCAGTTATGCGAAGGAGCTGTGACCCTTGGAGTGGAGAGTACATACATTCCTGACATCTGCCCGGTGCCTTGTCAATGGAAGCCTTCAGAATTGCCCTGGAACCGACCTGTGACTGACCAACTTTGTTTCTGGGCTACCGTGCTGTCGGTATCACTGTACCAGGTTTTGGCCTGAATCTTGGGGAACCCTCAGCTGGCCCTACGGGACTACCTCCTGCAAAATTACGCCATCCTAGCATTGAAGGGACCCGAGATAGGAGGGAAAGTCTCACCCTCGGTGCTGAGACCTTTTGCATCGCCGTGCTGCGGTGACCACGAGAAAGAGCTTACCTGACACGAGTCCAGTTCTGAGAGGGGTCCTGCATCAAGTTTTGTTGCATTCTTTAATCGAGAATCACCAACCGGAGATCAGCTTGAACCTGCAACCCCTGTGAATTGAGGACTGTGACTTCCGGTGGGAAAAGCAATGTCAGACCCTCCTCCTTTGTCCTGCCAAGTCTGGGGAAGAATCGGAGCATGGGGTTAAGGTACAGAGTTTCTAACCTACACCTATACTCCCATTATAAGTCAATAGGCTTATAATAAAGCTTCATTCTAACATTATTGGCTTTGCCATTACTTTCTTGCGCAAGACATCTGACTGTTGGGGCTACTTTTGGGCATTAGTCTAACTTGAACCCTAACCCTAAGAACCCTTCACCCGACCCCAGAGACCCTACCTGCATGTTTTCCTGATTCATAACTTCTGTAGAAATTTTACCTGAACTATTGGGCAATAGGCCCCAGACAATTTAGGGCTGGATAATTTTAGTTAGAGATCATCTCTGTGGACTTGAAGTGCATAATACTGATTTAACCTTTCCTTTGCAGCAGTCTCTGATCTGTAGGATGCCCTATAGCAAAGTGAATTTATATATGTATTTAGTTTGATAGTGTTGTGTGGTAACTCTACTTGCTAATAGTCATTTTTCATAGTGTGTTTTGGCCATGAATAAATAACTGTATTTGTATAAATCCTGTCTAAATGTAACCTGTGATTCCCATTGTGTGACCTCATTGTGGAACCCTTACAAGCTCCAACACTACACTAAGAGGTAGAGGGGGGTTATATGAAGTCTCAAACAGACCCTCATTAAAGGGGATTAACCCTTTAAATTTTAAACAAAAGAGCCTGTGACTCCAAAACCATTTTCTTGTATATAGGTAGGGAAGACACTTCATGCCAACAACATCTTTCCGTAACTTGGTTTATACAAAACCATTACTTCAATTAGTAGAAAAGTACATATTTTAATCTTCATTATACAATTAATACAAACACATTTTTATATTCCTAATTCAAAAGACATTCAAGAATATACTTTAAAAAGCTGATATGCTATTTGTAGTCTCAGTATACATATTGAATTAGGAGTAGCAATGTATACAACACCTTCAGTAAAGAGCCAATTTCATCATCGCTCAAACACCAAAGTGGCTTGTGCTGTGCAAATTCACAAATGGACATACCAAAATTCACCACTCATCCACTTCAAACTCATTCGTACCATTCCCATTCTCAATTGTCAGTGTCCATTCAATGATCAAACATAAAATCAAACAGGGTTAAAAAAGCCCAACATGTTTCTTTCTTAATCTCTTCTTGGTTCAATTCCATGGAAATTCATCAGGGGCAGTACGAATTATGGTGTTTATATATATGCAGCTTTTAGTACTGCATCAGCACGCCTGACCATACAATGACATTAAAGGTCCATTAAGGTTTTTAGGGCGTTTGAATCTTCTGATCCCGGAAAAAATGTAGTAAAGGCTACATAAGGTGTCTTCCCCTACAAGAAAACAGTGAAGAAAATGGACAGTTAATATCCATTTGGAACTATAATATAGTTCAGCACGCTGGTGATAAATCCAGAAATAAACATAGCTTATTATTAGCTCTAGCCGGTTTACAAATAACAACAACACGACACATTCATCATGTCACAGGTTATGATCCTAGAGAGTGTTATCTGTCTCCATAATTGGAGGCATTCCATGTTAGGTCTCCCGAGAGTTAAAGGTATTGGGAAGGTAATTCATCAAGGGAGCAGTATACCCAACTCGTCAATACAGGGTGGATACAATATAGGAGGTATCTGACAATGCAAGATCACCTAGTTGTCAGCAAGAGTCACGCTTTCTGATTTTGGCTTCTCAACGATTGCCACTAAGGGTGAAAAGTTATCGCAAGCATAATGGAGTCCCTGTTGTTGACAGTACGTGATCGGCTTATCTCTTATATTAGGAAAAACAACATAGGTCTATGGTAATATCCCTGTTATTGTCCCATCAGGGAAGGGGTCTCTCACCTTGTAGCAAAGGAGAAAAGTGTCCGTAGTCAGTCGTACCAATTATAGCTCAGTTGTAACTCTGCAGTTACTGTTTTCCAGACAATTTTGGCGTTAGGATTTTCTTTATTGTTGTCCTGACGGAGAGAATAAACAAAGGCACCTACATCAATCTGATCTTACCCTTTGTGTTAAGCAGGGAGTATATTAGGTGCACAACATCAATGGTATTATTTACCTAATTCCGTTGTGTCGAGTGCTTATCCCAAAGTAATTAGGTATAGGTGTACATCAAGCAGTGATGAGCCTCCAGGACAGTTGCCCTCACAGGTGTTAGTCCAGCTAGCTCCACATCTGGTGCCACCGAGTAAGAGGAAACAAGAAAGATGCACAGAATATCAGTGGGGAGTAGAAATAGTCCATCTCTATCCCAAGGGGAAGGAGGGAGGGCTGAGTGGCCAAAAATTCTAACAGATGTTATTCAGTGCCACATACTAAAGGGTATATACAGATATGTATACCCTATCCACCCCCTCATCTCGCACCGGTTAAAACCAAAAAGTGCTTACCGGAGGGATGAATTTAAGCAGAGGGTAGACGCTGTGATGACGCATAGTGTGGCAAGAGAATCCGTTAAAAGGTTAAACTCGCTCTCTACTCGCCGTTAATCTAGAGCTGTCAGCAGGTGTCCTTTAGTGTGCGCCGTGGCCCTCTGTTGATAGCCACTAGTGCGAAGAGTCGCATGGGGGCACTATAGGAGCCTGAAAAGAGGGGAGGGAAGGGAAGGAAGCACAAAAATAGGTCACCGCTAGAGATGTAGGTTCTACCCAGAGTCTGGATCTGTTGTGCTGCAGTAGCGGCAGTTAGCTTACCCGAGTGAAGAGGTTCTAGGTGTCCGCTTGTTACTCTTGAAAGCAGTCTGTAGATTGAATCCAATCCCAAGGGCTACCCGTCCGGAACGTCGTCTTGTCCGTCTTGTCACCACGTAACTCCATGTTAGGCTCATTGGTCCTTTTAAATGTTTTCAGACAATCTGTTGACCAATCATTCGATCAACACGGAGCTAGACAGCCCTGACTTTGTCCGCTCAAAGATGAAAGGAGCCGGGTCTGTACCCTCGCAACCGGCAAGATCACCCGCTTGCTCTGCCCTGTGGGGCTAAAGGCACACCCCACCATTGATCTTGCATCCAGAAGGTTGGTGTTAGCATTTAAGCCGTTTTTCACGAGAAACCGAAGTGAACAAAAAAAGAAGAGAGAGAGCTCTGTGTTTCTGCCATACTCCTTGTATAAGCAAAAGAGTTTTTATAAATACAGTATCGCTTTAAGAGGTGGAGGGACTAAGCTGGAGCTGAAAGCTAGCTCATCGCGCGTGGTTATACATTTAGTCTGCATCTATTAAGCATACTATGTGTTTACAAGCTCACCACCTCTGAAGAACTTAGCCTAGACCCCTGATCACTGCTACCTGAACTGGTTTGGCTACAGCTTCCCAGAGTTGTTCCTGTCACAATATAGGTTGGCTTTCTATACATCTGTGCCCCAGGCCAGAGCATAGAAAAATCAGTCCCAACTGCACCAAAGTCTTCCATCACTGCCACCAATTCCGGTTCCTCCACAGCGGCCTCCTGCAGAGGTTCCAGGCCCATCCAGGGAGGATAACGTTCTGCAACCCCCAAGAAGGGGTTAAACACCAGCCAAGGCCCTGGCAGCTGCCTGAGACAGGGACGGACACTGATCCAGAAGACCTGGACGATGTGTCATCAACGCATATATCCCATACTGATGAGTTCGAAGACTTCGCCCCAGCCGACGTGGAGCATGATGAGGTGCCAATCAAGGATTCTCCGCCTGATGAAGTGGGAGCTTTCCATGCACTCATGGCCAGAGTGACCAGGATGTTTGGCATTACCCATGAGGAGCATTGGAAGGACAGTGTTTTATATCAGCGCAGGGAACAGCAAAGAAAGTCTTTCATGTCCATCCCGCTTTTGGAGGACATCTGGGAGGATGGCCTAGTTACCTTGGCGCATCTCGCTACTGCTCCTGCTAAAAAGCAGTTATGACAAAAAAATACAGGTCTAAAGACAGCACCCCTGCCTGCCTCCACACTCAACCTACACCGGACTCCACTGCTGCCAGGAAGAGGTCGGCCAACCCATCGTCTTCCTGCTCTGTTCCCCCAGGAAAAGGAAGATAAATGCCTCGATGCCTTCGGCACGAAGATCATTACTACCACAGCCACGACTATCAGGTCTGCTAATGCCATGGCCATTCTCGCACAATATGATTGCAAGTTGTAGTATAATGTGAACCTAAGCTACTCCTCACTGATGAGGTCCAACAAGGCCGATACATGTCTCGGGGTGCTTATAGTCTCGTGCAGAACTGATGTGACCAAGCAGTTCGAGATGGACTGCCCGTTTGGGGTGAGACCATGCCAAATTTGCATATGGTCTTTCCCGTTTGTAAGGACTTGGCAGGTGAAGAAATATGGTCTGTAGGGTTGCCCCGAGCAATGCAAGAGGTTAGGATTAATTCCAAACCTTCCAGCCATCACCTCTTTTGTTTTACCAGTAGCCCGGCCAAAGACCATGGCTACTGGTAAAATGGACAGTGGCCACAGCCGATGGCCATGGCTAGTGGTCTGGTAGTATTCTAAAATGGACCGCCGTGCTCACTGGCCATGGCCATTGATAGTGGTCCGGGAGTGATTTAAAAAACTGAGTGGGCATGGCCGTAGGTGGTCAGGTATTACTCTAAAATATACATTGGCCTAAGGTTCTGGCCAGTTACGAAATTCAAGGAAAAAACTTTAGTTGCAGGACCGTTAAAGTGAGCAATACTTTGTAAAAAACAACTTGGAAAGTCAAGGAAACACTCGTGTACGAGCGCTAGAAATAAAAATATCAATTCAATTCAAAGGAAAAAATGTTAGTTGCAGGGACATTAAAGTGAGAATTTAACACAACAAAACCCTTGACATTTAGCTAAAGCCACTTTAACTTTGCGCTCCCTTTTGCGCAGCCTACGACCACAATGATGACATCAGAGTTTACAGTTGCCCCTTATTGTGTTAAAATATATACTGGGCATGGCCAACCATTGTTGCCATTGTCCATGACCGGTTAGGGTTGTAATGGATTCAGTGATCCCATCACTGATGTCAGTTGGTGAGGTCATAGATGATGTAATTAGTGATGTTATCCGGAATATTGACTGTGATGTCATCATTGTGGCCATATTGTGGTGGAATCACTGATGACATCCCTGGTACCATCATTAATAACAATATGACAAAAATGATTATTTAACTGATGGCTCGGGAGGATAGCTCAGGGGCAACACGCTCGCCTTGGTAGCAAGACGAAACAGAGCAACACAGGTTTGATCCCCGGGTTCACACTTAGAAACCTCTGGGTAATAAGCGTGTTATAAATAACCAATCATCATCATCATGGCATCAAACATAAGATCATTCTAGGTACTTGTGCATATTTAGACCACTGTTATGATTCTACATATGTGATTTTTGCATTTTATAATAGTTCATAACAAGGAGTACATTGTGAGAAATAGCAGCTACACATACATCATATCACTACTTGTGAAGATTTCATTTGTAGTAGTTTGATAAAAGATGATATCTGCATTATAAGTATGCAGGAGTGAGAGGTAGAGGAGACCGACTGCCCCCAGGAGTCGTATCCCACCACCCAGGGCAAGATTAATGGGAGGAGAGTTAAATGGAAATAGATGACAAACTGAGACTCCCAACAGTCACAGAAGCAGGACACAGCGGCATCATGGTGAGAAGCATAGATTCCAGCATAGAGACAGCACCAGCTGTCCAAGGTCAGTGTATGCGATTGAAGGTCAATCCATAAACCGTAAGAAAACTGTGTCCGTGTGCAGGAGTTCTACTCTGGCCCCTGGTGAGTGGCGAGCTGATGTTATCAGTGATGTCATCAGTGATGTCATCAGTGATGTCATCGGGGATTTCATCTGTGAAGTCTTCATTGAAGTCGTAGGCTGTGCAACAGGGTGTGTGGAGTTAAGGTGACTTAAGCTGAATTTGAGGGGTTTGTTGCTTTAAGTTCTCACCTTAACATCCGTGCAACTAACGTTTTTTCCTTGAATTCCAATGGTTTTTTTACAATGTATTGCTCTCCTTAACGTCCCTACAACTAGCATTTTTTCCTTGATATATATATGGATACATTACTCACCGTAATCGTATTTCTGATGCTTGCATCTGCTTAGATTCACATGTTATGCACAGGCTGACATCTAGTGGTAGCCGCACAGTATTACATTATTTGTTTTTAAAAACCCAAAATGGACGTCAACAGGGCGTGCCAGTAATACCATCCCTAGTGTGACGTCTTCTACACCCTTGGCCCTTCACGCGTCGAGTTCCCTCAGAGTGTTTTGTTTCTGACATGAGGTAGCATGAAGTGTAGCGTGAGTACAGATGTAATAAAGCAGATAAGAGTCGGTAAAGCCAGAGAACATCTATGCACCTTCTACTTCAAGGGGAGGAAAGGTGGGCGTATGTGAATCTAAACATATACAAGCATCAGAAATGCAATTACAGTGAGTAATGTATCCCTTCTGAGGCTTGTGGATCTGCTTAGGTCACATGCTATGCATAGACTATTGATCAGTATCAGGAGAAGAAGGTGGGTTGTGAGAAGGTACGGTAGCAAATAGAGGTTTTAGCACCACTTGTTCCACCTGTGAATCTGCTTTGGAATGTGTGTCAGTAGTGCTGAGTAAAGGTATGTATGGAACTCCATGTAGCTGCTTTGCAAATGGCGTCTAGTGGGACGTTTGCAATAAAAGCCAAAGTAGCTCCTGTACCTCTGGTAGAGTGAGCTCTTGGTGTGAAAGGCAGAGTTTTCTTTGATAGGGAATAGCAGAGCTTTATGAATTTCACTATCCATCTGGAGATGGTGTTCTTCGAAACGTGATCACCTTCCCTGCCTGGTGCTATGGAGACAGTTGATCTGTTTTTCTTAGCGGTTTTGTTTTGTTTACATAGTACTAAACCAACCTCCTTAGATCCAGTGTATAGAGGTTTTTCTCAGCTGAGTTTGAAAGAAAGAAGGTAGTTCAATGAATTGGTTACCATGGAACTTGGATATGAATTTAGGGGAAAACCTAGGGTGTGTTCTTAGAACCAACTTGTTCTTGTGGATAACAAAGAAAGGGTTTAGCACTGACAAAACTTGTAGCTCACTAACCCTTCTTATGGAGGTGATGGCTACTAGAAAAGCTGTCTTGTATGTTGGGTGTTTGAGGCTGGATTTGTGCATATGCTCGAATGGAGGACCCATGAGTTTTGAGAGCACCACATTGAGATCCCAACCTGGAGGTGGGTTGGAAATGGGGGGTAAGGTATCTTTACTCCCTCCATGAAAGCCTTAACAGGGACTTTCCACAAGGACACCTTGTTTTGTGAAGTGGTGTATGCAGACAGAGCCGCTAGGTGAACCTTGATGGAGTTAAACACTAGGCCAAAGTCTAGTAAGTGGAGCATGTAGTGAAGAATGTGTGAAGGAGTACATTCAATAGGGTTTATATCCTTTGATCGGCACTGTATTACAAATCTTTTCCATTTGTTGAAGTAGCAGTACCTGATGTTAGGTTTTCGTGCCTCCTTGAGGATTTGCATACACCTTTGAGGTAATTTTAAATGTCCAAACTCTATAGGCCTCAATACAAGTCCGACGGTAACTATCGGTGGCTGCCGCTGGACTTGTGACATTTTACCGGCACCTAGCTTACCTGTGCTCCCGGGACATTACAAGTCCCGTAGGATTGGCAAGCTAGGTGCCGGTAAATGTTGTTCCCCATTCCCGGAAGTGCCGGCACCGTTGCAAATGGTACCGGCACTTCCGTGAAGAGTCTTCCTACCGTCGCCACTGCACCCAGCAGGGTCACACCTGTTGGGTGCAGCAGCCCCGGCAGGAAAACTTGTAATTTGCCGGTCCAAAAACAAGGGTGCAGGTGAGTTTACCGGCACCCATGTTTGCTGACCGCCAAAGTCGTAATGAGGCCCTGCTGCCAAGTTCATAGACTGAGGATGGGGGTGGAATGTTGTCCCCCCCATGCTGGGATAGCATGTTGAAAGGGCACAGGAGCTTCATTGGTTTGCACATCGCCATTTTGAGCAGATGTGGAAACCATGGTTGTCTCGCCCACATAGGAGCAACCAGGATTAGATTAGAGTTGCTTGTTTCTGGTGCATCTTGTGCACTATCCTGCTCAGGAGTGGTGTTGGTGGAAAGTGTAAGCAAATTTCCCTGACCTGCTCATCCACAGGGCGTTCCCCGTGGATTTGGGTTCTGATTGAGTGCCTACTTCCAAATTTTCTGGGATAGCCTGGCCAGACTTGGAGAGTGTGTGCCTCCCTGCTTGTTTATGTAGAACATGTCAGTGGTGCTGTCTGTGAGGACTTGCACTGGTTGGCCTGTCAGATGCAGTTGGAAAGCTTGCAGGACTTTGAGCACCACCAGTAGTTATAGAAGTTTGATGTGGTTTTGGGCTGTGATCTGTGTCCACAGACCATGCGCTGTGTGGTGCAGGTAGTGGGCTCCCCATCCGAAGAGTGAGTCGTCTGTCGTAACTATCGCTTGTATTGGAGGTTTTTGAAAGGGTTTCCCTTTTAACAGATTTTCCTTTGATCACCAGCAGAGTGCTTTTACTAGTGTTAGCGAAACAACCACTAGATCGTCCCACTGACCACTTGCCTGAGACCACTGCTTCGCTAACCACTCTTATATTGGGCACATGCACAATCGTGCGTGTGGAACCAGATAAATGCATGAAGCCATCATCCCGAGCAGGCGCATTGATTTGCGTATGGTTATTTGGCGACCGGCCAGATAATGAGGTATTTGCAGCAGTATGTTTTGAACTCTTTCATTTGAGGGGAAGACTAGCCCCTCTTCTGTTTTTATGATAGCTCCTAGGAACTGTTTGGTTTGGCTTGGACCGAGGCTTGATTTTTTCTCGTTGATTGGATCCCCAAATGGAACAGAAGGTTGATTGTTCTTTGGGTATTGTGCTTGCAAATTTGGGGGGGAATCCCCTGTTATCAGCCAGTCGTCCATATAAGGGTACACTGGGATTGATTGTCTGCGTAAGTGCGCCGTTACTACCGGCAATACCTTTGTGAATACTCTTGGAGCAGAGGCTATGCCGAAGGGTAGCACCTTGAATTGATAGTGTTGATTCGCTATCTTAAGCACAGGAAATTTCTGTGCGCTGGGAGCATTGAAATATGAAAGTATGCATCTTTCATGTCCGATGTTGCCATGTAGTCCCCTTATTTTAGCAGTGGGATTACTTCTTGTAGCGTTGTCATGTGAAATTTCTGTGGCTTGACATATGTGTTTGCAGGGTGCAGGTCTAGGACAGGTCGTATTGTAAGGTCTTAACTTGGCACAAGGAAGTACATTGAATAGATACCCTTGTTTACCTGGTTTGCCAAGATGATCACTATGGCATCCTTTTCTAGTAGTGCTTTGACCTCTTCCAGCAGAATGCGCTGTTCCTCCTGCATTGTCTGTCTTTGTCTTGGCAGGTGGTTAGGTGGTGTTTGTATGAGTTCTATGCGACAGCCTCCTGCTTCAGTGGAAAGTACCCACCTGTCTGACGTGATCCCCTGCCATGCGTGGGTAAAATGTCAAATGCGACCTCCCACTGGAGAACCATGGAAGGGGACCTAGAGCGGGTGGTCATTGCTTTGGTGGGCTGGAGCAGGGCTGGACTAGGAACCAAAAGTGGCCCAGGATTTGTTTTTTCGAAGTGGCCCCATATTTCACATAAGGATCGAACACAGCACGTGAGCCTAACCCTTCAATGAAGGGATTGGGAGTGTCCCCCAAGAAAATGTTGAATAACGTTAGTCAAAATGAGTGCATTGAAAGCATGTTTTAAACATATAGGGATTAGAACTTTATGTTTTAAATGATGCACAAAATAAAGAGGCTGAATGTTTCAAACTGTCCTTTACAGACTGACTGTCTGACCTCTCGGTACAGCCTTTGCACAGTTTGCTCCAGAGATAGATAGCTCTTCGATCTTGCATAGGCTCGCTTCACTTGCCCTCCAATTCTCTCACCTCTTTGTTTCCATCTTACCCTGTCTGCCATCCTCCTTTATACCACGATGCATCTGGCCTGCAGTGCAACCCCATTAATACCTCCCGGCCTAAAGCGCATTCATTCACTGCATGGGCATGTACTGTTATAAAGGCACGATAAACACTTTCTTGGAATAATCATTCAAAAGAGGGGCAACATCATTGAATTTGCCACTCCCTGTAGACTACTTCCCAAGGGTCATTTATCACTGAATGAAGGATCTCACTACCATCCAAGCAAATGCACTCGCTGCTGCCAATGGACCATTGACAGGAGCATGATTGAAGGGGAGATGGGGGGTCAAAGCAACAACTCATTCTTAAACAATCCTTAAGTGTCTTGTTTCAGACCACAACCTTTGAAGCTGCACCAGAACAGCCTCATTAGATTGTCTAAAGAAGTGAAATGCCCCCACACACGTTTCCCCTGCCGCACCCGACACACATCCTCAGAAGTTAACCCCATTCCCAAAATATGACGTTTTACACCTCACACCCTACCCTACAAAGAAGGACCGAGCACACAAGACCCCCATGATGCCTTAAACTCAACTGCACCATCCGGCTTCGAACGTGCAGAAAGCAAACAAAGGCAAGAGGCATATTTCTCAGAGCTCCACGCCCTAACATCCCCGCCCACTGAGCAATATATCCCGCTTCTTCACCGCAGCCTCTGCAGTCCATCCTCCATGGCACACTCTTTTGGATGATGACCCTCTGCTCTGGCACTGCTCAGAGTATGTCACACAGATGCTGGGATATTGCATGGGAGCACACGTTCTGCACATTCAGTGGCTAAGTGCACTACCAGGGCTAACATGATGTACAAAATAAAGAGGCCAAATGTTTCAAACTGTCCATTACAGACCGATTGTGTAACCTTTTGGTACAGCCTTTGCACAGTTTGCTCCAGAGATAGTTCTTCATTCTTGCCCATGTAGATCAGCCTGTTAAGCACCTGCACCGGAAATACGTGAGTAATCTGTTTTGAATATTGCATGATAGGCTTACCTTTTCACCCTCCAGACCAGAGATTGGTAGCAAGAGTGGCATGCAACTCAGATTAGAATTAGTGTATATTTCAATAACTAATGTATGTAGAACATGGATATGCATTGGATGTAATAGCATGCGATTGTAGCACAAACTTCCAAGTGGTGGTTTCTGGGGCACAGTGTATTCGAGTTCCAGTGGGCGCTGCGTAAATTGTCAATATTTGTATTTTTTATTGCACAATCAGTGATTCACTGTGGATTGAATTGTAATGCCAAAGCTTCCTTGTTGAGGCCTCTACCCACCTCCCCCTCCTAAAAAACATCGGCCTGAAAAATGGGGCAAGCCTCCAGCTCTAACACCAGAAGAATGATCCCACGGATTGAGTGGTTGGTTAGCTTACTATATTCCCTTTCTTATTCTAATTCTTAAAGCAAGCAGCGAGCCCCTGCTTGAGAGGGTTAAGAATACATTGGAAACATGGTAAGAATAAGCCGAAAAGAATGGGATGCAACACAGTGTAGCCTGCGCACAGACTAACATAATGCTGAGTGCCCCAGACCCTCCTGGTAAGAAACAGAGAATCAAAGCAACTACGGGTTCGCATACCTTCCTACAGGTACCCCATTGCCACCCTCCTGTGCAGCTTTTCACAGCAACTAACGGAAGGGTGCAGGGCCATGCAGGGTCTGTCCGTGGCTCAAAAAAGCCAGTCCTGCCCCATGCCGGTAAAGTATATGCAATGACAGCTATCCTCCACACGTGTACCCTGTTGTCTTCCCCATACACCATGCCCCACATGCATATTTCCAGAAAAGGTAAGGTCATGCAGAGGTCTCAATGTGGCTCATCATAACGGGAGGAATGTATTCAAGAAAGACACCCACTCCTCATAAAAGTGAAAGTATTGACACGTGACATAAAACACCCATCGCCATATGTGCAGTGGTGCTCCCATCATTGGACCAATTCCGGCACCACTCCCTAGCAGCATACGCAGCTGAAATCAGTGAAGAAGTGGCAGCGCCGGGGGCTGGGGCCTGTGCAAGCTGCCCTGCCAGCTCGCCTAGTCTTAGAAGCAACGCAGCAGAGTCAACACTGAAGTCGCCGGGCTGCTCTGCACCTGCGCAATGTGTGCATCATGTGAAGCGAACACTGCACAGCTGACAGTCTAGGGCTGCATATTCCTGTGCCCTCAATGAAATGTGCAGGCGCGAGCCCGCCCGTCGGCCCGCCGGGTAGGGGCAGAAAAGAAATGCAGCAGCCAGTATGATAGTGATTAACAAACCTCCCAGGCTGGCCTGGATGTTCATTCATAATTTATGTGTCCTTCAGATCAAGAAATGAGGCCCTGTGCCCCGAGGCCTACCGGGGGAGGTCCCGGTGTCCCGGTGGGCCAGTCCAGCACTGGGCTGGAGCCTCTGGTTGAGGAGGATCTGCCTCTAGTTCTCAACCTTTTGTGCCTTCTTTGAAAATTTTGCTGGGAGGATTGACCTTGTGAGGAACGCCAAGATGAAGCTTGTCTGCCCTGGTTGTAGTTAGAGGACCGCTGGGAGTTTTGTCCTCGAAAACGGCATGTATTAAATGCACCTCTGCACAAAAGGTTTATTTGTTAGCTGTCCCAGGGACTTGAGGGTGCCATGCACCTCTTTAGCACTTTTCAGTGTGTCCTCGACTCCTTTCCCAAACAAGGTGTTCGGTTCGTTCGGCATATTTAGCAGGGTGGCTTGGGTTCCAGTTTGAAGATGGATTGTCGTAGCCATGCATGGCGCTTAATGAGGGTACCCTCAGCTACTATACGGTCTGCATTATCTGCTGCGACCAGATTATTCTTCAGGATGCAATTTGCCACCTGCTTACCCTCAGCTATTGTTTTTAAAAGCTGTGTTTTAAGGGGCTTTG
The DNA here is from genome assembly GCF_040938575.1 of Ambystoma mexicanum. NCBI lineage: Eukaryota > Metazoa > Chordata > Amphibia > Caudata > Ambystomatidae > Ambystoma > Ambystoma mexicanum. Next base: position 1,403,183,372 of record NC_090933.1, read on the forward strand.
GGACAGAGTCAATTTGTTGTGTGATTTCGTCCCATTTGTGGCAGTTATAACTTGCCAACAGCGTGGTGTTATTGGCTATCCTTATTTGGTATGCAGCCGAGGAAGCTATTTTCATGTCCGGTGTACATATTTTCTTGCTCTTCTTGTCAGGAGGGGTTTTTGCAGAGGCTAAGGGCGTGCCCACTCTCTCTCTTGTGGTAGTCACGACGAGAGAGTCTGGCTTTAATTGACTCCTGTGTACAATGAATCGGAAGGGGCTGGTCTGAACATCTTTTCAATACAAGGGTTAACTGCCCTCGTATGATTGGGGGTAAGTAAAGAAGGCTGAATGCACCTCTGGATTGACTGCAGGAGTGGTATGCACTGTGCTGCAGCCCTCTTATCCCTATGATTGTCGACTTGTGCCTCTTGGGTATCGATTTTAAAATGCTCAGCAGCTTTTTAAAAGAAGTTCATTACACTGCAGCTGATTATCCACAGGGGAGTCAGCCACGTGTTGGTCATGCTGGTCCGGAGATTTTATGATGTATCGTTATTGTCATCATAATATTGCTCTTTGTCATCTAGGTCGCCTTGGTCTGCTTTGGAACCAGGGTCCTGCGAGCCTGAAGCGTCAATGTAGTATAGGTCCTCAGGTATGTTTTGTGAGGTACTAGGCTGGGCAGTGTCCAGATGGGATTTTTTGGCAGCATGCTGGTTTTTAGCTGCCTCCTCTCGCGACGGCCGTTGGAAGCTGGACAGTTGATCAGGATGTTGATCAAGAAAATCAACAAAGCTAGACATTCTCCCCATTACTCTGTCAAATTGTTCAAGGGTACATTGAGTGGAGCTCTGGAAACTTGTGGGAACAGGGGTAGGCTAAGCCTCAGATGTAGAGGGTTGTTTATGGAGCATTGCCCCTGAAAGGGTGTCACTAGGGGTAGAATGATCTTTATCCTTTGAAATAGGGGCGTTTGAGGATAGGGGCATCAAATATTTTGAGTGCTTTGACGTTTTGTACTTGAGGAGTGTGCCTGGGACGTGTTTTTTAATGAGTTCTCATCTTGGAATTATTAGAAAGGGCCGTTGACGCGTCTTTTGGCACACGTTCGCCGGTACCCGAGGATTTCTCTGTTTTGCTTGCGGTGTCGGAAACAGACTTCAACGTCTGTGTTGGCGGCCTGTCATGTGGCAAACGCGATTGCGATGGCCCAGACGACAGGGACTTTTATGACCTTCCATTTGACACCGCATGTGGCTTATCGGTTGCTGGCGCGGGCGACTGCTGGCCATGGGTGGGAGGGGGTGTTTTGTGTTTGTTGAGATGGTTGAAGTAGTCCTTGTCGACGAATAATCTGTCCTTGAAAGCCTTTGCTAAAGAACATACGGTGAACGGCCATCAAAAAGGAAAGAAAGAAAGTCTAAATGTAAACTTGTATAATTAAAGGCGTTAGCCAGAAGAAGGAACTATGCAACTTGCATCTGACTATGATGGTGGAAAAAAACAATCTGAGGGACTTCGACACTTGAAGGACCATGAGTACAGGGGGTGTCACACTAGGGATAGTATTACTGGCACACCCTATCGACGTCTCGAGTTTCAAAAACAAATAATGTAATACTCTGCAGCTACCACTAGATGTCGGCCTATGCATAGCATGTGATCTAATCAGATCGACGAGCCTCAGAAATATATATATATTAAAAAAAACAGGTGACTTACTAAGGTAATATTAACCGAAGGGGGCAAACGTCAAACTCAAGAGTTTCACACTGAAGAGAAGTACTATTTACATATACAAAATGACATTATAAAGCATCCCAGGAGGCAGTGGTGGGGTTAATTAGGGAGGATGGGGGAGACAAGAGGAGGGGCTCTCCTTTTAGCAAGTAGATGAAGTTTAAGCCCAGTTTTGAGTATATCCAAAGTCTGACTGGCTTTGATTGTAATGGGCAGTGGGTTCCAGTGAATCAGGCGAGTAGGGATAAAAAGCGGAAGCGAGATAAGGCACAGCAAGGATCTAGGATAGTGTGGTTGAATACAGAGGAGGATTGGTGGGAACAAGATGGTTAGTAAACAGATATGCAACCAGGCAGTTACTGGGGAGAAAGGCCATTGATAGCTTTGTAGACTACGAGAAGTACCTTGAAAAGAGAGCGGTTGTGCATAGAGAGTCAGCCAGCATGTTGTCGGTAGGTAGAAGTGGGGGCGGATCTGGATAAGTTGTAGAGAGTGCGGGTATCAAAGTTGAGGACTTTGTCTAGAAGGATAAAGGAGTAGAGAGGAAGTTCAAGAGTAGGCTTTAGCAGTAGTCAAGTTTGCTGAGCACGAGATTGGAGATCAGAGTTTTTGTAGAGTGTTTACTATAAAAGGACCCATTTGCTGAATTTTTAGGACGTTAATACTAGCAGCAGTGGTATTGATGAATTGTTGAAGTTGTAGGTTGTTATCAAAGAAGACTCCAGAATTCCACCCGCCAATTACACAAGCCCACCCTAGAGTAAACGATTCAACTGCCAATGCTCATCAATGGGCTATGTATGCCAGTGAGAGCAGTGGGAACCCAAGAAGCTGGTAGAAGTCAGACCCTTGGGATGAGGAATGGATGAAAGCCCATCTAGCAAGGTTCCATCTTGAAAAACCAAAAGAATAACCAATGTAGACTGGCCTCCTCCAAAAATCCAGACATATCAAACCTTGCATTGAAGAAATCGCTGAATGAGATCATCTAGAACCAGATCTGAAGTATCCTGCTGATTTATTTCCAGACAAGAGGGAGAGCCAGAGCCAATGAGCATGGGCGGTTTCTACCATGGGAGAAACAGACCAGAAGTTCCATCTCCTTGTGAAAAAAAGTATTCACAGCCAAAAGATGTCCGGGCTCCCTGAAGAGATCCTACTGTGCACCGATTTCCCCTTTTTTGACCTATGTCTCAAGGAGGTTGAAGGGGTTCGAAGTGCTATTTCTGGGTGTAAGGGTGGGGGCAGTTCAGCATCAGGGATCAGGGAAAGACTAAAAGAAACGGTTGGAGTTGTTCAACAAGGCCCATTCCTTGGACTTGTCAGCCAGAGTAGAAGACCCCTTATCATGGGAGGTGGAAGGTACAGGTAGAGATTTAGAGCATTCTGAGAAATGGGGACAGAGATCAGCCAGCGAGACACAAATGTCAGTTCCCTCACCCGTCCTTGTCATCATGCATCTGTGCAGAACCATGTCTCCAGCCCTCCTTTTTACTGTGTATACTTGTCAGTGTTCTCTTTCCGTTGCAGACTGGAGCAATAAGAGAAGGGAAATCCAAGAAGAGTCAACCACACAAACAAAGCTCTAGACCTGCAGAGACTGGATCACTGCTGTGGCGAGTGAAGGACACTGATTGCAGCAGTAATAGACAGAGCAAACGCCCAGCAAGCAGGACTGGTAAAGACTATGATAATGCTGCAACTAAGGACAATCCACAAGACCACCATGCAATCGGAAGGGGGAGGTTCCCCGAGGGTACCCAATGGGACCCAGATTATGAACTCTGATGCCGTTTTCCTAGCACCGCCAAATCTCCCGTTAGTGGAAATGGACAGGGCTAAGCCCCATACTTAAGCCTTTTGCTACAGATAGTCACTGGGGGAGGCAAAGGAGGAAAGGAGATAGGATAGGGAGTAGTAGTAGTAGTATAGAAGGAGTAGTAGTGTGGGAAGAGTTGATCCAGTAGTGTGGGTAGCAGTATGGGTGGAGGAAGAGTAGGAGTAGTGGTGTAGGAGGAGCAGCAGTTGTAGAGAGAGCGAGGAGTGGGAGAACTTGACATCAAAGGGTAGAGGTAGGATAGAGGATGGGTGAAGCATCGGAGGACCAGAAGAGCAGTGGGGAGTAGAAGCAGGCTTAATAGCAAGTGCAAGGTGATGATGGATGTGGGTGAAACTAGGTAAGCCTTACAGACTAACCGCAAGGCATGAACCCTTTCCCTGTTAGAACACTAACTTGCAGTGAGAGTAAGGAAAGTTAGGATGTCCCTAAGGGAGTCATTTAACCAGATATTATGGAAACCATCAGCAGTCTAAGCTAGAACTCAGACAATAAGGGTCAGCAATCGCTAGCACTAAACAGGGTTATGGAGGCCTGGGTTAGGGAGGAGCTTGCTTCATGACAAGGTGAGAGAGAGAGGGACAGCCAAAGGCCCAACAAAGAACTTTTACCGAAATAATGAGCACGTTTTTACAGCATCTTTTTTTAGGGGCTTGTTGGAAAAGGACTAAGTACAGAAAGAGCCAAAAAAAAGGGGGGGTTTCCAACAAACTACCTTGTCATATCCTCACCGGAGGTCACACACCTGGGTCTCACACCAAATTCATGTATTCACAGACCATCAATCTTTTAACAAATATAAAGAGATGGCAGGCTCAATTTTAGCAAAAATAACTCATCAATTTATTATATTTTCTAATAAAAACCGACCGTTTGGTCACATTTGCAAAACTCATTCTACATAAAAAACACAAATAAAAGAGACAATTGATCTATAATTTGAATCTTGTGTTGAATTCACGCAATGCTTGATAATCAACAGTAGTCCCGACACAAAGATTTTGGGGACTGTTTAGCAAAATAAGACCAGGCTAATCTAAAGTCACCCACGTGTTACTAACACCACTACTGTTGATTATCAAGCATTGTGTGAATTCAACACAAGATTCAAATTATAGATCAATTGTCTCTTTTATTTGTGTTTTTTATGTAGAATGAGTTTTGCAAATGTGACCAAATGGTCGTTTTTTTTGAAAATATAATAAACTCAGCAATTACTTGAGATTTGCCGATTCAACTAATAAGAGGAACTGTTGCAGCGTTGCGGAAGATGGAGTGGGGCATTGCCTGCAAAGAAGTATAAGGCTACTATATGTGCCAGCTCCTGAGCATCAAGGAAAAAATACAACACTATAGCTGGCCAAGAATTCTCGACAGTGACTTTAGGAATCCTGCAAGACCTGTGGTCCTGGAGAACCTATGGAAATACAGCAGGTGGACTTGCGAAAGACAATTATGTATGTTCAAAGCAAAGGCTCCCGTGGACTGTGGGCTTTGACTAGCAAGATCGCTCCTGACACATGGACAGGCTGCAACTGGGACATGTGAAAAGTGTGACCTCCTGGAAGTTCCGCCAAGTATCTAACTTCTGCCCCAGGGACAACCAGTGACTTATAATTAGGCGGAGGTTCCAGTTGAACATTTCGGCCCTTGCAACCTCCCAGTTACAATGTACTAGTAAGATAGAAAGAGGACAGGTGCTGCTAGTAGGAAACAGGGATGAATGGAATGGGACAGAATATGGGGTCACTCAGCATAGCCAGTTAGTTGTTCAAGAAGAAGGATTTTTGTGCAGAATTGGTTCGTATGTCTTCAGTGGCTATTCATTTTGTCTTGCACAATGCAGTTTGATGTCTTTTGGCCTTTCATGGTAAGGCCGTCGGTAAACCTGCATTTAGATATACAGTCAAAGTGCCCAAAAGTACTGCCAGGTGGTTTGACAATGTATTGCAATTGCTGCTTGAGGTGAGAAGGATCACAGATGTAAAGAAGAGTTTGCAGGTGTTAGAAGTTATGCTTCATGAGAGGAAGAGGGCATTCAAGATAGCCCATTGCTCTGCCACCTTGTGTACTCTATATGATGTCATAGGTTCTGTTGGCAATTAAATGTCTGAGAAACCTTAACTCATTGCTGCTGTGTCCGACCTATTCTTTATCTCCCTACTAGGAAAAATCTTTTGCTGTTGCAGATATTGCCATAAAGAAAGAAGGGTGAAGATATTAAATAGTCCTTCAAACCATGGTCAAAATTGAAGAGTAAACAGATGTACCCTATTCTTATGATCCAGAGGCTGCATGAAGAATCCATTTATTTACAGGCTGACATTGAAAGTTGAATGCCTATCTGAGTTTGATTGTATTAGATTGTAATCTAGGGGGATAGAAATGGCACATAAATGCTTAGAAAAGTTTGTAACACTGATTTAAAGGGCAGAGGACCAGTATCATTTACAATGCATGAGAGGGTGTGGATATAATACCAGATGATGCAGAGGAGGTAAAAACATGAAACATGGATGAGGACAGTAGAGCATGATATAGGAATAGGATAGTGGTGGAAGTGCTACGTTTTCAGATGGAGGGGTGAGGTATAGGTGCTGTGGGGCTAGCGTTAAGAGGTAGCGGGAAAGGAGAACATGGAGATGTGGCGGTGTAGAATGCTATGCAAGTCATTTTCAGACAGAAGAAGAGCTTGGATTTAAAGTGAGATAGAGTGGGAGTAGTGCAGAGAGGGAGAGGACGAGCATTCAAGACTAAGGGATTGAGAAGAGGAAGAGAGCAGAAATGATAGGGAGCGCAAGGGGCAGAATAGGTGGAAAGGAGGTGAGCCAAGGATAATTGTAGGGCGCGAGGGGGAGAATAGGGGGATGGACCAATAGGTAGGATGGGGCAAGTCGATGTATAATTTTGAAGATAATGAGAATGAGTTTATACTTTTCCCTCTGTCTCATAGTTACCACACCAACTGAAGATGGACTGGGGAGGCGGAGGTGGAGGTGAAGCTGGGATGGCTGGAGTGGGGAAGCACAGTTGGGAAGACACTGGGGTAGACTGGCACAGTCAGATCAAAAGAGTACTAAAGAGAAGATTAGGTGCTTAGCAGGGTTGAAGGGAAGAATAATTCTTATGTTTCTGATGTTAAGGAGATTAAGGGCTCTTTCAGAGCCTTGGAAGTATCCCAGCAGTAATAGCGCCAGGATAGTGCCAATGCAAATAGCGTTACCACTACTGGGTCCAGCGCTATTAGCACTGGATCATGAGTAGTGGTTCGGCGGTTAAGCCCCATTCCCCATTGGTTCCTTTGGACCCAATAGGGGTTTCATGGCACTATAAGTGCTGGCGCAATTAGACCGAGTCTGCACCTGGAGACTACAAACGACTTGTAGTACCCAAAGAGAACAGACAACAGTTCTTGCAGTTAGCCCACGAGATTCCTTTGGCTGGTTACTTGAGTTTCAAGAAGAATAAGGAAAGGCTCTCTCTCTACTTTTATTGGCCAAAGATGGGGGCCGAAGTAGAAAAACACTGCAGGAGCTGCCACACCTGCCAGACCTCTGGTAAGGTTGGCTCCAAGAATGTGGCACCCTTAGTGCCTCTCCCAGTTGTGGGAGTCCCATTTGAGAGAGTAGGGATTGACATTGTTGGTCCCCTTGACCCTCCAACCTCCTCAGGCAACAGGTTTATACTTGTTGTAGTAGACCATGCTACCAGGTATCCTGAGGCAATTCCTATGAGGACTGTTACAGCTCCGGCTGTGGCTAAGGCCCTCCTTGGTATTTTCACCAGGGTCGGGTTTCCTAAGGAAGTAATCTCTGACAGGGGGTCAAACTTTATGTCCCACTACATGAAAGCCATGTGGAAAACCTGTGGAGTTACTTACAAGTTCTCAACGGCGTACCACCCACAAACTAATGGGTTGGTAGAACGGTTCAACCGAACCATGAAGAGCATGATAGGTGCTTTAGAGGAACCCCTTAAGCGTAAGTGGGACCTTCTACTGCCATGCCTTCTATTTGCGTATAGAGAAGTCCCTCAGGAGGGAGTAGGTTATTCTCCCTTTGAGCTTCTCTCTGGTCATCTCGTCAGAGGTCCATTGGCCCTGATTAAGGAGGGGTTGGAGAGTGCTCCTTCCCCCAAGCCAGTCAGAGTGACTGACTACGTGATAGGTCTCCGGAGGAGAATGTCGCACATGATGACAGAAGCAAGCGATAACTTGAAGGCTGGACAAGCATTGGTCAAGCACTGGCATGATCAAAAGGCTAACATGGTTGAGTTCGCTCAAGACCAGATCGTTCTCGTTATGATCCCAACAAGGCAGAGGGCCTTGCAAGACAAATGGATGGGACCCTTCAGAGTTGTGGGTAAACTCGGAGAGGTCAACTATCTGGTGGACTTGGGCAATCCCAAGGAGGCTCCGACCGTCTTCCACACCAACCGCCTCAAAGCGTATGTCTCGAGACCTGATGTAGGAGCGTTGCTTCTAGCATCATCAGAGGAAGAAGAAGAGAGTGAAGCTCTTCCGGATCTCCTCAGAGGCTTACCTTTAGACGAAAAAATTGAAGGAGTAAATCTCTCTTCCAATCTGACACCCGAGCAACAAGAAGAGTGCAAATCTATGTTGAATCAGTTTGCCTCTCTGTTCTCGCGTTCACCAGACTTGACCCCTTGGGGCCAGCATAACATACTCACTGGTGACTGTCTGCCAGTCAAAAGCAGAGGATACCGAATGTCAGAAAACGTACGAACCCACATCAAAGGTGAGGTCAGCAAGATGCTTGATCTCGGGGTAATAGAGCCCTCTACTAGTCCATGGTCTAGCCCAGTTGTGTTAGTACCAAAGGCCGGATCTAAAGAACTTAGATTCTGCGTGGATTATAGAGCTCTTAATGCAGTCACCAAGACTGATGCCCACCCTTTGCCAAGAACAGATGAGTTGGTGGACAAACTTGGCACAGCCAAGTTCCTCAGCACATTTGACTTGACGTCAGGCTATTGGCAAATAGCCCTGACAGACCATGCCAAGGAGAAAACTGCATTTTCTACCCCCGTTGCTTATACCAGTTTAAGGTAATGCCTTTCGCATTGAAGAATGCACCTGCTACATTTCAACGGATGGTAAACCAAGTTCTGAAGGGGATGGAGGACTTCTGCATGGCATACTTAGATGACATAGCAGTGTTCAGCAATTCCTGGGAAGAACATGTAACCCACTTGAGAGATGTTTTGCAGGCTCTTGGACGAGCCAATCTGACCATAAAGGCGAGTAAATGCCAAATTGGACAGAGTAAGGTGGTCTATCTTGGACATGAGGTAGGAGGTGGAGAAATAAGGCCTTTGCTCAGTAAGATTGAAGCTGTGCAAAATTGGACAACACCTACTACTCAGACCCAAGTGAGAGCCTTCCTAGGCCTCACTGGGTATTACAGGAATTTCATTGAGAACTATGGGACCATAGCTTCTCCACTGAATGTCATCTCCTCCCCCATATTTCCTAAAAAGGTTAGATGGAACGAGGAGTGCAATCAAGCTTTTGAAAACCTGAAAAAGGCTCTTTGCCAAGCCCCAGTACTCAGAGCTCCTGATTACCGCCAAACTTTAATTGTGCAAACAGATGCTTCAAATGTAGGAATAGGTGCTGTACTCAGTCAACTGGATGGGAAAGGTAGGGAGCACCCCGTTTGCTTCACCAGCTGCAAGCTGAAGGATCCTGAAACAAGGTGGGCAACAATCGAAAGAGAATGCCTTGCTATAGTGTGGGCTCTGAAGAAGTTTAGGCCATACTTGTATGGTTCTACTTTTGTCATTCAGACTGACCACCAACCCTTGAGATGGTTAATGCAAATTAAAGGGGAAAACCCAAAACTACTGAGATGTTCGATCTGCCTGCAAGGGTTTGATTTCACCATTGAGCACAGGTCAGGGTGTCACCACCAAAATGCTGATGGGCTCTCTAGGATGTATGTCATCGACTAGAGGTATGAGATTCATCCAGGAGTGGATTAAATCCTCCTGTCCCTTAGTCTGGGGGGGGCGAGTGTTAGGGAGAATTCTCTGTTTAGGCTGAATTTCCTAACCTAGTGAGTCCCCCAGCAGCTTTGCTGGATTTCTGGAGTTTGTTTTTTTCCATCCTGCCAAGAGTGAGACTCTTTTTCTCCCACTCTTGGACATTAATGTGGTTAATTCCTTTGAATGTCAATGTGTTCTATGGGCTATGGGGTATTTTACTCCATAGGGTCTGATATGTTTTTCTATGTGTGTTACACCGCACCCTCCGTGCCGTAACACTGGGGCGTCCTAGAGGATCCCCACAATAGACTCCATACCTTGGGACTGACTACTGTCTCCCAGGGCATGTAAAGTCACCATTGGCTTTACTAGACCTAAAATTTACTAACAGAACTAGTACAAACCATCCTATTGTGGACGTACTAGTAGGGGTAATTCGATTACTCCTGGGTCTGTTATTCGAGGGGGCACTGTCCCGTCCCCCCTCGTCGAGTTTTGGCTGGTGGCAGTGGAAACTACTCGTTATATTCAACCCCGATTTTATAACTCTATGGGATTCTTCCCATTGTTGGAGGTTAATACTCTTTCTCGTTAATCTCTAACATACTACTGGTTTATTTATCTTAAATAAATCTATCGGTTGGTATTTTCTGCCAGAAGTCGGTTTTTAAAATGGCGTCTGTGTTCGTCTCTGTGACTCCTAAACCAAAGGTTGAGCCCTTTGTTCCACTTTTGGCGGGCTTCTACACAGAAGTCCTCCAAAGTGGTGCCATTCTGTCTGGGTACTACAGGGGGTGTGGGAGGGGGTTTAGGCACCCTGGACTGAGTTGCCTTGCCAACTCAAGTCACACTCTGGTGTGATTGGCCCAAGTGATGAGCCACCCCGCTCACCACTTAGCATGTTTTGATTGACAGCTAGGCTGAATGAATGGGGGTTTTCTGCATAAAAGCAGGGCTTTTGGGACTGGATCTTCAGAAGTCGCCACAGGACCTAAGAATCCGACGAGGGTAAAGCTGAGCCGACCTGCAACGACGACACCTCTGGCGGAGCCCTGCTGAACCGACTCACCACTTCCCGATGACAGAGGAGATCTCCCCGCCGGAGAGTCTCTTCCCCTGACTGGTGGGAACAACCAGTCCCCTTTGCTTTTTCTTCGTTCCAGGAAGCAGTGGTCGAATTGTCCGTGCAGAGCACCCCGGCAACCGGATAGCCACTACCCCTGTACCGCGACCAAAAAGTGGTGCCTTGTGACGGAGCACTCCGCGGCTGGTCTCTTCCCTGGTGGTGCAACGATCTTCAACTTTCCTTCGACAACGAGATCACCTCTTCTCTTGGCAAAGCCCCGACGTGCATCCACCACCAGGAACAACTGCCCCCGCCGGAGCTGTCTCTCCATAAACAAGGTACCGTGTCCGCCTGGCTTCCCTTGTATCGGTTAGCGTGAGGTGTCTGAATCCTCGGCTCTCCATTGGGTCGCCTCCAGGCTTTCTTAACTTTCTATTCCGAACTGGTCCAATCTTTCGATAACAATTTGCGACAAAGACTCGAAGTGCATTTCCCCGAGTGGGCCTGGCCTCTGAACTTTGCGATCTACAGTAGACCCTGCCTTACTTGCCTTGCATTTGTTCGTAAAAGTGTTGGTACCGAGTTGATTTCATACCCTGCTTTTTTCTCTCCCCTCCTAACGAATATTAGAGTGCCATCTAGGTTAAAGCATTCACCTCTGTCTGCAAATAAGTGGTGCCGTTGAACCTAGACTTGTCGAACTATTGTCAGGGGGATTGATTGACTTATAGTAATTGTGATTGAAGTTGTTTGCCGTATTAGTGCCAGAGTGTTTTCGATAGATGTGTTTTTATAAATAAATAACTATATATCTTTACACCGAAGCCTTGTTCCGTGTTTGCTTGTCCTACTGTGTAAATTGCCCTATTTTGTATACTCCACATACTGCCTAACTCTTCTTGAGCGAAGTCTGACTGCTCAGCCACAGCTACCAAGTGAATCTGTGTCGTACAGACTGCTACCAAGTGGGTTTACTGCCAAACACCTGTAGTCCTAAACCTTTTGCAGTGGTCCCAGAGGGAACTGCACAGGTTTCCGCCTAACAGTCACGCCCCATGACCCAAAGCCTACTGCCACCGGCTCAGCCTCAAATGGCCCACAGGGCACAAAAAATAAAAAACATTTGCCTTTAAGGAAGTAATCATACCAGAAGTCCTTCTGATTATGGAGCATATCAAACCATCGCTCTGTAACGGTGACATCTGCCCAGCCAGCTTAGTTAAAGACTGTGCGGTAGCACTGGCTCCTTTCATTACAGCCTTCATTAATGCCTCCTTTGCTTCAGGTATCGTCCCACCATCCCTCATGGAAGCCTGGGTTCGGCTGTTGCTAAAGAAACCGACCCTTGATCCAGACTCTCCCAATAACTATAGACCAATCACCACCGTTCCATTCTTGTTGAAAATACTGGACAAGGCAGTATATTTGCAGATCCAGTCCTACCTTGAAGCACACAACATCCTCGGGAAAAGACAACCTGGCTTTCGTCCTCGTCATGGCACTGAGTCAGCTCTGCTAGACCTCAAGAATCAGCTCCATGAAACCATGGACAAGGGCAAGTCCTCGCTTCTCCTACTCCTCGACCTCTCGGCCACCTTCGACCTGGTCGACCATAAGATTCTGTGCAAACACCTTACGGATACCGCTCACGTTTCCCAAGAAGCTACTACCTGGATAACGTCCTTCTTGGAGGGTCAAGCCATGAGGGTCTTCTCTGACCAGGCATCAGCCACTCCATCCCCCATTGGTTGTGGAGTCCCACAAGGGTCTTGAACATCCCCTATTCTCTATAATCTCTTCACACTACCCTTGTTTAATGACCTAGAAGAGTTCGGCATAGCATTCACCAACTATGCAGACGATACACAAGTTCTGCTCCCACTAACTGGTGACTATGAGCAAGATCTCAACACTCTCCAGAAGACACATGCACTCATCCAGGCTTGAATGGCAGCTAATGGCTTATGTCTCAACGGGGAAAAACAGAAATCTTATTGGTGGGCCCTAAAGAGTCCCTGAAAGAACTTGACAACAAATACAGCTTCTTTAGCATTGAGAATACTGTAATCACAGTCTCTGCTGCAGTAAACACCCTAGGTGTATGGTTTAGGATGATTTTCCCGAAACAAAAATGGTTGCAACGACCAAAAGTTCTAAAAATGCTACCACCAAAGGTTCGAACACCAAAAGTTTGAACCTTTGGTGGTAGCATTGTAAAAAATAAAACAGGGGCTGCGGGGGTTTCCCCCGCATCACCCCGCTCACTATACTTTATGGTATAGTGACAGGGGCTGCTGGGCACACCCCCGCAGCCTTCCATTAAAAAAAAAAGAAAAAGATAAGGACCCTGCAGCGCCCGTTCCCGATCACGGAAGTGAAAAGGAACTGGTGCAGCAGGAACCCAGCGTGAAGATGAAGGTAAGTGGGGTTTGTTTATGTTGAGGGTGTGGGTGGGGGGGTGTTATGGGTGTGTTGTGTGTGTGGGTGTGAGAACGTTTGTGTGTTCGCATGAGAAAGGTGCAAACTTTTGGTAGTTCGCACCTTTCTCATGTGAACGTTTTGCCCGTGGTACTTTCAGCCGCTGGCAAATCACTTGGATTCAGGTGTATATCTTGACTCCACCCTGTCAGTGGAAAGACAAGTCAGTGCCATTTCATCCTCAGCTGCGCTACCGACAAAAATTATCAATGCAGTAAAACCTCATCTAGCGCCAAAAAACTGCCTCAACATTGCGAGAGCCACCATTGGTGCAAAGTTGGACTACTGTAATGTCCTTCTCCTAGGTACATCAGCCAACAACCTTAACAAATTGCAAATCACGCGAAACAATGCTCTCAGAGCGGCTCTAAGTATCCCTAGGAGAGAGCATATCTCTCAGGCTAGACGAGACGCCCATTGGCTCCCGATTAAAGAGTGCATACTGTTCAAAGCTCTAACCATCACACACAGATGCCTGTCTAAATCTGCCCCCTCTTATCTAGTGGAACAAATTCATCAGATGCCCTAACACAGACCAATACGAGACCAATACGCACACCAACTCTCAGTCCCTGCCTTCAACAAAGCCAAAGCCGGCAGTACCAGCTTCCAAGTGTTAGCACCAAAATCTTGGAACGCCCTACCACCCAAACTTAGAAAGGAAAACTCTCTCATGGCATTCAGAAAGGACCTAAAATCCAAGCTATTCAACTAGACTGTACCTGAATGTTGTTTCTCTGTAACCATGGAACATTCCTACTGCATTACTATTGTTAATCTTGTCGGGGGAAATTCTCCCGGGGTCGGCTGGGCTGTCCGCGGACCTCTGGGCAGGGAGGCCCCAACTCTTCCCGTGTATCCCAAAAAATGAGTATGAGGCACACGCAAGAAGCAAGGTGATTCTGCTGTTTATTAAACAAAACGGCAGGGATGGGTCAAGGATCGTACGCGTCCGTCCTGACACTCTCTCTTCAATCGAGGGGCTCGCAGGCCCTTTTTACCTTAGTATGACGCGCTACTTGCGTCACCTGGGAAAGTTAGCAAAAAACCTATCGCCACTCTGGATTGGTTCCTCGAGTGGTAGGGTTAGTATAGCATACGTATAGAGAGCGTTGTTAGTGGTTGAGGGTCAGTCAGGTGGTATACTTGGGTTGTCCCTTCAATTTGATACATGAAAATTGTTACATGAAGACCCCTGAGGATTGGCTAATGTTAATGGCGTCAGTGATAAGAGCCCCATGTTCTGATTGGTCCATTCGCGAGCCCCCCAGTCTGGGACCATCGCTGTTCCCAGCTCGCGGTGCACCTGTCATTTGCAACAATGTATCACTATGAGTACGTGCAGACAATGTGAGGATTTGTTCATATGCTGGAAGGCAGACTACTCCCACCGCCGCAGATGTCCATTGAGTCGCTTAATTGTATCTGCCTGTGTCTTGAAACGTGGGATCCAGGCACCTCCCTCCTCCTGGGCCTGGCACCCTGTCAGGTTCGGCTTGGTCACGTGAGGTGAGACCGTGGTTGAGGCAGAATTCTGCACATTTAATATTGCATTTTCCACTGTGTGCCTGGCTTAATTTGCAGGTGTGACCTTGGCGTCGGCTTGCGGCATGCGAGTTTGCAACATTGTGCCCTTGACTGTCTGCTCTCGCCGGGCTCATTCTGCAGGGTCAGCAACTGTACTCTTGCTCATTCAATGTTCATGGAAGCTCTTGCTTGCGGCCTACTTGGGCCTGGTGCATAGGTAGAGACGTTTGATGCACGGCGCTTTAGGTTATGGTATGATATTGCTTTATCCCCAGTATCATGTCTTCATTATACTTCTTATTGCAATGCATGGGTTTAGAAGAAGCGTGAGCAAGCATTTTACATGAGTTCATTGTGCGTCTTGCGTTTCTGCATTTTGAAAAACCTACGTGAAAAATAATAAAGATGCGCGTCAGTGGGTGTGTCCGTCACCTACGTCATAGCACTGAATATGTTCTTCGTGTGGATTGGTGTGGGAGTGTCCAGTGTGCATGTTTGCACGGGTATGCTGACCGTTGGCTAGGTCGTCATGGCATCTCTAGCGATGTGTTCATTTACTGTTGAATGGTTCAGTCGAGTTCATCCATGCCGCAGGTGTCGGCCTGGGCAGGGCAGGCTGGTGGGCACATCCATATGTTCCTGTACCAGGGTATCTGGTCATCTGGTAGGTGGGCAAACTCCTCTCGTGGCGGGTGTCTGGGCCGCGATCCTCTAGGCCATGGGTGTGAGGGGATTGGTGGGAGCCTTTTGTTCCATTCTCCCACTTCAGTCCCCCCTCTGGTCGACTTGTCGAACACAAACATATCCTTTTCCTTATCTCCTCTCACTCTCCATATTTTAGTTACTCCTCCCAAATGACCATAGTGGTTGACATGGTCTTCAAATTACCAATACATATATACACAGGTTCCTCCAGGTGTGCAGTATACCCATTTCCCTATGTAGCTCCTTGGGTTTCTTGGGTTTTCGAGCTTCACAGATGGTGGGTCCAGGTGGTTGGTGATGATCTGTTTGCGCAGTTTTTCTCTCTCTTTTATTATTGTGCCTGTGTGCTGGCCATCATCTGCCGGCATCAAGGGGTGCATACCAACCATTTCGATCATTTCATCTGTGGTGCGTGCCTTCCGGGCCTTCCAAAATCTAATTATGATCAGTGCAGCTCCAGCCAGTATTATGCATCCAACTATAATCTTCAGTCCGTCCGACAGCCAAGATGGCATCCATGACCATAATAGTGAAAACCAGCTGTCATCCTTCTTCACTCCTTTACTTTCATCCATCATTTTGGAGTGCATCTGGGCCAGTTGTGATACTGCTTCTGTCAATGTACCATTGTCAGCATCGTTAGCAGGAATGAATGTGCAGCATGATTGTCCTATCTTTGCGCAAACTCCTCCTTCCATTGCTGTGAGGAGGTCCAATACATATCTGTTCTGTAGTGCCACCATCCTCACTGCTCGCAGTTCCTCTTTTATTGCGTTGAATCCATTTACTGTAGAATTAATTGTCATCATTAGTTCCCATCGAGTTATCTGGAGCCATTTTGCGTTTGCGTAAGCTTGTAGTCCCGGATGTATTATTGAGGAGAAGAACATTGCTGCTCTGCTGAATAGTCTGTGTTCTGGTGGGATTGAAGTGAGTGCTGTTTCCGACCTTCCCCATAGGTAATTTCCTGTCAGAGGTTTTCCTTGTCTTTTCTTTCTATTCAGGACAGTGTTGTTGCTGTTGTTTTGGTTCTCTGGCCCCTTCTGAGGTTGTACAGATCTCTTGTTTCCTTCATCCATTTTAGGGAAGTTCGCCACGTTCACATGTTTCTGGGGCACCACTAGTGATGGTACATTAACGTGTACCATTGTGCAAACACCATTCCACAGAGGGGGCAGTGTGTGGTATGCCTTGTCTCCGCAGGCCCAGTAATGGTACGATAATACTGCTGTTCCTGCTCCTCCCTCAGGTAACTCCATCACGCTTGCACAGTTGGTGTTGTATCCCACGTCCACTTCTCCTCTATGTTGGTAGCATACTTTAGGTGCAGACAACGGCTGTATTGTTATTGGGTCTTCATCCTTCTCTATCCACGTTAGCATGGGTACGTACTTGACCCAAGTCATCCAACATCTGTCATTGTGCTCAGCAATAGTTGTAATATTTTCTCTCGTTACCATGTTGCTGCCAACCACTCCTACGTCCCATTTGTTGTCCATGTAAACCTTCCCTGTTATCGTTACCAGTGGTCTTTCCCAACATCCTTGTTTACCAGGAACTTCAGTGGCGTACCAATCACATGGTAGGTATTGTAGTGTTACTTTCTTTGTATCTCCTTTTTCAGGGCCACTTGTCATGTATCTGAATGCTTCAGCATGCAAACTGGACTTGTGGTAACTCAAATAAGTCTTGAGGAAGTTGTTTTCGTATGGATATGTGTCTCGCGTTTTCCATACCAGGTGCACCACCGTCCCTTGAAATCTCCCCTTCATTTGGAACAGTGCCAAGTATACTATACATCGTGCTGTCTTTTCATCTATTTCCGTGGCAACAAAAGTTCGAGAAGCGCTCATGGCGTATGGGATCAATGAGCAGACGTAGCAGCTATCTTCTGTTGTCTGCTTACCTATTTGGGTCATGTGTTGGTACCACATGTTGTTCGAGACGTGTGCTGAATCTTGTATGTAGCTGTCGATACCTTTATTATCTGAGTATGTGCTGCGTTTAACTCTATTTCCCTTGTGTGGAATTTTGCTAGTACCACCTGACGTAACACCTGTTGCAGCCGTGGGTGGGGGTATATTAGGTTTGGGTACAGCCAAAATATTGATAGCATAACTTTTCTGCCATACAGAGGCAGCCAAAAACCCGGTGATCATCAAAATCCCTATCATCTTTATTACAGAGGCTATTCTCACCGGCATTTTGCTCTTACCTTGCTGCAGTCCGGCAGCTTATTCTTGCGACGTTAAAGTTGCCTGCCTGAAAATTCTCAATATGCTTGTTATTAGTGTTAGTTGTTGTTTTCAAGCTCTCCCTATCAAGTAGTCGTTCAGTGCCCAGGCGAAGAGCTGTTCCCACGCCAATCTAAGCGATCTATCTCTTAGGGCAGGCAAGTGTTGGTGAAGATGGGGCATTGATTGTTCTATGGCCAAGAGAAATGCTGTGTAGTAGACACGTACCCTCCTTTTTTTCAGGTACTTTGGCCTTTTTATGTGATAGACAAATTGGTGTGATAGCTCTTCAGGGTAGTTATCGTCTCAGGGTAGCATCTACTCCTGGGCAATGAACTTTGTTAGTTATCTGTTTTCTTAGCAATACAATAATACGCGGTACCTGCATGTGCGAGAAAGAAAAAAAAGAGAACATTCAAGTGTTTACATGTGTATATGTGCAAGACAATGTCCTTCAGTTGAGTGATTACTGCAGTGGGTAGGGGGTCGATGGGCAGAGGGTTTGGGGCTCAACTGGCGGAAGTCTCTTTACTCTTTGATCGTGTGACCATGGGGTGGGCGGTATGGGAATTACCCCTTTCTATTTCAGTAGTTGTCTCTGGGGAATCTGGGGGGTGGCAGGGTGTGGAGACACTTAGGTCGTCAGCTGTGGTAGAAGTTTCTTCCTCCGTGGGTGACGCTGTTGCTGTTCTTCCAATGGCCCTGTCGGTGACGCTAGGGCGGGTCTGGAGTTTACAGATCTTTACGTCGTGTAGGTGATTCCAAGCACGTTTGTCCTGCAACTTTACTGCTCTCGTAGATACCTCCTCTACCAGGTGGGGGCCAGTGAAGCGTGGGCTGTTCCACTTTCTATTGAAATTGCGGAGTAGCACGTGGTCACCTTTAGCAATTTTGCACAGTTTTTCCTTTTCCACTTCTTTTTCCGCGTCTTCTTGTTGATCACTCTTAGACCCGCCCCGCGTGCGCCCGAGCTGTTGAGACACAAACACTACACTAGTAATCAAAGAAGACACATACTGGTACATTTCATCACCAACAACAGTTGCAGTATTTTCATAATCTGTGAATGCTCTTGATGTTGGCGTTAGAGGAAGGCGCATTTGACGTCCGGTCACCACCTCGTGAGGAGTGAGGTGGTGGTCGGAGCCTGGTCTATTCCTCAGCTCAAATAGAGCTAGCGGAAGGCAATACAACCAACTCTTCTTTGTTTTTTGCTGTATCTTTGCAATTGCCTCCTTCAGTAGGCCATTCAGGCGTTTGCATATACCGTTGGCCTGCGGGTGATATGCACATGCAAATTTATGCTTGATGTTCAGTAAGGATGTGATGTGCCGGAACATTTCATTAGCGAAATGCGGGCCATTATCCGACCGCAGTACTTTGCACACTCCCCACCTGGGGAAAACCTCCCTCACTAGAAATGTAGCTGCTTTGAATGCATCTGGGTGTGAGCAGGGTCCTGCCTCAATCCACCTGGAGAATGGGCATACTACTACAATCATATACCTATTTCCTTGACATACGTTGATCATGTCAACATAGTCAATATGGATGTGCAGGAAGGGTCCCTCTGGCCGGGGTATAGTACCTTTTATCACTTTCAGCGTGTGACCGGCCGTGAACTGTTGACATGTGAGACAATTGTTGATAAAATTTGTCACATGGGAATTTAACTCGGGACAGAACCAATCTTCCCTAATTCGTGCTGCAATAACTTCCTTGCCTGTGTGGGCCGGGTGGTGGAGTTGGCTCAGGGCGGTGTTCAATAGTGCCAATGGCATTACCATCTTTCCAGTGTTACCCTGGCGCCATAGTGCGTCAGTTGGTGACATTGTACATCCTCTTTTTACCCATATTTCTTTTTCTGCCATTGGTGCAGCCGCTTGTAACTCCATTATCTGTGTGGCTGGGAGATGGGTGTACCCCTCTCTTATCAACATCTCTTTAGCTATCCCCCTCCCTCTCCCTCTCTCTAACTCTGGGGGGTTCCATATCTCACCAAAATATGCAGCATACTTCGCATGTGCGTCTGCTGCTGAATTTCCTTTTGAGATATGATCTTCTCCATTAGTGTATGCGGTACATTTGACCAAAGCTAATTCTTGGGGGTTATTTATTACTTCAATTAGTTCAGCTAATAAGAGAGCATGTTGCACTGGGGTGCCGTCAGCTCTCCTAAACCCTCTTCTGCTCCATTTGGACAATCCTGAGTGGACAGTAGACGTGACATATGCGCTGTCAGAATATATAGTCACTCTTTTGTCAAAGCTTTCCTTCAATGCCAAGATCAGTGCAACCAATTCAGCTGCTTGAGCAGAGTAATGCTGTGGTAATTGTACGCATTTCACCGCCACACACACCGGTTCCTCTGTCATTTTTACCACTGCTGCCCCAGTTCTCCTTATCCCATCACTTTGGTCTATTGTTGATGACCCATCAATGAACAAGAGCTCTCCTCCATCTAGTGCGTCCTCTTCAACTTTTCTAGTACATGAGTACATTTCGGTAGTCTGCGTACAATCATGTGCATAGTCTCCTTCCTCAATTGCTTCTGCTATAAACCTTGCAGGATTAACTGTGCTGCATCTAACAATTGATAATTCTGGTCTAGATAAGATGATCTCATAACCCGACGCCCTCTGCGTGGTTAGTGTGGACTTAGGCTTGTTCAATATTGCAAATAGTGCATGTTCCACAAATAGCGTGGTTGGGCACCCCATTGTTATTGATGATGCTTTCTCTACCGCAAAGGCAGCTGCGGCGAGACCTTGTTCGCAAGGGAAATGTCCTAACATCACAGGATCCAAGTGGCCACTGTAAAACGCAACTGGTTTGTAACCCATGCTTGTTTTTTGAGCCAACACTGCTTTCATTAGTGCCGAGTCGCAATGTGAAAATATAAAGAATTGTCGTTCATAATCTGGGGTGGCCAGTACCGGAGCAGTTGATATTGTATCTTTCAGTTCATCAAAGGCCTCTTTCATTTCCATTGTCCACCCCAATATTTTCTCCCGTTTGTTAGCTTCTTTTAATGCCTCAAGGAGGGGTCCTATGTATGAGCTGTAATCAAATACGCAAGCTCTACAGTAGTTGCACAGTCCCAGGAACTGCTGCAGTTCCCTCACTGTTTGGGGCAGCTGCGTTTTTGAAATGGCCGGTGCTCTTTGTGGTGCAATCTTTCTTCCGTATTGGGATATGAGCTGACCAATGTAAAGTACCTGTTCCTGACAGTACTGTAACTTTTCCTTGTCGACCTTGTAACCCTTTCAGACAATATTGTCAGCATCTTCAATGAGTCCTCTCTGCATCTTTTTTCGCTTGTGCTGCAAATTATTATGTCATCAACATACTGCAACACTGTGCTTTCCACTTCAATGTTACCCAAGTCCATCTGTATTACCCTGTTGAAAATTGAGGCTGACTCGCAGTATCCTTGTGGCAATCTGGTGTGTTTCCATTTTGTGTTTCTGTACGTGAAGCTCGTCAGATCTTGTGAGTCTGGGTGCAGGGGTATTGAGAAAAAGGCATTTTTAAGGTCTATCACTGTAAATTGTGATGCCTCTGCTGGAATGCCACACAATATTGTGGCCGGGTTTGCTGCTATGGGGTATTCTGCTTCCACTACATTGTTCAAGGGCCTGAGGTCCTGGATGAAGCGCCAAGACCCCCCTTTAGCTTTGCGCACTGGGTATACAGCTGTGTTACATGGTGATTCCGATGGTACCAATATGCCATTATTTATAAGGGCCGTTGTTGTTTCATATATGCCCTCATCTGCCTCTTTTGATAGTGGGTACTGCTTCACTCTGGGGAGTATTGCACCTTTTTTCAATTTTATTCTTACTCCCCCTATACTTTTTATGCACCCCACGTCATAGGGACTAGTAGTCCATAATGATGTCGGTACCTTTGCCATATCCTCCTCAAAGAAGGGAACTGGGGTGGATGTGGGTGCTTCAAGTGCCACTGCCATTTTCTGTGCCACTTGTTTGTATGTCACTCTTAGCCATATTTCTACACTCATCATAAATACCATTTCACCTTCTTCCTTTTCTTCTGAGAAGAGCTCCTCGTCTGACACCTGGGTGAGCCTACATCCCTCTGCTAGGGCTATCACTGCCCTCCATGCTCTTCCTTCTCTGTCTTGGGCATGTACTGCGATGTAATCAGCAGTTGCTATAATGCTCTCTATGTTCACTGAAATCACCTTTCCTTCTTGTTCATTGGCTGGTGTTTCTGGTCTAAACAAATAGGCTGCTGGCCTCCTCCAGATCTTTCCTTCTATCCCTGGCATCCATGCAAATGCCATGTCTGTCCCGTACTGGAACAGTTCACCATCTACTGGCTCAGCCCTAATCACTGTCTGTCCACAGTATGCTTGCATAATTTGTCGTGCAGTGAGCATGTTTATTCCTGGAGTGGAGCAAATTATGCCGTCCTCCGTAAAGGAGATCGTCATATTCAGCCTGCTCATTATGTCTCTCCCCAGTATGTTTACTGCTGAGGCCCTAGAATATAAAAGCGGGACTGACATGTCATAATCCCCTATTGATAAGGGAATGTTATCAGTAAAGGGAACCAACCCCCTAGCCCCAGCGAATCCTTGGGTGTTCATGGCTTCACCTGACATCTTAAATCTACCTTCCCTTATGCAAGACCGGGTCGCCCCGGTGTCAACAAGGAATGATCATTTTTTGTCACCTATCGTTACCTCTATGTGTCATGCATTCCGCATGGCAGCGTTTGTGGGACGTCTGGAAGCGCCATTAGCGGTTCCGTTACGTTAGCGGCCGTTCGGATTCAACGTTCTAGTTGTTATCCAAGATGGCCGCCGCGTCTATTAATGCAGGTTCGATCCTTTCTTCCCCGCGTTGCACCTTCTATGCTCCGCGAAGGTAACGTTTCTGTGTTCGTTCTTTATCCGTTATCACTTTCCTTCTGCTATTGCTTCTCCCCCATGTCTCTTGCTCCAGACACCGCTAGCGTCCCTTCCATTCAGCCCTGTATCCTGCTTCGGATTTCTTGTGTTTCTCCTTCTGTGTTTCCCAGCTACTTACCCGTCTCTTCTTGCTGTTCTGTCTGGGATATCTCCTCTCTGGGCAGACTTACCTCTCAGTCCTCGTTGGAATCTCTTGTGGATCTGCTCCGTTATCAGCCCTAGAATCTCCTGCATGCCAAGCATCCATTCATCCGGACTCTACTCACCGCATACGCCTCCAACCGGCCTGCACACCGTGGAACCAACTAGCAGGGTTTTTTCTGCCATTCGGCTTTTTCCCTGCTCCGGAACCGGCTCCCGGGAGGCCCCCCTGTCTGGTTATAACATATACCGACAGCGTGGCATCCCAGGGAGCTCGTCCCTTTTTGCACGATAAAAAGACCAGGAAGAAAATAAACACAGAGAGGCAAGAGAGACTGAAGAAGAAGTACCAAGACGATCCATCAGCTCTCTCAGGTGAGGTGAAGGGGAAGGGAGTTACATCAGATCGTGACACTATGCGTGGTTCCTCCGCACTATTAGGTGTTACCGACAGGATGGGACACACCAAGGCCGTCTGTGGGCTGTCCTATTGTGGGTATAATGATTGACCACTTCCTGTGTAAGGGTTGTGTCCCAGGACCGTCACCCTTCCTAGTTGTGTTTGCTGCAGTTGTGTATTGGTAGAGGTTATGTTATGGTCTTGAATTTGGGCTGGTTGCTGTACTTGCTGTACTTGGGGTTGTTGTGTTATCGCTACCTGTTGTTGTGGCAGTGAATATGTCTGTGGCTGTTGTTGTGTTACTAGTTGTTGCTGCCCATTTCCCTGTTGCAATGCCTGCTGTTGCTGGATGCCCTGCCGTTCCTGTGTAGGCCCTTGTTGTCCCTGTTCTCCCCATGAGGGTGTGCCTGGTCTCACTCTACACGTGCGTGACATGTGCCCTACTAATCCACAAATCCAACACACTGGTGGTTCCCTGTTCTGCCATGGAAAGCTTCCTGAGTTGTCCTGGTATACTGGTTGCCCGGAAGGGTAGAAATTTCAAATTCCTCCCCCTTGCTGTTGTGTGTTATATCCGTACCCCCTCCCCCTCATCATTCCTCCCCTTCCCCTGTTGTAATTATAATATCCAGCTCCTGGCGTTGAGTATCCTCCTCCCATGTTAGTCGTGTATGGTTGGAGTGGCGGCAGCTGTTGTGTTACAATCTGTGATGATTGTATTTGGGAGGGATCTTGTGCAGCCACTACTTGTGTGGGGTTTTGGGTCATTGTTGCAGGTGTAGTTATTAGTGCACCTTCCATTGTGTATTTAGTAAGTTTTTTCTGTACCAATTTAGCCTCTTCCGCTTTTCTATCCTCTTCCTTTTGTTTCATCTTTTCTTGCCATGTCCTACAATGATGTACTATCGTCAGTTGTATTTCTGGCCATGCTTTTGCTTCCATCCCCACCACCTTCTTCAGTTGTTTCTGAACTGCTTCTGGGAGCCCTTGTATTAGTATATGATAGAATATTGCTGGTGTTTTGTCCCATTGTTCTCTAGTTTCCATACGCCACTTCTCTTGAATTTCCTGGATATAATCAACAGGATCTTCGTTCTCACGCATCTTGCGTGAGGTAATTGCTCCTATGTCTGATGTGTCTGGGTACTGTACCCTCAGCGCTTGCCAATTTGCATGTCTGCAGTTTGCAAATGGTGCCCCATTGTGTGATGTGTTTGTTATTGTGACTCCAGGGAAGCCTGCTCTCTTCCAGATGTCATCTGCTGCATCCCCCAATATTGATATTAGAAGGCCCTTTACATCCCCCACTGCCAGTTTTTGTCCTGCGGTGTGTTTTTCCATTTCATATATCCATTTTCCCGCACCTCCACTTAATGATGGGAGC
Organism: Ambystoma mexicanum; assembly: GCF_040938575.1. Lineage (NCBI taxonomy): Eukaryota > Metazoa > Chordata > Amphibia > Caudata > Ambystomatidae > Ambystoma > Ambystoma mexicanum. Next base: position 1,403,207,809 of record NC_090933.1, read on the forward strand.
CTGCACTTTATATTTTCCTTGTCTGCATGCTTCCACGGGACGTATTGTGGTCTAACCCCTCCCCTCGCCAGAAGCGGCATTAAGTTGTGTCCTGTTTGACCCCCTGGGTTCCACAAAATCGAGTCTGTGCACCCCTCTTCTTCTTCCGTTTCTTCTACATCGTCAACTGGGTCCATATTTCCCCTGCTCGTAACTGTCTCTCCTCCATCACTTATCATTTCCTTTATTTAATGTGGGCGTGTGTATTCGTTCTCCCTGCCTGCGTCCAGGGAGGTCTCTAAGCCTGCCTGCATAGGGTGTCAGTTCGTGGAGGAAGGGTGCGAGTTTAGGTGGGCATGTTGCACGTAATGAGCGTGAGGTAGTGGAGCATGTTGGACGGGGTGGTGAGGGTGTAGCTGCACGTGCCTGCCTTTCCTCCATTCCTTGCTCTTCCTCCTCACTTCCCTCCAGTCCTTCCTATCTCCTGCAGATCCATGGTGATTCTCTATTTGTCCGGGTGATGTATAATTTATCTAAACTTTCCCTTTCACTGTTTCTTCCTTCCTTCTCCATTCCCTCTGCTTCCTCACTGCAAAAGTCATTCAGGAATGGCAACCCCCAATCTGTCTTTTTCCCCTTAATTGTTACTGTTTCTAAGTCTATTAGATCCGTTCCTCCCTTTTCTCCTTTACCAATTGCTCCCCTTTGTGCTGACGTTGTTGCTACTTCTGTGTCTCTGTATATATACCTCCTTACTTCACTCTCCCCTCTCCTATCTTCTCTTTCCCCTTCATTTTTCTCCGCTGTTTCTCTATCAATTCCCTCTCTTTTCTTTTTCAATTCCTCTATTACTTCACTATTCGTCTTTTCCATTATCCTTTCTTCTTCTTTCTTCCTTTGCCATCTCGCTCTTTCCCGCTCTAATATACCCTCTATCATCCTCCCTTCTTCGTATTTCCTTGTTGTTTCTGATAGTAATCTCCTCTTCCATATTTCCATTTCCTTTTCTTTCTCTTCTTCCTCTCTTTTCTTGTCACGCAGTGCTGCTCTGGATACCCTTTCTGCTACTGCCTTCACCCTTTCTGCTTCTCTCTTTTGCTCCTCAGTTCGTTCCCTCATTTTTTCCAACTCATTCTTGCTTTCTTTCCTTTCCCGTGCTCTCTCTCTTTCCTCTCTCTCGGGCTGCTTGATCAGTGCATTCTGCTCATCCCTTAATTCTGCTAATCGTTCCTCCAAAATCTCTTCCTTTTCTCTTAACAGCTCTCGCCCCTTTCTTTTCCCCTCTTCCCCTTTCATTTCACTCTTCCTGGTATTATCCTCGTCCATTTTCCTTACTGCCTCCTTCTCTTCTCCTGTTAATGAACCTCGTAATTTTAATAGTACCTGCGCAGCTACCCACTCATCATGCCCTATTACTGCGACCTGCTCTTCGTCAGTTCTCCCCTCCCCTGCGGGCATCTTCGTACGAGCTGATCCCGTCGTACTAGTCTGCTCCCCTCCCGTGTGGCCACCTGTAGCTGTATATGGTGGCGGGCTGTATGCCGGGTTCGAGTACCCCTCGGCCGCCCTTAATTGTACTATTTCTCATAGTTCTGTCAAAGGATATAACCCCCCTTCCTCCTTTTTCACTACCTTCGCTAGGGGCATATCGTTGCTCTGTTCCTTTTTTATTTCCTTTTCGTTTAGGTTGTTACTCTTTTCTCCTCCCTCTCGTCCGTTCCCCGTGTTCTGTGTGCCTTCACTCTCTTTTTCCCCATTCTCTCCTTCCTCCTTAATCTTCTCCTCTTCCATTGCTTCCCCCATAATGAACATTCCGTTTGGTCCTGGTCGGGACCCTTGAAACATCCTCCACAAGTTAAACACCTCCACGTGGTGTATCAGCTTCTTCCCTTTGTATGTGTTATGCAGATGAGTTAACAGTGAATGTTGGGTATATGGATCGAAACTGCCATTAGGCGGCCATGGTGTCGTCATTTTGTTGTCCGTCCCCTGTGTCCATTCTATGCTATATTTGATCAGTTTCTCCCTATGGGGTGACAGTGTTTTACATATGTGCTGTAGCGGGGTAGTGAGGGTGTTCCCCCACCCTCCCGATCCTGTCCCGTATGACATAGTATCACTTCACTTGTTATCCTACCCCTAGTTGGCAGCGGTTATCTTGCTAACAGTGTACACTATTCAATATTAGATATTTTACCTGGCCCCGTAATTTTGGGGACTTGCGATTGTCCGCTAAGGAAAAATAGAAAAATATAGCATTTGCATTTGTATACTCTTTTCGTTCTTTTCTTCCTTTACCAAATACCTTTACGGCCCCCTGCGGCTGAGGCGCACGTAGCCCCCTGCGGCTGCGTGCCCCGTGAGACGTTCTTATACAGCCGTCCCACTTTCTTTTACCCCTCCTCCTCTTTCTTCACTTGCCGTGGCCGGCGTTCTCCCTGCGCAGCCACGTCCCCCTTTTAACCCTTCCCCGATCAACTCGTTACCGTTTATCTCCGTCTCCACTCCCTTACCATAATTCTCTTCCCCACCACTCTCCGAAAGAAAAATGCCTTGTGTTCGAGATATCCTATGAAAGCCCTACTGGTGACGTCACCGATCTCTTCAAAAACTACTGGTAAGTTCTTTACATGTTTTTAAAAGTACGAAATACGCTTGCAATCTACCCCCGTTAACCTCACAGCTGTCTTCCTGTCACGCCTGGAACAAGGTAATCAACAATATAATCGGACTGCGCACGCTGCGTCGCCTCGCGTATGATACGCCCCTAGACAGGAGGGCTTAACCAGCCAACTATCTTCCGTATTAGGCAACCAGATAGCTACCGCCTACAGGGAAACGTCATCTATGTATCGATCTTCCTGCTCAATCAATAGGGATCCTCATCTACTCATTGATCAATAATCACCAAATCGTAGGAAGCCGCACACACACACACCCTTACACGTGGTCGCGACCTGGGCCAATCAGTGTCTACGAGCGGCCGCACGTGATGTTTTCGTGCTCCGCCCCCTCCTCTTCCGTAACGTAGCGGACTGCTCTCGCACTTGTCCAGCTACCATTCACTTCACCGTCAACACTAATTTTATCAACCTTCGCCGCGCACCTGTGTAACACCTCCCGCCTCCCGTATTCAATTCCTCCCCCCTCCCTCACAATTTCACATTGCTTGTTGTGCGTGGCATACTCACCAAGTTCTCTTCATGCGGGGCCGCTTGACTGCGTACACCCCTCCAAGCCACCTCCCCTCCAAGCCACCTCCCCTCGTCTGGACCACGTCTGGACACTCGCCAACCGCGGGCGGGATACTTCTCAACCGGCTCCCGAAGGCCAATATCCGGATTGCGCTGTCCGGTCTTCTCGCAGTTCCGCGATGGCCCTGTAGTCCTCAAAAGGGGGCAGCGGCAGAGGGGGCCGCGCCACCGGGTCTCCTGGCAACGGGAGTATTCGGAAAAAATAAAATAAAAGCAGACCTTAAACAGATCTCAGCATTGCCTCCAACTTGTCGGGGGGAAATTCTCCCGGGGTCGGCTGGGCCGTCCGCGGACCTCCGGGCAGGGAGGCCCCAACTCCTCCCGTGTATCCCAAAAAATGAGTATGAGGCACACGCAAGAAGCAAGGTGATTCTGCTGTTTATTAAACAAAACGGCAGGGATGGGTCAAGGATCGTACGCATCCGTCCTGACACTCTCTCTTCAATCAAGGGGCTCGCAGGCCCTTTTTACCTTAGTATGACACGCTACTTGCGTCACCTGGGAAAGTTAGCAAAAAACCTATCGCCACTCTGGATTGGTTCCTCGAGTGGTAGGGTTAGTATAGCATACGTATAGAGAGCGTTGTTAGTGGTTGAGGGTCAGTCAGGTGGTATACTTGGGTTGTCCCTTCAATTTGATACATGAAAATTGTTACATGAAGACCCCTGAGGATTGGCTGAGTGATAAGCGCCCCATGTTCTGATTGGTCCATTCGCGAGCCCTCCAGTCTGGGACCATCGCTGTTCCCAGCTCGCGGTGCACCTGTCATTTGCAACAATGTATCACTATGAGTATGTGCAGACAATGTGAGGATTTGTTCATATGCTGGAAGGCAGACTACTCCCACCGCCGCAGATGTCCATTGAGTCGCTTAATTGTATCTGCCTGTGTCTTGAAACGTGGGATCCAGGCACCTCCCTCCTCCTGGGCCTGGCACCCTGTCAGGTTCGGCTTGGTCACGTGAGGTGAGACCGTGGTTGAGGCAGAATTCTGCACATTTAATATTGCATTTTCCACTGTGTGCCTGGCTTAATTTGCAGGTGTGACCTTGGCGTCGGCTTGCGGCATGCGAGTTTGCAACATTGTGCCCTTGACTGTCTGCTCTCGCCGGGCTCATTCTGCAGGGTCAGCAACTGTACTCTTGCTCATTCAATGTTCATGGAAGCTCTTGCTTGCGGCCTACTTGGGCCTGGTGCATAGGTAGAGACATTTGATGCACGGCGCTTTAGGTTATGGTATGATTTTGCTTTATCCCCAGTATCATGTCTTCGTTATACTTCTTATTGCAATGCATGGGTTTAGAAGAAGCGTGAGCAAGCATTTTAGATGAGTTCATTGTGCGTCTTGCGTTTCTGCATTTTGAAAAACCTATGTGAAAAATAATAAAGATGCGCGTCAGTGGGTGTGTCCGTCACCTACGTCATAGCACTGAATATGTTCTTCGTGTGGATTGGTGTGGGAGTGTCCAGTGTGCATGTTTGCACGGGTGTGCTGACCGTTGGCTAGGTCGTCATGGCATCTCTAACGATGTGTTCATTTACTGTTGAATGGTTCAGTCGAGTTCATCCATGCCGCAGGTGTCGGCATGGGCAGGGCAGGCTGGTGGGCACATCTGTATGTTCCTGTACCAGGGTATCTGGTCATCTGGTAGGTGGGCAAACTCCTCTCGTGGCGGGTGTCTGGGCCGCGATCCTCTAGGCCATGGGTGTGAGGGGATTGGTGGGAGCCTTTTGTTCCATTCTCCCACTTCAATCTCCTTAATGTTGCATTGTTAAACATGTTCAAGCTGTATCTAAGTGAATATCCTGTAACAGCGCCACAATGCCTCATGGCCGCTGTGCGCTTTATACATTTGAATAAATACATAAATTCAAGGAAGAGTACCAGCAGAGTTCCATCAGCCCCTTCCTGCAACTATCACCCTATATGCACATTGAGGTGCCTAGGGCTGTTAAAATGATTGCCGCCTTTGTGGGAAGAATGAACATCAACTGTGAGGCTCCATCGAGCCTCCCCTCCCACTGGATGGCCAACGTATCAAATGAAAATGCTGCATCTAGCCGGCCAGCGCAGCCGTCCCGTAGCAAAGGCCTGGAGTTAATGCCTTGCTCTCTCTCTGCCCAGCGATGCTCTGATGCTCCCTTACTCCGAGCCGCCCTGCCGAGCCGCCACGCCGTGCCACAAGGAAAATGTAAGCAGTTGGCCATAACATAGACATACCATGCACCTACCATGCACCACTCGCAGGGTAATTACCCTGTGCTGCTCAAAGCACATCCCAATGGCTTCCCCTTCCCGCTTCCTCGCACCTGCCTATTTCACACTCCCACGGCACCCAGATCCAGTATTGCCGTCAAACCTGCACTATATTGCTTGCCGAACCTCCGACCCTCAAGCTCCACAACCCCGAGCACAAGCATACCGTAAACCTCAACCTCCCACTGAGCACGACCCACCCGCACCTCCACAGACGCTTGCACCAATGCCGCAGAGATTCTGAGCTCCAACACTGTTGCTCCCACGACCCGTACAAACAAACACGTGGTCCGGTTTTCCCTATCGCCTGGAATCCCCCTGGCTGTACCAAGAAAGCCCCTGTCACAGTTAGGGCCTCCGGACCCACGCCAGATCAGTCTCTTGCCTCTCCAGCCATGTTGTGTACCCACCGGCAGGTGCACCAATATCGTCTCCCTCACCATCCAACCGTGAAAATTTCACAGCATGCCCTGAGTGCTCATACCAGGCCTTTACAATTCCCTACCCACCCACAGATATCCATTGACCGTAATAACCTGCTCACAGTGCGCACCCTGCTCCTGCCTACTGCTACCCACCCCCCTGCATAGATCAGTGCCCACAGCTAACATTCGCCTCACACTCTTTACGAGGGACTCCTCCCGACTGACTCGGGCCTCTGCACAGAAAGGCCCAGCCATCGGCTGATCATCTCAGCACAAGCCTCACTGATACAATGACGACCAGTGCTAAAAAATGCACCCAGCAGTGAGCCTGTTAATAATGAGTCTATGCTTGTAACCACCAGTGTGATAAATGCCCCCATCTACATCAACTGTGCAAATATCAGTTCCAGGCCTGTGACCACTAATGTAAGAAATGCCCACATCTGTGCCAATCCGGCTGAACATATCATTAGGTCAAAAAAGGAGGGGATTCTCAACCTGGTCTTTCAGGCTATATAACATGTATAAAGAACAAAGGGTGGACCAGTGAGTAGGGGAAGACAGTTAGCACTTCATTTATCGTTTCCCAAATATAGATAAATGTATATTCAAAACAAATTTTATTTTATTTTATATAAATCTTTAAAAACAGATTCATGTACATCTATTATTTACAATATTTCATTTCATGAACCAGTATTACACATTGTTTTAAGATACAGTTTCACACAAAGTTCTCAACCATTTTTTGGCTTGCACTCTCTAATAACCCCACCTTCCATTCATACTCATTCACTCTCCATATTCTTCACAATCTTCACTCATCTGTGACCAAAATGTATTTTTCACATCACTCAATGAACAATTTTTAACACAATTTGGCTCCTCTTGTCCAATATCGAGTAACTCAATCTGTATAACAACGTTTCTACAGATCATGTGGCCTACACGTGTTTCGGTTGTCATGCTAGGACTTCAAACCATTGTCCATTATGTAGTGCAACCTTCTTCAGGACGTAAACAGGACCCTCAATCTGTCCTATTTCTCATGGTCCGATGATGCATGCCACCTAAAAAACACAACAAAATATAGCAATTGTTACTTCTGTCATCCCTGTCTATTTATTGCGGTACAATTATTGTATAATATAAAACTAATTAATAGTCGTATGATCTCGCTCACCCCTACGTAGCATTCTGTGAGGATGAACCAAGATGTATGGACAAATCCCAGCTTGCCTCCTAGGTGCAACCTTGTAAAAAAAATGTTTTTTTAATTTGTTTATGGTTCAATTACAAAATGTAAAAATCTTTACAAAAAAGAAATCGATAAAATATTTACAATTGCATTTACATTTTTCACTTTTCATTTTTATTCACATCATTGTTATAATAAAAATAGAAATACAGAATATAAAGTAAACTTTACAACGTATTAAATTAAAAAGTATCACATCTAGACAATTAATTAATATCTTCTAATTATTAAAGCTGAGGAGCTCTTTTTCTATGTGCTTGCGCAGGCTAACCAATTCAAATACAAGGGGTTTATGTGTGCCTTGCATCATTCGCACCCATAGAAATTGGAGACAATCCTCATAGTCAATATTTATACATTTCATCAATCGATTGCTTTACATTGATTTAAAATGAGGACAATTAAGAATGATGTGTTTCATAGTTTCAATGGGCTCAATACATGAAGGAAAACGACATTTGATTTGATTATTTTTTTTCCTTTGTCATTCCAATTTGTAGTTCTTTCTCTGGTGTGATATAGGTTAAGCCTGTACCATATATACGCATTTCTAGTGTGATTGCATGGAAATAGAACAACATGATCAAATCTTGGAATGTGTTGTTTGACAAATGCGCCATATTCTTTGTACATTTTATAGGTAGTTATTCTTTCTATCGTTATACGCCAATCCTGTTCAAATAGTTTCTTTTTGGCATAACCTGGACGCTGATGGACATCTTCTATAGTAATACACAGGGAATTCAATAGATGTTGCATTTTAAGATGGTATTGGGAGAAAGAAGCCGAAGAAGAAAAGTCTAACATGCTTTTCATATCTTCATATAATGAATTCTTAGGAGGGAAATGGATTTTTGCATAACTAGATAATTGTCGCCATTTCCAGCGCCCAGATAATGCCACAAGCCCGAACTCATGCCGTACTACTGCGTATGTACAGACATCGGTAAATGCATTACAGCTTTTATCAATGACCCCTGTGTGGAATCAAGACTTGCACTCATATCGCATAGGCACGTGTCAAGGGAATACAAAATAACACTTTCTATTTTTAATGTCAAAAAATCAATCATAGGTGTTAAAGAACATTTACAGTATTTTGAATAGATCCTTTTCAATTGGGACAGAAGAGGGCGCGTCTTATTTTTGATTAAATCTGTGCATGATTTGATTGAGTTTTGAGCTGAAGATTATATCCCAAATACATTGCACTAATGATACTTGGGAGTTGGGTTTCAATAATCTGCCATTGATATCCCTTACTATTTTGTTTAGTGCCAAATTTCAAAATTGCCGTTTTGGCAGGATTTGGTGTCAGGTTGTGTGTGACTGCAAATTCCTCAAAGTTTGAAGCCCAGCCGGAGTAGGGTCGAAGATAATAATATCATCTGCGAACGCAATCCATTTCAGGCGCAGTGAACCAATTTCAACAGAAAACAGATTACTATGTTCCCATTCCTTATCAAGGTCAGAAAGATACAGATTAAAGAATGTTGCCGCGAGATTACAGCCTTGTTTGAGTCCAACAGATGTTCTAATTGGCTGGCTGGTTCTTCCGTCGACTGAAATTCTTATTTTATAAGAAGTGTTAGTGTGGAGTTTGATGAACCAGTAAAGTAGTACCATGGGGATTCCCATGGTCTTCATTTTATTCCACAGAAGGTTTCGTACCACATTGTCAAATGCTGATGACATGTCTATCATGGCTATATAAACAGGATAAGAGTTCTTTCCTCTTGTACCTGCTATCATATGAGCCATAATAGCCGCATTCAAAGAAGTACTCATTCCCTTCCTGAAGACTGTTTGATATTTCGAATAGAGGTTGTTTTTCTCAATACATTTTTCGAGGTCGTATAGAAGCAGAATTGCAAACAGTTTCACATCCGTATCAATTAGAGAAATGGGGCGATAATTCTGAGGCCGAGTAGTATCGCCCTTTTTGTATATTGGCACAATGTTCGCTGTGGCGCATGATGCCCAAAACTCAGGATCAGCTTTGTAAAAGCAAGGTGGAAGACCATCAGGGCCTGCTGATTTAGAATAATAAAGTCTTGAGATGACCCATTTGATGTCTTCCATCGACCATTCCAAACGGGTGATCTTACTATAACAAAGTAAAACATCTGGTACAGATTCACATTTTTTTGGAATATGAAATTTAGTTGTTATATATTCATGCCATGTATGCTCGGATATAAAATTTGATGTATCCAATACAGCGCTTTTGTCATCACTTTTGATTGTGCGCCAAATTGTTTGTGTATCATGTGATGATATGGCTCTTATAAGGTCACAGTTCTCTCTGTTGTATTTAAGAATACGGGCGTGTCTTAGATTCTGCTTGAATTCCTTCAGGATTTGTGTCCGTATATTCCGACAATACAATACTCCCAGCCCAGATCTCTTAAGTTGTCTGAGTGCTTTATTTTGCTCTCTTTTTAAAAGCTTACAAGTGGAGTCAAAAGGATGGAGGTGGTCTTTTTTAATATACTTTTTCCTAAAAAATATAAGTGCGTTATTGATCAATTCAGAATACCAATTAATCAATGGCATTTCTATTTTAGTGATTACATCGCCAAGCAATCGTATTTTATTCGAAACATATCTAACAAATTGCTGGCACAGACCCTGACTCCATTTTATAGAAACTTGGGGACGATCAGTCTCCACTAAAGCCAAAGCTGGCTCAATGGCCAATAATTCAAATTCCAGTTTAAGGGTGCAAGAAATCCGTGCATGATCACTAGATAATATACAACTACTCTGAAGAGGTGACGTGAGAGAGGAGAGGGTTCGAGTAACGTATATGAAATCGATCGTTGATGATTTGTTTCCTCGCGACCATGTAATTTGTGATTTCATATCACTACTCACAACCATATCCATTTCCGAATCACCTAGTAGCTCTCTAAATTTCGCTCCTCTTCCTCGTGATAAGTGGGAAGATTTAGATATTCCCAACTCAGATAGGTCTCTACAATCACAATTGAAGTCACCGCCAATGATGATTTCTAGGGGTTGATATTTGCTCAATATATTTTCTAGACAATCACCAAGTTCGTCCAGCATTGCATCCATCGAAACACCGGCTGGGTTCCAGTATAATGATATGATTAAAATTGAAGGATATTTTGAAAATTAGTATCCACAAGAACACCCAGTATTATCACAGATTCACATATCCACTTTGACTGAAAATTGACAGAATTATTAATTGCGATTGCAAGGCCCCCAGACGGTCGGCCTTGAAGAGACCTTTTTGCAAACATACAATAGGTGGTAAACCCCGGTATGCTAAAGAAACCCATTTTCATTTTTTCCTGTAGTAATAGAAACGTCGGATGGTTCTCGAGAGAAAGTGATCAGTACCAACTCATGAAGTTAGCGTACCCACATGAGTTCCACGAAAGGATATTTAATGGAGTGTTTTCAGGATGATATGAAGTAGAAGACGAAATCTTAGACCCCAAAATGGCGGTAAGCATTGGTTCAAGCCATGGAATACCTTTTGTTGTGGCTACCTGATGATTCAATAAGGCGTGTAAGTCACAATCAACATTGGGATTATATTTTTGGGCATGATCGCCTATCGTTAAAGTCTCAGCAGTAGCAGGGTCAATATGTGCCAGAAAGTCATTGGTGGTAGATTCTAGTTCAAAGGCAGATAGATTGATTCCCTGATTTTTTAACTCAGTTCGGTTAAACCAAAGAAATTTCAAAATGGTCTCAGAGCTCAGATAACATGTAGCTCTGAAGTTGTTAGTCTGTGCTATTGATACTCTCAAAATATCCTCTGATTTTACCATTCTCAATTGAGGGATTCTTGAGAATAAAGACAAAATGAAAGAACGATTAATGCGCTTCCCAGCAGTAGAGATCTTGTCTCCCTCGAGGCCAATCAGGCAGAGTTTTTTATCCACCTCGAATTGGTTCTCAGGATTTTATTTTTCAATTCGGGAGGGTAATATAGCTTCCGCCCTAACCATCTTCGATGGAACAGAAGATGACGCATTAGTTGATGTTTCAACATTTAATGAACCTTCATATAAAGCCTTTCTCAGAATTTCAAGTATGTCGTGTTGGAAGTTCACCTCAGGTGATTTCTAAGGAGTTTTCTGTACGATTCGAGAAGGAGGCAGTGTTTCCACCATAATCATCTGCGATGGAAGAGATGGTTTCGCCTTAGTTAGTAATTCAGCATTCAATGAGGGATCCTGTATAACTTTTCTCACAATTTCAAGTGGGTCTTGATGGGACTTCCCTAGATCCTTGTTAGAATTTTCGGGGAGAGATCTACTAAGTGCCGGGCCATGTATGGAAATGCGATTGGGAGCAAAAATTGTTTTAGTCACCTCGCTGTCTGTTAAATAATTCATCTTGGGTAAGGCAGGAGGTCCCAAGATGGACTCATTTACTAATAGGGGGGCCTTATCCTTGCCATGTGTCGTGCTTGATAAATTAACATTACATTGACCAAGTGCAATTTCAAGTTGGGTGACCTTGCCCTTACCATTTACCATGTTTGAGATGTTAGCATTATTGAGATCGTTCGTTTTCAAATTGGTCTCCAAGCAGCTAGATGTGTCATTGCAGGCGGCACTATGTGATTTACGCAAGCAAAGGTTAGAATGGCTATTGATTTGAGGGTCATTATTAGTTATGGGATGTTCAAGTATAAGATCTTTCCTAGTCGTACAACTTCTTCCAGAAATTGGTAAGTAGCTGTTCAAATTTAATTTAGAATTTGGAATAAGAACAGTTTCAGTCACTTTACCAACTTTACCGGTATCTGTTGGTTCAAGAGTAACCGGAGGGATTTTAGCAGGTATGTCTGCCGGAGCAGACTTTATATTTGTCAGTTTCACCACTTCGATTGATTTTTTAGAAGTAGAATTGATCTTTTTGGTTCTAGGTAAGATTTTTGATTTCAATCTTGGGGTCGGTATTAGTGCCTCCTGGCTTTCTTTTGAAAGTTGTTGCAAATCGATGCTTTCCTCGTCAGAAATTACTATCACCGTTTCCTGTCCTGCAGCTTGAGGGCTCTCAGGTGACAAAGATACCGGGTTATTGACTGCGTTATTAGGGTTCTTTTTAGCCAAGGCTTCTTTTCTCCTCTTGGCATATCTTTTAACTGCTCTTAAATGAGTCTTTTTTGCACGACGTGATAAGAAAGAGATATTCCTGTTCCTTCTGATGCTGCTCATTGAGTACTTTCACCAAGGTCGAAGGGCTATCAGGAGAATCAATTGGGGGAAGTAATTTAACCAATTGGGTGGTAATTGAGAAATTCATAGCCTCTACCGATGCTTTCAGTTCTTTTATTTCATGAGTGCAATTTTCACGGCGAGGAAGCAAAGGGAGTGACTAAAGGCTGAGCAGGAACAGACAATGCGTCAGAACAAAATTGGGTACTTTTTTCAGAGCGGGCTGGGTTAGAATGAATAAGGGAAGTTGGTGAAGGGTAGCTTTTGATAGCTCTTATGGTGTCAGCAGCAATTATAAACCCTTCTATCTTGTCCATTTGAGAGCATAAATGATGCAAAATCGCTTTTACATCCTTCAGTTCTAAATGGGTCAATTCATGTCCCTTATCCAGTAAGTCAAGTATTTTTATAATCAGTAGAAAGGTAGATGGAGATTGTGAGTTTTCCTCAACAGTATTAATGGGATTGCTTGACATTACAATTTGGGAGGGCTTGATGAAAACATTAGCCGAATCAGAAGAATATGATAAACGCGGTGGCGGCAATTTATAGTTGATATCCTGATGGGAGGCTCTCTCAGGCTCATCCACAAAGCTTTGCTCAGATTGTGGGATGTTTTTACCCATACATCCGAGCCCTACCTCAAAAACTGTGCAGTACTGACATGGAAACCATCATGATGGCCAGAGCTTCCCAGAAAATGCACAGGGAAATGCATGAAGAATAGGCTGCCACTCATTTTTGCCGATGTTATGGGCACAGAAGGGCACTGCCTAAAACCACCATTGGACTACCCACACAGTAGTCTGAAACCATTGGGAATGGCAATGCTGATTGCCAAAAGCAACCTAGAATTGTGGGGAATTAATTTTCTTAAATCCCAAAAATGGGTGCATTACCAGTACTCACCACTATCAGAAAGCCGGCGTTTTAAAACAACACCAGATTTTTTTCTTTTTCGTGTAAAACTGAATAAATGAACCCAAAGCAGGCCAAAGAAAGACTTACTGAGAGGTGGATCCAATGTAAAGTTATATTCTGAAGTGACTTGAAGGTTTATACAAGACTGGCTGAGCTGTGGATTTCAGCAGTTTAAGTAAATTTGGACTGAAAGACACTAAAAACCTAAATGTTTAAAAGAAATGAGTGACCTACTTTTGAGTGTCACATAGGTTGCAAATGTTTAAATGTCATAGTTTTAAACTTAGAATCAGCATTCTAGCTGCATATGTAAAATGGTTAGTTTTATTTGAATGCAGAAAACTGGGTAACTAAAAGTGACATTAGCTGGGGCCTGGTTTAAGGAACTGAATTCTGCCCACCAGCTACCCCCGACAGGAGTTGAGACTTGCACAACAGCTGTGTTCCCAGGCCTACCTGCCTTTTGCTGTTCCCACCAAAAGGGATATGACACTTCTCTGATTGGATTATCAAGGGACTGCTAGAGACTAAACATAGGACTCAGGCAGAGGGTTTATTGAAGTGGCCATAAATGGCTTCCTCTTGAACAATGGGCCTTCCAGGGCCCAGGCAGATGGTTTATTATGGGGGCCGTAAAAGTGGCTTCCTCCTGGAAGAAAAGGGGAGGAGCACTGCCTGTGAGAGCAAGCTGGCTTGGCAGAACTGGAAAAACCAGAAATTCAACCTTGTGCTGGGGGGAAACCACACCCCTTTGGAGCCAGAATATGGTTTTAGAAAAAGATGAATAACTCATAGTACAGACTTGTCATGATTATTTAAATGATACCATAATTCTTGTGATTTTTCTGCCCACATTTTAAGAGGTTTTTAGAACCGGTGTGATGTTCTGGGGGCAAACTAGCAGTTAAGAGGGTATTACTTAAAATGTCTGCATGTGAAAAGTCTGATACTTCATCAATAAATGCCTGCATGCCTTGCACACATTTGGGTAAATTTGAGTAAGAATCTGATATTGGTAACCTGACCAAAAAGTGAAATATGTTGCCATTTCTGAATGCAAGCTCCCAGGAAGAGCAGATTTGGACAGGGTATACCTCCTGTGATATGTGATGGGTGCATGTAATTTTAAACAAATGTGTACCGGTGCAAATGTGTCTTTTGGGTCAAAATATAGATTGTGTGTAATTTGACAGGGGTGGGTTCTCTGTACCATAAACAGACGTCATCATGATGACACTTCATTTCATTCCCCCAATCAAGGGGAAGAGGAGGAAGTGGCCAATGACAAGTGGAGAGGGGTAGGGCCTAGGAAGCTAGCCTTTCCACCCATTTTCAAAACACATAAAAGCAGACAGTCAGGACAGATAGGGACATTCAATTCCATTTGCTGCGGAGCATGCTGCCGGACCATACCACATCCAGAGATCCAGACTTCAAATCCATCAATCTCCAGAGAAAGCTGTGTAGAAAGATCCAGAAGCAGTACTGTACCCAGAGAGAGCAGAGCTGACCCAGACCACTGTTAGCAGAACCAGAGAGCTGACCCAGATCACTGTGAAGTGCCGAGACCAGACTAGAGTCCAGTCTAAAACCTGACCAGATCCGTGGCGAGGCCCATTCTATTTCTAAATATATTGTGAGTACCTAGCAGAACTGTGCGGAACCAATCTCTTAGTTAAAATAATCTAATCCAAGCTATTTTAATCTAAGTAGAACTGCCTCCTAACTGTGACCTGTCATTTGCAAAGCTGTCACCTGTCATTTCTAGTTGCTAGCTGTCACTTGTCACTTTGAACTTTAAAATTTCAAATATGAAAAACTACCTTTACCATATCGCTCATATCTCCGTGACCGTTTGTCTTAGAGACTTGCAGTAACTTTCCTCTGAAAGCTGGGAATCTTGGCTTTTCAACAAACCTAGAACCGCATTCCTATTCCATACACTTTTGCCGCAATTTCGAAAAACGCACTCGCGAATTTTGCCACGATTTGCAAATTTCTCCACGTGTGAAAACAACAGTTTCCTTGCTTTCCTTGCTAAAAATTCGTTTGCCTCTTAAGAACCATCCCTGAATCATTGCTAGAGTGAGCCTGGACTAATATTAACTAGATACCACTCACCCTGAACCTCTAGAGGGAATTAAAAGCATTTTAGCATATTTTTCACTTCATTGCCAGCACATATAAAAGCATTTTGGGCCTGTGTTTCCAACTTCTGTAGTGTAAGCTTGCTGGGGTGAACTGAATTACAGTTGATTGCATTTCTGAGAACTGTGTGCTTTCCTTCCATTTCCTTGCATTGCATAAAGGGCGGGAGGGGATTGCAAGAGAAAAGTGACTACATTGTTTTGTTGAAGTCATATTGAGTATTTCTATACGGCATTTCATTCATTCAACCTTGCATTTCCTTGAACCCTATAAAGCATTCTCTACCACATTATTCTTCTGTCCCTATTTACCAGTGTTGCTATCTTATCCATCCTATAACCACTCATCATTGATTATAAAGAAGTGTGCTAGTGCCGGACTATCCATTATTGATTACTGCTCAGATTCAGTGTCATAGTCAATTATTAATTTATTATAAAGCGTGATATATATATATATATTGTTTAAATTATCAAATAAACCTTTAAACTTGCAAAACAGAACTACTTCTTGGCTCAGTGGGGTCAGGGGGATTCCAAGAGAGGGGTGTTATATGGGGGTAGTCATCCAGAACGCATGAACTGGACATAAAGATATATTAATAAGGGTTTCCATTCAGTATCCCAGACTAGGCATTGACTTAGCTGTAGTGTTGAATTGAATCCTCTTACAAATTGGGGGCTCGAGCGGGACGTTTGGGTTAGATCTACCATTTGTGCAGATTAATACAGCGTGCCAGCTGACCAGATACACATATCCGGTCGGATCACCACGCTGTGTTACGCTGTAAAGCACTCCTCAAAGGAACGCTCTAAGGAAAAGGTCTGTTTTGCAAAAATAAAATACAAACTTCTGTAAGTCAGGAAGGAACTCAAATTCCAGAATGACGACCTTAGTAGACATGAAAATAGCCAGAGAGCACTTCTTACATAAGTTATTTGTGAGAGGTGAGTGGACTCATCAGGACCAGACGGTCTGGTTGCAAGCAATCGCACCCCAGATCACGGAAACAGGGTCAGATACATGGAGAGACCAGGGTCCCTTACATGTGGCCCTGAGTGAACTATATATGTCCTCTAAGGCCAAGGATGAGCACAACAAGATTGCCAGGGTAGCGGCATATTTATATTTACATATGGGAGCCATGCAGGACAAATGTGCTGAAGGCCAAGATCTGGCGAGTAGGCAACTGCTGGCATTACAGAAGGTCCAATCTGACCTGGTCTCTTCTGAGCAGAGGCTGCAGGGGAGCCAGGAGTCAGAAAATGAGAGTAGACAGCACATCATTAAAATAAAGAGGGATATGGACATCCTGCAACAGGAAAAGGCTGACCGGGATACCAGATTTCTGGCCTTGCAGAAGGAGTACCAAGAAGGTTTGGACTCCCTACTGCAGAGCCAGAAAAAGCTGGAGCAACAGTTAGACTTCAATAGGGCATGTCCTGAGCAGGAAGTCACCCTGCAAAGCCACCTAGATAGGGAGAAGGCAGAGAGCAATAAACTGATTTTGAAAGACCTAGATACCCAGGCAGAGTTTGACCAGGAGCGCCAGAAAGCTGGTGCCTTCCAAAGGCAAAGGGACGACCTGGCGGCACAGATGCAGGCTCTTAGTCAGGAAAGGGATACCTTAGGCCAGGAAGTCTGCCACTTAAAAAGGAAAATGGAAGAAAATCACCTGGCCCTCCAGGGACTGGGTGACCTCCAAAAAGAACACCATAATTTGTTAGAGCACACCAGGAAGGTGGAGGATGCTCTGGCAAGAAAGGAGCAGGCCAATAGGGACACAGCTCAGGAGGTAACCCTCCTGCAGCAAAGACTGGCCCAGTGCTCCAGGACCAATCAGGAAACGCAGAGAGAGAATGAGGCTCTCTGCCAGCACAATGATAGGCTCCAACAACAGGTAGCGATGCAGGAGAGACTGATAGAGTCTAGTAAGGCCTTAACTGAGGAACTGAAGGCGCAGGCTCTTGCATTGCAACAGGGAGCAGGGGAGGATAGAGACCAGGTTCGCTGGGAAATGGAAACTCCTGAGCATAACCTCAGGAGCCCTAGTACCAGAGGCCTTTATCTCTCTCAGTCCCTGGACTCTGCCACCCCCATGTCCCCTGGCACACATGAGCACCGGGCCACAGGGATGGCAGATTACTATCCAGCCAGAAGCATGGGGCTCATAGGCCAGTACCTCCCAGGAATGGATGGGTGGGCATCCGGGTATGGGCACCCAAGCACAGTGCAATTTAGTGGGGAACCCCAGGAGAGTAGGCCCATTAAGGGCATCCTGAAAACCTCTGCCCAGTTAGGTCAGTGGGGGGGGGGGTACCCATCAATTCCTGGCAGCAAGGAGGGATCTGAAGACTCCTCTGAGCGGTACAGGACACAGGAGACCAGGTCCCCACATTCTGCCAGCCATTCCCAGGCTCACAGAATCTGGGAAAACCTGGAAGAACAGACGGGAACCTCTGGGAGCAGTGCCTCTGAGTCAGAAGATGAATGGACAAGGGTTACCCGAACCAAAAAGGCCAATAAGGCAAAAAGGGCCTTGATTAAGGACCCATTGAAACAGATTAAGGCAATCAGGAGTGTCATCACGCCTTATCATAAGAACGCCAAGTACTCTGTTTGGGAACACTTGGAGCTCTATGAGCAAATGATGGAGACTTTTCATTTGAAGGACAGCCAAAGCTGTATCCAATATGTAAAGTGGACATTCTCCCCAGAGTACTCCAGTTTCTTTGCAGGGCTGGAGGACCAAAATCATTCCAGGTGGTCCACCTATAGGGCGGCCATATTAAAACATTTTTCTGTTCACAGAAATCCCCAAGAGGCTCGCAAGGCAGCCTACAATTTACAATGTGGGGAGGATCAGGTCCCACAAGAGTTTGTGCAGGAGTTAAAGCGTGCTTTTGCACAGACCACAAGAAGGGTGCGCACGGATAGCAAAGAATTTATTAATACGTTTTTCCATGCCTTGCCCAAATACATAATGACCCAGCTTGTGAGGGATTTTCACGAGAAAAGATCTTTAGACTCGGTCATTGAACAGGCGACCCGGATCTATGAGGTGCAGAAGCCAATAGAAAATAAAAATAATGAGCCCAAAAACCCCAAAGCCAACAACACCCCTGCTGCTGCCAAGGTGGCAGAGGTAAAGGTCACCCCCGTTTTAGAGTTGGAGATGGGGGGGCCTAAAAACCTACCTGCACCTAATAATGCTCAGCCCAGAAGGTCCTCGGGCCAGTCACAAACAGGGAGTCAAGGAGGTAGTCCCACAAATGGGGTCCCTCGCTCTCCTGACTATGTAAGTCCCCGTTACAAGGGAAGTCGACCCATCCTGGGTTATGTGTGGACTCCTCCAGCCCAAGGGGGGGGATCCAGCCAATCACCTAACCCAGGGAACTTCCCTCCCAACTTCCCACCGGAGGGCAGAAATTCTCTGAATCCTGGGCAGAACTTTTTCCCCAGGTATCCACCCAATTTCCAGCCCCAAAATCCTCCACCCTTCTTTCCCCAATTCCCTGAGCCCAGACAACCTAATCCGGGAGAGGGGAGGCCAAGGGTGGAGGGGTACCAAAATCTTCCCAACCAGGGGTACTACCAGAGAAGGGATAGCTACCCTTCCCAGGATCAGCCCAGGGGAGAAAACAGGGCCCCGTATCAGCCTGAGCGGGTTTCCCAGTTAGAGCGCCAGGTTCAAAACATGGCGTGGGATCTGGGTCACATACTGAGGGCTCAGCAGAACCCTCAGATCGGCATGCCAGCGCAGAACGCACCCAACTCTGGACCTGGTGCTCCAGAACAATGACGGGGGCAGCACCCCGATAACTCACCGGTTCCCAGGGAGGAGGCACAAAGGGAAGGGGGGTGTAAAGCCTGGGAGGAAGCTTCCTTCCTCACTTGTAAACAGCCCCTGGAAAACCAGGAACCAGAAACAAAATCTCTTGCCCCTGAAAGTCTGCCTCCTAAGGAGCAGAGGGGGGGTAGGAGAAACAAAGTACCCAAACAGACCCGTTTTGTGGAAAAAATACAGATCTTCCAATTTCAGGGAGAGGGATCCTCAGAGGATCCTGGGAAACGGATCTTCTCCTTCAGAGAGGGGGGAACTCCTCCCAAAGAAAAATGGGTCCCTAGGGATGCAAATCCAGACTGGGGAGATGGGGAGACTGAGCTACCGCCGCCCACCATCTCATCCCAGAACCAACAGCAAGAAAATCCCCTGGTTCAAACCCATCCTGGTGACTGCCTCCAAAAAGGGCGGGGCGGCCCAGAACCGGAACCAGGGGAACCCACAATGGCTCTGATCTCCAGTTGCCAACTTTTTCTTTCAGATTCCCAAGGCTCTCCACAGAATTCCGCCCAAATTTCTTCTCTTGAAATGTCCAAAACCAGAGAGTTAGCCCGCCAGTTGTCCAAAAATGTGCATTATCTGTGCCCCCTTGAGGAGAAGGAGGGAAGATATTATGCCCCGGTACAAGTACAGGGGCAGGGTACAATTTTGGCACTGGTGGACACTGGATCTCAAGCTACCCTTCTGTCCAGAAGGGCCTTTGACAAACTGAATGCAGGAAGGGGAGGGAATTACCAAATTCCTCTCACCTCACTTCCTGGACAACTCCAGAACTTTGACGGGCAGATTTGGACATTAAAATTGGGAGACACAAGTTGAAACACCCGGTCATAGTTGTGACTCCAGAGGGCACCCCTTGTTTACTAGGGAATGACCTCCTGAGAAGGTTGTCACCCCTAATAGATTGCGTAAACAAGGTCCTCTGGACCCAGACTAGCCGACCCATAAAATTAAAACAGAGTGTCAACCATGTTAGTTTAAACGGCACCTGCCACATGGTTGAACAAAAATCTGAACAAGTAGAATTTCACTTCCAGAATAGCCAAATTCCAGACGTGACAGTAATAGCAGTAGGACAACAGACTGGTGATGGAGGGTCCTCTCTATTTCTGAAAATCAACCTTCCTTCCAGTCTAAAGTGGTACTCCACGCTGGAAGGAAACACTCTGATATTCTATACTAAACCACAATCAGAAACTCCCACTCCTGTAGTCCAGAAAGATGTGAAATCAGCTCAGAGCCTGGCTGATATTCAGCAAATTGGAGAGCAGTTGTTCATCCCTGTTCAGTTAAATGATGGGAAGGACTCTGTTCTCGCTCGAGTGTGTGTGAGCAACGGTAAGAGCTTCATCAGCGAAGCCATGTTCCGCCAACTCCCAAAAGATCCAGCCATTCCCACCTTCAAACTGATAGACAAATGGGGAATGGACCTGGAAGCACCTAATTCCAAACATCTCCTGCCAAGCAGGTGTATGCTCAAAATCTCCATTGGCAACAAGAGCATAGTCCACAATTGGTGGGTCGTGCGAGACGTCCCTGCCGCTTTTTACTTAGGCAGTGACATTCTCAATCGCTTTGCCATTAGTTTGGACCTAATAAACCTCAAAGCTTGGTCCCGATTAGCGGATAATCGCATGGGCTTTGATGACCCAGAAAAAGCATTTAGGTCAGCTCAATTGCTACCTTATGCAGTTGAAATTCAGATCAAAGAGGAAGTTACCATCCCAGAAAGGACCCGACAATTCTCCCTGGAAGTGAAAGCTAAAAGAGGACAATATTTGCAAAACCCTGATGCTTACATACATCTAAACGCTTCTCTCCAACAGCAAGGGTTGGGGGTAAACCCAACACCATTAGTCAACATAGAACATGACACCATTCCAATAGAGGTGGATAACAGCGACTTAAAGAGTATTACTCTAGCCGCAGGCACCATTATTGGAATGGCGGTTGATGACCGACATTTTTCCATAGATTTAGGTAATGAACTGTTAGGGCCAATCCCCAAGGACTGCTTTGACAGTGACAGTGATGACAATACAACACCAGACAGGATTTTTACCCGGCATGGGGGGAACTTCCTGGTGTACACTTCTTGCCCTTATGGTAAGGAAGATGTGACTTGTGACTTCAGAAGGGATGAGGTGATTTTCCAGGTCCATGAGGGCTGCCTTTCCCACCTGAAGCCTCCAGTCCAAATCAGCACTCTGACCAGGGACTTCTCCACCCAGCTGGAGGAGGCCGCTGAGATAGCCAAACCAGAAGTCTTTCCAGGCTTCAGGCAGATGGTGGAAGAGAGAGTCAACCTAGCTGATGCCTGTGTGACTCTGGAACAAAAGCAAAAGTTGAAACAAGTTTTCTTGGATTTCCAAGATCTCTTTGCGGTAGACTCATATGACTGTGGTCGCACTGACATCCACACAACAACAATCCCCACGGACCCTGGCATGACTCCTGTGTTTGTGAAGCAATATCGTTTGCCTCTCGCATCAATGGAGTCCCTTACTGAAATAATTAAGAACCTTGAGTCCCGGGGAATAATCCGTCCAGTTCACAGCACCTTCAATAATCCGGTGCTGGGAATATTGAAGCCAAACGGCCAGTGGAGACTCTGCGCCGACCTCAGGGAGCTCAACAAACGGATCCATACTTCCCGATGGCCTCTGCCCTACATTGACCAAGGGCTGGCCCAGATCCAGGGGTCACAGGTATTCACTGCAATAGACCTGACCAATGGATACTGGACCGTGCCTGTCAGCAGGGAGGACCAATACAAACTGGCTTTTACCTTTGGGGGCCAGCAATACACATGGACCCGGACTCCCTTCGGATACCTCAACTCCGGCAATGAATTCAACATTTTCCTACATAAGGCCATGCCCGACCTGGGTGCGAGGGGTAACCTGGCTTATGTAGATGATGTCCTCATCAAAAGTTCATCTGTGGAGGAACACATAGCGGAGATCCGTTATGTTCTGACCCAGTTGAGGGCCGCCGGAGCAAAACTTTCCTTTCAGAAAGCACAGTGGTGTAGAACCCGTGTTAATTTCTTGGGGCATGAGATTACTCCTCAGGGTCTCTGTCCCCAGGAAAAGAAAGTGGAAGCACTTCAGAAACTGAAAGACCCCACAACTCTGTGGGAACTAAGGAGCCTCCTTGGACTGACTAATTACAGCAGAAAAATCATTGAGGGCTACGCAGAGATCACCAGACCCCTGATTCATCTCCTGAAGTGGGGGGTCAAGTGGGAATGGGGTCCAGAACAAGCCGAGGCAGTAAAACAACTCAAAAGAAGCCTCTCACAAGCGCCTTGCCTAGCTTACCCTGTCAGAAACAAGGAGTTCTTCCTGGAGACGGGGTTCTCTAATACGTGCTTGACAGCAGTATTATACCAAAAGCATGACAAGGTCAATAAAGTAATCTCCTATGCGAGCAAAACTTTATCCTCTGTGGAGGAAAAATTCAACGATTGTGAGAAGGCACTCCTGGCAACGGTGTGGGCATTGAAGAATTACCGCCCATTTATCCAGGGGGAACACATCATAGTGGAGACTCCACACCAGCCTCTGCAATATCTCCAAAGTGATAGAATCCGGGCCGGAAATGTGAGTAATTCCCAAATTACTTCCTGGATTCTGTCAATGCAAGGCTTTCCTGTGGAGGTCAGATATGGCCAAAACAAGAAGAGTCCCCTCACGCAAGGTCTGGCTGACTTGCATGATTGTGCCAGAGAAAACTGTCTCGAGGACGAATGTCTAAAAATAAAGGGCAACATGGAGGCATACCTTAATTTCCCACACAAAGTCTTTGAAGAGGACAAGTGTGAGGGAATGCCCACTGCCTATGTGGATGGATGCTCTTACTATGTTGACAACGACGGGGAGAAAGAACTGGTGGCCGGCGTAGGGAATGCATGGGTGAAAGAGTCCCCAGAACCCTCCGCTGGATACAAAATTGGTCCCCGAAGTAGTCAGGTGGCAGAGTTGATGGCTGTGCATCAGGCCATCCTCACTGCTGTCCAGCATCAACTCCACGAACTGGTCATAATCACAGATTCGGATTATGTACGCAACGGGTTTGTGGAGCACCTGGTTAATTGAAAAACCAGAGGCATGTTATGTGCTAACAACAAAACCTTGAAACATGAGAAGTTGATCCAAAACATTGATGATCTGGTCACCTCGAATGAGATGACCATCTATTGGAAAAAGATCAAGGGTCATTCCAAAATAGAGGGACCAGACAAAACTGGAAATGACTTAGCTGATCAGCTGGCCAAAACCGGGGCCATCCAAGGGGATCTAATTGAGATTGAGTCCCTGTTGGGGGAAATCCAGGTCACTGCTATCACTAGGTCCCAGACAAATGCTCACAATGACCTTTCAATTGCACAATGGAGTAAGGAGACGCCTGATGCTGATTTAATTACAGCTCAGAAGGGGGATCCAATAATTGGTAAATTTTACCAGCACATTGAGGACCCTGAGAACTTTCCCCTGACGGATACCGATTATATTGGGAAAGAGGACCTAAGAGTGTTGATGAAATGTCCAAAAATGTTCCGAATCCAAGACGGTTTGCTGGTAAGGAAATCCAAAGTTGGCCACGATCAGTGGGTGGTTCCTACCTCATTCCGAAGCCTGATGTTAAGTCACGCCCATGATGCGGCCACCGCCGGTCATAGGGGGTTTCACACAACACTGGAAATCTTCAGAGAGGTTGCATACTGGCCACACATGGGGCAGGACCTTGACCAATACTTGAAGGGGTGTCTTGTGTGTGCGCAATTTCAGCCGACGTCCCTCACACACCGCGCGCCTCTCCAAAAGCGGGGGATGACACTGCCATGGTCAGATTTACAAATCGACTTTGTAGGCCCCGTGATTCGCTCTGCTAGGGGGAATAAGTACATGTTGACTGTGACATGCTTGTTTACCAAGTGGGTGGAATGTCTCCCAGCCCCAAATTGCAAGGCAGAAACTGCAGCTGCCCTGATGATTAACCACATCTTTTCCCTGTTTTGGTCTACCTCAAAGGATTGAGTCAGACAGAGGTAGCCACTTCACCAGTGAAGTAATGACAAAGATGTGGGAGATACTGGGGGTCAAGAGAAAGCTACACATTGCTTACAGGCCAGCTTCTTCTGGAGCAGTGGAGAGATACAACCGAACCATTGTGAGCATATTAAAGAAGTTTGTGGCAGATTCTGGGCCAAGTTGGGATATCCGATTACCTCTGGTCCTAATGGCCATCAGATCTACCCCTTCATCTGCAACCAAAATGTCACCATTTGAGTTGATGACTGGGCGCAAGATGGTGCTTCCTCAGCATTTGCTCTACAGGACCCAAGAGCAGACACTAATAAATGCCTCCACAACTCACGAGTATGTGGAGAATTTAAGGAAACACCTTCAACATGCTTTTGCTTATGCTCAGCGGAATCTAGAAAGATCAGCTGATAGCATGAAGACCCACTATGACCTGAAGACTTCCAGGAAGGAATATCAGGTGGGGGACCGGGTCTATCTATACAATTTTCAAAGGAACCAGGCCAAACAGCGAAAATTTTTGCCTACATGGAAGGGACCCTTTGAGATTATAGACAAGATCTCCCCTGTGGCCTACAAATCCGCATCCCCAAAGGCGGTTTGGCAGAGGGGGAAGACAAGTGGGTCCACATTAACCAGTTGAAGTGTTGCCATCCCAGGCACACTCTGCAACAACTGGAGACTGGAGAAATCCTCTGGAATCCTAGAGGGTACTGACTCAGATGAATTCAGTTCTTACTTAAAATATCCTCCATATCGCCTATCAAATTCTGAGTTTCTCAATGTGGGTGTTTTCGTTGTTGAATGCAAAAAGAAATGTGCATGTCCATATGTTTTGACTATAAATTTATATGCCACCCCACTATGTCAATGGTGGGGGAAAAATGTCTATGAATAGGTATTGCCGCTCTTCCTTTGTCGTCCTAGGAGAAAGAAAACCTGGAGACGGGCCAAGGAGGACGATCCGGGGACCGGGAGCAGAGACGCAAGGGGCCCGGGGTACCGCCCAATCTTCCCATCAGGACCGGCGAGGAGAACCGATCGATCCGACTGGATGGAGAAAAAGATGCTGAACTGTGCCATCTATTGGAAGAAGATGAGGAAACATCCCAGGTCTTGCGAGTTCCATCAGTGAAACAGAATGGCCATCGCAAGAGGGGGGCTTGTGGGATGTTTTTACCCATACATCCGAGCCCTACCTCAAACACTGTGCAGTACTGACATGGAAAAAATCATGATGGCCAGAGCTTCCCAGAAAATGCACAGGGAAATGCATGAAGAATAGGCTGCCACTCATTTTTGCCGATGTTATGGGCACAGAAGGGCACTGCCTAAAACCACCATTGGACTACCCACACAGTAGTCTGAAACCATTGGGAATGGCAATGCTGATTGCCAAAGGCAACCTAGAATTGTGGGGAATTAATTTTTTAAATCCCAAAAATGGGTGCATTACCAGTACTCACCACTATCAGAAAGCCGGCGTTTTAAAACAACACCAGATTTTTTTCTTTTTCGTGTAAAACTGAATAAATGAACCCAAAGCAGGCCAAAGAAAGACTTACTGAGAGGTGGATCCAATGTAAAGTTATATTCTGAAGTGACTTGAAGGTTTATACAAGACTGGCTGAGCTGTGGATTGCAGCAGTTTAAGTAAATTTGGACTGAAAGACACTAAAAACCTAAATGTTTAAAAGAAATGAGTGACCTACTTTTGAGTGTCACATAGGTTGCAATTGTTTAAATGTCATAGTTTTAAACTTAGAATCAGCATTCTAGCTGCATATGTAAAATGGTTAGTTTTATTTGAATGCAGAAAACTGGGTAACTAAAAGTGACATTAGCTGGGGCCTGGCTTAAGGAACTGAATTCTGCCCACCAGCTACCCCCGACAGGAGTTGAGACTTGCACAACAGCTGTGTTCCCAGGCCTACCTGCCTTTTGCTGTTCCCACCAAAAGGGATATGACACTTCTCTGATTGGATTATCAAGGGACTGCTAGAGACTAAACATAGGACCCAGGCAGAGGGTTTATTGAAGTGGCCATAAATGGCTTCCTCTTGAACAATGGGCCTTCCAGGGCCCAGGCAGATGGTTTATTATGGGGGCCGTAAAAGTGGCTTCCTCCTGGAAGAAAAGGGGAGAAGCACTGCCTGTGAGAGCAAGCTGGCTTGGCAGAACTGGAAAAACCAGAAATTCAACCTTGTGCTGGGGGGAAACCACACCCCTTTGGAGCCAGAATATGGTTTTAGAAAAAGATGAATAACTCATAGTACGGACTTGTCATGATTATTTAAAGGATACCATAATTCTTGTGATTTTTCTGCCCACGTTTTAAGAGGTTTTTAGAACCGGTGTGATGTTCTGGGGGCAAACTAGCAGTTAAGAGGGTATTACTTAAAATGTCTGCATGTGAAAAGTCTGATACTTCATCAATCAATGCCTGCATGCCTTGCACACATTTGGGTAAATTTGAGTAAGAATCTGATATTGGTAACCTGACCAAAAAGTGAAATATGTTGCCATTTCTGAATGCAAGCTCCCAGGAAGAGCAGATTTGGACAGGGTATACCTCCTGTGATATGTGATGGGTGCATGTAATTTTAAACAAATGTGTACCTGTGCAAATATGTCTTTTGGGTCAAAATATAGATTGTGTGTAATTTGACAGGGGTGGGTTCTCTGTACCATAAACAGACCTCATCATGATGACACTTCATTTCATTCCCCCAATCAAGGGGAAGAGGAGGAAGTGGCCAATGACAAGTGGAGAGGGGTAGGGCCTAGGAAGCTAGCCTTTCCACCCATTTTCAAAACACATAAAAGCAGACAGTCAGGACAGATAGGGACATTCAATTCCATTTGCTGCGGAGCATGCTGCCGGACCATACCACATCCAGAGATCCAGACTTCAAATCCATCAATCTCCAGAGAAAGCTGTGCAGAAAGATCCAGAAGCAGTGCTGTACCCAGAGAGAGCAGAGCTGACCCAGACCACTGTTAGCAGAACCAGAGAGCTGACCCAGATCACTGTGAAGTGCCGAGACCAGACCAGAGTCCAGTCTAAAACCTGACCAGATCCGTGGCGAGGCCCATTCTATTTCTAAATATATTGTGAGTACCTAGCAGAACTGTACAGAACCAATCTCTTAGTTAAAATAATCTAATCCAAGCTATTTTAATCTAAGTAGAACTGCCTCCTAACTGTCACCTGTCATTTGCAAAGCTGTCACCTGTCATTTCTAGTTGCCAACTGTCACTTGTCACTTTGAACTTTAAAATTTCAAATCTGAAAAATGACCTTTACCATATCGCTCATATCTCCGTGACCGTTTGTCTTAGAGACTTGCAGTAACTTTCCTCTGAAAGCTGGGAATCTTGGCTTTTCAACGAACCTAGAACCGCATTCCTATTCCATACACTTTTGCCGCAATTTCGAAAAACGCACTCGCGAATTTTGCCGCGATTTGCAAATTTCTCCACGTGTGAAAACAACAGTTTCCTTGCTTTCCTTGCTAAAAATTTGTTTGCCTCTTAAGAACCATCCCTCAATCATTGCTAGAGTGAGCCTGGACTAATATTAACTAGATACCACTCACCCTGAACCTCTAGAGGGAATTAAAAGCATTTTAGCATATTTTTCACTTCATTGCCAGCACATATAAAAGCATTTTGGGCCTGTGTTTCCAACTTCTGTAGTGTAAGCTTGCTGGGGTGAACTGAATTACAGTTGATTGCATTTCTGAGAACTGTGTGCTTTCCTTCCATTTCCTTGCATTGCATAAAGGGGGGGAGGGGATTGCCAGAGAAAAGTGATTACATTGTTTTGTTGAAGTCATATTGAGTATTTCTATACTGCATTTCATTCATTCAACCTTGCATTTCCTTGAACCCTATAAAGCATTCTCTACCACATTATTCTTCTGTCCCTATTTACCAGTGTTGCTATCTTATCCATACTATAACCACTCATCATTGATTATAAAGAAGTGTGCTAGTGCCGGACTATCCATTATTGATTACTGCTCAGATTCAGTGTGATATTCAATTATTAATTTATTATAAAGCGTGATATATATATATATATATTGTTTAAATTATCAAATAAACCTTTAAACTTGCAAAACAGAACTACTTCTTGGCTCATACCTATTCCATTTTCCCTGTTCAGACCGCGGGGCACGATTTTGAGTATAAGTAATACAACACAACACAATCACCGAAGCAGCGAACAGCAAACAGCGTTACCTATACGCATACTTAAATGCACGCGCGCAAATGCGCGCAGGAAGCTGAATATAAACACTTTTGGGTGTAAGGGGGCGGGGCCAGCTATAATGATACAAAAAGAAGAAAATATATAAGTAATATATACTTATATTACATATAAAGTATCAGCAGACAAAGTATTATATATACCAATGTTCGTGCAATAAACGGCGTCCAATAAAGTCCAATGAGGAATGCCTTCCAATATTCTTCCAATTTCGAGGCAGCAGGACAGTCCAGCAAACAGCGCTACTTATAGCGCGTACTTAAATGCGCATGCGCAAATGCGTGCAGGAAGCTGAATATAAACACTTCCGGGTGTAAGAGGGCGGGGCCAGCAATGTTTGTGCAATAAACGGCATCCAATAAAGTCCAATGGGTAATGCCTTCCAATATTCTTCCAATTTCGAGGCAGCAGGACAGTCCAGCAAACAGCGCTACTTATAGCGCGTACATTACCTTGTAAATATGGTCTCCCCTATGGAGTCAAAAAGCAAAGAAACAATTGCTGTGATCAGAGCTCGGCTGCATGTTGATCAGATACAGCTCAATCTCGATGGCAAAAATACGGTCTTCATGCCTATGTTATGGCATCACTTTACATACTCACTCGTCTTCAATTGGACGCAGTTATGTCGTTCCCATATGTTATATTGTCCACGTCGGCAGTGAAAATACTTCCGCCTGTGAAGACATCCATATGTCTTTATTACTCTTTTGTACTCAATGTTTCTCACCTAGAATAGCCGGGTGAATATATACTCACCCAAATGCTGTCCGGTATGCGATGATCTTCCTGAATGCAGTTCAATAGTCTCTTTTTAATTATTTATGATCTCATCTGGTGCGTCACCATAACGCAGTTCAATACTCAACGGTTCACGCCCTGCAAGATGAATAGTAATGGTTTTGATCTTATAACAGGCCCCCTTCGTATTTGCAATATTTGTCATTTTACATATTCTTTTGTATAACACTATCAGGAAGGACCAATAACTGAGCCCAGGGCTTGATCACCTCCAAATTGTACCGTAGGTCCACTCCTTTATGCATTTGTTTAAGCCCTTCCGGTATGCGGTGACTTGCGCCACTCTCTCAACAATTTATTTATGAATGTCTTGGGTGCCAATGGGCACCCGTTGTTGTTAGTCTGACTGGAGCCTGAAACCTCCCCTTTCTCTCACTTCGCTCACTGTGTCCTCAATACGCTTCTAGTGTATAACTTATACGCATGTGCATTACATAATGCGTAATTCCCGTAATTGTTGTTTTCATGGTGTGGTAGGTGTAATCCAAAACCGTGCAGGGTAGGGTTTAGGAGTGAATGTAGCAAGAGGGAAGAGAGAGGAGAAGGGAGTGTTAAGAGCAGCATTAAAGTTAGTGAAGGCTTTAACATTGGATCCAACAGTGATTTGTGCATTGGATGCGCGAGAGTGGTGTAGGCCAGTGAGGTAGATAGGGAATTTGGAGGAGGCAAACATGCCCTTAATAATGGAAGTGGTAGATGGAGAGAGTGGTTTGGAAGTAGGAGTAGAGGACTATGCAAAGACGATAGAATGATCAAAGGGAGAAGGAGCAGTGGAGATATTACAGATTTGAGAGGAGATGAGAATAAGTTTAAGGGAGTTACCACTTGAATGGGTGGGCAGAGAGCAGACAGATGAGAGCGAGTGGTTAAGGAGAAGAGAGGTAAAGTCAGTGGATAGAGGAGTGGAGAGAGAGAGGGGAGGTTAAATTCACCAGTGACAATGATCTGATGATGGGGAGGAAGGTAGTCTATTTGTTGGGAGAGGTGTTCAATAAACTAACATGCCTGGGGATGCCTCTGCTCTCATACAGAAGGGATGTGATCTAGCAGTTTGGGCTGGACGGCCCCTTTTGGGGTGGGACCAAGCCTGATTTGCATATGGCCTTTCACCTTCTCTAGGGTTTCCTAGAGCAACGCCAGAGGTTAAGATTGATTCTAAACCTTCCAGTCATCACCTCTTGTGTTTTGTAATAAATGACCAACAGGGCCAGGTGGCTGATAGAGAGATATAATATGAACGTCATAGGGGGCAGTGATTGTGGAGATGGTGCATTCTAAAGAGAGATAAATGCTACCTGTCACTTGTGGAGTGCCACAGGGTTCCATCCTCTCCCCAGTGACCTTCAATCTATACGTGGAGCCGCTGGGAGATCTCCTAGCCACACACAACATCCACATCCACCAATATGCGATAACACACAGCTATACCTCAAGGTCGACTCTATCAAGGACATCCACAGACTCAAAACCTGCCTCTCGCTGATACAGTCTTGGATGTCCAGTGCATACTTGAAACTCAACCCCTCCGACCGATTTCCTACTCCTCACCAACAACACTGAACACTGAGACATACAGACCTGGCTATCTACTATGGCTATCTGGAGGCCTTCACACCCAAGCTCACCTCCTGTACCAAGTCCCACAGGTTCCACATTGACAAACGACTCTCCTTCAAGACACACATAGCTCTCCTCTACTCAAATCATGTGAACACCTCACAGTTAAACTACAAACCTCCCCAAACAGTACGATCACTATGCACATAATCTACAGACCCCCGGGCCCACCGGGCTCTTTTGAGGAAGACATCACCTCCCTAGTAGCCGTAAGCTCCAAACCTTCAGCTCAAATAGTTATACTGGGAGACTTCAATCTTGGGTTTAATGAGCCTCACGACTCCCCCGCCACTGCCCTGGCCACGGCATTAGAGGAGCATGGCCTCCTTCAACTCTGCTCTAAACCCACCCACCCGAAAGGCAGAATCCTTGACTGGGTTACCGCCCTCAATTGCAACATTACCCTAAAGGACCCTGTACAACTCATCTGGACGGATCACCACTTCCTCCCCCTTGACATATATAAACAACCTAGTGCACAAAAAGCCTATTATTGCTCCGGCCTGCCAAACTAGGAAAAAGAGTAACATTACAGCTGAAGCCTTAATGCCTCTGGTGACCCCCATTCTGAACGCCCTACCAAATACAACTGACTTAAACTCGATGGTCAACACCTATAATGACTCCATGGCTAAAGCTATCGACACCATTGCCCCACTAAAAATGCGTAAAGGGAAACCTAAAGCGCACCTGAATACATGGTACACCCCAGAGCTCAAACTTCTCCGACTACAAAAAAGCAAACTGGAATCACTATGGAAATCGGTGCCTTCAGCAGACAATAGAACTAACCTCACCAACTTCTCCACCCACTACAAAAATGAGATCACGCGTGCTAAGAAAGAATCTCTTAATTCCAGGATTTCACAGGCAGGCTCCAGCACAAAAGAGCTCTATAACATCTTAAAGGAATTAGAAAACCCCACTCCTCCTGAAGATACCTGCACAAAGGATAAACCTTGGTGCACAGGGATCCAGAACGCCCTTGCCAACAAAATCTCAGGGCTCCAAACTAAAATTGAAAACAAACGGCAACAGCTCACTCACGACCCCTCCTCCGGACCCACCCATCCCCCACTCACCGCCTCTAGCTCAGGCTTCACCTTCAAAAAGGTGACCACACTTGAAGTACAAAAAATTATAGCATCCTTGAAACCCTCGAATTGCAAGGGGGATAGGTGCCCCGCACAGATAATCAAGGATGCTGCCAGGGATCTCTCCCCCTTCATCACCAAATTAATAAACTTGTCTTTTTCTAACAATATGGTCCCAAGTAATCTGAAACAATCCTGGGTCCTACCCTTGCTAAAAAAACAGACCCTCGACCCAGACATACCCACAAATTATAGACCCATTACCACTGTCCCATTTTTACTAAAGATCCTTGACAGAGTGGCCTATTTACAAATTCAGGATTACCTTGAAACTAACCGATTACTAGGTACTCGCCAATCTGGCTTTCGTCCCCAACATGGGACGGAAACGGCCCTTGTTGATCTCAAGAGCCAGATAGACGAAATCAAAGATAAAGGGAGAGCTGCTATCCTGCTTCTCCTCGACCTTTCCGCTGCCTTTGACCTGGTTGACCACAAAATCCTGTGCAACCACCTATCATCGGCAGCACACTTCTCCCACTCGGCGGTCACATGGATCCAATCCTTCCTGGACAATAGGACCATGCGAGTCTTCTCACCCATTGCAGCAGCCGACCCTATTCCCATTACCTGCGGTGTCCCACAAGGATCGTGTGTTTCACCCACCTTGTATAATATATTCACAAAGCCCCTATTCGATAAACTGGACCATCTGGGTGTCACCTACACTAACTACGCAGATGACACCCAGATACTCCTCACTTTATCAGGCAACCACAACACGGATGCCAACAGGATCGGTGAAGTCTTCTCCATCGTTCAGGCATGGATGGCCACACATGGCCTCTGCCTGAACGATGACAAGACCGAACTGCTCCTTGTCGGCTCACCCAACACTATCCGGAATCTCAGCCCGAGCTACTCTAGCTTCATCATTGACGGCAACACCATTCCCACTGCCAAAAGTGTAAAAACTCTTGGTTTCTATCTCGACACTAACACCAACCTCGCCAAACAAATTAATATGACCGCCTCAGCCACTGCTTACACTGGGAAACTAATCAGAGCCTGCAGACCTCTGATATCCCCCAACAACTGCCTTACTCTAGCCAGAGCACTTATACAATCCAAACTGGATTATTGCAACAGCCTGTATGTAGGTGCCAATAAAACGGTTGTTAACAAACTACAAGTTCTACAAAATAATGCACTCCGCGCCGCCCTTAATATTCCCAGAAGAGAACACATCTCAGCCACAAGAATCACATGCAAATGGCTCTCCATCCAACAAAAAATAGACCTAAAAACTATCTGCCTCACCTACAAAGCTCTTAACCACCTGGCCCCACCTTATTTAACCGATAAATTCATCTTAAGACAGAATATTAGAACCACCAGATCCTCTAATACACTACAACTGACAGTGCCCAAATACTCCCTCAAAAGAGCCGGCGGATCCAGTTTCCCAGTTCTAGCTTCACAATTATGGAACACTATCCCATCGGACATCAAATCTACCCCTACATTTCAACCTTTCAGAACTAAGATCATCACCTGGTTACTTAACAATTAACTAGCACTGTATGTATGTATGTATGTCACTCAGTCTACTATAACTGCTGTCATAACCGATGTTGTAACTATACTTACATTGCACAATTGTACAAATGTTCCTACCTATGCCTGTAACTTGATGCTCAAGCGCCCATATACCTCTGGGTCAGGTGCGCTATACAAATAAATAAACAAACAAACAAACAAACAAATGCAGACTGCTTGGTATCAGTTCGCCCAACTGCAGAAAGTCAAGCTCTTCCTCCCTGCAGACAGCTTTAGATACACCGTTGAAGCAGTGGTCCTATCCCACCTGATAGGGACAATTACATTTTCAAAGGCCTCCCTTCATCCTCCCTTGAGTCCCTGAGAAGGGTCCTGCACACGGCTGCATGCCTCATCAAGGGTCTATGCAGATATGACCACATCACCCCGGCCCTCATTGACCTTCACTTGCTCCCACTGCATACGCAAATCACCTTCAAGTCTTGCTGCATCATCCATAAGGCAGTCGCCCTCAAGTCACCCAGCTATCTCCCAGAGAAACTCAGCAACTCTGGCGGACAGCGTACCACCAGAAGCCAGGATAAGTGCAGACTTGAAATCCGCTGCTGCAAAAATTAAAGGGCCACTAAACAAGCCGTCTCTGCCTATGCCCCACGACTATGGAACCTCCTCCTTGTAAGCATCAGACTTGCCCCCACGCTCCTACAATTCAGAAAAGAACTCAAGACCCACCTCTTCAAGGAGTCTCTGTTCCTCAACATCTAGGCCATCATGTCACCTTAACTTGCTAGGAGCTGCCTGCCCCTTTCCTCCCCGCCAACCTGTACAGCTAGGATCTGCGTGATATTTCTGTCGCGGAAAAGTCAGCGACGGAAAGGTTTGCATGGGAAATGTACGCACTACAAATGTTCGTACATTTCCCATGCGAACATCCAATAGAAAACCAACCATACATACACCCCCACACACACCTACAGCACACCCACAACACACCCACAACACACCCCCACCCACCCCCCCAGCATACCCCCAACATACCCCCACCACCCTACTTACCTTTCCTTCCTTCGCGCTGTGTCCCTACAGCGCCGGTTTCTTTTCACTTCCATGATCGGGAACCGGCACCGGAGGGTCCTTTTCTTTTTTTGTCTTTTTTTTGGGCAGCTGCAGGGGTGTCCCCCGCACTACCCGCACGCTATACTGTATAGTACAGTGAGCGGGGTGCTGCGGGGGACACCCCCACAGCCCCCAGCTTTTTTTTTCTTCTGGCGGGGGCTGGGTGGCTGTTCCCCGCAACTCCCAATCACTGTAGTGAGTGGGGGTTGTGGGGGACACCCCCCCAGCCCCATACCGACCCCACCAAAACACCTAAACACATACCACAAAAAGTTCAAACTTTTGGTAGTTAGAACTTTCTGTGGTGTGTGTTTTAGGTCGTTTTTTGGGGTTGGTAATTTTTATTCGGACATTTCATCCAAAACCATACAGCTGTACCCCTCCTCTGTGTCCCTCTGTATCCTACCCCCGATGTATATCTATTCTGTTGTTACCTCTGAAAAGTGCTCCATTATGCAGTTGTACTATGTTATACCTCTTTAAAGCGTCGCCTTGCTTCTTGAAGCTAGGTCCATGCTCAATAAATACAATAATAATAATTTAAACAAATAAAAGCGGGAGATAGTGCAGTAGGAGAGATAGGAAGTTTGGAAGATGCGACCAGTCATACGCCATCATCACTACTAGTTGGGCATGGTGTCAGAGGTCAGCAATGAGAGGTGCACACAAAGTTGTAATGTTGTCAATGTTATGCAAAAAACAAGGGGGGTCCTGGGAGTCCCTCCGCCGGACATTAATCCTGGTTACCTAACCCAGAGTCTTTAGCTCACTATCTTTCACAGAGGAGACATATCCAAAACATATCAGTCATTGCCCTGCCCTGAGGCAGTCAGGCACCAAAATGCTAGGCAATTCACCTCTGAACAAGAGTACCAACAGCAACCCCAGACACATGTTTCGGTCTGGTTTGACCTCATCAGTAGGGTGGAGCTGTGCCTCTCTAAGAATAGTGAGCAAGGGGTCCACATCTGGATTCCCCTTGTAACTTAAGAGTGAGACCAGAAATTACTTAAATTATGCAAAAAACAAGGAGCGGGGGTCCTGGGAGTCCCTCTGCCAGGCATTAGTCCCGGTTACGAGCACCTTACCCAAAGTCTTTAGCTCACTTTCTTTCGCAGAGGAGAAATATCCAAACCATATCAGTCTTTGTCTTGCACTGGGGCAGTCCTATCCCCAGTGCCTCTCTAATTCACAGACTCAACTTCAGAATGCTTCTACATCTCTTTATATTGCCCTTTGGAAGGCGCAATCTGTCTGTAACAAGACTTCCCTTACCTCTGACTTCCTTCTTTCACATTCTCCCTCTCTTGACATCATTACCCTTCCCACATGGCCAGGGAAAGGCAGCCACTACTTGATCCTGACGCTGGGGGTGGTGTCAGGAGGGAAGATAAGATCGTGTGGGGGGAGAAAGTACTGGGATGGAGAAGAGGAGTCAATGAGAATCAACAGTAATACCAAGAGTAATGTGCAGTCTAGTTGTTATTCATTCAATCAACGGCGCAGGACGTTTAAATCGGAGAAACACCTGTAGATGGAAGAAGGTGAAGGAGAAGTCGGATTGGGCTGTGGAGCGGGAAGCAGAACCGCAGAGAAGGGCAGATGCACAGGACTGAACCTGGCTGAAGGAAGATGGTACTGCCGGACTGCCACTTATCACCATGACATACTGGAGTGGCGGGAGACCCAACAGATACTGATGGGCTCCAGGGAAGTACTTCAAAGGCACCGGCAGCCACAGAAAGGTTGTTCCCAGCGCTGTAAACACAGCAACCTTACTTGCAAGGAACCACCAGATTGGCAGAGGAGCTGAGAGAGGGTTTGACAGGCTACCAAGTGCAATCCCGATGCAACACTGTGCTGCTTCAAAGTGCTATCGGTGGGAGACGCCGGGAGATACCGGTGAGTTGGCCCAGTGGAAGTGGTACCCTGGGACATTCCGACAGGCACATCGACAATTAAGTGAAGGTTTTGGATACCTACCAAGTAGATTTAAAGTACAAGAGCAAAAGTGGTACAATTCCGCTTGCATGGGGAGCCAATTTGGGGAAACTTGGAAATCACATTGCCAAAGCCAAAAGACTTTAAAGAAGAAAACAAAAGTCCAACAAGCTGTACTATTCCCTTATGTGAAGTGTACATTTGAATAAATTGAAAACAAGCATTGCCAAGAGCTAAATTACATGTAGAAATTTGTTGATAAAAAGAACTTGAACAAAACCTCATGCATGGGACTTCAATGTGGAGGAATTTGGAACACGTTTTACTAAAGCTAATCTTAACCATTGAAGGAGTACCAGTATGTGATACCCGAAAGAGGAAAGTGAACATTGCAGACACTTTTGTTACTGCGCAGTGTGGTTGTGTCCATTCCCTGGAAACCTTGGGCATAGCTTCCTATTATACACAACCATCCACAGCAGTGACACATCTGTGACTTTTATAGCTTGGACCTGATTCACAAAGTGGATTTTGCCTGACAAGCGTAAAGGGTTCCAGTCTATTGCTCTGTATGGTTTTGTTCAACATTGCGGACAAACCTGAGACACAAGGTGCATCAGGTAGTGAACATTTTTGGGAAGAGATACCTGGCAGGAGAGTACATCAGGGGATCTATAAAGGCCAAGAGGGAGATATTCCTGGCAGGAGAGTAAACCAGGATATCTATTCAATAAAGGAATCTCTGGCAGGGGAGAATAGCAGGAAATCCAAGGTTTTGTTGAAAAGAAACTTTACTATGTCAAGTCTTTCTGTTGAAATTGAACATTTTGCTTTGCCATCCTAAAGATCACAAAAGACTTTCTTTCAGGATATTTCAACCTGTATTATAGAAAGAACATTTCCTTTGTCATCTTAAGGAGAACATCATTAAAAGAGACATTTCCATTACCTTTAACTGAACTTTGGTGAAAAAGAGGATTTAAACGTATTTATCCTGAAACAGTTCAGTAGAAGGGAAGCTAAACCCTAGTGACAAGGATTGTTTTGTTGAAATTGTATATGTATATGGTTTTGCATAGTTTGGTTGAAGTAAAAACAGAAATTCTATTGTACCTTTTGATTTTATATATTAGTGTGAGGGTCAGATTTGTTTTGCACACAAGGTCATCTTACTTTAGTTTTAGTTTAATAGGCAGGGGCATTTTCGTTTGGTTATGGCAAGATAGGCCTTTTTCCAAACCCCTTTTCTTTTAATAAATATGGCTAATATTGAGAACATGCACAAACAAGGGAGGTCCTGCTGTGAGTGGACCCTAAGTGAAATATTGTGAGAACATATTTAAAGTATAAGTCTACAAATATAGTACTTTTTGATTTTTTTTGTTCGTAACTATTACTGTCTAAGATATATCACTAAAGGAACAAACAGCCAGTCAGACATGTGATGTTATCAGTGATGTCATCAATGACATTTGTGATGTCATCTTTGATGTCCTGGGTGTTAGTCTTAGCAGTGCACGGTGGTGGCGCGAATTATGGTTGCTTAGTTTACCATAACTGGCGAATTTCAGGGTTTTTTTGGTTTTACTTGGAACATAACATCCCTTTAACAAAGTTTTTTACTGAATTTCATAGGTTTTTAGTAGCGCAACTTAACCAGAACGTCTCTTTAACAACGGTTTTTTACTGAATTTCATAGGTTTTTAATAGCGCAACTTAACCATAACCTCCCTTTATCAAATTTTATTTTACTGAATACACATATTCATAGTGTGAATTTGATAGATGTTTACTAGGAATCCCTTACTTTATATACATGTAACATAGAACATACTGAACCTCTTGCTAATGATTTTGATGTTGCGGACTGTGCGTATGTCCGAGAACGGACGCGGACAACATCAACACTACCCAAACAGTCAGGCGGTATCTTAAATTGTTCTATCATGCCATATAAACACTGCACAAGTTCAAAGAGCAGCACATAATCACATTATATATAATAATAAATAAGAAGTGGAACCTATATATTTAACACATCAACCATCCATTTAAATACCATATGTACTAAAATGGAATATACCAAAACAAAAAAGATATGCCTCCAAAATAATTACCTCACAGAAACTGCACAGCTAGGAGCAACAGCAGACCTACACAACAGTAAGAACACAATTTACCAGAAACTAGTAAGTAAACTTCATTTTTCTTATATATTTGTAAACTTTTTTTATTCGGTACACTAAAATTGATATAGTTTTGTTTTTTACACAGAAATGTCCAGTACTTTGGAATTGCTTGAGGAAAATTTCCCAGGTGAGGAAATGTCTGAAGACAGTAATACTAATGGTAGACTCTTCTCTTTAGAAGCAAATTAATAATCATTACTTTATGTGCAATTAACATATATATATATATATTTTTTTAACAGACCATACAAACATTGAAAATAATACACCAAAAGACACATTGGAAAATACTCTGCAGCGCATGGAACAAAAAATGGACATGCTCATGGAACATTTCAATCTTTTGAAACATTTTGTGGAGGACCACATAAAAGAAAAAATTAAATACCATTGTCCCACATGTACCTGTTCCCTCTCTCCATTTCCCAGTCAACTATCCCCAAACCCTCAACACCAAGAAAAACGTTTTGATGAGACTTCCATCCCTTCATCTCCTCCCATTCATCCTCTCCAAACCCCTAATTCCCTTGTATTTGTATCAGTTTCTGTTTCCCCCTCTCTTTCATAAATTGTGTATCTGTATATAATAAAAAAAATATGATGTGTCTTTTAATTTAATCCTTTGTGTCTTATTCTTTTTAAAAAGTCAGTTGGGGTGTCTGCGGATGGCGCGGGTGTCCGGGATGTCCATAATTAACCAAAATGGGGATGTCCAAAAGGACACTATACCTGTCCGTACCATTCGCAAGCAAGATGGAACTGTTCTTTGAACACACTCGGTGTCCGGGATGTCCGTAATTAACCAAAATGGGGGTCTCCTAACGACACTATACCTGTCCGTACCATTGCAAAAAAGATGAAACTGTTCTTAGAACACACTTGGTGTCCGGGATGTCCATAAGTGAACAAAATGGAAATGTCCTAAGGACACTATACCTGTCCGTACTGTCCGCAGGCAAGTTGAAACTGTCCTAAGAACACGCGCGGTGTCCGGGATGTCTGTAATTAAACAAAATGGAGGTGCCCTAAGGACACTATACCTGTCCGTACAGTCTGTAGAACATCTACGCACATGTGCACCACACCTATAAGTCCTGCGAACATCGCGCCTGTCCGTAACTGTCCGTCTAACTTGTGTCGTACTTTTAATTTGTTTGAGGACCCGAACACTGGCCGTAGAACACCCGCGCGCACGCGCATGACCGTTCCCGTGCATTTGGTGTCCTGCGGACACCCGTTCCCTTCGCGCATGTGTTCCCGACATCATTCTGTGACCGCACCCAGGCTGAGAGCGTGTCCTGATTTGCGGACACTGTCCGGTTCCCCGACATTTTAAAATAACTTTTTCAGACAATCCAAAATATTTTACAGTAAAAATACACCATTGCACATGTCCCAGACAATGACCCTGGCTTTCCACTTTTTGGAACTTTTTGAACCTTTTTTGGGTGTTTGATCTGTCCGCGAAGTGCACCCCTATAAATGGCCACAACCCAGAGCTGATCTTCATTGTGCTTCTAGCTATTGCAGATTGACTTTTGCTGCCTTTGCTGCTCTTGTTGAGATTATCTCATCAACCCTGATGGCATCCATGGCTGCTGTTGCTACATCTGCCTCACCACCACCCCCAACCCCTCCACCACCACCACCTCCCCAAGGGCCTGCAGAGGGGAACAGGTGTGAGGATGTAGAGGACGTGGATGAAGAGGATGAGGTAGAGGAACTCCCTACTACCAGCACTCGCGGGGAGTCTTGGGTGTGGCGGTTGGTTACCGTTCATCCAGAAGACTTGCTACCTATCTAACTTAGCCCCACCCTACATCTTCCTCTCTCCACCTGCCCTTTCTTATCCCGTTGGCTGGTGTCCCTTCATTACCCTCCTTTCCCCTCCTCTCCTAGTGTGTTGTGTGTAAAAAAAAACAAAAAATATAAAAGAACAAAAATAACAAAAATGCTCTTTTCAGAGCCGCCTTTCACAGTTTAAAAATAGAAGTGGCAACAGTGCAGGGCCCTGTGCATTTTTGGGAAGTTCGTGGACAATTCTAGGACATATAAAGCTTTAGGGTGCTGCTCTAGAAAAACCAATGCACTTTTCTCTGGGACGAAGTGGTGGCTCTGAAAAGAGCCTTTTGGTGGTATTTGTGTGTGTTTGAAAAACTTGAAATCGTCAACATCGGCTGCAAAATAGATGACTGTAATTCCAAAAAAGGTTGCAATGCATTTTGTACATTTCTCAAAAAAATCTGATTGCCAGCATAAGTATGATGGACTCCATCTCTGCGAAATATGTATGTGCTACGAAACATAATATTTTCATTGTGAAAAGAGGACATGCCAACATCTCTTAGAAAGGCACAAAAACCCTTATTGACATTACGCCTCGCTTTCTCCATTTGTGGAGCAAATGAAGAAGAACGCAGCCACATTTATCTTTGTGCAATACGAGAAAAAATTACTTGGGAATTTCTAAACATGTCCATGACCTTCCCAAGTCCTTCTTTCATTGCAAATTGCAAAGAAATTCCAGACACATGTCCTAAACTGTTCCCTCCACAATGAATTATAATTATGTCTGGATGATGCTCTGTCTCTAAAGTAGCACAGAGATGTACCAAGTCCAGCCACTTCATTCCACGCACTCCATGCCAGTGCACTTCCACATGAGGGAATCCAAGATTTGCAGCTACTCCACAGCGTTCTGCATGCACCTCCAACCAATGTATCCATGAGTCTCCCAAAATCCAGATAATCTGTTTTCGGAAACACACAGTCGTGGCTATCTGTCCTTCTCTCAGGAAAAAGATGTTCTGACAAACTCTCTCCTTACACAACACACCCACTAAACTTTACTGACCAATCCTTTGCTCTGCTCATTCTCATTTGCATGCCTCTCCACCCCAAAATCCCTGTATGTAATACGCACTGTCTGCGGACTACCGCCATATCGAAAATCTGAGTGTGGTGAATGTAAATTTAAATTGTGTGCCCCATTTACCCTTTGAGGTTGGCTCTGAAAAGAGCCGTTTTTTGGGGGTTTTTTGCAGATGCTTGATAGACACCTGTTATTTTGTATTTTTTGGGGTTTTATTCTTCTTACTTTACTACTAAAATCTTCACATAACCTTCTCCAAGGCAACCCTTATATTCCAAAAGCATTTCCCAAAAAAGATAAGGAAATGCCATCTTCTTTAAAATAAACAGCATTACTGGAATCAATATTCTCATTATTACAGAAAAGAATTCCAGCTCTAATTATGAAAGCACACATGCCTCGGTTGATTGCACACCTACCAATGTTTTGCTGAGGACAAAAAACAGAACTATGGTCCCATATTGCCCTAGGTAGTAATCCAGAAAAAATTACTTTGGCATTTGGAAGGATGTTCATTACTGCTTGAACCAAGTGTTCCAAATCTGCCAACAAAATAGGGACACTGACATAGCCCAAATGGAAAGCACCATAGTGCAAAACTACCAGATGGGGACTGTTCATCCTGCCCATATCTTCACAAACTTGTACAATTCCATGTACATTGCAATCAGGCACAGTGCTCCACACCACCCCCACTCCTTTAACATCGAAATTGTGTGCCACATGTCTGCATTGAGCATACTGCTGTAAAGCATGCACAAACATATCTCCAAGCACCAACAACCTGACTTTCTCCACCTCTGCCATCTTCACTACACACAGTCTCTTTGAACACAAATCCACAATCTCAACATCTGATTGGCTGATTCCTACAGTCCCCTTTCCATGCAGGATTTGCTGGAAAACCTCAGATGTGGCATTCCCCATCCGCGGACAGCTGTGGTGTCCGCGAAGCACGTAACTCTTAGCCAGCACTTCTACTCTTTCCACGTCACTCTCGG
Organism: Ambystoma mexicanum; assembly: GCF_040938575.1. Classification (NCBI taxonomy): domain Eukaryota; kingdom Metazoa; phylum Chordata; class Amphibia; order Caudata; family Ambystomatidae; genus Ambystoma; species Ambystoma mexicanum. Next base: position 1,403,250,616 of record NC_090933.1, read on the forward strand.
TGTCATTCCCTCATTGGATACAGCTAATCAGTCACACAACCATCCACCAATCACATCCAAGACCTCTACATCTAACTCCATCATCAGAGTTCCGCACTTCAAATGTACTGTTGATCACTCTGAGTACAAGTCTCATATCATTGGAAAGCACCTACTACAAAAACTACTCTACAAGTCTCCAAGATTTCTACTTATAGCTGCATTCATATCCACATGCATGAATACAAACTACAGGTATGCATATTTTATTCACAGTACATGTACAACTCTTATGAATGCATATAAACAGAGTAATGCCATTAAACCTGCATAACCTATAAAATGAACTTATTACAATTTTGCCCATCTACTATAATCAACTGTCACTTCCAAACCTGTCTGCTATCTACAACACATCTTTAAAAAACCAAGTGAATTTCATACACTTAAAATTCTACTCATTTGCAAACCATGTTGAACTAACATATTGTAAATAAAATATAAAGGCTGCACATAGTCAAATGAAATGCATGCATATACTATGTTCAGATATCAAACAAGAATGCTAATACAAAAACATAAAAATCAACGTCTAAATTAACATCAGTGCTATAAACACACAAAATTACTAACTTCTTTCTTCTACAATTGCAGTGAACACCACTCTCCTGAAAATCAGCAGCATCTGAACTACAAACAACATATCCGAGGAAACCTGCTCATTCCACAAAAAATAGTAAGTACAATACTACCTTGATATTCTTACTGTTACTCAAACACACTATGTGGTACATTCATGTAATTTGTGCACCAAAGAAATGGAGATTTCTGAACCATTCTGCCCACAAATCCCCATTTATTAAACAGGGATTAGCAGGCAGAATAGCACACAAATCCCTGTTTTCTGAAACACAAATAACATAACTCAAATCCTAGAATGTTAGCATTACAAAACAAAGAACTGTTTTAGTTTTATACCATTAGATCTACTATTAGTGCTTCTCCTCACCACTAGCTCAGTTTCTACTGTCATCTGAACCGCAGTATAGTAACACACAAATAGAAGAATAGCCTTCCCAACTAATTGTAGCTGCCCAATGCACAATCACACACCACCACATTACCATCATACTCAGACACTCATGCACACAGCACACATACATTGCAGAACGGCCCTACCCATACCTTCTTTTTTTTTCAACAGACCCCAAAGAATGGCTACCAAAAAGCGAGTCAGTAGAAAGCAATGCAGAAATAGGGCAAATGAAAATAAAAGTGTCCAAAATAGGCATCCATCTCTAGCAGAGTTTGTACAAAAAGTTCAAACAAAAGAGCTAATACAGTCATTTAGCGAAACAAAACAAGCTTCCAGTACAGCAACTTTGCCTCCTCTATCAAAATTTAAAACAAAACAGAAAATGATTAACAAGAATTCAGCTACCACTACTGCTAAAACTGCTCCTATACATCTTGATATACTAGCAAGTAACCATACCAAAAAAGTGATTTTAGCAAAAATGTTCTGCCACAGAGTCCTTCAGAATCTTATAAAAACAGGAGACAAATCATGTACAACCCTTAAAACCTTCCGTAGAAAATTAATCTTAGAAGCTTTGATAGACAGTGCAATCCTTCTCAAAAGAAAGCTATTTATTTTAGTGTTAAACAGAATGAAACCACTAACAAAACTACTACTAAATTACAAAAAAGGCTTCTCAATAAACGGAATGTCAACAAAAATTACTTCTTAAATATCTGTGGAGGTGAATGGAGTCACACCACAAGCACAGAACGGTATTTTAATGAAGAAGCATACAAACAAAACCAAACAAACACAATTGCCATACATAGCAGTGGACGAGGTTATGAAAAACCTAATAATACCATAATGCAACAAGAAATACTGTTTACAAAAATATCCCCAGAAAACTCAGAATTACCTCTCCATTCGACTGAACCAGAACGTCCAGTATACAACGTCCAGTATACAAATGGCCATGCATGTCAATGTGTAACATTCCCAAAAAATCTTTCAAATCTTTACGACCATTATACAATTCATACATTACACTCTAATGACACCATTGATGATGCACAAGAAACGTACCAAATGCGAAAAACCAAAGGATCACCAATAAGCATATGGGAAAAAAGTATAGAAGCACTTGCTTTTCCTCTACTCTTTCCTACTGGCAAAGGAGGAACGAACGATGATAGACCTATTCAGATGACAGCATCAGAATACCGCTCATTACGAATGTATTCTGAAGATCCCAGATTTAGACAAAATGTGGAATACATATTCCACTTACTCTTTGAAAGTGAACAAGCAACTCTATGTTACGGAGTTGCACACACATTGAAATCAGGAACCCACTTTCAAAATATGTCGGCTACGCAATAAATACAAAAAGTGCAAGAAAAAGATGAGGTTTTACAATCAAGCATTACAAATCTGCCAGTAAACATGCGTGGTACGAAAGATTACTGGTTCTGACATCACGGAGATGTACGTTGTATGATAAGATACCTTGGCCCACCCACTTGGTTTGTTACATTAAGTTGTGCACAAAATGCATGGGAAGATTTACATGATTTCCTACGCATATCAAACAAAAACAAAACAAACATAGATATACTAACACCTGAGGTACTTTGCTCTCTAGATCCTGTTAATGTTCCAAGATATTTCCATCACCTTTTCATTGCTATGCTACACTTTATTTGTAATAAAACTGTTCCTCCCCTCTGAGAAGTGCAAAACTTCTTTTGGAGAAAAGAATACCAAGCCAGAGGAGCACCACATATCCACATGCTTTTATGGATTAAAGATGCTCCTAAATTTGGTCAAGACAGTGATGCCACTGTTTTACAGTTTAGCGAAAAATATGTCACTTGTGAAATTCCATCGAAAGCAACAAATAGTGATCTTCATGCACAAATTGTACAATTTCAAAGACACAAATGTGGCAAATATTGTCGTCGCAAAAACAAAGGGAAATACTACATCAAATGCCGCTTTGGTTTCCCTAGACCAGTTACAGAAACAGGTGAAGTGAACAATTTCATGTCTTCAGATAGACATAGTGTTAAAGGTAAATCACCTAAGAACACATATTACATAAAAAGAACAGAAGAAGCAAAATATATCAATGATTACAATGCAATCATTGCCCTCTTATGGAATGCAAATATAGATGTGCAGTGCATTGCAGACAATTCCACTGCAGTTGCATGATATGTTAGAGCCTACTTAACAAAAGGCGAAAAAACAGAGCTTCAAGACCTCTGGAATGACCTATCATCGGACAAAACACTATCTCAGAAATTGTACAGCTTAGGCATAAACATGCTCTTTCATAGAGAATGTGGCTCCTATGAAGCTGCAGATAGTTTAACCAGTACTGCTTTGTATGGAAAATCAGAAAATATAGTATGGCTAAGTCTTGGTCCTGCTAAATCTAGAAAAAGAGTTCTCAAATCATACGACAACTTAGAAACAATACCCAAAAATTATCCCAACAGCCAAGACATTTTGAAAAACAATTTACTAGACACATACTACCAAAACAGGAGTACCACTTTGGAATCCATGTGTCTATACCACATAGCCCAAAACTTCACATACAAAGTATAAAACCCGATGAAAAAAAAAGAACTATATTACATGTCTGTGCTACAACTTTTTAAACCATGGAGAAAAGAAGAAGAGATACTAGAAAACTATGACTCCTATGAAGACGCTTTCAAAGCAAATAAAAGCACTATCACCGAGGTAAACTTTACACAGTACAAAACAATGTTGCACAATGAACAGCAACACGAAGAAGAACTCCAGGCCCAACTAGATAAGGACACTCCCGACAGTAGTCAACCTTCTGTAAAAGGAAGCCAAGAACCACTGGGACAGCCACTAATAGCAAATGAAGCAGAATTAGCTATGACAGAAGTAAAGAACACCATGTGTCACTATGAAGAAGATACAGAAGACTTAACTGTACTACAATCAAAATTGAACAAAGAGCAGTGTACCTTTTTTCAAGAAGTAACAAAACAAATTGCACATGGTGTACAACATGAAAATAAAGAATGTACCTGCCAAAATTACAAACCTATAGCACTATACGTCAGTGGTGAAGCTGGTTCAGGCAAAACAATCTTAATCAAAATTATCAGCAAGTTCCTTCAACAATTGACAAACAACAAACTGTCAGCTGTTGTAACTGCCCCCACAGGTTTAGCTGCCTACAACATAGGCGGTGTCACTTTACACCGATTACTACTCCTTCCAGTAGAACACCAAAACAAATTAGAATATTACAAACTTTCTACAGAAGCTGCAATGGAACTACGCAGAATGTTAAAACAAATGAAAATGCTACTAATAGATGAAGTGAGCATGGTCTCCAACCTAATGTTGGCTTTGATTCACCTCAGATTGCAAGAAGTACTTAAAACAAACTTCGAAGAGCTCCTTGGAGGAAAACCCATTATTGTTTTCGGAGATCCTCTTCAATTGACACCAGTGAAAGGTGAACCTATTTTTAAAACCTTAGGACACAAACTCTGCCGTAAAACTGTTGGCAGCATAGGAAATGTCAACCTTTGGCAACATTTCCAATACAAAGAATTAACAGAAAACATGCACCAATCTGCAGACTTCACTTACGCCAACATTTTAAAAAGTATTAGAGTTGGTGTACTATCTCAAGAAGCACAAGCAATATTAAAAACCCAGCACATCCATGCACTTTATGGCCATAACTCATGTGCTACTCATGTCATGGAACAATTAGCACACACAAATGTCAATTGTATGTCCTTAATGCCAACTCTTGCAAGCTGTTGCAAATTCAATGAAACAATGTTGAAAAAAGAAATGCAACCAATAATTGAACTTTGCTCCACAGACAAAATGGACGTACATGGTATGACACTACCCATGTGTCAACAATCCACAACAAGACTAAATACCTTAGATAATTCTATCTCCAACCAGCTGGTTTGGAGAAAATATTCAAATTATCCTTAAACTGTAGAGTAATGCTTAAACGTAACCTTGACATGGAGCAAGGACTAGTTAATGGAGCACTGGGTACAGTTGTTGGCTTTCAAACATACCCACGTGACAACAACATTCAGTTTGTCAATATTCTCTTTGACAAACTTTCAGAAGTAAAAAGGATAGGGTGCTCAACAGCTCGATTCCTTCTTTTCAAAGACATGTATGTACGCAGAGAACAATTTTCTCTAACTCTAGCATACGCAGTCAGGATTCACAAATCACAAGGTCTTACCCTAGATAAAGCATTGATAGATATTGGGAACACAGTCTTTAAAGAAGGCATGAGCTACAAAGCACTATCACGCTTACGTACACTTGACAGTCTATTTCCAATCAACTTTGATGCAAGTAAAGTAAACGCTGATATTCCTTGCATTTTAGAATATAATAGACTACGTTCACTATACACCCCATCTAAAAACATATCCTGTTCCACAAAAAGGAAAATGTTGTAAAAGAAAACTAATTAAACCAGAAATGCAACAGGATCTCACTGCAAATCCTCCAAAGAGAGTAAAAGAAACTAATACTTCATCAATTACCACAACCAAAGAAGAATCTATTACTCAAAGTAACTCAGGTACTTCTTCAAAGAAGCAACACACACTCCGAAAAAATGACTTGAAATGAAATTAAATGATATTTTATTTATATCGCGCTCGTACACAAGTGTTTCAGAGCGCGACCAGGCAGAAAGGGAGGGGAACAAAGAAAAAACAGAAAACAGCGATCTTACTAGGCCCATTGACATTTAAGAAAGCGCAAGTGCAAGGGAAAGGAACATGGGGGAGAAGTGCAGGGGGTGGGGGGAGTGGAAAGTGCGAAGTAGAGGAGAGGAAACATAAATAAATATTAAATAGAATAAATAATAAATAAGGGCTTTAACTATCTTAACACAGAACTATCTGGTCCATTCAAATTTTCAAATATAACTGGTGTAAATTGCTACGCAAATGTAGCAATCAATATTCTATTTCAATTGCCACCAATTGTTGACAACATTTACTTACACAGTACAGACCAATTGTGTTTGCAAATGTTAGTCCTTCATAGAAATGCAACCAACAATCCTGACAACACATATAGAGTTCATGGAATAAAACAAGAATTGGACTACTGTGCTGGAATGGTGAAATTCACTATAAACTCGCAAGAAGATCCACAAGAATTTCGAATGTACTTACTACAAGTACTGGAAAACAAAAACATACCTATTAATGAAATCTTCCAGATTTCATACATATGGAAACATACATGCACTCTCTGTAACAATGTGGCACAGGAACAAATCCCTAATGAGCGCTTCGTGTATGTATCCATACCTAATTGTAAATCCGTTCCATTTCAGCAACTTGTACAAAATGCAAACCATCGTAGATTATGTACTACCTGTAATTCAGATAATCGCTGCACCTTACTAATACAAACACATAATACTAATGCTTCTACATAGTAAATACATAATACTAATGCTTCTACGTTACAATGCTGATGGTACCAAAAACAACTGCAAGCTGACTGGATTCACACATGGTCAAGTATCACTTGGTAAGAAAACCTTCACAACAATAGGTATAATCTACCATGCAGGAGCCACAACCAATGCAGGTCACTACACTGCATATATAAAAAAGGGTTTATAGTCAAAAAGTCGAAAACATAATGTCGAATAGCAAAAATGTCGAAAAAAAAATGTCGAATGTAAAAAAGTCGAAAACACATACATATAATAGGAAAAGTCATAATTTCGAAAAAAAAATGTCGAAAAAAAAATCGAAAACCCAAAACACTTTTTTTTTTACCCAGATAGTAACATTTATTATGGGGGGGGTCCCCCCCAAACCCCCATCCCAAACCCCTACCCCAACCCCCCCTCCTCCCCATCCCCCCCAGCCCCCAGAGATATACCTTTAATTATTTAAAAAAAATCTTTAATATAATATTAAATAATTAATTAATTATTAAAAAAAACATCCCAAACCCCTATCCCCATCCTCCCCATCACCCCCACCCCCCATGGAAATACCTTTAATTATTTTTTAAAAAAAGTTTAATAAAATATTTATTATTTACACATAAAATCGAAAAAAATCGAAAAAAGTCGACATTTTTGTTTTTCGACATTTTTGTTTTTCGACTAAATATTTTCGACATTTTTACTTTCGAAAATATTGTATTCGACATTATGACTGGATACCATAAAAAAGAAATGTGGATGGTTTGAATGTAATGATAGTAGCAGAGATTACCAGCAAATCTTACAAACGCATATTTAATCTTCTTAAAACCAAAATGTAATAACTAATCTGTACTTAAACATTAACAAAACTTCAATTAGAAAACTATACACAGTTAGAATACGCCAACAGGTATCTAACTGCTCCAAGATTTTTCAACAACCAAACAGATAAATCAATACCACTAAATTATAACAAGAAATAAACAGTTAAAATACGCCAGGTATCTAACTGCCCCAAGATTCTGCAACAACCAAACAGATAAATCAATGCCACTAAATTATAAGAAGAAATAAAGAGTTAAAATACACCAACATATATCTAACTGCTCCAAAAATCTGCAACAACCCAACAGATTGATCAGCAACTTGAGAATATAAATAAAAAACTATAACCAGTTAAAATTCAACAACAGGTATTCAGCAATCTGCAACAAGCCAACAGATAGAACAATAGCCAGAAACAACAAGTGAACACTGAAAACAAACAAACAAATATACTGTAGTATAACAAAAAAAGGTTTTTTCAATCCAACATGGATTTTTTCCCACAGACCCAATGATTTAAAAAACAAACATAGAAACTGACCAAATTGCACAGTACACTGGTTTGTAACCTACTAAATATGAGGGTCGAAAAGAAACTGAAATGTCTATTTTGCAATGTAATAAGTCTTTATAAAATACCTACACTAACATGATCTTTTCTTTTATAATAGAAATTGAAAACGAATATCTGCTCCAGTTAGCCAACTCATGAAAAAAATATATCCAATCACAAAAAATCAAACAGTAAGTATATTCTAATAGAACGCATAAATACTGCTGCATAACAGAACCATTGAAGCAAACATCTAACCATACACCACAATACAAAATTTTTACTTCCATGGATATGTTATATTGCAGTGCTTGTTACCAAACTCTACAACCTTAATGACATGACATAGCCAAAACTTCACATACAAACTATACAAATCAAACAGTACACAAACTCTAGGTTTGCAAATATTTGATAGATATTCAATTCTATGGGTGTGATCTGCCATGCACCCAAGACTCTAGGCCCTGGCCACAACCACCGCAGCATATCACACCCATAGATCACACCCATGGAATCAAACATTTTAACTATGCCATATGGGTATTTTCCATGTCCTCAGACACCGCGCGTGTCCTTAGAACAGTTTCAGCTTGCTTGCCGACAGCACAGATGGGAATAGTGTCCTTAGGACACCCCTCATTTTGACTTATTACGGACATCCCGGACAGCGCGGCTGTCCGTCGGCATGGCAAACACATTAGGGGCACCTGCCACCTAACCAAATAGTATTTGACCCATCTCTTACTCCCCAAACCTCCCCAAGCACTCTAGCACACCAAAACACTCCCCAAAATTGCATTTTGCCTCTGTTCGCCGCCACGCATCGGAACAATCTGACGCACTTCACGCTCTTCACCATCCAATCAGCGAACACGTCACATGTCCGCAGACATGCCGCGAGCCGATCAGCCAATCGGTTTCTTGTCCGCGGAGGATATATATATCACTATGTTAGTGATATCTAATTATTGATAATTAGATATCACTAATTTTTTGAGACTTACTATTTGATCGTTTTAAAATAAACTACTGGACGGATATTCACCAGATTTAGAAAAGCATGCTTTCGGAACCAAGCCGCTACTCCTGCCGCAAATTTGGTGAAAATCCGTCCAGCGGTTTGGGCTGTAGGCCTGCGCAAAGTTTTTTCGCCATTCAGTCTATGGGAAAAAAATAAATTTTGGGACACCCCCCCTAGACCAAACCTCGCCACACTTTGCAAAAAAAAAAGTTTGCTGAGGATTCGTCCAGGGAGAGCGAAGTTATAAGCCACCCAAAAAGTGCTCTTCCTATGGGATTAGCAATTTAACCATAACTACAGAGCCACTACCGTGGCTGTGTAATATATATATATTTATGTATTTATATATATGTATATATATATACATATATATATGTAAAGAAAAAGAGGAGAGGGGAGGGACCGCACTCTCCGTGCACCCAACAAAGTTTGAAAAAGTTCCAACAAAGTTTCCAAAAAAAGGGAAAGCGCAGCTCACACAAGGTAGAAAAAAAGGTAAATATTTAATACATTCTTAGCTGTACAAAATGCACAGAACAAAAGGCTGGGGAAACAGCATAAACAAACAGAGGCAGGACGCCTGTGGGCACGGCCCGCTTACAAATACATATATATATATTCACAAAAAAAAAACTTTGTTAAGGGGATGTTATGGTTAAGTTGCACTACTAAAAACCTGTGAAATTCACACAAAAAAACTTTATAAACGTGACATTATGGTTCGCAGTAAAACCGAAAAACTGCTGAAATTCGCCAGTTATGGTAGCCTAAGCAACCATAACTGCCCGCAGCACTCTGCACTACTTCATTTTTCTTATATGTGTGTGTACTTTTTTTGGTATGAGGGGCAGAAAAAATAATTTCTTTCTGTTGTTTTGACACAGAAATGTGCAGTACTTTGGAGTGGCTGGAGGAGAATTTTCCGCATGGGGAAATGTCCGAAGATAGCGATAATAATGGTACACAGTGCTCTGCATAACCAAAGTAATGGTCAGTATTTTATGGGCATTTGATATATATATATATTTATTTTTAACAGACCATGAAGAAAAAGAAGAAATGCCAACAAACAACACAGAGGAAGACAGGCTGAAAAGGATAGAACTGAAAATGGACACACTAAATGACAATTTTAACAGTTTAAGGCAATTTGTGGAGGAATTTGTGAGAGTAAAAATATGTTATCACTTTCCCACCTGTACCTGCCCCCCTTCTCCATTTCCTAGTGAACCATCCCCAAACCTTCAAGAAGAAAATAGACGTTTTGATGAAACATCCATCCCTTCTTTCCCTCAAAAATCATCTCCTCACAATCAGCCCGTGTTGAACCCTAATTCTCCTATATTTGTGTCAGTATCTGCTTCCCCCTGTCTTTCTGTTGATTGAAGTATGTGTGTGTTTTTAGAAAGTTTTGTATATTTGTTGTAGTCGAAGGATTTGAGGAACATTTTTTTTTAAAAGACTTCAAATGTTTGCGAACAGCGCGCCTGTTCGAGCTAGCCGTAAGCAATAGAATATGGATGTTCTAACGGCAATACACCTACCCGTAACAATGCCAACCAAGATGGAACTGATCTTAGAACGTACCATCTGTACAAGTTGTGTGTAAATGAACAGAATGGGGCATCCTAAGGACATTATACATCTCTGTACCACTCACAAACAAGATAAAACATGTTCCTAGAACACACAAGTTGTCTGGGATGTCTGTAAATGAGCAAAATGGGAGTGTCCTAAGGACACTATACCTGTCTGTATAGTCCGCAGCAGAGATGGAACCGTCTGTAGAACAGGCGCAGTGGCCGGCATATTCGTAGTCAAACAAAATGGAGGTGTCCTAAGGACACTGGACCTGTCCGTACAGTCATCAGATCATGTACGTACATGCGCAGTACACCCATAAGTACTGCGAACATCGCGCCTGTCCCTAACTGTCCGTCTCACTTGTGTCGCACTTTTAATTAGTTTCAGGACCCGAACACTGTCCATAGAACACTTGCTCGCATACGCACGTTTTTTAGTCTGCATTTGCTATCCAGCGGGCATGCATTTCCCTCGCGGATGTGTTCAGGATGTCATCATGTGACAGCACCCATGCTGAGCGTGTTGACTAATCTGCGCAGTTTGTCTGCCTCCACAACATTACAAAAGAACTTATACATACATGGGAAATTATTTTACAGTATAAAATCACCATTTCACATGTCCCATACAATAGCTCTACCTGTGAACGTGTCGTTTAGAATTTTTGCAGCGCTTTTGAGTGATCAATATGGTCAGGAGGCCACACCCCCGAGCTCATCTTCATTGTGCTTCAGGCTATAGCAGATTGAGTTGTGCTGCCTTTACTGCTGTAGTGACCATTAGGCAACTAATCCTTATGGAATCCATGGCTACTGTTGCTTCATTAGCCCCAGTACCATCCCCAAACCCTCCACCGCCACCACCTCCCCAAGGGCCTGCAGAGGGATATACGGGTGAGAATGTAGAGATCGAGGAAGAAGAGGAAGAAGAGAATGAGGTGGAGGAACTCCGCACTACAAACACTTGCCGGGAGTCGTGGGTGTGGCGGTTGTTTTCCGTTTTTGGGAACGTACCGAAAGCACGTGCGAACCTGGTCAAGTGTAACCAGTGTCAGTTGGTGCTGAGTCGCGGGAGACCTGGTGCGTACAGCTTTGGTGCGACAACCATGAAGCGACACCTAACTTCGTTCCGCAGTGCGGACATTTGCAAGGTGGTGCCATGCGAAGAACGTAGTAGATTGAATTCCTTCACAGCATCCTCTGTGTCCGATCATCTCACCACAAGAGACACTCCTTTGGGGGAGCGCATCCCTCCAGCTGCCTCACAAGCCATTCGCGATGCTAGTGACCCTTACCTTTCAAGGGTCACAATATTGTGTGCGTACTGTGACGCAGTACTCTGCAGGGGGCAGAGTCTTCGATGTGCTTTTGAGGCTACGGTCACGGAGCACCAGAAGAACTGCTCCCTACCTAAGTGAAGCCCACCCTATATCTTTCTCTCTCCACCTGCCCCTTCTAATCCCCGTGGTTGGTGTCCCTCCCTTATCCTCCTTTACCCTCCTCTCCTAGTGTGTCGTGTCCTCAAAAGTAGTAAAGTGGAAAATAACAAATTACAAAAAAGGCTCTTTTCAGAGCCATCTTTCTCAGTTTAACAATAGAACTATCAAGTGACCATTGTAGGCCCCGCACATTTTTGGAAAAGTCTGCGGACAGTCGTAGGACACACAAAAATGGAGGGTGCAAGCGTAGCAAAACCAATGGGCTTTACGCTGGGAGTAAGTGGTGGCTCTGAAAAGAGCCTTTCGGTGGGGTTGTGTGTGCTTCAAAAACTGTAGGTTGGAAAAAACGGATTGCCAAATACGTGACTATGATTCCAAAAAAAGTCGCAATGCATTTTGTACATTGCGAAGAAAAATCTGATTGCCAGCATGTGTGAGATGGACTCCATCTCTGCGAAAAATGAAAGAGCTGCGAAACAAAATGTTTCATTGTGGAATGAGGACATGCCAACATCTCTTAGAAAGGCACAAACAGCCTTATTCAAATTGCGCCTCGCTTTCTCCATTTGTGGACCAAATGCAGAAGAACGCAGCCATATTTGTCTTTGTGCAATACGGGAAAAAACTATTTGGCAATTTGGAAACATGTCCATGACCTTCGCAAGTCCTTCCTTCATTGCAAATTGCAAAGAAATTCCAGAGACATGGCCTAAACTGTTTCCTCCGCAATGAATGATAAGTATATCAGGATGATGCTCTGTCTGTAAAGTTGCACAGAGAGGTACCAAGTCCAGCCACCTCATTCCATGCCAGTGCACTTGCACATGAGGAAATCCAAGATCTGCACATAGACTGCAAATTTCTGCATACACCTTCAACCAATGTATCCATGAGTCTCCAAAAATCTAGATAATCTGTTTTCGAGCACACGGAGCCATGGCTGTCTGGTTTCCTGTCAGTGAAAAGACGTTATCACTAAATTTCTCCGTACAGAACACACCCACTGAACTTTACTGACCAATCCCTACCTTCGCACATTCTCATCTGCATGCCTCTCCACCCCAGAATCCCTGTTGGTAATACACGCCGCCTGCAAACTATCGCCATGTTCGCGGACACGTACAGGATCAGAGCGTGATGACTGTACATTTAAATATTATTCCCCTTTTCCCCTTTAAGGTGGGCTCTGAAAAGAGCCGTTTTATGTTTTGGGCAGAGGCCTTACAGACACCTGTTATTTTGTTTTTTTAAAAGATTTGTTGTTCTTGCTTTACTCCTACAACCATTTCAGAACCTTCTCCAAAGCAAGCCTTACATTCCAAAAGAACATGGCATTTCCCAAAGAAGATAACGCAACACCATCTGCTTCAAAATAAGCCGCATTACTGGGAACAATGTTCTCGTGGCTGCAGAAAAACATACTAGCTCGTAACATAAAAGCACGCATGCCACGATTGATGTTACACCTCCCAATACTTTGATCTGGACAGAAAACAGAACTGTTGTTCCATTTTCCTCTAGGGAGTAACCCAGAAAAAATGTATTTTGCAGTGGAAAGATGTTCATGACTGCTTCAACCAACTGTTCCAAATCTTCCAACAAAGTACGTGAACTCACGTAGCCCAAATGGCAAGCACCGTAGTGCAAAAGTACCACATGAGGAGTGGTCATCATATGCATCTCGGTGCAAACTTGGAGAATTGCTGCAACATTGCGATCAGTCTCAGCGCTCTACACCACCTCCACTCCTCTCACATCGAAATGGTGTGCCACATGCCTACTTTTGGCATAGTGCTGTAAACCATGGACAAAAATATCTCCAAGGACCAAAACTCTGACCCTCTGCACCTCTGCCATCTTCAGTATATGCACCGCCTTTGGACACAAAAGAGCAATGTGAACATCTGATTGGCTGATGCCTACGGTCCCCTTTCCATGCTGGATTTGCTGTAGAAACCCATATGTGACACACCCTACCTGCGGACAAGCGTTGTCTACGTGCGGCACGTAACTCTTAGCCAGTCCTTCTACCCTTTCCACGTCACTCGCAAATCCATTCCCTCATTGGACACAGCTAAACACTCACACAACCATCCACCAATCACATTCAACATCCCTAAATCTAACTCCGTCATCAAAATTTCACACTTCAAATGTACTATTGATCACTCTGAATACAAGTCGAATATCATTGCAAAGCACCTACTTCAAAAACTACTGTGTAAGTGTCGTGGATTTCTACGTACAGCTCCATGCATGCGCACATGCATGCGTATAAAGTATAGGTATGCATATTTTAATCAGAGAACATGTGCAACCCTTATGATTTCATTTAAACAAATTAATGCCACTAAATCTGCATGGCCAATACATACCAACGCTCCCCCTTTAAGTGCAAGATGTCCGATTTTTCATTGACAAACCGCACTCCTTATTGTCTCACGCATAACCTATACATCCATTAAAACCCTCCCTATTTAGCGCGACATTCAATTTTCCATTAGAAAATGGCACAATTTTTTACTATGTACCGCCTACATAACTGCTACTTACAATGCGATCGTATGAGAAAAACAAAACGCACCCTATTGCTGTGTTGACATCTCCCTCTGAGGGTCTCCTGATTTTTCGAAATCGTACTTATAATATGAAAGTACAGACATTTTTCCCATCTACTATAATGACCTATCGCTTACAAACCTCTCTGCTATAGATAACACAGCTTAAAAGAAACAAGGCATTTTCATAACCTAACAATTGTACTCATTTCTGAAGCATGTGCAACTAACAAACTGCAAGTAACATACAAAGGCAGCACACAGTGAAGTGAAATACACACATGCACTGTGTTGAAATATGAAAGGAGAATACTCCGGCGAAAGTTATAGTAAGTTAGAAATTAACGTGTATAGTAACATCACTGCTTTAAACACACAAAGTTACTAACTTCTTCTTTTTACAATCGCAGTGAAGACTACTCTCCTGAAAATCAACAGCATCTACACTGCAAACGACATATCCGAAGAAACCTGGTCATTCGGCAAAATAAAGTAAGTACAGTACTACCTTTATATTCTAACTATTCCTCAAACAGACTGTGTGGGTTATGTATTTAATTTCTGCACCAAAGCAAACAGTGAAACCCCCCGCAACCTCCCACCCAACCCAAACCCCCAAAACCCCTTATATATGTATATATATATATATATATATATGGAAGTAAAACGGATATTCCGTAGACACTGGAGGATTTTGCTGACAGACAAAGATCTGGCAGCAAATTTGAAAAGAAATCCAGAAATTAGCTATAGACGAAATCGCTCTCTGAAGGATAACCTGGTACATAGCTTTATGGAAGATGGAAGATGATGGGCTGCCAAAGAAAGAAACATGGCTTCAAACAACGCAACCAGGCTTCCGAAAATGCACTAGATGCAGCATTTGCAAGTACGCTAGAAACTGCGTATCTTATAAACACCCGGTATTAGGAAATACAATCAAAATACAGGAGAAGATCACATGCGAATCAGAGTTTGTGGTGTATGTGCTAGCATGCGCATGCAACAAATGGTACATTGGAAGTACAAAATGCAAATTGAAAGTTCGGATTCAGCAACATGTGCGGGCAATCCAACATCAAGATCCAAATTATCCCATGGCCAAACATTTTAGTGACTGTCATGAGGCTAAGTTGGACAGTTTCCATTTCTTCGGGATACATCACATTAAAATCAATCCCAGAGACGGCAACAGAGAAAAAAAACTTACGACAAAAGGAAACATGCTGCATTATAGATTACGAAAGTAAAATACCAAAAGGACATAATACAGACGAGGAGCTATATACATTCCTGGGTTGATATATATTTCTGCTCTGGTGTGCAACCACGGTGGTAAACCATAACATATGTGTTCTCAATTCTGCAACAACTCCCGTCAGCACTAAGATAACTTAGATGGTGTTAATACGAAAGGTTTGCTGGCTAAATAATGGCCTGTCAAATTCCTGTTTCAGTCATTGGTGACCCCTTTTGTCGGCTGCCACTTCCTTGTCTCTATCTTCCTTCTCCTTTCCCCTCTCCCCCCTCCATGATACTGATACGATGATGAATACTGTGTACAATCTTTTAATCACTTCGGTTTTGATAGGTTTGGTGATTCCCAGTCACAATTAATTTTTGTAGGGGTTTTTATTGAATGTGACATGTATGTATGTGGATTTGAATTTAACGACCAACGGGTTTGAAATATATACCCCTTAAGGACTCTACATATCTTGGATTAACATCAGAGGCATTTGCACTTTACTTTAGACGGCTCGTTCATATAGCACCTTACATGCTGCTGCTAGCACATTGCACTTTAACCAGCTAATTTTGGTCATATAGCATTTGTCATATAGCATTTTACATGTTGCTGCTAGCATATTGCACTTTAAACCAGCGAATTCTACACCATAGGAGCATGTATGTTGGAGGTCATCTGAGGTTTGGATCAAATATATCGACACAGATACGAGGTATATGCATTATAACTGATTACCTCGCACCCAAGCGACCAGCACTATGCATTTTAGTTGTATTCATTTATTGTGAAATATATCTTAAATTGTTGATTGTACAATATATTGATTGAGAACATACTAACGTTCTGAGCACTATGCACTTTACAGATATACTGCGCTGATTATCTATTACAGTTTGCAAACGAAGCCAACTTTAAGTTGATACCAAATCCGATGCAAAACATTTGTGCTAAGATGGCCGATGCGGTTTCCAACAGATCATTAGATCAGTCCTTCTTCTATGTTCATGCTTATGTCACATGGGGTATTGCAACTCTTCACTATGGGTGGAACACTAGTTGTGAACAAGCGGTCAGTGGACTGCGAAACGCGTAGACTTTTTATGCCATTCACTCTTGGGAGAGCCACAACGTGCGTGGCTGATGTTGGATTCTGCATTCTTTCCACATGGATATGTCAGGATTCTTTTAACCAGTTGGAAATAAAGATCGAAGAAATTTACTCTCTGGCCGGTGTGCTTTTTTTAGCGACTGCACTGTGAATTTAGGCGTGCTCCTCCACCTACTTGCGGAAACGTCAGTTACAACAAGATATATATATATATATATATATATATTACCAAAGCGATATATATATGCGGTCAATTGTGGAAAGGTCAATTGTGACCCTTTAAAATCGGTCAATTGTTCATTTGAACAATTGTAAATGAACAATTTGGTGTATACCTTAAATCCCTGTGTGTTTGGACCTCAAATAACATACAGAAGCCTTAGAATGTTAGTACTAGAAAACAAATAGCTGTTTCAATTTTATGCCATTACGTTTACTATTAATGCTTCTCCTCATCACTGGCCCACTTTGTACTCTCATCTGAAGCACATTGTAGTAGTATACAAACAGAAAAATAGCCTTTCCAAATCATTGTAAGAGGCCAATGCACATTCACACACCACCACAAAGGGCTTCCGCATCAAACTCATTCACGCATGCACACAGCACACATACATTGTACAACAGACCAAACCATGCCTTCTTTTTTTCAACAGACCCCAAAGAATGCCTACCAAAAAGCAAGTCCGTAGAAAGGAACACAGAAGTAGAGCAAATAAAAATAAAAGTGTCCAACCTAAGCATCCATCTGTAGCAGAGTTTGTAGAGAATGTTGGAAGAAAACAGCTAATACAGTCATTTAGCGAAACAAAGGAAGCTTCAACTATCGAAACTTTACCTCCTCCAACAAAATGTGGCACGAAACACAAAACTCTTCACAAAAAATCGGCTACAGTGCTGCTAACAATGCTCCTATTAATCCTGATATAGTAACACAAACCTATAGTAAAAAAAGTATTTTAGCAAAAATGTTTCGCCACAGAGTCCTTCAGAATCTAATAAGAAGAGGACCGAAATCATCATCAACCCTTAAAACCTACCGTAGAAAATTAATCCTACAAGCTCTCGTGGACAGTGCAATCCTTCTCATAATGAAGTTGTTTATATTAGTGTTAAATAGGATGAAACCACTAACAAGACTAAGTACCAAACTACAAAAGAAACTTATCAATAAATGGAATGTGAACAAAAACAACTTCTTACATATTTGTGGAGGTGAATGGAGTCACACAACAACCAGAGAACCATATTTTAATGAAGAAGCATACAAACAAAATCAAACAAACACAATTGCCATCCATAGCAGTGGACGAGCATATGAAAAAATCAATAATAGCATCATGGAACAAGAAACACTGCTTAAAAAAGTATCCCCTGAAAACTCAGAATTACCTCTTTTTGACTGAACCAGACCATCCAGTATACAAATGGCCGTACACGTCAATGTGTGCCATTGCTAACAAATCTTTCAAATCTTTACGTCAGTTCCTCAATCAGTATGTGAAAGATAAAGACAAAATTAAAATGAAAGTGCTGCAAAAGATGGATATCTGTCCAGTGCGCAAATACACAGGACTACAAGGACATTCATTAGCCTGCATTTCTGGATCTATTTGCAAAATCACCTTCCATGATATCAAAAGGATATCAATACATCATTCAAATGTACGAAATTTAGTGTATAAAATATACTATGCTAAATGTCCAGCTTCAGAATTATCCAATTTAAATAACACTCTTTTGCATGGAGCGGTCGCCGTAGCCCCGTGTGGCCTGCTGCTGAGGCTGCCTCCCGAGCCCCGTTGGGCTCCAGTTAAGCCTTCCAGTTTCTTTATTTTGTAATTCGTTTCTTGTTGCCTGCGCTCCGTGCGCGTCTGTGTGCTGCCCCCTGCCCCCTCCCTCCCCCTCCCTCACTTCCTGGTCCTCCTTCTCCCCTCTCCATTCCCGCCTCCCTTCCCGCCCACCCCCCCCTCTGATTGGCTGTCCTTGCAGCCGCTCCGGGACTACGGCTCGACCGCTCACCACGCTCGCTTCCATTGTTGAGCCTGAGCGTGTTGGAGCGGTCGCCGTAGCCCCGTGTGGCCTGCTGCTGAGGCTGCCTCCCGAGCCCCGTTGGGCTCCAGTTAAGCCTTCCAGTTTCTTTATTTTGTAATTCGTTTCTTGTTGCCTGCGCTCCGTGCGCGTCTGTGTGCTGCCCCCTGCCCCCTCCCTCCCCCTCCCTCACTTCCTGGTCCTCCTTCTCCCCTCTCCATTCCCGCCTCCCTTCCCGCCCACACCCCCCCTCCCCTTCCTCTCCCTCTGCTTTTTATCCCACTCCCTCTGGGCAGCCCCCCTGCCCGGCAGCCCCCTAGGCCAAGGGCCCCTTAGGCAAAGGGTGGCTCCTACAACTGCGGCTCCCTGTGTGTCTGCAGGTGTCCGCAGGGGACGCCAGGCGCCAGTTCCACCTGCTCTCCACTCCCTGGCCCCCCCCTCCTCACCTTGCTCACCTCATCCTCATGACGCCTCGCCCCCCCCCTATTCCAATTGTTTGGTAAACTAGGGTGTCTTTCTCCCCTCGCAGGATTCTCAAACTTAGGTGGCCCTGACCTACTACGCATTACTGTTTGCTCTGCATTGTGGTAAACTAGGGTTTTTTTCTCCCCTCGCAGGATTCTCAAACTTAGGTGGCCCTGACCTACTACGCATTACTGTTTGCTCTGCATTGTGGTAAACTAGGGTGTTTTTCTCCCCTCGCAGGATTCTCAAACTTAGGTGGCCCTGACCTACTACGCATTACTGTTTGCTCTGCATTGTGGTAAACTAGTGCCCTCCACTCACTTCCTGTCTGCACACTCGTGTCGTCCGCCTCCCATCCTACTCCATGGTGCTCTCTATCTCGCCTATCTACTCTAACTGCTTCTCTATTGACTATCCTGCTCTCCTCACTAAATCCGGTAGGAAAAAGTTTAAAAAGGACATCCTGGTCTCCAACCCAGGCCTCCCTATCGCTGACACCTACACGAGCGCCTGCTCCAAGGACACTCTCACTGACATCCTCTTTTTCGTGCCTTCACCTGACCTATGGACCCTTCACATGGTCGCTGTGCTCTCTCCTTTCTCTACCTCTCCCATTAATGGTGGCACCCGCTGGGATGTCCTCTTGGCCCCTTTCCACTCCTCTAAAGCCATCATTAATGTCTATGCTAACGGGACCGTCTTGGTCCAAGGCCCTCAGGCCAACCTTCACCTCTTTGATAGACGCTTCCCATGCCTTATCAACTTCCTCTCCGCTCCCGCTGTCCCCCCTCCTCTGTCCTCGGCTACCTTGCCTCTCCCCTCCCTCCCTGCCCCTTCTCTTGCTCCCTCTTCAACTCCTTCTCTAACACCTCCGCAGGGCGTACCTCTGATCTGTACCCCTCCCCGGAAGTCTTTCAAGGATGGCAACCCTCTCCACATTGCCACTCTAAACTCTCGCTCTGCCATCAAGCACTCCTCTGATATCTGTCGCCTTCTTGAGGAACTGGACCTCGACGTCCTCGGTCTCACTGAGACTTGGTTCACTGCCAGCTCTGCCACCTGCTTTGACACACTCATACCTGACGGCTACAAGATCCTCTCCGTGCCCAGGCCCAACCGTTCAGGGGGTGGTGTTGCCCTTATCTTCCCTGAGTGGATTCCTGCCACTGTCACTCCTACGCAGACCTACTCCTCTTTTGAATGTCTTGTCTGCCGACTTTCTCTCTCTCCTAGCTATTCCCTTACCGTGGCTACTATCTATCGGCCACCTGGCCAAATTTCCTCCTTCCTCTCTGAGTGGGCTGACCTCTCCTCCTCACTCCTGTCCTCAACCACCCAACTCCTCTTTCTCGGTGACTTCAACATCCACCTCGATGCCTCCTGTCCCCCCTCAGGTCTCTTCCGCGAACTCTGCAACTCTCTCTCACTCTCTATTCTCCCGTCTGGGCCTACTCACTCTGCAGGGCACACTCTTGATGCTCTGATCTCTTCTGACCTTCCCCTCTCCCTCCCTCTCTCCACTCCTCTCTCTTGGAGCGATCACTTTCTCCTATCCTCCCACCTCTCCCTCCCTACCCCACAGGCAAAGCCACCCTCCTCACTGCCACCCACCTTCTCGGTCATCCGACCCATGAAGCGCGTGTCAGCTGAGGCCTTCGCTGCTACCTTCTCAGCCCCTTCTCCCCCCTCGGCTGACTCCCACCCTGACGCAGCCCTCTCCATGCTCTACTCCTCTATATCTGATACTCTCGATATCCTTGCCCCCGTCATGAGAATCCGCCTGAAGCCCAAAGCCAAATGCAACTCCTGGTATGACTCGGATCTCGTCACCCTAAAACGCAAGTGCAGGGTGGCAGAGAGGAAATGGCGTGCTTCATGTTCATCCTCTGACAAACTGGCCTGCCGCCTGCTCCAAAGGCAATACCGGCTCTCCGTTCTCACCAAGAAGAGAGCCCTTATCCAAGCCCGCATCTCTGAGGCATCTAACAACTCGGCCGAACTCTTTAAAATCTGCAAGGAGCTGGCCAACCCTGCTGCAGTCTCTACCTCTCCTGTCCCCTCCCAGGCCCTCTGCACTGCACTGGCCTCGCACTTCATCTCAAAAACTCAGGACATCCTGTCCTCGCTCTCCTCCTCTCTCCTCCCTCCCTCTCTTCCCTGCTCTTCCTCTTGCTCTCTTGCAGCCGCCCCTCCGCCCTCCTTCTCTGCTTTTCCACCTTTTTCTGCTGATGAGGTTTCCAGACAAGTCCGATCTATGAAAACCTCGTCTAAACAGGTTCACCCCTGTTCCTCCAAAACCATGAAGGACCACATCGACTCCCTGGCTCCTGCCCTAGCTGACTTTTGCAACCACTCATTCGCCTCTGGAGTCTTCCCATCCCCCCTCAAGCACTCCCTTGTGCACCCCCTCCTCAAGAAACCCTCTTCTGACCCCTCCTGCCCGGCCAACTATCGCCCAATCTCCATTACTCCCTTCCTGGGCAAGCTCCTGGAGAAATTGGCCATCTCCCAGCTTAACCTCCATGCTGAATATGTTGGTAATCTTCATGACCATCAATCCGGCTTCAGAGCGGCCAGAAGCACGGAAACTGCTCTCCTGAACATCCGTGAGGACCTGCTCCTGAACCTCGATTCCAACACTCCCTGTGTTCTCATTCTGCTCGATCTCTCCTCTGCCTTTGACACTGTCAACCATGCCATCCTGCTCAACCGTCTCCGTGATAACCTGGGTATCACTGGTCAGGCTCTGGCATGGCTGACCTCTTTCCTTTCTGGTCGACCCTCCCAGGTCCAAATGGGCTCCTTCCTCTCTGACATCTTTTTCTCCACCTGTGGTGTCCCCCAGGGATCCAACCTCTCTCCCTGGCTCTTCAATCAGTATCTGGCACTCCTTGCCCACCGCATCGCCGCTCTCTGCCCCCACTTTCAGTGCTATGCGGACGATACCCAGCTCATTTTCAGGCTACCCTCGGCCTCCTCCTCTCCTTCCCTCATCTCCGACTGTCTGTCTTCTATCCAGGAATGGTGTGCCGCCAATGACCTCTGCCTTAACGCCAGTAAGACTGAGATTCTACTCATCGGCACACCCACTCCCTCCTTTCCTGCAGCTCTCTGGCCGGCCTCCCTTGGCCCCCTTCCTGCCACTACCTGCAAAGCTAAAAACCTCGGGGTCATCTTCGACTCCACACTCTCCTTCTCTCCTCATATTTCCGACGTCTCTAAGAAGTCACATTACCAGCTTCACCTCCTCAGAGGTATTCTTCCCTTCCTCTCCTTCCCCCAGAAGCTCACTGTCTCCCGAGCCCTGGTTCTCTCAAGGCTGGACTACTGTAATAGCCTCTATCTTAATCTGCCTGCCTCCACTCTCCGCCCTCTGCAACTTATCCAGAACAGAACTGCGAGACTTGTCCTTGGCCTTAAGCCCAGGGACCGTATCTCTCCAGGACTGAAATCTCTTCACTGGCTCCCAGTGGCTGCGAGGATTAAGTTCAAAACCCTCTGCATTGTCCACAAGGCCTTCTGGGGCCTGGGGCCACAATACCTTCAACTCTCTCTTCCTAAATATCTGCCTTCACGAGCCCTTCGCTCATCAGTCTCCAACTCTCTCATGGTCAGCCGCTTCTCGAAGCAACGAGCTGAGGGCAGATCTCTCTCCGCAGCAGGGGCCTCCCTCTGGAACAGCCTTCCTGCCTCCCTGAAACTTGAGGAGAACCATCTCCGGTTCCGGAAGCACCTCAAAACCTTCCTCTTCGCTTCTGCCTTCTCTCTCCCTCTCCCCTGCTAAACCTGCTTAACTCCCCTTCGAAGTCTGCACTTAACCTGCATCTGGGCCACTCTGTGACCTCGGCCCAGGGCCCAGCCACTCTCCACTTGCACTGCCTCCCTGGCTCCGCCTGCACTGCGGGACTGTCAATGCATCCCTACAGCCGCCTTCCCAGCACTTGCTCTGCACTTACCTCGCACTTGCCACCAGCTGGCCCTTTTATTTATTATTTATTATTTTATTACGCTACTTACCCTGTATTGCACTTTCCCCCCCACCTCCTCCCCCTGCACTTCTCCTTTTCCCATTACCTCTGCACTTGCGCGATCTGAATGACACCTGGCCTAGTAGGATCGTTTGTCTGTCTTCCCCTTGTTTCCCCCCCTCCCTGCCTCGTCGCGCCTTGAAACACTCGTGTATAGGCGCGTTACAAATACCATATCATATCATATCATATCATGGTACACCCAAATACCTACAAGAAGAAATTGACCGTATCCACAGAAAATATTTTGGAAGTGAAAGCCACTTACAAAATGCAATAGTTTTAGAACAGACTACCAACAATTCTGCACATAGCAATCTTCTATTACACACATACAAAAAAGAAATACTAAAATTTAAATGTGCATCGGCTGAAATACCAAACCGTGTGTGTGTGTGTTTCCACAGAACGTTTTACAAAAGGAACACAAAAAATATAGACATAGCATACAAAATAGAAGACAATGAAGATTCCAAATGGTTTGAATTAGCTCTCTACCTTTTAGCCGAAAACAAATATCAAATAAGTGAACCCCTAATATGTTGCTGTACTGCACTACAAAACTAGACAACAACCAAACTCCTTTTACGTGCTATCACAAATAATTTGGAATTGTTCCCACTATCAAAAACCCTGCAACAACTCAATTTGTATGAGAGCATCATAATTCAAACAGTTCACCCATTTCAAGCAATTATACGCCTTCACCCAAAAACAGCAACATTAGCTCCCTCTGAATTGGTGAAAGACATTTGTGGCAAAGTAGTTTATTTGCCATTAGATCTAACAGAAAATGTACACACTCTAGGAGTGCAACGTTCAATAGAGTATTCTTTAATTGTCTTGGTAAATGGTGTACCAACAAAAGACAAAACAATGTGGCAACAACTGGTGCACTTACATAAAGTTAGACAAGCCTTGCAATATCTAAAAGACAATAACGTATACAACAAGAAAATAAATATTGAAGAAAGCTTAAGGGAAACGACTGAAATAATTGAAGAGTCATCAGAAACTGGACAATTTGAACTTCTGGATCCTGCTGCAGTATCCACTCTTTTGGACCAGTACACAATTCATCCATTGCATTCCAATGAAAGCATAGATGATGCACTAGAAACTTACCAAATGCAACAAACCAAAGGGTCACAAATGAGCATATGGGAAAAAACTATAGAAGCACGTGCATTTCCACTGCTATTTCCTACTGGCAAAGGTGGAAGATACAATGATAGACCCACTCAGATTACGGCATCAGAATACCGCTCATTACGAATGTATTTGCAAGATCCCAGGTTTAGACAAAGGGCCTCATCATGAGTTGGGCAGTAACGCTGGGGCTATTAGCGCCGGTGCTAATAGCCCTTCCGCCAAACCCCCCAGCACTATTAGCGCCGGATCACGGGTTTGGCGGAAGGGTTATTGCCCATTCCCCATTGGGCCCATTCGGGAATTCCTCATTCCCCATTGGGCCCAATGGGGAAAATTTGCGCTATTACCGCCGGCGGCTTTCCCGCCGGCGGTAATCGCGCCGAAAATCTGCAATTTTGCAGCAGATTTCCCCCCAGCTCAGAGCTGGGGAGAAATCCGCCAAAGCCATGATCTGGTGGACCCTTAAATGCGGCAGTAATAGCGCTACCGCCGCATTTAAGGGTTACCACCAGACTCGTGATGAGGTCCAAAATGTGGAATATATATTCCACCTACTCTTTGAAAGTGAACTAGCAACCCTATGTTACAGAGTAGCACACATTTTGAAATCTGGAACCCACTTTCAAAATATGTCAGCTACGCAATGAATACAAAACGTACAAGAAAAAATGAGGTTTTACAATCAAGTATAACACATTTGTTTGCAAACATGCGTCGTACAAAAGAATACTGGTTCCAACGGCACGGAGACGTACGTTGTATGATCAGAAACCTTGGACCACCGACTTGGTTTGTTACACTAAGTTGTGCAGAATATGCATGGGAAGATTTAGATGAGTTCCTACGCATATCAAACAACAACAAAACCAACATACATTTATTAACACCTGGAGAACTTTGCTCTCTAGATCCAGTTAATGTGTCAAGATATTTCCATCATTGTTTCATTGCTATGCTACACTTCATTTACAATAAAACTGTTCCTCCCCTCGGAGAAGTGCAACACTTCTTTTGGAGAAAAGAATACCAAGCCAGAGGAGCACCACATATTCACGTGCTTTTATGGATCAAAGGTGCACCTAAATTTGGTCACGACACTGATGCCACTGTTTTGCAGTTCATCCAAAAATATGTCACTTGTGAATTCCCTTCACAACGGACACATAATGACCTGCATGGGCAGATTTTACAATTTCACAGACACAAATATTTTGTGGCAAATATTGTCGTCGCAAATACAAAAACAAAGGGAAATACTACACCAAATGTCGGTTTGGTTTCCCTAGACCAGTTACAGAAACAGGTGAAGTGAACAACTTCATGTCTTCAGTTCGACATAGTGTTAAAGGTAAATCACCTAAGAACACGTATTACATAAAAAGAACAGAAGAATCAAAATATATCAATGATTACAATGCAATCATTGCCCTCTTATGGAATGCAAACATCGATGTGCAGTACATTGCAGTCAATTCCACTGCTGTTGCACGATATGTTACAGCCTATTTAACAAAAGCAGAAAAAACAGAGCTTCAAGACCTCTGGGATGACCTATCATCAGACAAAACACTATCTCAGAAATTGTACAGACTAGGCATAAAAATGCTCTCCCATAGAGAATGTGGCACCAATGAAGCGGCAGATCGTTTAACTGGTACTGCTTTGTACGGAAAATCACACAACATAGTATGGCTAAGACTTGGTCCTGCTAAATCTAGAAAAAGAGTTCTGAAATCATATGAGGACATAGACCCAATTGCCAGAAATGATCCCAACAGCCAATACATTTTAAAAAACAATTTACTGGACACATACTATCCGAACAGGAGTACTACTTTGGAAAGCATGTGCCTATACCACATAGCTCAAAACTTTGCATACAAAAATAATATAAAACCTGATGAAAGTAAAGGCAGATATAGAGTCACAGATTGTGAAGGCAGCTTAGTGAAACTTACCAAACGAAGCTTAATTAATCATGTTAAATTATCATTAAAAACTCCTCAACAAAAAGAACCATATTACATGTCTCTGCTACAACTTTTTAAACCATGGAGAAAAGAGGAAGAGATACTAGATAACTATGACTGCTGTGAAGATGCTTTCAAAGCAAATGAAAGCATTATCACCGATGTGAACTTTACGCAGTACAAAACAATGTTGCACAATGAACAGCAACACGAAGAAGAACTTCAGGCCCAACTAGATAAGGACTCTTCCGACAGTAGTCAACCTTCTGTAACAGGAAGCCAAGAACCACTAGGACAGCCACTAATAGCAAATGAGGCAGAATTAGCTATGACAGAAGTGGAAAACACCATGTGTCACCATCAAGAAAATATAGAAGACTTAACTGTACAACAAGCAAAACTTAAAGATCAGCGCACCATTTTTGAAGACGTAACAAAACAAATTGCACATGGTGTACAACACGAAAATAAAGAATGTACCTGCCAAAATTACAAACCAATACTGCTGTACGTCAGTGGTGAAGCTGGGTCAGGAAAAACATTCTTAATCAAAATCATTAGCAAGTTCCTTCAGCAATTGACAAACAACAAACTGTCAGCTGTTGTAACTGCCCCCACAGGTTTAGCTGCCTACAACATAGGCGGTGTCACATTACACCGATTACTACTACTTTCAGTAGAACACCAACACAAATTAGACTATTACAAACTTTCTGCAGAAGTTGCAATGGAACTACGCAGAGTATTAAAACAAATGAAAATGCTACTAATAGATGAAGTGAGCATGGTCTCCAACCTAATGTTGGCTTTGATTCACCTCAGATTGCAAGAAGTACTTAAAACAAACTACGAAGAACTCTTTGCAGGGAAACACATCATCGTTTTTGGAGATCTTCTACAATTGACACCAGTGAAAGGTGAACCTATTTTTCAAACCTTAGGACACAAACTCTGCCGTAAAACTGTTGGCAGCATAGGAAATGTCAACATTTGGAAACATTTCCAATACAGAGAATTAACAGAAAACATGCAGCAATCTGCAGCTCTCACTTATACCAACATCCTAAAAAGTATTAGAGTTGGTGTACTATCTCAAGAAGCACAAGCAATATTGAAAAACCGGCACATTCATGCACTTTATGGCGATAATGCATGTACTACTGATGTTATGGAAAAATTAGCGCACAAAAATGTCAATTGTATGGCCTTAATGCCAACTCTTGCAAGCTGTTTCAAATTCAATGAAACAATATTAAAAAAAGAAATGCAACCAATAATGGAAATTTGCGCCAGAGACAAACTAGACGTACATGGTATGACACTACCCATGTGTGAGCAAGCCACAACAAGACTAAGTAGCTTAGAAAATTAAATCCCCAACACAGCTGGGTTGGAAAAAATATTAAAATTATCCTTAAATTGTAGAGTAATTCTTAACCGTAACCTGGACGTGGAGCATGGGCTAGTTAATGGGGCACTGGGTACAGTTGTTGGCTTTCATTCATACCCACATCACAACGACATTCAGTTTGTCAGTTTTCGCTTTGACAAACGTTCAGAAGTGAAAAGGATAGGGTGCTCAACTGCTCGATTCCTTCTGTTCAAAGACATGTATGTACGTAGAGAACAATTTTCTCTAACTCTTGCATGTGCAGTCACCATTCATAAATCCCAAGGTCTTACCCTAGACAAAGCATTGATACATATAGGAAACACAGTCTTTAAAGAAGGCATGAGCTACGCTTGACGTACACTTGACGGTCTATTTCTAATCAACTTTGATGCAAGTAAAGTGAACGCTGATATTCCTTGCATTTTATAATACAATAGACTGCGTTCACTGTACACCCCCAATCTGAAACAATATCCTGTTCCAGAAAAAGTAAAACGTGGTAAAAGAAAACTAATTCAAACAGAAATGTAAACAGCAAATCCTTCAAAGAAAACAAAAGAAGGTAAAGGTTCATCAATTACCAAAAGCAAAGAAGAACCTATTAGGGAAAGTAAACCAGGTACTTCTTCAAAGAAGAAAGAGAAACTCAGAAAAAGCACTCAGATACAGAACTTGCTGGTCCATTCAAATTTTCAAATGAAACTGGTGTAAGTTGCTATGCAAATGTAGCAATGAATATTCTATTTCAATTCTCACCAATTGTTAACAATATTTACTTACACAGTACAGACCAATTGTGTTTGCAAATGTTAGTCCTTCATAGAAACGCAACAAACAATCCTGACAACACGTACAGTGTTCACGGAATAAGACAAGAATTGGATTACTGTGCTGGAATGGTGAGATTCACTATAAACTCACAAGAATTTCTAATGTAATTACTACAGTACTGGAAAACAAAAGCATACCTATAAATGAAATCTTCCAGATTTCATACATGTGGAAACAAACATGCACTCTCTGTAGCAATGTGATACAGGAACAAACTTGTACAGAATGCAAACCATGGCAGATTATGTACTATGTGCAATTCAGACAATCGCTCCACCTTACTGATACAAACACATAGTAAGTACATAATACTTATGCTGCTACATTATAATGCAGATGGTACCAACAACAACTGCAAACTGACTGGATTTACACACGGTCAAGTGTCACTTGGAAAGAAAACCTTTACAACAGTAGGTATAATCTACCATGCAGGAGCTACAACCAATGCAGGTCACTACACTGCATACATTAAAAAGAAATGTGGATGGGTGGAATGTAATGATAGCACCATTACTCTAAAGCAGAGTTTGCCAGCAATCTTACAAATGCGTATTTAATCTTCTCAAAGCCACAATTTAATAACTAATGTGTACTTCAACATTACCAAAAAATGAAGTGAAAGACTACAAACAGTTAGAATACGCCAACAGGTATCTAACTGCCCAAGAGTGTATAACAACGACACAGATAAATGAATACCACAGAACCGTAACAAAAAAATGCACAGTTAGAATATGCCAAAGGGTATCTAACTTTTGTTAAAAATCGGCAACAAGGCAACAAACATAACATTAATCAGAAAGAACAAGGAAACAATCAAAGAAAGCAAAGAAATAGTTTGTAGCATAGCAAATAAAGGTTTTTTTTAATCCCACAAGGATTTTTTTCCCCCCAGACCCAAGGATTTAAAAAACAAACACAGAAACTGAGCAAAATGCACAGTACACTGGTTTGTAAACTAAATATGAGGGTAAAAAAAAGCTAAACTGTCTATTATACAATGTAATAAGTCTTCATAAAATGCAAACACTAACATGCTTTTTTCTTTTATCACAGAAATTAAAAAAGGCTAGTTCCGCCAAGTACTACAGTCTTGTAAGACATATAAGGATTCTGAACAAATTAAACAGTAAGTATAATTAGAGTCATTTCATACATATGCAAATCTACACGGCTAATCTATAGCAGTAATATGGTGCAGTGGCTGTGGGCTGGGCCTAGCATCTTTGATGTATAACCTACCACCTACACCCTACGTCCAAGCATCCAAGACTATAGGTCCTACCCACAACCATCGCTGCATATCAAAACCATGGTGCTTCTAATTTGACTACTTCTAAGTTTAGTTTTGGGTGCATGGTCTGCAGCCATGCAGCCAAGACACTAGAACGTGCACACAACCACGGCACCACACCACGGCTAGGTTCACTTATAACTGCACTGCTTATGACTTCAGTCTTGGGTGCATGGCCTTTGGTCATGCACCCAAGACTCTGGGTCCTGGCCAGAACCACCAAAGCATATTGCAACAATTGTGGCTTCTAATTTCAGTACGTATAAAGTTGCTTTTAGGACCATGGCCTCCCAAAACGCTACGCCCTCCCCACAACCACCTGAATGATGTTTCATAGTACGAGTGTACCTATACCTGTGATATGCTGCAGTAGTTGTGGCCACAGGCTACAAACTTGGGTGTAAGGCCATAGATTTTTCAATGTATGGGTATGCAGTATATAAAATCCATACTGGCTTACAACTGCAGTGCTTATAACTTTGTTTTTGGGTGCATGGCCTTCGGCCTTCTGAACAAGGCGGGCATAGAGAATACATCATTAACACCTACCGCCCGAACAAATACAAGTTTTCACCCATCTCTTACTGTGTGAACCTCCCCAAGCACTATGACACAGCAAAATAGTTTTCAAAATAGCATGTTGCCGCTGGTCGCCGCTGCGCTGTCGGCGGATCCAAGATGTCGGGCTCATCCAAACAATCTGACGCAGAACACATCTCACTGCAGCCAATCGGCAGAGACGTTGCGTGTCGGCGGTCATGACGCCTTCCCCTTATCCAATCGGTCTCTTGTCCGCGGAGCGAACAGGGAAGTGTGACCGCGGAGCGGACATAGATATCACTAATTTTTTTAGACCTACTTTTTGGTCATTTTAAATAAAAGTACTGCACGGATTGTCACCAAATTTACAAAAGCACGCTTTCGGGACCAAGCCCCTGCCCCTGCCGCAAATATGGTGAAAATCCGTCCAGCGGTTTGTCCTGTAGCCGTGCGCAAAGTTTTTCCCCCATTCAGTCTATGGGAAAAAAGACGTTTTGGGACCCCCCCCCTATAACTTTTCCCTCCCTAGACGAATCCTCACCTAACTTTGCACAAAAATTCAGAGTGGCCAATATACTTTTTTTGCAAAGTTTGATAGGGATTCGTCTAGGGGGAGCGGAGTTATAGGCCGCCCAAAAAGTGCTCTTCCTATGGAAACAGAAACTTAACCATAACTACACAGCCACTACCAAGGCTGTGTTTTAAATATATATATATATATATATATGTATGTATATATATATATATATATATCTTCAAAGCACTGATAACGTCAGGCAGGGTGAGGTAGCACTCTTCACATTTCCAAAATTAGCAAGGTCCGAACATCGAAGTCGAAATAAAATATATAGTCTTTATTGATGCCTTGCAAAGTGGCAAAAAGGTTAAAAAGCCATTAAAATAAGGCTTTATTTTTATATATATATATATATATATATATATATATATATATATATATATATATATTTATATATATTTATATATATATATATGCATTCATTAAACAAATATGCAATCATCTATCTAGAAAAAAACGCTAATAAATACCTACCTGTGTGAAGAGAACACAGAAAATTCAAAACATATATGTGATATCACTGTGGGTATTGGAGCAGGGGTGAATAAGGAAAACATTGCAACAATGACACTTGAAAAAGGATATGTCTGTGAAAAAGTTGCAACACAGTGGCTTATCAATCACTATGGTCACAAAAGAGGGCCTCTCAAAAGTACCTAATTCTGTTCTCGGGTGGATTGACGTTGCCGAACCTGGCTTCTCTGTGCTGTTCATGCAGGTCAAACCAGGCTTGAGTGAGGCGAGTTGTGGTGACAAATCACCATCAAATTAATTAATTAATTCATATTTTATAACACACTTAATAACTGAAAACAGTCTCTGAGGACAGGCCTGGGATTTGAACCTATGTTCCTCTGCATTGTCTTGCTTCCAAGACAAAGGCGTTGCCGGTGAGCTATACCCTGCCTCGGTTGGGTATGAAGTGGAGCCCTGTCAGAATAATGCAGTTCAAAGAATCCACCAGGGTCAAGGGTTGAGCTGGCAAGTGACACAATGCTCTCAGGGTTCCAGTTGAGGTTCAATGAGTAGGTTCTGATGATTTCATGTGTTGCTTAAAGACGTAGTGGTGTGAAGGCTTCCAACGCAGGAACTGGTCTGCGAGCTGAAGCAGCGATGAATGAGGTTTGTGCCATGTGGTGGCAAAGGTACCCAATCAATTTACCGAAAACAAATTTCAGATTGGTACATTTAATCACGACCATAATACCGAAAAATGCTGAAAATATCAAACAAATGTATATTGGGTGAGGGGTAAGGGGTTAAAATGGGTTGGGGTGGCGTTATACAGATAGAAAATTAGGGGGCATGGAGGGGAGACCCCCAAATAAAAAACAAATAATAATTAAGTGTTTTTTTGTATTTTGGTTGTAATGAAATGTATCACTCTGAAATTTGCTTTGGTAATATCACATATAACCGTGGCAAACCGGTTTGATGGATGGAACAAGATTATCCAAGTTCAATGAGGGTGCCAAAGGCAACACCATGGGTCCTGTGTGGTCATATTGTTTTGAGGGCGATTCAAAGCGGCAGACACAAGAGTCCAACTGCTTTGAGCTGCTTAGGGTGCTGTGAGTCCCACTGCAGGGGCTTGAGGACAAGGTGAGTCCTGTTACTCTTCACTCCTAATTCATGGCTGCCACCTTCAGGAGTCCTTCACCTCCAGTGAAGAGTGTAGTTCCGGGGCAGCTGGCAGAGTGGGTTGCCTTGGTCTAACCAGCAGTCATCCCCAATGTTCCCTGGGAATAGTTAGGGGGCAGATATTTTCTCTGGCAGAAGACCTTGGAATGGACTGCACTCCCAGAAGGGTCAAATGCATTATTCTCTTGTAGGAAGTCCAAAATTAATCAAATGAGGAGCTGGAGCCACCATCCATATTACGGTTAAAGGGCACATGGTGTCATGTTGTATGACTCAGTCTGCCCAGAAAGGGGATAACATAATGCATGAGATGCCATTTCATGTCAGCAGTTCCCTCATTCCCCTAGACCCAAAAGTAAGAAAGAACTGGCCTACGCCTTAGTTATTCTAATAGCGCCTAGAGTTCTTAGTTGTTAATGCTTAACGCTAAACCCTTAAATAAGTTCCTTGCACAGACATACTGAAAAGCGCTGGATGCTGGAAGGTAACCTCAAAGAGTTTGATTTACCTTTACAATACATCTTCTAAGTGAGGTATGTGTCTTTTAGAATGTATTCTTCATTTTAAATGTACATTTGCTGAAACGTGTGGAGTATACACAGTCAGCAACCAGCAGGGAAAAAACCCATTTAATTTGTTTTCCTTCCAAAAGGTATTTTTACAGTAGTTCTGGAGAAAGCTATGTAACATGTCCTTGCCCTCTATACAGGAAAGAAACAAGGGGTTGGCGATAGCAGAATGATGCCACTCAATCACCCACAACATCTTTCGAGGCAAACAATAAATGCATGGCCTTTAGATAGGGAAAGTTTTCGCCACCCACCTGCAGACAGAGTAAGCAGTTACACCTGCGTCAGGTGTTATGACATCAATAATTAGGAATTGTTCAACAAACCTAAAAAGCTGCTGATCAACTTATAGAACGGACCGCATGACAATTGAACACGCACACCTTAGGGGTAGGGGTTCAGAACCCTTGATTCATAGGAGTGAATTGGGAATGCCAGACTCAGAAGAATGTCCATAAAGTGAGACTTCTGGGGATTTCCCATCAAAGAGGTATATAAATGGTAAGCAGACTTCCATTAAGCAGCTGAGGGATTAAGAAGCTGACCGACTGACCAGTTGGCATGATGATTGTCCTGGTGGGGAGCTGAGAAAGCAGTCTGAAGAACCTGTCATCTCTTCCCTTGACAGGACCCATCTTTTGACAGGGGATGCCTTGTTTGACTTAAATGCAGGCATTCATTAATTGTTTTAGGCTACTAGATATTTTTAATGTAAGCACTGATTGCCTTCCCTTCCTCAAAATACCTATAGTTCAATTGTTGCTTTGAATTCAATTTCTAGCTGCATATTGTGAGGGGTCAGAAATGCGAGGCGGACAACTCGTTAAAGGTTTTTCACAAGGAGTCATTGTATTAATTTATAAGAGTGAGATAAACGCCTCACTTTCCCTAATCTAATGAGGATTTACCTATCTATAAAACTAAGACTAAAGGAAAACACTCAAACATCAAAAAGTATCTGTCCCTCACACTTGTGCATATAAAAAAATCATGTAGGAGTTTATATGGCTATTTAACAATTATCTTCAAATGCAAACTTTATAACCAAAACATTCTTGTAACCAGGGTTGAATCATCTTTGCCAGGATGAAGGCATGATTGCCATATAAAAATTCCACTTAGCAAAGTTCTTTTCAATGGTTAAGTTTCAGCTTCAAGAATAACACAAAGTTCCTTTCAACATCCAAGTTCTGTTTTACTTGGCATATGGATTATCCTGGGATTATACAAAGTTCATCACTCTGCAAAATAAGGTTCCACAAGCTACTGCTTATCAAGTCAAAAGTCTTTGTTTCCTATTTCCAATGAATATTTCAATAGCACTTCTCTTCGAAAAGACAACGACTTAACAAGTCTTCTTCATAAACAGAACAATGATGAATTGTGGTAAAACCATCCTGACAAAAACAAACACTTTTGTGCCCTTGCCACTTTCTTTCTACCACAATGTAGTACTTTAATATCTTCTTCTTGGTCCACCAACCTGCCAGGACTACCACTAACAATCCCTTACCTGGTGTACTCGGCTGCCAGGATAAAACTCTTACCACTACTACAAGTACTCTGTGATGAGGTTAACTTCAAACATTAGCAAAGTCTTTAACCTTCAGTAACTCTGAGATTTACAAATGATTCTATAATGATACGATACAACAACCCTTGATGTTGTTTGTTCCACTTATTTATTTGCCACATGTAAAAAATGTTTACTCTTTTTGTAACGCTCTTTCTTTGGTTTAGCCAATGCGTTTGTTATTGGGTCTCAATATTGCCTCCTTTTGGTCTTTGAAATATGAGTGACAATTTGGCCTCAATATTGCGGTCACGTTGGCAATATAGGTTACAGTTTGCCTTCACCATTTGCCCCTCTTGGCTTGGGCAATATTTATTTTTTCATTTATTTATTTAGCATTTGTAAGGCGCTTATACAACAAGAAATTGTGTTTCAAAGCACCCCTTGGGTTACAGATCATCTTCAATATTATCTCCTCTTGGCTTGGGCAATGATAATTGTAAACCTCATCCTCTTGTTTTCTTTTTACATACGGATTACAGCAGAAATACTTTCTTTTATTAGATCGGTTTTAAAAATACTACACGCTGCAAGCAGTCTTTAACAGAGCCCCCCAAGGTCACCAATCATAGGCCAACTCACCATTTTCTCCTTGTGTGTCAGGTTTGCCTGCTGATGCTGTAACCTCTTTGGTCTTCGCATGTGGAGCCTTGGGCTGGGTTCCTGCATGCCGTGCCTCTCACCAAAGGAGTCTGGGTTGCACCTGGCATTCTCTGATGCTCGCCAGCCACTGGTGGTGAGAATAGGGAACAGAGAGCTTCTCTCTCATACGGGGCAGTCTGCCACTTCAACGCCTTCTGCTGTGTGACCTCTGCAGTATGGGCTTCTCACTCCTGTCACTCTCTCAGGACCATAACCCTCTACACTTACAGCAGTTGTCCCTGCACCTTTATTCCTCTGCCCCTTCTGCATACACTCCTACACACGGCTTCTCCAACTGCTTCTACCACCACTTCTACCACGGTTTCTAATGGCCTGTACCGGTAGGGGCTTTAAATAATAAAAAGTCCCGCTCAGGTGTGGACCATTAGAAACACTAGACTACATACTACAGTTCTGTGCCTCAAAGCCCCTCTTCCTCGTTCCAGTACCTAGGGCATTATGGCACTTGGAGTCCCTAATGTATGGGCTTCTTATTATCTTAAAGGCCTCCGTTTTACAATAGGCTATCAAGACTCTGAGGTTATCAGGGAAATTGTTTAGTGTGTTCTCCCAATTCTCCTGTCCCGAGTTCCCCCATGTGATCCTCCAGCAGAACACCACCCCCAGGGTCAGGATCAGGAAGCATCTGCATTTCCCTGGCCACATGAAAAAGGCCCTGGCCCAGAGTCTTTGGGATAATCACATCTGATTCATCACAATATCTTTTGTTTTTGTTACACTGCTTGCGTCAGTTATTCACAGAAGTATTTTCTTTGTTTCTACTCCGGCAAGGCACAGCAAGTCAGCTGACTTGCTCCCTCAGCATTTATGTGCCGGGAGACATGTAAGCTCAACATGAGAAAGTAAGAAAGAGGTGAATGTTTATACTGCGGCCACGCTTATCCGCATTGTTTTAGGATACTAAATCTGTTAAATGTAAGCACTGATTGCCTTCCCTGCCCCAAAATACCATTAGTTCAATTGTTGCATTGAATTTAATTCCTAACTGCAAATTTTGTTAAACTGTGGGTGCCAGTTGTTCACAGAAGTATTTTCTTTGTTTCTACTCCAGCAATACTCAGTGAGTCAGCTGATTCGATCCCTCGACAATTCCAGGAGGTGCATTCACGCAGCGTGCGAGGACAGTGGGTGTGCCTAAAGCATGCCTAAGGTGTGCATAAGGCATGCTTGTCTGTGACCGAATGAGGTTGTGCCTCAGTGTAATTTGGCCCACTCTGGTTTTATGGAACTTGCTCCTCCTGACACTGAATTTTCTAGGGGGTGAGTATTGGATACTGCATCTACATCAGAAGCAGCTCTTTATTCATGTCTGTTGAATGCCCGCTTGCTGGTGGAGCATAAACTAGAGATGCCATCTCCAGGAGTTTACGACAGAGCTGGAATATGTCACAGAGACTTGGCTTACCGAGGCTTCTGGCCTGTATATGGTGCAAATTCCGCCTGACGGATACTCAATCTTGCACGTAGACTGGAAGGCACCTCATCATGGAGGGGTTTCACACCAATTTTAAAGACAGTCTTTCCTGCTATTGATAGTTGTGGTTTCCCCCATCTTGTTCTTTTCATTTGCTTGTAGGCCATCGGCCACCTTAACTAAGCCTTTCTCAGTTTGAGAAGGACCTCTTTCCAGTTATATCATCGACATCTATAATAAACAATGATCTTTGTGTGCTGGGTGTTTACAATCTGTGAGCAGATTCCACGGATTGTAAACTGGTAACTTCCATATTGACCACTATGTCTATGTCTATGTCTATGTGTTTGTAACGCGCCGACAGCCCGCGGGCATCAGCTCTATGGACATTTTATCACTAACTCAGCAGGTTTTCGAAACCGACACATGTTACAGGCCATATTCTTGCCCGAATTTTATGCACCTGTAGGTTGGCTCACCCCAGAGCATGTCAAATTCTGTCTTGGAATTATCACCAATTGGTTCCTTTTTGTCTGTTCTGGCCAGTTCCCTGTAACAGTGGAGTGTCCTCCCGAACATTGCAAAGGAGTTTGCATCAGGTCAGTTCCCTGATGCTTATGCAACAGGCTTCATTCAGCTATCAACTGCAAAACAAGGGGCCGCTACATATGCCACTACCGTTGATGAAACTGCCTGCCACTTGCCAAATTGCAGCAGATCAGCTTGCCCTGTTAAAGTCTGTAACGAAGAGCGGCTGCCCCTCTGTCCCCTGGTCCTCCCCCGAGCTGTGGCAATCTAGAATGAGGGTTGTCAAGTTGAACGCCAGTGGCAGTCTAAGCCTGACCCGTGTCCAAATCTTGATACAGAGCAATGTTAGCTTCCTATCATGTAGCTATTGAATCGGCTGAATATTTGTTTTTTGAGGAAGCAATTAAACATGCAGCAAATACTTTTAAAGTTTGTACTGTTAAATATCTGCTACTTTCAAGATTTTGTACAGCTGCTTCGGTTTCACAGAGGTTGTGTAACGATTTGGCAAATTTCTTTTTGGAAAGAATTGATAATATCTTCAAATATATGTCACACATCCGGCATATCCACCACTGCCGTACTGCTTGTTTTGCCGGTTTGTGGAAGAACTCCTCAGCTGGTTCTTGGCCCATCCATCTTTGACTCTTTCCAACTTCTAGATTCTTTTGAAGTTAGTAGATTAGCTGAACAATTAAAATCAACATCTCCTATGGATGCTATTCCTCTTCAGTTTAAAACATCGCTGAAAGATGCTGTTGAAATGTTCGCAGAAGCTTTGAATTCATCTCTCACCTTTGGATCCATACCGGCAAACTTAAAGCATTGCCTGGCTGTGCCTTTGTTGAAATAATTGCTGGAGGCTTGGGTAACTCCCCAGCTTAAAGATTTTCTGGAGGACAATCCGATCCTGGAACCTGAGCAGCTTAGATTTTGTCCATTAATTGGCACCGAGTCTGTGTTGGTCTCAGTGCTAGATGATCTTGTTAAGATCCGGGATGAGGGTGGCACGGCCGATCTGATTTTATTGAACCTGATTTACGCCTTCGATATTATCAATCATGCACTCTTGTTACCTAAACTACAAAGCATTAGTGTTTGTGGTAATGCTTATGACTGGTTTGTATTATTTCCTGGCTGCCGAAAACAAACCATTTGTTAATCCTCTTTCAAATCGTCACCCGTGACTGTGACATGTGGAGTGCCTAGGGGTCAGCACTGTCTCGACTTCTTTTTAATGTATATGTTTAACCCCTGTCTTGTCTCATCCGCTCTTTTGATTTTAATTTTTTTGTCATGACACGCCGGTTATTTTTAGGCTTCATCTGAAGCATGCTTCTAATGCTCCTCACCTGAGAGAATGTATAGAAGCAGTCGGCATCTAAATAAATCAAAACTGACTAAAGCTAAAATGGGAAATAAATTAGCTCCTAGTGGCGGGACCCTCTTCTCCACCTCGCTTTTGGACCTCGATCCACTGGCTGTCAGATCTTGGCCCTCTACCTACACCTGTTAAGGTGATAAAAAATCTGGGGGTGAAAAGTTTTGCCTCTTTAACTATGGAGGCCCAAGTTGGAGCTATTTTTATTAGTGGCTTTTTAAAGCTAAAGAGACTGAAGAAGGTCCTGCCTCATATTCCTGATGAGTTGCATGTGCAACTCGTTGCAACGATCATAAATGGCAGCTTGGACTACTGCAATGCTCTGCTGCTTTCTCAACTGGGCTACCTGTTGAAACATTTGCAGGTTTTGCAAAATGCGGTGGTCCGATTGATCACAGGCATTTCCTATGGAAAGCCAGTGTTGATAGCTTGGTGTAAACTGTACTTAGCCATCGGGCACTTCAGGGTAGGGGTTGCAAAACTCTTCAGGAGAAAATCAAGCCACATCGTCCTTCTAGGTCCTTACAATCGGCCTACTTGGCCCAGCTGGTAGTTCTGCGCTATCGCCTGGAACGCTCCAGAGGGTGAGCCTTCTCCATGGTGGCACCGAAGCTGTGGAATTCTTTGCTGGTAGCACTTTGCCAGATTCAGGTTCTTACTAAGTTTAGGCAACACTTAAAAATGTACCTGTTTAACTGAATTCTGCTAGTCTTTCACTCAGTCTTCCTTCTCGCTGCACTGATGCCTATGCTGAATTTTGCACCTTATAATAATCTGATTGATTGATTGATTGAATATGTTGCTTGAATTGAAAAATGCTCTAACCTTTTATTTAGCATTCATTAAAATTATTGTATTGGATTTTGAATTGCATTCTAGCATTTTAATTTAGCATTTCAAAAGTGCATTGTAAGGTTGCATTTTTCATTTTTGTCT
Organism: Ambystoma mexicanum; assembly: GCF_040938575.1. Taxonomy (NCBI): domain Eukaryota; kingdom Metazoa; phylum Chordata; class Amphibia; order Caudata; family Ambystomatidae; genus Ambystoma; species Ambystoma mexicanum. The sequence continues at coordinate 1,403,290,447 of NC_090933.1, forward strand.
GAGATAAGTATTTTACTATTGGTCTTTATTGCTTATACATTTGGGTCATTGCAAAGAAGGAATGATTCTTTAGCTATTATTGCATTTGCCTTTCAAGATTGTTTTTCTTTAGCATTGAGAGAAAGACAAATGGTTTTGGTTTAGTTCACCTTTGGATAGGTAGCAAACATCATTTTGCAGATATCTTGGTGTTCAAATTTATATTGGTTTGATCTCGGCATTTCAAAGACAAAGTTATACTTTGTCTATTGGAGGCATCATGAAAGGAGCAGTCATTGTGTGTTGATGACTGTTTTTATTTCAGCACCTGTTCATAAAAGAAATGTGAATTGTGAAGTATATGGAATGAAGGGATTGATTAAGATTTGTTACATTGTGTAATTAAAGAAGTGGGCTAGAGATTGACCTGATTACGAATGAGGTGGTAATTTAGCAGTAAATCTGCCAAAGAATTACCCTAACGAATTACTGTTACTGCCACTTGGTCAGGTGGAATTTCCGCCTTATTACAAGTGGTGGTGTACTTCCCATTTGTTTTGGGTCAATTGGAACCAATGGGGCTTTTTTGGTGGAATTACAGCAGCAGAATTTTCACCACTATAATTCCGCTGATTCTGCCGATATTTTTGCGGTGAGTGTGAGGATTTACCTTCAGCATTTTCCTGGAGGCAAATCCTCCATTCCAGGCCTGAACACGTAATTTGTCATAGTGGTAAAGTTGGCGGTAACAGAGGTACCGCCAACTTTACCACCACACTCGTTATGAGGCTGATAGTATATTTTTATAATAAAATGTATTAAATTACATTTTAATGGTCAGTGAATTCTTTTGTCTACATATTCGTTTTGGGAAATGTTATGCCAATATGCTATGTATTAGATGAAGCTATAAATAAAAGGAAGAACATAAGCCACACTTCCTGATAGCCAACGTGACTAAAAATATATTCTCCTGATGAATGTTCCAGATTAATTATAGGGAAACATGTTGAGAGCATACCCTGAATTTAATGATAACAGGGATATATTGTCTTTCTTTGTTAATCTTTCTACTCTCCATCATAAGAGTACCATCAAAAGGATACAAACAGTCACTGACTATTTTTTAGAATAGTTTTTTATCTGTAGCTATGCATTAACACATATTGATGTTTCATCTATTATACATTTTTTATAATATTTGTTGAATACACTTTTGTGATACTTTGTTTGATTATATAATATTCTTTGAACTGTTTCTTTTCAAATCTATCTACCTTCATCTAATACTTAAACTTTTCCTGCCTGAAAAAGGTAGGGAGTTCGCTATTAATTTAGCGTTCTTTGGGTTTCCCTCCAAATTTAGAGATGCCAATATGCTATGCCATTTATTTTGTAGAATGTCTGTTTTGTTCTGCTCATCAAATGCCCACTATATCAGGTAACACTATAGGGTTTCTGTCACACACTGACAGTTCAGATTTAGAGTTGAATGTGCTGAAAAGGTGATAGAGGGAGGAATGGTTACTATGGGCCTCATTACACGGACGGCAGTAACCATGGCGCTGGTAGCGCCATGGTTGCCGCCGGTATTTTACCGAGTCCACCATGGTGAATGGCGGAATTACCGCCCTATTCCAAGGTGTGTGGGGGCGGTAATTCCCCATTCACCATGGGACTTCCCCATTCCCATTTTTACCCCCATAGGGCTCAATGGGAATGGGGAAGGCGGTAATTACGGTACCGCAAATTGCAGTATCGTAATTACCTCCAAGGTCCCTTTGCGGGTCGCATACTTAACGGCTGGTAAAACCAGCCGTTAAGGTAGGGTCCCACAAAGGGACCTCGTAGTAAGGCAGTAAGGGTTTACCGACACTGGTACCCTTACCAGTACCGGTAAACCCTTACCGCCATCCGTGTAATGAGGCCCTATGTGTTCCATGATATAAAGATAATCCATGAACCCACATGCTTTACATTTTTCAAGATAACTTCGTTGCAGGTACAAAATGGGGTGTGCTCTTAGATATGGTGGAGACATCTACCCATCTTCTAAGCCACAGCCTGTGTGCCACATGTTGCCTTTATGGGGTGCTAGGTTCTTCTTGCACAGGTCCAGGTGTGGGATTTCCCTGTGAGAAACAGCATTTCCTAGCTAAGCCAGGTAGTTTCAAGGAAATTGCAATAATTGATGCTCGTCACGCGGGGCTTGGTACTTTTGTGCCAACATGACATTCTCATAAATGCAAAGGCAGCCATATAGCTGGCTTCCGGCACAGGGCTGTTTAAAAAGGTGTTAGTGTAATCTCTGGCGCCCCAAACAATTATCATCGGAGCTCAATGAGCACATCATACCACCATTACATTAGTCGTAAGCAGTGCTCTATTGAGCTAAATGTGAAAAGCACAGATAACGTGCAAGTCCAGTTATGGCGAGAGAGATAGTGCCGATTTGGCAGCGTTAAAGGCAGTCGACTGATCCTTCTTCAGTGGAGAGTAGCAAAGTAGATAATTACTAGATATTAAACATTAAGTTGTTTAATCATTAATTCTCTTTCCCCCTTTCTTAAAGTGAAGAGCAGGCTTTTGGTGTTTTAATATATAGTTTGTTTTTACAAAACAGACACATTATGAAGGGCCCTTTTAGATTTGTGACATTATAGAATCATAAAAAGAGACAGAGACATATAAGATAGGACTACAGACAAGTGCAGAATTTGTCTTAGGCTAGGATAAAGCACTTTATCATCTCTGTCCACCGCAGATGTGGAAAATGCAGCACTGCAGATCAGCAGGTGCAAAGGCACTGTTCAGATTGATTTAAATATTCCTAGTTCATTTCAAGACAGCAATACCTGTTATTCATACTGTCCACATAATGAGTGTTTCTAGAATGTGCACAGATGAAGGCAAAGCGATAACCCCTCAATTTGGTGTAATTAGTGCACAAACGGGTAAATGGGGCAATTGAAGCTGCATACAATACATCAATCCTTGAGAATGTGTATATACCGCTGCTATGCATTGAGCAGGTCAATGCTTGGATTTCTAGCTACAATGTCTTTTGCATTAAACAAAACGTTATCATAAAGACACAGCAGCCAAGGACGCAAGATTCCCTCCACTCAGAAATCCTCCATGCATATATAAGGACTACCTCAATCAAAATTAAAGGGGTCTTTAGATGCTTGGTGTATCAGCCTCACCAGAAGCATTCAACATATATTGCACATTTTAGCCCAGAACTATGGCTTTCACAGGAAAGGTACAGAGTCTGTGGAGCTTTGAGAAAACTCTAGAATGCCAGCCTGTGAGAAAGATATCCACTTAGGTGGATGTAGATGAATATTTGATTCTGAAATACTACTTTAATTGATTTAAACAATGAATTCTTCAGAAGAAATTGAGGCATCAGTGACCTTACAGGACCAGGAATAAACTGTGGCAATGGTCAGAATTTGCCCCCTAAATGGTTCCCTTTGGAATACAAGAAGGCACAGAATACAGTAAATTGGTTTATAGTTAAAATGCTAAAGGCCACTGCAAAGCAGACATTAGAGCCAACAGCAGGCCCCTCAAAGCTGTCCAGTACTAAAGCAGCAAGTGAAACACCCTTTTTAAAAGACAAAAACTTCCCCCTCAAAACTGAGGGCTGGGGGACTGCTACTCTGATGCGCAACCAAACAAAATATTGCTCAAATGATCACCCCAAGAACATCATTGCTGTAGGGTTTTGCCACTGTAGACCCAGAGTCCCTGATGAGCCTAACAAGGGGTATAACAACAGACAAGGTATTGGTTCAACCACTGCGCATAGACCATTCATCAATCCTCTCCTTAATATACACTTTTATCAATAGGTATCAGTATTCTTTCAAAACTTTTGGCAAATGAGAGTTTTCAACAGATTCTTCACGTACAAATTTAATTTCAATTGGTGATTAAGATGCACCTACCAACATGTGTTTTCGACCTTACAGAACACATGTCTTCTTCAGGGCCAATGTATCACCTTTCTTCTGTTCAAATATTCTAACTAAATGATTGAATGATGTCCAGAAGCTTACATATAACCTTACTGGCTGGACTAAGAGATCTAATCCACTATGTTTATTCAGAAAAGCAATTCTTTCTCCTTGGATTGAAGTTGCACTTCTTAACCCTTATAATGCTTCCAATAGCGTGTTGATGCTGCCTGCAGTGGTCTGCTGGACATCAATCATTTAGCTATAATATTTAAACAGAAGAAAGGCGACAGAAAGGCATGCTGTCATGGTCATGAAGTCAGGGGCAAATGCATGCAGGGATCGCATGCATAGGAGACCTGGGTGGACACTGTCCTGGCGCCTTTGGCGCCAGGCTCATGAACAAAAGTAAACAAGAACATCCATTTAACGCAGAAGACTTTTATTATGGACATAGCTCTTCAGATGCATTAACCTTGAACATTCCATCCATTAAGCAGGATGCATTAACCTTGAACATTCCATCCATTAAGCAGCCCCAAGTGTATTCTTGGTTGTGGCTGCTAATGGATTGCCTTCGCACGTACTCACTTTCTAGGAGTGTCAGGGTGTGGCTGGTAAGCCGGCCCTAATGGGCGTGCCCACGATCTCAGATATATAAGCTGCCCCGATCCTCAAGACAGACGCTTCGCGTTATTCTGCACATGAAAGCAGCGTAACACTCACCGTCGCCTGAGGTCAGACTTACCTTTGAACATCCTGCTTGCTGGACATCCTGCTTCCTGCTAGCATACTTACCAGCTGGGGGAAGCTGTTCTTACCTGTACATCTCTTCGGCGAACCAAGTATTCATCTTTACACTTTCCGGAACGCCAAAATCTTCATCTTGGCACCGCATCACGACAGGCTCCATCGTCGACAGCAGCGCCTGCAAGGAAAAACAGAAGACAAGATTAGACATCGAAAAAACAGTCAGTTTAAGGTCGCGCTTCACCATACTTCTCGCTTTCCCTTAAACCATCACTTACCTGCTGTCGAGCATTGCGGTTGCATCCATCTTCCATCAGGCCGTGTCTCATGTCTCACAGCTGCATTGAGGCCGCATTTCCATCTAAGGGAAGAAAACAGAAGAGAGACATTATTGCGGGCATAAATAGGAGCAACATATACAGACATTAAAGAGAACGAACAGCATCACAAGAGCTCAAGAAAGACTTACCAATTATAAGGAGAAGCATAGTCGCAGCTGGACTGGACTAATCCTTATCTGGGATCAGTGAAGGAATTAGATCCCACTCGATGCGCCCCTGCCAGAAGTAGCAGGACGGAGAGCTTATCTTCCATAATTCACAGGTGAGCTTTATGGGCCGGCGTATGCTCACAGAAACCATACTTTGGGGTGAAGGGTTCGAGAGGTACAACAACCTGAGATTGGCCCACTCACGCACTCTTATCTCCACGCAGGAGCAGTATCACCACGTACCACCGCTCACAGCTTTTCTACTGGGGGAGAGGCCTGAAGGGGGTGATCGGCAACCATGCCCCAACGCCTCCACAGAGACCAGGTGAGCGTAACAGAACGCGAAGCCTCTAATACTCTCTGCCTGGGTGTTATGGAAACTTCAGAAACAGATCAGTTAGCCCTCTTACTAGGGGAATTACGGGCTCAAGTACATGCTTCAAGACAAGAAACCAATGCATTACGGAGGGATCTTATTGTAACTCAAGAAAGAACTGACGAATTGGCAAGACAAATGCTACAAGCACAAGCAGGACAGGTTCTACTGCCTGGAGTGACCCCTTCTTCTCATTCTTCCACACCACAGCAATCAACACCGGTTCAGGTGGTTCTTCCAGGAGCAGTGCCTCTAGCCCCTCCTGAATGCTTCATCGGCGACCCAAACAATTTTGCTGTATTTATGAACCAATGTCGCCTTCATTTCTTGTGCAGACCAGGAGCCTTTCCTAATGACCAAACCAAAGTGGCGTTTGTACTCTCGTATTTAGGAGGTAGTGCAGCGGACTGGTCTATACCTTTGGTAAATCAAGATGACCCTTCACTCCGGAACTTTGGGAATTTCCAACATGAGATGGAGAAATAGTTTTACCCATCATACTCATGGATAAACTCTGGACAACGAGGTGTTGTCACTCAGACAAGGGAGTCAAGAACTATTAATCTATATTGCAACCTTCAATCGTCTCATAGCCCAGACCAACTGGCCAGAAGAGAAGAGGACTACACTCTTTTACAGAGGGTTATGTGGAAAACATAAGGATGTGTTGGCGCAAGTGCTGATTCCCCCTGAGAGGTGTGCGGACTACATAGACCTGACAGTGCAACTCGATCATAGGTTGCAGAATCGGAAAATGGATCGAGCTAGATCAGAGGGACGGTCAGTTAACGTACGACCTCGTGAGAATCAGACTAAACCACATGAACAGTCTGAGCCTATGCAAATTGGTAGATTACGAAGTCCCCTTACCAAAGCAGAAAGGGAAAAAAGGAGACAACAGCTTTGCTTATATTGTGGACACGCAGGTCACTTCCTCCGTGGCTGCCCGGTAAAACCACCCAAGAAAACACTTGGTGCAACAGACAAAACCATGAAGAAGAAGAACAGAACTCGGGAAACGCCAATGACCGGCAAGTGTAGGGGTCCGCTTGTCGAGCATGAAAAAGGAATCTGTACAGACCTCACATCTAGTCCTTCCAGTGCTTTTGGTGAATCACAAGCAACCATCAAAAATACATGCCTTGGAGGCATATATTGATTGTGGAGCTGTGGGTAACTACATTAACCAAGATTTGGCTCTCTGAATAGGCCTTCCTCTCCGACAGAAGCAGAAATCGGAAAACTTCAGTGCTGTGGATGGTTCTCAGCTATCATCCGGCCCGGTGACACAATACGCCGAGAAAGTCAAGCTTCTGTGTCAGGACGGGCATCAAGAGGACAATACTTTTGATCTCATCGGTGCTCCTCAGTTCCAGATGATATTGGGAATGCCCTGGCTGGAGACCCACAATCCTAGGATCGACTGGCGAAAACGAGTTCTGACATTTCCTCATGATTGTGCCGACACATGTTACAAAAAAGATGACACCAATCTGAAACCGAAGAAAGGAATCGTGTTGGGTCTCATCAGCTCCTTACCGCTTGAATACCATGATTACCAGGGTGTCTTCAAAAAAGAGCAAGCCAACTTTCGGCCCCGCACAGACCCTACGATTGTGTTAAGAGGGATTTCTAATCTCTGACCTGGTGGGGCAGAGGTTCAGAAGGCCAACCTAGTTTCTTGGAACAGGGTAACCTCTGGACAAGCCAGACCAATCAGGGTAGCTATGGCAAGCGGTCAAGACTATGGGCCTCATTCCACGGATGGCGGTAAGGATTTACCGGTACCGGTAAAATACCGGTACCGGTAAATCCTTACCGCCTTACTACGAGGTCCCTTTGCGGGTTGGGGGATTTAACGCCTGCTTTTTGCAGGCGTTAAAAACCAACCCGCAAAGGGACCCAGGGAGCTAATTACGGTACCGCAATTTGCGGTACCGTAATTAGCGCCTTCCCCATTCCCATTGAGCCCTATGGGCCAAAAATGGGAATGGGGAAGGGCAATGGTGGAAGGGGGAATTACCGCCCCGCCAACCTTGGAATGGGGCGGTAATTCCCCTTTCCGCCAAGGCGGTGCCGGTATTTTACCGGCATGAACCATGCCGCTAATAGCGCCATGGTTCTCCGCCATCCGTGTAATGAGGCCCTAAGTCTCAAGAGGGGTGAGGGTGACTGAAAGACCTCAATGAGCACACAAAGCTTACAAATTACTCCAGACAGGTGTTATATTAAAAATATAGACACATTTATTACAAGGCCTTTGTAATATAGACCATAGCAAAGAATCACAATAATACTAAAGTAAACCAACACATCACAATCAACACGATATATATACAAGACCAGAGGGGGTCTAATGGATTAAGAGGCACGAAATATGTAGACCACCTAGATGGGGAGGAAACCAGGCAGAGCAAGTAATCTTTAGACCCAGTTCCACATCAAGAATACACCAAACGATCCCTTGATATTGTGGAAATTCAATCCCTGATTAACAGGCAACAAAGAAGAAATTATGTCTTTGCAACCCATTTACAAAATGGGATTCTTAAAAAAAGCAGATTCCCTCTCCACGTCAACCCAGCTGAGTGCTCTCGAGGCAAGTGTGAAAATTAATCCCTAGATAACAAAGAGCCTCCAGGAATTGGGATTCCAAATGCCGGCTCAGGCTCTACACAAATCTACGCCCCCTAAAACAAGCAGCCACTCGCGAGCACAGGCAGATTATTTATGGCTTCAGGATATGGACTCACTTTTGGAGGGTATACTGCCCACAGATCAGTCCTCCTTCCAGAGGCCCAGCTCTAGCAACTCTGATGATAGTTCTGAGGAAGAAGAGACCACAGATCCAGTTGATCAGAGAAGATCAAAGATGGAGAAGGCAGATCTCTTGATTAGACCAGCAACTATGATGGTACTCCAAAATAACGTCATGGCTGCTTTGACCATATCATTATCTCCATGTTTGAAATTGTATGAATCCTCAAGTGAGACCATGAAGGGCCAAGCAACTCTCTTGGCTATGATTCACTCTAAGCAGATCTACTTGGAATCATTTACAAATAAAATACAATCTCGATAGATAAAGAGGCTGAGTCAACTGCGCCGTGACTGGCCCGGCTGTTTGACGTAGCAAGGGGTGAGCATGCGGACAAAACTACAATGATGGCCTCAATTCTCGACATGATGAACCTGATGCGGCTCGAAAGGTGCTCTGCGCCAAAACTAATGGACCATTTGAACCATTCTCAAGCTGTGAATAATGATTGATTAATATATCCACAAGCTGCTGTGATATTGTCTTCTAGGGCAAACCTGAAAAAGCCAAGTCTTGAACAAGTCAATCAAATCCTTCTGAATCTCAATAGGGAGGTGGAGGAAATGGCTCAACAAAGAACATCTTCGGTAAGAATCATGCATGGTGATGGCATTGTCTCATGGCTCAATCCAAAAGATTCCTTGGTGGTTCCTTGGCCCTCATTTATGGGTCTGTCTCAAGCCTTGGATGCTAAAGTCGTGGAACCAATGGTAATCTCAATGGAAGTATCTAATGAGGAACCCTCTACTCAAATGAATCATGCAGTTGAGTCAAAGAAAGATGGCCCCAGGAACCAAGTCTTTTCAATTTTTGAAAAAACCCAAATAGATCTTCAGTCGAGGCCCTAAACCAAAATCAAATGGGTCGAGAGCCTTCCTGTGCAATCTAAGATCGCCCCCTGCAAAACTACAGGCAACAACAAAGTTGGCGATGAACAAGAAGGAGAGGAATCCCCTAAAAGAAATTAAAAAAGACATTTCGGAGGGAAAGAAGGTGTCCGATTCGGAAATGGAACAAAGGAATATTCTAATGAATCTATCTGTCTATATGTCGGGGGAAGATTTGGAGGAGGAAAATTTGCCTGTGACTACCAAAGACATTTCCATTGAAGAAATATCAGATGATGAACTCAAAGTCTCATCTTTGGGCAACAGTGATCTCACACAAAACATACCAACTTGTGATGTACTGGTGGCCTATCGAGGCATGATGTTCATGACCTTGGACCAAAAACGCCTCGTAACTATTAACAATCAGGAATCTGGGCTAAATCGGAAATCTCTGCAGCAGGAGGTCAATAATGTTGTCACAACTTAACCTAACTTTGAATTACCAAGGCAAACTCCAGTTCCCTGCGCTGTCATTGAACGCATCCTAAGATCAGCGGACGGCTTGATTTTAAATCATGCCAATGTGCTAAAACCTCTGCACTTTATACCGAAATTGAAACATATAGATTCGAAGGACATCAAAAAATCGTAAAATTTGTAGAAGAAGCGACAACAGATTGGGTTATTTTACATCTCTTTTCGCCATGGCTCAAATCTGCTCTTTTAGAGCTATGTGCTGCCTTCCTTCCATTGGGATTAGAACTTACTAAATACCTTATTGAAGAGGGGCTGAAGATGATGTACAGAAATAGCAGTGATTCTTTGAGGCAAAATGGGATCAGCCCCTGTGACCTGAAGAAGCCTTTTATGGCCATTGAAAGGAAGATAATAGCTTGTGTAACGGAAGAGGAAATGTTCCATCACCTATCTGTACATTTTGACACAGCTGACTCAAACAAACTTGTGCAGAAAGGTCAAGACGCAAGACGGACACATTTCTATCGTAAAATCTAGGGATAATAATTGTCAAGCTCTTTCAACATCGACAGCCTCTCAGGCAGATTAGCAATCAGGTTCTGTATGGTCCTCCCCTTTGAGGCTTTATTCTTGGAATACACAATGTTTTACCCATTTGTCTGTAGAAGGAAACTCGGAACTACAAAACTACGACATAATTTGTCTCCAAGAAACTTGGATTCATAAGATCCCATCATGTGACAGCTATATAGCCTACCTAGATCCTGCTCTCTTAGGCAAAGCTGGTCGACCGTCTTCAGGTCTGTTGACTTCAATTAAGTCAGCACGCAACCTCAAATTGCAGGAAGTCTTGAGTCCTAATCCGTTCATCCAGATCTTGAGCATCTCCAAAATAGTTAGGAATGAAATGAGGCAGAATTCATTGGCAATCTGCAATTTATACTGGAATCCAACAGGAATCAACAATACCCTTTTTATTGAAATTCTACTTTCTGCCATTGACAAACTACAAGCTCGCTACAAAAACCTGGATATTTTACTGTGCAGGGACTTGAACATTCATCTTTTTGAGAGCAGTGGGGCCCTGGTACCTACCCACATGCTCTCTAAGAAAGCTCAACTCTGGATGAAATAACTTCAAGCAAGGTCTATTTTTCTCCTAAATGGTCAACTATTTGAGGACATTCCGCCAATCCCAACCTGGCAAAAAGGGAACTTGTTAGCCTACTTGGACTATATCTTTGACTCTCTGGAAATGATCCCACAGTTAGAGGCTATGAAGGTTATTCATATGACGCAGAGTGATCATCGTTTGTTGGCATTGACCTGGAAAGGAAAGCAAGAAGGTTGATCTCTGATCAATTTTCTGAATTTAAACCTATCCAATGGGAAAAACAGGTTGCAAATCCACCTTTCAGATGTTCCGGTGATGACGGAAAATTACTCAATAAGGTCTCTTGTTGGCTCTCAGAGCCAGGAATACGAATGGGTGCTAGAACCCTACAGATTCTCAGATGCAAAAAGACCTCAAACTGCCTCCAAAAATGACCACGCTTACAACACTGAATTGGTTGAAAAGAAGAAAACCTATCGAGCCAATTTGAGAAAACTGAAGTCTTGCCCTCTAAATGATCAGATTTTGCTAATTAAAAAAAGAAAGCAAAAATACAAGAATTGGCGGCGCAGCTCCAAGGCGCAACATATTCAGGGGGATGCTGCAACCATGCCATAGAATTTTAGCCAAACAAAATAAATGAGAATTATGGTCCTTATTAAATGGTCAATACAAACAATCTAACCTATTAACCTCAGCAGTCCCAGAAGTAGCATGGATCGCTCATTTCTCCACCCTTTATGCAAAGGGAACCACCTGGGCTGAGCAGCCTGATGACATCAAACAAAGGAAATGGAACATTGATTAGGACAGAGACGAAATCTTGCCTCTAATTAAAAAATTGAAAACCTCACAAACTCTCGGCCCGGACGGCTTAACCAATAGCATACTGAAATCGAACCCAGATGCTTGGGCTGATTTCTGCACATCGCTGTTTACTGTGATAATGGAAAACAATCAATTTCCACAAACTTGGAAAAATGCTGTATTGATCCCAATTTTCAAGCAGGGAGACAGATCTATTCCAGCTAACTATAGCCCAATTGCACTACTGGATCCATTGGGAAAGCTGTTTGCCTCCATCCTTCTTCGCCGCTTAACCACTTGGACTAAACTAGGAGAGACCCAAGACAGACTGGTTTTGTCAAAGGAGTAGGCACAAATGTCAACCTCCTCCTGCTTAATCTACTAAAACTGGAAGCGATTAGATCGAAAACAAAAACAAATATGGCTTTTATTGATCTTAAACAGGTTTTTGACAGCGTGGATCATGAAAAACTATGGCAAATACTATTGGCATAGAACTGTCCTCCAGATTTAGTAGCTGCAATACGACCACTCTATTCAACTACTTTGGTGCAGTTGAGGCTCTCCGGCGCAGGTAGCATCTCAAAGAAAATCGAAATGTGGAATGGTCTGAAACAGGGCTGCCCGCTGGCGCCTATTCTGTTTAACCTTTATATGTCAGACTTGGCTGTTAGTCAAGAGTTTACCCACCGATTCTGAATGCGGTACCAGTTTCCTGGATGGTTAATGCAGACGTTCTGGTGCTGCTAGACAAAAGACTGATCGGGATGCAAAGAAGACAAAACGCTCTGTACGCCTATTACCAGGAAAACAGACTAAACATAAATGTGATGAAAAACCAAATCATGTCTTTCTGCAATCAACAAGGATCTAACGCTAGTATCAATGAACATTATTGGGAGGTCATTCTAAGAGCAAAGGTCCGGACTCAGGCCCAACAAGCTCTGCTTCTTCATAAACAGTATGGGAAGTTTTCCATACTTCCAGTCCTTTAATTTTATCGCCAGAAAGTTGTTCCTATTCTTACATACGGAGCAGAAACAGCTCTCAATCTAACATGGCTGATCTGGGATCTCTTGGAAGGTTTGTTCTGGAGGAAAGTCCTTTCTTTTTTTTTCTTAGAAACGTCACTCTAATATGTCTCAGTACTAAGACTTTGACATCAGACTTTAGTTACAACATGGTGATTTTTGTTGATTCCTTTACTAAACTCAAGAGCCAGCCGATGTGATGCGAGCTATGGCGCTCCAACATTATAGCTAAAAACTACAAGGGAGTTGGCTATGCTCGCCACTATACCGCTATGGTCATGCGTTTGCTTCCAAATCTAGAGAGTCTATGAAGTCAACTACGGCACAGCTTAGTTTCACAGAACTACCGGCCATGGCTAGTGACCACCAATCTCGGGACTCTGGGCTCGCAGGACTATAGTTTCCTAAATGCACGATCCGCTTTGCTGTTGTCTGCGTGCATGTAGTAAGGAGATGTTCCAAAGATTCGATTTCACTTAGGCAAAAGCAACACCTATTGTCGTTTACTTTGTTTAAGTGACGAAGCCACAACATCGCCTTGGTTTTTATGGCATTTAGTCGAATTTGCAGGGACTGTTCACAGTGATGTTGAGAAGGACAGTTTATTAGATAGCGACATGGTACACCCAACTTATGTTCTTCTATTCCAAAGTCTAATGTGGTTGGCATCTTGATACGTTGATCGTTGTTCTCAATCCAGCACGAAAGTTCAAACTTTTTTTTTGCAATTTGCGGCCGCATTATCAAGTCGTCTGGTGTTAGGTCGGCTCAGATTAGGATTTGTTCTAAACGTTGTTTCCATTCTTCTAGTAGGATTGATTTTCCTGAGCCTGGTTTTTCGGAAAAAATTGGATATGCAGGTAGAGTGGGTGTCATGGTCATCTTTCGCATTGCCATTAAAGATTTCCACATGACACACACGTGAAGCGGGTTTAATGAGAGTTTGTATCTTATCTGCTTCATCGAAATGTATGTCGGCAGCTTCAAGACGTGCCGCCAAAAGATGCCTTCCAATTTCTGCCAAAATGAGGCGTCTACGCTCCATCCCGCTTCTGACCCGAAGGTAATGGCCGGAACTACTTTTTGGGCATAAAATGTTAGTACAGGGGTTAGAGTGAATTTTCCGTACGATTTGTTCAGCAGCTGTGCTTGAATACTGAATTGGATTTGATTTGTCTTATCCGTCTTCCAATGATGTTCACAGCGTGAGTTGTTAAAGGAGATTCCTAAATATCTTATTGTGTCTACAACATCCAGAGGTTTTTTATTGATTTTCCACGTAAAGGGGCGTTATTTTTTTGTGTGTTTGTTCGGCCAATGATAACGATCTTGGTTTTTTCGGTGTTTAACGCGAGGTCATTTTCATTGAGATATTCATGCAGATTTGTCATCTGCCGTTGTAAGCCTATCTTGGTCCTATCCAAGAGGACGACATCATCGGCGTAGATAAGGCATCCGATTTCTGTGTTGTTTAGGATAGGTGGAAAGCATCTTACGTTTTTAACGATAAGCTGGAATATCTGCAATAAACAATTTAAATAGCTCTGCGGCTAATGGGCAGCCTTGTTTCACACCCGTATTTGTGGGAATTTGATTAGATAAGTTACCTTGATTGTCTAGTCTTATGCTTATGACTGTGTCCGAGTGTAGCGCTCCTATAGGTTCAATCAAGTTGCTGGGACATTTCCAGTTTTTTAGCTTTTGCCATAGTTTACATCGATTTATGCTGTCGAAAGCACCTTGTAGATTGACAAAAGCTACGTACAGTCGTGTTTTTGCCCTTAGACTTTCAAGTTTTAGTATGGTCATTAATAACAGGTTCACTTCCACACCGACACCTTTGGTAAAGCCTGTTTGCCGTATATCAGGAATTTGTTCCGCTATTGACCATTGTACTAACTTTTGGCGTAAGAAGGAAGCAAAGATTTTTCCAATAGTCTCCAGCAGGGCTATCGGGCGGTAGTTGTTTGGATCCACCCGGTTGCCCTTTTTGTAGATAGGGACAATAATTGCTTCGCGCCAAGAGGCTGGAATCATCATTGTTGATGATAATCGCAAGAATAATGATTCTATAAATATCGCCCATTCCTCATCGTTGTTTTTCAGCATTGTATTTGATATTAAGTCTGGACCAGCTGCGTTTGAGTTTTTCAAGGATCGTGTTACAGCTCTATCTTCAGCTGCTATTTGCATATCCCATGATGTCAAGTTATGTTCCGCTACTCTTAACTCGTCGCATTGAGTATTGCTGAAGATTTTTGCAAAATGGAGTTCCCATTGCGCTGAATCGATCCCATTTGACAGAGTGGCGTGGTGTTTTGAGTTACCTGTGTTCAAAATTGCCCATATTTGGCGTGAGTTTTTCTGTACTAGATGTTTCATTAATAACTCTGCTTTGTCCTGCTTGATTATTATTTTTTGGGATTTCAACCAATTTCGATATTGTTGGCGACGCATTTGAATTGCTGTTTTAGTAGTTCCTTCGCCGTTGGCGGCGTTTCGCGATTTCTTCAAGTTCCTCACGTTGCGTTGCATCTCCTTCTTGGCTTGTGTCAATACCATAGATGATAGATGTTTATGTTTTAGCCCCATGATGCAGTTGGAGGCTCTCACAATGATAAAGTGTGATAGCAAGGGAACATAATTCACCGACATTACCTCGTCGTCAAGAAATTTCTGGTTGATGTTTTGTATTTGAACTGTCTATTCTTAGACGGTTTCCACCGGCATTCACAGAGATTGGAATGTCGTGGAATCTTTTTTCATTTGTCCATTCCACTATGCAGGCAAGGCGCAAGAGATTGTGGTCACTGTTTGGCATAATAGATATTGTAAGCGACAAATCCTTTTCAAATAAGTTTTGGGACACCCAGAAGTAGTCAATAATTGACAGTGCCTTATGATCTGACCACGTTTGCTTCGGCGGTTGATCGCCTGGCACATGACCGTTAACCATTTTACAGTTACGATTGTAAAATGTCTCGCTCCAGTGGTGACCACGACTAGTTACTTCGTTGTTAGGTAGTAGTCTGAACACGTGGTTGACTGGGTCGTATCTGAACCAAGTACAATTTAGATCGCCGGCACAGATTATTGAGAGATTCTTGTAGTTCAATATCACATTGTCAATGTGAAGTGTCATTGAGTCAATAAACGATTTTGTACTGATTTTTTCCGGGTTCCAGTACCCATTTAAGATGAGCAAGTGCTTCCTTTTGGCAATGATTTTGTTGTTTGATTGAAGTAGGGCTCCTTGCACAAAAGGGTTGGGACTAAATGAGTCGATGAGCCGCCACCAGGTGTTTATCCTGATCATCATCAGTAGACCGGAGGAAGGGCGCCCTTTTGCGTTTTTAATTGCAGGATTTAATAGAATCACAAAACCGTCTCTAGACGGGGGCTCACTTAGCCATGTTTCTTGTAGGCAGATGACAAATACCTTTTCCATCTCAACATCGAATTGGTTAAATAGGTGGGTGAACCCTCTAGTGTTCCAGGATAGGAATTCTCAAGTGCATTCGGTGGCAATCGCTAGTGGCTAGTGCCGATGGGCTATGTCGTTTTGGATGTTATGTTTAGGGGCCTGGTTTGTACGCGGTCTTTGAGGATTGAAAGTTTGCATAGCTCGGCGTAGGTCTACACGTCTTTGTTCCGGGTTACTGCGAGAAGCACTCCTTGGGCTGGTCCTAGACATGTCAGCGCCAGGACTAGTTGGTTAGACTGTTATATCAAATCCAAAGAGTAGCAGTTCGTCTAAAGCATTCAGAATGGTATTCCGAACTGAAGCTGAGGAAATATGCAATAGGACTTGGTCGTAACAGCGTTCTGTTGTGTATTCTAAGAGTTTTATGTCGTCAGACGTGATTGTTCGGAGTGATGGAATACAATTGAATAATTTGAGTATGTTATTGCGATTCAAGTTCAATTCTTCCTCTTCTTGGTGAAGATTTTGTAATCTCAATTTACAGTTTGAGGAACTATTACCGGAACTTAATGATGTAGAAGCACGCAAAGAATAATGCACTTTCTTATTTCCTTGGGATCTGGTATATTTGGGGTTCATCATTGACGGGGTTTTTTTCGCACTTTGCTCAGATACCGTTGACATGTGAACAGATTTCTTAGCCTTGTACACTTCCGAAGTTGAGGTTTGCAAGGGTCTGGCAGGGAGAGCTTCAGGGACCACGCTGGAATTGGATGTCGGTTGATCATTTGAGACCTCATCAGAATAGGTGGAGAGATTACAGATGTCGATCGAGGCACTTGAGGATTTACTTGTGATGCTTTCTGGTCCTGAATCAACTCTTTGACGCTTGCTGGAGGGCAATACAATTCGACTAAGGTCCTTTGTGAGTTTCTCTTCAGTATGTATCCTATTAAGGGCACTCAATTTGGATGGCTCTGTGTGAGAGAATAAACCTGACCTGATTTCTGCAGTTACATTGCGGATAAAGTTTTGTGGCTTCTGAGACCGTACACCTTTCTTAGTAATGGGCCCTTTTTTTTTTCCTTGCCTTGATTGCAATCGTTGTCGAGTTAGAATACTATAGACATTCTTTGTTGTGGCTTCTATTGATTTGGCTGATCCTTGAAAAATTCCAAAGGACACCGAGGGAAATTCGGGTATGACACTCAAAATTTGTTCTTTCATTTGTTGGGCCGTTGGTTCAGGTAAAGCTGGAACATTACAAGGTATCTCAAGGTTTGTATGTTTTGCTGAGGTGTTCACTCCGAGCGAAAATGTTTTTTGAGGAGGCTCCTTAGATGTCAATTCTATCTCTGTTCTATTTATGGGCTGTTCATGTGAATTGCTCACATCTTGAG
This sequence comes from Ambystoma mexicanum, assembly GCF_040938575.1. Taxonomy (NCBI): domain Eukaryota; kingdom Metazoa; phylum Chordata; class Amphibia; order Caudata; family Ambystomatidae; genus Ambystoma; species Ambystoma mexicanum. The sequence goes on from NC_090933.1 coordinate 1,403,307,908, forward strand.
ACACATTTTTAGATGTTGAGATTGAAATTACATCGTTTCTTCCGACAGGCGTTAAGACTTTTTTTTGTGCCTCGATATTTAGGTTCGTCATACTAGAAGAGTGGCACATCCACTTCACTGCCTCAAGTAAGCCGTCAGATAGAGAATAATTCTGACAATGATGGCGAGCGGCAAGATCACTTAATCGCTCTTGCCAACGCAAAGTAAGTTCTGCTTCCTGTGTCAGCTGGACTTGCAGGAAGTGTGTTGCCGAGTCAAAACTGTCCATCTTTTCCTTTAATGAAATGATGAGTGATGTCTGATCTTTGTAGGCCTCATGGAGGGACTCATACATCTTCAAAAATGGCAAAAGAGCTGCGGATGAGGCAGCTAAGACGTTGTTGTATATCTGCATTGCTGCTGCTGATGAGACTTGGTTTCGACTCAGCCCCAATCTTGTCCACTGAGCTTTTATGTGTGCTATTAGTTGTCTCCAAATTGTAGTCACTTATTGATGATAAGTTTCCTGATTCGTACGTCGCAGAGACTTGCAGTGAATGTAAGTGGTTTGATCATGATCCACTGTTTCTCCGTGAAGTTGATGAGGTCTTTGTGTGAGGGTGAGTTCGAGGTTTGCTTAATGGAAGACTTGTTACCCGATCTGCTCCATCGTTTGATAGGCGATTGTCACGTGATAATAAGCCATTTTTGTGGCATTTCCCCATTGAAACACTCTCATGATCTGTTCGAGGTTTTTTCGATGTTTCTAAATTAAGATTGTTGTTGTTGTGGGATAAATCAGCGTGTGGTCTTTCCATTACACGTCCTGATAGAAAATTGCCTGTTCGTTGCCTTGCTTCTTCTTCGTCGAATGCGAACCGTGGGTAGATGGACACGCTGTGTGATGGTATTTGTGCAGCTGGTTTTGCGTTATCTACCCACCTAGGATCCTGTGGTTGATCTTTCGTGTTCGCCTGAAGAGGTTTTTTTGTCGTCCTATTAGTTACTGACGAGCGACCTGCCAAAATTGTTTCATCATTATCGGCAGAGTCGATGAGTATTACTAGCAGCGCTGTGCACGTTGTTACCACTAGGTCATTCAATGATTCGTTTTCCACCTCATCTTGTGAGGCTTCCATTAACTCTGCGTCCGTTAATTCGAACGCGGTGAAGAACTCATCACCTATTTTCGGATTGGATTGGCTCGGATGACACTGGATTTGTTATACTCTGGTTGAGAAGAGGTAAGTCAAGCAAGGTTAGTAGGGGTCTTTGTAGTAGAATGGTTAGATTGACAACCTCGTTATCCAAGACTGCGGGTACAGCAGTAAGCTCGGCTTCGCTTTCAAGTGCGCCTTCGGACCCGCTAGAGCCCTCAGATTTGTTTGGATAGCTTTGCGCAGCGTCCGAAGCTACGAGGATATCAAGAAGGTTCCTGGTAGTATTTGAGTCAGCGAGGACTTGAATCTGCGTTTTCAGAGGGCACAGGAAGACTGATGATCGTCTCTTCATCTTCGACTCTGATTTCATTAATAAGTGTGCGCGCATTTTCTACATTCATCACATGGCGGTTTTCCGGGTTGTTACTCTTTACTAAAGGGGACGTGTTGTCTGGTGATAAATTAATACAGTTAGTAGTATCAGATTGAAAACAAGGGACTACTAATTTCTTTGACACTCGTATACGTGATACGGTGCTTACCTTGGATGTCTCAGGGCAAGAGTCTGCTTTTAAAGCGGTCCAGGGATTCTGCATCTGACGTTGTTGGATAGTCTTGCGTCTGGTTTGTGGCCCAACCTGGCCCCCCTGTCCTGATTGTGCAGTCATTTCAGTCACCACGCTGTGCAGCTCACAGCCTCGACCAGATGTGGACTGACTCTTCCCTTTTTAGTGCGCACCAGTGCGCCAAATAGTCGCTCAACAGTCACTGGGCTTGTCTCCTGAAGGGCTTAACGCCGCAAGGGTGGTAGCCTCCGAGCTTTGAGGAAGTTCAGAGTCACGTGATCGGGTCACGAGGGTGCTGTAGCCCCGCCTCCTCCAGGAAGCGCGTTGGTTCTGCGTTGCCGGCAAGAGCCTAGGACAGCTCGCAATGCCGGGTAAGAGGAGCAGCTTCAGCTGCTAACAAGAGTTTGTTTCTCGAAATGAAGTATGCACTGGGCAGGCGGCAGCCTCCGAGCTTTGAGGAAGTTCAGAGTCACGTGATCGGGTCACGAGTGCGCTGTAGCCCCGCCTCCTCCAGGAAGCGCGTTGGTTCTGCGTTGCCGGCAAGAGCCTAGGACAGCTCGCAATGCCGGGTAAGAGGATCAGCTTCAGCTGCTAACAAGAGTTTGTTTCTCGAAATGAAGTATCCTTTCACTACCGTGATCTTTCCCTGTAGTTCGAATAAGATATGAGCTAGCTACCCAGTCAATGCATTTGATGGTCTTGTGGAAATCGATAGATCTATATTGTAAAACTCTTTTAGATAAGATCTGCCACCAGTGGATAACTTGAGATCAATTCTGCTAAGCAAGCAAAGTGAGCTACTCAACGGCTGGAAGACCAAATGTACAGATTGGAAGGTTTCCCTTGGATGTTCACTAGAAACCGTGAAGTCCAATCCTATCCAGATCAGGAAATAATTCCAGTGGATGGACTGGATTGAAACACAGGAGACGAAAGCGAGATACAAATTATCCATCAATTGTTCGGCAGAGAGTCGTTCCTTGAAACAACTTCCACCATATTTAAAGACATTTCCATGCCCGATGTTCAGGGACCTCTTTCTGCAATTGAGGCTAAACCTTCTTCCTAACAGGGAGGTCTTAGCGCTCTGAAAGCAACTTAATGGTCAACCAGGGACCTGCCGCTTCTCTAACGACACCACCCACCAAGAAACTTTGAGACACCTTTTGACCAATTGTACGGCTCTGTCCCATGTAAGAAACAAATATTGGGATATGCTCCTCTCAGATTCATTGTCTGTCAGCTCGGACGAACAATGGAATTCTCTGCTCTTGGGGGAACAAATGACAATGATTTTCACAGTATTACAATTCTGGAAGGAACTATCCAGTTTAATACATTTTTAATTGTGCATGTACTTAAATCTGCAAACACGAGGATGTGAAGGAAGAAAGTGAAAGCTTTGTAATAAGCCAATCCACTAATAAAAAACATAAAATAAACCACTGGTATGCCAAAGTGTTTCTGGGGAGCACATTTTGCAGGATTTTGCTCTTGTGAACAACCTACGGATTTGGGCCTGGGGTGTCGCAGCCACCAAGGAAAATGGGGAACCCTATGCATTTCTGACAAGTAGACACCCGTGGCAATCCACAGAGATCTGACTTGCGCGAATCGCTCTTGAATTTATTACCCACAAGCCCTGGCAAAGTCCAATAACACATTATTTCAGTCATTTGCACCAGTAAACCACTAAAACACGCCACCAACAACACATGTCCTACCTTCTCGCGTTGCCACAGGTGTCCTGACAAAAACAGTACCTCACATGTGTGGGTGCACCAACATGGGCGAGAAGGGAAAAGGCTACACCACTGGTATCCCAAAGCGTTTCGGGGGGTGCACTTTTTTAGGATATTGCTATTGTGGACAAAATACAGATTTGGGCCTGGGGTGTCGCAGAAACCAAGGAAAACAGGAAACTCCATGCATTTCTGAAAAGAAGACACCCGTGGGAAAAGACGGAGGTCTGACTTCTGCGAATCGCCCTAGAATGTATTACCCACAAGCCCTGGTGAAGCCAAAATTTAGAAAAACTAACAACATTTTCTGACATTTGCCACCAAAAACCACCAAAACACGCCGCCAACAACACATGTCCTACATTCCCGCATTCCTACAGGTGTCCCAATGGAAACGGTACCTCACATGTGTGGGTGCACCTCCCTGGGCGCAAACGGAAAAGGCTAAACCTCTGATATCCCAAAGTGTTTCGGGAGAGCACATTTTGCGGGAATTTGCAATTGTGGACAACCTACAGATTTGGGCCTGGGGTGTCGCAGCCACCAAGGAAAACAGGGAACCCCATGCATTTCAGAAAAGAAGACACCCGTGGGAATCTACAGAGGTCTGACTTGTGCAAATCGCCATATAATGTATTACCCACAAGCCCCGGCAAAGTACAAAATGTACGGAGAAAAAAACACAATTTTCAGACATTTGCCACCAGGAAACCACCAAAACATGCTACCAACAACACATGTCCTACTGTCCCGCATTCCCACAGGTGTCCCGATGGAAAGGGTACCTCACATGTGTGGGTGCACCTACCTGGGTGCAAAGGGAAAAGGCTAAACCACTGGTATCCCAAAGTGTTTCGGGAGAACAAAGTGTGCAGGATTTTGCTCTTGTGGACAAACTACAGATTTGGGCCTGGGGTGTCGCAGCCACCAAGGAAAAGAGGGAACCCCATGCATTTCTGAAAAGAAGACACCTGTGGGAATCCACAGAGGTCTGACTTGCGCGAATCGCCCTAAAATTTAATACCCACAAGCTCTGGCAAAGTCCAAAACCTAGGAAAAATAACAACATTTTCAGACATTTGCCACCAGCAAACCATGAAACATGCTACCAACAACACATCTACTACCTTCCCGCATTCCCACAGGTGTCCCGACAAAAACAGTACCTCACATGTGTGGGTACACCTACCTGGGCGCAAAGGAAAAAGGCTAAACCACTGGTATCCCACAGTGTTTCAGTAGATCACCTTTTGCAGGATTTTGCTCTTGTGTACAACCTACAGATTTGGGCCTGGGGTGTCGCAGCCACCGAGGAAAACAGGGAACCCTAAGCATTTCTGAAAAGAAGACACCCGCAGGAATCCACAGAGGTCTGACTTGCGTGAATCGCCCTAGAATTTAATACCCGCAAGCCCCGGCAAAGTCAAACATTTACAGAATTTTTTTTTTTTCCAGATATTTGCCACCAGGAAAACCACCGAAACATGCAGCCAAAAACACATATCATATCTGCGCACTTTCCTACAGGTGTCCCGACGAAAACGGTACCTCACATGTGTGGGTGTACCTACCTCGGCGCAAAGGGAAAAAGATCAACCACTGGTATCCCAAAGTGTTTCGGGAGAGCAAAATTTGCAGGATTTTGCTCTTGTGGACAACCTACAGATTTGGGCCTTGGGTGTCGCAGCCACCAAGGAAAACAGGGAACCCCATGAATTTCTGAAAAGAAGACACCCGTTGGAATTCACAGGGTGTGACTTGCGCGAATCGCCCTAGAATTTTTTACCCACAAGCCCCAGCAAAGTCTACTTTTTTTATAAACTCAATTTTCAGACATTTGACACCAGGAAACCACCAAAACACGCCCCCAACATCACATGTCCTACATTCCCATGTTCCCACAGGTGTCCCGACGAAAACAGTACGTCACATGTGTGGGCTGTGGATACACCTCCCTGGGTACAAAGGGAAAAGGCTAAACCACTGGTATCCCAAAGTGTTTCTGGAGAGCACATTTTGCAGGATTCTACTCTTGTGGACAACCTACAGTTTTGGGCCTGGGGTGTCGCAAGACACCAACGTAAACAGGGAACCCCATGCATTTCTGAAAACAAGACGCCCATGGGAATCCACAGAGGTCTGGCTTTTACGAATGGCCCTATAATTTATTACCCACAAGTCCAGGCAAAGTCCAGAATTTATGGAAATAAACCACATTTTCAGACATTTTCCACCAGGAAACCACGGAAACATGCTGCCAACAACACATGTCCTACCTTCCCGTGTTCCCACATGTGTCCCGACGAAAATGGTACCTCACATGTGTGGGTGCATCTACCTGGCCACAAAGAGAAAAGGCTAAACCACTGGTATCCCAAAGTGTTTCGGGAGAGCACATTTTGCAGTATTTTGCTCTTGTGGACAACCTACAGATTTGAGCCTAGGGTGTTGCAGCCACCAAGGAAAACGGGGAACCCCAAGCATTTCTGACAAGAAGATAACTGTGGGAGTCCACAGAGGTAAGACTTGTGCGAATCGCCTTAGAATGTATTACCCACAAGCCCTGGCAAAGGCCACAATTTATGGAAAAAAACACAATTTTCAGACATTTGTGACCAGGAAACCACTGAAACACATTGCCAATAACACATCCCCTTCCTTCCCGCGGTCCCACTGGTGTCCCGACAAAAATGGTACCTTACATGTGTGGGTGCTCCTACCTGGGCGTGACCCATGAAAAGCGAAATATTATGCATTTGTACTGCTTTATACCTCTCTAAAGTGCTGTGTTGTGTTTGCTTCTCAAAGCTAGGTATGCACTCAATAAATGCAATAATAATAATAATAATAATAATAATAATAATAATAATAATAATAATAATAATAACAAAATGTATTACATTACATTTTAATGGTCAGTGCATTGTTTTGTCTCCATATTCATTTTGGGAAAGGTTATGCCAATATGCTATGCCATTTATTCTGTTGAATTTCTGTTTTGTTCGGCTCATGACATGAACAATATATGAGGTAAAACTGTAAGGTTTCTGTCACACACCGACAGTTTCCAAATAGGGTTGAATGTGCTGAAAACGTGGGAGAGGAAGGAATGCTTACTAGGAATTCCATGAGATAAATCCACCAATTTTAGAACCCACATGCTCTACTTTTTTCAACATAACTTAGTTGCAGGCACAGAATGGGGTGCACTCTTACCCATCCTCCCAGAGAATCAAAGCAGAACAGCATCCTGCATTTTGTCTCACTTGCTGAAGTAGAGACAGGGAGGCTAACTGTGAATCCACATAGCCTTTTCATAGCTGGCCTGAGTTCACAGGGTTGACATTTGTATACCACCAACCGTATGTGGCTTTAAACATTATGAGTACCATACCAAACCCAGGTATGGATCATTCTAAGAGTGTACACTGCCGCCAGCCTGAAAGGGCCACACTTATGAGGTTTTTGGAAACAAAAATCCAGGGCTTCCACATCCTGCCATGGTGGCATCAGTAAAGACAGACATAAGTGCTCACAGTTCAAGGGTGTTTATTGAACTTTATAATAGGTGAGATAAATGCCTAATCTAATCCTAAATCTAAAATGGGAGCAAGCTACGATCATCAAATTATAATAAGGCAGTCCTAGTGGCGTCTTGTCAAACCAAACAGAAAAAGGGCCTATACTAAAAAACCTATTGCCAATCCTTACTAAGTTACAAAAAAGAGTGTGGGATAATGTTCACCAGAAAATGATAAGTCAGGATGGTATGGCTGGGTCTCCTTTCACCACGTTTTTAGAATGTGACAAGGCGGGACTTCTGAACACAGCACACTCATGGGCCTCTCCAGCGCAAGCTCACAATTCCAGTTCAACGATATCAGAACCTGCAGAGGCCAAGTCTCATTTCTGCAAAGTCTCTTGCCTTAGGAGGCCTGATGTATCAAAATAACAAACAAATTAAGATTCCTTCGGTGCTCTTGCACCTTTGGGTGACTGCTCCTTGCCCCTAGGACTTCCCTCGGCCAGGCTCAAATCCTCTTTGGAAAATGGGCTTCCCTCCGTCGGGCTCCCTACGGCCTCTCAAATATCGCTCATAACCTTCAGGAGCTTTATTAATGTCTTTTTAAACAAACAACACTATGGACGACCCTCAACCGGGTTCACTCTCGTCGACACACTGTTCTTAGGTGTATTTTTCTTCACCCCTACTCGAAAACAGCAAACAACCAAACAGATGTTCTTTCGGTAACCTTGTACCTTGAGCGATTGCTCTTCGCCCCTTGGATCTCCCGCCGCGGGGCTCGGATCCTTCTTGCAAAATGGGCCTCCCTCCGTCGGGTTCACTACGGCCTTTCAAATGAAGCTTGCAATATTCAAGAGCCTTTAACCCAGTTCATGGTTTCCTATTACAGTTCATGATTTGCTTTGTCTCAACAAAAAGCGTGTATTCCCTTTTGCTAGCTTTCTTTCGCCATCCCTCTGTCGGGTTCACACTTGCCAAATATACAGTTAACTTTATTTTCTCACGATGCAGAATTCACTTCCCTTAGCTTTCTCTTGGCAATGGGTTAGAGAGTTTCGAGTGTACAAGGGATTTGACGAGACCCTTGTAGGACCACTCCAACACTTCACGCCACCCTTTCCTAGGGCCTTCTGGTACTTGCAGTTTCAATGCAAAAGAGGCCAGCGAGAGTCCTTTGAATGAGCCCCCCTGCAGCGCTTGACCACTCTGCAGCTGGCCCTTCGCTGGGCGTCCCGCGAAAGTTCAAACACACAAAAGTTATTTGTTCTCAAGTTCTTGAGTTCATCTAATGTTGCTGCTTGCAACCTTGAGTTCAATACTATTCGGTTCGTTATCAGCTTCCACCGACTCACTGATTGTGTCGGGTTTGCTGGCTTGGCTTGCTTCTGGAGCCAAAGACGGTACCACAGTAGCCAGCGTGCCTCCCTGCCTGTGTTATCAATGCGGGAGGCCTCCGTGCACCGTTGACATCGGTGAATCCACCCATCAGCTGCACTTCCTGGTCTTGTAATTCTCTTTTTGGAAGCTTTGCAGGTCTGAGTTGAAAAGAGCAAGGGCAGATCCTCCTTCGTTGTCCTACCAGGTCTCGCCACTTTTCTCCTCCATTTGAACTGCCAGTTTGGTGTAGCTGTCCCCTCGTGTGTTCAGCCTTGCTCGTAATGTGCTCTCATGCTCCACCTTTTATCCCTGTGGGGAAAGCAAAGGGTTGTCAGGTGTGTGTGATTACTGTCAATTGCCTGTCAGGTAAGCAGCTTTGGCATTAGTCAGTTGTTTGCCACAGTTTAAGGGAGTGTTTGTGTTGGAAAAGGAGGGGGGTAGAGTTTCTATATATCCTACGGGGTAGGTGAATTCGGAAGGGTGGGTTTGGTAGGGTTAGTGAAATTAATTGGGGGACGATCCTTTTTGTCAAAATAGATTGGGAATTCGGAAAATAATAATCAGAGGGACGTGGAGAAAAATGACTGGGAGTATTCTGATACACAATGGGAAAACAGGGATTCTGGGACATGAAGTTTCCTAGTGCAGCAGGGTTTGAATTCCTATTGGATTTGCCAGATGCAGAAGAGGGGTTTCTGGATTCGGGTAAGGGAGATTCTTTGGGTGGAAAGGTGGTTGAGTTGGAACAGCCTATAAAGGCCTCAAGGACTTCATCCTCTTTCCTGATAAAATACCGCATCTGACCTGAGGTCTTCCCTGGAGCACAACACCGGGTTCCCTACCCAGGTGATCCTCCCGCACTTGTCTGCCCCCAGGGGTGACATCTGAGAGCACCAGCCCTGCCCTGGCCACCTGAATAAAGGTTTACTACTTCCGGGAGCCTTTTGGGGACTCAAGAGTGTTTCTTGAACTTCCAGGACAGGGATGCTGTGCTACAAGATGCTAAGAGGTGCTCCTCCTACCAGGCCGGCAGGTCGAGGCCCAGACTTCACTCAGGATTTCCAGAAGCAGTGGAAATCTTTTGAGTCCGTTAAGAAGAGGCTGAGGGACCTTCACTTTAAATGCACAATGTTTTATCCTGAAAAGCTGAGTTTCTTGTCCTAGGATAAGTTTTCCTTTTTCTTCACTCCTAAAGAAGCATGGGACTGGCTGGAGACCATTGGCCTGAATGGTGGGCCATAGAGTGGGGTGGGTGGTGGCCTTCCCCAGGCGTAAGTGCCACTGCCAAGCGGTGCTCTCACATGGAGGTTGTTGGTGATTGGTGACGGGACTCTGGAGATGAGTGGAAGGGGAGGCAACTTGGAGGTGATTGACCCACCGGATGGGGTCAGGTTCTCTCACCCACCTAATATGTGGTGGCATGTGATTGATCTATGTGATTGCTTTCCCGGGTCTATGGAGAGTGATGTGCCATTGCGAGGTGCGTTGTGATGGTCCCTTGTAGTGTCATTTGGTGGTGGCCCGACTGGGGTTAATGTTCCGATCATAAGTGAGGGGCGGGACCTCCCTTTCTGATACCAGTAATCGATGTATACAGGGTCACAGGTTTTGGTCTCCTTCTGTTGACAGGTTGGCGGCACAGTCACGGCTGCGTCATCACTGAGTGTTAGTTTGGGGATGGCCGACTCCAGAGTTCTCCTCTTGGAACCTGGACGCTGCCCTCGTGGCATCTGGGTTTCCAGAGAGGACCTCCTTTTGGACACTGTATGTGGGGCCTGTTGCCTGCATTTAGGGGGATTAGTGTGTGGTATTTGCTTCTGCCCACCTGAATTTGGCGTGCTACAGGAGCGGACTCCTGTCATTCCTTTCTGCTCTCTGGAACTTTGGTCCTGCTACTAAAACGCTACAGGCACTGCGAGCTTTGCTCTTGCCTGCTCCGTTCCGCTTCCTAGTGGAGGCGGAGTTAGCCCACACCACGTGGGCGATCACGTGACCCGGCAGCGCACTCAAAGCTGCGCCAGAGCCGCTCGAGCGGCGTATTTGCTTCTGCCCACCTGAATTTGGCGTGCTACAGGAGCGGACTCCTGTCATTCCTCTCTGCTCTCTGGAACTTTGGTCCTGCTACTAAAACGCTACAGGCACTGCGAGCTTTGCTCTTGCCTGCTCCGTTCCGCTTCCTGGTGGAGGCGGAGTTAGCCCACACCACGTGGGCGATCACGTGACCCGGCAGCGCACTCAAAGCTGCGCCAGAGCCGCTCGAGCAGCGTATTTGCTTCTGCCCACCTGAATTTGGCGTGCTACAGGAGCGGACTCCTGTCATTCCTCTCTGCTCTCTGGAACTTTGGTCCTGCTACTAAAACGCTACAGGCACTGCAAGCTTTGCTCTTGCCTGCTCCGTTCCGCTTCCTGGTGGAGGCGGAGTTAGCCCACACCACGTGGGCGATCACGTGACCCGGCAGCGCACTCAAAGCTGCGCCAGAGCCGCTTGAGCAGCGTATTTGCTTCTGCCCACCTGAATTTGGCATGCTACAGGAGCGGACTCCTGTCATTCCTCTCTGCTCTCTGGAACTTTGGTCCTGCTACTAAAACGCTACAGGCACTGCGAGCTTTGCTCTTGCCTGCTCCGTTCCGCTTCCTGGTGGAGGCGGAGTTAGCCCACACCACGTGGGCGATCACGTGACCCGGCAGCGCACTCAAAGCTGCGCCAAAGCCGCTCGAGCGGCGTATTTGCTTCTGCCCACCTGAATTTGGCGTGCTACAGGAGCGGACTCCTGTCATTCCTCTCTGCTCTCTCGAACTTTGGTCCTGCTACTAAAACGCTACAGGCACTGCGAGCTTTGCTCTTGCCTGCTCCGTTCCGCTTCCTGGTGGAGGCGGAGTTAGCCCACACCACGTGGGCGATCACGTGACCCGGCAGCGCACTCAAAGCTGCGCCAGAGCCACCCTTGCGGCGATAAGCCCTGTTGTGCGGCTGTTTGGCAGATGGTGGCATTTAACCATACTGCCTCAGGTACTGTCTATTGCCGCTGCATCTACTAACATAAGTCGTTTAAATCCGGAAGTGATGAGTGTTTGAAATTCTATCAGTTCCTAGCGTTATTAATATTTGAGTCTGGTGCATTGCATTTTTATCAAAGGAGAAAACTGTACTAATCTTTAACAATTTGATATAAATCATTCCATGTTCACTCTGAAAACAGGCATGCCATCGGAGACTACTAGAGACCCTATGGTTACCTCTCCAAGTGCAATGCCTAATCTACCGGATCTAGCTCCGCTCCCCAAAACGCCTATGAATCAAAATATTCCAAAATCACAGGAAAAGTCCAAAAGTCGAACTCGTATCTCTAAGAAAAATATTATTTTAACCCCAATCAATAATACCCCCACTCAACATGACATCCGTAATTTTTATGAGATAAAGTAATGTGGTATAGCAACGTCTGATCCGATTGATTTGGCATCTCATGTGAAGATCTCCTCGGATCCACCGCTACCTAATTGTTGTCTAGGTGGTGTAACTCCAAATCAACATCCCACCCTTAACAATGGGGCTCCCTCTCTTCCTTTGAGCTCTACTATTTCGGATCAAACTTTATTAACTATACCTCATTCCCCTACTAAACCTATTAAACCTGTTCAAACTTTTGCTACTGTTTTAGAATAGTCGACTCTTGATATTGAAGATATGACAATTGAAAGCCATAAAGCAGCACAAGATATCCCGACTAAGAATGTCTCGTTGGCCTCAGTAATTATTGAAGACGTGGGACATGTCAGTCCAAATAAATCTCTTTCACCCCCCTGTCAAAATTCCCCTGAATGCAGGGACTTAGAAAGAGTCTCAATAATGACTGATTATGCACAACCATGCTCCATGGACTCAATAAGGTTGGACGAGGAGGTGTCTTTTTTACACCCTACTCCCCGCCGTTGTCAAAATACTGACAAGAAACAACAATCTTTTGCTCCCTCGGCCAATCCTGCCCTATTAGAAATTACTTTGGGGGCCATTAACACTACTATGTCCACTCTATTTAAACTTTTTAATTCTTTGGACCAGAAGATAGCTGTACAAACCGTTAAGCTAGACTATATAAGTGACTGGATGAGAGACACCTCGCTCAAATGTTCTAAAAGTCTCTCTTTAGGAAACCTGGAACAAAGAGTAGTCCAACTTGAATCTCATTTGTCATCTCATCAAGGTTTAAATGAACACTCTGGGGTATCTATCACGCAGCGTCTTTCACACTTAGAAAGTTTAATTCGAAACCCTTTGACTACTACCTCAGTATTACCAACATTTCCCAAAATTATCCGTCCGATTGAATGTGTAGAGGAAATTGTGACCTCAAAAAATAATGAGTCCTGGATTAGCGTTGCCTCTCCTGTGAAGAGTGTTGTTCAACCTGCAAGCATCATGGGGGCGTCAACCAAAACTCACAAAAAATTGGATCCCTACTTGTGAACAATAAAAAAACAAAATCTGTCTCAACCAAAGCTACACAAAGAAATAAAAAAGCTCTGGCTGTGACGGAAATTTCTGTTCGCAGTGCTGTTGCCCCTTCAGATATCTGCAACGAGATTATGAATAGCGAACTAGCCGCTATGGCCGGCAAATCTCCTGTGGTTAAAGTTTTGCCAGCCAATTTTCCAAATTCCCAAGTTGCTTCAACGGAGGTTCCTATGTCTTCTCTTATTTATGATCCCTTGAATGAATTGGTACATCTGTTAACATTCAAGCCTGATAATATACAAATAAAACAATCCCTTCCTGTTGTACAAACAACACTATCTACTCAATGCGGTGTCATCACGACAGGCGCTAGCAAGTACCCCCCTCTGCCGCTCCTACAGTGGGAGTTGAAGATCGCTTAAGCTCATTAAAAGCTGCGGTGGACTCCTATTTACTGAAAAGAATTTCTGAGGTGTTGCCCGATGCTCCACATGTCATTGATCACTCCCCTCATACACATAACCCCTCTCATAATACTCAAAATGAATCCTCATTTCTTAAAATCAGAACCCCAAACCACCTTCCTGTAATAGGCATTGTCCTCAAGGTCCTCCGAAACAAGACAATAGGAGAAATTCTGATTTACGTAATGGTGGCACTAAACCTTACATAAATGATGATAGCGTTGCATTCTCAAAGAAACTCAATCTGTTCTATACTTTAATTTTGAAGTGTCGTGATGGGTTCTATCCAAAGTACGACTTATGTCGTGCTAGTGTCTTAAATATATTTGGAGATATAGAGGGTTTGGATGCCATATCTTCCACTGATCTGGATCAAGTTGAGTTCCTTTGTGACAAGAATCTTTCCATCGTTAGACTTTATGGAATGCCAGAATGGATTTATTCAATCTTGGCTTTTTACTAGCTCAAGATCCAGCACGTCAGCAGTCTAAGGAGATTGATGGGAATAAATCCATTGCAGGTACTACTCTTGCACCGTCGTGCGCCTACAATTTTTGCACTAAGGAATCTCCATTAGAGCCCAGAGCATCCGCTAATTCGCTTTCATAACCACGAGCAATTATTCCCACTACTGAACTTTCGCTTGCTAGCTGGAATACCAGAGGCTATTCTCATTTGCAGTGGACTTTAAACAACCAGTTGAACACTTATGACATAGTGGCCTTACAAGAAACATGGCTAGTAAATCCCCCTATTTGGGATGATCATGAGATCAGTCTGCTGCCAGCAGTCCATGCTGGTAAAGGTAGACCTACAGCTGGGCTGTTAGTTGCAGTGAAAGTGAGTAAGGGTTTAAATATCTCCCCCTGGCAAGCACCAAATACATTTATGCAATTGGTTAAGATCTCCTTTAACTCACAGACATACGCACTTATTAATCTTTATAGGAATCCGGTGGGAATTATTGATGACAGTTTTTACGATGCGCTTTCTCTTCTCTTTGAGTATATCTCTGCACAAAGTAATATTTCTGGAATCTTACTTATGGGTGATTTGAACCTTTCTTGCTTTGATTCGCACATAAAGAATAAGAATCGTGAGGGTGCAAGATGGATCTCCTTTATGGAAGATCATGACTTAAAGATGGCAAATGGTGCGATTGTAGGTGACATTCCCCCAATGAACACCTGGGAGAGAGGCAACTCAAAATCCACTATTGATTACATCTTTATGTCTAATAGCATCTTTATGAATACCAGCAAATTTGTCATAGTAAAACAAACATCTAGTGATCACCATCTCTTAGCACTATTTTGGGCGGTTGAAATTGAAAACCATTCGAAATTTGCATTTTATTATAATCAGACTGTATCTGTCAATAATGGCAAAAACCGCTTCAAATGGTCTGTTAATAAATTTCTATATCTGAATGGTGCTATTCTAGACAATCAACGGTTACATAAGACTGGTTCGTATATAGATGTGTTAAGTACCTTTGCGAATCTTTAACCCATTCATAGTAAATCAGCTAAAAGACATGTTTATGGGTTTGATCTAGCTCTCTGTGAAAGAAAGAAGGCTTACAGAAGAGAGATCAGAAACCATCGTACACTCCCCATGAGTGATCAAATTAAGGCAGTTAAGGTTGCTACTTCGAGATATCGAAATTGGGTTCGCATGAGGCGAGCAACCATGTATCAAATAGATAGTGAACACTTTTTGGCAGCTTGTCGTAGCAAAAATTCTGCCTTGGTTTGGGAGTTGTTGAACAAATGTAACACATCACCTCAAGGTTATGCGCAACTCAATGGAGTATCTGAATCGGTGTGGGTCACACATTTTTCTACTCTATATGACGACTCCAAGATGACCTGCTATAAATATAACAGCAACTCTATAAATAGTTGGGCATTGCATTGTAAAAGATCTATTATTCAAGACTTTATTAAAACATATTCGTCGTCTAGAGCGGCAGGCCTGGATGGACTCACTAATTTAATGCTCAAACAAAATATAACAGAATGGGCACTAATCTTGAACAATGCTTTTCACCACATTATACAAACCAAAAACATTCCGGAATCATGGCGTTCTTCTGTGATTATTCCGATCTATAAAAAAGGCGATCGTATGGACCCTAAAAGTTATCGTCCAATAACGTTACTGGACGTTCCAGGCAAAATATTCTCCAGGTTGGTGCTAAGAGATTTTAATGTTTGGTCAAATAAAGCAAATCAACGTGACCCAGCTCAAACTGGATTTGTCGCTGGTTTAGGTACTGGCGTCAATTTAATTGCTTTAAATGCCATAAGACAACAAGCATTTAACAAGAGACAAGCCAGATATTTTGCGTTTGTGGATCTTCACTCCGCTTTTGATTCGGTCTCAAGACTAAAACTTATAGATAAGTTACTCAAAGCGGCCTGTCCGTCCACTCTTATTGACATCATTTTTGCCCTCCATTCACACACTAAAGTCTATGTAAGATTAAACTCTGAGGGTCTTCTTTCATCCCCAGTTCCAACATTTAGAGGGCTGAAACAGGGGTGCATTTTAGCATCTGCCTTGTTTAATTTTTTTATGAATGATGTACGCTGGATCTTTAGCAAAGTAACGACTGATGCTCCTAAACTGAACGGTGTAAAAATTTGTGCCTTGTGGTATGCGGATGATCTTGTTTTAGTGTCAAAAACTCCCAGTGGTTTACGCAATCTCCTGTCAGCACTATGTTCCTATTTTAAAGAAAATGAACTAGTAGTAAACACTGGTAAAACGCAAATTGTCACGTATGTTCCTAAAGGCTTACTCAAACACTTGTTAGAATGGAAAATTGAGGGGATACCCATAAAGATGGTACCAAATTATGTTTACTTGGGCCTTATTTTTGATGGTTGTCCAACGCTAGACTCGCACCTGAACAAAATTAAACAGAAGCTAATTATGGCAATCTGTCAAACACGAGTAATTGTCTCCAAATATGGCAAATTTTCTATCAAAGCTGCCATCACATACTGGAACCAGAATGTTGTAGCAACCATCCTTTATGGTTTAGAAACGTTAATTGTTCCCCAGGGTTTCTCAATTTATTAGAAGCTAAGTTTTGACGTGCAACTTTACATCTTCCACAGTGTATTCCAGGTGTGTTGATACGCTATGAATTGGGATTAATCTCATTAACTGCCTTACATAAGTGGCGTTTATGTGCCTTATTTCGCAAATGCTTGTTATCCATACGTGATAATTCCACACTATCTTCCATCTCCAGTTATTTGCTTAGCTCCGGAGAAGTATTTCCGAGACACTGGTCTACAAAAATTCTAACAATTATGGTGGACGCTGACATATCACTTGATCTTCTTGCATTTCATCCGGAGCAAGCAAAGAAGAAGGTGTATATGATGGACTGGATTGACACTAGAACTCAGTGTTTAACCTACAAAGACTTTGACTCTACAATCTTTGGACCCAAGCGTTATAAAGACACTGCTGCTTACCTACGCTTGGCACCATCTGCTGCTATAAGATCGGCCATTCTTCGCTTGCGGCTTAACATCTGGCCTACCCGTGAGGTTAAAACAAGAAGAAAGCAAATTCCCTCCGACCTCAATTGGTGTAGGTTTTGCAAAAATGTAACGATTGTAGAAACTCTCCAACATTTATTATTGGACTGTCCTGCACTTATCACTTTAAGAAAATTGCACTTTGTTAACCACTTCGCGTATTTTGCACAAATTGATCCTAGAAATAGATGGATCGCCTTGGCAGCCACTGAATGTATGAGTATAAGAATTCCAACTATCAATTTTTTAAAGGCTTTGGACATGGAATGAAGATAAAAAAAAAAGAATTAAAAAAAGGGTGCTTTGTTTATCTCTTTCCGATAAACCTGTATGATAATATTTTTATTCACTTTTTGAAAAAAAAAATATATATACTTTGTATATTCTTTTAGTATTCTGTGAAACTTTTTATGAATCTTATTTTTACTTGGATTTGATGTTTATGAATTTCTTTATTTTGCATAAATTGAAAAAGTTGATGTAATTTCAGCTATATTCAATAAATATTTAAAAAAAGAAAAGTGTGTGCGTCTGTGCATTTGGGGAGCAGATGCCTGGTGGGCATGGTGGCTTGTGGGTTGTTAGTGACAAGGGATGGTTCTTTTAGTTTACTCTCTATTCCTGTTGGAATTTTACTTTTTGTATTTGTATTTGTATTTTGTTTATTTATATAGCGTGCCTGGCCCAAAGGCATATGGGCGCATTTCTTGAGGTTACAGTGACATAGTATGCAGCAAACATATAACAGCATACCTTTCAAAAATACTTACAATCTAATTACAAGATATTTACAAGGTGCTAGTCAAAACGGCAAGGCCTAGCAAAGCCGATCAGCAGAAAAGCAGTGTAGGTTGTTATGGTCAACGTGACAGGTGGAGGCTTTGGGAGTCCTGCGCTATGAGCCACATATTAGCTTTGCTCTTGAATGAGTGGAAGGAGGATTCAGATCTGGGAGGATTGGGTAGCGAGTTCCACAGTTTAGTGGCGAGAACCGGGAAACTGGCTCCCCCTGCTTTCTGAAGCTTGAACCTCGGTAGTGAAAGACAGTTAACTTGAGCTGCTCTATGTGGGCGGATGGAGGTGTGGGGTGTGAAACGGATCGCCAGGTATTTTGGAGCCTGGTTGGCCAAGCATTTGTGCTTGAGGCCGAGAGCTTTGAGGGAGATTTTTTGTTAGTGCTGCCCTGGTGGCGTTGCTTTGGGTTACCTGTAACTTGCTTAGGTTCCGTTGACTAGTCCCTAGATAAAGCGCATTGCAATAGTCGAGTTTCGATAAAATGAGGGTTCTGGCAAGGATGGTGCAGTTGGCTGTGGTAAGGAATGGTCGACATGCTGTGATAAGTTTACATGTGTAGGCTGAAGATGAGAATACAGCATTGGTTTGTCTTGTAAGAGATATATTGAATCAAGATAAATGCCTAGGGTTTTTTCATGTCATTGGATACCTTGATGGCATTGCCATCAATGATGAAATATTTGAATGCTGGATCTAATCTATTGAGTCTGTGGTGGGAACCAAGGATGAGTAGCTCTGTCTTATCGTCATTAAGACAGAGACTGTGTTGTGCCATCCATGCTTGGATGACCTGATAGACATAGTTTAAGGCTTTGGTGTCAGCTGTGTGGTCACCAGTGAACGGATGAGTATTTGGGTGTCATCGGCGGAGTTAGTGTAGGTGATACCCAAATAGTCAAGAATATAGAAGAGTGGCTTCGTGAACATGTTATAGAGTGTAGGTGAAACACAAGATCCTTCAGGGACCCCGCACAGGACTGGTGAGGGTTCAGCGGAGGCCGAAGGGGAGAAGACCCTAATTAATCTATTCGCCAAGAAGGATCTAATCCATGTGTGGAGAGCTACTGCGTGGGGCAATATCTCCGTTGTGTGCTCTTTTTCTGAGCTGTTTACACTATTTTGATCACTCGTTTGCAGCACCGTCCACAAGACCTTGCTGCCCGCAAAATGCCCGCCTGAATTCTGTTTTCTGTTTACTGGTTGCCAGGCAACCTTGACTAGCCAATTGGCTGGCGCTATCTACTTCCTTGGGGCGGCGAAACCCAAAGGCGTGAGCCGGCGTCAGTTTCAAAGGTCCGGTGACTAAGGCCCAGCACCTGTCCTTGGCTGTCACGGCCTGTCAGGGACTAGGGGCCAGTCACACTACCCATTCCCTTCGAGGGCCGCTACGAAATTCCAGTAAGGTAACTGCTTCCTATTGCACTCAGCGGAGCTATTCGTGCTACCTAAAGGTACGCCCAAACCAAAAAATAGCACTCGTCACCATCCCACTTGGCGTACCGCTCCCCATATCTGTATTCTATTCTGCCCACCTACTCATTGCTCATCACAACAGCGACCATACCACACAGTGTCACTTCCTCAAGCCTTTACTCCTGGGACACATTGCTGTCACTGTGGTGAATGATTTGCTATCTGGCGCTAGTCGGCATAACTCCAGCGGACTCATAATTAATAAAACCGATGCCCTATCGTCTGTTTGTATGCAATACTGTCTGCGATCTATCTAGCTTGTCAACAACGTCCTATTCTGGTTATAACCCACCACTATTGTATGCTCGGTTACCAAAGCATCTACTCTCTGATTGATTGTGTTACGCAAACTAACCTGCTTCTGCACCGTTTGTTGACTATACTGCTCCTCCCATTGTCTCCGCCATATACCCTTGAGCGCTGATTATGTCAAATGTTCATTTGTATTAGCTATCCATAGCACGTTTGTACTAGCATTGGGTAAATATTGGTCGCAAAGTACTGTCCGCATGTTTTTTTCTATGTGCATAACCTGTGACTCACATCTGACAGGCATCTTATCGTCCTCCGCCTGACTATGCTCGCAGGTTGACTCTCAATCGCTCCGACAATCATAATGGTTTCTCAATTGCTTTGACTCCATCTCGAGCTACACTTGGCCTGACTCTCGCTACTGATATCTACTTACAGCTCCCTAGTAAATATATGTCCACACTCATGACCCACTTTAATGCATGTCCTACAGGCCTCGAACGGTTAGACCCGCCTGTGCTACCCGTGCGTAGCTTTACATAGCTAACATTTGTCAGTAATTCTCATTGTTATCAATATTACTCACGTCATTGTAACACAAATTGGTGACATATTGCTTCATGGTTTGACGCCTCTTATGTATTCACACTAATGCATACGCTGCGGCTGCCTACTCTAAGACCTCTGACCAGGCCTCCCGGTATCTCTTCTATCTTAACTTCTATGTCACCTGTAGGGGAATTCTGCCCACAGGCCTAGCTCTTAGCTCACAATGTATTTGATTTACTTGTCATGTTGCACATTTCTCCTGCTTCTCACAACAATCTCACTAACTATGTACACCTTGAACCCTCCAGTTCCCCTTCACGATGAAAACACTGCAAAAAATTGCATGCCCTTCTCACACATTCCAGCTCTAATCTGCGAACGCAATTGAGCAGCCACTCCTCATTCTTACCCGCACACACATTGTGCACCCACAACAATAAGACCTCCTACACTATGTCATGCCTCAACCCATATCTGAACTCCCCGGCTTTATGGCTGGAACACTTTGTAACCAAACCCACTCCTAACCAACCATGTGCTCTTCATTTTAGGAACCTCAGATTAGGCTCTAGATTTCGTCATAAAACTCAATGCTCACACCATCCTACCACTACCAAGTTCCACGCTCTCCAGGGAAACTCCACAAAAAAACCAGAGTCCATAGGCATTACTATCTCTAATCCTAAAAAGGCCTTGAATCTTAACAATAACGGCTCCAATATTGCCAAAGATACTCTGATTAAAGGGACCCTTGTCAAAGCTAGGTCCCTCCTAGATCATGCACTCGATATTGCCTACTTCATTGTAACTGAAGTCCTTGATTTCATAGCCATTACGGAAACTTGGTTGCACGCAGTAGCAAGACCCATACTCTCGCTGGCTATCCCAATTGCTGCTCCATCATCAGATGCAACAGGAACACCAACCAATCCAAAGGTGGAGGCGTTGCCTTCATCTTCAGAAGTTCCCTTTAACTTAGACTCATTCCCAATCAGCAGATCCCTTCTTCTGAGCTACTGTCAGTCAAATTGCCGATATCACCTAATCAAACTGCCACTGTGCATCTTATCTATAGGTGATGACATTACATCTCTCTTTGCAGCAAACACCAAGCTCAATTCACAAATTCTACTACTTGGGGACCTTAATCCTGGCTTCCAAGACCCCAACGACCTCAAAGCTCTCGACCTTGCCAGCACACTAACTGACTTGGGATTTACCCATCACATTCTAGGAACCCACTCACATTAAAGGATGAACTCTTGATTGGCTGGTTGATCTGAATTGTAGCATCAACATTGTGTCAAATACACCTTGCATTTGGCCGGATCATCATAAGATAACTTTAAAACCAACAACCAATGCCCTAAACAAAACATTGCACCTTCTATTTGCACTAGAAACAAGAAGGACATTACAAGAGAGAAACTGCTCCCATTAATCCTTCCCATTCTCATGAATGCCTCGGTATCCTGCACAGACCACACAGTCTTAGTAGATACCTTCAACCAAACCATCGTAAAAGCTCTAAACATCATAGCCCCAATGAAACTACGGAAATCTAAACCTGGTGCTCATCTCAATTCATGGTTCACACCACACCTGAGAGGTCTACACAAAGCAAAAAGAAACGCAGAGGCACGCTGGAAAAGTCTTCCCTCTGATGCCAACAAAATCACCCTTATCACAGCCTCATCGAATTACAAAGAGGCGATACTTCTAGCTAAAAAAGACACTTATAATAAGCACATCCTGCAGGCAGAATCCAATACCAAAGAGCTCTTCAAGATACTTAAATAACTTGAATCTCCCATAGCCCCCCCCGACAACTGTAATAATGACACCACATGGTGTACTAACATCCAAAAAGCGCTCCTTGACAAAATCACTACACTACAAACTAAACTCAATGCTAAAAAATGCAGTCTACTCATTGACTCGAAGCCCAACACCTCCACGAACAAAACCTCCCCGCTCGCACACTCCGTAAAACCATTCAGTTTATCACCTCTCTCCATCATGGAAGTGGAAAATATCATCAAAAAACTTAAACCATCTAATTGCCAATGTGACTCATACCCAGCCCCTGTCATTAAGGAGGCTTCCCATGATTTAGCTCCCTTCATCACCACCTTCATAAATGCATCGTTCAAATCAGGCATTGTCCCTGATAACCTTAAGGATGCGTGGGTTATCCCACTAATCAAAAAAACGTCTTTAGACCCAAGTAACCGGTCCAACTACAAGCCCATTACCACGGTGCCCTTTCTACTGAAAATCTTGGATTGTGCCGCCTATTTACAAATTCAGTAATATCTAGACTCTAATAAACTCCTTGGCCTCAGACAATCTGGCTTCCGACCTAGGCACGGAACAGAAACTGCCCTCATTGATTTAAAAAACGCAAATGGGAGACCTAAAAGATAACGGCAAGTTGGCCCTCTTACTTCTGCTTGATCTATCGGCAGCATTTGATTTGGGCAACCATCAAATTCTCTGCCATCACCTCAAAATCGCTGCCCACTTTTCCGATTAAGCTACCTCCTGGATTAGATCCTTTCTGGCAAACAGAACCATGAGGGTCTTCTCCCCATCTGCCTCTGCTGAACCGTCGCCAGTCCTATGCGGGTCCTGCAAGGCTCCTGCGTTTCACCTACACTTATTCTTGACTATTGGGGTGTCACCTATACTAACTACACGGATGACACCCAAATACTCATCCCTATCACTGGTGACCATGTGACTGACTCTAAAGCCTTAAACGATGTCTATCAGGTCATTCAGGCTTGGATGGCGCAACATGGGCTCTGTCTTAATGATGAAAAGACAGAGCTACTCATTCTAGGCTCCCACTACAGACTCAATAGACTGGATCCAGCCTTTAAATCATTTGTTATTGATGGCAATACCATCAAGGTATCCAATGACATGAAAACTTTAGGCATCTATCTTGATTCCACCCTGTCTCTAACGAGACAAACCAACGTTGTGGTTTCTGCAGCAGCCTATACATGTAAACTTATTACAGCATATAGACCATTCCTTACCTCCGCTAACGGCATCATCCTTGCCAGAACCCTCATTATATCTAAAATGGACTATCGTAATGCCATTTACTTAGGGACAAGTCAAAGTAACCTTAACAAGTTACAGGTAACCCAGAATAATGCCACTAGGGCAGCCCTCAATATTCCCAGGAAACAACATATCTCTGACACCAGACGCAGCCTACACTGGCTTCCTGTTGCTCAAAAGAATATCGCTCAAAACTATTGCACTAACACATAAATGCCAGTCTAACCAAACCCCTGAATATTTGGCCAACCGTTTTACATCCAAAACCTCCTCCCACCCTCTTAGATCAGCCCAAGCTCACTCTCTATCCATGCCAAGGTTCAAGTTGCAGAAAGCAGGTGGGTCCAGCTTCCCAGTCCTCGCCGCTAAATTATGGAACTCACTTCCCAACCCACTCAGATCCGAGCCTTCTTATCACTCATTCAAGAGTAAAGCCAAATCGTGACGCTTTGCGCAGGACTCGATAAGCCCACAGCTGCCCCTATGTCTACAATAACTAACACTGTTCGCCGGCTACCTGTCCGGCCGGGTTGTTCGGTACTAATCACCTGTACTCTACGTTGTAACTTATTGTGTAAATTTACTGTATAGCTCACTGTAAATTTTGTAAATATACTGTATAACTTACATTAACATTTTTTACTATACTGTATGTTCCTTTCACCCCTGTATTGACTTGTAAATAGTTCAAAGTATACTGTATTATGCAATGTTTTATTCTGACCTGCATACTTTGTAACCTGTAACTGTAGGAAATGTGCCCAGATGCCTCTGGGCTAGGCAAGCAATATAAATAAACAAAATACAAATACAAATGTAGTGGCTTTGTCAGAAAAATGGGCTGCAGATTTGAGATGATGGCAAAGAATTTGATGGTTAACTAGATAAAATGCTGCCGATAAGCATAGCAATAGGGCCAGCTTGTCGTTATCTTTAAGGTCCTCGATTTTAGTTTTTAAATCGATAAGGGCAGTTTCTCATCCGTGCCTAGGACGGAAGCCAGATTGTCTGAGGCTGAGTAGTTTATTGGATTCTAGATATTCCTGGATCTGCAGATAGGCAGCCTGGTCCAGGATTTTAAGTAAGAAGGGGACGGTGGTGATGGGCCTGTAATTAGTAGGGGTGCTTGGGTCTAAGGACGCTTTTTTGTGTAGGGGGATGACCCACGCGTCTTTGAGGTTTTCTGGGACGATGCCTGTGTTGAATGAAGAGTTTATGAGGGCGGTGATGAAAGGTGCTAATTCATGGGTGGCCTCCTCAATGATGGGGGCTGGGCACGTGTCACCCTGGCAATTGGATGGTTTGAGTTTACTGATAATGTTGTCTACCTCTTTAATACATAGAGGCGAAAAGCTAAACTGTGTATGAGTGTGAGGAGGAGGGGCGGTTTTTACAGTGGGAGTACTGAGCTGAGGGTGAGTCAGTAAACTGCTTTTTTTGGCATTGATTTTGGTTAGTAGTGTGAAGATTTTGTTGAAGAGTGCTTTTTGTATATTGGAGCACCATGTACTGTCTTTGCTACAGGGGCTGATGGTGATTCAAGTTCTTTAAGTATCTTAAAGAGCTCTTTGGTGTTTGATTTCGCTTGCAGAATTTGCTTGTTATAAGTATCTTTTTTGACTTGGAAAATTGCCTCTTTGTAATTGAGGGATACTTGATAAGGCTGTCCTTGTTCGCGTCTGAGGGAAGGCTTTTCCAGCGGGCCTCAGCATTTCTCTTTTCCTTGCGTAATGCTCTCAAGTGTGGCGTGAACCACGTGTTCAGGTGTGCACAAGGTTTGGGTTTCCGCAGTTCAATTGGGGCAATGGTATTCATGGCTTTAAGCATGGTTTGATTGAAGTTATCGACTAGGATTGAGGGTCCTCGCACGACACTGAAGCATTGTTTAGTATAGGTAGGATAAGTGGGAGCAGTTTCTCCCTTATTATGTCCCTTTTGTTTCTCGTGCTGATGGATGGTGCAATGTTCTGTTTAGAACATTGGTTATTGGCTTTGATGTTAAAGGTTATCGTATGAGGATCTGACCAGGCGCAAGGTGTGTTTGACACTGTGTTGATGCTGCAATTCAGATCGACCAGCCAATCAGGGGTCCTCCCCTTGTTGTGAGTGGGTTTCTGAATGCGATGGGAGAAACCCAGATCAGTTAATGTACTGGCAAAGTCCAAAGCTTTGTGGTCATTGGGATCTTGGCAACTAAGATTAAAATCCCCTAGTAGGATAATTTGTGAATTGGGCTTAGTGTTAGCTGCTAGGAGGGAGGTGATTCCATCTGCAAAGGTGGATACAGATTCTGGAGGCCTGTAGCTAAGGTGCAGGGTGGTGGTTCGGTTTGGTTAGGTGAGATAGGCAATTTGATGGACAGTAACTCTGCTGAGGGAATATGCTGATTAGGTATGAGTCTAAAACCAAGGGAGCTTCTGAAAATGAAGTTGACGCCTTCGGCTTTGGATTGGTTAGTATTTCGGTCGCATCTAATGATGGAGTAACCATTAGGGATGGTGAGGGAGAGTAGTGGTCCAGCTGATGCGTGTAACCAGGTCTCCGTAATGGCTAGGAAATCTAGGTCTTGGGCTACGATGAAGTCTGCAATATTCAGCGCATGGGCAAGGAGAGACCTGGCATTGACCAGGGCACCCTTAATCAAGGTACATTTGGCAATTGTAGAATTAATATTGTTGATGTTTGAAGAAACTTTGGGAGGGCTGTTCTTGAAACCTATTAACTTCAGTCAATGTGTGTGATTGGCAGGAGTACTGAGCGATTTTGCAGTAGTAGTGAGAAGGTGTGCTCGACGGGCTGCGCAAGAGAATCTGGAGCCTAGTCTGAGGTTCCTGAGATGCAAAGCGCAAGGTTGATTGGGTGTAGGGGTAAGGTTGAATAACCCGGAAGGAGACTGTGCCCAATGTTCAAAAAAGTGATTTATTATTTTACAAAGTGCCCTTTTGTGATGACACGTGTTGAAAAATAGTGCTCTCAGGTCCCCCTGCTTCTGTACAGGGTTAAAGAATGCATGCTTATTATTACCCTTTAGTGTGAATAGTTTGGCAGTTTCTTCCTGCCTATTCTTAAGATACTCTGCCATCTTTTACTGTAATATGTCAGCCGATGACCACAACCTAAGGTAGTGATTTTTCAAAAACTCTTGGCTCCAGCAGTTTGGTCTAACATGGCCACATATGCTTTATGGTTGTCAATTTGTTCCAAAAAGCTTCATTAAATGCAGATGGTCGCGTCTCACCGGGTTTGGGTTTTGCCAAAAAAAAAAACCCTTAAGCATATGGGTAAGGTTGAATAACCCAGAAGGAGACTGCGCCCAATGTTCAAAAAAGTGATTTATTATTTTACAAAGTGCCCTTTTGTGATGACACGTGTTTCCATCTCCCTTGAGACCTGCCCTCTCTGCTGCTGGGTGGTGACGCTTCTGTGTAGTAGAGGAGGCAAACAGGGCCTTTTCCTCTGCCTTCTCTGCAAGGCAGGCTTCTGCCTTACGGTTGATCCTATTGGCTGAAATAAGGCCGGTAGCTTAGCAACCAAGGCAAACAGCCTTGGTTATATGCCACGTTGCGCAGGCCTTTTTGAGATCAGGCGATGGCTCAGTGGCAGCAGGGCAATAGGTAAAATGAGCGCAGAGGTTATATTTGGAGGTCGTGGGCATTAAATAATTCCACAGTAGGTCTCACCATGTGTAGATAATGCTGGATGCCCGGATTAAGATGCAGGTCCAGCGCCGTAGAGGTATTATGATCCTGGTACTGGATCCTTGATCTGATCGAGTTTGCTGTTCTTGTATGAGAGGAGGAGGGCTCCTGCCCTCTCCGCTGCTGGGTGGCGACGGTCCTGCAGTAGGAAGGGCTTGAGAAGTCCCTGGGTTAACGATGCTGAGAGAGAGTGATGTTAGGATTGTTGTATGCCGTGGCTTCCCTTAAAGTAATGAGCTGGAATGTGAGGGGTATTAATAATGTTACAAAAGGGAGCAGGATTTACTCATACTTGGTAAAACATGGTGCAGATCTGGCCATAATTCAGGAGACACATCTGATGGGGTCTGAATTAGACAGACTTCGGGTCAGATTTAAGGGATTGGTAGATGGATCATCCTTTTCCTCAAACGCCAAGCGTGTTCTGAAATGGGTAAGGGAGAATGTTCCTCTGACAGTGTGTCATACGCTGACAGATCCAGAAGGAAGATACACTGGAATAGTGGGTAAACTCATGGGGTGTCTTGTGCTAATACTTGGCACCTGTGGTCTAATGAGGACCAGGTGGGGTTTTTTGAATGTATGGGTGAGCTGATAATTAAGCATCAGGAGCATTTGGTGTTGTGGCTAGGGGACTTCAAATGTATCCTAAGTAATGAGCTTGAGCCTTCTAGTGTGTGTGGGAGGGCGCTCACACAAGCACCTACGATGCTTACGAGAATTCTTACTGATCTGTTGGTTTATGTTGTGTGGCGACATAAACATGGGTCAGAGCAATGTTAGTATCATTATCATTCTGGGGTGCCTGGCTCCTTCTTGCGCATTGATTAT
This sequence comes from Ambystoma mexicanum, assembly GCF_040938575.1. NCBI lineage: Eukaryota > Metazoa > Chordata > Amphibia > Caudata > Ambystomatidae > Ambystoma > Ambystoma mexicanum. Next base: position 1,403,335,411 of record NC_090933.1, read on the forward strand.
GCCTTAATGGGAATAGAGGAAGCTTGCCTCGTCCTGCAGGCTGAGTTCTTGAATAGGACGTTGTCGGATCATGCCCCTCTCTTGGTGACGCTGGTGAAGTGGCATCAGTCAGCTCCCATTCCGGCATGGCGGTTTTGGAATGGTATGCTGTTGGACAGAGCTTTTCTGCTGACTCTCAGGGAAGAGCTTGGACATTTTTTGGAATGCAATTGGGGGACAACAGATAGTAGTTCCACGGAATGAGAGCCATGGTAAGCATTTATTAGGGGCTTCTGTATTTCGGCTAAAATGGGTGTCTGTAGGGCGTTAAATGGCAAAGTGTGGCAGTTGGTTGAGTTGGAGCAACGTGAGGGTAGGGGTGAGGACATACAGGATCTGAAGTTGAAGGCCTTGGGAGAACCCAGTGAAGTGCGCAAGAGGTTTGGTGCTTATGAATATGTTGGATATTTGTCCACACAACACGCTGAGGGTGATAGGATGGGCAGAAGCCTAGATTGTAAACTGGGAGAGGGGTAAGCGATCCTGTGATGGGATACGGAATGCAACTGGTGCCATGATCCTAGATCAGGATGACATTTGTGAAGTGTTTAGGGTCTTCTACAAGAGGTTGTACGCGGATTGCTCTGGGTTCGATGCTGAGCAGGCTGCCGAATGGTTAGAGGAAGCAGGGATCTGCTGGTTCACCAATGAACAGGGAGAGGCACTGGGTGCTCCAATAGACATGCATGACGTGGAACACATAATTGATACGCTGGGGATGGGTAAGACCCCTGGTATTGACGGTATAACAGTTGGGGTCTAACAAGCTTGTAAGGATATTCTTGCCCCAAGGCTGTTGGAGGTCTACTCGGAGGCTGTAACACTGGGTAGGTTCCCAGGCCCTGGTTGGAGGACCTGGTGGTTGTTTTACCCAAGGCCGGTAGGGATGTGGCAGAGTGTGGCTCCTATATTGGAGGCATCCGTTGTCCATGATTAAGATGGAGATTAAGGTCTTGTGTAACATATTGGCGGAACGCCTGCATCCTTATGCAGGAGTTTGTGCACCCGAATCACGCTGTCTTTCTCCCTAGTAGGAACACTGTGCATAATCTTAGATGGATGTTCTTGGATTTAGATAAACATAGAGTCTCCAAGGATTAGATTGTGGTTGTTATGATATTGTCATGATTCCTGCCCCTCATGTCCCCAGCCCTCCAAGATGTCAGGCTGGAGCCAGGCCACGATCACCTACATGGCCCTCAAGGGCCTCTCCATCCCACCAAAGACCCACTTGGAGTCAGACTTGGCGCTTGTGGCACCAGACTCACTCACTCCCATAGGATAACATTGGGGATCGGACTTGTAGTGCATTGATGGGGACAAGATGGATGCCCCCACATATTTCGGTTCCCAGAACTGCATGTGCAGTCTAGTCTTTTGGGTGTGGTTCAGCCCAGAGACACCTGGGATACCCAGAGACTATTTAAGCCACGCCCAGGCTGAGAAACATGCTTTGTGTTTACTGCACCTGCAGCGTGACACTCACCGTGTTCGGATCGGTCTCCAGTAGGCCTGCATCTTTCCTCTGCACTCAGCTCCTGCAAGAACAAGAACACCGTTAGGAACAGCCTTACCTTGCGGGCCTTCTGCCCATCATTCATCGCTCCTTCTGTTCTGCGGGCATCTTCGGCGGTGTCATTCCCATCCCGGCACACCGCTTCCTAAGGAATAGGGAAAAGAACAGAAAAAAGGCATTAGTAAGCATTCTGCAAATCTTCGCTTATTTTTAAATACTGTACGAGCTTCAAACGCTTACCTGAATCCCAGCCGCTCTGGGGGAACTCTGTCTCCGGAACTTCTCATCCATATGCAAGAGGGAAAAGACACTCCAGGTTAGCGTGGAAACATCCAGAGGCGCCGCATACCGCGCTTACTCACCGCATTTGTTCTTCATAACCGGCATCCACGCTGAAAACGTCGCGGCACCTAAAAGACAGAGGAAAAGAACTCAGTTCAATACAAATACGAAAGGGGTGCATCGCGCATCGCGCACTCACTCACCTTCAGCGCTACTCATCTCAGCAGCATGCCGCCATCCCCGGACGCCGGCCATCATCTAAGGAAGGAAAGGAACGAAGTTAGAGAACTGTTCAAAAGACTCATTATACTTACCTGTTGGACTCTTGCCAGTGAAGTAACTAGGCAGCAACGAGCCCGCCTCAATCAACGCGCCCCTGCGCTGAAAGCAGGACGGAGAGCACACTATCCAAGAAAACAAGGTGTGCTGTGGATCAAAGGGAAGGGTTGGACCCCGGGGAAGAAGGGGTTCAAGCACACAGAGACAATAGGGAGTTAAACTCTACCAATCCTGTGTTTCAGGCCCAGTCTCCAGTCGAATAGCCTCCAGGGAAGTGTTTGAGGTCGTAAGAGGTCAGAACAGGCTGAGTGACGTCCCTGTTGATACCAGGTGAGTGTTACAGAACACAAAGCCTCACATCAAAATCCACCTGGGCGTCATGGAAACGTCAGAAACCGACCAGTTAGCCCACATGTTGGGGCAGCTACGTTCCGAAGTACATGCGGCCAGGCAGGAGACCAACACCGTGAGGAGAGAGCTGATAGTAGCCAAAGAACGCACTGATGATTTAAGCCGGCAACTTCTCCAGTCACAAGCAGGGCATGCACCATTGCCAGGAAGCGTGCCCTCGATGCCACCGCCATCCGCCAATCCCGTTCAGATAACCCTTCCTGGGGCAGTTCCTTTGCCCCGCCCGAACGATTTGCGGGGGATCCCAAGAGGTTTGCAACGTTCATGAACCAGTGCCGCCTGCACTTCCTTTGTAGGCCAGGGGCCTTTCCGAATGACCAATCATGGGTCGCTTTTGTGCTATCCTACCTGAGTGGTAGCGCCACGGACTGGTCTGTACCCTTTGTGGCCCAAGACGATCCTTTGCTGCATGACTTCAGGGGCTTTCAGCAGGAGATGGAAAAGCTGTTCGCCCATCGTACTCATGGGCAGGCATTAGACAACAAACTTCTGTCCCTACGCCAAGGGAATCAAGACCTATTAAAATACATAGCCACGTTCAATAGACTCGTAGTTGAAGCAGAATGGCCAGTGGAGAAGAGAACCACTTTATTTCATCAGGGGTTGCAGGGGGAGCTCAAGGATGTTCTCGCACAAGTAGTGAACCCCCCGAAAAGACTGCTCAGAATTCATTGACCTTGTTGTTCAACTGGATCATAGGTTGCAGGACCGAAGAGCAGATCGAACCAGACCGGACCCTCGCCCTGTGTATGTGCGTTCAAAGGACAATACTGCCCGAACAACGGAAGGTTCAGGAGAACCAATGCAAATCGGGGTGGTCAGATCCCCCTTGACTAAAGCGGAAAGGGATAAAAGGAGACAGCAGCAGTTATGTCTGTACTGTGGAAGGTCAGGTCATTTCCTTAAAGAGTGCCCTGTGAAGCCACTGAGGAGGACGGTAGGGGCCACGGACAAGGAAGATACCATCAAGGAATCGGAAAACTCCCCAGCCCGGCAAGTGTAGGGGTGTCATGATGCCTACCTCTAAGGAGCCAGGCTGGGCCCAGCAACCCCAGAGGCAGACATCATTTTCCCCAGGGAAGTCTCAGCGGGCCCAAGTCGGGGCCCTTTGGACTCAGTCCTGGCGCCTTAGGCGCCAGGCTCATAGCGGACCCCAGTCCTGGCGCCTTAGGCGCCAGGCTCATAGAAGAGGATATGTGTTTAAGTGCTTGGGTGCACACTTACCTGATGCAGACCTTGCTGCTTCATCCAGGCCCTCTTGAGGCCTGAATGGGACTACTTAACCTGTAGGACTACTTCACCACCCGGGTGTGGTCGGGGAAGGATACATACCTGATTGGTAGAAGGATACATACCAGGAACTTCTTCCAAGGCTATTTAAACCCCACCCGAACAGCCACACATGCTTCGCGTTGTTCTGCACCTAGCAGCTGGACGCTCACAGTGTCACCTCCTGCATCCTGACTTCAGCCACGCCTGCCAGCACCCTGGAACACCTGCAAGGGGAGAAAGGAAGAGAATAGGAGAAGAAAAGCCCTTACCTGCTAAATCTGCATCCCAGAGTCATTTCTCCAAAGGCCCTGAAAAGGAAGACATCATTTTAAAGGCATTTCGTTTCGATGGCTGCAGCGCTGCATTTTACTCACCTTTGCAAGGCGCTTCCATCTTTAACAGCGATCTTCCGGATTCAGCTACGCCCCGGCGCCTAGAGGAAAAAAGACAAGAACAAAGGTGAGAGGGAGAAAAGGAATAAGGAAAGCTCAGTTTCCTTTTAAGTCTTACCTGTTGGATTATTCCCACTGCATTTCGGGTCCTGCCGCTTCCTGGCATCTCCGGACCCCGTCCCCTATGGGGAAAAAAGACAAAGACATTGAATGAGCGAATGCAAAGACAGTACCTGAGCGCTCATCCAGAACTGTTTCACTTCGGGTCGGCGCCATATCTCCGGCACTCCGAACCCCGGCCCCTAAGGGGAAAAAGACATAAGCATTAGCGCTTGCTGCAATTAGACAATGAACATTATTATTAAGCTTGAACTTTTGAACAGAACTTTTACAGCGCCTTACCTGAACAGTCAAGCTTACCTGAACTCCCATCAATCCTAAATCCAGTGAAGTAACTGGGTTTCAACGCGCCCCTGCATCAGAAGCAGGATGGAGAGCTCATCCTTCCAAACCTTAAGGTGAGGCTTCACAGGGAATCGTGGAGGAGGTATCGTGGAGGGTTGGAAGGGAGTGGGAGGCTTGAGCATTGTTCCACAGTTGGTAATACTCCCTTTTCACGCACAGGAGGGTATCCAACGAGCCAGGGAAGCCAGAATAGAGGGGCCCTTCCTGTCCATCTTCAGAGTTCTGCGCCTTCGATGCCGCGCCTCCGTGGGAACCAGGTGAGCGTTACAGAACGCGAAGCCTTACCACAATTTCCCACCTGGGCGCTATGGAGACTTCCAAGACAGATCAGCTGGCCCATCTTTTAGGGGAATTACGGGCAGAAGTGCACTCAGCCCGCCAGGAGACTAATGCTCTCAGAAGGGAACTAATCCTATCCAAGGAAAGAACTGATGATCTGGCCAAAAGGTTATTGCAGGGCCAGGCAGAGCACACTCCTTTACCTGTTTCCGGAGATATTTCTACAACAATGGGTTCGAATAACCCGGTACAAATCAATCTACCTGGAAACATGCCTTTGGCCCCGCCGGAACGTTTTGCGGGGGATCCCAAGAAATATGCCGTTTTTATGAACCAATGCCGTTTACACTTTCTATGCAGGCCCGGGGCCTTCCCCAACGACCAGACCAAAGTAGCCTTTGTACTATCTTACCTCAGTGGCTGTGCTGCCGATTGGTCTATTCCATTGGTAAATCAGGATGATCCCATTCTCCGGGATTTCCAGGGCTTCCAGGCCAGCATGGAAAGATTGTTCGCTCGACACTCGCAGGGACAGGCCCTTGACAACGAACTGCTATCCTTACGACAAGGTAATCAGGATCTTTTGTCCTATATCGCCACCTTTAATAGACTAGTTGTGGAAACCGGATGGCCTGAAAATAAAAGGATCACATTGTTTCATCGAGGCCTGCGCGGAGAGCTTAAAGATGTTATAGCTCAGATAGTAGATCCACCCCAGGCCTGGGCAGACTACATAGACTTAGTGGTTCAACTTGATCACAAACTTCAAAATAGAAAAGCAGATCGGCTCAAGTATGAAACCAAAGTACCTATCAAGACCCACGTTAACTCCAAGAGTACTGACGTTTCCGAACCTATGCAAATTGGCAGTGTTAAAGGACCATTAACGCAGAAGGAACGAGAGAGAAGGCGACAAATGCAACTTTGTCTGTATTGCGGAACTTCCGGTCACTTTCTTCAAAGTTGTCCAGTTAAACCACCCAAGAAGGTGGTTGGAGCCACTGATAACGAGTTATTGACACCTGGTTCGGGAAACGACCTAGCCCGACAAGCGTAGGGGTCCGCTTGCCGAGCTTGAAAACAAACTCTTTGACCTCGCATTTTGTCATGCCAATGGTGCTTGTGAACCCAAAACAGCCTCAGCAGTTGCATGCTATAAAAGCATACATAGACAGTGGAGCTATTGGAAATTACATAGACCGTGAATTGGCTTCCAGGATTAAGCTTCCTCTCCGCCCGAAAGTAACCCAAGATGTAATTACTACAGTTGATGGAACCGAAATAGCCTCAGGGCCTGTAACGCATTCCACAGTTGAAATCACTCTGGTGGGTCAGGACGGACATCGGGAAGCAATCGTGTTTGATGTGATCAAGGCCCCACAATTTCAAGTACTTCTTGGAATCCCTTGGTTAGAAACACATAATCCGAGAATAGACTGGCGAGCAAAGAAGATAACTTTTCCTGATTGTGAACCAACCTGTTACCCAAGGAATCCAGCTATGGGTCTAGCCTCTGTAACTTCCACCCCTGTACAGCTACCATCTGAATACCAAGAATTCCAAGACGTTTTTCAGAAAGAGCAGGCTAACACCTTACCTCCCCATCGATCTTACGATTGCCAAATCGACTTGGTACCCAATGCACAACTACCTTGTAGTAGGATTTATGCTCTTACTGAACCTGAGAACCTGCATTTGCGCCAGTATTTGGATCAATACCTGGCCAATGGTTTCATTCGCCCATCAAAGTCACCAGTCTCTTCCGCTTTGTTCTTCGTACCTAAAAAGGAAGGAGACCTTAGGGCCTGTATTGACTACCGCGCCCTAAATCAGATAACGATTAAGAATCGTTACCCTTTGCCCCTGATACCTGAGCTTATCGACCAAGTAAAAGATGCTCGTGTGTACACCAAGCTAGATCTCCGAGGAGCTTACCACCTGGTACGTATAAAAGAGGGCGACGAGTGGAAGACTGCATTCCGCACCAAATTTGGGCTCTTCGAATATCAAGTAATGCCCTTCGGTTTGTGCAACGCACCTGCCGCCTTTCAGTACTTCATGAATGATGTTCTTCGGGAACTTATCGATGTTTGTGTCATCGTTTATATTGACGACATCCTGGTGTATTCCTCCTCAGAATCTGATCACAGAAACCATGTTAGGGCAGTTCTTGAAAAATTGCGCCAGCACAAATTATTTGCCAAGCTCGAAAAATGCGTTTTTCATACCACAGAAGTGGAGTTTCTCGGATTCATCCTGACACCTCAAGGAATCCGAATGGACTCGCGGAAAGTGGACGCCATTCTCAAATGGCCATCTCCTAGCTCTGTGAAGGGAATGCAAAGCATGCTTGGCTTTGCCAATTTCTATCGAAGGTTCATCCCGGAATTTTCTCGAACTGTTCAACCCATCACAGCTCTCCTAAAGAAAAATAAACGCTTTGAATGGACTCTTGAGGCTGAACAAGCCTTTCAGGACCTAAAAACCAAATTCACCTCTGCACCTGTATTGAAGCACCCGCGCCCAGATCTCCCTTACATCGTGGAAACCGATGCATCCAGTTCGGCCATGGGAGCTGTCCTGTCGCAAAGAGACCCAGAAACTAACCAACTACACCCTGTAGCCTTTTGGTCCAGAAAATTCTCTCTACCTGAACTCAATTACGCAATTACCGACAAAGAACTACTGGCTATTAAATCAGCTTTCAAGGATTGGCGTCACTATCTTCTCGGTGCAAGACACACCATCACCGTAATTACGGACCACAGAAATTTGCAGTATTTAAAGACGGCCAAAGCTCAATCTTCGCGACAACTCTGATGGGCTTTATTCTTTGCGGAATTTGATTTTGTAATTACCTATCGCCCTGGCTGCAAGAATGGTAAGGCAGATGCCTTATCCCGGATAGGAATGGAAGAACCCAATTCGAGTTTAGAACCTGTGCCAATCATACCGGAACAAAGAACTCTGGGCTTGACTTCATTGCAAACCATTGAGGACATCCAAGCTCAAGTAAAACAGCTTTTTGACTCTTCTGCCTTACTGGAATGGAGTCAAAAGGGTCCTCACTACACCGTTAAGGATGATTTACCCTACTTCCAAGAGCGGTTATTTCTGCCAAGTAAAGAATTGCAGGAACTTGTCATTACCCGTCATCATGAATCATTAATGGAAGGACACCCCGGTATCGCGAAAACAGAAGAAAAGATCAAACGCCACTTCTGGTGGCCTTCTTGGAGAAAAGACATAAAGTCATTTGTGTTGTCTTGCGGAATCTGTGCCCAAAATAAGAGTCAAAAGAAAAGGCCAGCCGGCCTACTTCAACCTTTGGACATTCCACCAGCACCTTGGCACACCTTGTCAATGGACTTTATAACTGACCTGCCTCCTTGTGGTGGTTACAACACGATTCTCGTAATAGTGGATCTATTCTCCAAAATGGCCCATTTTATCCCTTTAAAAGGATTGCCGTCAGCTTCCACCTTGGCCAAGGAATTTATGGAAAATATAGTGCGGTTACATGGTTTCCCTTCCATATTAGTCTCAGACCGTGGAAGTCAATTTATCTCCCACTTTTGGAAGAAATGTTGCCAACTAGCACAAATAGACGTGCGGTTATCCACCAGCCACCACCCCCAGACCGACGGACAAACCGAGAGAACGAATCAGACTCTCGAGCAATATCTGCGGTGCATGTTACACCAATCCGAGTTGAATTGGAAGGACATCCTTTGGATTGCAGAATATGCATACAGCAATTCAGTGCATTCTGGAACCGGACAGACTCCTTTTTATACCCTGTATGGTCACCATCCTCGGACCTCTGACCTAGATCCACCTCTGACCCTGGAGATGCCTGCAGTAAATCACCTACATTCCACAATAGCCCAAGCCTTCAAAGAAGCTACAACCCACTTACAGCAAGCCAAGAAAAAGTATAAAGAAAACGCTGATTTGCACCGAAGTAAAACTCCTCCTTACCAAGTAGGAGATCAGGTATGGCTAGCAACTAAACATCTACCCCTCAAGGGTCAGCGAACTTTTAATCCCAGATTCATTGGGCCTTACCCCATCAAAGCTATTATCAACCCAGTGGCCTTTAAACTCGATTTACCATCCAACATGCGGATTCATCCCGTTTTTCACGCATCTCTTCTAAAACCAGTACAACCTGGAACCAGACTGTCTGAGCCCCCAGGCCCTGTCCAAATTGATGGAGAATTAGAATTCGAAGTGAAAGACATTTTAGATTCCAAGATAGTTAAGTCGAAACTCTTCTATCTTGTTGATTGGAAAGGATATGGACCTCAGGAAAGATCTTGGGAACCCAGTAACTATGTTCACGCACCACGATTAATTCAAAGATTCCATCAAAGATTCCTGCACAAACCAAAACCCCCGGAGGAAAAGACCTTGGGAGGGGCCTTGAGGGGGGGTACTGTCATGATGCCTACCTCTAAGGAGCCAGGCCGGGCCCAGCAACCCCAGAGGCAGACATCATTTTCCCCAGGGAAGTCTCAGCGGGCCCAAGTCGGGGCCCTTTGGACTCAGTCCTGGCGCCTTAGGCGCCAGGCTCATAGCGGACCCCAGTCCTGGCGCCTTAGGCGCCAGGCTCATAGAAGAGGATATGTGTTTAAGTGCTTGGGTGCACACTTACCTGATGCAGACCTTGCTGCTTCATCCAGGCCCTCTTGAGGCCTGAATGGGACTACTTAACCTGTAGGACTACTTCACCACCCGGGTGTGGTCGGGGAAGGATACATACCTGATTGGTGGAAGGATACATACCAGGAACTTCTTCCAAGGCTATTTAAACCCCACCCGAACAGCCACACATGCTTCGCGTTGTTCTGCACCTAGCAGCTGGACGCTCACCGTGTCAGCTCCTGCATCCTGACTTCAGCCACGCCTGCCAGCACCCTGGAACACCTGCAAGGGGAGAAAGGAAGAGAATAGGAGAAGAAAAGCCCTTACCTGCTAAATCTGCATCCCGGAGTCATTTCTCCAACGGCCCTGAAAAGGAAGACATCATTTTAAAGGCATTTCGTTTCGATGGCTGCAGCGCTGCATTTTACTCACCTTTGCAAGGCGCTTCCATCTTTAACAGCGATCTTCCGGATTCAGCTACGCCCCGGCGCCTAGAGGAAAAAAGACAAGAACAAAGGTGAGAGGGAGAAAAGGAATAAGGAAAGCTCAGTTTCCTTTTAAGTCTTACCTGTTGGATTATTCCCACTGCATTTCGGGTCCTGCCGCTTCCTGGCATCTCCGGACCCCGGCCCCTATGGGGAAAAAAGACAAAGACATTGAATGAGCGAATGCAAAGACAGTACCTGAGCGCTCATCCAGAACTGTTTCACTTCGGGTCGGCGCCATATCTCCGGCACTCCGAACCCCGGCCCCTAAGGGGAAAAAGACATAAGCATTAGCGCTTGCTGCAATTAGACAACGAACATTATTATTAAGCTTGAACTTTTGAACAGAACTTTTACAGCGCCTTACCTGAACAGTCAAGCTTACCTGAACTCCCATCAATCCTAAATCCAGTGAAGTAACTGGGTTTCAACGCGCCCCTGCATCAGAAGCAGGATGGAGAGCTCATCCTTCCAAACCTTAAGGTGAGGCTTCACAGGGAATCGTGGAGGAGGTATCGTGGAGGGTTGGAAGGGAGTGGGAGGCTTGAGCATTGTTCCACAGTTGGTAATACTCCCTTTTCACGCACAGGAGGGTATCCAACGAGCCAGGGAAGCCAGAATAGAGGGGCCCTTCCTGTCCATCTTCAGAGTTCTGCGCCTTCGACGCCGCGCCTCCGTGGGAACCAGGTGAGCGTTACAAGGGGTCCACTTGTCGAGCGAAGAAAGTGAACTACAGACCTCCCATTTTGTACTATCTGTGGTCTTGATCAATCACCAACAACCATCTCGGATGCACGCAGTAAGAGCGTACATTGACAGCGGAGCCGTTGGGAATTACATCGACCAGGATCTTGCGGCAAAGATGGGGCTTCCGTTACGCCCTAAATCAACCACCGACACTGTTACCACTGTCGACGGCACGGAAATAGCTTCTGGTCCAGTATCCCAATGCACTGCAGCTTTAACCCTTCTGTGCCAGGATGAACACCAAGAATCTATAGTTTTCGACCTCATTAAGGCACCACCGTTCCGGTTGATTTTGGGAATGCCATGGTTGGTAGCTCACAATCCTCGAATCGATTGGCGAGCAAAAGAATTGGCCTTTTCCGAGACTTGCGCCCACACATGTTATCGCCAAAAGAAACAACCAATAGACACCAGAACCTCCACGCTTGTGACTGTGGCAATCGGCACCCTACCAAGTGAATACCAGGACTTTCAAGATGTCTTTCAGAAAGAACAGGCTAATACCCTGCCACCGCATAGACCATACGATTGCCAAATCGACCTGATACCCGGCGCACAAATCCCTTGTGGCCGAATTTACGTACTCACAGAACCAGAAAACCAGCACCTGAAGGCCTATCTTGACCAATACCTGGCCAACGGGTTCATCCGTCCCTCGAAGTCTCCAGCAGCCAGTCCTCTATTCTTCGTACCGAAAAAGGAGGGGGACTTGAGAACGTGCATCGACTATCGCGCACTGAACCAGATTACCGTAAAAAACTGATACCCCCTGCCACTGATACCTGAATTGCTTGATCAAGTCAAAGATGCCCAAATCTACACAAAAGTAGACCTGAGGGGGGCATATCACCTTGTTTGTGTAAAACACGGGGATGAATAGAAAACCGCTTTTCGCACCAAATACGGCTTGTACGAATATCAAGTAATGCCCTTTGGCCTTTGTAACGTGACTTCTGTATTTCAATACTTCATGAACAATGCCCTACGGGAATTGATTGATGTCTGTGCTCTAGTGTACATCGACGATATCCTAGTATATTCTGCATCAAAGCAGGACCACGTTAAACACGTCTGATCCATATTGGAGAAACTCTGTCAACACCGGCTCTACACCAAGCTCGAAAAGTGCTCATTCCACGTCTACGAGGTGGAATTCCTGGGCTTTATTCTCAGCCCGAATGGAATCCGAATGGATATACACAAGGTAGATGCTATCCTGAACTGGCCATCCCCAAATACATTCAAGGGGGTTCAAAGTATGCTGGGTTTTGCAAACTTCTACCGCTGGTTCATCCCAGGATTTTCGCAAATTGTGCATCCCATCACGTCATTACTAAGGAAAAGCAACAAAAAGTTCCAGTGGACAACAGAAGCCGAGGAGGCTTTCCAGGAACTCAAAGCAAGATTCACATCTGCCCCAATCTTACACCACCCTCGCCCTGATCTCCCATACCTGGTGGAAACGAACGCCTCAAGCATGGCTATGGGAGCCGTCCTCTCACAAAAGGACCCCGAAACGGGCCAGTTACACCCTGTTGCCTTCTGGTCGCGTAAATTCACACCCCCTAAATTCAATTACGCTATCACAGACAAAGAACTCCTGGCCATTAAGTCATCCTCTAAGGCATGGCGGCACTACCTCTTGGGCGCCAGACACACAATCACCGTAATAACTGACCACCGGAACCTCCAGTACCTAAAAATGGCAAAGGCCCAATCCTCACGACAACTACGTTAGGCTCTATTTTTTGCTGAATATGACTACGTGATTACATTTCGACAAGGGGTGAAAAACGGGAAGGCCGATGCCCTTTCCTGTATGGGGGTGGAAGAGCAAGGGTATCAGACCCCTGACCCAATAGCAATCATCCCAAGTGACAAGCTCCTAGGAATCACAGCAACCATAACTCAGAAAGAATTACATGAAGAAATCCAAAACCTGATGAGTCCGGAGCAATTACAAGCGTGGAGTGCACATGGAGAACATTACATGATAAAAGATCAGTTGCCCTACTTCAGGAATCATTTATTCTTACCAAACCAAGAACTACGAGAACAAGTCATGTCCGGTTATCATGATTCCTTGATCGAGGGCCACCCCGGAATCGCTAAAACCCTAACCAAGGTAAAACAAAATTATTGGTGGCCCACATGGCATAAAGACATTATCCAATTCATCCTATCTTGTGGAGTGTGTGCTCAAAACAAGTCATCCAAGCAGAAACCGGCTGGGCTATTACAACCATTGGAAATCCCACCACCACCCTGGCACACGTTGTCCCTCGATTTGATTACTGACTTACCACCCAGTCAGGGGTTTAACACTATTCTTGTGGTCGTGGACCTATTTTCAAAAATGGCAGATTTCATTCCTCTTAAGGGGCTCCCAAATGCTTCCACTCTGGCAAAGGTATATCTTGAAGGCATCGTACGGCTCCATGGGTTTCCTTCAGTTTTGGTCTCAGACCGAGGTACTCAATTCGTATCTAACTTCTGGAGAAAATGCTGCTCTATGGCCCAGATCGACATCCGGCTATCCATCAGTCACCATCCCTAAACGGATGGTCAAACTGAGAGAACAAATCAGGCGCTTGAGCAGTATCTGCGTTGCATGTTACACCAAGCTGAAGGAAGCTGGTTCGACCTATTATGGATAGCTGAATATGCTTATAATAATTCCCTACATACCAGCACTGGCCAAACACCCTTTTATACCATGTACGGCAGGCACCCACGTACTTCTGAGTTGTACGTTCCTACAACCCTGGAAATGCCAGCAGTCAAAACCTTGCACACAACCATTTCTCAAACCTTTAAAAGGGCAGCTGAACACCTACTTTAAGCTAAGAATCGCCAAAAGAAGTTTGCTGATCAACACCGAGCAAAGTACCCCAACTACCAAGTGGGAGACAAAGTCTGGTGGCGTCTAAACACGTGTCCATATAAGGAACCCGAACTTTCCGTCCAAGATACCTGGGTCCATTCACCGTCACCTCCGTGATAAATCCTGTGGCGGTCAGACTAGCTTTGCCGTCAAACATGCAGATTCATCCTGTGTTCCACATGTCTCTCCTTAAACCTGTTCAACCTGGGACCCGGGTAGCAACGCCACCGCAGCCAGTAGTAGTCGCCGGGGAGCCAGAATTCGAAGTCAAGGACAGCCTAGATTCCAAGTACGTCAGATCCAAATTATACTACTTAGTAGACTGGAAGGGGTATGGTCCACAAGACAGGACATGGGAGCCTTGTGAGTACATCCATGCACCTCGCTTGCTTACACAATTTCATCAAAACCATCCAACCAAACCAAGACCAGACAGAAGAGCCAGCTTGAGAGGAGCCTTGGGGGGGAGTGCTGTCATGATTCCTGCCCCTCATGTCCCCAGTCCTCCAAGATGTCAGTCTGGAGCCAGGCCACGATCACCTACATGGCCCTCAAGGGCCTCTCCTTCCCTCCAAAGACCCACTTGGAGTCAGACTCACTCACTCCCATAGGATAACATTGGAGATTGGACTTGTAGTGCATTGATGGGGACAAGATGGATGCCCCCACATATTTTGGTTCCCAGAACTGCATGTGCAGTCTAGTCTTTTGGGTGTGGTTCAGCCCAGAGACACCTGGGATACCCAGAGACTATTTAAGCCACGCCCATGCTGAGAAACATACTTTGTGTTTTCTGCACCTGCAGCGTGACACTCACCGTGTTCGGATCAGTCTCCAGTAGGCCTGAATCTTTCTTCTGCGCTCAGCTCCTGTAATAACAAGAACACCGTTAGGAACAGCCTTACCTTGCGGCGCTTCTGCCCATCATTCATCGCTCCTTCTGTTCTGCGAGGCATCTTCGGCGGTGTCTTTCCCATCACGGCACTCCGCTTCCCAAGGAAAAGGGAAAAGAACAGAAAAAAAGCATTAGTAAGCATGCTGCAAATCTTCGCTTATTTTTAAATACTGTACGAGCTTCAAACGCTTATCTGAATCCCAGCCGCTCTGTGGGAACTCTGTCTCCGGAACTTCTCATCTGCAAGAGGGAAAAGACACTCCAGGTTAGCGTGGAAACATCCAGAGGCGCTGCATACCTCACTTACTCACCGCATTTGTTCTTTATAACCGGCATCCACGCTGAAAACGTCGCGGCACCTAAAAGACACAGGAAAAGAACTCAGTTCAATACAAATACAAAAGGGGTGCATTGCGCATTGCGCTCTCACTCACCTTCAGCGCTACTCATCTCAGCAGCACGCCGGCATCCCCAGACGCCGGCCATCATCTAAGGAAGGAAAGGAACGAAGTTAGAGAACTGTTCAAAAGACTCATTATACTTACCTGTCAGACTCTTGCCAGTGAAGTAACTAGGCAGCAACGAGCCCGCATCAATCAACGCACCCCTGCGCTGAAAGCAGGACGGAGAGCACACTATCCAAGAAAACAAGGTGAGCTGTGGATCAAAGGAAACGGTTGGACCCCGGGAAAGAAGGGGCTCAAGCACACAGAGACAATAGGGAGTTAAACTCTACCAATCCTGTATTTCAGGCCCAGTCGAATAGCCTCCAGGGAAGGGTTTGAGGTCGTAAGAGGTCAGAACAGGCTGAGTGACGTCCCCGTGGATACCAGGTGAGCGTTACAGATATGATATGATATGATATGATATGATATGATATGGTATCTATAACACACCTGCACAGAAGTGTTTCTAGGTGGCACAAGACAAGGGAGGGAAGACAGAGGGACGACAAGACAAACGATCCTACTAGGCCTTGTGTCATTTGGATCATGCAAGTCTGACAACGAGAAGAGCAAAATTGTAATTGTGAAAATTACAATTTGACCAGCCGATAAAGGGGTCATGTTGGTCAATATGAATACGGAGGACTATGAGAGTGAGTGTAGATATCAACTGAATGATGACAGTACCTATCTACCTTTAAATAATGATCCTACTGAGTCAGTCAAAGAGTTGATCAGAGAGTTTCTTGATAATGTGGATGCTAATAGATGGATCTCAGCCCTCAGAAAGACATTTCTACAAAATGCACATACCTGAATGCCAGTATTTTATGTCTCACCAACAATCTAAAAATCCCTATAATAGCAGCAAAAATGTCTTCATTGGAACCATTAGTGCAAAATATTGACAAGATTGTACAACCTCTTATTCAAAAAACAAATACTCATTTGAAGATATGAAACAAGGTCTTAATGTTCTGACATCTATACAATTTGATTGGTATTACCCAAATTGGTCGTTTACAATTGTTCAAATGAACAATTGACCGAATTTAAAGGGTCACAATTGACCTTTTCACAATTGACCGAATATATATATATATATATATATATATATATATATATATATATATATATATATAATGGTTTGGTAATATATATATATATATATGGGTTTTGGGGGAGTTTGGCGTTGGGAGGGGGGCTGTGGGGGGTTTCCCCCCACATATATGGTACAATTGACCTTCACAATTCAGTCAATTGTGAAAAGGTGAATTGTCATTCGAGCAGTTGTAAAACGATCAATTCGTGTACAACCATTTAATTCAGTTACTGATATCCTGGTCAAACTAGAAGTAACAAGCTTATACACATCTATCCCACATGGCGGTGGCTTGGAGGATTTTACATGGTTCCACCTACAATATGAGGAGATAGGAGCTGGCAAAATGTCCCTTTTCACCTTTTCTAAACTGATACTTTATAACAACATTTTCAGGTTTAAAGATCAATGTTACCTCCAGATCTAAGGTACATCCATGGGTGCAGCCATGCCGCCGGTTTATGCAAATATCTTTGTGTAGTGGCTGGAAACCAAACATATATTGAGTAATCCTTTATGGAATCAACATCTAAAACTGTATACAAGATACATTGATGATGTCTTTCTAATGTTGGAAATACCAGAGATTTCAGTTAGTACATTTGTAATTTCTTTGAATGACTTAGATCTGGAAATTAAAGTCACAGTCCACCATAGTCGTATGAGCATAAACTTCTTGGATGTTAATGCAATTATACAGAATGCGAAGGTGAACCTTAATTTATATTCATCATCGAAATACTTTGAAATGTTTATAGATATCATGACAAAATACGCACAATTTATGAAGTTAAATCATTATTCTCCTGAAGAAGGGTGTGGAGCAGCTGGAAACACATTAAGAATTAAATATTAACATTGGTTTTTTTTAGGATATTTGACATAAAGAAAACCTGAATTAACATTATCATTTTATCAATATATGGTCGAAGTTTGGATTAATATATTGAATTTTTTCAGATTTTTATTGGATTTTACAATATTGTATATGCTTTGCTGTGGTATCCAGTTATAGTTTCGAAAAAATAGTTTCTACATACAAATGTTTTGAATACAAAGTTTCGAGGACATTTTTTTTCTAATGCATTTTTTTTCATGTTACAGGTTTTATTTTAGTTTCGTATAGAAAAAAAGTTTGTTTTAAAAAGAAAACGGGGGTTGGGTGAACCCCCCCATTAAAACGTTTTTTTTTAAATGCATTAGAAACTTTTTTTTCCGATGCTTTTGAGTCGAAACTTTTGTATGTAGAAACTTTGACTATTGAAAAAATCACTATAGACCTTTGCTGTCTGGAAGAATATTTTGTTTGAGTGTTGTTAGTTGTACTAGACTAATATACATGTAAAAGATAATAATATCTTATTAATAAATAACTCTAAAATGTATATGTGTATATGTTATAGTTGTTTGAATATTGTGAGCCAGTCAGGGATTCTTTCTTTATAGTGTGTGACATTGTCTACACTGTTTTGCAGTGTATATGTTTGTTTCTTCTGAAAATGATAGGTTTTTAGCTGATAACCTATGAATGCCAGCCCCAGGAACATTTCTGAACCTCTTGAATTTTGAGAAAATATACTTTGTTTATTTAATTGAATGCGATTTCCCATATAATAAAAACCTGAGTTTCTCCACAGGCTTACGAAAAAAATGGATTTCATACAAAGTCAGAGAGGTAGTCTGACCAACTTGTCACAACTCTATCAATCTGAGGTCCCTCTTTTTACAGAATGTACAAGCAGCTTCCACATCTCTGAAAAAGAGGGATTTCTATATATACAAATTAGCCACTGGTTTTCGAACCCAGAGGTCCATAGAGCGGAGACAAAATCACCTACTGCTCCAGAGTTCACAATGAAAGAAGATTCCCAAAAGGCTAAGAGCTCAAACCTATAAACTGATTGGACAGACCTGACCTTTCCCATAATTCCCTTTTATGCTCATCTGGGAAAGAGATTTGAGAAGAGCCATCCCTGGAAAGTCCTGAAGAAGGATTTGGAAAAGAGACAATCGTTACTCCCAGGGAATCTCAAATTAGGAATGCGCCTACCAATGGTACATGTACCCAACCCAAGTACACAAGATGCTGGAGGAACTGTAAGGGAATGGAGATATGGTATATATCCGGTGGTCTTATCAGAAATCCTTGATATTTAGGAAGGAGATCTAGGTACAAATTAAGGAACCCTTTGACAACTTGGCAGTGATACTGGGGGACCAAGAAGAATGAGTATATCCCTGCAGGGCAGCTCTACCTTCTTTGATTACACACTTACTAAGGGTGGCAAGGATAATGTTGGCTAGATGTTGAAAAAATCCTGAGGGGCCCCTCCTTAATCTGTGGTGGTATCAGCTATTCTCCAAGGTCGAATCCCTAACTAAATACAGGAATGGGCTACAGTGCAGAACTACTGTGCTCACTTCCTGCAACAAGTAATAAAACCAGCTCTCTTAAGACATTTCTCACTATAGTAAATGGCCAGAAGCAGGACTTCAGGAGGTTCAACATGATGCCCAAATCACCGTAGATGAGCCCTTAATCTTTGGAGCAGCATTTTATTATGGTTGGATGGGAGACCCAAGGACGTATCCTATATGATATGCGGCTAATGAAATGTATACTCACTTGCTGCCCTGCACAAAGATGGGGATCCGTAATTGCGGAAATGTCACATCTTGAACCTCTCAGTTACATATCCCTTCAACCAAGAGATGTCAGTGGGGCCAGCACCACCATTATCGAAGAAAAGATGTTGCTGCTGGAAGCCAAGGCCTTTTTTTTCTAAAGCCTGAAGCCCCAGCTCATTTGAGGGAGCTTCAGGCTTTAGGAAAAAAGGCCTTGGCTTCCAGCGGCCTCACCTTTTCTGCCCTAATGGTGCTGCTGTCCCTCCCCAGGCATGATCCCTGTTGAGGGGCAGTACCAACATTAATGCTGAAAAGGCGAGGCGCTGTCCCATGTCAGGCAATCCATTAGTAAATAAATGCAGAGATCAGCACCCTCTGCCCCATGGGGGAGAGGGTGCTGATTTCTACAAAGGGCTGCCTGGTATGGGTGGCTGTATCCCATTCGGCGGGGCTCATCAAGGGGGCAGTGGCCTAACGAGCCAGCAGGCGACCCTTGCCATTAGGCCACGCCCCCTTGATGAGCCCCAGTTCATTTTTCAGTGCCACTTAAGGCACTGTTTGTTAACATATTGGTAGAGAGAGAAGTCTGGGTTAGTGATCAGGACTCCTAATGATACACTATTAAGGTTACAGAGCATGGAAGTGAGTGTGGGTAGTTGGTGGCACACTGGGGTCAAGTCCTAAAAATAAAAGTGGAGGACTCATCAATAAACGCAATGGGTTTTGACGTCACTAGAAATTAGCATATCAAGGTGAAATATGCAAATGTCATAAAATTGGCTTGGCATAAGCACCCAAATTGCACAGTACGATTGGCATTTGCCTTTTGTAAAATCAACACACACAAAACCAAGAGAGGATATTTTCTTCTAATACTGTTTTTTTAAAACGTTAAAATGTGTGCATGTTTTAAACTCCAAGAACCAATACAAATGTTTTCCCTGCAACTTGCAGTACTGAAATGCAACATTTCACCGTTAGTTTGTTATTTTTCATCAAGTTATATAGTGCAGTTGTGAGTGTCCGGCCTGTAAAGCTGACGACCACTGTTCGATCCGCGAGGTCGGCTTTAATTCGTAAATTCAAAGAGGACATTCAATGTTTCTCATTTTAGCTGGGGGGACTGAGCCCACCCTCTGAAAAAAGTGGGTGGACTCCGTCCCCCCGCGTGTACCCTCGACTTGTGCCCTGGTGGCACAACAGGATAATTCAAGAAGGAAGATCTGGAAGACTCCATTTGGACAAAGCAGTGTCAATCTAGGTAAAAGCAGGATAAACCCCTAGCGAAATGTATCATTGGCCCCAGTATGGTTGGGGAAGGTAGGGAGGAGGGCTTTGTGTTCAGTGGAGTCCAATGCAGCCAACTGGATGAAGTTTAAGGAAGGCATTAATGAACTATGTGATATCCTGAGAGCATTTTCAATAGTTGTGACTCTAAGGTGATTCTTGGTTAAAAACCTAAGTTATAGTTGTGAAGTAGGAGGTGGCTGTCAGGGTGTACTTAATAGTCACCATGCTTTCAAGCACCTTTCGAGGAAGTGGAAATCAATGAGCAAGGTTTTGTCAGCCTTTGTTGTGTCAAGACAGCAATAGTTTCAATTGTTTATTAAGCCCTTAGCACTGGTATTATGTAATGATGTTATATATACAAATATATGTATTACTTCTGTCAAATGCACCCAAATCAATTAATAATTCATCAGTAATTATAGATGTCCTTCCATGTAGCACCACATAGTGAATTTGTGGCACAGTATGCTATTTGGTAAAAATCCACCACCATTAATACTTGTGGCACGTTGAACATTAAATGCATATTCTTGTTCCTGCATATTAAAAAAATAGGTAAACCTGCCTTTATTTAAAATACATTTCCACTGCATGTCATTTCATACCCGCCACAACCCCATAAATCATGATGTAACAAGGCACTGCAGTAAGACTTGCTAATGCATACCAAAGACATACTCATTTTGTTCTGCTTTATGTGAGTAACCTGAGAGCGTCCTCACTTCTTTTTCCCTGGAATCCTCCTCTCAGGTGGCCAGGGAAGGCCATCGCTTTTGGATCCTGACTCTAGGGGTGGATATGAAAGGGAGGATCCCCTAGATAGAGGGAACTTGGGGAGTGGGGAGAGTGTTAGGCAGAAACCTGTGCAGTTCCCTCTGGGACCACTGCAAAAGATTTAAGACTACAAGTGTTTGGCAGTAAACCCACTTGGTAGCAGTCTGTACCACACAGATTCACTTGGTAGCTGTGGCTGAGCAGTCAGACTTCGCTCAAGAAGAGTTAGGCAGTATACAGAGTATTCACAATAGGTCAAGAGACCACAATAGAACAAGTAAACACTGACCAGGGCTTGGTGTAAAACAGATATAATTATTTATTTAAAACCACATCTAGAAAAACACACAGGCACTAATAGTAAGCAATTCAAAAACATGGTCACTAAAAGATATACACTCCCTTAAAAGAATATTAGACAAGTCTTAAGTACAGCCCCACTTTTTTTCAGACAGCGGTGAGCGCTTAACGTAGATGGCACTCTAATAATTTGTTTAGAAAGTGAGAGAAAAGCAGAGAACAAATTGAAACAGATCCCAACGCTTTTACGAGAACATAACAAGAGAGGAAAGCAAAGTAAAACCGTGAATTCAGAGTCAGTAGGCTGGATCCGCTTTAAGAGGATCGAAACGAAATGTGTCCAAGGTCACACGGTTGCAGTGCACAAAAGTCTTGCAAAGGTTCAAAAAGGAGTTGGACCAAAGAAAGGGACCAGTTAGAGGGTCAAGGCGGCCAGCCCAGTCCAGAAGGGTAAGGGGTTATTATTACCTTGTAGCAATCTTTAGAAAGGGAGGCCTGGCGGGCACGGTACCTTAAAGTGGTGAGAACACTCCAGCGGGAGCAGTTGTTCCTGGCAGCGGATGCGAGTCAGTGCTTCATCCGGGGGAAGAGAGGATCTCGTTGTGGAGGAAGACAGGAGTCCGTTGCACTGCCAGGGAAGAAACCAGCTGCGGAGTCTCTCAGGTACAAGGAGCGGTCCGTTGATTCGCGGTTCAGTGGTGAGTGGCTATCCGGCCGCCGGGGTGCTTGGCACGGGCAGTTCGACTACAAACCGTTCTGGGATGCGAAGAAGGAAGGTAAAACTGGTTGTGCCCACCAGTCAGGGGAAGAGGCCTCTCCAGCCGGGAGATCTTCTCTGTCGTCGGGAAGTGGTGAGTCGGTTCCGCAGGGCTCCACCGGTGGTGTTGTCGTGGTAGGACGGCTCAGCTTCTCCCTCATCAGATTCTCAGGTCCTGTGGCGACTTCTGAAGTTCCAGTCCCCAAAGCCCTGCTTTTATGCAGCATACCCACATTCACTCAGCCTAGCTGTCAATCAAACATGCTAAGTGGTGAGCCGGCCGGCTCACCACTTGGGCCAATCACACAAGAGTGCGACTTGAGTTACCAAGGTAGCTCAGTCCAGGGTGCCTAAACCCCCTCCCATACCCGGTGTGGTACCCAGACAGAGTGGCACCACTTTTGGAGGCTTATGTGGAGAAGCCCGCCAAAAATGGGAACAAAGGGCTCGACTTGGGTTGGAGTCACAGAAGAGAAAACAAACGCCATTTTAGAATCGAGTCCTGGCAAAAAATACCAACCGGCGAATTAATATTAATTAAATAAACCAGCGGTATATTCGAGGCTATGAGAATTAAATAATTAAAGTTGGTAGCCTCGAACAATGGGAAAATCCCATAGGAAAATATTTGCGGTCGAATATAACAAGTAGTGTCCACTGCCACCAGCAAAACTCGATCAGGGGGGATGGAGACGTGCCCCCTCGACTAACAGACCCCGGGGCAATCGAATTGCCCAGACCAGTACGCCCACAATATGATGGTTTGTACTGGTTTCTGTTAATAATTTGGGACTAGTAAAGCCAATGGTGACTTTACATGCCCTGGGAGACAGTAGTCAGTCCCAGGGTATGGAGTCTATGGTGGGGTGTCACTATGACTGCACGGAGGGTGCGGGGTAACACACATAGTAAAAACACATGAGACCCTATGGAGTAAAGGACCCCATAGCCCATAAAACACATTAACAGTCAAAGGAACACCATAAATCATGTCCAAGAGTGGGAGAAAAATAGTCTCACTCTTGGCAGGTGAAAAAAACAAACTCCCGAAATCCAGCAAAGCTCCTGGGGGATTCACTAGGTTAGGAAATTCAGCCTAAAGAGAGAATTCTCCCTAACAGAGAGGACATCCTTAGGTGAGACATGGTATCCCCCATTCCCTTTCAAAAACAAACCCACTATCCCTCAAGCCTTTGTAGGCTACTGTCAGCCCTTTCCCTTTTCTTCCTTCCGAAATATCCTCCAGAATTATCACCTCGACACTGGGACGAGGAAGAGACCAACTCGGAGAACACATTCTCATTTAGGGGAAAGAAACCCACCTTATATTGTTAATAAAGACATACATCAGTCAGGTATCAAAACGAGTAGGAGACAACACAGAGTAATGCACACTTCCTTTTCAAAACCTCCCCAAACACCACTTTGGTACTGAGACGAAGAAGAGGGCTATGGAAGTGTACCATTGGAATAGCCAGGCATGTCCAACTATAGGTTTCATGAGGGTCAGGCAATTTAACTAAATTACTCACACATGTGAGCCTTTGACAATCCCCACAGGTATAAAAAAGCCTAGCTGCAAGGAACCCAGAAGCGGGTTGCTGACTCAAGCGGGAGAGAAACTGGCTGGAGAGGGAGAGGAGCAGAAGCTGAGAGCAGTGTCGTGGGACACCATGGCAGAGACCTTCCATGAGAAGGTCTGGAAGGCCTGCCAACTCTCCTCGTTGGGTACATGCAGCAGGGGCTGTGGGCACTGAGCCACTCCAACAGCCGCAGCACGCCAAGAGAGTGGGCAGAGTTCTCTCCAGTCTTTGCAGAGGAAGAACAGAGACATAAGAAGCCAGACCACAGTGCGAGAAGCAGCTGAGAAGCAGACGAGAAGCTGAAGGGGGCTGCCCTACGGAGCTGGTAAGTGATGTAAGGGAAACACTCATACCTGGGCACTCTGGGAGCTCGAAACACTTGTTCTTTGCTACTGAATGAATGGAAAATAGTTATAAGCAATGTTTGGAAAGCAGAAACAAATGCTTGTGAAAGAGCGAACTGTTAAGGGAAGACCTTTACTGGCCAGAGCCAGTCGAATTCACAAGATGCAACAAAGTGTATAGTGGTAAACCAGGCCATGGTAACGTGCTGGAAGAATAGCATTGATGAAAGGACCAAGTTTAACTGTTCAAGGAAAGCTATGGACATTTGTTGATGGAAAGCAGATAAGAAGGGGTATCGGTTGCGTGACCTATAATGAATGGACTGTGTGGTCCGACAACTGCGCCTAGACCGAGGGCCCTTAATCAATGGCTGCTTATATGATTTTGAACTGAAGAAACAGGCTTGAACTAGTGAGGAGTATTAATGACAAGAAAGCTGGAAGATCTGAACTTGTCTTGTTTTGAAAAGCTGGAAGATTTGAACTCTTGGGGAAGGGAACACCAAGACTTGGTGAACTGATTTGAACTTGGGGTAGGGGGAGCTGACCACAAGCCAGGAGCCAGAAGAAGCTCTACACTTTGTTTTGAACTTTTGAACACTATTCATTTTGAAGCTGACATCCCTTCACATTTTATGCAGTTAGTTGGGAGGGCAAGTAGAGGTTTTCGCCACAGACAGTTATTTGATTTGGACATCCTGACGCAGACTAGGCTTAGTTTTCTTTGGATAGGGAAATCTCACCTTAGCATAGGGCACGTTAGGCCTTACTCCACCCTAGGTTTTAAGTTGAATAAAGCTTTAAAGTACAAATTTGAATCTGTTGTCTGTGTCTTGCTTCATGATGCCGTCACATTTATGAGTAATCATTTTTGGAAGACATCAGCACGTGCATGAGTAAGCATTTGCATTGGCATATTATTACAGTTTGTAATTGCCCATGTAGCCCTCTGTTTCATATTCCTATTTTCACACATGGTTGACATCACACCAGGAACACCACCTCCTCTTCTGCACCTAACTTGATAGTACATACTTTTATCTGAACACTTCCATGAAGATCACCTAATTCTTAGTTTTCACCAAGCAACAAGAAACTAAGAAATTGAGGATGAGCACAAATAGACTTAAGCTAAAGGGGTACAGGCTGAAATCACAATTATGGTGCCAAAACACCTACTTAAATAAATCATCACTCTGACTTGCAACAGAAAATGTCCCCATGTACACAGAAGCAAGGAAAGTTGGTTTCTTCAAGAGCACTCTGATGAATCCTATGGATTCCTCACTATCTCCCTGCCTAAAGTCACCTCCAAGGTGGCCAGGGAAAGGCAGGTGCTTCGTGATCCTGACCTTGGGGGTGGTGTTCTACCAGAGGATCCCCGGGGATGAGAAAGGGCCCAGGGGATTGAGTGGAATCTGTGGGATGAGACATGGAATTCATCATCCTTTACAAAATGTGTACAATCAGGGTTAATGACTCATTCTTCTAAAGTTCCTTTAAAGAATGTTAACAGGAGTAAATTGAGAACCTAATTTGTCCCTTAGGGAGTTCAAGTGCCAGAATTCCCTAAGCACTGGGAAGAGGAAGAGAGCTGAAGAGGCACAATGTGGCAGGATTGGTGAGGTCATTCGGGTAGATGGCCCACATCTGAGGGAGTTTGAGAGGCTTAGAAGGCCCCCTCAGGTGCAGACCATAGAGAAGTAGCTGACTCGGCAAGTGAAGAGCAGAGAAATTCCAAAGCAGAAACCATGTGGTTCGAGTTGGCAGCCCAAACAGAAACTGGAGGAAGGAGAGAACGCCAGGACCACTGCAGGGCATATTCTAGCTGTCAGTCCTGAGTGGGTCAGTTTCCCCAGAAAGCTGAAGTGCAGGGGTCGTGCAGCGGAACGCATACAGAAGGAAGGCTTTCCCACTTGTGACCCGTTCTGCAAAGGCAGGCTGCGTAGCACGAATCGTTCAGGAGGCTGTTACAGGGGGTCTAGCATGCACCTATAAGCCTCAAGGCCGTCTTTCGTGGCTGGCATGCACTAGTGGGGCTCCAGAGCAAGTGGCACTCCAATTGGAAGTGCCCAAACGAAGGCAGTGAACTGGAGAACTTCCAGCCCTTTAAGACGAGGTAGCAATACTCTGAGATGAATGGGGATGCAGAGATTACTCAAAACATCAATAATCAAAACGACTCAGAAAGTAGGGAAAAAGATAACTGTTTTAATTTCAATTATCTAAAATAAGAAGTACAATGAACGTCATCGGACGTATCATAGCAAGATCTCAACGAACTTCACAAAAAAGCACTCTTGTATACTAAAATCTCATCATAGGTACAACCTGCATATTACTAACGTCATCCTGCGTGGCAAACTACAAAACCTACTTACAAGTGTGATTGAGTCTAAGGGAATATCTTCGTATATGTTCCACACTAGTCTAATGGGCATGAAAGAGGTGATAGGTTTCTTAACATCAGGTGGGGCAACTAAGCCCTTTCCTCAAAACAGGTCACTAAGAACGTCACTAAATACACGATCTCCCATTGGTTACTTAAGTATAGGGCTCCTAATCATTCGGCCCTCTATCATTGGCTGATTTCTAACCTCCGTCAGCCCTCTTCCATCCACGCTAGCAGCACGCAGGCCAGACTGCCAGGTGTTTGGGGAGCTGGTCATAACCATAGCTTCTCACCAATTAGAACATCATCCATCATCACCTCAGTGGTCTTCTGTCAATTAGGCCTTTAGAACTTTTCCTTGAAAATGTTCTCTGTTCCTGCAAAATACAGGGTAGTAGAGAAACACTCATTTTTCGTGCAAAGGTGTGACCATCATGCTCGTCCACTTCCTCCCTCCGCGTGACTGAAGACCACAAAATCGAGCTAAGGCGTATTAAAAAGACTATTTTCCAATGAGCCTCTGACGTCTTCTTTGTTCTTATCCATGCCTTCCGAGCAGGTGGTTCATTCCTTCACAGATTGCAACTAATTCATGTTCCTTCCAGCCGGAAACGACCCTGGCTTTTTGGCTCATTCAACCTCGCCTTTCTGAAGTTCGCCTGTAATTCACTTATTTTCTGACTGTGACATATTTGAAGAAGAACATTTTTCCTTCCTTTGGTCTGGCTCTGTTATAATGCGTGGTCGAAGACTGCATTCCTTACTCGTACTTTATACACATATATATATATTGGCGCTTGCCGCAATCTATTTTACTATAAAGCTAGCCTCATGAAAACTTTGTCTGCTTGCGTTGCTTTGGATTTGTACATGTGTGAATTAACTTTAATAATTTCATTGTTTCTTCAGCATAAGCCTCCTCACCTTGAGCCCAAGATGTTGCTAATCTTTGATACGTTCTTGATGCCTTATACAATATCCACATTCTCTCGTCTCTGTATCTCTTCTACGTACGTCAGCTCAACTCTTGCATGATGTCACCAATCTGCTCTCTCGTGCATTCATCCTTTTCCTTCTGGGTTTGTATTGAAATAGCCATCATACCATCTTGGATGCAGGTATGGTTTTCTCAACGGGGAACTTGCATCCATTATTCTCTTGGGTATGGGCACTTCCCCTGGTACTGCTTGAGTTTCACACTCTGGTACCCAACATATAGGCTATATGGGCGAGGTGGTTGCAGTGGGGGTACTTAGCTCCTTCTCTACACTCCCCCCTCTGGGTGATTCATCGACCACTCTCCCCTTATCCTTCACATCCAGACATCCTTGCCTGAAGAAATGCTTCCTTGGGACCCATATCTTTATGACCCCCTCAGGCATCCCACTGTCTTCACATGCTCATCCTTGTTCCAGGTCATAAGCATGCACTGTCCATTTGGACTGCAGTAGATCCATCTTCCCACATACTTCTTATGGTCCTTTGGATACAGCAATTCCATTCCCTCAGGTGCGTGAATACTGGCCTTTACAAAGACCCCGATTGCTTCATCTGTCAGCTCTTTTGGTTCCAGATTCAATACCCATCATGATCTTCAACCCTATGGCTTTCTTTGCTTTCTTCCTGCATTGAGAGATTATTATCTTGATCACACAGAATCCTAGCAACACTAACAAGATCAGTGCTCCAAGGAATTTGAACATATATGCCAACCATTGTGGAATCCAAGAAAAAAGCGATCCAAACCAACTGTCATCAGCAATGTCTTCTACTTCTTCTATCATCTGGCCGTGCAGTTTTGTCAGAATTTCTATGGCTTCTGTCAAGGTGCCATTCACGTCATCATGAGAATGTATGAATGTGCAACATGATTCTCCAATATTTGCACAAACACCTTCATCCATAGCCGTAATCATATCCAGGACATATCTGTTCTGAAGAGTCATCAGTCTTACAGCTCTCAACTCTTCCTTGATAGCATTGAATCCCTTTATGGTTGTTTTGATCGTCTGCAGCAATTCCCATCTGGTAATCTGCAGCCATTTGGTATTGGCTCCAACCTGGATTCTCGGCATGAAGATCATCGTCAACACTGATGAAGTCTGGCTGAACAGTCTGTGCTCATAATTAATAGAATCAAAAGCTTCTATTGACTTGGCTTAGTCTTCTTATCACCTCCACAGATCTCTTCTTCCTCAGGTGAGCATCTGCTTTCGGGAAACTGTCAATGTTCAAATCACCTTTTGGAATCGCTAATGATGGAACATGAAAATTCATCAAGGTGCATATTCCTCCCCAGTCTTCGGGTAGCTTCATGTAAGCCTTGGCTCTGCATGCCCAATAGTGATCCATGATCACTGCTGTCCCAATGTTCATTCCTGTTGCTTCAAAGATTTGTCTGCATTTCTGATTCTCTCCAACTTTTCTGGTGCCATTATTTCTGAAGCACAGCTTTGCACTCTTCAAGGGCACTATCTGCAAAGGTCCTCCTCTGTCTTCGACCCAGGTCAGTAGTTTAGCAAGTTTCAGCCACAGTGACTTGCATGCCACTTGTGCATTCCACACAGTCGATTCAGGGCGATTAGTTATCATTCAAGCTCTGCAGATAACTACTCCTTCTTCCCATCCATCTGGTGATAACACTGATCCTCAGACCTGCATTTGGCCTCTATTTTTACATATCTGACTGTCTTCAGCAGCCTTCCTGGACTCTCAAGTCTTTTGTTTACTTCCCATCTGATTCCAGCTCCTTTCACTCCAGGCTCTTCATACTTGTTTACATGATTCTTGGTATGTGCCCTATTTCTTGTCTTTGTATCCTGGACATAATCATCTTCATCTTGATCTGTCTTTTCAGTTGCCCATTTGAGATAGGCATTTCGACCCATGAACTGGCCTCTTGTACGACAGAATGCAAGGTGTGATAGACAATGAGCAGTCAGAACGTCTATCTCTATGTCTATAAAGATTTTAGACTTTCCCATACTATAAGGAAGGAGTGCTCCTACAAAGCATTTCTCCTTCGAGGTTCTCCTTTGAGGTTCTCCTTCCACTTCTTTCATATGCTGATACCATATGTTTCAGACAAATCATCCTGGTTACCTTGCAAGGTAAGTATTCAGACCCTTGTTTATGAAAGGATCTCACGCGTTTCTGCTGTGGTTATTACATGAGGGTTTTTATTTTCATTGAAATAAAATTTAGATACATTTGTCTATTAGGTGAAGGTCAGCGACACGTGTTTCAACCCCTCAGGGTCTTTCTCAAGGCAATTAGGTAAGATTCTGGGGCAAATTCTCAGTGGTTCATAAAGCCAATGGCTAGTGACACATATTTAAACCACTGAGGGTCTTTCTCAAGGCAATTAGGTAAGGTTCTGGGGCAAATTCCCTGTAATCCAAATAATATGCAGTGCGTACTATAAGCGAAAGAAGCACCACTATGAACAAAATGCATGAATAAATCAAATACAAGTAGGTCCACTTTTTGGAGCAATGGCCTCTTGCCCATCTGGGTCGTCTGTCGATGTCAGTCACTACGTTGGTACTACTGCTGCCGCCCATTCTTACTCTTTTCATGACATTTATTGGGGCAACATCATAAAGTACTTAGGAAGCTCTTTGATCTTCTGTGCAAGCTCCTCGATCAGCTGGCTAATTTCTGGAAGATTCACTGGATTTCAAATATAGACATAAGCATCATCTTTTCTCCATACGTAATGTGGATATTTCCCCAGCAGCTAGTAGAAGACAAAAGAAAGCATGCTTTCTGTGTCCACACTCAAAAGCTTCATTTGAGTCTCGGTGTCCTCTCGGAATAACGATTCACCTGCACAACAATGTCGCTTAGCAATTGATTCAGCGATGCATTATGGTTTGGGTCTCTCAGAAAGGTCCGGACATCAGTCGATTGTCCAACAAGATGTGGCCACTCCTCTATAAGACAATAGAAGACCATACCAACCAGTATCTGCACATTGTCCTCAGATAGGGGCATCTGTACTGTTTTTCGAGCGATACTCAGGAAGCTGGTGCACTTGCTCTATAATAGCCACGAGCAGTCTCCTCACGATTGGGCCATTTTTAGAATGTTACAGAACATTTTGTGCGTCAAAAGTTCTTCCCACGAGTAAAAGAAAAGTGCGCAAAATGTAGATAAATATAGCAAAAACCATCCGGAATACAGTGTCATTGGGTACCACCATGGGCACCTGCAGAGAATTTCAGTGAGAAAGGAATTGTGGTACTGTACCCTATCCCAGTCATCAAAAAGGGGAGCTCTTTGAATTTGGAAACTCTCCTTCTCGATCAAGACATAAACATGTCTCAGTCCACTATCAGCAAGCTCCTATGGCTCAAGAACAAATAATCTTCCTCAAGTCTCTTCTTTTGTAGCTAAAAAGAGAGTCCTGCAACAAGCCATAGTCCACTGTACTCCTTTTATTTATTTAGCTGCTTCTGTGTCCTTCTTCCTCATCATTGACCTAGTCTGCACGCGCTGAGGTTCTCCCCCGATGTTTACTTCTGTTGGGGGTGTGGGTGATGGGGGTTCTCCAGTGTAGATTTTTGTGTCGCCAAGGAAGATCCAAGCACATCTGCCTTGTACTTTGACTGCAGACGGCATGAAGTCTTGCACAATGAAAGGCCCGTTGAAGCGTGGTTCATGCCACTTCCTCGTAAAGTTGCGAATTACAATTTCATCTCCAGGAAATAGTTTTGGAAGACACAGTCCTTTAACTCCAGTCGTTGGATCATCTTCTGTGTTCTGCGCTGCCCTACACTCCAGTCGCTTGAGCTGATCTGAAATGACAGAGATACTTGCAGTTATACATGTAAGATACTCACAGAGCTCCTTTCCTAAAAATTCTGCAGTTGACTGGGAATCACTCCTAGTTCTAGATGGAGGTATGAGGGGTGTCCTCATTCGCCTCCCTGTCACTATCTCATGGGGGTAAGATGGTGGTCTTTCTCAACGCATATAATGCCAGTGGTAGGCAATGCAATCATCCTTTCTTCAGAGTGAGCTTTAATTTAGCTATTCTTTCTTTAAGCAAGCCGTTGAGTCTCTCACAGACTCCATTTTCTTGCGGGTGATAAGCAGACAAGAACTTATACTTTATGCTAAGTAACAAGTTTATCTGCTCAAAGACATTAACAAAATGAAGGGCATTATCTGATCTTAATACTTCACATATTCCCCATCTAGGAAACACTTATTGTACTAAATATTTAGTAGCACAGGTGGCGTCTGAGTGAGTACATGGTCCAGCTTCGATCCACCTCGAAAAGGGACAAACTACTACAATCATGTATCTGTATCCATGACAGACTTGCAGCATGTCGACATAATCAATATGTAAAGGCTGAAAGGGGCCATTAGGCCTCGGAATAACTCCTCTAACTGGGCGCAGTGTGTGCCCAGCTGTAAACGTTTGACATACGATGCAGTTTACTATATAAAATGCAACGTGTTCCACCAAATTTGGAACAAACCATTCCTCTGCAATAGTTGCATTGAGGCTCTCTCTAGTGACGTGTGCAGGGTAGTGCAGCTACAGGCATCACCGGTTTACCTATTCTGTTCTGTTGCCATAGTGCTTCGGAAGGGGATAAGGAACACCCCCTCCACGTCCACAGGTCTTTCTCATCCTGCGGCGCTTCCCCTTGGACCTCCATGAGCTGAGTTTTAGACAAATTACTTTAACACTCAGACACACTCATAATTAACACCATTCATTCATTCACAATAGGTGTTTCAAAAGTCAGTACATGATCTGTGCATGCAATACATTTAGCTTCCTCGTCTGCCTTTTGATTTCCATGTGAAATAAAATCTGCTCCCTTAGTGTGTGCGGCGCATTTAACCACTTCGATAGCTACTGGGAGTTGCTGCGCTTTAATGAGTCTATTCAATGTATCCAATAAAGCTGTGTGTTGCACTGGAGTGCCGTCCGCTCAGAGGTAGCCCCTCCTTTTCCAACGTGCTAACCCTGCGTGCTCTGTCGATGTCACATAGGCGGAGTCACTGTACACCGTTACTTCTTGGTCGGCATGTTTCTCGAGCGTGACAATAAGCGCCACTAATTCTGCAGCCTGTGCCGAAAAGTGAGACGGTAGTCTTACACTTACCAATATTTCAAATTCTCCATTGGCCGTGTGTCTTACCACAGAGGCACCTGTATATCTTTGCCCATCATTCTGATCGATTTGTGAAGAACCGTCAAAAAAGAGAATCTCCCCAGCAGCCAATGCATTCTATTTTATCCTCGGGAGCTCATCATAGAATTCTTCATAATTCAAGCAATCATGTGCCTGTTCACCTTCTGCCAGTGGTTCTGCTACAAATGTGGCAGGGTTCACGATCTTACATTAACTACTTTAATCGCTGGATTCGATATGACCACCTCGTAGGCCGAAGCCCTTTGAGATGTCAACGTACCTTTAGGTTTCTCAAAAATAGCAAACAATGCATGTTCAACAAATAACGTCATAGAACATCCCAAAACCATGCTGGCAGCCTTCTCAATGGCGAAAGCGGCAGCTGCCAATGATTGTTTGCACGGAAAAAGACCCCTCATTACTGGATCTAAGATTTCACTGTAATAAGCCAGGAGCTTGTACCCCAACGTGGTCCTCTGCGTAAGCACAGCTGTCATCACTGTACCATTCATATGTAAGAATAAAAAGAATTCCTTTGCATAGTTGGGGATCCCTAAAACTGGGGCTGTGCAGATTGCCTTTTTCAACTCATCAAACCCTTCTTCCATTTCCTCAGTCCAAATAATTCTGGACCCATTCACTTGTGCTTTCTTTAAAGCTTGCAACAAGGGCCTTATGTATGTACTGTAATCAAAGACCCAAGCTCTGACATAATTACACAGCCCCAAACATTTCTGAATGTGATTTATCGTTTGTGGCTTTGCTGTTTTCAAAATAGCCTTAGCCCTTTCTGGAGTAATCTTCTTTCCATCATGTGAGATTAACTACCCTATATACAGCACTTCCTCCTGACAGTACTGTCATTTCTCCTTTTCTACTTTGTATCATTTTTCTGATAGGATAATCATTAGTTGAATTGAATCATTTCTGCACCCTTCCTCAGTGGGGCTACCAACCAATATGTCATCTACGTACTGTAATACAACACTTTCTAAATCAATATTGCTCAGTCCATCTGCAGGACTCTATTGAAAAGCGATGGAGACTCACAGTACCGCTGAGGCAAGCAAGTACTTTTCAGTTTAGTCTGTCTAAACATAATTGACGTCAAATCCTCAGAGTCTTTATGCAGTGGGATTATGAAAAAAGCATTTTTCAAGTCAATCACAGTGAAATACTGTGCCTCAACAGGGATATTACATAAAAACGTGACAGGATTAGGAACTAGAGGGAACTCAGCCTCTACAATCTGGTTAATCGGTCTTAATTCTTGAATTATACACCACAACCCTCCTTTTGATTTCTTATTCGGATAAACTGTGGTATTACACAGTGACTCTGACATCACTAAGATACCTTGTTCCATCATGGCAAATATCATCTTAAAAATACCTTTGTTTGCCTCTCGAGACATGGGATACTGTCATGCTCGAGGTAAAATTGCTCCTGGTTTCAATTTAATCTTTATTTCTCCAACCCCCATTCAATAGGCCTACATCATATGGGCTTGTGGTCCATAATGAAATTGGCACTTTTGCCATGTCTTCATCAAAATACTTGGGACATTTCCGCACTACCATCATTTTCTGAGGGACCTCTCGT
This sequence comes from Ambystoma mexicanum, assembly GCF_040938575.1. NCBI lineage: Eukaryota > Metazoa > Chordata > Amphibia > Caudata > Ambystomatidae > Ambystoma > Ambystoma mexicanum. Next base: position 1,403,369,377 of record NC_090933.1, read on the forward strand.
CTAACTAATTTCACCCAATAAGTAATGTCCAGTTCTAGCTCAAATAATACTTCGTCATTGGCCGGGTGATCGCCGAACATATTCTCATCAATGACGTCGGTTAATCTGTAACCTTCCTCTATGGCAATTACTGCACGCCATTGTCTGCCGTCATAATCAACTCCATCGAGCATAGCTAGTTCTCTCCGTACTACGGCTGCTTCCATATCTAAAGGATAGACTTGCCCTTCCTCTTCATCCATAGGTATCATTGGCCTGAATAAAATTTAATCAGGAATCCTCACAGTTTTACCCACTAATCTGGGCAACCAAGTTAACAAAATGCGCACTGCCTAGAGAAATACCTCTGGTTCAAATGGTATGGCTCGCATGGCCAATCTGACTGTAAATGCCTTGATAATTTCATATACGTTTAAACAATGCATTCCTGGGGTCGAACACACTATACCCTCATCAGTAAATGAAATTGTCATATTCAACTTAGTCATTAAATCTCAACCTAAAATATTGACAGGTGTCTGCCTTGAATATAATAACGGTGCAGACATGTCACACTCTCATATAGAGATCGGCAGGTTTTCAGTAAACGGAACTCTACTTGTAGCTCCTGTGAAACCTTGAGTATTCCTGGCATTTCCAGACATAGAAAATGTCCCCTCTCGTATACACAAGCGTGTTGCCCCTGTGTCTACTAAAAGAAAAAAGATGTGCCCCCTATATTGACGTCAACCCGTGGTTCCTCTTGAGGATTAGGCGTCAGTGATAGTACTAAACACATCAAGTCGCCCAGTGAGCTGTCTTATTGTGGATACAGTCTCATCCCTGTACCTGTGAAGGGCTTCCCTTCATTGACGGTAACACCCTCTATCCTAGGAGAGATTACCTGTCCTGTATATATGCTCTGTTGTATCTGCATGGGTAACTGCTGTGACTGGCTTTGTGGCGGATTTACTGCTGTCTTCTGTTTTTGAAAGCCTTGTTGCACTCTCAGCGTTTGTGGTTGCTGCGCTATTTGATCCTGAACAAACCCATCTCCACTCTACTGTGAATATGCAGGTGGGTTTCAAGTCCCCCCTCTTGAGAACTGCCCATTTTGCATGTATCCCTGACTTCTACACATGTGAGCAAGGTGCCCTGATATACCACACGTCCAACATATAGGAGGAAGTCTTCTAAATTGCCACCCTGCATTTTTTTTATCATTATTCTGCAAGTTTTGAAACCCACCTTGATTATTCTGGAAGTTTCCTTGATTATTCAGAAAGCCTCTGCCTCAAAAGCCTCCCCTTCCTCTTGGAATAAATACATTATTTCCTTGGTCGAACTGCCTTTGGTTATTCATTTGCAGCATATTTGCTACTTGTTGTGTACTTGGTTCGTCCCCACTAGTCAACATTGCCCCTTCAATGGCATACTTAGATAACTTTTTCTGTACTCGTTTTGCTTCTTTGCCCTTTCTAGCATCGTCCTTCTTTCGTTTTTTCTCTTACAGAAGCCTACAATAATGCACAATGGTCAGCTGTATTTCCGACCATTGTTTTGCCTCCATGCCCACTAACTTCTTGAGCTGCTTCTGTACTGCTTCTGGCAGCCCTTGGCACAATATATGATAAAACACAGGGATAGATTTCCCCCCAAGCTTCTCGTGTCTCCAAGGCCCATGCTTCTTGGAAATTCTGAATGTAGACAAGAGGATCAGGCCCTTCTTTTTTGTCATTATAGCTCCCATATTGGACGTGTCTGAATATAATACTCTAAGCGCTTTCCAGATTGCGGCCCTAGTTATTGAACAGTGCTCCATTATGAGCAGTGTTAACTGTAATAACACCAGAATACCCTGCTCTCGACCAACCATTATCAGCTCTTTCTCAAAGAATGGCAATCAGAAGACCCTTAATGTCCCCTATAGCTAACGTGTTTCCTCCAGTCATTTTCCCTAACTCATGTATCTACCTCCCATCACCGGAAGTTAAACTCTGGAGTTTGCATCTCAAATGATCCTTGTCCATTTGTGACCATGGTATATACTGCAGCCTGGTATCACCCTTTTCTAGTAAAGGAAACTGAGAAATCCCAAACTCGCATTGGCCCCCTTCAGTTAATCTTTCCAAACCAGGGACAGTGGTTCTGCATTGCCTTCTACCTGGCAACGATCGTAATCTGCTCACATATGGTGGCAAATCCCCCCTCTCACCATGGGAACGCCCTCTAAGTCGAACCCAGCCACGTCAAGGACCTTGACACCCGAGAGATAGGGAGGCCTGGATCCGATCATCTAACTTCCTTATCCATAGAGAAACATCCTTCAGACCCACCTGCGTTACCTTCCTTGCCCCCACAGATGACTTCTGCATCTTCATCTGACATCTCCTGTCCACAACTCGTGTAACATCTTTCCCCTTCGTCTCTATCCAGAGTCAGTCTGTCTAAAGACAGCTCTTTAGGCTCAAAACTACATGAGTCTCCCTCTCTATCGTAAAGCTGTGTACTCTCAAGTCTATCGTTCTTGCCCTTCCCTTTTAAATCCTTCTTCGCCCTCATCTCATGATAGACTTTATCCATTGCGTCCCGAAGACTCCTAGAGTCAAACTCGTCCTCCAGATTTACTCCAGACGGACCTAGTAGTGGCTCTTGTGTGGGGAAGAACTCTTCTAAATCTTCCCATGATACAACTGGAACAGGATCCATTACTTCCTTTTCCAGGAGATCAATGTTGCGTGCTCACTGCCTTCTCTTTCGTTCTATGTCATCATCAATTTCTCTACGCTTTCTCGCGTCTTCTCTTGCTTTTGCCTCCTCCTTTCTTTTCAGTTCTGTTCTCTCATTCGCCCTCCGCATCTCCTCATCTCTTCGCCTTTGTATCCATTTCTCCCTTAATCTTTGTTCCTCTTGTTCTTCTCTTTTTCTTTCTATCTTTTCTCGTTCCGTAATTGCCCTTTGTTGGTTATCATGTTTACTCTGTTCTTCTGCCTTTTCCCCTTCTCGTTGTTGCTCATCTTGGTACAGTTGTTCCCGTCTCTGTCTGTGCTTTCTTTTTACCCTTTCCTCTATTAGCTGCTCTTCTCTTTCTCTATTTCTTTTATCTTGCACATCACGATCTTCTCTTTGCCTTACGTAATTGAAGCTCTTACCATTTGAGCTTGAGCAAAATCTGACCTCCCATCCATTCATTCTGTAAAAGCGCTACCTTATCAGCCTTATCCTTTTCCCCTTTCCATCTTTTTATCTCTCGTCCTATATCTAAGGATGTACTTGGTCGATCACTTCCCTCCTTATAGCGTCTCTCCTTGTCCCACGGGACCTTAGAGATTACATCTCTCTCAGTATTTTTCTCCAGGCCCTCGTCGCTGCTTTGTGCAGGTGACTCATATGCCGGGTTACTATACCATGTTGCTGCCTTGAGCTCCATTAGTGGGTACAGTCCTTCATTTTTCTTACTATCGCCATCTGCTTCGGGCGTGGCAGGTGGAGCGGAAGGCTCGTCCCCCCGCTCTGTGCATACATTAAGTATCCAATCTATAAGAGGCAGCTCTTCTCTCTCCTCCTGGTACATTTTCCAGAGTTCTAATCGTTTTTGTCTAACTTTTTTCCTGTGCACGCAGCATGCAAATATGTCGTCATATGCTGCAAAACCTCTTTCGATAATGATCCCCCTTGTGGCCACGGCATAAACATTTTAACTGCCGTGTCCCTTAACCCATTCCGCACTACACTGTCTAAGCATGGGTGCGTGCTTTGGGAGTTGTTTACACATGTGCATAAGCAGAGTAATATCCTCCATTGTTGATTCGTCAGACTTGACGATCAATACTCACCCGTTACTCTTTGCAATTTTATTCAAACAGGTACTTTTTCAGAAAAATAATACAATATGAGCTTGCACCAATGGTCGCAGTCACCAAACCCTTTATATCACATTGATCTTATTTTTTATCTGTTTTTACTAAACACCATCAATTAAATTCCAATAAATAATTAATCAACTTTTTCAACTCTCGTCTTTTCTTTCCACATTGACAAATTCCTCTTTTTTTTTTTCGTCACCATTACACAATCACAAAAAACAGACAAACGGACATACTCGACCGGTCACATTTAGCAGTCTATATTTCAAGACTCAACCTCTTCACCCCTAAGAAATACTCTGGTTGATTGTGATCTTCCCTCTTTAAACTGTTCTTTAAAATAAATGTGTCTCCTACGTCACCCGTAATAGGGCTCTAGGGAATAGATACTGCAGACGTTCTTTAAAACTCAGGAAACTGGGTATATCCCACTGTGACGCTCCTCGTCTCACAGGGTTCGTTGCTTGACGCTCATTGTCTCAAATCAACCTTCTTAAATTACTCAACACTCTTATCGTCTCGAGTCAATTATCCCCATTAAACTTGACGTTCATGGTCTCGAGTTGACCATCCCTTCCAACCCACCGTTACTCATTTGTCTCTTTTCACTGTCTTCCCTTACTGCCCATTCACCCTTTTTGCCAACTCACTCAGTGTGTAGTCACCATTTGTGTTATTTATTTTTCAGCTCTCGACCCTCGGGATCGTACGCCTCTTTTATTCACCTCTTCAACTTTTCATCTGATCAACTTCCCATAAATCCCAGGAGGGGTTTCTGACTGAAAACAAGGGACCTGTCTACCCTAGCTTGCAAGCATTTGCGTTTATTCTAATCCGCTATCTATAGGGAGACTCACGTCCTTTCAGCCGAATGGCAGAGGGCGTCCGATATTGCCGGGAACCTCAAAGCTTACTTATCTCGATAGACTTTTAACCATCCTCTCTCTGCTACCACGTGAACTGGAGAACCTACAGCCCTTTAAGACGAGGTAGCAATACTCTGAGATGAATGGGGATGCAGAGATTACTCAAAGCATCAATAATCAAAACGACTCAGAAAGTAGGAAAAAAGATAACTGTTTTAATGTTCATTATCTAAAACAGGGAGTATAACGAATGTCATCGGACGTATCATAGCAAGATCTCAACAAACTTCACAAAAAAGCACTCTTTTATACTAAAATCTCATCATAGGTGACGTACAACCTGCGTATTACTAACGTCATCCTATGTGGCAAACTACAAAACCTACTAACAAGTGCGTTTGGGTCTAAGGGAATATCTTTGTATATGTTCCATACTAGTCTAATGGGCGTGAAAGAGGTGATTGGTTTCTTAACATCAGGTGGGGCAACTAAGCCCTTACCTCAAAACAGGTCACTATGAACGTCACTAAATATACAACGTCCCATTGTTAATTAACTATAGGGCTCCTAATCATGCGGCCTGTATCATTGGCTGATTTCTAACCTCTGTCAGTCCTCTTCTACCCACACTAGCAGCACGCATGCCAGACTGCTAGGTGCTTGGCGAGCTGATCATAACCATAGCTTCTCACCAATTAGAACATCATCCATCATCACCTCAGTGGTCTGATGTCAATTAGGCCTTTTGAACGTGTCCTTGAAAATGTTCTCTGTTCCTGCAAAATAGAGGGAGTAGAGATACACTTGTCAAAACTGATATAATATTGTTTCATCCTCATTGTATATGTTGGCCTATGCCCAGTCGCTTTGCGAGGAAATCCGCATCGCAAGGTTTTGACCTTAAGTTAATCAAGCCTCCATTCTAGGTTAAACCGCCATTTTGGTTTGTCGTGCAAAGTCACCCTGTGGCCTAAAATGGCCGACCTGTGTTCTCTTGTTTTGACTTCAACCTCCTCGACCTCTGTAGACGAGTTAATGTCCAACCTGCCTGCAGGCTACATGTTAGGGTCATGTAGACCTTGTCCTTCGTTGACCTAGGGATCAGGGAATTACTTGAACCGACGATGTTAACCTACAAGTATACAAGAACGATAGTGCTATTTAAGCATCTGTTTGACCTGCATTGAAACAAATGTATAAAGAGTGTGAAGTCAAATCCAGAGAATAATAGTACTTGTTAGTAAATGTATTAAGAAGCAAAATACATGCACGAGATTTGTAAATTAGGAATGAACCTGGCACGAACCCTAGCCCAGTACATGATTAACTTGTAAGAGGCTGGACATCGTTACGGAGAACTGTATAAATATGCTGATGTCCAGCTAGCAATTCCTGTTCACTGCTCACATTGAACCTGCTGGTGTTCTCTGTGATGTACTGACGGCCAAATAGCTATTTGTGTACTTTGTTTTGTAAACTGTTCAGTGTTGTAATAAAGATTCTGGGAATCTTTACAAGCCCATGTTGGTGTATTTCTCTTTGCATGGTGTAAAAGCCTTAATATTATATTTTATGATTCCACACACTCATTTCTCGTGCGTAGGTGTGACCATCATGCTCGTCCAACTTCCTCCCTCCATGTGACCACAAAATCGAGCTAAGGCGTATTAAAAAGACTATTTTTCAATGAGACTCTGGGCCTCATTACGACCCTGGCGGTAAGGGGTTAGCGCCATCGTTAGCTGCGCCGACCCCTTACCGCCAATCACGAGTTCCCTTTCCGCCATGGCGGATTTTACACCTGCTTCTAGCGGGTGTAAAAAACCATGGCGGTAAGGGAACTTGGTGTTAATTACGCCACCGTAATTTACGGTGGCGTAATTAACGCCTTCCCCACTCCCATTATGCCCTATGGGGCAAAAATGGGAATGGGGAAGGGTAAATGGGGATTGGGGACTTACCGCCCCGCCGACCTCGGAATGGGGCGGTAAGTCCGCCAACCACCATGGCGTAAACGTAGTTTACGCCATGGTGGTAAAGTCACGGCCCAGGCGGTAACTTACCGCCTGGGTCGTAATGAGGCCCTCTGTCTTCTTTGTTCTTATCCTAGCCTTCAGGTGGTTCATTCCTTCACAGATTGCAACTAATTCCTATTCCTTCCAGCCAGAAACGACCTTTGCTTCTTGGCTCATTCAACCTCGCCTTTCTGAACTTTGCCTGTAATTCACTTATTTTCTTACCGCAACATATTTGGAAAAGAAAATGTTTCCTTCCTTTGGTCCAGCTCTGCTATAATGCATGGTGGAAGACTCCATTCCTTACTCATGCTTTATACACATATATACAATGACGCTTGCCGCAATCTATTTTACTATAAAGCTAGCCTCATGAAACCTTTGTCTGCTTGTGTTGCTTTGCATCTGTACACGTGTGAATTGACTTTAATAATTTCCTCGTTTCTTCAACATAAGCCTCCTCATCTTGAGCCCAAGATGTTGCTTATCTTTGATACGTTCTTGATGCCTTATAGAATATCTGCATTCTCTCGTCTCTGCGTCTCTTCTACGTACGTCAGCTCGACTCTTGCATGACGTCACCAATCTGCTCTCTCGTGCATTCGTCCTTTTCCTTCTGGGTTTCATTCAAATAGCCATCATACTGTCTTGGATGCAGGTATGGTTTTTTCAACGGGAACCTTGCCTCCAGGATTCACTTGGGTATGGGCACTTCCCCTGGTACTGCTCGAGTTTCACACTCAGGTACCCAAAATATAGGCAATATGGACAAGGTGGTTGCGCTGGGGGTACTTAGCTCCCTCTCTAGAGCAGGCTTACCAGAGAGGTTAGCTGCACCGTGACGAGCCGGAGCGGCAGAAGTCCTGTGGTCCCCGAGGGGAGCAAAGGCACATGTCGAGACCGGTGAGTGACCCCAGAACGCTCAGTCCCTGCTCGCAGGCGTGCGAGTGAGAGGCACTCGCATAGTATCTGTGCAATCAGGGTTAGTGACTCATTCTTCTAAAGTTCCTTTAAAGTATGTTACCAGGAGTAAATTGAGAACCTTTTTTGTCCCTTAGGGACTTCAAGTCCCAGAATTCCCTAAGCACTGGGACAAGGAAGAGGGCTGAAGAGGCACAATCTGGCAGGGTTGGTCAGGTCATTAGTGGAGATGGCCCACACCTGAAGGAGTCTGAGAGGCTTAAAAGGCCCCCTCAGGTGCAGGCCATAGAGAAGGAGCTGACTCTGCTAGTGAAGAGCAGAGAACGTCAGAAGCAGAAAGCACGTGGTTCGAGTTGGCAGCCCAAACAGAAACTGGAGGAACGAGAGGACGCCAGGACCATTGCAGGGCATATTCAGTTTGCAGTCCTGAGTGGGTCAGTTTCCCCAGAAAGCTGAAGTGTAGGGGTTGTGCAGTGGAACGCATACCGAAGGAAGGCTTTCCCACCTATGACCCGTTCTGCAGAGGCTGCGTAGGACGAAACGTTCAGAAGGCTGTTATGGGTGGCTGGCATGCCCCTATAAGCCTCAAGGTCGCTTCTGGTGGCTTGCGTGCAACAGGGGGCCTCCAGAGCAAGTGGTGCTCCAATTGGAAGTGGTTTGAACAAAGGCAGGCTTACCAGAGAGGTTTGCTGCACCGTGAAGAGCCGGAGCAGCAGTAGTCCTGTGGTCTGAGAGGGGAGCAAAGGCACATGTCGAGACTGTTGAGTGATCTCAAAGCTATCTGGCGCTGCTCACAGGCGTGCGAGTGAGAGGCACTCGCATAGTAGCTGAACGAGTGCAGAGTTGCACTTGCGTGTGAATAACAATAATTCACATGTCGATTTTGAATACCGAACATTATAAAAAAATACAGAAGCAGCACTTGCAGAAGAGTAAAAGTGGTTCCCAAGCTAATGGTGCATATTTTCTCTGGCCGGTTTGTGCGGAGTGAAAGAAAGGGTTCTTGAGTGAATGTCCTGGTTCCGACTTAGTTGAAATTGATTTGAATACTGCAGAATGTTTTTACACAAGATGGAGGTCATTCATGTCTCTGGTGCGGAGGCCTTGTCGTTCATGAATACTGGAGCTTGTCCTTGTCTAGGCTATAGTAAAAAAAATGTTTCCTTATATGAACGGGCAAAATGCTCTTAACATCACAGGCTAAGGGCACAGTGTTGTGAGATGCAGGACCGCAGGAAATGCGGACCTGAGATACTTAGCAACTTGCGCTAACGCCACGCTTCTGAGCCTTTAACCCCTTAAGTGCCAAGGATGAGCTATCTCGTCTTTGGCATTATGTTCCTGTTGCCAAGGACGAGATAGCTCGTCGTTTTTGGTACTTCATTTTGTGCGATCCCTGCAAAGCAAGGATCGCACAAAAATTAAATCCAACGCAGCCCACCAAGGCCAGGGACATTACCCCTGACTGTCCTTGAGCTCCAGCTGGCCTGCGTTGAAGCTTCTCCCTCCGGGAAAGGTTGGGGACCCTGCCATGGCTCCCTGGGACTGCCGTAGAACTTGTGGACGGTTGACACTTTTTCTTTTCCACTCAGGTAGGTGCACTGACACATGTGAGGTACAGTTTTCGTTGGGACACATGTGGGAACACGGGAAGGTAGGACATGTGTTGTTGACAGCGTTTTTTGGTGGGTGGGATGAGGGAAATGCCTGAAAATTGTGGGTTTTTTTTACGCCAATTGCCAGGGATTGTGGGTAATAAATTATGGGGCGATTCGTGCAAGTCAGACCTCTGTGGATTCCCATCGGTGTCTTCTTTTCGGAAATGCATGGGGGTCCCCGTTTTCCTTGGTTGCTTCGACACTCTAAGCCCAAATCTGTAGGTTGCCCACAAGAGCAAAGTCCTTCAGAATCTGCTATGCCGAAAGACTTGGGGTAACCAGTGGTTTCACCTTTTCCCTTTGCGCCCAGGTAGGTGCACCCACATATGTGAGGTACCGTTTTCGTCGGGACTCCTCTGGGAACATGGAAAGGTAGGACATGTGCTGTTGGTGGCGTGTCTCAGTGGATGGGCATAGGGAAATATCTGAAAATTTGTTTTTTTCACCAAATGTTGGACTTAGCCGGGGATTGTGGGTAATAAATTCTAGGGTAATTCGTGCAAGTCAGACCTCTGTGGATTCCCACGGGTGTCTTCTTTTCAGAAATGCATGGGGTTCCCCGTTTTCCTTGGTGGCTTCGACACCCTAGGCCCAAATCTGTAGGTTGTCCACAAGACAAAAAACCACAAAATCTGTTCTGCCGAAAGACTTGGGGTTACCAATAGTATCCACTTTTGACTTTGCGCCCAGGTAGGTACACCCACAAATGTGAGGTACCATTTTTGCCGGGAAACCTATGGGAATGCGGGAAGGTAACACATTTGTTCTGTTTGCATGGTTTTCATAACGTTTTCGAACATTTGCTGCTGCACTTTGTCACACAACCCTTTCATTTCCGAAATGTGACCTACTATTAGTCGGTGCTTTAGGCCCTATACACTTTTGTAACCTGCACCAGCCACCTACCTTTCAAAAGGTCTGCCTGTGCTCTTTCAAAAAATGTATGTGTGCTTTTCCTCACCACATTTATTTTCCTTACTCACAAATGCTAAGTATGTCTGTTTAGGCCGTAAGCATAAAATCCTGTGTACTGTAAGAGGATTCAATTCAACACTACAGCGAAGTCAATGCCTAGTCTGGGATACTGAATGGAAACCCTTATTGATATATCTTTATGTCCAGTTCATGAGTTCTGGATGACTACCCCTATATAACACCCCTCTCTTAGAATCCCCCTGACCCCACTGAGCCAAGAAGTAGTTCTGTTTGGCAAGTCTAAAAGGTTTATTTGAGAAATAAAACAAAACATAGATACCACGCTTTTATAATAAATTAATAATCGATATCGCCCTTATAAATATAATGTTAATCAACAATGGGTAATCTGACACTAGCACACTTCTTTATAATCAATGAGGAGTTAGTATAGGATGGATAAAGTAGCAAAAATACTTGTATGATTTCAAGGGAAAAGCAATGAGGAATAAAATGCAGTACAGAAATACTTGATATGATTTTAGTAAAAGATAAGATAATCACTTTTTCTCTGGCAATTCACCCCCCTCCCCTATGCAATGTAAGAAATGGAAGGAGATGGAAGTAACACACACAGTTCTCAGGAATGGAATCAAATACAATACGAAATTCAATTCCCCCCCAGCAAGCTTAGAGGTAACAGGTAGGAGTTTGAAACACAGGCGCAAAATGCTTTTTAAATGTGATGGCAATGGATGGGAAAATGTGCCAACTGATTTTAATTCCCTCTAGAGATTCAGGGTAGGTGATGGCTACTTTATATTAGTTCAGGCTCACTTTAACAATGCTCTATGAGTTATTACCAACTTGCAACAGATTTTAACAAAAGAAAGAATGGAGCTGCTAATTTGACAAGTGGAGAAATTGAGCCAAAATCGCAAATCGCGGTAAAATTCGCGAGTGCGTGAATCGCGATTACAGCAAAAGTATGAGGAGTGGCAAGTCGGTTTTGGGTTCGTTGGAAAGCTGAGATCCTAAGCTTTCAGAGGAAAGTGTGTGCCAGGCAGCATGGGGGTGGCAGAGTCCAGGGACTGGTAGAGGTGAAGGCCTCTGGCACTAGGGCTCCTGAGGTTATGCTCAGGAGTTTCTCTTTCCCAGCGAACCTCATCTCTATCCGCCCCTGTTCCCTGTTGCAATGCAAGAGCCTGCACTTTCAGTTCCTCAGTTAAGGCCTTACTAGACTCTATCAGTCTCTCCTGCATCGCTACCTGTTGCTGGAGCCTATCATTGTGCTGACAGAGAGCCTCATTCTCTCTCTGTGCCTCCTGAAGCACTGGGCCAGTCTTTGCTGCAGGAGGCTTACCTCCTGAGCTGTTTCCCTATTGGCCTGCTCCTTTCTTGCCAGAGCATCCTCCACCCTCCTGGTGTGCTCTTACAAGTTCTGGTGTTCTTTTTGGAGGTCACCCAGTCCCTGGAGGGCCAGGTGATTTTCTTCCATTTTCCTTTTTAAGTGGCAGACTTCCTGGCCTAAGGTATCCCTTTCCTGACCAAGAGCCTGCATTTGTGACGCCAGGTCGTCCCTCTGCCTTTGAAAGGCACCAGCTTTCTGGTGTTATTCATCAAACTCTGCCTGGGTATCCAGGTCTTTCAGAATCAATTTATTGCTCTCCTCTTTTTCTCTGTCTAGTTGGATTTGCAGGGTGGCTACCTGCTCTGTGCATGCCCTGTTGAAATTGATCTGTTGCTCCAGCTAGGACGAACGGTTCCAGAGATATGAACGATTTTGTAAGGGTCGTTTTTCGGATTTAAAGTAACTCAAATTGACAAGTGACAGCTATGCAGCTGCAGAATTGACAAGTGACAGTGGTGCAGCTTTACAAAATGACAAGTGACAACTTCTAGGAGGCAGTTCTGGTTAGATTAAAATAGTTTGGATTAGATTATTTTAAACTAAGAGCTTATTTCTGTCACAATCTGACCTAAGTACTCACAATATATTTAGGAAGGACTGGACCTCGTCACGGATCTGATCAATCAGGCTAGCGGCACTTCACAGCGATCTGGTCTCTGGGTCTGCGGTTCTGCACGGTCTGGTCTGGTCTGGTCTGGTCTGGTCTGGCACTGGTCTGGTCTTTCCGGATACAGCGGTCTCTGCACGGCTCCTGGATCTCTGCACTGGTCCTGGCAAAAGTTCTTGGCAAGGGATTCAAGCATCTCGCCCGGCTGTGAGTAGCTTGCAATGATTTGAGGCCTGCGGCAGAGAACTCAGCTTGTGGTTTTAGGCCTCTGATTTAGGTTCTAAAGTATAAGTTCTAGGTTCTGGAGTATGTAGCTGGAGTCAGTCTGGAACTGGTATCTCCTGGATGTTGTGTGGTCCGGCAAAACGCTCTGCATCAACTGGATTTGAATGTCCTCTCTAGCTTCCAGTGGCTCTTTTTATGTCTTTTGAAAGTGGGTGTGTGCGCAGCATCACTAAGCCACCCCCTCTCTCAACTGATCATTGGTCAAGCTTTTCTCTCTTCCTTGATAGGGGAAAGGAAATGTGAGTCATGGTGATGCTGTTTTATGGCCTGCAGAAAGGACACTCCCCTGTCAAATTGCACACAACTCTATATTTGACCCAAATACATATTCCACAGATACACAGTTGTTTGTCATTGCATACACACATCATGCATTACTGATGGGAGGCACTGTTCCGACCCTGGCGTTTCTAGGAGCTTGAGTAAAGAAATGGCAACTTTTTGTGCTTTTTAGTAGCTTTCCCCATATCGGATTTTTCTCCAAATTTATACAATTGTGTGCAAGGCATGTGGGCATTTAGATAAGGAAGTGTCAGATTTTTAACATACATACCTTTAGAGTAACAACCTCTTTTCCGCTCGTAAACCCCCAGATCATACCACCGGGTCATAAAACCTCTTAAAATGTGGGCAGAAAAATCACAAGAATTATGGTATCATTTAGATAATTTTGACAAGTCCGCACAATGAGTTATACATCTTTCTTAAAATCATATTCTGGCCAACACGGGTGTGTCTTCCCAGGTCACATGGTGGATAAACCAGTCTATCCACTTTCTTTAAGCTCAGCCTGTCCTCAGAGGGGGCTGCCCCTCCCCGTTTCTGCCAAGAGGAAGCCACTTTACGACCCCCCAATAAACCATCTGCCTGAGTCAAGGAAGGGCTTTGTTCAAAAGGAAGCCATTTACGACCCCCCCCCCAATAAACCATCTGCCTGGGCCCTTTGTTTAGTTTCCTGCAGTCCCCAGGTAATTCAATCAGAGAGTGTGTGACCTCCTTTTGGCAGGGGCAACAGAATGCAGCCAGGCCTGGGAACCTTCTTGATCAAGTTTCAACTCCTGTGATGGTAGATGTCAGGCAGAATTGGAATCTCTTTAAGCCAGTTTTTAGCTACATGTCATTTTGGGTTCTCAGTTTAAATCAAACTTACAATTTTTACACATGCAGCTAGAATGCTGATTCTAAGTTCAAAACTATGACATTTCAACAGTGACAACCTATGTGACACTCAAAAGTAGGTCACTCATTTATTCTAAACATTTCGATTTTAGTGTCTTTCAGTTCAGTTTAGCACTCAGCCAGTCTTGTTATCAACATTATTTTGGGCTCTTCATCTTCCCACAAAACTTCATTCTGACAGATGTCTGCTGGTGTTCAGTGAGATTTTTGGATGTGTTGCAATGTTTGAAAATAGGCATTTTGAGCTGGCATTCAGAGAAACCAAAGGTAATTTGAAAGCGTTTTTTTTTTTTTGCTAACAGGCGCTGCTGTTTTACCTTTGGCACCCATTCCACTCATGGCACCCTGGCCCATCATGCTCGCACTGATGGGTGGCAAGTTAGGCAACCATTTTGGTGTCCGCACAAACTGCGTGGTTCTCCTGGATTCTGGCGCACATGTGGGCTTTTTGGCCATCTTGGATTTTCTAAACCCACAGCACCAAATGTTGCAGCATGATAGCTCAAACGTGGGTCAGGACACCCAACAGTACCATGGCTCAGTTTTTGGCTTGTGGTATTGCTTGTTTTGTGAAACATTATGAAAAATTAGTGATTGCCTAACTGGAAGAGTCAGGGAAATGTAGCGTGGCATTGCTTTTCTCAAAATTCACAGAAGCCATTGCCTTACCAGGCCAACCATGTCTACCACATAGCTTTTTTTCTGTCATTTTTCCAATTTTTCCCCATGCTATGAAATTGTTCCCTACATAGTTGTTGCCTGACCTACGCAAATCACCCCTTCCTAAACTTGGAATTTTGTCTACTTTTCAGAACTGTATGCCTTTCTGTCTTCCCAGTCAGCTTTCCTACCTTCCTCTTCCATTCCGTCCACGCATGTCCTATTGCAAAATCGCCTACCTCTCACAAAACTGCTGGTAACCATATCCAAATATGTATTTTTGGTTTCCACTCAACCTGTTCTTGAAAGCCTGGAAAATGGCAAATTCAGCACTTCAAACAATGTGTTTCTAGCTTTTACAAGGAAAAGAACACCGGCTTCATTGTATGTCATTTTATTGGCATTTGGTTATTTTCTCTCACCCCCCCCTACAGCAGACTAAGATTCTTTGGTGTTGTTATGACTGCCTACATGTGGGAAGAAAAGGGGGCAAATTTGGCCAAGATATCTCATGTAACGAAAAAGGTTACAAGGGATTCAATGGCAACATACCGAAATCACCAAAAAAGGCCTTGGCACTGGGTGGGGGGGGACCCTTGGCAGTTAAGGGGTTAATAACCGGGGATCAGACCCTCTGCGGCAAAGCCCGCACAGGCCAAGTGCGTGGTGTTGTGCAACGCAGGACTGCAGGAAACGCTGACCAGAGATATGTAGAACGTTGTGCTACATCCATGCTTCCGAGCCTTTAAGAACCAAGGATTGGACTCTATGTGGCAAAGCCTGCGCAGGCCAAGGGTGCAGTGTTGTGTGACGCAGGACCACAGGAAACGCTGACCGGAGATACGTAGCACATCACACTACGTCCAAGTTTCCGAGCCATTAAGAACCAAGGTTCGGACCATCTGTGGTAAAGCCCAAACAGGCCAAGGCCGCAGAATTGTGAGACGCAGGACCGCAGGAAATGCTGACTGTAGATATGTAGCACCTTGCGCTACGTCCGCGCTTCTGAGCCTTTAAGAACTAAGGATTGGACCATCTGCGGCAAAGCCCGCGCAGCCGAAGGGCATGGTGTTGTGCGACACAGGTAATTGGCGATGAAGGGGTAACGACCGAGAATGCGACCGTGCAGCACAGAGCAGCCATCAACCGGCAGCGACCACAAGGTAAGAAAGGTGCGGGCAGGGGGATCAGCCACTACTGGTCCCTACTAAACTGCCCTTCCTCGCGCGTTCTCTATCATCGGTGTGTCACATCTTGCACTGTCTCTCTGCATCCTTTAGGTCTTCCCCTCTCCCGGGGAGCCATATTTTGCGTTTTGTGGTTCTGTTGCTGTCTCTTTGCATTTCTCTCGGCATTTCCCATCTAGGTGAGTCGTTCCTGCTCGTGGATGTCACTGCACTTTGTTGTATCTACTAGGCCTCTCTCCTCCTTTCCTAGGTTGTTTCTGATCGCTGTTCATTCGCCACTTGTTTTACTTGGCTTTCTCCCCTTCTAGTTTGCTTGAGAGCTGCTCACTCTCCACTTGTTTTATTGTTGTGTCCACTATGCTTCCCCCCTCTCAAGGTCTTGCTCTGTTGTCTCCTGCTGTTCCATTCACTGCCATCTGTGTTCCCCTCCGTTGATCTGTATCTGTTGCGCCCCTGCTGTGCCTGTTGCCTCAGCTGTTGCTTGTTCTCCTGTTCCTCCTTTCCCCATGCACCCTGTGCATCCCGTGTTGCGTAGCTCTGTGCTCTGCTTCTATTCTTCTCCTTTCACCCTTGACACCTCTCCTCTTCTCCTGCACCCTCTATGGTGCTCTCAATTTCTCCCATCTTCTCTAAAAGACTGAAGAAGGACACCCTAGTCTCCAGCCCAGGCCTTCCCATTGCTGAAACCTATGTCAGTGCCTCCTCCAGAGAGACTCTCACCGACATCCTCTTTGTTGTTCCTTCTCCTGACCTATCAACCCTTCACATGGTCGAAACTCTCTCTCCTTCTGCCTCTCCCATTAATGGTGGCATCCAGTGTGAGGTCCTCATGGCCTCCTTCCTGTCCTCCAGTCATCATTCATGTCTATTTAAATGGCACCGTCATGGTCCAGGGCCAGCAGCCCAATCTCCTCTTTGATCGGCATCTTACGCATCTCATCAACTTCCTCCCTTCCCCTACTACTCCCTCTACCACTCCCCCCCCGGGTCCTCTGCCACCTCCCTCTTTCACCTCCCTGGCTCCGTTGCCATCGTCCACATCTCTGGCTCCCCTGCCACATCCATCTGCCACCTCTCTGGCTCCTCTGCCACCCCCTTCTTTTACCTCTCTGGCTCCTCTGTTACCTCCTTCCTCCACTGCTCTGGCCCCTCTGCCACCTCTGTCTACCACCTCTCTGGCTCCTCTATCACTTACAATGGGTACACCATCTCTCCTGTACCCCGGGCACCCATGGAAGTCTTTCAAAAGTGGCAACATGCTCCACATAGCTACTCTCAACTCTTGTTCTGCCGTCAAACACTCCTCTGACATCTACCATCTCCTGGAACACCTGGGCCTGGATGTCCTCGCTATCACAGAGACATGGTTCAAGGCCAGCTCTGTCACAAGTGTTGACACTCTGCTCCCTGAGGGCTACAAGATCCTCTCAGTGCCCAGGCCCAACAGGCCTGCAGGTGGAGGGGCCCTGATCTTTCCCGAGTGGATCCCTCCACTTCGAGCTACACCTCTTCAGGGGTATTCTCCCTTTTCTCACCTTCCCCCCAGAAGCTCACTGTCTCCAGAGCACTGCTTCTCTCAAGGCTGGACTACTGCAACACCCTCTGTCTCAATCTTCCTAACTCTACTCTCCGCCCCCTTCAGCAAATCCAGAACAGGACCACAAGACTTGTTCTTGGCCTCAAGCCCGGCAGCACATCTCTCCAGCCCTGAAGTCCGCCCACTGGCTCCCAGTGGCTGAAAGGATCAAGTGCAAGACCCTCCACATCGTCCACAAGGCTTTCTCAGACCGTTGTCCACACTACATTTAACTCTCTTTCCTAAATATCTTCCTTTTAGAGCCCTCCGCTCGCCTTCCTCTAACTCTCTGTGGGTCAGGCGCTTCTCCAAGTAGAGAGTGGGGGGCATATTTCTTTCCTCTGCAGGTGCCTCCCTCTGGAATGGCCTCCCTGCCCCTCTCAGACTTCAGCCAGACCACCTTAAGTTCCGCAAGCTTCTCAAAACCTTCCTTTTCTCCTTTTCCTTCTCCCTCACTCTCCCCTGCTAATCTATCCACCTGCTCTGCCTACTCCACCTGATTGGCGGCTTGGTGCCCTCTGTCCAGTCCACCTGCACTTCTACCTGCCCATCCTTGCACTGCTGTCTGGAAAACCTGCACTTACTGGTTTCCCTGCCTTCCTCACACTTAACTCAGAGCTTTGCTGCCCTGTTGCACATCCCCCTCACCTTCTTCCCTGCACTTCTCGCTGTGCACTTGCATGATCCGAATGACACAAGTCCTAGGAGGATTGCTTGTCTTGTCCTCCCATTGTTCCCCTACCTTGTCTTATTGTGCCTTGAACAACTTGTGTGTAGGCACATTATAAATACCAAATTGATCCAATCAAATCCAATATTTAGCTGGGTAAAAGCAGCTAAGACTTAATGATGAAAAGCCAAATTATGTAATCGTGAAAGTAAGAGCTTTTGGAAACTCTAACCAACCGTGGGGGCAAGTTGGTGTCAATAATCATTGTCCAAGCCAAGAGAGGCTGGAATAAAAGCAAACTCAATCTGGCCAATATTACAAACAGTAGAAGGTGGCTAATGCAAGGGATGTAAACTCTGAACCAAAGAGCCCATATAGTATGCATTATCTGGTACACATTGGAAGACCCACAGTTTGTCAAAACCAGGGGAGAGGTAAAAGGAGATTCTATCCCTGTCAGACTTTGGTTATTTGTGAAGTGGGGAAAGGCTACCCTTTGAAATGTATCCAGAAGAACAGGAACATCATTCTGTTGAAGAATATCCATGTGAACCTTGTCTTCCCTAAAAAGGTGTTGAGAGTCTTAAAGCTGTCAGCTGTTAAATGCAGTGAAGCTGTTTTCATCTCTTGTCAGTTGACATTTGAATCTCAAAAGCACTGTTGTTGTGAAAAGTTGTTCAGGCAAGGGAGTATACCCTTATGGAAAACCTTTTGTGATAATAGGCCTGGCAAGGAAGCAGGCCAAGAGAAAGTTGGAGAAGGGCTACAAGGTGTTCCTAACAGATAAATTGTTTGTTTTAGTAGTGCTGGAGGAAAAGCCAAGTAAGGCTGTTATATTTTCTGTAGTTGTTGAAGTAGCAAATCATCCTGACGAATATAAAAATTATTGCTGTTGAGAAACTGAAAACCTATTCAGAGAAGAAGATGAATCATAAAATGTATGTGTTGGAACTTTGTTGACAAGTTGAATTTACATCAGACTATATTGGAACTTGGTGTCAAATTAGGATTTCCTTGTGTTCACTTTTTAAACTGTGAAGCAGAATCACGTATAAAAACCTGGATTCTAAAAAGAGACTTTTGTTACTTCATGAACTCATTCATTATTGTTTTGAACTGCCATGTATGTCCTTGTTTATTTGTTGTATGTTTAAGTGTGAGGGACAGATATCCTTTGTTAGCGTGTTTCCTTTAGTTTATTTTAGGTAGGGAAATCCTCGTCAGGGTAGGGATAGTGAGGCGTTCATCCAACCTAATATTCTAATAAAATGTGTGAGGGGTCAGCAATGCAAGGAGGACAACTGTTTGATATTATTTCAAAATATGCCATTTAATTATAACAAAAATATTATCAAAATACCTCACTTGCCCACTCTACTGTGGGTTTCCCTACCTAACAAAATGAATGGGAAACAATTTAACACAGGAATGCTGGCCCTCACTCTAAGCATCAAATGCAAAAGAAAATAAATGGCAATTCAGTTAACATCAACAATGACATTTACAATATATTGATAACTTTTTAGTAACCTGGGTGACCTCCCATCCCCAGGATTCAAGGTGTATTTCTCTTTAACTTTCAGCAGAAAGAATGCAAGTAAAATCCACATAGGTAGTAAAGTCTCTGATCAGTTCTTGAAAAATCAATATCAAGGTAAAAATCTGTTAACTTCAGTTCCAACAATAACATAAGTTCCTCTTCTGCTGAAATAAAGACCTTCCACTCTCAGAATAGCATCAATGGTTTTCTCTGGCATTATGCCATTTTACCACATCCATTTATTCAGGAAGACTTGACAGAACTTGCAGAAGGTTAATGGAACAAAAGTCTTGGTTAACAATGATTATTTGTCTCTTCAAGTTAGAAATCACAGTAGGTATATTTGTCAGGGTGTCTTCTTAGTTCTGCTCTTAGTTCTGCTGCTTCTACTTCAACAACTTCCTTTTCACCACAGTTTACTTTACCATGAGGACACTCTCCTTGACCCATAGCATTCAACTCCATTTGAACCACTGAAGTCTAGCTTCCACTGACAACCAAAATATACCACCATAGCTTCAGTGCTTTGAATTGTAAAGACAAGTTTAACTTCACTTCTAAAGACAGTTTTGGCTTCACTTGTAAAGACAGGTTTGACTTCACTTCTAAATAAAGTTTTGGCTTCAATTGTAAAGACGGGTTTGGCTTCAGTTGTAAAGACAGATTTGACTTCAATACTTTATATTGTAAAGACAGTTTTGGACAAGATTCACTGTAAGGTATTCCAACACCTTGAAGAAGGCAAGGCAGTCTTCCTCTTAATATCTCTTCAAAAGGGGCAGCCTCTTTGCCTCTCTTGTCTTCCTACAACCACAACAACTTCAGTATTGTATTTGAGCAGCAATGTTTCTCTTCCCCAACTTAGCCTTCACCGTTTTGCCAATGTCAGCCACATAATTAACCAGAAGCCTTAGTGCCACTTTCTTGGCTTCAGGAATTGCTTGCACACTTGCATCTTAGGCAAGGTTGATCTTCAATTGGCTCAGAGTCTTTGTTAGTCTTTGTTAGAACAGTTTCTGGCTTTGAGAAAGGCTGCTTTACTCTCAATAGGGAATACTCTTGGCATGGGCAATGCTTGCGCTCTCTTTGGCTTCAAATATAGAATTAAACACTTGACTTATTTTAGGAACACTGATTGTTTCTTTCAATAAAGAGGTACATTTCAATTAGGCACAGACGGCCACTTCTTCATAAAGTTTAAATGTGTCATGATCCCCGGCAAGCTCAGGGCACAGACTGGTAATGTGAGAAGCATTTGGGTTAAAAGGCTGGCTGCCTGGCTCAGGCACAAGCTGCTGCCAGTGTCTTAGTTACAATTGTCCCATCCAAAATGGCCCTTGAGTGTGGCCCATTCAGCAATATTCAACATGGCCTCCAGAGGGCCATGTTATAAGCTTCCATGGTAGTCTAGTGGTGCTGGGTGGGCCCAGGGCTATATAAACCCCGCCCTGGGCCACACCCAGCGCTTAGCGTTTTCTCCGGCTGCCAGCGTGACGCTTGCCAGCCTTGGATCTGTTTGTCCAGCATCGTGAGTCAAGACGCCGTGAATTCAGACCTGCACGGCGTGATCTGCACGACGTGTTCAAGGTATCTTCTGTTCTGCTCTCTGCACTTCGAGCCAGTCATTAGAGCCCCGGAACGACGCATGTCAGGATTCATCCCAGCTACCTGCCAGAAGTCGCATGAGCTCGCGGCTTCATCCGATTCCAGCAATGCCACTGTTCTTCAGGCGCGCCTACATCCAGCGTTCCTCCGCTCCTGCAACAAAAGGAAAGAACGTAAGCGGATTACAGCAACAACACCCACCCACCATCTTCACGCTACTTACCTTACCAGAGAAGCATCCCTCAGCAGCAGTTCCCGCGACTGCAAATACCATAGTACACCTAAAACAGGGGAAGAAACAAGAGGAGAGTGGTAATAGACTGCAAACCAGTAGGTACTCGGACATTCTACCCACAGCCTTGTGGGGTGTGCCTACAGCACCAAGTAAGGACTATTCCAAGGTGGATTGGTGTGCCGCAGCAGGCCTGGGCACCCACCAGCACAGTGAGGAAACTGGGCTAAACCACCACAACTTCAGTGAAGCAACTGAACATACCTACCGCCACATAACCAGTGAAGGAACTGGGTAACTGCACCTGTAAACAGACTGGGAGTGACATTTGCCTCACACACCTAGGAGGTGCAACACAAGAGCGTCCAGGACTCCATTATCCGGGCCACTCCTGCCTCTCTGACCACTGGGTGATTTAACCTGCAGTGGGCAGAGCGGAGGGAGTGTTTTGGACTGCATCCGGAGGTATACACAGACCGGACCAGAACCCGCCTACAGACCGGACCAGGCACTCCTAAAGGGCCCCAGTGGTAAGTGTTACAGAACGCTAAGCCCACGTTACTGCTTTGGCTGAGTGTCATGGCATCTGAAGTCGACCAGCTAGCCCTTCTGTTGGGCGAGTTACGAGCTGAGGTGCATGCAGCACGCTCAGAGACCAGTGCAGTACGGAAGGAATTGATAGTGAACTGGGAGAGAACCGAGGAGTTAGCAAGACGCCTCACCAGTACCAGGCGCAGCAGATGGAGCAGCAGCACCACCTCAGATACAGGTAACCACTCCTATCATCGTTCCCCTAGTCCCCCCAGAACGATTCATGGGGGACCCCCTGAAGTGTGACCCAACGTCGGCTTCACTTTTTATGCCGACCAGGGGCATTCCCGACAGACCAAACCAAAGTGGCATTCATCCTGTCCTACCTAGGGTTGGTCGACCGGGACGATCCAGTGTTACATAACTTTGTCCAGTTCGAACAAGAAATGGATAAGTTTTTTTCCGGTCGTACCCAGGGACAGGCTTTGGATGCTGAATTGCGAGCCCTTCGACAGGGGTCTGAGGACCTGCTTGCATACATTACTACATTTAACCGGTTGGTGGCTGAAACTAACTGGCCAGAGGATAAAAGGACTACCCTGTTCAATCGGGGACTTTGGAGTGAGCTAAAAAATGTCCTTGCTCAAGTTGTGAACCCACCCGATCGATGTGTAGACTACATAGACTTAGTAGTCCAGCATGACCACCGTCTGCAGGAAAGAAAGTCTGATCGGACCCGTTTTGAAAACCGACCTTTGTATGTCCGCCCCCGGGATATTCCACGAACCATCGATAATGCAGCTGAACCAATGCAATTGGGAAGCATACAAGGTCCGTTGACCAAGGAGGAGAGAGAAAGACGCAGGAAACAACAGTTATGTCTGTATTGTGGCAAGCTGGGACATTTCTTAAAAGACTGCCCAAATAAAATACCTCGGAAGCCTTTGGGGGTCCTAGAAACCACGACTGAACCACAAGAACCGCAGGGAAACTTCATGGCCCGACAAGAGTAGAGACCGGCTTGTCGGGACAGGGAGGTACGTCAGCGGTCTCGCATTTTACAACGCCAGTTATCCTACTAAGCCCCGAGCAGCCACAACGGATGCATGCTCTGGAAGCATACATCGACTGCGGAGCAGTAGGTAATTACATGGACATCACAATGGCCCAATACATAGGGGTGCCCACCCAGACAAGGGAAAGGATTGATACTGTATTGTCCGTAGATGAAACTCAGTTAACTTCTGGGCCCGTGACCCAATGTACTGGATCTGTTGTGTTGCTATGCCATGACGGTCATCGGGAGCGAATAGTCTTCGATCTGATTAACGCTCCTCAGTTCCAGCTTATCCTGGGTATGCCGTGGTTGGTACGCCATAACCCCGTCATAGATTGGCGTGCTCATACGGTGACGTTTCCTGCAGAATGTACTCAGACCTGTTATCCAGCTTCAGTAGCATACCAAGGGACACCTGGATCACAATACAGGTATTAGGGATGGTTCTTGGGATTGTGGAGCGGCTGTCTCCAGAATATGGCGATTTTCAGGATGTCTTTCGCAAAGAACAGGCCAACGTTTTACCGCCTCACAGGCCCTATTATTGCCAAACTGATCTGATCCCAGGAGCACAGCTACCATGTAGTCGAATCTACGCTCTTACGGAGAAAGAAAACCAGCACCTACGTGAATACCTAGACCAATATCTTGCTAACGGGTTTATTCGACCCTCCAAATCTCCAGTCTCCTCTGCTCTATTCTTCGTCCCCAAGAAGGAGGGGTACCTCAGGACATGCATAGACTATAGAGCACTCAACAAACTCACTGTCAAAAACCGGTATCCTTGGCCCCTGATCCCCGTATTCCTGGACCAAGTAAAAGGGGTAAAAATCTACACAAAATTGGACCTCAGAGGGGCCTATCATCTGGTTCGCGTGAAGGCCGGGGACGAGTGGAAAACGGCCTTCCGCACCAAATTTGGTTTATTTGAGTACACGGTCATGCCTTTTGGACTATGCAATGCACCAGACGCATTCCAGTACTTTATGACAGATTCTTTGAGAGAACTGTTGTATGTCTGTGCAATGGTTTACATTGATGATACCTTGATCTACTCGGAAAACATTCAGGAACATGTACACCATTTGAGAGCAGTCCTAGAAAAGCTGCGTCAGTATCATCTGTTTGTAAAGCTTGAAAAATGTGCTTTTCATGTAACTACGGTGGAGTTCCTCGGATACATACTCAGTCCGCAGGGCATCCAAATGGATAGGCGCAGGGTAGACGCGATTTTACAATGGCCATCACCTTCTTCGATTAAAACAGTCCAGAGTTTCCTAGGCTTCGCCAACTTCTATAGGAGGTTCATTGCTGACTTTTCAGAGGTGGTCCATCCAATAACATTGTTGCTCCGAAAAAAACACGTTTTTTAGTGGTCAGCCGAAGCCAAGAAGGCCTTCCAACAACTGAAAATACGGTTTACCACTGCACCAATACTCAAGCACCCCAATCCAGACCTTCCGTTTCTAGTTGAAACAGACGCTTCGAACATTGCTATGGGAGCAGTCTTGTCCCAAAGAGACCCTGACACCAACCAGCTGCACCCAGTAGCCTTTTGGTCTAGAAAATTCAATCCAGCAGAACAAAATTATGCAGTGACCGACAAAGAACTTCTTGCTATAAAAGCAGCTTTCAAGGAATGGCGGCACCATCTCTTAGGAGCACGACATCCAGTTGCAGTACTTACCGACCATCGTAACTTGCAATTCTGCAAACGGCTAGAGCACAAACTCTGCGACATCTGCGTTGGGCTCAGTTTTTCTCAGAGTACGACTTCACAGTTACTGCCCCGGAATAAAGAACGGAAAGGCAGACGCATTGTCGCGAATCGGTTGGAACATTGAAAAATAAGACGCATATGCACCTCCTCCTCCACTACCCATCATACCCGAAGTTAATCGGGATAACCAGTAATCACCAGACTACATTGGAGAACCTCCACAAAGAGATCACTGAAGCCATGACCCCAACGCAAGTGCAGACATGGGCTTCACAAGGACCACAACGTTCTGCAATCAACAATCTACCATATTACCAAAAACGCCTTTACCTACCACATCAGGTAATGCGAGAGCTGATCATGAACACTTGCCACGATGCTCTCACAGCGGGTCATCCCGGTATAGCAAAAACTATATCAAAGATTCAACAACATTTCTGGTGGCCTACTTGGCGGAGGGACATTGTACAACACAAAAAGGCTTGTGACATCTGTGCTAGGAACAAGGCATCAAGAACCAAACCACAAGGATTGCTTCGTCCTTTGTTAATTCCACTGGCACCATGGCACACTATTTCCTTATACTTTATTACGGACCTACCCTCCTGCGGAGGCTACAATACCATACTGGTAGTAGTGGACCTCCTCACCAAGATGGCGCACTTCATCACTTTGAAGGGCATTCCTAATGCAGGAACGTTAGCTCAAACCTTCTTGAATAATATTGTCCGGCTTCACGGTTTTCCTTCAGCAGTGGTGTTGGACCGAGGAAGACAGTTTGTATCTAAGTTCTGGAGGGCTTGCTGTGCCAAAGCCCAGATCGAGGTTTGTATGTCTACTAGCCACCATCCCCAGACGGATGGACAAACCGAGAGGACAAATCAATCACTCGAGCAATATCTCCGGTGCATGCTCGCCCAAACAAACCAGAACTGGAAGGAACTGCTATGGGCGGCTGAGTATGCGTACAATAATACAGTTCACAGCCCCACCAGGATTTCACCTTTTTTCTTTTTGTATGGACGGGATCCACGGACTTCAACCTTAGATCCTCCGACATCTCTCGATATGCCAGCAGTACCCACCCTGCACAACAAGATTAAGGAAACCCTAAAGAAAGCTACGCAGGCTCTCTGGGAAGCCAAGACCAACCAGAAGCGTTTTGCAGACAGGAAAAGAACTCCGCGCCTCAGTATCTGATAGGGGACAAAGTATGGTTGTCAACAAGGTACATCCAGTTGAAAGGACACAGAAAATTCCACCCAAAATACATTGGCCCATACCCGATAAAGAATGTCATCAACCCTGTGGCCATGGAACTGGAATTGCCACCGGTACTTTGTATACATCCTGTATTCGATGTCTCCCTGCTAAAACCTGTACATCCTGGTACTTGTGATACCCTTAGACAACCACCACCTATAGTTACACAGGGAGAAGCGGAGTACGAAGTCAGGAGTATTTGTCATGTCACGCGGGAGACTGGGGTCTGCCGCTCCCACTTCCTCCTGGCGAGTCTACCCGCGCGTTCGCGTCTGGGGACTCGCCGGGAGGGGAGCGACGGGTTGCGGGGCCGGCGGCCTTCGGCGCATGCGCGGAGGACCTCTCTCTCGGTTCCGCGCATGCGCCGTGGACTGGGCTCACCTCCTTGGAGGGGCTTGCCTTCCAAGCCTCGTTGTGGGTTCGCCGGCGGCCGGAAACGGAACGGCTTGCGTTCCAGGCCTCTCGGGCGCCGGCGGCCCATAAAAGGGGCTGCGAGTCAAAGCGGGTCGCGTCTCAACGCGGTTCGCTTCGCTCGCCTCGTTGTTCCTGCCTCTCTACTTACCTGTGGCCTGTCCTGGCCCAGCCTGCCTCCAGTCCTTACCTGTGGCCTGTCCTGGGCCAGCCTGCCTCCAGTCCTTACCTGTGGCCTGTCCTGGGCCAGCCTGCCTCCAGCTCTTACCTGGGTCCTGTCCTGGGCCTGCCTGCCTCCAGTCCTTACCTGGGTCCTGCCTTGGGCCAGCCTGCCTCCAGTCCTTACCTGTGGCCTGTCCTGGGCCAGCCTGCCTCCAGCTCTTACCTGGGTCCTGTCCTGGGCCTGCCTGCCTCCAGTCCTTACCTGGGTCCTGCCTTGGGCCAGCCTGCCTCCAGCTCTTACCTGGGTCCTGTCCTGGGCCTGTCTGCCTCCAGTCCTTACCTGGGCCCTGTTCTGAGTCATCTACCATCTATTCTGTATATGGGTCATACCCTATGCTAGCCTGCATTCTCCTGTTCCATCCTGGGCACGTGTATACAGTACTTTATTTGGCCAGACAGCAAGCTCCAACTGACCTCACTCTTTCCTGTCTTGCCTGACTCCGAACTTTATCCTGTGTACCATTGGAACCATCAGCACCAGCCAAGCTCCTTTTGCCTACTGCGAATACCTTTTCTGCTACACTGGTCTATCTACCAACTGTCGCTGCACTGAGGTTCTTGGAAGATTCATGGTCTTGACTACTAGCTCCACCTGGACTATGGTTCCATCAATCTGAGCCTACAATCCTCTCGTCACGCATATCTGGAGAGTGCCTTTTGTGACATTGGGAGTTGGTCCATCCTTCACCCAGTTTCTCTTTTGGGTGGTGGAGAGGCTGATTCCTCGTGCCGCTATTTCATCAGTTCCCGGACTTCAGACTGGCGACCTCTGCGAGACCAACCACCAAGACTACAGGTACGCGGTCCTCTCGGGCCAATCAGCTTGACAGATTGAGACGCCTGCCTTCTGATTCAGAGATGGATGAATCGCAAGACATGAGGAACGAGTTGCTAGCGCTCAGGGCTGAGATGACCGCCCTGCGTCAGGAGAATCAAACATTACGTCAGATGATAACGCAAGGAGCACCCAGTACCTCTCAAGTAGAGGGATCATTGGCTCATACAACACCCATCAAATTCGACGGAGACCCTAGACGGGTGGCAGAGTTTTGTAACCACTGCAGGATACATTTCCTCTTCAGGTCTACCTACTTTAACAACGATAGGGCCAAGATTGGTTACATCTTGGGGAACCTAACTGGGAACGCATTAGCTTGGGCAACTCCGTTTGTGGTTACGAACAGTCCTATTTTGAATGACTTTGCTGCCTTTGAAAAGGCCTTCCTTGAGGTGTTCCAGACGCCGAACCTGGCCTCCGTTGCACAGAATCAATTGATGGACTACAAACAGGGAAGCACTGACATCATCACCTACCTCAGCCACTTTCGACTTTTGGCTACCGACTCCCAGTGGCCCGAAATTACACAGAAGACACTGTTTCGTCGAGGCCTGAGAGAGGAGTACAAGGATGAGTTACTCCACATCCCTGAACCAGAGAGCCTTCAACTCTTGATAGATCAAGTACTCCGTATTGACCAAAGGATAGCCGAACGAAAGGCTGAGAGACGTCGGCTTGACAGAAGCGGTCCCCGGACGACCAACACACCCGCTGGTTCATTCGGGTCGACCGAGTCCGGACCTGAGCCCATGCAAGTAGGAGCCATGAGAGGACCTTTGACGGAAGAAGAGAAGAAACGAAGGAGGTCTTTGCGTTTGTGTCTTTACTGTGGAGCAGCTGGGCATTATTTGGGTATGTGTCCTTTGCGTCCGCAGAAGAAGAAGTCGGGAAACTAGGAGACCTGTCGTATACGGGAAGGGCAACGACAGGTCCTATCCCTTCCTCAGACCCTTCTGTTATTTGTTCTATTCGTCTGCCCATGCAACCAGCGGTGCTACAGACCCTGAAGGTCCGAATCAAACTACCAGACAAGAACCTGGAAGTATCCGGTCTGCTGGACTGTGGGGCTTCCGGCAATTACATTGACGAAACGTTCGTCTCCAGACATAAGATACCACTCATTTCCAGACACACACCTCTGTCGGTGGAGCTTATTGATGGTACTCCCTTGTCTTCTGGATCCGTTAGTCAGTTCACAGATGGACTGGCTCTTCTGATTGCTGATCATTACGAGGAACTTGCCTTTGATGTTATTAAGTCACCGAACTATAAGGTGGTCTTGGGATTTCCTTGGTTGCAACACCACAATCCTTTGATAGACTGGAGAACCCAGACCTTGACCTTTTCATCCGAAAGGTGTGCTCAAGAATGCAAGCTACCTGTTCCCACCATGGCCGTTTCGACTTCTCTAGAAACAGACAGCAATGGGGTCCATCTATGTTCCACGTCTCTGGTCCCACAGGAATATTCCGAATTCAAACAGGTTTTTTCTGAACCCGGCAACATACCCCTTCCTCCACACCGTTCTTTTGATTACTCCATCGACCTGCTGCCGAACCACGTTATTCCCCATGGGAAATTATATGCCTTAACACGTGACGAGAAGCAAGTTCTTCAGGAGTATTTGTCAGAGAGTCTAGAAAAGGGGTACATTGTGCCGTCAAAATCACCTGCAGGATTTCCCCTGTTTTTTGTAAAGAAAAAAGAAGGTACATTGAGACCCTGTGTCGACTACCGGCAGTTGAATGACATAACAGCCAAGGACCGGTATCCTTTACCATTAATTCGCAGAATCCTTGAAACCCTGCATACTGCGCAAATCTTCTCCAAATTGGACCTCCGTGGAGCTTATCATTTGGTGCGCATCAGGAGTGGGGACGAGTGGAAGACAGCTTTCAAGACATCTTTTGGGCATTTTGAATACAGGGTTATGCCTTTCGGCTTATGTAATGCCCCCGCTGTTTTTCAACGATTCATGGACTACATCTTTGGTGATCTGCTAGGGTTATCCGTCTGGGTTTATCTGGACGACATATTGATATTTTCTAAATCCTTAGACGAGCATGTGGAACACGTTCGTGAGGTCCTTCATCGGCTGTCCATCAATAACCTGTTCGCCAAAGCAGAGAAATGTTGCTTTCACCAACCCAGCATTGAGTTCTTGGGATTTGTTATCAATCAAGAAGGTATTGGGATGGATCCCAAGAAGGTGCGAGCCATACAAGAATGGAAACTTCCACACGATATCAAGGCTCTCCAACGCTTTTTGGGATTCGCAAACTTTTACAGGCGCTTTATTCCACAGTACTCGCAGATCTCGGCGCCCCTCACCAGGCTAACCAGCAGCAAGATCGCTTTCGAATTGGATGCCGTGGCTTCTCAGGCTTTCGACGTATTGAAGTCGGCCTTTATGGCTGCCCCGATCCTGCGCCATCCCCAGGAAGAGTTGCCCTACATAGTGGAGGCCGATGCTTCCAGCTTCGCGGTAGGAGCAGTCCTTCTTCAGAAAGATCCAACCACGTTAGTGGAACATCCAGTGGCCTATTATTCTCGCAAGTTGAGTCCCAGCGAACGAAACTACGCGGTGATTGAAAAGGAACTGTTGGCCATCAAGACCGCATTCGAGGAGTGGAGACATTTTCTCCTCGGAGTTCGCTTTTCTGTGGAGGTGCGGACAGATCATCGCAATCTGCAATATCTTTGCTCTCTGCAATGTCGGACTCCTCGTCAAGCCCGGTGGGCCTTCTTCTTCTCTCCGTTTGAGTTCCATGTTACTTATATCCCGGGAACCTCCAATATAAAGGCGGATGCTCTTTCCAGGTCCCTGGAAAACGTAGATGGGATGCCTTGTCCAGATCTGCCAATGATTTCTCCTCGCCATTTTTTGCTGGCCTTGTCCTCTCACCTTAAGTCCATCGCGGAAGCCACTCGGTCGGATCCAGAAAGAACAACCCTTCTTAGTCGGCAATTGGTTTCAGAACGAGATGGACTGTTGTTTTTTCAGAAAAGACTCTACATACATAGAAGAGCCGTTAGAAGGGGCATTCTACATGGATTCCATGATTCACCCATAGGAGGACATCGCGGGGTCAGAGCCACTCGAGAGTTGATATCCCGACAGTTCTGGTGGCCTGGTTGGGCGACCGAGGTCCAGAGGTACATCGACAGCTGTCCAATTTGTGCCCAGTGCAAGGTTCCCAGAAGACGACCATTGGGTTTGTTAATGCCCACTGAAATAGCTCCCTATCCGTGGCATACAATCGCTACCAATTTCATTGTGGATTTGCCTCCATCAGAAGGGTACACCTGTATAATGGTGGTTGTGGACAACTTCACCAAACTGGCCCATTTCATCCCATTCCAGAAAATCCCTACAGCTACTCAAATGGCTTCAGCATTTCTGCACGACATCTACCGGTTGCACGGTCTACCGGAGAAGATCATATCGGATAGAGGAACCCAGTTCCTTTCATCATTTTGGAGACAGGTGTGTGGTCATCTGGGAATACATAGAGCACTAAGCTCAGGCTACCACCCACAGACCAATGGGCTAACCGAAAGGACCAATCAGACTTTGGAGGGGTACCTCCGCTGTTTTGCCAATGCCACACAGTCTAATTGGAAAGATGGGTTAGATCTCGCTGAAGTATCCTACAACAACACCGTTCATGCTTCCATTGGAGTCAGCCCGTTCTTCTGTTCCACTGGTCTACACCCTCGGTTGATGCCTTTTCAACCAGTTCCATCTAGTACTGTTCCTTCTGCTGATGGCCTGGTCTTACACATCCGGGAACAACAAGAACTGGCACGCAAGATCTTGAGTGAAGCCAAGGATCGAATGAAGAGACAGGCAGACAGGAAGAGGAGTGCAGAACCTAATTTCCAGGAGGGTGACAAGGTGTGGTTGTCCTCAAAGAACTTGCCCCTCCGCAACCTGCCCGTCAAACTGGCCCCTCGATATTTGGGACCCTTTGTTATCACCAAACGGTTGTCCTCTGTAGCCTTCCGTCTTCGCCTACCCTCTTCTTGGCGTGTACATCCCGTTTTTCACGTGTCCCTGTTGAAGCCCTATGTGGTCGATGATTACGGCCGCACCTCTCCTCGTCCGGCCTCTGTTCTGGTGCAGGGCGTCCCTGAGTTTGAGGTACACGAGATCTGTGATGCCCGTTACCGTAGAGGGGTGCTCCACTATTTGGTTGACTGGAAGGGGTACCCAGCCTGTGATCGTACATGGGAACCGCGCCAGCACGTGCATGCTCCCCGGCTGATACGTGAGTTCTACGTACGATTCCCCTGGAAACCTGGGGCCCCGGGTCTTCCTGGGAGGGGGCATAGTGTCATGTCACGCGGGAGACTGGGGTCTGCCGCTCCCATTTCCTCCTGGCGAGTCTACCCGCGCGTTCGCGTCTGGGGACTCGCCGGGAGGGGAGCGACAGGTTGCGGGGCCGGCGGCCTTCGGCGCATGCGCGGAGGACCTCTCTCTCGGTTCTGCGCATGCGCCGTGGACTGGGCTCGCCTCCTTGGAGGGGCTTGCCTTCCAAGCCTCGTTGTGGGTTCGCCGGCGCCCGGAAACGGAACGGCTTGCGTTCCAGGCCTCTCGGGCGCCGGCGGCCCATAAAAGGGGCCGCGGGTCGCGTCTCAACGCGGTTCGCTTCGCTCGCCTCGTTGTTCCTGCCTCTCTACTTACCTGTGGCCTGTCCTGGGCCAGCCTGCCTCCAGTCCTTACCTGTGGCCTGTCCTGGGCCAGCCTGCCTCCAGTCCTTACCTGTGGCCTGTCCTGGGCTAGCCTGCCTCCAGCTCTTACCTGGGTCCTGTCCTGGGCCTGCCTGCCTCCAGTCCTTACCTGGGTCCTGCCTTGGGCCAGCCTGCCTCCAGTCCTTACCTGTGGCCTGTCCTGGGCCAGCCTGCCTCCAGCTCTTACCTGGGTCCTGTCCTGGGCCTGCCTGCCTCCAGTCCTTACCTGGGTCCTGCCTTGGGCCAGCCTGCCTCCAGCTCTTACCTGGGTCCTGTCCTGGGCCTGTCTGCCTCCAGTCCTTACCTGGGCCCTGTTCTGAGTCATCTACCATCTATTGTGTATATGGGTCATACCCTATGCTAGCCTACATTCTCCTGTTCCATCCTGGGCACGTGTATACAGTACTTTATTTGGCCAGACAGCAAGCTCCAACTGACCTCACTCTTTCCTGTCTTGCCTGACTCCGAACTTTATCCTGTGTACCATTGGAACCATCAGCACCAGCCAAGCTCCTTTTGCCTACTGCGAATACCTTTTCTGCTACACTGGTCTATCTACCAACTGTCGCTGCACTGAGGTTCTTGGAAGATTCATGGTCTTGACTACTAGCTCCACCTGGACTATGGTTCCATCAATCTGAGCCTACAATCCTCTCGTCACGCATATCTGGAGAGTGCCTTTTGTGACATTGGGAGTTGGTCCATCCTTCACCCAGTTTCTCTTTTGGGTGGTGGAGAGGCTGATTCCTCGTGCCGCTATTTCATCAGTTCCCGGACTTCAGACTGGCGACCTCTGCGAGACCAACCACCAAGACTACAGGTACGCGGTCCTCTCGGGCCAATCAGCTTGACAGTATTTTGGATTCCAAAATTGTCCGAAAGAAACTCTATTACTTAGTGGAATGGAAGGGTTACGGAGTTCTAGATCGGACCTGAGAGCCAGTGTAACACATGCATGCACCTGGCCTGGTGGCCTGATATCATCGAGAACACCCGGAACGCCCAGGCCCAGGAATAGCTCTCCTTGGGGGGGCTTTAGGGGAAGTGCTGTCATGATCCCCGGCAAGCTCAGGCCACAGACTGGTAATGTGAGAAGCATTTGGGTTAAAAGGCTGGCTGCCTGGCTCAGGCACAAGCTGCTGCCAGTGCCTTAGTTACAATTGCCCCATCCAAAATGGCCCCTGAGTGTGGCCCATTCAGCAATATCCAACATGGCCTCCAGAGGGCCACGTTACAAGCTTCCATGGTGGTCTAGTGTTGCTGGGTGGGCCCAGGGATATATAAACCCCACCCTGGGCCACACCCAGCGCTTAGCGTTTTCTCCAGCTGCCAACGTGATGCTTGCCAGCCTTGGATCTGTTTGTCCGGCATCGTGAGTTAAGACGCCGGGAATTCAGACCTGCACGGTGTGATCTGCACGACGTGTTCAAGGTATCTTCTGTTCTGCTCTCTGCACTTCGAGCCAGTCATTAGAGCCCCGGAACGACGCAAGTCAGGATTCATCTCAGCTACCTGCCAGAAGTCGCTTGAGCTCACGGCTTCATCCGATTTCAGCAACACCACTGTTCTTCAGGCGCGCCCGCATCCAGCGTTCCTCTGCTCCTGCAACAAAAGGAAAGAACATAAGCGGATTACAGCAACAACACCCGCCCACCATCTTCGCGCTACTTACCTTACCAGAGAAGCATCCCTCAGCAGCAGTTCCCACGACTGCAAATCCCATAGTACACCTAAAACAGGGGAAGAATCAAGAGGAGAGTGGTAATAGACTGCAAACCAGTAGGTACACGGACATTCTACCCACAGCCTCGTGGGGTGTGCCTACAGCACCAAGTAAGGACTATTCCAAGGTGGATTGCCGTGCCGCAGCAGGCCTGGGCACCCACCAGCACAGTGAGGAAACTGGGCTAAACCACCACAACTTCAGTGATGCAACTGAACATACTTACCGCCATATAGCCAGTTAAGGAACTGGGTAACTGCACCTGTAAACAGACTGGGAGTGACATTTGCCTCACACACCTAGGAGGTGCAACACAAGAGCGTCCAGGACTCCATTATCCGGGCCACTCCTGCCTCCCTCACCACTGGGTGATTTAACCGGCAGTGGGCAGAGCGGACGGAGTGTTTTGGACTGCATCCGGAGGTATACACAGACCGGACCAGAACCCGCTGACAGACCGGACCAGGCACTCCTGCAGGGCCAAAGAGGTAAGCGTTACAAAAGGCTTTAAGTGTTTAACAATGGTGCTTCACAAAGATCGTTCTACTTAATGAGAGACATGCAAACTGTAATGTTAATTCTTTGTTTGGGAAACAAAATTAAGTACACGCAACCACTCCTTCATGATGTTTAAAGACTTTAAATGTTTAACAATGATGTTTCGGTAGCATTCAGCTTCTACGCAAGATAAGGAATCCTTTCCATTCACACGCAAGTGCTATTTTTCATTGTTCCCTCATTAGAAAAATGCATCAAACAACTTCAGCTCGCTTCTGCATCACCGCGAGAGAAGGATAGACTGGATACTGTTGCCAGCAGTGCTCACGCAAGGAATCAGAATGCAGGTTTGACTCACCTGCTTCTGTAATCCTTGTTTTGTGGGTTGCTTGATTTCCATGACTTTGGGCACAACTTCTACTACTTCTGGCTTAACAGGGACACACACCCTTCCTCTACTCATGTGTCTACGGTCCCGCCACTCGACCAAGGAGCCCCTCTTGCTCCTGTCACCTACGACTTGCTCACAGCTCCTCGCTTCGGTCTCCGACACGTTTCCTTTCCGGGAATCAGGCTCACATGGGGAAAGACAGCCCCTCTGCACCTCTTCTGCTGCAGAGCCTCTGCACTTCAGAGTTTGGGGAAACAGGACCCTCTCAGAACAAGCCGGTGAAATCTACTGCATCCACATTCCAGCGTCCCTTTGGTTCTCCCTCTTCTGCTTGGTTTGCCAGCTTCGTGCCTTATTCCATCTGATTCTACTGCTACAGGAAGCACTCCAGTCACAGTTTCAGCTCCTTCTTCCTCTTGCCTGCACCTGAGGTGGCCTATTATGCCTCCCAGGTTACTTCAGTTGTGGGCTGTTAGGCCTAATTGCCTGACTGTTACTGCAACATGCCTCTTCAGCCCTCTTCCTCGTCCCAGGACTAATGTGATTATGGGACATGTAGTCCCCAACAAAAAAAAGTCAGTTCTTTTAGGTGTTTGTTTCACTTTAAGTGTAGAATTACTTCCCTTAAGGTTATTTAAAATTAAACCTTTAGAATGTGTCGGTACATAGAAATATAATTTATTTAAGGCAACATTTCTAGATTCCTGTACATTATACCTTTGGGAGTAAGGAAGGTGTTTATCCTGAATAACATTAAGAATCTTTCCATTGGTAAGGCTTTCTCATATTTGATATTACTTGTGTCCAGAACCCCCTATTTTATATCTGGGTCAGGGAAACCACAATGACAATAAGCCTACCTGTTTTGGAAACCTGTAAACATTTTCCTGATCACACGACAAATACTGTATCTCATCCCAAGGGATCCCCTCACCACCATGGGCCGTGTCTCCTCCCAGGTGATCCTTGCGCAGTATATCACCCCCCTCCCGGTCTGGATCAGGATGCGTCTGCCTTTCCCTGGCCAACTGGGGGGAGACTTTAGGCAGGGTTTCAGTGAGGGATCCATAGGATTCTTCCCAAATGGCATTTGTTGAGAAAACTTTACAACGTGGTCCGCCTCACATTTCTGACCCCTCAAAGCACTGACATGAGAACACCCAAATCAGATCTGTGGTAATAAACACCTTCTCTCATATGAAGATGAAGCTACAAAAAAGCTTAAGACTTCCATACTCAAGACATGGTCATCACATAGATGCCAGGTTTCCCAGTTCCATGTGGAATCTTTGAGCCAGTCCTGGTTTTTGTTGGCACTGCATGCTGGGACTTGTAGGCACACCCCTGCAATGGGAAAAACCAAACTACAAGTCCCAGCCTGCAATTGGAAGCTTAAAGCAGGACTGACTCAAGGTGTCACACATGAAACTTGTCAGGGAGGCCCTCCCTGGAGGGAAAAGCTCTAACGGCCACAGCCAGAGCTGCAGGATGGTCAGGGTGCAGCCCCCTCCCTCGCACATTGGTCAACTGTCTGTCTGCCCAGCGGCGGCCCCGGGGTGCCCCAGCGGGGTCCTGGTCCCTCCCTGGAGGAGAAAGCTCTATCGATCTCCGGCCAGAGCTCCATGGCGGCTGGGGGTGCTGCCCTCTCCCACGGGCGCCAGACTTGCATATGGGTTGACCGTCCCCGTGCCCAGCTGAAGTCCCTAGGGGCTTGCCGTTCCTTTGCCAAGCCACCACCCTACGAGTTACTGCAAAAGCATCCTGTTCAATCAGTTCCAAAGCGGATGTCGCAATTGTACATCTTTGGATGAATTTTACACACAATTCAAAATTATGACACAACAGCTGGCTAAAAGAGGTTACTCAAAGAAACAGTTAAAGTGCTCTATGAAAGGAGCACGCTTTTATGATCAATAATATTTGCTCAAACAAAGGGCTACACCAGATTTTGAGAGGTTGGTTTGTGTCACCACTTATAGCCCATTAAGTAACATGATTCGCAATGTGGTGAATAAACATTGGCACATATTGCAATTGGTCAACCCTGAGTTTCCCAAACCTCTCTTTGCATTTAAAAGAGGGGTCAATTTGCGACGGTCCCTTGTATGAGCATTAAGAAAGGATGATGACTCTAATGTCGATATTCGCTCTCAACTGGGATTGCCACCTCTATGTTGGTATTTTCCTTGTGGTAACTGCACATTATGCCAGTTTGCTATCAAAGTTACTGAGTTTACACATGTCAACAAGGTTTGGGTGCTCAAAGGTTACACCAATTGTAAAACGGAAAATGTGATATATGTCGTAGTATGTCCATGTGAATTGTATTATGTTTGAAAAACCATGATACCTGCCGATAGAAGAATTAATGAGCGTTGCTCACGCATTCGCACACAGACTATAGGCCCTCATTACGAGTATGGCTTTCCGGAAACAGGGGTGGTGGTAGCAACGTACCGGCACCCTTTCTGGACCGAAAGGTAGCACCATCGGGTTACTGCCAACCTTGTAATGAGGCCTATGAATGCAACTTTGGTGTCTCACCTTTTGGAAGCAATGCTCAAGGAGAATGATTTGAGATGGTTTGTGATTGAGATGGTCGAGATGAGCTCCAGGGGTGGCTCTATTGAACAAAGGTTGTCTGGAAGGGAACAGTTCTGGATATATCATCTTCAATCATATGTGGTGGGCCCAAATGAATCACTTGAATGGAATGGTTTACACAGTTGCCGAATTCTATTTTACATGGCACATTGAAATGATGCCTTTTCTATTCATTGCTTTGGTTGTTCCTGAGTTAAACAGCAGGTCAATGGATAGTTTTCTGGTTTCGCTCTTTATCATTATCGCTGCATTTATTTTCTGGGAGTAGCCATGCATTAAGCATCAAGGAGCTTTTAATAATACATTCATTCCTGCTGGCATCATTTCATATTATTTTGGATTGTTGCTCTTACATATGTGTATTTATAACTTGACAAACCTTTTTAGGACTGTACGTTACTAGTGTTGTAAGTAAATTACTTCCCATACATCATTCAGCATTTTACTAATGGCCGCGATTCACCACGACATACTCGAACTGTTTAACTACAAGAGTAAGCAGGTTTCCTATTGGTTGAATCTAACTGGGACATCATTGCGTGTCACGTGTCTATGCTCATTTCTGTTTGCATGTATATGAGCAGCGTCCCGATCACGTTTCCGGCTTATGAGGATCGACGGTTTTCTTTCCCCTTCAAGTACCAGAAACAGCATTTGTGGTACGTGCATACACTGTATTCTTTTGACAAAGTACTGTCAATTCTTTTTAGCAGGATGCTCAGCTTTGGCAATGTTGACAGTAGTTGGATTGTGATTAATTTCCTTACTACAGTATTTAAAGACCAGATCATTGTTCAATCGGCTCTACAACAAGTTTGGAAACTGATGATGAGGGATGGGCTCCCACTATCTATTTAAGGTATTGCTTTTTTCCATAGCCTTGTCAGCATGGTACTAATGACCTGGCTTTGCAGGTCTAATTCTTTTTTTGCATTGTAGTTTTGGATGTGGGGTACATACATATGCCAGGGACCTGCCCCTATTGAAATATACTTGTCTTGGATCATTAAGGTTATCTTCAATGTGGTTTTCACGTGGTCTTGGTGTAGGGTGCACCTGGCATCTCGGTTATTTTATGTGGTGACTTTTTATTAGAGAACTTGGGTAGATTTAGAATTGGTGGCTAACAGAGGTTAGTAGTTCATTCTATGATTATCGTTTGTCTTTGTTGTAGGGATTGTTCTTTGACTACTACATTGACGTTTATGAGTTCCCTTACATCTTCTTATCCAGTCATGGCGGAATTGTTCTTGTATTTTGGCCCTGAGGAAGACTTTTTAGTTGAAACTAGTTATTCATGAATGTAGGACTTTCACTTCACGTGTCCACTTCCTGCTGTAGCTGCATGGTTTTTGGTATACTTGTGGAAATGTTGGCACCAATTGGGATTATAGTTGCCCTTTTTGTGTGTAAATACTGTTATGTAGATGGTATATGATCCTTGTGAGGGGACAAACAACAGAATTGTGATCTTTAATAAACCTTTGTGCACATACACCATTTTAGATGTTTTAGTACTCTGGGCTATGTGATGAACAGTTGAATTCTCTAAATGTTTTCTTTATTTACTTTAAATTGTTATTGATGTGTTTTGCTGTTGCATCACTAAGTCTCATTGTTTAGTAGTATATGCAGTTCCAATGGTAGAGAACTAAACATCTCTACAAGCGTAGGGTTTTCATTCTGCTTGTCTATGCATGTATTCACTTTTTTAATAACCATTGAATATATTTCTATATGATTTTGTGACTAATTGTAGTGAATAGAAGTATGAAAAACAGCTATTTCATTTGTGTGTTGTACACCAGGGTACATTTGGTTTTAAGTCATGTATATTTTGTCACTGGTGTTAGCATTGATATCTTCTCCTAGATGGGTGGCAGTCCATTTAGTAGCAACAAACGTGGTGTACAGGGGTTTGTCTGAATTAAAGTAAAAAAAGAGATTTAATAAGAATATAACAGATAGGATTGTTAGTGAGCCAGTAAGGAGAATTTCCTGCTCTCCTTTCATGTTTCAGGGTACCATGGTGTTTGGTAGATTGACTTTCATGGGACGTCAGGGCGGCCTGCCCTTGGGCCTCCCCGCACTCCAAGCGACCAATTTGGCACACTTGGTCTGTCTAGGAGTGGACTGCTTGGCCGGTCTCGGCTGTTATTTCAACAATTAGCTTCTACCCACCTTGGGCCCGTGTCAAGGCTATGCCCCCTTGTGGAGGGCCCTCTTACATAAGTGTCTCTCCCCTCCAAGCAGACCGAAAGCTGAGCCGCCTGGCAGCTCCCTAGTGGTCAGATCAGAGTGGATGGGTCGGGTGGTGTCAGCCCCAGCTGCAAGACGTGGCTGTGGTGGCCCTGTAAGTCATGCTGTAGCTCCTTATCCACCGAGCACTTTTCTGCAGCAGGTCGAAATGACCATTCCATGTGGTGCGAACCCCACTGTCACCACACCAGTGGTGGCGCATGGAAAAACCCCTCCCACTTTAAGTTGTAGCTGGGCCCAGCCCCACCCTCCCAGCCCTCCATAGCAAAGCAGGCTGGGCCAACGGTGCCCACATGACCGACACATCGCTCGGGTCCCGCAGATGGGCCGTGGGTGTGAAGGTTGGCCCAAGGCGAGCATGCAGCTCCCCGTGTTGCCACACTCCAGCAGGTGCGGCTATCTGGTTAATCCTGCCAGTAGCATCTGCTTGTCTCAAAGATGAAGCCATGCACGTGTAGGTACTGATGGTCGTACAGTGAAACTGCGAATGGCTCAATTAATCAGTCACGGTTCATTTTATTTGTTCTATAACTAATTATATTTCCTTTCTTTACAGACAAAGAAGCACAGATTACGTTGGGCATATTACTGTGGCCATGGCCATTATCCACATTCTTGAGGTCATAGCCTTCACCAACAATTACAGTGAGCATGTTACTGTGGCCATGACCAGTGGCCAGAATCTTAGGAGCATGGCCTTCGCTGACAAAATAAGCTCAAATATATTTTTCATAGCAATTTGTACCGCACTGTTCGCAGACTAATGATCAGGTTCACGGATCCATCATGGTGACCGTTGCAAAGGTTTAGACGTGCCTCACGATTTTGGTCAACCAATCAGCGGGCGTGTACAAAGTCTGCAAACGTTATGCGGCTCCCTGATTGGGTCAGATGCATCCGCGGACACTCATTCATTAAGTCAGTCCGCGGACCAGACGGAGATATCACCCATTTTTATACCTACTATTTGGGCATTTGTATAAGATTTACTGGACAGATTAACACCAAATTTGCAAAAGCACACTTTTGGGACCAGGCCTCCGCTGCTCATGCAAATCTGTCCAGCAGTTCCCTTGTTCCCGTTGTAGACGCAAGCAAAAATGTTTCCCATTCATGTCTATCCAGATTTGAAATGTTTTGGGACCCCCATATAACTTTGCCCCCCTTGACAAAACCACAGGAAACTTTGCAAAATAATTCAGTGGTAGCACTATACTTTTTTTTTGCAAAGTTTTGTGAGGATTCGTCTAGCAGCGCAAAGGTTATAAACCACCCAAGAACTGTTCTTCCTATGGATTGAGCAACTTAACCATAACTACTGGGTCGCTACTGCAAACCTTGTAATATTATATTCCACCTTAGTTTTACCCTATTGATGGTACCGCCTAGTGTATAGTGGTGGCACATACTATTAGTGTACATATTTTTCAAAGCACAGAATGGTCAATTCTGATCTTTATGCATTACACATGCATTACACATTAAAGGTATTGACACGTTTATGGAACTGGGACAAAAGCCCTGCATTTGTGTGGCTATAATTACTGCTACACAAATGAAGTGATGGTGTTAATATTACCAAAACACTATTACAATATGCAATAATACCAGGGGAAGACTAGCAACTCTTGGCCCTCAGGCCAAGTACAATTTTCTGGACCATTGTGCGGTTGACCGAGCCCACTTGCAGCAGCCCCAATTTCCAGAAGAACTAAGTTCAATACCAACCTCTACTCCACCCACACATTCCCAAGTATATGTCATCGACATCATTGCATTACTTTCTTTTTTATGCACCATATCTTTCAGTCATGTTTGTTGCTGTCTCTTATATACCTGGGCCCCAGGGAACCTTCTCCATGTACCAAGTGCAGTAAAATGATTTCAACAGGATATTATAATTTGGTGAACTGGGAACGCTGGGATTTCAGCACAGTTTTCCTCAACTCCCAGTTTACCATTTACCAGCAGGCTAAATCTCCTCCCATTTCATTCCATCCCATCGTGCCTTTAGTTTTAGACCAATTTAAAGAAGTGGAGAAGCAATTCATTGGTAAAGCTGAGTCACAGGGTCTGGCTTAACTCTAAGGGATAAACACATGCTGACATGGCAAAAGATCCATACCTGGCTTCCTGTATCCCCACCCCACTGCACACAGCCCATAGCTGGTACCAGGTCTACCCCCGTTCCTCAACCACAACATAAGAACCCAACTTGGCATCCTGCCTCCCTGCCAGTATGCATTATATAAATGGTTCATATTTCTTTATGGAGTAAAACCATAGATTATAGAAAGATATGTGCATTAAGCAAAAAT
Source organism: Ambystoma mexicanum (assembly GCF_040938575.1). Classification (NCBI taxonomy): domain Eukaryota; kingdom Metazoa; phylum Chordata; class Amphibia; order Caudata; family Ambystomatidae; genus Ambystoma; species Ambystoma mexicanum. The sequence goes on from NC_090933.1 coordinate 1,403,411,118, forward strand.
GCATCACTTTGTCTGAAAAAAGGGGTTGAGCCAATCCCACAATTGGGTGCAGTTACATGAGGTCAGGTACAGACCTCAACAACTGTCACTTAATCTGATGACTTACATTTCCAGATTTGTAACTCTGTTCCACTTACCCTTTTATCCTTACCCATCACCCTTCGGTGTCCTTCCTTTGCACCACAGTCTCGATCCCCTTTCAACCTCCTTGCTTAAAATTCACTTTCGGACTTCAGTTCCCCTTTTGCTCGAACCCTTAACCCTTAACTCAATCCCTTTCCCTTACTGCACACACACCAAATTCCCATGCCCTCATGCCAAGAAGCTGTAGCCGGGGTCTTGGTGGTAATTGTGGCTATGTGGTCTGCACTTGGACAATGCACATCGAGAGAGACCGAGGGGACTGGGCTTTCATTTTGCTCCTACGCTGCATTTCAGTTCATGGAAGTAGAGGGAACAGCAAGGGGAGTCCAATCTGGGGATGGAGCGAGAGTAAGAGTGACCCATCATATTGTTTTGTGTTTTCAGCGAAGGCTGAATATGTTGTTCAGTTTGTGTGTATTTGAGTGTATTTGTGAGTGGGTAAAGTAGAAGTATATGTGATAATGTGATTATGTATCTATGTATGTAAATATGTTGTTGATTTGTATGTATTTCTTTTGTTGGTCACATAGGAGTGTTCTGGGCTAAACAAAATAAATTAAAAATGTAGTGAGTCATTCATAGTTGGGTAGTAACGGTAAAATCAGCGATATTCCACAGATTTTACCATCAACTTCATTCAGGGTTTGATCAGATGCTACCGGCATTAGTCCATACAAATACTGGCGGTCCATGGGAATATTGGCAGCAGTATTTTAGGCATACTTTTTGCTACCTATTTTTACATTTACCTAAAAAAAGGGAGGTAAAAAAAAAAGCAAAATTGACCGCTGTTTTTAAAACTTTTCTTTACTGTACAGATGGGGAAAAGCAGGTGCTTCCCTTCAATACACTGAAAAAAGGTTTTACAAAGGGCATAGTGAGGGGGTGAAATGGTGGGCAACTCTTGTGCACCCCACCACCTTACTCTTGTACTGTATAAAAGGATCCGTACAACCAGCGGGATCTCACACACCCTATTATAACAACAATAGGGCTGAAGCAAGGCTGTCATCTGGCACCGGCAATTTTTAACTTATACGTGTCAGACATAGAAAACGCCTTTGCAGGCATAAGACCAAAACTGTCAGGAGCCTCAGTGAACAGATTGTTGTATAGAGATGACCTAATAATTATGGATCAGACAGAGATCGGTATGCATCGCCAACTGGACGCCTTATCCGCATATGAAAAATGAATGGGCTGCCGATAAAAGCGTCGAAATCTAGAATTCAGACTTTGGGTAGAACAGGTAGAAGAAGATCAAAACACAGAGGGTGGACAATGGGAGGTGAGAAAATCCTGGAGGTAAGTTCAATGACGTACCTCGGTCTAACAATTAATGAAAGCTCAGTGGATTGCCAAAGAACCTTAAGCCTAAGACGCAAAACACACACTTTGGCTGTGCAGGCAAAAATGATTAAGCAACGCTACTGTAAATTTTCGATCATCCCAATGGTAACATTTTATAAGATGAAGGTGCTACCCATTTTGACTTACGGGACGGAAGCCGGCATTTCTCTGTCTTGGAAAGTATGGATCTGGTTGGAAGGTCATTTTTGGAGATATGTTCTCAGTCTTCCAAACTGTACTCCTGGAGCAATAATTAGGAAAGAACTTTGACTAAACTCAATGTACATGATATCTATATGGAAGTCCCTTTCCTTCTATCGAAAGTGTCTCTTGCCACCGATGGATGATGGATTCTCTACTCTTAAACGTGCAATCGTAGAAGGAAAGGAAACAATCCTTAACAATTCGAGTGACATGTGTCAAAGCCAGATGACATAGGCATGCACCACAGAAAAAACCTTACTTGAAAATATGGACCAGGTAAAGCGCAAACTATTTGACAGAGACTGGATTGACACCTTAGACCAGCCCGCCAGTATAAGATTTATGGCAAAGGACAGATTGAACCAAGAAGAACAGGTTCGCTGCCCACTAACTTGGTAAAATTTCCATCAGACAAAAGTCGCCATCAGTTCCTAAGACTCCGCCTCAATCTGGTAGCCACAAAATAAATCCTGGAGCCAAGGGAAAAAAAATCACTTTAAGGGATTTTAGCTGCAGGCTGTGTAAAGTCAAAAGAGAGACCTTACCCATCTTGTAATGAAATGCTTGGAAACAAAACACATAAGGATCAACCTCCTGGGAAATTTCTTTCGAAACTATCAAACAGTGAGGGAAAAGGACAAACCTGGGAAGATAGCTCAGCTTCAACGTGTTCGCCTTGGAAGCAAGACGACACGAAGCAACACAGGTTCGATCCCCGGGTCCGCGCTTAGAAACGTCTGGGTATTTAAGCGCGTTATAAATACTCAACTAAGACAAAGAAAACAAGTACGCAACTAAAAAACAAACAATTCCTGTAACAGCGCCTCGATGCATGTGGGCTGTGTGAGCGCTTTAAAAATGCAAATAAATAAATAAATAAAATGGTCACTCATGATGCACGGGACAAGCATTTCACTTACACTTGCAATGCTGGAGTTTGTATCGGCCATCTTTGAGAAACTAGAAGGTCTAACAATGAACTAAGAACTTCCACTGAATACTTTTCCACTGTGTATGTGAATGATACACTGCTTTTCTCGATACACTGCCCGACAATGATACGATTTAAAGTTCTGTTCTTTGTAAAAAAAAAAAAAAAAAAAATCTGTTTTTGTTTCTTTTGTTTCTTCCTTTTTTTTCCCTTCGGTCTTCTTTTTAAAAAATGGCTAAAGGTTTTGTTTTAAAACCATATGCTAATAAAATTTTCTTTTTAAAAAGGATCAGAATGTACTCTTTTGTGCTTATAAAAATGTACAGTAGTACTGTACCACTGAGCCACTACTGTGCATAATACAGTTAAACCTTCATGCTGAAGGCGGAAATTACTGAAAGAATGGTTTAAAAAACACCTTTTGACGTTACAATCAGCTGAGGTGGTACTAATTCCAGAAACACCACTTCCGCCAGTGATAAACTCTAAATGGGATGGACTTTCAAACATACCATCGGCAGAGGCATTTTCTCCAATGGTCTTTCATAAGAAAATCTGCTCAACTTTGAACAACCCCCTTAGTTTGCAGTCTACCAATAATTAATCCCTGAAAGTTAAATCTTTCTGTGCATGTTTTTTAACTTGTGAGGAATTATGGCATTTTTTATTTTATCAATTGATAAAAGGATGTGGGTAATTCCATCTGAGAAAGGGTGATCCGCTATCCAGAATCCCCTTTTCATAACCTCTGTGTCAAAAGCATAACATACGCCCGCTCACTGCTACATCAGTCTGCAGCTCCTGCTCTCCAGTGGCACAGAGGAGGTTCAGGGGTCACAGGCACCCTTTCTGACAGCTGCTGTGACAGCCAGCTCACTGCAGTGCAGATGTTACATTTAAATCTGCACCCACCTCTGTACGAAATCCACAGAATTATGAGAATTGCTTTGCTGGTGGCAATAATAAACATTACATTTAAGCCACACATGAGTTTAGGGAATAGTAGCTAGTATTTCTCATACTTATATTAGCCGCATCTGATTGCTATCATACATGTGTTGACACAGGGAGCGGCCCAGGCCAGCTGTGTACAGCCTGTGTGTATTCCCCCCAGATGCACTGCTTCCCTTCGATTCTTTGTGAGGCTGTGCAACACCTCTCCTCAGCAAGAGAGCCCCTCAGCAGCAACTGGCCTGGGAAACAGAAATAATTAAAGGTCAGGCCCTACACAAAAGGACTAGCCTCATGTTGCATACCAAAGGGTCTTTAATGGTGTAGGTAAGGGGAGTCAGCATGGTTAGTGTAGGCAGAAGAAGCTCAGCATAGTTGGAGGATGGTTCCACCATCTTGTTTCTCCATGTACCTCTCTTTCCTTCCTGCCCCTCCACTTCCTTTAGAACGAAGCACGTTGGGCATGATGGCAGAAGACAAGGATCACTTGTCTCAAAGACAGGTATTGGACCCAGTAAAGCAGATTTGCGTGTATCCAATCATCGGTGGACACTTGCCTATGAAAGAGCGGGTCTCCCACTCCTTCTTTGATTCAACTTTTTACTTCAACACTTCAAGACGAATTTGTTTGGACCCTGTTGGGAGAGCAATCCTTTGCTAAGCCCTCCAGCTGTGAGGTGATGGCAGCTCATGCACGGCAGAGACAAGCCCTGCTCCTTAACCGTTTTCAGGCCACATTGGGGGTGACCTTCTGCTGGAGCAAGACCTGTCTCTCTGCCAGCTACACTGGTACCCAGAACCTCACTGGAGGTGAAGAGCCCCTGCAGGTGTTGTCCTCCCCCATGTTTGGGAGAACAAGGTATATTTTGCCCCTGAACCTCTGGATTGGGATTTACAGCAACTGAAGTACACAAGTAGCTGGTCTCCAGCATTTCAACACCATCCAAAAGTATTCAAACTCACTGTCTCTAGAGCTCTGGTTCTCTTTAGGCTGGGCTACTGCAACAGCCTCTTTCTAAATCTCCCTACCTCTACTCTCCGGCCTCTGCAACTGATCCAAAACAGGACTGCGAGACTTGCCCTTGGCCTCAAGCCCCGAGATCGTATCTCTCCAGGACTGAAATCTCTGCACTGGCTTCCAGTGTCAGCGGGGGTTTAAGTTCAAAACCCTCTGCATTGTCCACAAGGCCTTCTGGGGCCTGGGACCTCAATATCTTCCACTCTTTCTTCCTAAATATCTTCCCTCTCGAGTTCTTCCCTCATCCACCTCCAACTCCCACAGGGTCAGTCGCTTCTCCAAACAGCGAGTTGGTGGTAGATCTCTTTCTTCTGCTGGGGCCTCCCTCTGGAACAGCCTCCCTGCCTCTCTGAAACCTGAGGAGAACCATCTCCGGTTCCGGAAGCACCTCAAGACCTTCCCTATGTTTCTGCTTTCTCTCCTCCTCTCCCCTGCTGATCTCCTGGCTGAAACTGCACTGGTTACCTGGCTACCCTCTGATCTCAGGCCCAGGACCCCTCCCTGCCAGTTGCACACCTGCACTGCCCCCCCTGGCAACCTTGCACTCAGGGACTGTTTCTGTATCCCCTCAGCCCCTACTAGCACTTGACACCTGATGTCTGCACTTACCCATGCACTTGCCACCAGTTGGCCGCACTCTTATTTATTGTCTTTATTTATGTTACTGTTATCCTATGTGCTGCACTGTCCCCTCCCCTTTCTCCCTGCACTTTTCCTCTTCCAACGTCCCCTGCACTTGCGCGATCTCAATGTCACCTGGCCTAGTAGGATTGCTGCCTCTGTCTTCCCTCTGTTTCCCCTCCCTTGCCTCGTCGCGCCTTGAAACACTTGTGTATAGGTGCGTTATAAATGCCATATCATAACATATCATAACCTGTAGTGCTGCCTTTGGCACTTCGTCAAAGTCTTCAGAGAGCTGCTGCTGCATTCTCTAACCAGTCTACTGCTGCACCGCGCAAATGCGTAAATTTTTATAGAACTTTCATTGGAAATATCTTTATTTTGGACTGTTGTACTTTGCTGTTTGGGTTGCTACTGTTTCACATTGACACCCTGTTAAGAATGTAGCCTGCCCTCGGCCCACGTTACAATTAAAGGCCAACAAGGTATATCTCTTGACTATGTCTGTTGCACCTTTATGATTGGGATCACTCTTGTTTAGTAGAAGTGTGGGGGCTGAGTAGGCAGTTTAGCCAGTACTCATCCTTGTACTCCTGCAGAGCAGAAGTCATTTTGTGACTGCACTGTACACACAAGTATCGCAAACAATTCATCAGCCATTCCTAAAAGCATCATGTAGTAGCATCCTTGGTTGCTATTCAAGGTGCAATTAAACTCTTTTCGTAATGAACTCACCAGTGATCAATAAAATGACCAGGGAATAGGGGAAGTATTTTTATAGAAGGAAACTGAGGACGAACTCTAATAAGATATTAACCTTTACTTCCTTGGCACGTAGTAGTCGTGGCAAGCTGCTGAGGATTGTAATGGTGCATGGGCCACAGTGGTGCCAACATTATCATCCGGGGTCCCAGAATCTGTCATTTAAATGCATACATTTCTGCTGGGTGGTAGGAACATGCGCGTGTGGCCTAGACTTTTCTTCCTCTCATTCACTGACCCTGGAGGCACGCATGTGGTGGCCGCTCAGGCACGTCTGCAACATTGCTGAACTCAAGACCATTGTCCTAACCCATCTGCACTGTAGCCGAGCAGGCCTTGAGGCACTTGGCTCCTATGTGGCTGCAGCTCAGGCCCGGGGAGCAACAACCCAGCCAGCGTGGGCGGCAATCGCCCTCTTTCCCCCTATCACAGCGCACACCAGGGTAACACCATACATACAGCGCAAAGGGAATCCAAAATGGGAAATTAATGAGGGCACTGGCACAAAAGAACCTTTGAAATCACATAGGAGAGCTTTCACGAAAACGGAAATCCCTCACACTGAGATTGGGATGTAGTGACCTGCAAAAAAGGACTTTTCTTATCGCCTTGAAACACTAGTGTATAGGCGCGTTATAAATGCCATATCATATCATATCATATCATATCATAAAAAAATGAAATGACCAAATAGAGAGTTAAGTAAAAGCGAAAGTGACTCTTGCTTTAAAAGAAAGCTCTTCCGCATTCACATGTACAATAATGAAAAGCAGCAATTATTTCTGCCTTCGACTTCAAGTGGTAGAAGGAACAAACGGGCCTGTACGTGATAACGTTCACAAGGAACAATGGGCAGTAACAGGTGCACCAGGAAGAAGCACCGAAAACCAAGGCAAAAATAGATATCTATGGTAACAACGTCAAGCAAGAATGTCGGTAGCACGGAGCTCAACTGGAAATGACGGACAAGACAAAGGTAGGCGTCGCTGTGTAATCTTTAACTAAAAATGATATATGCATGGGGGCATCCTCTCCTGGCCTTGAACTAAGGCTTTCCTTGATGACAATCGGCGCGCTTTCACAGTGTGTTATTACTGGAAATAATACACGACACCTTGTGTTGTGGATATGACAACCAAGCAACCAAGAGCAGCTTCGATCCTGCGCGAGGAATATAAAAACAGGCCAGTCCACCCCCAGCAGTCACTCAGCAGAGAAGGAAGTCCTTGCCTCATATCGGAGCTCAATAGCTGCGCGCATCCTTGAATGCTTGAGGTGAGTTGGCCATAGGAAAACAACCGCAATTCTTAATCTTGGCATCAAGCCAAATGTATGATAGTCTTCAGTGGATCTGATTCAAAACACGTTATTCAGTGGGAAAATCGCTTTGAAATATGTGTTTTGAATCAGGCCCAGTGCCTAAATTCAGGAGCCCGTTTTCATAAACTGTTTTTGCGCCCTCCAAATTTTACCAGGGGCTGGATAATTTGGCACTGGTGCAAGGACCTTGAGCACCGGCATTTGCACCGACCAATCATCTCTAAATTTACTTTTGACCAACTGAACACAGTAAACATGAAATTTTGCAAAGGATAGTCCATTCAAATGTCACTGCCGAATTGCCTTGCACCAGGCAATTTATATAATCTGACTATTGTCTCATTGTTAACCCGCTAAGTGCTGAGCTATTATGCAGTGCTATGCAAAGAATAGGCGAACGTACTCACCCTTAGTAACAAATAGGTCTTATGTAAATGTATTTTGAATGCGAGTTTTTGATTATTCAATGTTTGCTGTTGAAGAAAATTGATTAAACTCATTTATGAACTGAACAGGCCGAATGGGCCTTTGTTACATAAACTATGCATTAGTGCAGTGGAATTGTATGTAGGCGTTTTGGGGGGAAAAACAGTGATGCAATATATTTTTGCTTTGTGTGGCAGTGTTTGCCCTGATGGAAAGGCCAGTGTAAAGTACCACAGCACCAGGGCACAATCTATATAATATATATCATTGTCTTTTTTTGGTCACAGTGCATTGAGTTCCATAAAATATTTGAATTAATAAATGCATTTTAACGTTGCATAAAGAGGAGTTAAAAATCCGAGCATTGAGGCGCTGAAGAAGTAAGGACTCTGCTTTCCTGCTTGCTACATGTCTGACAGAGGGTTTAGTCTATCAAAGTATCAAAAGAAAGCATCATAAACAAATCACAGAACCCACAAAACACACTCCCGCAAACCAGACGATCCAGTTTATAGAGATCTTGTGCATGAGCAAAACACGCTCCATTACTAATTTCCAAATTAATCGTTTTTCCCAATATGGACCTTGGGTTCAAGGCCCAAGCAAGAACCATCTTGGATACGTAAGGTGGAAAGCACCAGTGTAGCCCCGCCCCAGACTCATTCAAGACTCATATCGGGCCACTTACTGTGTAACCACTCGTTTTCAAGTAGGTGAACACAATCTGGACTTCAGCCCTGAAAATGGATACTTATTTTCACGAAGCACGATTACTGCATAATTTGCCAGGATACTTTCTGTTGTTGATCCAGAATTTTTACCTGCCACGCTATTTTTATGGGCAAAGCGGGTGTCGACCTGTTGATCAAGGTCCCCAACAAACAATACTCATGGGTGCGATACTAAAACATACATTCCATCATAGCTCTCAACTCACCCGCTTTTGGCGGGTGTCACCCGCCTTGCAAAGGGCTGACTCACCCGCCAAGTCTCCTGCACGCCCATTCATTTCAATGGGCGTCTCACCCGCCAGAAACAAAATCGGGTGATTTCACCCGCCTTTGCGAGACAAATGGTTGAGAGCTATGTTCCATTCAACGTCATTATAATAATAATAATAATAATAACAATAATAATAATAAGGTAATATCTTTTGTATTTTAGCCAACTATTTGGTAATAATGCCTTTTCAAAATATTTCTCTGGCCTTTTATGTTCCACTCATTTCCGTGGAGGAGATATAGCCCCGGATCCTTCCATTGTAACCCTGGATGACCTACAACCAAAAGCTTGCCCCGAACATGCCTGGAATAGTGAATCGATTCTGCTTCAGTTATAAACAAGGCACGGGTAGATTCGAGGCAGCAACGTTCGTGATTAGATCCCATTTAAATGAAATGGGAATCAAAAACACACGAACATTGCTGCCTCCTGGCCTGCATCTACTCGGGCTGCTGCTGACCGTGTCTACGCATGCGCATTGAAGGGGGGGGCGCCGCCCAGGCCTCAAACGCACGTGACTTGAGTGTCTGGCATGCGCAGTAGCAGGTGTGAGAGACGCCCTTGCCTGCAGACTATGTTCTTTGCGTGCAGCGTGCTCGGAGCCACCCGCATTGTTACAGTAGGAGGTACTAGGTGGCATCCTTCCCTTCTTGCGACTTGCCAAATCATTGGATGCATGCATAGTAGGGAAATGGGCGCCCCTGCGACTGCAGCAGGATGGGCCTGCTTCATGTGCGCTTTCATAGCTCTCAACCATTTGTGTTGCAAAGGCGGGTGAAATCACCCGATTTTGTTTTTGGCGGGTGAGACGCCCATTGGAATGAATGGGCGTGCAGGAGGTTTGGCGGGTGAGTCAGCCCTTTACAAGGCGGGTGAGTTGAGAGCTATGGCTTTAGGCCTTAGGCACATGAAGGATCTTTTCTCACTACAAGTATGTGCGATTAATATAGTTTTAAATTATCATGAATACTGTCAGTCAGTAAATCCCTGGGCAACGTGACTGGCCCAGAGGAGCTCCCTGACTGGAAACCACCCAAAGCTTTGTCCTCTGGTGACCAGGTGCTTTTAGACGCCCCCTTCTGACCACCGGTATCTCAGCTAGGACCTCGTGTGCTTGCATCACATTTTTACATTTCTATGTGAAGGTTATGTATTATTATTTTTCCATCAAGACCTGTACATGATAATGTGCATGCAATTGGGATAAAGGTATTGGAGAAAAAGCTGCACACCACTGGAAGCCGTTTCTGGGAAGGATGGGCTTGCTGAATGTTCCCGATTTCACCTTGGTTTGAGGGCTGCCACTAACCGGTAAACTACACGTATTTACCTAACACAGCTACTCTCAATCCACTGAGGATTGCTTGAGTGATTGGTTCGTGTTTTCATAGATTTGCTCATGGCATCATTGGTACTTTCATGGTGTTCATGGGCAGTCCTGCAGAAAAGAGATGAGAGCAACAAGCAGAAGAGAACTGAAAGTGATGTGCAAACCAGTACACTACAGTGAAGGGAGACAGCATTCCTGGAACAGACTGGCTTTACATGTTTGCTGTGAAACCAAGTGCTTCCTGGAGGAAAGGACCATGACGCACCACATCCCACAGGGAAATAAGCCGTCAGCTGAGTCTAAACCAGAATTTGATCAACTCATATCACATCGGACTTCTCTAAAAATGATGTAAAAAAGAAATGTGTTCTGTGTTGCACCATCAATTTTCCAAAGAAAGTGATGAGGATGAGGATGGGCTTGCGATCTTGGACTGTTTTTGCACAGCACCTGTACTTTGTACTGGTCCTGCACCACACCAATGCTGGAAGAAGGAGGTTTTGTACGGGAACTTGATAGGTTTCAAACAATACAAAAAGACGCGATGAAGCTGTGTTGGTTCTCCCGGGGCTGGCTGGACATTGAGTGGGAGGTGTGCTTCCTTCGATGATGCCACTGAATTTGGTACCTTGCCCTCAGTGCTTCGCATTGCGGCTTTCAACAGTGCTGGCACCATGGGCACGACTTGGTGTGATCCCATTCCTCCTTGCCACTGTGCATTTTCCCTGCAGTAGATCCTATGTAGGCCAGGGACTCGTCATGTAAGAACTGCGGCTTTATCATAAATAAATATTAATTAATTAATTTGACACCGGTAGTATAGCTCAGTGGCAAAATGCTTGTCTTGGAAGCCAGTCGATTCAGAACAATACAGGTTTGAATTTCGGGTCCGAGCTTAGAAACCCTTTCGGTAGTGCGTTATAAATAACCAATTATAATGATAAATTAATTGGTTATTGTCCCAACATAGAAGTAATCTGGGTGCACGAGCGTACGGAAGGTAAGGGTGCTTTTTCTTCATCAGAGAAAGGCTGGTTGGCATTTTGCAGTCTTAAGCCCCAGCCGTGGAAATAGGAGTGTTGTTACCTGTTTTGCTAGTCACAGGAGACAAATGAGCAAGGGAGACTTTTCAAAAGGAATTCTGCAGAAGGCTACACAAATCTGGAAGAAACCACAATCCACTGTGGCTATGTGGCGGGGTATCCCAAAGAGCTCTCTAAATCCAAAAGTAAAGTTCAAATAATTATTGATGAAAAATAAACGTATCAAGAATGGGGAGGAGTTCAGTGTTTATATCACTTTGGGACCTCCCGTTGGTCTTGCTTTTGCTCTGATTTTGCTAATCAACCAGACTGTAACTTTTTTCCTGGTTCTTGAGAATTAGGGATTTGACTCTTTCCCTGTGTTAGACCCATTTGCTCTCTCTCACTTGAACTTTACAAAAAAGTTAATATTTTCAAGTAAAACAAAATTACCAATAAATAACACAGGTCCCTTGTGCGAACCATACCGGCACTAACACACATTTAGCGAGAGCAAACATTGAAACATTGCAGTACAGGGATACCATTACACAGCACTAATGTTTGTATAACTTCAACAGAACTCCTGGGAATGTGCAAAGTTAACATATCACACTAGAGTCAGTGTCTAGCAGGAAGACCTTTTAGATCTATTGACTGGAGGGCACCTGTACAGAACCCCACAGCTCCACGCAGCCTTACTATCCCCTGTGCAGCAACCACCCGAGTCTTTATCAGCTCATGCCCCCGTCCTCATCTATATTTGAGCCTGAGGCACCTGCACAACCGTCCATATATTTTCTATAGTCTGCCCCTAAATCCATGGTCACCAGCTTGGGGTGTGCAATCAAGGGAAAACATCCTCTCTGTCATCACATGTCACCAAATCCCTCACCCAACAAGCGTAGTCAGAGAACCTATGCCCCATCCACTTCATTGCCACGTGCCTCCTGGCCAGTACCAGAGCCAGACCGACAAGCACGAGGCTTGTTGATATGTTAGCATTTAAATCAGCTACAATCTTTTCAGGACATCTGAAGGACTGTGCAGGCACAAAGAAGACAATAGAAAGTGACGAGCACAGGGCAGCAACAGTTTATGCACCTAGTGTCTTAAGAGCGAAAGAAAGTACCAACTAAGTGTGGTGAGAAGTATGACCTTATCCAAATCCTATAGCGTATGACGCAGACATGGCTGTTCAGGAATGGCTTTCTAGTCAACTCACAAGTCTTCGGAAGGGATGTTTTACAACAGCTTGAGCTGCTATGCCCCTTTCTGCCTGATTTACAGATCTTTTGCACCTGCTTTAACAGAATAGCAGCCTGAATGATCATGGTTTGGAAGGTTTCCCAGAGCAATGCCAGTGGTTATGGTTTATTCAAAACCTTCCATCCGGCACTCTCACTCTTTAGTGTTACTTAAAGATTGCACTAGTGCTAGAAAAGAAGGCAGTCCATTAACCAAAGTTATTTTTTGTTTTTATTTGTTTTATTGGTTAAACTTGAACCCCTTATTAACCTTTAACAAATAATCCTGTAGTCTCACAGATCCCCATATGTGGAATAGTCTCATAGTTTGTTAATGTCAGTAGCGAGGTTTTGACATTCATCGTCAATCTTTATTTTCTTGAAGATCCATTCCACTAATTTCAACACGTCCAATGTCTGTCCAATTTTTTGAACCGTCATTAATCGTTCCCACCATTCCTCCTCTGCGATGTAATCAATTTTCGTCAGTGATTTCCTCAGAAACCTACTTCTTTCCATCTGAAGTTCCGGACAGGAAGGAGCTAGATGCCTTGTACATTCTAATATTTCTGTATTTTTGCAGAAGCGGCATTGGGCAGCCTGTTAAGTTATCTGCTTCCTCAAATATTGAACTTCCCACGATGGTAATAAGTTCAGTCTACACCGCATCAAAAGATCACAGTAAAAAGGCAAAGGAAATCTCTTCATATACGCTGGGAGATAGATCACTGCTTTTTTCCCCCCAAATAATATTCAGGCAGTATCTATTTCCTGCCTTTAACGTATCAGTTTCAAGCCAGTCTCTTTCCTTTGGGCGTCTTTTTGCTTTGTCGGGATTGGCTTTTAGGGTATCCATTTCGATGTCGTTGTGGGATAATATATCTATACATTTTTCTTTCCAAGCTTTTAAAAAATGTTCTTTGTTGACATTTGGCATAGGTTTTAAGATTTCAAAAGGTGCTACCTATCTCTGAATTATACATTTCTGGTATAGGGAGAGTGATTTCCAAAGGGCTACGGAGGTCATAGATTGGAGTCTTAGTTTGTGTCTAATCGTAGCAATTTGCAGGCAGGACGGGAGTCTGAGGATCTTCCGCCAGAAGTAGGCCTCTAATTTCCCCCAGGCTTCCTATGTCATATTTAATAAAGCCTCCGCCCCATATGTCAATACTGGTATCACCTTTTGTTTGAAAAAGGTAATTATTTGGAATCATAGAATATGTTCCATATCTTCGATGCAATGCTTTACCTTGATTAGTTAGTTTTATAAGTCTTTCCTTTATGAAATCATGTTGGGCTTGTTCATTGATGTTTTTGTTTATCATCACACCTAAGTAGATTATGGTATTTACCCCTTTTAGGGCTTGATTTTCGAGTGACCGCGTATAGGAGATTTTTTTCTTAGCACCTCGTGCCGAGTTAATTATTAAAATTCTTGATTTCTCTATGTTTATTTTCATTTTGTTTTTTTCCAGATAGTTCTTAAATTCCGTCATTCTTCTTTGTAGTCCTATTGCCGTTTGGTCAATAAAAACGACATCGTCCGCATATAGGACCCAAGCCAGATCTACATTTCCCAGTTTTGGCGGAAAGGCCCTTACAGTTTCTTGCGATGTTTGCATGTCCGCCATATATAAAATGAACAGAAATTGAGTTAGGGCACACCCTTGTTTGATGCCTTTAGAAGTCCTGATCTTGTCTGTTGTTTCTCCTCCTTTGGACAGAATTATTTGTATTGTGGTGTCTGAATAAAGTTCTTCTATCGCATCTAATAGATCTTTAGGGCAATTCCAGTTTTTTTATTTTGACCATAAGAGGTCTCTACAGACAGTGTCAAAGGCCTGTTCCAGATCTATAAACCCTAAGTATAGGGTCCCTGTTGTGCCCATGGCTCTCATTTTCAGAATATTTATCAGAAACAGGTTCAAGGAGGTACCAACTCACTTCATAAAGGCCGTTTGACGATTGTCAAGGCTGCCGGCCTTAATGGCCCAATTTTTAAGATGTCTCAGCAAAATTGATGAGAAGATCTTCCCAATTGAGTCCAAAAGAGTTATTGGCCTATAATTCCTTGGTTCATTAACTAAGGTATGCACAAGGGCCACTAATGTCTGCCCCTCTCTTTCATTTCTTCTCTCTGTCGCTCACTCCTCTCGCAATCGGTCTTATCTTTGGTCTCTGTCTTTCTTTGTCTATGTTTCTCTAAATCTCTCTTTCTTCAGATTCATGCCTCTCTATCATACCTTTCTTCCACCATCTCTCTGTCTGTATCTTCCATCTCACTCTCTGCGTTTCTATCTTTGTTGTTTCCTCTGCCTCTAACTCTCTTTTCTTCTCTTCTATCTATTCTCTCACCTATTCTCTCTGTCTATACCCGATACACCTCAGAAAATATCATGAGGGGGGAATTGTTTGTATTGTGCCATTTCTTTTTCTAAATGATCACAAGATTTGAGTTGACTGGGTTATATGTTTGAGTCTTTCAATATTCACTGCAATCATATTTTCATGAAATCTTGTTGCACTTTTCAGCATGTTGGACATTAGTAATAAGTGTGTAGAAATGGGATACTATTGTAATCTTATATGCCTACAATTAAGCACAATGTTCAAAGCAGTTCTGCAAAAAAAACAGAAGCTAGATTGGAATAAGCAAGATGGGAAAAAGTGGCAAAAAAGAGACGCATAGACAAAACATGAGTAAAAAGAGGACAACAGATCCATAGATTGATATATAGTAATACTACAGTGCTATACTAGGAATCCGCTCCCTCCAGTCTGAATCTGTCTGCTTATCTTGCCTAAGTGTATATAAATGTGTGCTATCTAATGTGTATTTCAGAATCCCAAGCACACTCCAAAACCTTACAAAAAATATATTTCCAGCAAAGTGTTCAGAAAACAAAATCCATCTGAGAAATGAAAAGTTACACGTTTAAAGGTGACGTTACATAATCCTGACCTGATCTTCTTAACTTCTTAGTTTAGAAGCGCAGCATGTGCTTGGGACACCAGTGAATACAGCATGTCCAGCATGAAGATGTTTTGGACCTGGATGCTTGTCAGTGTCGCTTCCTTTGAGACATTTACTGGTAAGTGAAACAGACTGAAGGAAGTAAAAGATGTTCTGCACTTTACTCCATATTGTGATGTCAGCAAAAAATGCTGAAAGCATCCAAGCAATATACGCTCAAAGCATGTCTTGCCAGAGGTGGCGAATAAGACGTGTGTCTTCTTTCATATCTTTGCAGTGACACCAATAAAACGTCTCACACTTATGTCCTAATATGTCAACTCTTGTTTAACACTTTCCTAAAAGTGAAGATCTATAAGGTGTCACAGAGAAGTTACGAATGTTATCCTTAAAAGTGCTGCTATGTCCTTTTTTAAGCTACGTACGTTACGCAAGAACTGCCATATACAACGGATGGGTTAGGAGAGATGGGGAAAGAGGGACACTACAGGGGGAATCCATGTATTTCCTGTTGTCACCACCCGAGTCGTGAATAGGGCCTTGTGAGCGTTTGGTGATAATACTGCCAAATTCGATTACCGTTACCACAAGTGGTAGTGGTAATTTACCACATCATTTTGCCTTTAGGCTACTCCCCACTCTGGGGTCGAAGGGCCTCCATTGGGGGGAATTATGGGATTACTTAAAGTGGTAATGCTGCCTACACCATTACCGGCTATTGAGAGAGGAGGTCATGCGGTCACAATAAGGCATTTTTTTGTCCTTGGATATTAAACCCATAATCAGGCAGAGCGGTAAAACTGTGGGTAATTGTGAATACCACCTATTTTACTGTTACCACCTGACTGACGATACCCATACTATATATACCTCCAACGTGGGGCTACTTCAACAGTATTATTACCCCACATTCATATGCCCTTGAAAGCTTCCTCCTTTTCTCTCAGTCTATATACCACTCTATCCAGGGATACTTGAAAGTTCCATCAGCAAGTTTTAGTTGAGAGGTTGCGACCTGAGTCACAAGAGTGCACACACGATCATTTTCCAACCCATCATTAGTCTTTTTTTTAATCCGCGATTTGTGACTAGCAAGTGGTTCATGACTCTTAATACTGACACCCTAGCTCCCAATACTGCTGACATCTTGCACGCTTTTTTCTCCCACGAATTACAGATTAGTTTGCATGTAGCCAGCATGTGGCTCAAGGTCGATCTTGGAGAATTGCCGTGCCCGCATCTGTTATCTTTCGCTAGACCCACTTCATGTAGTTTTGCTAGAGTCCATTTAACCATCAGGCGAATACTGCTGAGGTATGTGACCCAATGCTTTTCTCAGATTTCGGCTTGCTGTTGGGCTTCACATTATTTATTTTTGCATTTATAGATAGCGCACTAAACCCTCAGGTTTCTAAGCGCTGGTTACAGAACAGATGGATGGTCAGCAAGGAGGGTAGTTTATCAGGCAATAGGACATTCTGATCCTATTTTCCAGGCATTTTATCCTTTTACTTATTATGATTCGGTGGGTCATTGAAATTGTCATTTCAGTAGCATGTTGGCTAGAGAGGGACTTGATAAGCTCCACAAAGACCTCATTATTGGTAGACAGGAACACACTGAAGGGTCTTAAAGTCTCTTGTATTAATCAATATGATTTCAGCTCGCATTGCGGCAGCCCACTCCTTGCTCAACAGGTTTGGAAGGTGGTCACTGCGTTCCTCTCTAATCTGGTTTAATAAATATAGTCTCAATAAAACCAACTTTGCCATTGTTGATATGCCCCCTGGCTTTGTAGAAGTGGGCACCTCCAGAATGACGAACTTGAACAGCTAGGTATAGTGTCAATTCTTGCCCAAACCTGCTGGTACTCTATCCATGTGCATAGCACAGGGTCCAATATGTTTTCTTTCTTGTAGAGTTCCTGCAGCAAAGAACTCCATGTTCTGGATTCTTGTCTTAATTCTAATTGTTGTGAGATAGAACAATAGTGCCCAGTACATCCATCCAGGTGCGAGGTAGGTTTCAACCGGGCCGTGAACTACAAAGATTCTGCTTTCTCCCGGGTGTCGCCTGCACGTGTATTTTAAGTGCAGTGGGGAGGACGGGGGGGGGCTCCTGTTGTTAAAGAAGGTTCATACGCACTCAGGCATCCTTAGTAGCTGGAACATCGGTGGGCAGATGTTAAATCAAGAAAGCTCATGACCCGTGGGCTAATTTCTCTCCACCCAGGATCTCCTAATTTTCAAAGTTTTTTGAAGTGTGTAGTGTTTGTTTTCTAAAAGACCAGCCTCTCAGTGCTAATAATTTAGTTTTACTTTAGTGTATTAAGCAAAGTGAGCCAAAGCATTGAAGCCGTCATACTGAATGTCTAATCCAAAAAGGGCGACCTGAGTCATGCAGCCCACATGTTTGCACGAAGAAAAGAAACAAAACAACTAAATGTACTGGCTTCCTATGACTATTCTCAGTTTTCGTGTGTTGTTGCTTAATTACAATAACGTGTGTATACCAGCATTTTTCATCAAATGACAATGTTTTTCATAGATTAACAACTCTTTAGAAGACAGCAAAATGATGTCTAACTCAAGACCTATTATTAAAATCGATTCATTGTATTCATACGTTTTTATGTTAATGCTTTAGGTGTGAGCAATATCTAAATATGAACGTTATACCAAATATTGTACACTGTGCACACGAGAGGAAGTGCAAGTGGTGCTGTGATGAGTCTAAACACAGAATGACTATGTGAAAACACAATGGGGAGGGAACAAAACTCCATCCAATGGAAAACTACTAGTATGTTTCATCATTTAAAAGAAGCACAGTATGAGGGTCTTACTTAGGGTGTGATGTTGTGACTTTTGATGTGTCATGGGCCAGGTTTCCACAGTTGGTGCCATTTAGGTGCATTACTTGCATTTCAAAACATATTTGCATCAGCAAACAGGAAGTGTGCAGGTGTTGTTAGACTGAAACTCACCCAATATCTTTTCTTGTTGTATGGTGAGTCATGTAAGATAATTAACCTTGTGTCTGTGTGTGGTTGGCAACTCGTTTTTCGTGTTACTACGAGGAGCATTGGATAGATAGGTTTCGATGAGGGCTATTTTATCAGACCATATCTCCGTTCTCTGTGAATGAGAACCGATTTGACTATTTAACCAGAATTGGAAAGGAAATATAAGTGAAAAAGAATGGGCATTGGCAGGGTGATTTATATCTCGTATTCAAACACTTGAAGTTGTATTTGAGGTTTGAAAAACAGACTTTCTGTTTGTAAACCTGCCAACCTATTCTGGCAGGCATGGACATAGCATGATACAGACTCCCTCGGAAAGCCAAAGGACAAACACCAAAGTCTCCTGGATAAATATCCTTCCCTAAGATCTGGTAAAAAGTCCTGGGGTAATCATCTACCTATCAGGGCTACTTTAACTCAACACTCTCGAAGGACAGTCACTGGCACCATAACACAGATAGGGGAGAGAGGGTACGCAGCCAGCATCTCATGCTCAGGGACACACCTCCCTACTGGATACGTAAGCTCCCAGTCAGGCAAGAGCCACCAGAGGAGAGCTCCTCACTAGCCCAGTCCAGTTAATCTTCACAGGCAGCTAGTGTCAGAAGTCCTGTTTTTACCTGTCAAGACCTTGTCAATGAAGAACTGGTTACTACACCAGGGCTGGAGGTCAGTTGGTGTGGTTTCAGGTACAAGTCAAAAGAACTAATAAAAAAAGAGTTGGCATCTTCGCACAGGCGCCAATATTCAAATGTTCAAACACTGGCTTGGGGACATAGGCACAATCTGTGAAATTACCAGCCTTAAGACGGGTTAACAGAGGTTGCAAACATTCCTTGTCTTATTCTTCAGTGTCTGGGGTCCATCTTCCCAGTGTCACCATACTCTGTCAAGCATGCTGGCATCATTGAAGAAGGACTCGCTTTTCATGTAAGGTGGAAAGAGAGGGGCCTGCAATGACAGCATCTCTGGGGCTGTCCAAGTGGCAAGATAATCGGCGCGGAGGCCCTGGCACAGGTCCCGTAGCATCCCTTCCAAAATGGCTGCCATCATCTGGCAAGGCACCAGTCCCTCCGCCTAGCCCGCCCCCCTGCCCACTTATCATCTGCAAGAGTCCTGGGGGCTGGGGAGGTAGCACCGCCAAGAACGAGAAGTTGGGAAGGAGCCTGGCTGCCTCCATATGCTGCCCAAGAGGTCCCGGCTCTGTGAGAGGAGCGGGCTGTGGCACGGCCTAGGGACTTCGGTGCCGGCGAGGAGGAGCCGCAACGAGTCTGGCTGGGGAGTGAGGTGAGCAGCAGAGGTGTGGCCATCAGGACTCTGTTCCCTGGAGGGGGATGTCTCGCTCCCAAGGCGGTTCCAGCATAACACAGGGAGGGCACACGGCTCGGTGCGTGGCCCATTCTGAGAATATAAAGCACGGATGGGTGGCCCTGGAGATCGGGGGAAGAGGAGCCCTTGCCAATTGCACAAAGCACAGCTCCATGACAGACCCTGATAAAGGCCATATAGTCACCCTATAAGGCCATGGACTGCCCCCCCCCCCACTTAACCGAAACCCACTGGGGGCAAAAATCATAATGATAATATAAAAAGCTACAGCTGCCCAAGGGGGGGGGTCACCTCTCCATAACAGCAAGGTGAGCCTGGAAGAGCCATAGCAAGGAGGGGTCCTGGCGACCCAGTAGGGGAATCTGCTTGGGAAACTAGTGACGCCAGCATGAAGAAGCTGCGGCTTGGTGGAGGATGGGGGTGAGCCATCTGAGATCACAATGAGGAGGGCGGTGGCCGAATCTCGGCAGCCCAACCACCTGAGCGGGTGCAACGCATGCTGTGGGAGCCCGAGAGCCCCGGGATAGTGGTGTGCCTGGGACCTGGCGAGCGGCCCCACTGAAGTAGAGTGAAGAGGGTTCAGTAGTCGCCTGAAGCAGTGGGGATCTGGTGTCGATGCCTCCCACCCAGAGGGTAGCCCCGGGGAGCAGGAAGTATGACCAGGCAGCAGAAACCGCAAAAGACTGCTGACATAGCCACTCTCTTTTGCAACCTCAAGAAAAAAGGAAGAAAATGAAGAAGGTATGAGCTATGACCCACTCCCCGAAGTGGTCCGCAGGGCAACTGGCCACAAAAGAGGACATCCAGTCCTTCACGGCAGACACTAAGACTGAGTTCTACAACTGCATGACAGAGATCTTGTCAAGAGTGGACCGCCTGGACAGTCGAGTACTATAGGTGAAACAGAGGCTCAGAGAGGCTTAGGATCAATCAACAGAGGGAGCGTTAATAGTGGTAGAGCTACAGCACAGAATTCAAGTGCTAGAGGGGAAAAGCGAGTCCATGGCACCCGGCAGGAGGATATGGAGAATAGAGATTGCAGAAACAATCTACAGAGTTACGGAGTGTCCTCCTTGATCCCAGATCAGGCCTTGAGCTACTACGTCGGTGCGAATTTCCAGACTCTGTTACCACATCTCGACAGTGCAATGCTACTACTGGACTGCACTCATAGTCTGCGGGGTTGTGGGGGCTCGTCCTCAGACCTTCCTCCGGACGTAATCACTCAATCCACTTCTTCACAGCCAAACAAGAGATCATGGCAGCGACCCGAGAGCAAGAGGAGATATCTTACTAGGGAGCGTCCCTGAAGATCTTTCAAGACTTGGCAACAGGGACGGTTCAGATAAAAAGGGTGCTTAGGCCACTAACAATGTTCCTAAAAGACCGAAAGATCAGATACCGATGGCTGTTCACCGCTACGCTATAGTTCACGCTCGAAGGCACGACGTGGACCATCAGCTCTCTAGTGGAGGCAGAGGGCATTCTGGGGGACGGTGGCCTGGGAACAAATGGAGGCTCTCCAGCAAAACTCCCCACACCAATGAAAGGGGATCCCCCAAAGCAAAGCATAGAATGCGGGCGAAGGCGGCGAGGGGGCGGAAACCTGGAGCACCCCCGCAGCAGACATGAGCCACACCCGAGAGGCCGCCCGGCGGAGATCTCCCAACATACAGCCACACACCAGTTGGACCGGCAGTCAGTACTTATGGAAAAACTGGACCGGGGCTCCACATGGCCTGTGCCAGGCCAGGAGTGCAATGTCAGTTACAGGCCATTGGGGCTATAAGCCCATCACTGTTTTTTTTCTGTTGCTGAAGTTTTAGTTTTGGTTAAAAAAGTTGAAGTAATAATGGAAGCAGATGACGGCTGATGCTCACCCTGATCCCCCCGCCCCCGCGGCGGAATCCGATCCCCATCTGGCACCCCACCAACCCCCCACCAGAAGCTGAAATTTGTGACTCTTAACGTAAAAGGCTTCAATTCTCCGGTTGAGCACAAATCAACCCTACAGTGCCTATGAACCTGAATAGCTCCGTTATATTTCTTCAGGAGACTCACCTCATCATCACTTTGCCCACATGCGCAGCAGAGACTTTCCAAAGCAATTCCTGGCATCCTTCAGAAATAAAAAAGGAGACACAGTGATCCTTCTAGCGAGGGGTGTCCCCATCATAGAGCTGAAGATGCTACATGGCCTGGAAGGATGCTATGTGGGCGCCAAAGCTATGCTATTTGGCCAGTTTTATACCCTGATCTCCATTTACGCCCAGAATGAGGGGCAGGATGCATTCCTACTGGAACTGGAGTTCAAACTTCTCCCCTTCGTTGAGGGTCAAGTGGTAATAGGGGGGACTTTAATGGGGTGCCGGATCCCCTTGCCGATAAAACGCACCAACCCACATCAAAGGATATTAAAGTTGCACTGGGGTTACTTCGCCTGTTTAAGTCCTTGGGGGTAATCAATACCTCGTGGGTGCTACACACAGGGGTAAAAGATTTCTTCTTCTTCTCTCATGTACACTGTACTTCATCCCGCATAGACCTATTTATTTATTTTTTACATTTATTATACCACCAGATACTGAGGTATCAGGGCAGAGTTACAGACATCTTAAAAATATTTTACAAACAATATGCATACAAGCAAAAGAACATCATATTACAAGTTGCAGGAACCATCAATGCATTTTTACTTGGCTAAGAGGTTGGGCAGTTAGGATTTATTTGTGGTAGTAGTTAGAACTTATTAAATAGCCAAGTTTTTAGTAGTTTTTTAAAACAATGGAAGGAGTCTTCATTTTTGATATTTAACGGGAGGGTATTCAAATGTGTGGCAGCTATGACTAGGAAACTGCTGCCTCCCTCTCTGGTGCTTTTGTAGCGAGGGATCGAAAGGAGCGAGTTTGAGTTAGATCTGTGCGTTCTCTTTGATTCTTTTTTGATAATGGAGTTGTTAATGTAGCTGGGTGCTTTCTTAGCAAGACATTTGTGGGTAAGGCATAGGGCCTCATTACAAGACTTGTGCTGACGGAATGAAGGGGGCCGGTATGGGACCGGCCCCCTTCATTCCGTCAGGGCTGATTACGAGCTTCCCATCGCGGGACCCGGATCGGACGCCTGGTAAAACCAGCCGTCCTTTCCGGGTCCCGCGAGGGGAAGAGGGAGGTAACAACGGGACACTTGTAATGTGCCCGTTGTTACCTCCATCCCCATTCCCATTGAGCCCTATGGGGGCTCAAATGGGAATGGGGAATGGTTCCTGCAAGGAGGAATTACCGGGTCCTCCAGTGTTGGAATGACCCGGTTATTCCTCATTGCTGACACATTCCCAGCTCACCTAGTCAAGCTTTGCGCCCCTACCCTCGCCCCCATCATCACCAACTTTGTCAACGCCTCATTCAACACGAATGTGGTCCCAGCCAGCTTAAAAGAAACTTGGGTAACCCCACTTTTGAAAAAACCCTCTCTGGATCCAACTAACTACCGTCCCTTTCCTGCTCAAGAGCATAGACAAAATAGCTTACACCCAAATTCAAGCACACCTAGAACAAAACCAGCTTTTAGGTGCTAGACAATCGGGATTTCGGCCCAACCATAGGACCGAAAAGGCTCTTCTGGACTTGAAAATCCAGATGGACACCATTAGGGATTCAGGTAAACTCTGTATATTACTACTGCTAGATTTATATGCAGCATTTGATCTCGTCGCTCATGACAAACTCTGTATTACCCTAGCCAATGACTTCAGATTCTCAAATGAAGCAACCCTCTGGGTCAAATCCTTTTAAGCTGAACGTACCTCCAGAGTCTCCATTGGCAAAGAGGCTGCTGATCCCATACCAGTTCCCATAGGGGTCCCCCAAGGATGCTGCCTATCACCCACCCTATACAACGCCTACACTAAGCTCCTATTTGCAGCACTGGATACCATGGGTGTCATTTATATCAACTTTGCCGATGACACCCAGATCCTTATACCAATCACGGGGAATCATGAACATGACACCCTATTGATCAACAAAATGTACGCAATTATTCAAAACTGGATGGCCTTAAAGAGCCTCTGCGTCTAACGAGGAGAAAACTGAGATTCTCATCGTGGGCTCTACAACCAAAATTAACACTCGCCATGCCGACTACAGCTCCATCAATATTGACGGCACTCCCATACCTGTTTTGAAACAGGTTAAAACTTAAGGCGTATATTTAGAGGCTAACTTAACTATGAAGAAACATGTAAACGCATTAGCATCATCTACCTCCTAAACCGCCAAACTAATAGCCCTAAGCAGCCAATTCCTCACACCAACAAACTGTACCACACTAGCCAGAGCCTTAATACTTTCCAAACTGGACTACTGTAATGTACTCCTAATAGGCACCTCCAACGCTAATCTAGCTAAATTACAACTCATCCAAAACAAAGCCTTATGTGCAGCCCTAGGACTAAAAAAGTCAGACCACATCTCTCACATCAGAAGAGAGGCCCACTGGCTACCCATCAAGGCTAGAATTGTATTTAAAACATTATGGGCCTCATTACGAGTTTGGAGGCAGCCATGGAGCTATTAGTGGGGGAGAGAATATCCACTGTGAGTTTCCGGATATTTATAGTTTTGCAGTTTGGCTTGGTGGTTACCGATGCTGCTTAAGGTGAAGTTAACACTGTGGTGGTCTGTCCAGTCTAAAGGTAGAATAGAGTCTATGGTTGTATGGGTGTTAAAGCGTAAGTATCCAATCAAGGATTCTTCCTTTATTGTGGTGGGGGCTTTCACTAATTGAGTGAAATGCATATCTTTGAGCGCAGCATAAAAAGTGACTGCTTTGTGGTCAGCCTTGTCATTGAATCCTACTCTTAGCTAACCACCAGTTAATGTCATATTTAGATGAAGAGGCCATAGGAACGAGGACACTCTCTGATCATGCCTGGGTCCTCCTAACAGTTTCAATCCATGACCATGAGCCCCCCAAATCCACTAGGCTCCCATGGAGTCTATATGATCCTATCCTTAAAGATCTGGCACTAAGAGATGGCATTGCAAAGGCCATCCAATATTACTTCCGGGAGAATCTCCCAGGATCTTCTTCGATGGCGACCATATGGGAGACTATGAAGGCGGTTATCAGGGAGGAATTTACAGCCCATGCAGCGGCCTACTGGAAACGCCGGTTTGAAGCTCGGGCTCGGCTGGAGAGGAAGGTAATGGTGGCAGAAAGTTAGCACAACAAGGGTTGGTCTCCCTAGGCCCACCGGTTCCTGCAGGTTGCCCGGAATAAATTAGAGGCGCACTATGCAGTGGAAACAGCACAGACCCTCCTCAAAACGAAACAGGGATACTACGCCAAGGGCAATAAGGCCAATAAATTCCTGGAAAACACTACAACGATAATGGGTTTGCGGTACTCACAGGAACGATTCAATAAGCAGAAGACACTAAATTACGGCTAGCAGCAACCCACCTAATTGAAACCATGTCGGACACTCCTCGCGTTGTGGCTGACCAGAGGCAACCTATAGAGGGGGCTGCTCTGATACACCTTGATGAGGCAGATAGGGATACCCTGGATTTACCAATCACAGCTGAAGAAGTGGATTCTGTAATCAGATCCCTGAAGGCAGGGGCCCCAGCTTTTATAAAATCTTTCAGTCCCAGCTCCTAGCTCCCCTCACAGATCTTTTCAACTCCTTCCGACAAACTGGATGCATGTCCCCTTCCATGCAGCAATCCTCCATTATCCTGTTGCTAAAACTGTTGCTAAAACTGTGGAAAGAACCTAGAGGCTGTGCCTTGTATAGGCTGATCTTGTTGCTCAATATTGACGCCAACATCTATTCCAAGGTCATGGCCAATCGGCTAGCTGGGGTCCTTCCCTAAATAACCAGACTGGTTTCGTATTGGGTAGAACCACATGGGACAATATTCGCTGGGCCCTAAACCTGGTGGAGATAGCAGCCTCAGAACGCTGTAAACTGGCATTGGTGGCGCTAGACACCATTAAGGTATTTAACAAGGTTGACTGGGCCGTTATGCAACTTACCCTCGAAGCACTCCATTTTGTGCCGCTCTTCCAGAGGATGCTCCTGGCTAATTACAGTTCACAGAGAGACTCCTTGTGGTTGAACCAAAAGTAAACAGGTCCCATATCACTCACGTGCAGGATGAGGCAGTGGGGGCCCCCTTTCCCCGCTAGTCTTCGAACTGATAATGGAGCCCTTTTCCCAACTGATCTGCAACAACCCCGCTATTGAGGGGTTGAGGATAGGCGCAAACATTACAGGTTGTCCCTTTATACGGATAACGTGATGCTCACCCTCACAAATATTCAACCTTCTTTGCAACAGTCCCTCCTAGAGCTAGACTTCCTCAAACGGGTTGCAGGCTTTGAGGTTAAGTATCATAAATCCAGGGCCCTAGAGGTGGGGCTGATATCAGAAGAGGTGGAGGCCCTTCGGCCCTCCTGCCCGATTAAGTGGGACGAGAAAGCCATAGAATATTTGGTGGTTCACATATCGGTGCTCCTGAGGGCGCTCTATGCAGCTAACATCCCGCACCGCTGGAAGCTGATCTCGAGAGGTGGTTGGCCCCAGAGATCTCATTGATGAGTGAGGTTAAACACTGTAAAATGAATCTGCTCCCAAGATTCTTCTACCTCTGCTCTGTGCTCCCAGTGGAGATCCCGCAAAATCCCCTCCTCCGATTACAGCGGAAAATTTTCCAATGTATATGGCGAGGGAGAAAACCTAGGATTTCTAGAAAGGTTATGGTGGGAAATGACCGACTGGGTGGGGTGGGGGTCCCGAACTGAGCTATTATTATGCAGCGGCACAGCTAAAACATTTTCTTGCCTGGCTCATACCTACTGACTCCTCAAGATGGGTATTATACTGAAAGGTAATCCCCTACTCTGTACAGGGCCTAGGAAATATAGACATAAAGCTCAGTAAAGTGTCCTGAAAGGAAACCTGTTTTACAATGGAACCAAATTCCTATGTCTTTGCACAGTGTCACTAATACGAACTGCAATTACTATTTTGTGAGTGCGTCCTGGCAATCAAATTTGTTTTTCAGGATTTCTTGACCTCAATAGGGAAAATCAAGCACATCGAAGTGTCAATATTATTTTCATCCTTGTGCCTGACATCTGCTGCATTATTCATTCATCTACGTCTGAGTACTATTGTTGGAGTTTACTCTATGATTGCAACCGATTTTA
The DNA here is from genome assembly GCF_040938575.1 of Ambystoma mexicanum. Lineage (NCBI taxonomy): Eukaryota > Metazoa > Chordata > Amphibia > Caudata > Ambystomatidae > Ambystoma > Ambystoma mexicanum. The sequence continues at coordinate 1,403,437,992 of NC_090933.1, forward strand.
CCTAAAGTTGGTAAAACAAATGCTACTGCAATAACTGTTATTATTTGTAGCACACATTTCAAATAATATTGACTATCTGGCACTTCTCTAGCTATTGTTATGGAAAAGGCTGGTCTCTCATTAAGAAATATATTTTTATACTTTAGTTATTCATGTGTGCTGTAGCTTGAAAACTATATTTAGTGATTGTAATTCTTGCTTGGCCTTATTCACAATCACTTGACATCTGCCTTCGGCCTGGTGTGATCTGCATCTGTATTTCAAATGGTCATGGGGCAAAGCGCTGTTTCTACTGGCAATACTACAAGGCCACTTTGCACTTACATTTACCCAAGTAGAAAGTAATTGGGAATTACTCACTGCACAGCGTTAGCACACCCACCACAATGCAGCTAGCCATCAATGCCATGACAATCACGTTGCATTTTAAGTGTGGGTTTAAAATCTATGACATATGACCTGTGAAAACTGGGGAACTGCTGGGGAAATCATTGAAATTAATCCTATTCCATGTATCGAGCATATTGTAACCAAATGAACAACAATAAAGGTGGGCAACTCATCGATATGCATGTTAGTTTCTGAAAAATGTGCTCTACGGTCAGTCGTTGCTGCACCGTCATGTCTGTTTTCATATACATCCAGTAAAGGTATGCAGTGGAGTATATACTGTGCTAAACTGTATGCACTGTATATAAAAAAAAAAGAAAATAACCAAAACACATTGTGTTAATATTTTAGGCAGTTCGGAGAGTGGGGAAATTACACTTCTGACATACAACCTGGCTATCATTCCAAAATGAACAGTAGGGTAACAATCGTATTGCACTCTGTAGAAATACCTCTATACGAAAGGGAAGGGGACAAGAAGCAGCAGTGCGGATTCCAGCCTACATTGAATAACATCAAAGAGTTTTTGGGAGCATAAGAATGACCACAGATCTTTATATTTGACAAATATGTATGGGGAAAAAGGGTTGAATGCTCGAAACAGTAAGTCAATAATACACACTGGGGTTTCTGCTCTTCATTTGCCACAAAACTCACCATTACTATAAACTGTTTAAAAACATCTTAGTCTACTTACTGATTCTGAGAGCCACAGACGTTCGGTGTGAAATAAATATATATGTATGCGTTAAGATACAAGTTCTGCCATTAATTGGTTGTTTTGGAAGACACCACCAAATCATAAAAACGCGAATGCTTTTGGAGGAGAGTATTTCTACTTGGTACTCAAGCTTAGATAGGGTGCAGTTAAATTGAGCAGATTTAAAGCAACAAAGCACTTGTAATTCAGGGTATATGGGAAGTCATGACCAGCTTAAGTTGGTGCGTCGAGTTCAGCTGGTCATGACTTCCCACATCTGCTGATTTTCAAGGGTTTTGTTGCGTTAAACCTGCACCCTAACTAAGGTTTGTTCAGTCAGTTTCAAGGGTTTTGTTATATTAAAGTTTCTTTATGGGACACTGGCCATGACACTATACGTGTTCCACCAATACCTTTCTTTGGGGCCCACTAGCCATGGCCTTCAGCCGTGGCCACCTCACTAGTTTTCTTTGAATCCCTCTAGCTTTGGGGCCCACTAGTCATAGCCTTCAGCTGTGCCCAACCCACTAGCTTTCTTTGGGGCCAACTGGCCGTGGCCCCTTTACATGTTGCCCCAGTAACTTTCTCCGGTACCCACTAGCCGTGGCCTTCGGTCATGGCCCCTCTATATGTTGCTCCAATAGGTTTCCTAAATGGGCCCACTAGCCATGGCATTCAGCCATGGCCAGTGGCCCCGGCTGTGGCCACACGACTAGGTTTCTTTTGGGAACACTAGTCATGGCCTTCTGCTGTGTGCCCTTGACATGTTGCCCCAATAGGTTTTGTTGGGGATCACTAGCCATAGCCTTCGGCCACACCTATTACCCCCACATCACTGTAGCTGTGAAATTCCCCCTTTTTTGTATTAATCCTATTTTTGTAACGTTATCTTTAAAAACAAAAGATTTTCCCCAATAACCGTGGTCATTAATAGCAATGCACTACAGACACTCGTGGTTATCCGTAATGACTCACAAATAACCGTGGTAATAAAAAAAAAATCACAAAATCCTAAAATCTTCCCTGCCCTCCCAGGCACTCACCAAGTGGCTCTCCCCTTTTGCCATGCTCCCCCAACTCCACTCAGGTCCTTTCTTCCTCCCTATCCTTCTCCCATTCCCCCCAAACACTCATCATTTCGTGTGACACACTTTAATTCCTGATTGCGTCTTCTATTATAACCACTGTTATCCCGCAGGTTGCTCGGGCAATTCCTGCGGTTATGTGAAAATGTTTGACCGCTTAACTTAGTCCCCAGCCCCCCAAACTCCCCAATTTCAAATGGTGTCCTCTTTCCACCTCCCCACCTCTAGTCTGATGCCATTGTATTCTTTTTCCTCCTTCTCCAAATGGCTTTTTTTTGCATTTTTCATTTTCCGCAAACCCTAGAATAACTGTGCATATCTCTTGCATCGGGCAAAAAAATAAATAATGGAGGTGTTTTCATTTCTGAAAAGCCTCTCTGATGCATTGTAGGACAAATATACAGCTATAATTTTGGGAGAAGGGGGCATCCCCTTCCCGTCAAATAGTTTAACAACTATTGGACCGAATAACCCCAGAGCTCTCTGGGAAATAGAGTCAACGCTTCGTGCCTAAATTGTTTCATTCCTGGTCCAATTCCGTCCAGTGGTTTTGGCTGTACGCTGCGCAGAAATTTAGACTTTTTCTCTATGGGTAAATGAATGGGAGTATGTCGAAAACAGTGTTTCTTTCTTTCTTAATAACTTTTTCATTGTTTAACAAATCTTTCCCAAAATGTCCAGTGTGGGGGGTGGCCGGTGACAACATTTTCATTTGAAAAATATCAGCCAAATCCGTAATGCAAGTCAAAAATTATTAGCAATTCAATTTTCGAGCTTACTATGGAACTAGCCATGCAACTGAACTATAGTGCGGTGACCGACGCACTATAATATAGTATGACCACATCAAACTTTAGAATGGAAAATGAAAAAATATTTTCCTCTGTAACTTTTGTTCCTATACATGAAACTGTATCAAATTGAAAATCAACGTTTAACTTATGTGGCCTGACCTGTGCAAGCATCTCACTTTGTAAGGCCATGTAAATCTATAGACATTTATGTACTTGTGCACTAGGTGCGGAGAGAGACAAATTAAATAGAAAATATACCGCATACATACACACATACACACACACACACACTCTTTCTCCCCATATAAAAGAACATTTTATATCTCAGCCTTTTTAATTAACAGCCAGTCGATGTTGAAAAATCGCCAGCCGTTATATTATCTTATTTTTTATTTTATTTTTATTTTATTTATTTGTATTGCGCCGGTAGCTCTCGAGCTTCGGGGCGCAGAGACAAGAACACAAAAGTCAAATGACAAACAAAATACACGTAGCACAAGACATTAGAGCTGCATATTTAACTGGTCAGGTTGTGTTATGTATATAACTTAAAGATGTGGGTTTTCAGTTGCTTACAAAAGCGTTGGTAGTTGGCTTCCATGCTTATCTGGCCAGGGATGTTGTTCCAAAGGCCTGCTACAGTTATAGGGAAGGATTTACCCGCCCCGTTTTTGAGTCTGAAAGGAGCTGCCACAATCAGTCCTTGTTCGGCTGATCTTAGCTCTCTGGCGGGCTTGTATGGAATAATTTTAGTTTTCAGATATGCTGGAGCTTTACCAAAAATACATCTATGTGTGAGAGTGAGGGACTTAAATTGGACTCTCTCTTCAATGTTTAGCCAGTGAAGTTCTTTCCTGGCTTTGCTGATGTGCTGATTCCTAGTTTTTTGCTTAATGATTCTCACTGCATTGTTTTGCAGGACTTGGTAGCTGTGGTAGCAATTTATTTTAGATCCTAGTATTAAGGCGTTGCCATAGTCTAGGCGAGATAAGATGGTAGCTCTTGCGACTGTGGCGCTGTTTTCTTCAGATAGGTAGGGTCTTATGACTTTCAGTAAGCGGAGGTGGTAAGAGCACGTTTTATTAACGTAGAGGTTTTGGGCATCTGATTCCAGGGATGCTTCTAGCATCATCCCCAAGGTTAGGACCTTAATTTCGGTATTTTTGATGGTGAAGGTGTTGTATGCGGGATGGAGCTTAGATCTAACTAGATTGGAACCAAAGACCATGAGCTCTGTTTTGTTGCCGTTTAGGCACATCCAATTTTGGTCCATTCATTGCTCTACCGCTTTATAAACTAGGCTTAGTTTTTTGTTGTCCTTTTGATGGTCTCCACTTAGTTCAATTACCAGCTGAGTGTCATCAGCGTAATTGGTAAAGAACGTGTTGATGTTATCGAGGACAATACAGAGAAACCTAAGGTATAGGTTAAACAGGAGTGGAGACATGCTGGCGCCCTGTGGAACTCCGCATGTGATTTCTTTTTCTATTGAGAATAGATTTCCCCAGTGAACTCTAGATGTTCTGTTTTGTAGGAAAGACATGATCCAGCTTATTGCTTCATCTGAGCAGTTTGCTGTTTTTTTTAGAGCTGTCTTAAGTAAGTTGTGATGTAATAGGTCGAAGGCAGCACTCAGGTCCAAGAGTACGAGCAAGCTGGCTTTACCCTGATCAATGATGTTGAGCATCTTAGTCTGTAGATCCAGCATGGCTGTTTCTGTGCTATGCGCTAGTCCAAAACCAGACTGTTGGTGGTGGAGGGGTTCTTGGCTTTATGCGTGTTCTTGGAGCTGTGTGGTGGCAATCTTGTCCATGATTTTTAGTATAAAGTTGCAGTTGGTTATGGGCCTTAGATTGTTTGGGTCCCTTTGGTCTAGGTTAGGTTTTTTAACAAGGGGAGTGACTGTTTATACTTTTAGGCACGATTTGATCACGGAAAGATGTATTTATCAGTTTGGTTAAGGCTAGTGCAAAGATGTCAGGGTGGTCTAGGATGATGTTGGCCGGGAGTATGTTTTCGGCGCAAGTGGTGGGTTTCATGGATGCCAGAGATTTTATCATGTCATTGGCAGTAATGGGCTTGAACCTAAATTTGGTCGTCTGCTGGGTACGTTCCTCTGGTACGTCTTGAGTGGGTGACTTGGTGGCTGTTGGGATTTGGCTATAATATCCCTGGCCTTATCGATTTTGTTAAAAAGTGCTATCTGGGTTGCGTCACATTCTTCTTGGGTGGGCGAGAAGGTGGGGGTGATGCCTTTTGGTTTATCAATAGATTTCAATATATTAAAGAGTTTGCTGGTGGAATTAGCTGCCGCTGAAATCTGTTTGTCATAGTAGTTTTTCTTTGCATCAATTATCATTTCTTTATAGGTTTTCTCACTGGTTTTCCAGAGTGTTTTATTGTCCTGCGTGGGTTTTTTTCTCCACTTGTTTTCCCTTTTTCTTTTGTGTTTTTTCTGTTCAAGGAGTTCCTCTGTGAACCACTCTTGTTTTTTTTCTTTAGGTCTATAGGTTTTAGTTTGGAGTGGAGCTTCTAGGTCCACTAGGGGCTGAAGATGGCTAAGTAGGTTGGATAGGGTGGCCTCGCATGAGTCTTTGTTATTTCTCTCTGTTTCACATGCATCTAGACATTGCCTCAGATGCTCTTTGCTGATGTTTTTATAATTCCGCAATTACTTTTTAATAGGGAGATTGGGAAGTTTGGGTTTTTGGGTAGGGGGGGAAATATGGAAGGTCACACTATAGTGGTCCGACCAGATGCATGGGTCAGTTTTATAGTGTTGGGATATGAGGTTGTTGGTAACGACCCAGTCCAGTAGATGACCATTGTCCATGGTAGGATCGGTGTTAATCACTTGATAGTCGATGTTATTCAAGAGTTTCTCCAGTTTAATTGCCTCTCTGTCTTTAGGGTCTCCCCGCCAATGATTGAGATCTCCTAGGAGTAGAGTGCCGGTGTTGGATCCTTTGATCATATTGAGTTGGTGTGTTATTTCTTCGTTGAAATTGGGCATGGTGGTGGGTGGTCTGTAGACAACAATTAAGTTTAGACTACTATTATTGGTTTGGAGGTGTTTAAGGTGGAGGATTTCTGTACCATTACATTGTATTTTAGTCAGGAACAGTTGGATGGTGTCCTTGGCAATTACGGCCATGCCACCCCCTTGTCCTGATTCTTTGTTGGTATAGTATATAGTATAGCTCTCAGGGACCGCTAGGTCGCGAGTGGGACCGACGGGCTCTTTTAGCCAAGTCTCGGTGATACACATGATATCAATATTTTCCGCAGATATCTTATCATGAACACTGATGGCGTGTTTGTTGAGTGAACGGGTATTAAGGAGACAGGAGGAGGTTGGGAGGGCTCTTTCTTATTGTTAAGGTTCTGTGACGGTCTTTTTTCACGTCTCTCAATTGCAAGTGTTTCTGTAGTAGTAGTGTTACGCTCACCTGGTATCCACGGGGACGCCACCCAGCCAGTTGGTCGTTGGTGCCCTTCTCAATGATTCCCTGGTGTGGTTCTCAGTGTCGATGGGATTCCGCCTGGAAATGAAGACTATGGGCCTCATTACACGGAAGGCGGTGATCCAGGGTGCTATTAGCACCCTGGACCATGCCGGTAAATTACCGGCACCGCCTTGGCGGAAAGGGGATTTACCGCCCCATTCCAAGGTTGGTGGGGCGGTAAATCCCCCTTCCGCCATTGCCCTTCCCCATTCCCATTTCTGCCCCATAGGGCTCTATGGGAATGGGGAAGGCGCTAATTACGGCACCGCAATTTTGCGGTGCCGTAATTAGCTCCGAGGTCCCTTAGCGGGTTGGTTTTTAACGCCTGCAAAAAGCAGGCGTTAAAGCACCAACCCGCTAAGGGACCTCGTAGTAAGGCGGAAATGGTTAACGGTCACCGTTACCATTAACGGTGGCCGTTAACCATTACCGCCTTCCGTGTAATGAGGCCCTATATTAGGATTGGGCGACCAAGGTAAGTTTTCCCCCACCTCCCTTGTATTTCCAGCCCGTCCAGGTTCTCTTCTCACCTGGTTGTCGGAATCGGTGGGCTCTCTTTCCTGCTCTCTGGGCAGGGGCGCGTTGTCTTTTACTGGGCGCGGGCGGTCCAGTTACTTCACTGACTGCGGCCCTTGTAGTGTCTTTCAGGTAGGTCTTATTGCGATTGATTGCGTTGTTATTCTTGCATGCCTTTTCTCTGTTCTAAATGTCGCTTTTTTATCTCAATAGGAGCGCGGAGTGTCCGCTTGGAGAACTGGGTAGGCTGGTTCTCACTGGTAGATGATGGCGCGCTATAGCGCTATGATGCGGTAAGGAGGCGCTTTGCATAGGGCAGCGATGTCTTGTCCTCACTGACCTGTGCTTTTCTCTTTTTCATAGGTCGCGGTGAGTTCCCAGTGCAGATGGAGTTCCGGAGCTATGCCGGCCGAAAAGCAACCAACCAGGTAAGTCTTTAAGCACTTTGTGGTTGTAATGTCTCCACTACCTCCTTTAATGATGTCTTTCTCCTTTTCTCAGGTCCTTCGATCCAGCGGTGAACTCCACCAACAGAGCTGCCCAGGAGCTACGAGCAGTGAAGGATGATGAATGCAGGTAAGATTCTGCTGCTAACGATGTTCTTGGTTTTTCTGCAGGTCCGGAATTCGCCATGCTCGTGAGAAAGCTGGACACAGTGAGTGTCACGTTGCTAGAAGCAAAGTAACGCGAAGCGTGTTGTCTTGTTCGGGTGTGGTTTAAATAGCCACTGTAAAGTAGTCCAGGTAAAGTAGTCCCTAGGCCACCACACCCAAAACACTAGACCGCATAGCTTGGTTCTAGGAATCAAGCTATGTGGATGCCTCCATGTTGGCTGAAAGCCTAAATAAAGTAGTTGCTCAAGCAGATGTCTTTCCTTACTTATGAGCCTGGCGCCAAAGGTGCCAGGACTGGCCCCAAGAGGGCCTGAGGAGTGGATGCCAGGCCTTATTAGCGATCCGAGCTCTGATTCCACCTGGCCAATGGGCTTGCCAGTGGGGATCAGGGCTGAGGTTCGTGACAAGTAGTTCTTGTGTCGGGGCTGATACTTTCGAGGATTGAGTCACAAGCTGCTTTGGCGAGCTTTGTGTTTTGGTAGTTACGCATGATGGTGGCAGCTATGTCGAAGGATAATTGCCCCATGGTTGTTTTTAATTAGCTGCGGTTCCTGAGCAGCGTGGTGTGCACCGGACGCCGGGGACGGTGGGACCGGCGCAAGACCGGCTTGTCCCAGAAGCGCCGGCCCTGAAGCACCTGACGTTCCTTTAAGAGGGATGTTGGTGCTTCTGGGAGTTGAAGTCCCAATAAGTCTTTCAGCCAATGGCAGAGGCTGTAATAGCCTTCTATTCACGTGAGCTGTATTAAAGAGCAGGTTAACACACGCCGCAAAGCGGCTGGTGTTTGCTTGAGTAACCATACAACTTGGAGCCCCAGAGTCAGCAGGGCGCTTGGCCTGAGCTTCATCAGAAGTTCCCAAAGGACTCGCGCCAGCAGGGACTCGCAGGCAAGCGGTGTGGGAGCGTCCATTAGCCAACAGTGCTTGGACTGAACTCAGCACTCAGAGGCTCTCACAGAAGGTTTCCTCTCCAAACAGGTCAAAGTGTCAGCAAAGTCATCAGCTACGCACCGCAGCTCCTGCTAGAATTACAGTCTCTGGGGCTACAAGCCAAGCAATTACCACAGAGCAGTCATTTGTTGCCTCACTCACACAAAAGGTATCAGGCGGGCAAACAGCAAGCCAGTTCCTCTAAGAGCAAAATCAGCCCTAACCCCTGCAGTGACTAGCACTTACCTCCCACCTTGATTGCTAAGGTGGGAGGTACAGTGTTATGTTTGAAACATAATCTTGGCATGAGTTTGTGTAACTGAAACATATTTTACTGAGTGTTCTCTCATGGCTCTAGATGAATTGGCATTTCCTGGCTTTCGCATGTTCTATCAGAACCGCCTTTCAAGAGAAAAGTGGTGGTGTAGCTATTATCTTTAAACTGTTCTTAATCTTACAGTTAAACAATACTCTGCTTTGGAGCATTTGTATCTGCTACATATCAAAAGCTTATTTTCTGCTTCTCTGTCAGTAGACTTTGTTCTCTTCTGTCGCTCTCCTCATACATCAGAAAACTTTTCACTTTTATTTGATCATATTGCAGAAACTCTGCTCACCCACTCCAATCTGGTAGTTCTTAGGGATATAAACCCTTGGTTTGAGTTACCGAAGCATCCCTAAATCCTAGCTTTTATTAACTTTTGATCAGATTTTGGCAAAATTCAGCTAGTCATTGATCAGTCTGGGCTACTTCAGATAGGAGCCAGCATTTCTACCTTTAGTTCAACCATGCTGAGATACCCTTTGCCATTGGAACCAATCTTCCAATTGCTCCTTCCTCTAATAAATTCCTCCAATCTAAATCACGAAAATTGTCTAAGGTAATGGTGGACCAATTACAACCAGTTCTTCCCACATCTGTACCAGGTTTACAGGATTACCATAGCCAATCTCTGAATTCTTAACTTTTGTAATTCCTAACTGTAGTTTCCACTCTAGGTAAAAAGATGCCGACTCACTTGAAGAAATGTGGAAACTGTTCTGGGTTACACCTAGTGAAACTGTTGCCTCATCAAGCTGAACAGAATTGGGTAACAAATGATGGCAACTATGAGTATCAGGAAACCTTGTATCTACAAAACAGGGATTATTCAAGCACATTTAAAAAAAATAATCTTTTGTATTTGAAAAAGCCCCAATATTTGGAAAGCACGTTTTCACGCTCTTGATGGACAATTAAGCGGCCTACTCGGTTGTACCCTCTCAGCTCCTCTGAAATCAGATGGTTGAGTATTTCTTGGATTACTAATATTGTCTCTTTTGCAGGACAGTCCTGCATACGATTCTGGACCACTGCTAAGATGATTTAGTGTGGTTCCGGAATCCCAGCTCCTAGGAACAATGACATTGTGCCATCCGACAGACTCCCCTCATGATCCTTGTCCCCCCTGTATTTTTTTTTTTTTTAAATATGTTTATTTATAGCAAGGCAGTATAGGTTACAAACAGTATCGGGTGGCAGTATAACATTGCAAAGAAAAGATTCTGGCTTTGTGTCCCTTTCCCCCCATCATTCCGGTTTTCCCGGGCCAAAGATTCAGTCTATCACCCCCGCCTGGTGTGTACTCTCCAGGTCCCCCAGGGCCCAACGGGCGTTGATTGGCTTGAACGTCATTGCAGGAAATCGCTGATCATAGTCCAGCACTGGAGCCCATACATTCTGGAAGCGGTGCAGAGTCCCCGCTCTCGCAGCGGTGACCTTTTCCGCTATTAAAATGTCCCACAATTTTCCCCACCAGTGGGCTAGGCAGGGGCCGTCTTGCGACTTCCAGAAACGGGCCAGAACTGTCTTGCCCGCCAAGAGGCATTGTGTGAGGAGCTTAACCCTGTTGCCGGAGCGGGGGTAGATTCCGGGGACCGGGATCCCCAGTAGAATTGTCTCAGGGTCCAGTGGGAGGGCGGAGCCGGTGACTTGTTCAATGGTTGAGAGACACCTGGTCCAGAATTGCTGGATCTTGGGGCATGTCCACCACATGTGAAAGTAAGAGCCTGGTTGACTGCAGCCTCTCCAGCAGGCGGGGTCCACTTGTGGATTCATGTGGTGGAGTCTGAGAGGGGGGTAATACCAGCGCAGGGTGAGTTTGTATGCACATTCTTTGTTGGTGACGCAGGTGGAGGAGGAGTGGGTGCGGGACCATATGTCTACCCAAGTTTGGTCATCGAACGGATGGCCTAGGTCCGCCTCCCACTGAGCCATGGATCGAGTTTTTGCCGCCAGAAAGTCCCCCGAGAAGCATCTATATATGGCTGAAGTTCTTCCTCTAGCCGGCAGATCCGCGAGGGTTAGCTCCAGTGGAGTCGGGGGGCGAGTTGCCGCCTGGAGGGTCTGGGGGTGTGAACACCAGTGGCGGAGCTGGCAGTATGTGAACCTGTCCCTCTCTCGAAGCCGAAAAGTCTCCTTGCACTGTTCGAAGGTCCGGGGTCTGTTTTCGGAGTACATCTGCCCCAGGGTTTCAAGGCCCCCGTCTATCCAATTCTGGAAGTTGCGGGGGAGAGATCCCGGGGAGAAGTCGGGATTGTGAAAGATCGGCGAAAGGGGGCCTCGGCCCCTCGGGATTCCTTTCTGCTTTAGAGCCCAGTCCCAGGAGCTTAGGGTCTGCTTCGTTGTCAGTAGGATGTCCTTCCAGCGCGCCCTGAGAGAAGAAAATTGCAGTGCTGTGGGGAAGAGCCATCTGTATTTGACTTTACGCTCTTGGAGGAAGAGGGTTAAAGGTCGGAGAGCCCTTCTTTTCTGAAGGGTTGAGAGGGAGAGATCCTGATAAATTTGAAGAGGGTGACCTTGAAAGGAGAGATCATCTCCGGACCGACTGATAGCGGAGATAGCTTCTTTTGTGGAGAAATAGTGAACTCTCGTTATGACATCCGGGGACTGGTCGGAGTCTACTCCCCGACGCGGACGCAGTCTGTGAGTCCGATCCAGCAGCAGTTGGGATTTATCTAGTTGTGGGAGGAGGATTTGGAAGAGGTCTCCTATGTAGCCTGCAAGATTTTGGTCGGGGACTGAGGAGGGAACTCCCCGGATTCGGAGGTTATTCCGACGAGCTCTGTTTTCCAGGTCCTCTTGTTTGTATTCGAGGATTTCGCACCTGTCTTGGAGGGCTCTTACTGTTTGCTGAATATCTCCCATGGCAGCTGTTTGGTCTTGGGAGCGGTCCTCGATCTCACTCAGTCTTTGCTCCACTTCGGTCACCCTGTGGTCCGTTTGTTCCAATTTGGAGGTGAGTTCCGACATGCAGGACCGAAACTCGGCTTTGATGTCTGCCATAAACGCCAGTAGATCACCTCTGGTAGCTGGGGTGTCACCCTCCTCCTGGGAGATCATTGGGGTGGGAGTAACTGAGTCCGGTTTCTTTCCCCTGTCAGGAGCGGTGAGCATGGTAGCAATGTCCACGTTTTTAATAGCTTTCGACTGTCTCGACATGTTGGCGAATCGTGGGTGGGGAGGTGGTTTGGAAGGCCCACCCTGTGGATGAGCGTCAAGGCTCTTGATTGAGGAAAGGGAATGCTGGTTCCAAGCTTGGCCGGTGCACAGTGGCCTCAGATAAGGGGGTGAGCTCTCCAAATCTTGGTGGTGGGCAAATGTGTGGGGCGTAGGTTCCGGTGGGCAGATAGATTGATGTGCGCCCACTTGGGACTAGGCCAGAGAGAGCAGAGCGGGTGATGCAGTGGGCCGGGGCGCCCCAGGAGATACGCAGTCGGGTCGCTTATGAGGCCAAAGGGGGCTACCCCTCCGGAGTCAGGGGTAGCCCGGGATGGAAATGCGGCCAGGTTAGCCTAGGCGCTTCGGGGGGTGTCAGAGAGGGCCCCGGGCCGGGGCTCCAGGCGGGCAGCGTTGATCAGGCTCTTCTCCGGGCTTGCAGCTGTGGGTCACTCAACGTGGCCCGGCTTAGACCGCTCCTCCTCCGTGGACCCAGGCTTGGATCCCCTGGTGGGGATGGTAGTGGGAGGGGACCTCCAGGTCCCGGGCCTGAGCGGTGGCCCCAGATGATGGTATGGGCCGGGGCGCCCCAGGAGTGCGGCGTATGGGGTCCGGATCTCCGGGTCCTGGGCAGCGAGGGGCGGAGGCAGGAGCCCGCCGGAGGGCGGAGGAGGGGGGGCGGTGATGGCGCGGCCCCCACCCCAGGCGCTGTGGCAGGTCCGGAGGGCTTCTCCCGTGTGGCCTCGAAGGGGTGGGAGGCCAGCCCCCCACCCGGGTCCTCACCCCCAGCAGCCCCTACCTGATGGGCACCGTCCGTGCCGTCCTTCGTCAGGCAGTCGCGTGCAGGTTTGGACTGGTAGTGCGGGAAGCGGGGGCCCCCCGCGGGCGGCGCAGCAGCGCCAGGGTAGCTTCGGGGAGACCACCGGAGGAGAAGTCCGGGGGTCTGGTGTCGCTCCGCCGCACCCCGGGCGCTCGTGGAGCTGAGCCGCGTCTGGATGCGGCTTCAGGAAGCTCTCCCCGCCCTCCTGGGCCGAGAGACGAGCACGGCCGCCATCTTGGGGAGTCGTCGCTGAGGAAGGCTCGGGGAGCCGGAGCGGATAACTTCGTCCCCGTCGGGCGTCACGGTCCCCGCTTCAGCCTGCATGGGCCCCAGGTCCTCCGACGTCCTTGGGATCAGCTGGGCTCCGGTATCGAGGTGTGGAGCCGCATTAGGGGCCCAGAAGCGGCGGGCTTCGCACGGCGGGCCTCAGGGGAGCAGCCACATCGATGGCGCTCCAAGCCACGCCCCCCCCCCTGTATTTTTAAAGAAGCAGGTTTTTTTTAATCAATGGCTGTCTTATGCCTGTTAATCTATTCATATTTATTTATCTTGGGATGGTACCTGTCAAGCTTAAATCACGCATCGTTATCCCACAGTTGGAAAACTCCTCACTGGACCCCAATAATCGCAAAAACCTGCCCCTTATTTCTCAGCTGCCATATCCAGAAAAGATGATGGGATCTATTGCTACATCCCAGTTTACATTTTATTTCGAAGATTTCTCTCTTTTGGATGACTTCCAGGCTGGATTATGGCCCAGTCAAAGTACTAATTCAGCGCTATCCTTCGTTCCTACCAAAATAATGCTGCAACATTGTCTGACCCAAAGATGTGCCCTGAACCACTAGTGAAACACAGCTCATACACTGCTCCACTTCTGACAAAGCCACCGTCTATCAAGAGCTATTTCCAATCCTGGGCAAAACTCCCCAAACCCCGCCCCTTTTCAAGCGAAACCTAGCAGGATCTATCAATGGATTCAAGTGAATCTGTGTGTGCCTGGAGAAAAATGTGACCTCCAAATTTCTTTTGAGAGTTCGGAGGAGAACATGGAGCCCATTGCATGGAATAGAACACTTAGTGAGGATAAGGCTGAGAATGACATATTCAGGTATTCTACAGTGCATTAGGGCACGTTCTTAGGCAGAAAACAAGCCTATATAGAGAAAAAGCAACTGCCACTAATGCTCACCGCATCTGACGACCATCTCCAGCATTATTTCCAGCACCCTCAATTTTGTTTTTCTGTTTCTCTCAAAGAAATATGTGAGTGTGCCGGTTTGATCAAGATGGGCCAGCACACATTTCACCATTCATCCAATCAACCTGCCACTAATGCCCAGCGCCTGTGATCACCACCCTCAACTATGTATTGAACACCCCTGAATGTTCATTTCCACAAACAATGCACACATTCAATTAAGATGGCCCAGCACAAATTCCTCCTCCCTCCTACTGCACAAGCAGGTGGTGTGTTGCATTACATAGCCACTCAGCCTGCCACTAATGCCCAGTGCCTGTGATCACCACCCATTGACAATGGAGTGAGGCTATCTACATCCATCCCCTTTTCTAAAGAGACAAATGCATCCTCACTTGGGACAAATTCAGAGAATGATGAATTCAGTGGAATTTTCACAGCTATCAGGAAATGTAACCTCTTTATTCTAAATCATTTCCGATAAATTAATCATAAATATGTTGAACATACAACTAACCTCAGCAGTAGTTCAAATGATTGTCACACTGCTATGACAGCAGACCACTGTAGTGAAAATGCTTGTCTTATTGCAGATTGTAAACAAATACCATTTCATATTTGCTTACGTGCACAGGTAGCCAGATGTGGCTAATATGCCCAACATATTCCTTGTTCTATTCACCAAAACTATAAAACTACAAAAATGTCCAGAATCTGTGTTTATCAGTGTTTTCCCATTTGCCCCCTTCAAAGAATCACAGATAACAATTTTTTCCAGTGTAAATGCTCACATATTCTTTTATTGTTTCATTGCATGCAATGTCTCTCAGAGCAAGATGTTAGGAACACTTTCTGGAGAATAAATATGAATGTGTTTTTTTAGGGTCTCTTTGTCCATCCTTGCCCCATCTTTTCTTCCCATGAAGACTTTGATCTGTGAAAAAGACATTTCCACATTGTAGATACTTCTAATTTTAGCAGATAACGCATAGTGTGATAAAAGGATTTGCCCGGGAGCACTCACTTTGGTGGAGATGAGGATTATTTTGACTGTCAAAAGAAATAAACTCAAAGCAGATAACAACTGTGTATCAAGTACTGCTCACTACAAAATGAGAAGGGAGTCTCATTAATGTACCCCCTGAGGCTTGATTGGAGGGGGTGAGCAGGCCAAACTGTCTGCCGGGTGCGGGAATATCAGGGGATCCCATAGCAGAATGTTGCAAAGGCAATTTAGGAGGTGAGGTTAGGTAATTGTTGCTGAGATGTTATATGTGTTTACCTTCCTGTAAATCATGTGGCTTTTTTCCTATTTCTTCTGCAACATGTACTGCAAAATGTGTTGGTTTGATTAGGGATGAGCAGGGCTCTCCTGCTTCACTCTGTGTGGGAACTTTTGACCCCATCGCGAAAATCAAAATCTGGCACCCATGAATGAATACACGCACAGTAAGTGACCATATCTTAAAGTGAAATATACAAATGTAGTTCAATTGACCTTCCCCTTAGAAGAAAGAGTACAAGAAAAAAGAGCTTTGCAGTTTTAAAAATGTAATGAACACCAGAAAACCTGAGAGAGGAAACGTTCCAATAAATATTTTGAGTTTTGAAAGGCTTATAACAAAATGTAATGTGTGAAGGGTTACCTCTTTGCGTTTGACAAATGCTGGGTTCATCCACGATGTGATGAAAATATTACATTCTACCAAAAATAATGTAGTTAGTTAGTTTAAAACTGTTCTGTATGATATTGGCCTGGAGGACGGCATAGATTTATGCAACTAACTTTTCTGTGTGCTTTCAGAATGAAATGCCATTTGCATTTCTTAACACAGAAAGGTTACGATCCTCTTGTCCAAAACAGTGATCCCTTAAACGAGCCATCATTTATAAATCGCTCCTAATTTAAAAACTCTCCTTGAAGAAGGAAAGTGCTAAGCAGCAATTAAGGGACCTGCAGCTTCTGATGTGCCTCTGGGTGCAGATGCTCTAGAGAGCCACAGGAGGTAGGGAGATGAACGTGGCGCCGTGGCCTCATGTAAACCTCATACATGGAAGCCTCACACGGCTTTCCTTTTAAAGCCGACAGGCAGCTGACACTTTTCAGCTCTCCTCCAGACAGATACACATACACAGAGGGTCTGTGACCACAAACAGAGACACTGAAAAATCCTTGTTAAACAATTTTTTGTAAATACAAATATTTGTCAGTGGTCAAGGGCTATTTCGAGGAATTTTAGCCAATTTTAAGACATGAATCGGCAACCACAAAAATGGCTCAAATTTGTCTACAATTCCTCAAAATAGCTCTGACCACATACAAATACAAATATATTTTTTTACAAAGAAAACGATGTAACATTGAATGTGCAATGTTTTTGAAAAAGGCCATGGTACAGGAGGGGAAGCAATGGGGGAAAGCAAACAAGCAGACATGGGGCGCGGGGCGCGGGGGGATAGGGTCATTTCCTATTGTCTTCTAAGCACCTTCTCCAGCCACCCCTTCATCACCAAACGTACTAAACCTAGGAGGAACTGTTCCTTCCGGGTGTGTTTTTTCGATGTTTATCGGATTTCACTGAACACAGGAAAGCCTACTTATGCCTGTGTGCTCCTCCGCTGCCTTACCCATCCTCCCCCCTCCAGGAACAATAGCAGGGGATGGCCACCTACCTTTGCTATGATCTCTTTTCTGCATGCAGAAATAACAAATGGGCATGCTGGAGGAGGCGTATGCTGATGTGTTGAAGGGCTGGCTGCCAGCATAGGTCGTAGGTCGTAGAGGACCTCTTTTGGGGTGGGGGCTGTGCTGATGCCTGCTGCAACCACAGTAAGGCTGAGTGGAGCAGTAGAAGGGCATTGGATCCCAGAGTGAAGTGCTGTCCAGTGGTGTGGAAAGCAAAAGGGCACATTAGTGATACAGCGAATAGGCAGCGCAAAGAATCTACACTGGATGCCAATCTGGCTCCTGTACTGCATTATTTTGTTAAGTAGAGGACATTGTGAGGAAGAGACTACAAATGCTTACTGGCTGCAGTGATCCAGCTATATCGTACCAAGATTGATGTGCTATGGGGAAATATGCCTGTATATTAAGCAAATAGATTCCTCAACACCTAATAGGAAGTATTTGGGCTGATCATGTAGCCCACACTGGTCCCACCATGCTAGAAGTGAATACAGTCTGGACACTTGGTCCACAGAATACCAAGAGGGAAGCAGAGGGAAACACTTGTGTATAGGCGCATTATAAATAACCTATCCATCAAATAAACAAATTCTCCTTCTCCAAGGCTCCCTATGGCAAAGCTACATTTTCTAATGTATGTAGCAATTGCAGGAGCCCTAATAAAGGACACGGAAGATAGGTCCTTGAGAAATTATCCAGAGGAGGAGAATCCGGAAGCAAAGGGCTGATATATTTCTGAGGAAACCTGCCCAGCCCTCTTATCCCACATTTGGGACACATTGATCTTTTTGGATAAAGTGATGAACCAGGATGAGGAAGCAAACTTTCTCAGTCACAATGATATTATGGCACATGCCAGATACCTATTGTCAATATGATCCATAAAGCAATAGCAAGGGAATGCGAACACCTGGGGAAGAACACTCTTCTTAAGTTTAAGTCCAAACAATATCTGGTATAAGCCAGTGAGCCAGTTCTTTCTGAACACGTGGTGGTGGAGTCAATGGGACCTAATATGATGGGCTGTTTGTCCAGGGCAGCCAAGGATATGGTGCCTCAATTTAAGAAGGCCTATGGGGATCCAACCTTGGCTGCAGGTAGCGATTAGTAAGTCTATATTGCCCTGGATGTACTTAAGGACCCCCCAAAAAATTAATGGCATAATGGAAAAGGTGGAAGATTACAGTGATGTGCTCCTTCACAATAAGCAGCAATCTCAGTTGTTATCACTTACAGCTATGGATGCAATATCAGCAGTAGCATTGGTAGATTGTGCTAAATGGCATCTCATCTTAACATCTACATTAAAGATTGAAAGGCAGATGAAAGCCAAAGATAAAATAATATATTGCTACACATGCCATTCCTAGGAAATGTATTGTTCTGACCTACGATTGATGAATTGGATAATTAAAGCCATGAATACTGTAATTATTCTCAGAGCAAGACTGAGAAAGCCCAGCAAAACAGCACACAGGGCCTTTTGGGATGTCCATGAACTTGTCTATGGTGCAGACTCATCCAGGATTGAGGAGTAAGACTCAGCAGTCCATGTCAGGAGCATCAGCCACGCAGCAACTGACTATTAATGGCCAGGAGGATAGGTAGCTGACCCAGTGGGTGGCCATTTGAGGGCCTTTCAGGAGTCTTGGAAGGCATTGATACCAGACCCCTGTGCTGTAAGGATTGCGAAGCAGACAGTCCTACAATTGCTGATTCTAAATCCATTTAAAACATGCAGTGGTTACAGTGATAGTGGGAGAGCAGGGAAAAGGGGTCTATTCCCTGATTTATCAGGTACCCAAAGGATTCCCGGGTGGGTGGGGTAGTCGGCGGGGTTTACCTGCTCCTGAATTTGAAATCCTTAGGTTCCTGGATTCCGGATCACTACTTCACTATGGAGACATTTCAGAAGATACTTTCACTACTGCACAAGGGCTTGCTTCCCTGGGCTTGTGATTGGCAGGATGCAAAGCACTGTGCATCAAGAGTGCCTCATCTCAGGTACGTTGTGTGGGGTTTGAAATGTTGGTAGGTGGTGCTCCGTTTCTGCCTAAAAACTGCTCCACGACTTTAGCCAAGTTTGTACCTGTGGTTTTAGAAGTTCTGCACCAAGAGCAGACATGTATTCAACCAAATCTCAACAACTGGTTATTATAGGGTCTGCATTGGCAATGTCTCAAACTCACACCAACAGAGTTTGTGAGTTGACATCCCATCTCAAATTCTTAATCAATTACAAAAAGTCACAGTTAGACCTGTTACAGACACTGAACTTTATTGTGGCCACCTTTTCTTGTAATGTGCGAATGGTGTTCCTTCTGGTGGAAAGAGCAGAGCCTTTGGTGCTCAAACTGCTCGCTTGCCACTAGGACGCTGCACGGAATTAGTTAAGGGTCCATGGTCTGATTACCGCATGCATCTTTGGAGTTCTTTTACGCTTGATTCCCTCTGATGGTATTGGTCAATCATGTTCTGCAGTTCTGCCTCCTCTTGCAAGAGAGTACAACAAGCTGATCCTGCTGTCAGCAGAGGTGAAGATACAAGCTGGCGGTTGTTTCAGGAGAACCTGTAAAGGGGTTTCTCAATGGACCAAGGAGAACCCAAGATTTGGACTATGGACCTAAGACTTATGGTATGCGGGGGGCACTATGGCTCATCATTTGGCCCAAGTGGTCCAGATAGAACTGTTTGCAGTTGTCCAATTGGATAGAGTTGTCAGCTATCTTTAAGGCTCTACTGGTGTTTACCCCATTCCTGGAAAGATAAGTGGTATTTTTTCAAAATGGTAATATGGCCACAACGGCCTATATGAGCAGACATGGGGTACAATGCCTCCATCCTCAAATTCTGTGGCAGAGGCGATCATCAGGTGCAACATCATTTGGTGTCTCGGTTACATTTTCACATAACGGGGTGCTGAAAACAGATGCAGAGTGACTAAGCAGAGTGTTGTCTTCTTCAGAAATGAGCCAGTAAAAGAGAGTATTCGAGAAGACTGGTCAGAAAGTTGGTAGTGGAAAGATGGACTTGTCTGCTACTCAAAATAATTATTTCTTGTCCCTGCTCTGCAACAGGAACCCGGATCCTTGTGTCTGAGAGCATGACCCTCTGAACTTGAAATGGCCAAAGAGTTTGCTGTATACCTTCCGCCGTTAGCCTTGATTCTGATGGTTCTCAGGAAAATAGTAGTAGAGAAAAAAGGTTTGATACTTGTGGTCCTGTCAAATGCAGCAGTGCTGGCAGCGCTTAAAACTAGAATCCTGGATACTGGCCATGCTTACTGTCATCATTGGTGTTCATTCCAGTCCTAGAGTACACCAAAACCACTAAATGCCACTCTATCCTTCTTAGAGACTACTAGATTTTTTGTTGGAGGGGTTCCAGAAGGGCCCAGCGGAAGCGACCCTTACGGTCCTATGGGTGGCTAGCATGGCTTTCAGTGGGGAGGTGTGCAGTTTCTGAAATCTTTGAACCCTAGGTTGTTTACAGAGATTATTCTATTGAATCCCACCAACTGGATGTTGGAGCCACCTTTGGGCCTCTTTCTAGTCCTGAATTCTTTAATTCTTCTTCCTTTCGAACCATTAGACTTAGAGTGGGTTTGGATGGGCTGCTGTACAAGGCATTTTTCCTCCTGGCAATATCTTCCGCTAGGTGATTTGGAGATTTAATTGCTTTATGGCGTAGACCCCTTTACTTGAGAAATCTTCCTGAAGCCTTAATTTAGAAAACTGGGCCAGAACTTCTTCCCAAAATAGGGTTTTTCTTTTATTTAGATCAATATATGGTTCTTCCAGCCTGGGATGTATGGTGGGTCTGAGGGTAAAAATATGTTGGCCCTGTTGGATGTCAGGTAAGCAGTCCTGCTATATCTGATTCACACAAAGCCCTTTTGGTCCTGTGACAATCTCTTTTTTTTATTTAGTGGTAACAAAAAGGGATGCATCCTGACTGCTCAACTCTTAGCCACTGAGTCAGGTTGGTTATCACTAAAGCTTATGAGGTAACAGCAATTCCGCTTCAGCCTATGGCCCAAGGCAGGTTAACCAGTGGAGTTCCTGATTCCAGAGCAGACATTATAAGGTTCCCCTTTAGAGATATCTTTAGTGCAATGATGTGGGCCTGTCCCTTGATATATTTAAGGTGTTCTAAGGTGCAGCTACCAGACTCAGAGGACCTGATGGTGTTGATTCCGAATTAGTTTTGTTTCCTTCATGCCTTTTAATACATGTACATTTGACATGGGGTGATTTCATGTTTTTTTGTCTCATTCCTGTTTCCAATGGGTCTGGCATATATTGCCATGTAGTGAGGATGGAGATGAGGGAGAGTAGCTGAGGGTAATGCCTAAATTACTGATGGTAATCCACATTACATCAGCTACCATCCCTCGGCACCTTAATCATGTTCCACCCTCCGATCCTGGTGGTTTTGGTATTGACAGGGCTGAGTGTGTGGGTTACTGTAGGATGTAGGTAGGTGCCCATACTCTGTAATTGTTCCAGCAAGGCAAGGAGCCATGTCCAGGGAGGGCTAAATGGTGTAAGGCAGAAGGAGTCATCTTTGCAGATGTTTCAATCGTGAGGTAAGGAGGCCTCATTAAGTGAGGAAGGTGATGAGGGATGGTAGAATGTAATGTGTATTTGCTATAGGGTAAGTACACCTGCCTAAAAGGTAATTGTAACATAGATTGAAGCTCTGGGGGTACTGGAAGTTTGAATATGTAATTCAAGACACTGAAGCCATGCTCATCTGATTAACCCATCACTTGGCGTGCCACCTTTTCTACAACATATATGGTATCTGCAAGGAATAACATTTTTAAAACTGAACTTTGTGCCAGAATTACTTGAAGGTAATCCAGGATTCTTGCCCTGTGGAAATTGATTCAGAATGCTATGCAAGGCATAAAATAAACAGTGTTGCATAGACATTTGCTATACAATTCTGTAGGTTTGCTAATTAAATGGACACTTGTGTAGCAAATCTAGCTATTTATATCACCCTGTTCAATGAAAGCACTGCTCGCCCTGCATTCCTCTCTTATCTGCATGGCTCTCTCCACCTTCTTTTCTCTGTTCACTGCAAGTTCAAGGGGGCTAATGGAGAGAGAGTTGACAGAACAGTAATCGAGTCCACTCTTAAGTGCCAAAGGCCTCTGTGGAAGTGCTAGGCAAGATTTTCTTTTTCTTTTTCAAATAATTGCAAACCAGAAGTAATGAGGGGGATACTTGTAATAACCTAACTATATCCTGTTTGGCAAAGACCAGTGTATTTCTTTTAAAAGACAGCAATTCCATTCCTTTAAGTAGTATTGCTACTGTAAAGCACTGCATTCTCTCCATGCTTTACAGTTAAGTTTAGGTTAGTGTATCTAAATCCCATATTGTCAACTATATTTCATTTTGTTGGGAAAGATGCATCATATTGCCGAGCTAACACTTTTGAAAATGTACATGATCACACAGACAAATGCTCTTGGTGGCAAACCTGTTTCTGTGACCTGCTGGTTGAATACATCTGTGCAACTGCAGAGTTAAAAATGAAGACTCTGTGAGCAGGAAATAAAAGCAGCTCCTGGGTATCCTGAATCACCCGGAATGCAGGAGCTGCCTCTGGGGAACCAGGAGCGAATGCATTGTGCACTGCAAATCTAATTAATCACATGAGATGCACATTTTAAATGTTTGCTCTTTATGTAGGATCCATTATATTTAAATGTGACCTAGATGTGTTCTAATGCATCTTTACTTACATTCCAAGACACTCAGTTAATGTCACATGCATGTTAGTAAGGCACCAGTTGGCCTGGGGAGCTAAAGGTAGCTCCTGCTAACCATTGGTTTTACACTAACTAGGCTCCCCTGGAGTAGAAGCAGGTGCTAAATAGCTCCCAACATTTTCTAACCATGAATTGGTGCTTAATCCATGAGCTGATCACTTATTCAGTGACATTCTATCTTAAAACGGCTTTAACTGTAATATTCCACATAGTTTGCCCAGTTCTCTGCCTGCTACTCTATCCACTCTGCATAGTCTTACTTTCTTTCCTCTTACATATCGAATACACAAGCTAACTAGTTTACGCAGAGTAGTGATCAATAGTTCCGTCCAGTCTGTATATCTACAGATCCACTGCAATACCATAGGCTGGATTTAGCCTCCATCACTCCTTTGCTCTGATTTGATTGCATTATATATTAGCACCCGTGGGAGAGAGCTGGCCGAACTGTTTTCAGAGCCTTTTTTTTTTAAATCGTATTTATTTATTTGTGTCCATTCCTGCAGATAACCTTTTACATTTTACAGACACTCATCCAGGACTGGCAAAGTCTTTTCACCTACTTGCATAGTTGAGTTAATTTTATGAAGGGTGAGTACTATTTGCAGGGGGTGTTTGAAATATTTATTTAACATTTACTTTAGTAAATGTCAAATAAGCTTCAGTGTGCATGGCTGACCACTGGGTGACCACAGTGTGCCACAAATAAAGTGGGTTTGTGGTGACATGTACCATTTTACAGAAAGCACATTTGCATTTTTTGGCATCCGTTGCCATGGGTTGAGTACATTTCTCTTAGGTCAAGTAGGTAAACTAAGTTACTTGATCGGCAGTGCTAGCGGAATATTGAAGAATTTGCAAGGCCTGACTCATCCTACTTCAGCAGCACATAAAAATGCTGTATTGTTGCTAATTTTATGTCTTGGGTACAAATACCACATTAGACTGCTGTACTGTGCCCTTTGGTCGCCTATAGACCACATTAGACTGCTGTATTGTGGCCTTTGGTCGCCTACAGACCACATTAGACTGCTGTATTGTGCCCTTTGGTCGCCTACAGACCACATTAGACTGCTGTATTGTGCCCTTGGTCGCCTATAGACCACTTTAGACTGCTGTATTGTGCCCTTTGGTCGCCTACAGACTACATCAGATTGCCGTATTGTGCCCCAGGGTCATTTACAGACCACTTTGAGGAGCTAGCGCTGTGCCTTATGGTCGCAGCTCGCCCTGACACTAATCCAATATGCAAACCTGTCCGCCCCTCATCATGTTCCCGTTCTGCATTCTCCCTAACCACACACCCTGCTTGGGCCACCACTACTGGCCCCATAACAATGGTCTCAGCAAGCCGGCATGCCCCCGGCATCACCCTATCCCATGTCCTACACCGTTCCTTCCCTCTACTCCCCCATTCCCAAACAGCGCAAGTCTCACCCCTAAGACCTATCTGAATACCATCAAGCATCATGCTATCAGCCCTGATCCAATCTCACACGTATTGCCCACTGCAGATTTACCTCACCACAGCCATACTGAAAAATTCTCTAACCCCGTGACAGGTGTAGCAAGACACTTCAGATTAAGATCTCGTACTATCAACCACCCCAACCCAGCCAAATATGAACACACACCTCCCAAACAAATTAGGCCCAGAGTACTTCCCCTTCATCAAAACCATACTCCTAGCCAGAAACCCAACACTACCTCCAAACCAGCCCCGGACACCCCCAATAAATTACGATCCACCTTTAAAGGAGCGCTTATCAATGCCCGCTCCTTAGGGGCGCATGCCATAGAAGTTCACGACCTCATTATGGAATCACAGCTCGACATACTAGTAGTCACAGAGTCCTGGCTCCATCAAGCATCAGGTCCACTACTAACTCTGGCAATCCCATCCGACTACACCATATTTAGAACAGATAGGACCCACTCACAAGGAGGCGGTGTTGCTATAATAGTCAAGACTAAATTACAGCTTAGATCTTGTCCCATCGAAAGTATTGAAGGGTATGAAACATTACTCGTAAAATTTCCCATAAATGCTAAAACTACGATTAACTTAATAGTAATTTATAGAGCACCTAGCCCTAACAACCACCCAGAGACTGAAATTCCATTGCTATTAGCTCCACTAATAAAACCTAGCTCAAAATACATCATCCTGGGCGACCTTAACCTAGGTTTCAATGACAGCCAAGATGCCAAAGCAGAATCACTTCACTCCGCCCTGAAGGACATGGGCTTCAGCCAACTAGTTAATGCACCCACACATATCAAAGGCAGGACTCTTGACTGGATCCTCTCCCTTAATACCCCCATAACCATTGAGGCCATCTCCCCTCTTACTTGGACCGATCACCATAACATTGTATTTACAATCAATCCCTCCGAACCCACACAAAAGAAACCTAAAACCATGATTACCTATGAAACTAGAAACGCCCGCAAACTCACGCCAGAAAACCTCACGCCTCCTCTTTCAAAAATCCTAGATTCTACCTCGATCACTAGTGACAACCCCTGTCTCCTAGCAGACATATATCACAACTGCCTCACTGCAACCGTTAATGCTATAGCACCGCTCACCACTAAGGCAAAACGCTCAGACAAGCGATCTAGTTTCTGGTTCAATGATGATCTTATCGCCCTCAGAAGAACCAAACGCGCGTGCGAACATGCCTACAGAAAGCATCCTACTGCAGAGGCAGAAAAAGCCTACCAAGAAATAAACAAAACCTATAAAACAGCTACTATTACCTACAAATCTAATGCGTATAATAGTAGGATTAGCAATGCGACCTCAGATACCAAGGAACTATTTGCCATTCTAAAAGAATTGGAAAACCCTACCCCAGCCATAAACCCAACCATCCCTAGCAAAGAATGGTGCACCACTATTCAAGACGCACTAACAGCCAAAATTGAACTACTCCAAATAAAAATCACATCTAAAAAACAATCACTAGCCAACAAACCTGCCCTCCTTAATCTAAATCGACCACATCAGGAATTCACCTGCTCCCCATTCCACTTCACACCAGTATCCCAAAATGTAGTGTTGACACCATCGCCAAACTTAAAGCCTCTAACTGCAAAGGAGATTCTGTCCCCGCATCAGTAGTCAAATCCTGCGCCCACATCCTCACCCCCATTATCACCAACTTCGTGAACGCATCCTTCAATACTAACCTAGTACCAGCTAGCATTAAAGAAGCCTGGGTCACCCCTCTCCTGAAAAAACCTACACTAGACCCTACTGTGCCCACTAATTACAGGCCAATAACAACTGTCCCATTTCTCCTCAAAATATTGGATAAATTAGCATACAACCAAGTCCAAACTCACCTTGAACAAAACAACCTCCTTGGCACGAGGCAATCAGGCTTCCGCCCCAACCACAGCACAGAAACGGCACTCCTTGATTTAAAAATCCAGATGGATACCATCAGAGACTCAGGAAAACTCTGTATCCTCCTCCTACTCGATCTCTCCGCTGCGTTTGATTTAGTAGACCATAATAAACTGTGCGCCACACTAGCGAAAGACTTCAACTTCTCCACCGAAGCTACTACCTGGATCAAATCCTTTCTTGCTGACCGCACCTCCAGGGTCGCCATAGGTAAAGAAGCCGCCGACCCCATCATACTACCCATTGGTGTCCACCCAAGGTTCCTATCTCGCACCAACATTATACAATGCATACACTAAACTCCTCTTCTCAGCGCTAGACGACATGGGTGTCATCTACACCAACTTTGCAACCCAGATCCTCATCCCTTTATCGGGAGACTACACTCAAGACACCGACACTATCAACAAAATATATGCCATAATCCAAAATTGGATGGCACTAAATAGCCTCTGCCTCAATGATGAGAAGACTGAGGTTCTCATTGTGGGCTCCCAATCCAAAATAGAAGCATTACATGATGATTACTCATCCATCAACATCGATGGCACAAACATATCAGTACTCAAACAAGTAAAAACACTAGGTGTCTACCTAGATGCCAATCTCACCATGACCAAGCACATTAACGCCCTCTCTTCCTCTACCTCCTACACCTCAAAACGTATTGCTCTCAGTCGCCAATTCTTGACACCCACCAACTGTATCACGCTGGCAAGAGCTTTAATCTTATCCAGGCTCGACTACTGCAACGTACTCTACCTGGTTACCTCTAAAGCCAATCTAAACAAACTACATCTTATTCAAAATAAAGCCCTTCGGGCGGCCCTTGGATTAAGGAAGTCAGATCACATCTCAAATATTAGAAGAAACCATCACTGGCTTCCCATCAAAGCCAGGGTCACATTCAAAGCCCTGTGCGTCACATTCAAATGCATCCACTCTTGTGTCCCCATATACCTCAACCACGCCATCACCAAAAAAGTATCAAAAAGGCCCCTCAGATCTAACAGTCAATTACTCCTAGCCATCCCCCGTTACAAGACAACCAAGGCAGGAGGCAGTAGTTTCCAATACCTCGCACCCACATATTGGAACACTCTTCCCCACCCCATCAAAAATGAGCAAACGTTCTCAGGCTTCAAGAAATCCCTGAAGACGTGGCTATTTAACCAAGACTAATATCCCTTTCCATGCTTCAGGAAATATCACTGTACTGAAGCCCTGCATTAAATGTCTTCATGTATGATTATCTTGTTTTCACATGCACTGCGCCCGATTGGCAATCTCTAAGAAATGTTTTAACCAAGCTGTCTGTAACATCGCCGTGGTACCCAAGGGTTTGGGCGATTAATAAATGCAATAAATAAATAAATAAATAAATAAATAACCTCTGGTGACATTAAACATATTAGTACAACATTGCTAATCAAATGGGTTTGTTTGTTAATCAAGAAAATGTTAATTAGCAAACTCTGCTAAGCAATTTTTAAATATTAATCTATGCCTTGCTGTGCATTTTCCTTTAAAGTCAACACCTGTAATGGTTAAGCAAGCAAGACACTGGGCCGTGGTTCATACATGCTCAAGCTGATTGTGTTAACTCTAAAATAAAATCTATTTAATATATGGCCACCTCCACTATGTGGCCAAAGAAGGAACATACATCCCGACTCACTAGTATGATTAACATGTACACATAGGAAACAGTCTGCAAACAAGTTTTCTTTCCTTTTAAACCCTCTGTCCGAGGATTTGAATATAGTATGGGTGGTAGCGCACGGTTCCACCTGAGGTCATGTGCAAAGGTCACTTGACTAGAGAGGCGGGAGGGTTTACAGCAAGCTGATTCCGATGAGGGGCAGAGAGGCAGCCAGGTTCACTCTAACTTCCAGAGAACTGCACAAATGACAAGTTTTGGACTGTCTGGATCAGAATTAAATCTCACAAAGCGAGAGACTGTCTCCCGAGTCCTGACAATGGATGAATGCAATTCACAAATGGACGATGTGCTTTTATCTGAGATGCAATGCAACGTCTTGAATCAAGGGGTAGTGACAGTGTACAGTAACATATGGGATTTCACCAGCGGTGCTGATCTTCTGAAGGAAAGCAGCGTGGTCCATGCATTTTGAGCTTTCACTGTTTGCAGGGGTGGAGGGAGGTGAGGGGGAAACAGGAGCGGAGCAGACTCTGATGGGGGTCAGAAGAGAGGATTTCACTTACTGTGCAGAGCAGCCCAAGATACACACTGTTGCACATGCATCTTGAGGCGCCAGAGTAGCACTGGATGGGAAGGCTTGTGAAAGATGTATGCCCAGGCCAGGGTGGAGGTGAGGGGGAGAGGTGCTGAAATGAGGTAGGGACAGGGTGACTTGAACTGAGTGAGAAACAGCTAGGAATAAGAGGGCCAGAGAGAGGGAGTGAGATTGAAACTCTCTTCACAGTCGTCCTGATTGAAGGACTTACCTCTTGTTGTGACATGCTGGTGACAGCCTCTGCTCCTCCTGCTCAGCACTTCCTTCTGGTCACAAGTCAGCACTCTGTGATCCAACTACACCATGGCTCATCAGGGACCTATTTTTGGCTGCTTTACGTTTGCAGTGCATGTGGCGCAGCTCTATGAATGCTTTCTAGACCGCGCCCACCCACATTTCACATCAAATTTAATTGGCTGCCAAACAGCCAATGAAATGAGACTATGACTGTTGCCATACTAACAAGCCGCACTGTTTTCACATGAAAGAAGACCTTCAGAGCAACACCTCTGGAGGCCCTGCCAGCCATCTAAAGGAGGAATACTTTACTGTACTTGCAGGGCTCACAACGAGAAAACTTGTGTGGCAAGAGACTGCCTCCTGCATGTCATGCTTCACTCTATGCTCACAGCCCCACACATACTGATTTAATTATTTATTTACCATTGTGGCTTCAGCATACCAATATGCAGTCAAACAGAGTTACTCAGAGTGTGCACAACGCATGCACACTTCTGTATCTGCACTTTAGGCCCACCACTGCAGGTGTTATTGGATAAAGTAATGGTTTGGTCAAATAAGTATCATATCCTATCAGTGCCACAGATGGATTTCAAACAGAAAGTTCAAAAACATGTAAAAACAATGATGCTAGTTTCTATGGCTGAGATTGCTCTGACACAACACCACTGCCTGCCAGTTGAATGAATGCCTTATTGATTACGCAATGTGTAAATAATATAAACTGTTTATTGCCCAGTGTGTAAATAATGTAAAACTGTATTTCCAGATACTCATTGCATTCCTGTACTGCCTTCTATAAACTTACTGTGAGTAACTAAGAAATTGCATATTCTTGTAATATGCCCAGATACCTTTGTGTTCGGTGCACACTATAAATAAATAAACAAACAAACAAGCAGTGCCCTTTGACTGACCAGGCTAATAGAGCTAAACTCTGGAAAAATATGCAGAAATGTGGAATTGAACCAGGGATCCTAAGTATGATAATAACCCTTCATGACCATATTGGATATTAAGGGCAAGTTTTTGGGGGAAATTCCTTTTTTCGGGAAAATTGATTTTCACCTGTATGTGTTGGATGCATTTGGCTATTTCAAGCAAGCCCATGCCACTCCTCATAAACGAGACAAAATAGCCAGCGGTTGGCTTCTACTGACAATCTAATAATTCTATACAATGTTCCAATAGGTCCTCAGATGTAGTCAAATTAATTACAACTATTTTCTGAAGAACATGAATTTGTGAAAAACCTTATCAAAAACACATGTTTTTCAACAGCTATATGATTGTAGAAATAGAATTTAAATTCAGAATCATTGTGGATTCGATTTTTAAGAGATGAGCACAATCCTCTCTAATGTACACTTTTGGCAATAGATACAAAAATGTAAACTAAATGTTGTAGGCATAAAGAATTGAAGGGTCAGTCAACGTATTGTTATACATTTATGTGATTTGTGTTGACCTAATGTGTTGTGTTGACCTGATTAGTTAAATAGCAGTAATCAATGTGATTGATTTCTATGCCAGAATGGTGATAACAACACAGGCCTGTGGTAGCGGCCCTGGAGTTATGGTTAAGTTGCTGAACCCATAAGAAGAGCAGTTTTTGGGCAGCTTATAACTATGGTTCTACTCGATGAATCCTCACCAGACTTTGCAAACAAAGTATATGGCCACCTCCGAATGATTTTGCAAAGTTTGGTGAGGTTTTGTCAAGGGGGTGGGGGCGGGCCAAGCTATAGGGGATCCCAAAACCTTTGAAATCTGCATAGACATACATTGAAAAAATGTTTTGCACACGCCTCTCGCCTAAACCACTGGACTGATTTGCACTAAATTTGCATGAGGAGCGGAGGCCTGATCCCAAAAACGTGCTTTAGAATTTTGTGTAAATCCGTCCAGTTGTTTTTTTTTTTAAATGGGCAAAAAGTAGATCTAAAAGATTTAGGGCCTCATTACGCGGTAGGTGGAGAACCATGGCGCTATTAGCGCCATGGTTCATGCCGGTAAAATACCGGCACCGCCTTGGCGGAAAGGGGAATTATCGCCCCATTCCAAGGTTGGCGCGGCGGTAATTCCCCCTTCCACCATTGCCCTTCCCCATTCCCATTTTTGCCCCATAGGGCATAATGGGAATGGGGAAGGCGCTTATTACGGTACCGCAAATTGCGGTACCGTAATTAGCTCCCTGGGTCCCTTTGCAGGTTGGTTTTTAACACCTGCAAAAAGCAGGTGTTAAATACCCCAACCCGCAAAGGGACCTTGTAGTAAGGCGGTAAGGATTTACCGGTACCGGTAAAATACTGGTACCGGTAAACCCTTACCCCCTACCGTGTAATGAGGCCCTTAGTGATATCTGCATCCGGTCCGTGGACTCACTTCATGATTCAGACACCACTGGACCAATCAAGGAGCCGCATAACTTTCACGGACATCGTACGCACCTGCTGATTGGTCAATTAAAAATGTGAGGTGCGTCAAACCTTTGAAATGGACACCATGTTGAAACCGCAAACTTCAATGAAACTGCTAGGAAATTTGCAATATCATTTAAGACCCAGCATCAAATGCTTTTGCAAAGTTTGCTGCCGTTTCGCAAAGAGGGGGCAGAATTAGAGTGGGGGGTCTCACAATGTTTGAACGACTTATACATTTGGTGCCATTTGACAAATCTGCACAAAGGTTTGCAAACAGATTGTAGACCCAACCTTGAAGGTTTGTGTAAAGGATGAAGGCATTTTGTCAAATGGGGGCTAGGTTATGTCACTATTTTTTGTACCTACATGTTGACACTTTTCCAAAAATAAAACATGGACAGCTTTGCAACAAACTTGTGTGAGGAGCATTGGCAGGGACCCGAAAGCATAGTTTCACAAATGTATCCGTGTTTTATTTGTTGAAAATGTAGGTACAAAAAATAGTGATATCGCTTTGGTGACTGAGGTATACCCTATGGCCATGGCCAGTGGCCAGATTGTCTGGGTCATGGGCGAAGGCCATGACCTGGACACTCAGGCCACTGGTCATGGCCACCAGGGACCGGCAATGGGTATAAAGTGGGCATGGCCACCAGGGACCGGCTACGTGGTAAGGTTTTTCAAAGTCGGGATAGTTTTGAATGGGAAAAGAAAATCTGCTCGAGGTTACAGCCCGAAGTGTTTAAAACGGGATTGCAGCAAATCTGCATGAGGAGCTTCAGCAAGGGCCTGAAAGCATGGTTTTGCAAATGTGTCCTGTGTTTTATTTTTTCCAAAGTGTCAAAATGTAAGTAGAAGAAGTAGTGGTATAACTTTGGTGCCTGGCCAATCTGCCTGGTTCTCGGCAAGGACAAATGTCTACTCTGATTTGGCATGGCTGAAGCCCTAGGTTTGAATGGAAATTTTGCTCACGGCTACAGCTCGAAGTGCTGGACGGGATTGCAGCAAACTTGTGCGAGGAGCGTCAGCAAGCAACTGAAAGCATGCCTTGGCAAATCTGTCCTGTGTTTTACTTTTTCCAACGTGCCAAAATGTAAGAACACTAAATAGTGATATAGCTTTGGTGCCTGGGCAGTGGGCCTGCCCCTCAGCAAGGGCAAACGCCTTCTCTGATTTGCTCATTGGGGCATGCAGCATGGCCGAAGCCCATGCCCCATGGATTGTGGAGACTGGCCATGGCTGCAAGCCATGAGGAATGGCCATTGGTTTTATGAGGGTATAGTGGACACTAAACTAGGATGCAGGGTAGATTCAGTGGATAACGGCTGTGGCTTGGTGGGGCTTGAGTCAAGGTCGAGCCTTATGCCTCAGGCAATTCAACCATGACTTGCATCCCCAGCATGCGCTGCTGATAATGACACATATTAGTATGCGCTGCAAAACATATGTTTGCTAAACGAGGTTCATAGTTCTTTCATATACGTTAAAAGAGGAATTAATAACTTATGTACATTGATGTAACATGAAACATTTTCACTAATAAATTTGTTAAAGGGTTGCACTAATAAAAACGTATCAAATTCAGAGAATAAAACGTTGTTAAAGGGGCGTCATGGTTGTAAGTAAAATCAAAAAGAAACATAACTCGTGCCACCACCATGTACTACTAAGACTAACACCCAGGATTCAAAGATGACATCACAAATGGCATCCTTGATGACATCACTGATGACATCACATATCAATTCTGATGAAAAGTCCCTTCAAGGGGTTCTGTTTACAATGTTGCGAGCAGCATATCAAGGGTGATCGGGAGACCTCTCATGAACTACTCCATGTATCAAAAGATGTATTTATTTGAACCAAAACGTTATATTGAAGTGTTGTTACTACAGCAATGTAATAATACATACACATAGGCAATGCTGCAGCATGGACCATTGAACTGCAGTATTTTTTATCTGGTAATATTGGCCAGTAGTATCATTATTCCAAGCCTATCAGAATCTTGACTAATGTTAAACTTGGAATTAGCAGCCAACAATACAAGAATTACTAAACATGTGTTAGTACAAAAAATCCATTGAAGAACATCAATGCATACATATCTGAGGCACATTCAGGGAAACTCTAGTTAGGTGGAAAGAAACACCATGGCCAGAAAGTTACAATAAGAGTTCATCATCATATATAAAAAGCAATTGTCTGTTTGGGGCCTGCTTATTGTCTCATGTATGTGCACCATATGCACAGGCCAAACCCTAAGGAAAGTACCTTAAGAACAAATGACAAGGTTAACAACTAGATATACAGCACCTTTAGAATTTTAAAATGCTCACTGTCACTGAACAAAAACAACCAACCCGGATATGTGATGTCATCAGTTATGCCATCAATGATGCCATTTGTGATGTCATCTTTGATTTATAGTTGAATAACTTTCCATAAGTGGCAAATTTCTTGGGCTATCCGATTTTAATTATACTTAATAAAAAGAATGACTTGTCAAAAATGTTTCATATTGTACATTTAGCCACCAGCTTATAATCATAGAGGTTGCCAAGGAACTTTTTTTCTCATTGGAGAGCCCTTTTTAAAAGGGAAATTGAATTATTCTGTCAGAGATGCCTTTTCCATCAGGCACAGTACACCACAAAGCTGCCTCACGAGGCTGTGTCCTAAACCCTAATTGAAATTACAGTAGCATTTTCTTGTAATCTTTTCACCACAGGACTGGAATAGGATTATTTCTAAGGAGTCATGTTGGTGTCTTCTTACCCAAAACATTTCCCTGCATGATTGTAGGTAACCCGTGTTTTGTAGACAGCAAATGGAACACGAGATATTGGATAAAAGGAATATGTTTACTCCTCATTAGAGATGTCTTTTACCCTCATCCTGTTATGAGTGAGCGGCTCGTTTTAGGGAGATTCCTGCTGATGTTTGGGGGGGCTTGGCATCCCACAGGTTAGAGGTGTGTATACTCCTTTATAATATCAAATTTAAAACACTCTTTGTGTTCAGAATATCTTGTCTACTAAAAAATCTCTTTCTTACCAAATCTCTGTGCCAAGGGCCAAAGATTAACCAGGCACAGTAGGCCTGTTTTTCTCCTTACCATTAAAGAAAGGAGCTATCCATGTAGCAATATTTGGAGCTGTTGGACTGATGTGCTGAATGCCATATGCCTGCAAAGCCAGAAAAGCAATGCCCGGAAAGTGTGATGCCCCCGCTCCTTTGGACAAGAGGTGCATGACCATTTGCCTGACCAAGACAGACTCTCTGGAGCCATTTCTGTGACCAGTTGCACAAAGTTCTTATCTGTAAAAATCCAGATTAAATCAAATTTGCACTGACCACTGTTTGTGTAAGGGCAATGATCCTTCAGAACATTGCTATTAGGTAGCACTGTAGGAACTTGCATTGGCCACTGGAAACCTGGTACAATGCCAAAGAAGTGAATGCCTTGCAGTGGGTAAGACTAGTACCTTTATGTCAGTGTTGTGTGGAAGATGAACTTCACACAATCATGTGATGATTATTATGTGAAAGAGCTGTGATCACCAATGAAGATCACTGATGCAGCCCATTTGGGGACTGTTTCCTTCAGTGCTTTTCTGTAATTCCCTGCTGAGACGCACATGCCAAATACTGATCACCCTATGAAAGGTCCTCCTTTGAATCTGAGACCTGCCCACACTTTTAAGCCTGTGACATTATCTCTCCCAAACACGTGAGTAGCTCCCCTTGTGGGTGAAGGGCACCTTCTCACATCAGGGGAAGACAGGTAATCGAAGCAGTGGTACAGCTATCAGGTTCTCAGAGTAGAGACACTTGCGGTGTGTCCAACCTTTGGCCTTTGGGTGGTTTCCATTCAGAGCTCATGGGCTGCTCTCCCTACGAACCTATAAGCGATCCTTCATCCAGGTTTGTAAGCCTGAGAGCTTTCTACACCTCTGAGCTCTCCTCCTTTCTGAGCCTATGAGCTCCTCTCCTTCTGAACCTGCAAACTGGATCCATCTTATCCTGTGAGTGGCCCCAATTGAGTTGACTACCGCCTGACACGGCGAGAGGTACACCACCTTTGCTAGTGAGTGCTTACTATCTGAACCTTTGAATGATCACCGATTGGAGCCTGGGGGCGCCCCAATCTAAGTCTGTGAGTTTTCCCTCCTTTGAGCATTTGAACTATCTTTGCTCTGAGCATGTGAGCTGTTTACTCTGAGACCCTGATAGCTGTACCACTGCTTCAATGACCTGTCTTCCCCAGATGTAAGAAGGTGTCCTCCACCCAGGTGGCTATGCAATGTATTTTCTAGAGTTCTGCCACTCATACCCTTCTCTCCCTCACTGAAAGAAACATAAGCAAACAAGGATTGGCAAAGCCAATAGTTTTGGCGTTTGTATTTTTTTTTTCTTTTTATATTTAGCGTGGAGTGAAGGAATGAGGAAAGACAGCAGGTTGACAGCTCTAGAGGAGCGAAGGAGCAACAGCGCATGGGGGAAGGAGTGACAACACAAGGGGGAAGAAGCAACAGCCCAAGGGGGAGGAGGGACAGTGCAAGGGGGAAAGGAGGAACAGCGCAGGGGGGACAGCAAAAGCAGGGAGGAGGGACAGCGCAAAGGGGAAGGAGCAACAGTGCAAGGGGGAAGGAGTGACAGCACAAGAGGTAGGAGTGACATCGCAAGGGGGAGGAGGGACAGCACAAGGGCGAAAGGAGGAACAGCGCTGGGGAGGGAGGAGGGACAGCACAAGCAGGCAGGAGGGACAGCGCATGGGAGGAGGAGGGACATCACAAGTGGTGGAGGAGGGACATCACAAGTGGTGGAGGACATCTGTATGGTGTCAGTGTTACTGTACGTATCCAATGAACTACAACCTGAAGATGTCCTCACAACGTATTTTATTGGAGAGATGTACTACCACTGATAGTATAAAGATGTCCTCATAAGAAACCACATTGATATTTATTTTGTGGACATCTGTATGTTGTTAGTGGTAGTGCAAATCTCCAAAAAATAAAATAAAATAAACAATAACCAGAGAAAAAGGAAATAGAAATGGAAACAGGTTGTGAGCAGGAGAAAACATTTGTCAGTGGTAATGCACCACTCCAATGAATTACAAGGTACAGATTCCTACACAACTTACGTAATTAGGCAGGTGCAGTACCACTGACAACATACAGATGTCCTCATAAGAAATCACATTGAGCTTTGAGAAGTGCAGTACCACTGACAACATACAGATGTCCTCAAAAGAGAGCTGAGATTTTTTTATGGGGACATCTGTATGTTATCAGTATGTTGTCAGTGGTACTCCACCTCTCCAAAAAATAATCACGTGTATGGTAACAGTATCCAAAAGGGAAACCTACATGTAACCCAAAGGGGCCAGGAAAGTATCTTAAAAATATAGCCCAACTCCCCCCACCCCCTGTGAAAAGAAAGATCACTACACGGCTACCGCTTTGAAAGTGGCACAGACAGGTGACATGGTGCAGTACTTCTAGGAGAAAATGAGTTAAACAAGCCTCTATTGGATTACATCGGCGCAATAGAACTAGAAATAACATTTAGTTTGTCGGCATAATATGCCACAGCATTTCCAATTTTCATGCCAACTACAAAGTCAGCTTTCTGA
This sequence comes from Ambystoma mexicanum, assembly GCF_040938575.1. Taxonomy (NCBI): domain Eukaryota; kingdom Metazoa; phylum Chordata; class Amphibia; order Caudata; family Ambystomatidae; genus Ambystoma; species Ambystoma mexicanum. The sequence goes on from NC_090933.1 coordinate 1,403,474,479, forward strand.
CACCCCTTAACTCTCATCACTGTAGCAATAGTGTTGGTGATAGTCTGGTGGGTGTGCCACCAAAATGCGCCAAAACCGAACAGAGCTTCCGCTTCCATCAATATGTCGAATTCCACAAGAAAACCTTGAAGATCTTGCCATTGAATAATTCTATTCCATTTCACAATTATCCTTTCTATAACATTTATTTTTTCTAATTGATGATGGCACGTTTTGCTGAAATCCATAAAGTATGTTACTTGTCCCACTGAGGGAAACTGTGGAGCATTTATCTAGATGCGTGCAGTGCTTATCTGGAAACTTCATGTTGCCAAAAATCTGTGGGTGCACAGGTGCAAGGCACTTTGACCTCGCACCTCTATGGCTATAGATGTAAGGTTTGAAGTCGCCAATTAAAGTGGGGAATTGAAAATTGAAAAAGAGGGGCTGACTGCAGATACAAAGGTACGTGCAGCCCAGGACTTGAATATGCATTGTGTTCTGGCCTGAGTGGGAGGCTGCGATTAGCCACCAACTCATGTGGATTTAGTGAGCACATTTGCAGATCTCGGCCTTTCCCAAAAAATGCATGTTTCACATTTACATTTTGCAATATTTAAGAAAAATAGAACCGCTAATGTAAAACATGATCATATCTATTTTGGATACATCTGTGATGCCAGGAGTCTCACTAGATCTGTGACAGCCTTGCTGTTTCCCTTATGCCTGGACTGCAATAAAGGCACCTAAACGCTAGGGAAAGAGATGCGGTTCTGCCAGGAACCAAAACGCATCTCGCTGTGAATCTGGTTGCGCTGTACCCTGGGGTAGACCGGCATTGTGAGTGGGCGCTTTGCTCATTTGCATGCCCAGAGGCCAAAAATAAGTGGACAATCTTGTGATTTTGCCCTCGTGTTTGGAAGGGGGGAAGTTAATTCTCTCACAATTTTAAGGTTTTTGTTTAGTGTGAAAAAGAACATCAAAATACATCTTTAGTCACATTTATTAAGTTGTTTAAATTCTCCTTGCATAGAGTTATAAACAATGACAAAACTACACAATTGGAACATTCTTTTTTTAACCTTTTGTTTTAATGCAACTGTACTGACAATGTTACTACATGAGTGGCTGAGCTAATAAATGGCTGCAGTTGTGATTGGAGTTAATTGCCTAGTGGGTGACTGTTCCATGTGCGTAACATCTAGATCATGTTTTTCATTTTTTGTTTATTTAAGTATGTGACAACTTTGGTTTGGGCAATTCTATCGATATGCACATTTCCTAATAGCTTAAAATGACTGTTTGCTTCTGACTTATCTCTTTACAGCTGGTCAGCAAATCTTCACTACAAACCCGGTATATGGGAGCCTGAATGGAGGAACGCGGATAACAATAAAGGGCCAGGGTGAGTGTCATCATTTTGAGTGCAATACAGCCTTTGCAGAGCAGTAAGCAGGATTCTTAATGATTGTATATTGTCACAGAAAGAGCAATATCTCTAGGCTGTCGCTGATTCATTTTCAGATGTCAGAAGTCAGTAGCACATTTAGATTCCCCAAAGAGAAACATGGCGGACACTATATTAAGAATACATTACTATGGTCATAGGTACTTCATGCTCTTGAAATGGAAATAGGGATATTTGATGCGCGAATATCACAGTATGATGTAATCCATTGAATAGGAAGCTGTCCTTCACTCTCTGATACACGTTCACATTATTCAACTCTTGAAAAAGCCATCTGCCTTTTCTGAAGATGTAAGTAACTAATACCTCATCTCAGAAATTCCCTATAAGAAGAGAGTTGGGGTGGGATATAACAGCTTGAAAATTATCTGACGATGAATAACCCCTTTTAGTCTTCGTAGATCTTTCTGCAGCATTCCTTCAACTCTCCAGCCATTTATCATCCAAAAGCAAAAAGATGTGGGTGTAGAGGGTGATTTGATCTTTCTTATTAGAACACACCCACACCCTGCAATAGTTATAATCAGCCGTTAAGCGTTTGTCAAGTGGGTCCCACAGTCCTCTGACCATTCTGCATTTCTTTTTAATGTATATCTACATCCTTTAAATAGCCCTTCATGATCGTGTGACCTGGTCTATCACAACCACAAACATTACACAAATCTTACTACAATACATGACAGCCTTCAATACTCATATAAAAGCCTCTAAACAATGTTCCTGTTATTGGCTGATTGTGATATCACAACTAACCTGTAATAGGACAATTACATCACTACTGCCTTGTGATCAGTTATTGCACTTTGTTGTAATGTCACAATGCCCGCTGCTTCAGCCAGTACAGACCAGCTCTCACTGCAGCACTTCATTCCAGCCGTGACAAACTTTTCAAATTTCTTTATTGTAGAATAGTTTTCTGGGACACTTTACAGCAGCTAACTGTTAAAGAACTGTTTATGGAAGCATGTTAATGTTTATGCTGTAATTTAGCACAGGAGAGCAGGAATCTGCACGCTATAACTTATTTTAAAACACAATAAGAAAGCGTTTTAAAATGCATTTTTTTTAACTGCTTAAAATAGGTTTCTGCAATTGGTTTAAAAAAAAATTCCAAACAGATTCTAAAATGATTCTATGTATCAACAACCAGAAGATCACTTACATTACAATGAGCAAGAGGCCAATTATTAAACGGGATGACAGTGCATGGTCATGTATTATAAAACCGGGATAAATCATCCACCCATCTAGAAGCATATCAAATCTCTGCCGCCGCGTTTAAAAAAGCGGTGATAAGAGCAAAAAAAGAGACACTTAATATAAGAATTACCAATGCGAAATCTAGTTGTAAGGAGCTTTTTAAAGTGTTGAAAGAAAAATCACATATGACAGGCCCCTCTCAAGTCCTGATTGATAAAAACAAAGAATGGTGCACTGAAATTCAATCAGCTATGTCCTTGAAACTAGAAAAAATTAAAGAATCTATTGAGATTAAAAAACTGGCCTTGAATCCATTGGATCAGACAGAAAAAATTCATGGTGTGGCGGTTAAAGAGAAAGATATAGCTAAATTCAATTTTAGTCCTGTCTGAGGAGGAACTTGCAAAGACCATCAGTCAACTTAAAAGTACAAGTTGCAAAGCGGACCCTTGCTCTGCAATCATAATTAAGGAATGCTTACCTACGCTTAATCCGGCACTCACTACATTTGTGAACACCTCCTTTCAGACTTGTTTGGTGCCTGACAATCTAAAAAAGGCATGGATAACGCTGCTCTTGAAAAAGCCGAACCTGTGCCCCCTTACAGCCTCCAACTATAGACCAATCACGAACACTGCGTTTCTCTTGAAGATATTAGATCGTGTTGCCTCCAATCAAATTTCTGTATTCCTGGAACAAAATGATATCCTGCATAAATACCAATCCGGTTTCCGGGCCAATCATGGTACCGAGACGGCCCTTCTAGCCGTTAAGTCTCATTTGACTCAGGAAATGGATAAGGGCAAGATCACCCTTTTGATGATTTTAGATCTTTCTGCGGCTTTTGACCTGGTGGACCATTCCATCTTGTCCACCAGGTTAAGAGTAAATGCTTTTTTTCTCTGAGGCAGCTATCCATTGGATCTCATCATTCTTGCAGCACAAACAGATCAGGGTGGCTAGTGAATCAGCAGAAGCCAATCCTATGCTCCTATTGTATGGAGTTCCTCAAGGAGCTTGTGTGTCACCTTGTTTTTATAACATCTTTATGATCCCCTTCTTCCAGATGCTGGAAGAAGAGGGGATCATATTTGCGAATTACGCAGATGACACGCAATGCGCCATACCCATTTCGGGTTCATATCAAGAAGATGAAGCCCTCATCAACAATATTCAGGATTGGATGGTATCCAATGGCCTTGCGCTGAACAGTGCTAAAACAGAGCTTATGTTGGTAGGCTCCCCCGGTAAACTAGAAAAACTGGATGTTCATTTTAAGTGCTTCACCGTGGATAATTGTGCTATCCAGATTCTCCCCAAGGTAAAGATCCTGGGTGTATATCTAGATAAACACATGAATATGAAGGCCCAAGTGAACAATCTGGTCTCATCTTCATCTTATTTTATCAAACTCTTTCGCCACCTGCGACCGCTGATCTCGGAGAAAAATGCAGAAACCCTGGCTAGATCCATTATTGGCTCAAAATTGGACTATGGATGCAGTCTCCTAGTAGGTATCCCGAAAGGAGAGATTCAGCGGCCCCAAGTGATTCAGAATGGGGCAGTAAGAGTGGTAAAGGGCTTAGGTAAAAGGGACCATGTCTCTGAAGCTCGTAGGAGCCTGCATTGGCTACCGATTGCAGCAGGAGTCCTGTTTAGGCTCCTTCTTATTACTCATAAATGCATTATGGGTCAAATGCCTTTATATTTGAAGGAGGAAATTGTGCTAAAAGACAACGTGAGGACTTTAAGATCTGATCACACCAATATTCTTAGAGTCCCTCGGAGTAACTCTAATAAAGCAAGAATGGGCTCGTTTCAAGTAGCGGCTCCCATCGCATGGAATGCCTTGTCGCCCACCCTTCGAACAATGGCATCAACAGAACATTTCAAGAAACTGTTGAAGACGTTGCTCTTTATTTAAAATTCGGGTTCTTATGTGACCTCTTTTTATCTATTGTCTGTTTTGTTTCTGTTAGTGAGTTTGCGCCCATCAGCCTACGGGTACCAGGTGCGTGTTACAAATTGCTTAACATAACATAAAACGACATAAAATATCCCCAACCATGCGTACACAGGGCATTGCCAGTCATCTCAGAGTCCTGTGACCTTATAAAGGAACTCAACCTTCTGCCTATTTCCTCCATTTGGAGACAGAGCTCTCTGGTGACTTGAAAAATGCTTATAACGTAAGGTAGGTTGTACTTTATCCCTTATATATCTAAAGTGACATCCAGCAACTAATGTTCATAATGTGTTTTAGTTGTATCGTGGCAACGCAACGTTGAATGGACCAGGATTTATTCAAATTGAAATCGCCTGAGATAGATATCTTCCTAGAACATAAACAAGAAAACGTCACATTCGAGTGTGATTGGTCCTTGGATTTTGAAGCTTGAACCCTGCATGCTAAGGCAATAAAGAGCTACCGATCCAGATCTGTCCCTTCTGCCTTAGATTAGTTGCATTCAGAGTGTTAACTATTTCCATTTGGATCTCTGAAAAGGCTGTTCCCTTACCACCTATAGGATATGTAGACAATTACATTATTTTGATTTATATCTGGGGTGACCAATATATGGATCTGAAAGTTTTAAGCAACTTCAGAATTCTGCATATTTATATATGTAAGCTCATTACCAAAGATTATTTTCTTACAATATCATCTCCCACTCCTGGCTTCTTTAAATTTCATGCAATTCTTTTATTGCCAATGCTTTTGTTAGAAATTTCACAATAGAGACAGAAAGGCTGTTGAAAATTCCATATTCCATAGCATTTCTATTCCAAAAATGTTCCCCTTACTTTCCCAAAGTTGATAGTGAATTGCAGATTCAATACCAAATGAATGTATTAAACAAGTTCAAAATTAAGAAATACAACTTCTAATGTGTGTGCTCTACCTCTACCCAGTAGAGCTGGTAATAATAAAAGAGACCTATCATGTGTGAGATAATGATGGCTAAACTGTTTAACGGTCCAATCTTGTAAATAGGTTTAATATTTGCAGTCTAACAGGTGATGTCAAATGCCATCAATCTTTAGAGATAGCAACTATAAAGGGCATTATGTGAGGAATCTGAGGGTGTCTTTCCCTGAGATATCCTCCTCCCAAGTGGCCAGGAAAAGGCTGTTGCTAACAGATCCTGAACCTGGGAATGGATATGCAAGGGAAGGCTACCTGGGTGGAGGAGACTTGGGAACAAGAGGTGAGGTGCCCGTGGGTGAGACACAGTATCCCCCATTTCCCTTTCATAATGAGTACACAATCCCTCAGGCCTTGCCTGTTTTTCCCATAAATCATACCCCAATAGACACCAGTAAGGTACTGGAACGAGGAGGAGGCAAGCAAGAGCAATGCAAAACCCCCAAGCCGGTGGTGATCGGTCTAGTCTTTTTTGGACCAATCAACCTGGCAGGAGGTTTAAAAGAAGCAAGAATGTGGAAAATGGTGTCAGCTGGTGTCTCTGGTCTGGGTGTCTTTATTATTGCTTCTGCTCTTTCGGGTGTCATCGTCCTTCCTTCTTTTAATATTAGCTGGCCTATATTGTAGTACTTCTTCCTGGCAATATTCCATCATCTCTTTGTCAACTTTGTACCCTTTCTCAACCAGTACTGCCATCAGCTTTACTGAATCTCGCCTGCACTCTTACTCTGTGTTGCTGCACACTAAAATGTCATCTACCTATTGCATTACTGTGTCGTCAAGTTGTATGTTTCCCAAGTCCATCTACAACACTTGGTTAACCCTTTAAGTGAATGGGTATTTCCCCCCAGTGCCAATGCCTTTTTTGGTGATTTCGGTATGTGGCCATTCAATGGCTTGTAACTTTTTTGTTACACGAGATATCTCAGCCATATTTGGCTCCTTTCTTTCCCACATGTAGGCATCCTAGGTTGCTGTAGGGGGTGAGATGAAATAAGCAAAAAGGGCAAACATTTTGGGTTTTTTCAAAAAATGCCAATAAAACGATGTACAAAGAAGCCTGTGATTTTTTCCTTGTAAGAGCTAGGGACAAATGGTTTGCTGTGCTGAATTCCCCAATTTCCTGTCTTTCAAGAATAGGTTGAGTGGAAATGAAAATAAAAATATTTTGATGTGGTTATCAACTGTTTTGTGAGAGGTAGGCGATTTTGGCCATTTTTGCCAATTGGACATGCATGGACGGAAAGGAAGAAAAGGGTAGGAAAGCCGAATTGGAGGAGAGAAAGGCATATATTTCTGAAAAGTAGACAACATTCCAAGTTTAGGAAGGGGTGATTTGCGTAGGTCAGGCAACAACTAGGTAGGGAAAAATGCCATAGATTGGGGAAAATTACCAAAAAAGGTATGTGGTGGACATGGTTGGCTTGGTACGGCAATGGCTTCTATGAATTTTGAGAAAAGTAATGCTCCGATACATTCCCCCGACTCTTGCAGTTAGGAAAGCGCACATTTTTTGTAGTGTTTTACAAAACAAGCAATACCACAAGCCAAACACAGAGCCATGGTACACAGGAGTTTTATGCTTACGTCCTGAACAGACGCACTTAGCATGTGTAAATCTGGAAAACCAATGTGGTGAGGAACAGCAAGCATACTTTTTTGAAAGAGCACAGGAAAACCCTTTCAAGGGTAGGTGACTTGTGCAGGTTACAAAAGTGTATGGTGCCTAAAGCAGCGACTAAATGTAGGGCACATTTGGGAAATTAAAGGGCTGTGTGACAAAGGGCACCAGCAAATGGGTCAAAACGTTATGAAAACCACACAAACACAACAAATGTTATACCTTTCCGCATTCCCACAGGTGTCCCGATGAAAACAGTATTCACATGTGGGGGTGCACCTACCTGAGCACCAAGGGGAAATCCTAAAACACAGGTAACCCCAAATCTTTCTGCAAACGGACACACCATACAGATATGGGCCTCGGGTGTCCAAGCCACCAAGGAAAACAGGGAAACCCATCCATTTCCGAAAAGAGGACACGTGTGGGAATCCGCAGAGGTATGATTTACGCAAATCGGCCCAGAATGTATTACCCAGACACCCCCGCAAATTCCGAAATGTGGGGGAAAAAAGCATTTTCCGCATATTTCCCTCAGCTCACCCATCGAAACACACCACCAACAACACATGGCCTACCGTCCCGTGTTCCCACAGGTGTCCCGATGAAAACGGTACCTCACATGTGTGGGTGCACCTACCTGGGCACCAAGGGGAAAGCCTAAACCAGAGGTAACCCCAAGTCTGTTTTGACACGTGAATTTCACATTTTCGGCCGACGGGCACACCATACAGATATGGGCCTCAGGTGTCCAAACCACCAAGGAAAACAGGGAACCCCATGCATTTCCAAAAAGGGGACACCCGTGGGAATCCTCAGAGGTGTGATTTGCGTAAATTGGCCCAGAATGCATTACCCAGACACCCCCAAAAAGTCCGAAATGTGGGGTAAAAATGCATTTTCTGCACATTTCACTTGGCTCACCCATCGAAACATGCCGCCAACAACACATGGTCTACCGTGCCGCGTTCCCACAGGTGTCCCGATGAAAACGGTACCTCACATGTGTGGGTGCACCTACCTGGGCGCCAAGGGGAAAGCCTAAAACACAGGTACCCCCCAAGTCTGTTTTGACACTTGAAATACACACTTTCTGCAGACGGGCACACCATACAGATATGGGCCTTGGGTGTCCAAGCCACCAAGGAAAACAGGGAACCCCATGCATTTCCGAAAAGAGAACACCCGTGGGAATCCGCAGAGGTATGATTTGTGCAAATCGGCCCAGAATGTAGTACCCAGACACCCCTGCAAAGTCTGAAATGTGGGGAAAAAACGCATTTTCTGCACATTTCACTCGGTTCACCCATCGAAACACGCCACCAACACCACATGACCTACCGTCCCGCGTTCCCACATGTGTCCCGACAAAAACGGTACCTCACATGTGTGGGTGCACCTACCGGGGGCGCAAAAGGAAAGGGTAACCCGCTGGTAACCCCAAGCCTTTCGCCACAGCACATTTTGTTCATGTGGGCAACCTACAGATTTGGGCCTAGGGTGTCAAAGCCAGCAAGGAAAACAGGGAACCCCATGCATTTCCCAAAAGAGGACACATGTGGCAATCCACACAGGTCTGCCTTGCGCAAATTGCTCCAGTTTTTATTAGCCAGACAAAGTGTGATATTTGGTAGTGAAAAAACACAATATTCACTTTGTCTGGGGTTCTGGGTAATAAATTCTGGGCCGCTTCGTGCAAGTCAGACCTCTGTGGATTACCACGGGTGTCCTCTTTTGGGAAATGCATGGGGTCACAGGGACACAGGGAAATGTCTCTGAAATTGGCTGGAAATGAAGACAATTCTCAGACATTTCGCTCTGGCCACCCACCGAAACACACCGCCAACAACACGTTGGCCTGCATGGGTGGCGGGGGCACCTCATGCAGGCCTCCCTGGGCCACCTACAAATGGCTGCGTGAGGTACACCCCCCCTCCATTTGGGGTGGGGGGGAGAGGGCCCCCAAACATTGTGGGACAGCCCCCCCCCGTGGGTGGAGCAGTAAGGTTTGGGCACCCTGGGGCCAGATTGGCACACCAATGTGCCCCTCTGCACCAAGGCAAGTTTCGTAAACAAATAAAAAAATGGAAAATGGTACACTACACTTTAGGGGCACCCTAAACTGCCAGGTAATTTTCTTATGTAATGGGGGTGACCCTCTACCCCCCCCCACACCACATGCAGGGGGGGGCATCTCGTGCAGCCCTTCCTGGGGGCAGATGCCCCTTCCTAGGAGCAGATATCTGCCCAAAGGGAGGGCTACAAGTGGTGCCCCCATTTCCCCCTGGGGTGAGGGGGAGAGGGCCACCCCCCTTTTCTTTAAAATATATCCCTGGTGGCTAGTGGCCCCCCCACTCCCACCCAAAATTCCCTTTTGTTTTTGTGCTTTTCGTTTTTAATTTTTTTAATTTTACCCCCTTCCCTGGGGGCAGATGATCAGCCACCTGCCCTCAGGGGGGGCCCTAACCTGCAGGCCCCATCCTATGGGGGGGCCTGCACACTTATTCCTGGGGTCCCCCCCATCCCCCATTTGGATGGGGGAGCCACCTCATGTACTCCTGCCTGGGGGCATAAATCTGCCCCCAGGGATTGCTACAAGGGGTGGCCCCCCTTTCCACTTGGTGTGGGAGGGGGAGGGCCACTACCATTTCGGGGACAAAAAAATCTCAGGCCCCCCACCCCCCATGTTCATTTCCATTTTTGTGTCAATTTTTATTTTCCCCTTCCCTGGGGGCTGATGATCAGCCATCTGCCCCCAGGTTTGTACACATATGTGCCCCCATGCTTTGGGGGGTAGGGGGGGCGAGGGCTGCTTACTGTAAGCAGCCCCCACCTCCCCCCCCGCATTCAAAGACATCCCTGGTGTCTAGTGGCCATTGCTGCCGGCGCATCGAGCGCCATGCGCCCGATCTGCACGCAACAATGCTGTCACAAAGGGTGTCGTTGGAAAGGGGAGAATCTCCCCTTTCCAACAACACCATTTCCGAAAAAATACCTGGTGGCTTTGCCCCCCAAGATCCCTCCCCCTTCCCATCACGTTTTTTTTCATTTTTTTGATGGTCACCTCTCTGCCCCCAGGGGTCATTATATATGTGCCCCCATGCTTTGGGGGCCAGGGGGGAGAGGGCTGCTTACTGTAAGCAGCCACCCTCCCCCCCACATCACAAACATATCCCTGGTGACTAGTGGGCATTCCTGCCCGCGTATCAAGCGCCCTGCGCCCGATCCGCAGGCAACAATGCTGTTACAAAGGGTGTCATTGGAAAGGGGACATTCTCCCCTTTCCAACGACACCTCCCTCAATCTCCGGCTTGAAATACAGCCGGAGATCGAGGGGGAGAAAGGTGAACCCACCTTCGATGTTCACCGCAGCAGCCCGAAATGGCTGCTGCGGTGAAAATGACTTTCACTTTCACGTCAGCGAGCCCTACACACGCCGACGTGAAACTGAAGGTAATCCAGCCCCCTGGCAGTGAGGGATAGCTCTAAACAAGGTGCCAAAAAGGACAAGCTATCTCGTCCTTGGCACTGCGTATGCAATGTCAAGGACGAGATACCTCGCCCTTGGCACTTAAGGGGTTAAAGACTGAGGGGCATTCATAACACCCCTAGAGTAACCAAGTATGTTTTAGTTTAATCCTGCAGTAAGTGAATGCAGTCAAATACTGAGATTCTCCATGCAAGGGAATGGGAAAGAAAGCATTCTTTAAATCAATCACTATGAAATATTTAGCTTTGGATGGGATGTTACATAATATTGTGCCTGGGTTTGGAACTAATGGAAACTCTAACTCAACAATATTGTTCAGGGGCGCAAGTCCTGAATAAATCTCCAGGACACGCCTCTCACTTTTTTCACTGGGTACACAGCCGTGTTACATGGGGATTCTGAAGGCACTAATATCCTTTGTCGACTAAGGTGGCAATAGTGTCATAGATACCCTCGTCAGCTTCTTTTGACATGGGATATTGTCTTACTCGAGGTAAAATAGCTCCGTGATTCAATTTAATTTTGACTTCCACCACTCCTTTCAATAGATCAATGTCATATGGACTGCTGGTCCACAACGTGCTTGATACGAACGCCAAATCTCCCTAGAAAAAGGATGGTACCTTTTTTATTAGTGACATTCACTGGGGTATCTCCCCTTTTTCAATTTTTAACTGATATATAAGACTTATATCAAACAGCACTTAGTCATCTGAGTCGTTGTCTGTAAACAATCTTTCATCTGCTAGGTCAGTCAATCTGTGCCCTTCGTCAAGACCTGTGACTGTCCTCCAGTTTTCATCTTCCTCATGAGCCCTGTGTAAAATTGTTTTGTCTTCCCTCACTATTTACTATTTCAGAATCATTTGTAATTATCTGCTCTTCTTTCACATCTGTGGGTACCTCTGGTCGAAAAGATATTCGGTGGGTAATGGCAATATTCTGCCCTCTATTCTTGGAAGCTACGCTAACAATATGTGTACCCCGTTAAGTAATACTTCTGGGTCCAATGGCACTTCTCTTTGTGCATCCTGACCATAAAATGCTGTTATGAATTATTGTGCATTCACATAGTGAATCCCTGCGGTAGAACATATTATCAGTAAATGAGCCTGTCATGTTTAATTTGGTCATCAAATCTCTCCCCAATATGTCAACTGGTGTATTGCGGGAATGTAATAATGGCATGGACATGTCGTGTTCTCCTATGGTAATAGGTAAAGCGTCTGTAAAAGGAAATGTAGTTTTTGCCCCAGAAAATCCTTGTTTGTTCATGGCAATGCCTGACATTGGGAACCTTCCCTCTTTAACACAAGATTGAGTCGCACCCATATCTCTGACCCTCAGTCTGGTGTAATCAATAGGATGGAAAACATCAAGTCTCTCTGTGGGCTGTCCTATTGTGGATAAATGTCCAGTCCTGTGCCAGTTAAAGTGTTTCCTCCCACTACTGTAACACCCCCTATCCTAGGTGTAGGTGCCTGTGGCAATCTGTTCTCGTTCCATGATGTCACTGTGTTCTGTTGGGCTAGTGCCTGTGTCTGCATTGGTGCTTGCTGTATCTGCATTTGAGCTTGTCATGTTTTCATCTGTGCCTGCTGTGTTTAGGATGAGATCCCTTGTTGCATCTGTTGTATTGATAGCTCTTGTGCCTGATACTGCGTGTGATCCTGGGCATAATATTTAGGTGGCTCTGCGCTATATGGTGGGAGTATGCAGTACCACCTCTTGGATCAGTTACTTGCGAGTTCTGTTGCATCCCTCCCCTGTTTCTGCATACGTGTGAAATGTGTCCTATCTTCCCACATGTCTAACATTGCTGTGTCTGTCCCCCAAATCTAGGTTGCCCCCCATTAAACCCTCCTCCTTTGGGAGCTTGCAATCTAAACCCTCTGCCTCTGGGTGCAAACCCTCTCCCTCATGGAAAATAATTATCCTCTCCCCTTCCTTCAAAGTTCCCGTTCACTGCTGGCTGTACCTGCTGTTTCCCGTGTGCGTTAAAACTTTCCCTTCCACATGTCAATACTGTTCCTTCCACTGAGAATTTCAACAATTTCTTCTGAAGTAACTTTGGTTCATCAATCTTCTTGTTTTTCTCTTGTTTTAACCGACAATGGAGAAAAATCATCAGATGTATCTCAGCCCATGGCTTTGCTTTCATTCCCACTATCTTCCTCAATTGTCTTTGCACTTGCTAAGGAAGTCTCTGACATAAAATGTGATAATAAATAGATATGTTTTGTCCCATGGTTCTCGTTCCTAACAGCCATTTTTCCGGGATATCCGAATATTGGACGTTGGATCTGTCTGCCCTCATTTTACGAGCCATAATTGCACTCATGTCTGATGAGTCTGGGTACTGTTCCTAAGTGCTCTCCATACGTCGGCTCACCAATTATTAAAAGACACTCTGTCATGGTTAGTAATGCCCAGTGGTCGAAGCGTACGAAAATAAATAGTGGAACTATGTTCCCCGCCGGCCTAGCGGCTCCCACACACTTCGACTACTAGCCTTGACTGTATATTGAGGTGCTCTTCCTATTCTACATTTGTGGACACTGGTCTTTGCTTTCTTATTTGTTCTCCACTTATAATGTTTCACTACTGTATGCGAGGGGCGCATATGTGGAATTAGTGTACCATGCACTTGCGCAATCTGAATGACACCTGGACTAGTAGGATCGTTGTCTGTCCTCCCTTTGTTTCCCCTCCCTTGCCTCGTCGCGCTTTGAAACACTTGTGTATAGGCACGTTATAAATGCTGTATATCATATCATATCATATCATATCGTATCATACCCCAAAAGTGCTTTTAATGCTTGTAATGGATATAATCCCTATGCTTCCAAAGATGGATCACTGTTCTGGGGAGGAAAAGGAGGAGCCGTGGGTGCTATGCCACCTTCACCATGCTGAATAAGCATCCATTATTTCACGGGTGGCTCCTCTGTCATTTCCCCATACATTTTCAACAGTTGCAGAATGGCTAGTCGAATCTGCAACTATTTTCCCTTATACACTGCATGTAAATATGTACATATGTGTTGCAGTACTGACTTCGAATAAGTATCTTCCTGTGGCCAGGACATAAACATTTTGCCCGCAGTGTCCCGCACTCACTGCGTGTGGTACTTAAGGATTGTGTCCTTCTACCAGGGTAATACTTTGCATAGGTGAATAATAGCCGTGTCTCCCATAGCAACACGTCACAGTTTAACTTACCGATACTTACCAAATTTTATTTCAATTCTTTCTCACCCTCTTATCTCCCGTTCACACCCTTCCCCAACAATACTTCTCTTGCACTTAATAATTCTGTGTCTCTCTCCGAGACCACACCGCCTGTGTCACCCAATGCTTCAGAGCAGCACCACAAACGCCATTCACACTCCGAACAGCCCCACCTCACTGTTCCCTCCAAACCTTCTGAGTGACACCACACCCACCACTTATGCTCAGAGGAGCCCCACCTCTCTGCTCCCCCAACTGAACCACAGTCCTTGGTCCACACCACAACATCACGTCCTTCACAATAGATACCAATATGCACAATAAAATACACTTTTGACAAGGTCGAAGCTATTTTACAACATGAGGCTAACACCAGTAATTACAACACAAATAAATACACTAGGGGCGTCTTCTCAACTCCTGGAGAGGTATCCATCTCTTATTATTACCCTACAACGAGGTGTACTGTGTGATCTTTTCTGACCATTGTCAGAAGCTACCTCTTAATTTCATCACAATCCCCCAATATACAAGCAATCCCCTCTCCCCACTTTTCCAAGCCAATATCATACTTACATCCGTGAATCCCCTGAGGGTGTTCGGTGGTGAGTCTCCCCTACGAGTCAGTTGCTGTACAGAGCGTCCTGCAGGGACCAGACAGGACTTTTGCCAAGGGGGTTCCTGTCGACCTTTCTTTGTCATGCACAAGCCCGCCCACCACAGGCCCCCTCCGTAGTCTTTGGGCCATGGTAGGGACCCCTCAACAATCCGGCTACGCCTAGCGAACCATCACCTTTGCTGCCATCTTTTGAGACGGCCAGGAAAGTGCCAAATTACACAGAGGTTCTGGAGCCAGATCAAACTGGACTCAGTAACGAGAATAGACAAAGTACAATGCAAAACCCAGCTTTATCATCATCAAAATAAAGCAGGGACAGCATACAAGCATAAAAGTATTGGAGCTAACGGATTAAAAAATCAAAACTCATCATTGCTGACATCACAACCTAATCTCTCAGTACAAAACCTACGGGGACTAGGGGACTAGGGATTTGTTAAGGGGATTGGCTACATATAGGGCCTCATCTAGACTTTGGCGGTAACCCTTAAATCGTGCTATTACCACCGGATTTAAGGGTCCGCCAAATCAGGACTTCGGCGGATTTCGCCCCAGCTCTTGGCTGGGGGGAAACCCACCGAAAATTTGCGTAAGTGCGCGAAATTTCCCCATTGAGCCCAATGGGGAATGGGGTATTCCCGAATGGGCTCAATGGGGAATGAGGAATTACATTACCGCCGAACTCGTGATCCGGCGCTGTTAGCGCCGGAGAATTCGGCGGTAGGGCTAATACCACTGGCGGTAATACCGCCGGCGTTACCGCTAAAGTCGTGATCAGGCCCATAGACTCTATAAGTGTAACATATTTCATTGGGTTATGACAATCTGATGGCACCTCCTAAGACCACCTCTAAGTAATAGATAACATTTAAAAGACATCGGGCCTCATTACAGGTCGGGCGGTCCGGAATTAACAGTGGCGGTAAACCCGCCGCCACTGTTAATTCCGGACCACCCGATCCCGAGTCCTGCAGGCGGGAGGTGATCTTCCCGCCAGGTCTGACCTGGCGGGTTGAACACCTCCCGCCTGCAGGCGGACGTGGAAACACCAGCACCAACACGAGATGGTGCCGGTGTTTCCACTTCCCCATTCCCATTGAGTCCTATCGGACTCAATGGGAATGGGGATTTACCTAATTCCACCTCCGGAATTCCCGGGACACCAGGGCTGTAATGCCCTGGTAATTCCGGGAGTCATGGAGGCGGAATGGTAATACGAGTCTGGCGGTAACCAGGCGGTTTTACCGCCGCGGTTACCGCCGGACTCGTAATGAGGCCCATCATCTCTACAATATGTAATTGGTTGGCATTATACGTAATGAGCAGCCTAGCATTAAGGGTTCTGATTGGTTGGCTTCTTATTGACCAACCTTGGATAATTGACAGGCCGTCAAGACATGAGCCTGACAGGAGTAGGGGTAGAGAGGTCCGCAGACTGTTTTCCTTTCAATTAAAGAAGATACCATCCCTCATTTCAAGGCCACGAGCCATAGTGATGTCTTTGTATTTGGCCTTGCGTGGCGCCTCGTTTGTGGGGATATGTATAAGGAGTAAGGCAGGTGTCATAGTTGTATTTGTTGACAATGAATAGGCAGTGTTCTTCAATTATGGGTCACGTGTGATGGGACTGTGTTTGGAATTAATTCACCATGCATTTATTAGGATTTTAGCTAATATTAATGTGAGTGTTATCGTTTCTCTTAACACTGGGGACACTCTTGAGCTATTCTTCATGGAGTATTTTGGTTGCACATACATTACTTTGTTAGCCTAAATTCAGCTTTTTGTTTTCTTTTTTATTAACACTTTTATATATTAATGTGTTTGTGTGTGTATATTATGATTATTATTCTTATCATTATTAGGGTACTTTTGTGCGCAGACCTAGCTTCGTGAAGCAACAGAGCACTTTAAAAAGGGTTGAGGGGAAACAGAGACGCAAGGAAACAAGGAGCTAACAACATGGAAGGTGAAGGGTGGGCAATTTGCCAGCAAGGGATCTACAAGCAACCAGCATAGGAAACCGGGGGACCAGATCACAGTCTCAGGTTAGGTGGAGAGTGTGTGAACTGGGTGATAGGGGCGAGCCATTCCTAGAAGAGGAGGGTCGGGAGCTCTTTCTTGAAATGTCAAAGCAAGTCAGCTTGTCTGGTGTTGATGGGGCAGGGGTTCCAGAGACCCGGGCATATACAGGGAAGAGCGGTCTTCTAGCTCTTTCCTTCCTGCACCAGAGGAGTTGAAGTTTGCACATGCCCTTACATCTGATTGTTCATAGGCCTCTGGCGATGCTGAGTGAAGTATCTTGGGGGACTTCAGTACGACAGCCTTGTAGATGATGCAGCAGGATTTAAAGATGATACATGCTTGTAGCAGAAGCAAGTTCAGTTTGATGATGGTCGGGTTGATGTGGTCGAATTGGCAGAATATTTTTATGGGTCATGCTGCAGCATGCAGGACACAACTCAGGGATGGCATGGCAGTCCTTCCAAAAGGGCATTCCCACCTTCTAGGTTGGAGAGGACCAAGGCTTGAACAGCAGATCTGATTTTTTTCTGGGATTAATGATTTCATTTTCCACAGGAGAGAAAGTCAGTACCAAGCCGTTTGTGGCTTCCTTACTATGTGCTGATTGAAGTAGAGGTGCCTGTCAATGTCTAACCCAAGAGACTTGGTTCAGGTGGCAAGATGAGGTGTGAAGCCCTTGAGGTTCATAGCAGAGAACCAGGTCTGGATGTCAGAGTGTTCAATATTTTTGGTCATCAGTAGAAATTCTGTCTTCCGGGGGTTGAACTTCAGATAAGCACTGGACATACAGGTCTGGATCAATGTGAGGCAGTCCTTGAGCTTGTTCATGTCTTCAATGCAGGATATCATGAGGTAGAACTGAAGGTCATCTGCATATTGGCGAAAGTGGATGACGTATGTAGCCAGGACAAGAACCGGATCATAGCAGTTCCAAGTAAAGACGGAAGATCACGGAGCAGAGGATGGATCTCTGCGGTACTCTACAGGGGATCAGTAGAGTTGGTGATCAGGAGGAATCGATTTGGATGAACTGCTGGCGGTTAGCAAAGTTGGATTTGAACCAGCTGAGGATGATCTTGCTGATCCCCATGCGGTGATGTAGACTGTCGGTGAATGTCTGGTGGGCTACTGTGATGAATGCTCCTGAGAGGTCAGGATGAACCAGGCAGAAAGGATGGGCATCACAAGGATGTTAAGGGCATTGTTGATGGGGCTGCATCTGGGTTGGAAGCCGAATTGGTAGGACTAAAGGATGTCATAGTTTTCGGTGCGTTGGCGGAGTTGCGTGGCTACTGATTTCTCAACGATCTTACCTACGAATGGAAGATGGGTGATCTGACAATAATTGCTAAGAATGTAAGGGTCCAGTGTTGGTTCCTTGAAAAGCGGCATGATTTGTCCAAGTTTGAGGGTCAAGGGAACGGTGCCTTGAGTAAGGGAGCTGTTGATGATTGTCAGGTAAGTGAGGAGTGCTTCAGTCAGAAGGGATCTGGAGTATGGAGGCAGGTAGGATGTCGTCTGCATATGTTGTGGTCTTGAGGGATGCTAAGGTGGCAGTGTGGTATTCCATAGTGAATGTCTTGAAAGTTGTCCAGGTAGTGTTGTGGAATGTGTAGAGTGCTGTCAGTTGTGGCATTGATGTCTATGTGTTGGCAGATTTTGCTGATCTGTTTGATGAAAAAAGTCTTGATGGTGGTGGATTTTTAGATGGAGCGCAGTGCGCATGGGTCAGGCAAAGTGTTAATGCAGTGCTTGATGGCTTTGAAGAGGACTGTGCTTTCATTTTTGACCTTATAAATGGTATTTACACAGTAATTGGCTTTGGCAGTGGTTATCAGATGTCTATGTGTAACATGGTGTTCCTTGAGCAGTGCAGTGCTTGATGGCTTTGAAGAAGGCTGTGCTTTCATTGCTGACCTTACATGGTATTTGCACAGTACTTGGCTTTGGCAGTGGTTATCAGATGTCTATGTGTAACATGGTGTTCCTTGAGCAGGGCGAGGATGTATAAACTGAAAGATTTTCACCAAGTCTTTTCTTCTTTTTTGAAGGTTCTTTTTTTTAAGTTGAGCTCTTGCATGTACCAGGGAGCAGAAGGTTTAGGCATGAGGGTGCGTTGCTTCACTGGGGCATGGAGGTTTATGATGGTTTTTAGAGTGCAGTTGAGTTCTTGGATAAGCAAGTCACAGTCCTGGTCCGCCAGAGGTAGATCGGTCCATGCGAGGTGGGGCTCCGTGAAGTCTTTCATGAGGCTCTCCACTGAGAAGGTATGGGATGTTTTTAGCCTTGTTTGCTGGGTTTCCGATGGGTGTGCTTTACTAGGTTGGTGTGACTAATGACAAAGGGTATTGCCAGACGGTCTAACCAGTTGAGCAGGATTGGAACACTGTGATGGGAGATGGGCAGATGAGTGACAATGAGGCCAGGGATACCTTTCCTGTGAGTTGGGTCTTTTGTGTGCTGTGTGAGGGTCAGAGTGTCGAGTAGGTAGTGGACATTTTCATTAACATACTTTGTTCCTTTATTATATGACGATCATGGGGTTTTGTCACTTCTCCTCAGGGGAGAGCATTTGAGGAACTCCCTAAATTATTCACCCAAAACCCATCACCAACAACTTCTATCCAAAGGGGACATGAAGAACAAGTTAATGTTTTCTACTGTAGAGTAGAAACATTAGATCAACATGAGAAAGAATATGAAAGCAATTCTGACAAGACGATTGTCTGTCTGAGTAATGCAGTTTACTCAGACAACAGAGAAAAGGGACTTTGACACTCCACCGGCAAAGATCAAGCAAAGCATCATGAATAGAGGAGGAGGAATCCTGTCAGAAATAGAGCCCTGGGAGTTTTGGATCAGCTGTGCGAGGAGAGCTGAGCAAGACCGGGACGCACAGCTTCCAAGAGTAGAAGAAAGCTGCTGAGTGAAGACGACACGTGAGAAGAGCTGAGGGATTGAAAACCTCACATAGGTTACCAAGTCCTAGGTGGTGGTGGTGGGACCAAGGGTCAGTGGACTACTGAGTCCACCAATGATGCTGAGACCACAAACCTGTTCACAACACTAAGCAGACATAGCGGAAGAGAGAGAGGAGCCCGGGAGATTCAAATCTGCTGTGAGGACATAGCTGAACGAGACAGAAACACACTGCTTCAGATAGGTAGAAGAAGCTGGAGGTTGGGACCGGGTAATACACCCTCATGTATATGAGAAAGAGGAGAAGTTGAGCGAGCGACAGAAGGGCCACAGAGCGGGCCATGAGAGAAAGGTGGTGTCATCAAAGACAGGTGGACTAGGCAGTCCATTAACAACGGCAATACACCTTACCTGGTAGCCCCATGGAGCAGCAGAGTAAAGTTGAGACTAAAAGCGAGTGAGAGGATGGTGGTGGCATGACCGAACCCTGGTAGACAATACTGAGACCACTAACCTGTGATCCCCGTGGAGTGGGTAGAGTGGAGACAAGTCGAAAAGTGAAAAAGCCAACCTGACTAACCGAAGAATGGATCCCATCCTGATTGTGAACCAGGTGACGCTAACCCCAAGAGAAAGAGGTAACCGTGAAGGCGGGCGACTTGCGAGGGATATCGATTACAATGAGTGTAAGAGTCATACTTGTCCTAGTATTAGTCAAGTATTGAATAAGAGTGATTCACATTGCTGAAACAATCATACTTGTCTCAGAAAAGACAAAATAACAGAGAACACTAAGAAACTCATACCTCATACTCGTCCCAGTAAATTCAAAGAAGTGGAAATAAGTGAGAATCATTACTGGAACATTCATACTCATCCAAGTGAGACCAAAGGAGGGAAGACAAGTGAGAATCATTATTGGAACCTTCATACTCGTCCCAGTAACAGTGAAGTGAAAGAGGAAAGTGAGAATATTTTGGAGAGTCTTTCTAGCTAGCCTACCCAGGGAAAAGAGTGGACATTGTGTAGAGGAAAAAAGGATCAAATGCAACAAACAAAGAGCATAGAATACCTTCAGAGGGGTGAACCAAGGTGTCAAAAACACGATTGAGAAACTGAAGAGCACTAGTTCTGAACTGATCAAAGTCATTTTTGCAAGTCTGTGTCAGAACGGAGCAACGAAAACTAGAATGGGGATCTGAATCACGACACACAAAGGAAACCCCTCCCACCAATATGGAGGTGAGAACCACCCATGGGAAACTTTGAACACACCAAGCATAAGAACGCACTGACAAGAGATAGATCAGCAACGTTCTGACACAGACATGGAATAAAAACTGACCAATTCGAAGAAAGCAAAGATTCATTGTTTGTACCTACAAAACAATACGCCATGAGAAAGCCCAGCGGGCAAACCTTTGTGGCCATAAGAGTTGGTGGCATATTAGAGTAATATGTCAGATTGACAAGTCACTAATCTACTAACACTCCTTTCGTCACTATGTAACCAAGTAACATATATTCTACCAACCAATATATTTAAAAACCTAGACAGTAAATATCATGCACTATGTTTCCTATTTATGTGAGTTGCGCTTATAACAAGGGAACCTGTTCTGACATACTATAAGGCCTAGGTTCCCTTAGTTGAGCTGCACTCTAAAACAATCAAAATGATACATTTGGCCTCATTACATGTTTGATGGTCCGGAAACAAGGGTGCCTGTAAGCTCACTGGAACTCTTGCTTCTGGACGGTCAAACTACAAGTCGGCCTGCCGGAACCACCTGCCCAACAGGGCTGACCCTGCTGGGTGCAACGGCCCCGTTAGGCAGACTTGCCATGAGAGCACCATTGCTAACAGTGCTGGTGCTCCCTCATCCCCACTCCCATAGAGTCCAATAGGACTCTATGGGAATGGGGATTAACAAATGTACCGCCACCTGACTTCCCAGCCGCCGGACTTGTAATGGCCCGGTGACACCGGGAAGTCAGACACCAGTAAATTATTACAGGTCCAGCGGCAACCCACCGGTAGCACCGGCAGGGTTACCGCTGGACCCGTAATGAGGCCCATTCTCTTTTTAGAGTTAGCTTGTCTGGTGGCTACCGCTGAACACAATATATCAACCACCCTGTATCACAAACCGATCAGAGTAGTCAAAAAGAACTACCTTTGAATAAGTTACTAAAGTGACTGTGCTGAAAAGCAGACCACAGGAGAAGGGAGTCATTCTTCTGTGCCTTAGTTTATTTTGATAATGGTAGGGACAGAATAGATTAGCTTTGGACAGAGGAAAGTTCTTCCTTTTGGACTCACCGACGACTTATGACCAACCTAGTTAGTTTGTATTCAGTAGGGAAAACATGTTGTTTTGAGATAGTCAGGAGTTTATCTCATTTCGGTTTGTTCAATAAAAGTCCTTAATGGAAGATATAAGTCTCTGTCTTTCTTCTGACCCGCCACAGTTGCCAGGGACGTTAAAGTCAGGAAGATGTTGCTGGTGCGCATGAGAGACATGATGGTGATCAAGTCCATGAAGTCTTTGATGAAGGAGGTGTTGGGCTTGGGTGGAGGCGAGATGTAAACAGACTTTCTATTGGAGAGAGTGGGGAATGGCAGAATTTTTTTTGAAAGAGCTGATGGTTCCGACATCCACTTGGGTGCATGGTCATGATGCATTGTCAATGATGGCGAAGCATCCATCCACCTTATTTAGACGGTCCCGATTTAGAATTCTGAAGTGGTTGGGAATGAGGACATCTAAGATGTGTGTAGAGGTAGATGTCATCCAGGTCTTGGTAATGAAGATGGAGACCAAGTCTTGTGTGGTGATAAGGCCAGCGATGTCTGCGGCATGGTTGATTGAGGTGGACATTGGGGGCCCATCAGTAGTTGTGTAGTGGTGGATGACGGAGTGCTGATGGGGTCTGTGATGATGTGGGTGAGGTTGCTGCATTGCGGTGCCAATGATGTTGCTGGTGAGCAGCATGGTTGGCGATGAATGGTGATAGTGGGGATGGGCTGTTGGGAGAGAGGGTTGAAACGCATATTCGATGTTAGAGGAGCAGGGGTTCTGGTCTAGGATCCTTCCGGTATGAACATGTCCAAACAGGAGCTGTCCTTTTCATTGTCTGCTCTTCTCCCTTAGAACCCAGGCGAGAGATGCCCTTGATCTAAGAGTTAAGCAAGAATTGAAGAGACGGGTCTAATCAAGTGATTGGGGCCAAGGTCACGTGACCTATAGATACTTGCACCAGCTCACCAAATGCAAAGCAAAATGAGTGCTGTTTATGTAGGGACAAAGGTGGCAAAACAAGAAGGCACCAAAAGATTACAAGTGATTGGCATGTGGGTGGGCCTTAAGTCAAGAGAACTAGATTCACTTGCACCAGCTCACCAAATGCAAGAACAATCTGTAGTGTAGTGTTTCAGTGAAACCACTTTGGTTAAAGGGCACTTAAGGTGCAACAATTTATCACAACAAAACCTATGAAATTCGGTGGGTTTTGGAAGACACAGCAACTCTACACAGCAAATCTACCGCTGAGGTCATACATGATGTAATTTATGATGTCGTTGCTGATGCAATCTGTGTAATTATCTATGTGCTCAGGGGCTGAAAACGGGAGGATTTAGTGTTTGCTTCACTTCCAACACCAATCAAATTGCATAGGCATTGTTGTGATAAATTGTTGCACCTTATCTGTCTGTTTAACCAAATTTTGTCACTAACTATCAAGGGTTGTGTTATGTTTGTTATTACTCTACCCATAGGATTAAATAATGATGGCCCACTGGCCATGCCATTTGGCCTTGGCCAGTAGCCATATTTCACCAATTTATGTAAAAGGCTGTCGCCCACTGGCCGACTGATTTGGTTGACTCAGGAAGTGAGCCCACAGAATGAACTGGGATATCAATAATGTATTTATGTACTTTTTGGCAATTTTTAAAGAAAGTGCTGTTTTCTATTCGGGTTGTATTTGCAACTGATTGTTTTTCTCCAACTTTTGCAATAGCACCTGGAGCATTCCAAGTACCAGATCGAATTACTAATAAATGATCTGAGGCCCAAATAACTGGACATACTCAAAGAATATGGCAAAGTACTACTTTATTGTCAGCTCAAATAAAGTAGGGAAATCTGGTGACCATACAAATTGCAGCTCACTCACACTCAGATACAATTTGATTGCACAAAATCTTTATACTTCGATGTATGTCAGCTATGATGTCAGCCTAGGCGGCAAACAGTTAAACCTAGATAGAGAAGGGATTGGTTAGGGGAATATGTATACCTACAGTATGCATAAGTGTTAATAACATCATTGGCTGCCCCTTATCTGGTAGGCATGCCTTGAACTACCGCTAAATACGTATAATACAGATTATAGCAGAATAATACCAGTGCATTGGCTTCTGCAACATTCTATAGAACACTGCTACATAGCCCCTTATCATTGGTTGTCATTCTCTTCCAACCTTGGACATCCGGCTCGTTAGAAGCATGTAAGCAAAAAGAAACCCAGGTGCGGAGAACGTCGTCAGACCACTGCCCACTTTGGTCAATTAGCCTCCCATCTTTCATCAGCATATATCATTTCTTCATATCTTTATATCCGATCACTTTGTTAACTTCAATTTACATCTTCATTCTTTGAGTATTTGCATATTGTTTCAATGTATCTTTGTATCATTTCTTCATGACATTCCTCTGCACTTGTCAAACCTTGTTCACAGCTCTTCTATGTCTTCTATGTCCAATGGTGTATGCAGACATCCTTCCGCCATCTCAGTGCGAAGGTATATCCAATACGACTGTCTAAGTGCATAACGTCTCTCATATCTTTGATGCAGTATTGGGATAATACAATACCTGGTGTCGTGCACAGGTCTTCCTGCTTTTCCTCCAGTATGATGGAGGTGAGGGGGCAGGAACTAGAGATGACATCATATGCCTCTCTACATTCCCCCCTCTAGTCGAGTCCTCAACCACCTCCTCAATCTTCTCCACCTTCTCTTCACACTGTGGTTTCTTCGAGTTCCATATATTTGTCTCCCCCACCCCTCAGATGACTGGTATTCTTTATGTGTCCATCCACAGTTCAAGTCATATGGCAGCCCTCCCCAGATGGTTGACAGAATATCCAATGTCCGGTCATCTCTTTCAGTCTCTGCTTCTTTCTCCATTTCACAACATAGTTATTGTCTCTGTCAGGGTTCCATTATCTCCATCATGTGCAAGTTTGTACATACAGCAAGAAGGCCCAATCTTTGCACAAACACCATCTTCCATTGCTGTAATCAAATCCAAGACATACCTGTTCTGGAGGGTCATCAATCGAATGCCCTTCAATTCTTCTTGAATCACTTTAAATCCTTTTATTGTTATGTTAATTGTTTGTAGCAGCTCCCATCTGGTGATCTGTAATCACTTGGCATTCACTGCAGTCTGAAGTCCTGGCATAAATATGGATGTAAATATCATTGCCGTTTTAACAAATAGTTTATACTCATTTGGAATATTCTCATAAGCTTTTATTGATTTTGCTGAGAAATAGTTCTCTCTCTTCAGTCGAAGGAGGTTAAGCAAC
This sequence comes from Ambystoma mexicanum, assembly GCF_040938575.1. Taxonomy (NCBI): domain Eukaryota; kingdom Metazoa; phylum Chordata; class Amphibia; order Caudata; family Ambystomatidae; genus Ambystoma; species Ambystoma mexicanum. The sequence goes on from NC_090933.1 coordinate 1,403,499,558, forward strand.
CTCTTATTTCTTTGGTGTACATCCATTTTCGTAAAGTCTTCAATATGGAGATCACTCTGGTGAATCTTGCAGTAACACAGGGAGAGCATGGGGAGAATATTTTGTATAGTAATAGAATATGTTCTATACTAATAGAACATATTCTCTCCAAATTTTAGGCAGTTGCATATATGCTCTCGATTCACAGGCCCAATAGTGGCCCTTCCGCACAGCAGCTCCTCCATTCATTCCTGGTACATCAATGATCTGCTTGCATTCTTTATTTTCTCCAACTTTAATCAGACCTCTGTTTCATTCTTGACCCATGTTGAATACTTGGCCCATGATTTCAGACATTTGTCTTTCACTATTTGCACTATCTGAACTGGTGCAGTCATCAATAAATGTGTGCTACAGGCTAGCATTCCATCTTCCCATCCTTTGCTGGTTGCCACTTGTCCATACACTAACATGTGAGTTGTCTCCCAACATCCTGGCGTTTCCCAGTTGTCTACAGAATTCAGTCGTTTTTGTTCAAAAATCCTTATCTGATCTCCAGTCATGCCAGTGAGTGAGTACAAGAGCATTCGATTCATCCAAGCTGGATCTTTTTCCACCTTCTACTTTTTTACATATTCATCTTCACATGGGAATGTATTTCTTGAGCTCCATCTTAGGGTTGCCCATTTTCCTTCAAATTGTCCTCTTGTTGTGCAAGCTGCTAAATGACGGAGACACCTTGCATCATGGATAGGTAGTTCTCTTGCAATGAATGTCCTGGCTGTGTTCCTGGCATAAGGGATGAGAGAACACGCGTAGCAGCTTTCATCTGACATTCTCCTCCCCAGCTTCTTCATGTGCTTATACCACATATTATTCTTTAAATGAGATGAATTATCAAGATATGAGTTTATGTCCTCATTATTCTACTCAGCATCTCTTTTTGCTCAAACAACTTGTTTAGAAATATTAGGGAAAATGTCACCATTATCTTTGTTAGGGATAATCATGGAAGTCTCATTACTTAATGTTTCATCTGTATTATTGATAATTATTTGTCTGAGTCATTAATAATAAGGAAGAAAAGACAAATCATGGTACAAAATGATGTTACAAGGATTATTCCAAATAAACATATTGATCTTCTTGTTGGCATGGTATTTCTTATACCTTGAAACGTTCTCTTTTTCTCAATGTGCACTATTATCACCTTTATAAATCACTCCTTTTTATAACAAGAATTGCCAAATAATTATAATAATAATTCTGAAAATAATAGGGCTGTTTCTAGGATTTCAAAAAAAGGTAACAGGAGCCACGTGTTGTCTTCTTGAAGCTGGATAAGACGTGAGAATGTAAGTAAAAATAGCATACATAAATGTGTGCAACGTTACAGTTATGGGTAACATGAAGTGTTATATGCATGCTTTGTTGCTCTGTCCCCAATACGTTGTTCCTTTTTCCTAACTAGAATTGTTCTGGAATTACTGCAATGTGTATTTCCCTTCAAACTCTGGAATGGCTGAAAAGTCCCAACATTTATTTCATTCTGACGAGTCTTTGTTTTTGCTCTTGGTAGCCAATCTTGTCGTCATCAGTGGAACCTCTTCTCTTGCTTCACTGTCAGTGGTTGTCGGAGGGGTATGGGTTTCTCCTTTGTAGAGCTTTACATCATTCGGATGCAGCCAGGCTATTCTGTTTTAAGTTTAACTGCAATAGGTGTGACCTCCTCTACTAGGTACAGCCCCTTCAAAGCAGGGTTTATACAAAGTGTGTGTAAATATTTCCACCAGCACTTGGTCCCCTGGATACCAATTAGGCTGGTTTAACAATTTAGATCAACTGTTTGGCTGTCTTCTTCAATCTTCTTTGACCCTTCCCTCTGATGTTTGATATGTTGAGAAATAAAAGAAACACTAGTGGTCATATTTGTTAAGTAGTTGTGCATCTCATCACCTAATGTCTTTGCTATGCGGTGGGCAACCATTTCTATTCAAGTGGGAGGAGCAAGGGCTATTCTCATGTGGCGTCCAGTCACCAACTCATGAGGATTTAGGTGGTGATCTGAACCAGGCTGGTTTCTTAATGCAAACAAAGCAAGCGGCAGACAATGCAGCCACCCCTTCTTCAAAGTAATTTTTATTTTGCTACCCTTTCCTTAAGAAGTCTGTTTAATCCCTCACAGATACCATTGGCTTGTAAGTGATAAGCAGACGAAAACGTGTGTTTTATGCGTAATAGAAGAACTGTCTGTTCAAATAACTCATTTACAAAAGGCAGCCCATTTATCAAACCGCAGGACTTCGCACACACCCCATCTAGGAAATACCTTACGTACAGGAATCTTGGCAGCACATGTGGCATCGGGGTGTGTGCATGGACCTGCCTCAATCCACCTGGAAAAGGGACATACTACCACTAACATGTACCTGTAACTGTTGCATATTTGCAACATATTTACATAATCTATATGTAGATGCTGAAAAGGACCATTAGGCCTTGAGATTGCTCCTCTCAATGTTCTTAAAGTGGGCCTGTAGGAGTACATCCCAGGTTTTCCGTGATGGAGTACGACCCCCACTCAGTGCATCTCACCTTGGTTGCCCGAGCCTTCGGTGCACCCCCCAACAGTGGTGAAAAGCTGCCACACCCATGACTCACTCCAGGTGCTGGAAGTAGGCACTTCCTATACCTCATCTTGCTCTTCCTCTTCTGCATAGCCATGCCTGCTCCCCTCTCCAGGTCCTCCAGGTTTTTGTGGTGGTGGCCCCTGGGAAGGAGTAGGGATGGCCATAGCAGATGCCATTGATGCAGGTTTCAAGATTTGCAAGGTGATCTAGAAATCATATGCTCTCTCCTGGTATGCCATATTAATAATGACTAAAAGTAATGGGTGGGTCCCTTCAGAGGAACTGCCTGTGGACCACGTGACTGTCAGCAGACTACAGAGTCGAAAATATGCCTTGGAAAGTTGCCAGATCAACTAAGAATGAAACTAGGTGCTCTCAAAGGGTCAACTCAACTTGATACATCCTAGATTGGCTGTTTTAAACTGTCCGCTGTGACGGACACCGTCCACGGACAGGACAACACGCTGCACAGGTATGGTCACATGATGATGTCCGTGGGGGGGTGGCTGTCTGTGGGCACCCCTTATGCAGGAGACGTCGGGTGCATGTGCGTGGGTTTCCGCAAATGGGTGCGTTGCACACAGACTAATTAAAAGTGCATCGTGAACGGACATCCCGGACAGTCTTATGGTCCACGGACTATTAAATTGGGTTTACATTTTTTTTAAATGTAAAAACAATATACACAATATTTGTAGCATAAAAAATACATTTGTTTATGAAAGGAATGGGGTCTTGAAATGGAAACATAATTGGGAGAATTTGGAATTTCTATACAATGATCTGCAGGGTTCATCAAAGGGTCTTTCATTTATATTTTGGAAATTTGATGGGGGTGATTGCTGAGGGTAATTTGATGGGGGTGATTGCTGGAGGTACGGGGAACAGGTACAAGAAGGATAGTGCTAATAAACATTTCTAATAACAAAGTCATGACTGAGTTCATCCAATTTTGCAGACAAGATCATGATTTCATTGTGTGCAGTTGGGGACAGAGATTGTCTTTGTGATTATCCATAATTAAATTGAGGTGTGATTCTTGGGATTATCCATAATTAAATTGGGGTGTTTCTTCATGTAAAGTATGTGCTATAAGAAGAGAAAACAATATTATTTGACTGAGTGCTGTATAAATTACATTACTTGGGTATAGTAAAAGATGTATTGTTTACCATTAGAGATGTTTTCATCACTCATTCTTTCCCAAGTGTGTTTGCCATTTCTAGTTACTATTTTGTAGAGGGTGTTTTGGAATGAGCGCCTAGTCTATGTAAGTCTGTATGAAGAGTTGTACTGAAATGATAATATGAGGTGTACAGTTATGGTTTTTGCTTGGTGTATTCCACTATGTTGCATGCTAAATGAAAAACTAATGTTTATGCTTTCAAATGATGTGTACAAAACGTTAAATATGGGTGTATGTTTGTTGGTTGAAGGGTACAACATTTTCTGTTGTCCCCTGTGCTTCTGGGTTTTGTGAATGCTACCCAATGTCCATGGACATTCATACTGTCCGCGGACTCTACAGCTGCTAAATTGCAAGGAGTATAATATAAGGAACTAGTAGCAAATTAAGAGGGGTCTGGTAAAAACCTATGAAATTCAGTGGAAAAGCTTTGTTAATGGGACGCTATGGTTACAAGTGATGCCCTGGGTGTTAATCTTAGCAGTGCAAGGTGGTGGTGCAAGTTATGTTTGCTCAGTTTACCATAACTGGTGAATTTCTGTGGGTTCTCGGTTTTACTTGTAACCATAACGTGCCTTTAGCAAAGTCTTTTTATTGAATTTCATGTTTTTATGAGTGCAACTTAACCATAACGTCCCTTCAACAAAGTTTTTCGCTGAATATACATACACACACAACAAAAAATGCAAGAAATACATTTATGTGTATCTATGCCCAATTCTTGTCTGGATGGAAAGGTAATAATGAATGCAAATTTTTAAAAGTCACTATAACCTATTCAAAGGATGATGGAGAGTCATGTAAGCATTGCAATTGGATGATAGAGAACATAGAAAGGGTCTGGATGGTTGCTGCATCAAGGAAGCTGTCCTAGAGCTAATGGTAATATATCAGTGGACTGAATGTGCCTACTAGGATTTCTATAACCAATCTGTATAGCATTGGTAGCAGGGTTTTATGCTAACTATACTGTACCTAGCACATCTTATTATTTTTTTTTTGTTGGTTTGTTTGTATTGCACCGGAACCCACAGGCTTCAGGGCGCAGATGAAGGAAGGATGGGAAGACATGAAGAGTGTCGCTGGATTAACATCAACATGGGATACCAGAGTTAGAAGATATTAGAGGTGGTGCCTGGTTTTAGGCACTAGGGTTTGTGTAAGAAAAGGCACACTAATATTGCCTACCTGTTATAACTCACTTTGATCAAAACTGTGCTGACTGCACTGACTGCACTCATCACAGTTTGGACTGATGTATTTTACTGCATAGCAGGCCATGTTATTTAAAGTCAAAAAATACCTGAAGTGAAGATATATTTACTTAACATAAATACATTCATTGTTTAAGTGTGCTGCTTTTCAAAAGGGTATATTAGTACCCAGAGCAGTATTGAAATCCCAAAAGCCAAGGTTGACCCAAAGCTCCTAGGCAATAATTGTTGGTATTGATATGGTTTGCTGAGGGCTGTCGGGATTTAAACTGCCACTCTAGATGCCTTGTGATTAGCCTGTGCAAAGTGAGGTCTCTCTACTAAATTCTCCAGTGTAGGTGTTGGCTCTGTTGCTGCTGGTATCCATGGTGGGGCCTACATACCACTGCACATCCTTATGCCCTTATTTCCTGCATATATTCAAAACAAAGTCTATGCTCGCAAAGCTGCTTAGCAGGCTTTTCCAGTTTGAACCTCAAATCTTCTCATTATGCAGAAGGTAAAAATTGTGGATCATTATATAGCAACAAGACCTTTTACTTACTGCTTATAGTGATACAGCCCATTGTTGTAGGGCAATACAGGGGTTAGTGTCACTGATCCCTCCTTACGCACGACTGCCTTGAATCCATAAGTCGTGCTTCTGGGCTCATAGTCTATGGTATATAGCATGCAGTGAAGGGACATGATACTAAATTGTTAATTGGCCTTCAGTTCTAATTTTTCTGGTGAATATTTGGTTCCATGTGTTAATAACCCCGCAAACATATCACAAAACAAAAATATTGCCATATTTTTGGGCGATATTGAGCCATGGACCCTGCGGGGGACACCCCTGCAACCCCTGCATTATTTTTAAATGTGTGTGGGACACTCCCGCAACCCCTGCTCCCACAAATTATCCCCCCCAAAAATATCGCCGATGGTGAGACAAACAACCATATGTACGGCGATATTTTGGGTGGGGATAATATGTAGGGATACCGAATATTTTCACTTGCACTTTGTAGATATTTGAATGCATGTAAGAATTGTTTGTAATATAAATGTAATTGTAATTGTTTATTTGTAAAGCGCTTATACACAAGTGAAGTGCTTCAAAGCGCTTCATGGCGGGAAGGGAACAAGGGAATACAGAGTCATTCTTGGGCCTTGAAGATTCTGAATGATCTAGCAAATAATGACTAGCATACTGTCCTGAAGGCATTACTACTAGTGAAGTGCATGACAGGAAGGAAGGAGAAAGGGGGGAGGAGAGGGAGAAGACATACATTCCATAGGCTACCATACTAGGCCAGCAGTTTTTCCAGATAGTGCAAGTGCACAACAAATAGTGAGGTGATAGGGACGAGGGGCAGAAGGAGAGGAACATACAGAAACAGAAACTACCCTACTACGCCAGGAGAACTAGGCCTAGTGCATTCTAGGTAATGTAAGTGCGCAGCCAGGAAGTGGAAGGGAGGGGGAGGGGAACAAGTGCGCATTGTCAAGCAGCGCCCTAGGTTAGGTGTAGCAAGGTTCCCCTTCCCATGGAACAAGATCCAGAAGTGCAATAGTGGTGAGTAGAGTGCAGAGGCCCTGGAGCAAGTGCAAGGACTAGCGGGGGAGTCGGGGACCTAAGAGGTTTTGTAGGTGCACCAAGAGACCAGCCAGCAAACAGACGGAGTTAGGGCAGAGAAGGAGGAGGGAATAGAGATGGGGGGTTAGCAGGGGAGAGGGAGAGAGACAGTGGAAGAGAAGAGGAAGGTCTTGAGGAGTTTCCGGAATTTAGTGAGATCAGGCTCAAGAGGGGCAGGGAGGTTGTTCCAGAGGGAAGCACCTTCAGAGGATAAAGATATACCCCTGAATCTCTGTTTGAAAAAACGTCTCACCCGCAGAGATTTGGAGGACGACGAGCGGAGGGCTCTAGAAGGAGAGCATCTAGGGAGAGAGAGTTAATGTATACAAATGTATGCTGATGTATGGCTCTCTGATGCACTTTGATGCCCTATTTATGCTTCATAGGTTTAAAACAATAAATATAATATGGGCTAAATAAGTAAATATGGCCAGCTACCTACCATAACTGTCTTATTTGGGGGATTTTTAGGGTATGTAATGCACTATTTTCTGAATGCATACAGCAACACCTTAATCAATCTTTAGTTTCTCCATCATTTTTCTTTGACATTCCATTAGTCTGAGATACAAAACAATTATGCACATTTAACCAATATATGGATGATTCTTTCAGGTTTTTTAGGTTCAAACCAATTCAACCTCGGAGGTGATAATGACAAGACAGGTAACAGTGTGCAGCTGGTGTCGTTTACACGCTCAGTTCCATGTGATGTGGAAAAAGGCTCCAGCGATGACAACGTAATAATTTGCACCACCAGGTATGAGTTAATATACTTTCATAGAATGTATGTTTTAATATATATAGATATATTTCTGGCACAGCATACTTTTCTAGAAAATCCTGAGTGCCATGTGAGGGACCTGTCTTCTAAAAAACAAAGGTACCTGGGCGTACAACACCAGGACCTTGCCTGCATGCCGCTAGGACACTAGGAAGACTGGAAGCCATTGTAATCACTCTGACCCGATCCCAGAGTTCTAAGTGACACACTGCAGCCCTTGCTAAGTCTCCCCTAGACATCCAGCCAGAGTGTCTGCATTCAATGGCGAAAAGCAGCAAAGTGCAACTCTCTGTCTGGGCCTGTTCGGTCCCAACAGAGCCTAGAGCCAGAACCACTACTCATACCAGTACTTCTCTCTGGTCATCCTTCAATTGACTTCTGCTTCCACACACAGTGATCCATCGACCCACAGAATCTCCATTCACAGCTGAACTGCTGTTAGTTTGAAGAACCAAGGGACTTTGCTGTCTTGCGCCTGTTAACTGTCCTTTGTTCACCTAGAGTCCCACTCTAACCCAACTCAGAACTTTGACCTGCTCCTTCCCAATAAGGCCCACCCTCTTCCCTTTTTGCTCAATAACCTACACTCTTTCTCTTGTGCTCCATCCTTCCTCCAGTGTATTTACGCGCCCATTTCCTTTAGCATCCATTATGCACCTTGACTTCGCTATCTTCCTTCTTGTACTAACTATTCTCCTTCCCTTCTCTCATAGCCTTCAGCCATAGCTTGTTCTTCTAACTTCTGCCTCACTCACACCTATTCCCATCTTGCACACACCCCTCAAACCCGACGCACCTGTTTTCCCCAATCTCCGATCTAATCTAGCCCAATCACCTACCCCACAACATTTGCTCCTCTCCCCACCTCCTGTCTCTCTTTCACTTGGCCTCTGGGATGGTAAAACCCTCTGAATAAATTCTTCCTACACCACTGGCCACTTTGACTCTTATCACAGTCTTTCACCTCTTTCTATAACAGACACCTTGAATTCCTTGCATGGCTCTGCTACACTAGTGGCTCTACACACTTACTACAACTTCTCTCACTCTCTTTGGCCCGTTGGAATGGGCAGTGGGGTAGGGTTCCTTATCAATAAGGCCATCACCACTGCCCCCACCTTTCTCTGACATCACCTCTACTACTTATGAATATTAGCAGTCACCGGTCCAGAATAGCATCCATATGAGAAGAGAAAAACATATCCATTGAAACATAAGCTTGTTAGACAAGACAGGCTTTTGCACTGTCAGTCGTATATTTGTCTTCTGGGCATAATGGCATATCAAAACTCATCTCCATAGAAAAAGGGGCCCTTGTTAGCAAACCGTTCTTTTTTCCTGGGTACCCCATAGCAACATGTTACATTCTAATGTACATCTAAATCACTGTCTGATAATCCATCTATTGTTTTCATGAGGTGATCCCCCCCCCCACTCACAGAAGTCGCTTTCACTGTGGAATGTGTGCTAGTGTGCCTCAGGTGTCCCACTAAGTCCCTACTGTCTGCCTATCATGGGGTAATTGGCTTCCAAAGCATGGAGGCCCCTCCTTGTCAGTGGGGGATGGCCTACACATATCTGTAATGTGAATGATCACGAGGATCTACTTTTAGAGCCAGTGAAGAGAATAGTACTTTATCTGCTGCTTATACGAATGGCAGGTCACTAGACAATATGGCCATGATCAAGTAAGAGCAACAGATATTTACAATGAATTAAGAACATTCTGAATCACAGACATGACAACTTACTGATGCAGAGGAGCAACTCTCCAGTATGGAAACAAAGGAAGTAGGTCTTGAGCAACTGCAATAAAAGGTTTTGGAGTTAGCATTGATCAATACAGTCTGGAATTATTTAGTTGCAGAGAGAACATTTATTGGGGTTCCTGAGGACCTGGATGGCAATGGTCTGGTGCATTCCACGGAGAAGACTGCCATTTTTACTACAATTATACTTTGACCCACTGCTTAAGAGCCAGACTTCTCATTATATCAGAATGCGCAACTGTACGAAGCACTCTCCCAGGCCATCCATTTGCATAATCAGACACAATTACACAAGTATAATACTTAAGAAAATTAATCTGTTCATAATGAGGGGAAATAAATACACTTATCTGCTGATTTCTCAAGAACAATGATGGATAAGCACAGAGAAGTCTTTGCCTTGCACCCAGACATCCAGAAGTGGGATCTAAAAATATGTTTTATTGGAGACAGACTGGATGAAATGTACTAAATATAACTCAAAAACCTGCTACATGCTCATAAATAGATGCATTGTAGGTGTCACTATGAGATAAAGGACTAACTCAAGAACTGAACACTAAGACAAATACTGAAAAGGAGACCAGATGGGAGTGATTCTGCTACAAAGAGGGGGAAAGCAGTGCACACCTTTTTGCAGCAATCTGAGCCTCTCTCAAATGATCTTCAAAGGATGGGTCCACTAAAGTCTCAGAAGCACAGCAGCAGAATGAAGAAATACAGGGCTGAGGGGTAGAATCCCTTTTTTTACACTCCAATATTTGGTCAGATTGAAATCGCCTTTGTGGGCTTTGGAACTGCAGTTGTAATAGTTGTGGTCCAGCCCCATATCTCCTACTTTACGGCAGAAAAGGCAAAGGTGTGACAATGACCCTATACTTTCTTTTTTAGAGCTTGTGATCCATACAATACCTCCAGCACATCCCTTGGTGAAGCATTGACTGTGGGCACATTTTCTGTTTCTTGTTCTTATGGGTGCTGTGCCCTGGGGTCGAGGGTATTAGTATGTACACAGGTTCATGTGGTATCACCAGGGAAGTTTGAGTTGGAGCTTTCGGGAGCCCACCCACAGATCATAGATTGCTGGTTTACTCCCTACACAACCCTCATAATTTTGCTGTGCCATATTTTTTCTCTCAATTTTCTTTTATGTGTTATATGGGTGTGTTTTACAAGTGAAATCCAGGCTAAGAACATTTCATGAATGAAGATATGTTTCCCTCGTATGCATTAGCTTCATGGAATTGGTACAGGAGGAAGATGGAACTTATTGTATTGCCCTCCCACTACATCATGTTACCGAAAAGTTTGAATACCTGATTATTACATCATGCGTCATTTTAGCATTATTTGTAGGCAAGATAATGGCCTCAGCAATGTCATTAAGTGGTAAAGGTCTCTTCAGCAGTTGAGGAAACCGAGAAAGGATTGGGAGGTTGTTATAGCACATAGCTCTATAAGAGAGGAAGGAGCCAAGAGCTGTGTGGAGGTGATCCTTTCCACAGATAATTTAGCTGTAAGATTGTTGGACAGATGGAGAAGGCAGAATCACAATGGAAAAACTTCTGCATAAGGGGGGATAGCTCAGGGGCAACGTGCTTGCATTGGAAGCAAGACGACACAAAGCAACACAGGTTCGATCCCCGGGTCCGCGCTTAGAAACATCTGGGTATTAAGCACGTTATAAATAACCAACCAATCATATCATAATCATATATCATGCATATGGTAATTTCCAGCTCAGTGCACACCTCAAACACTTCTAAACTGGGTTCCTTCAAATGTTTAGGCAGATCATTGGCTGACAAGGGCCATGCCCCCTGGTCCTTGGTGGTAATGGAAATGTGGTGAGTGATCTCACACTCATCTCTTCCTGTAGACCTTCTCTGGTCATTTTAGTGAGAGAGTTCCTGAAAGATCTCACAGAGAGGATGATCACTTGCCTTCCCTTTGGATCATTGTACACCATGAAGCTAGGGAGTTTACTCGCATGTCCTGCACCTACGAAACATGCTGTGTAATTGGCTTTCATAAATCACTCCACAATGTCTACATAATATTACCGATTGTCAAATTCTGCAAGGGTTCCTTTGAACACTCACCAGTTTTAATGGGTCTACCACAGGAAATCAAACAGTCATCCATGGTAGAATGAAAAATGTATGAACGGGAGGATGAAACTCAGAGCGTACCTACAGAGCTTCCTAAAGTTCAGTCAAGATGTTGCGTTATCTTCTTAAATCTTATGAACTTCTGCCAGGACAAAAATCGTGGGTGGAATGCTAAGAGAATCTGCTGTAGCCAACAATGTGTAAAGCAGCAGATCTGCTCCGCAGGGAAACAAAAGTCATGGACCTTACGGCGCAATATTTTAATTCACCCCAAGAATCCATACTTTATAAGCTAATTAGGCCAAAATACAAATTGAATACCTTTTCATAATATAAAAGTACCCTGTATAACCAAAGATGACAGAGTAATGTTATTCATTGGTCTGTCATACCAACCATTTATAATTGTCTCCGAAAGCCTAGCACTATTTCCTATTCTCCTCAAAAGAGTCTCTTTTCTATGCTGATCTGATGAGCCTCTTTCCTCTCTACAGTGGAGACTCCCACAGACATGTTCAGCCTCAACTCTGGGGAGAAGGAGGCAGGCTGATGTGTAACATCAAAGCTTCTAGACCTGGCTCTTGTTGATTCAGCACTGCCTTGCTTCATATGGCCACTGCACTCCTTATCTCCCCATCAAGCCAGGGCTACCCCAGAAATGGCATATCTAAAGAACTGTATACTGCACCTCCCTCCTGCAAACATTATTGAAATCACATGGATGATCACTAGCAAGGTTCATCTACTTAACTCAGCTAATGGGTTAAGTACTTGCCGCTGAGGTCTGTTTTCACTCTGCGATCATATGCTCAAGTCCCAGAAGGGTCTGATGAGTTTATCATTCTTCCGAGGTTAATACATTGTGCCCTTTTTAAATGTTTTTATTGACTCCAGTACTGTGAAGTAGGGTAACAAGCCCTATATTGAAAGTTGTATCATTTCCATTTACTTTTACGATGGTCTAGGCATAGTGCTTTAACATGTTGATTCAGAGCAAAATGAGAGTAAAGTTACAGAGAACATTAACCCATTACAGGGCGATGGCCTTTTTTGCAATTGGTGTGGAATCCATTTTACTGTTGCAGTACTTCTGAGTACATATGCATTCACAGTGGTGGGTGGGAAGAGTGATTATGTTAAGAATTTCAAAAATGGGTTGTAGTTTCATACTACCCGGGCTGCGGAAGGCATCCAGGTCTGCGCATGCCCCAGTTGCTGTTCCTAACCTAGTAAGGCTAGAGTTTAACTGTATTTTGCCTGTTTTAATTTAATGAAAAATGCACAAAATGGGATTATTCATGTGGGCAGGTCTGGGATGTAAATATTAAAAATGTATTTAATTTTATATTTGTAGAGGTCATATTGCAGTTAGATTTCCTTGATCCGAGGGTGTCGTCAATATCTGTGCATGTTTCATAACTCCCAATTGCAACCCTTTTTAGCTTCCTCTTGTCAGCCTTTACCCCCATACATGGGCCCAAGCAGCAAAAATGAAAGTAATGAACAGGCTGAAAGCATTTGCTTTTCAATAAGGTGCGAGTAGGAAAGCCCTGAAGGTATTGAGAGGCCCATTAGGCAACATACATGCCAAAAGGTAAACCTTCAGCCATGTTTCCAATGTTCTAATAACTGCTCACCGCTCCCAGCTCTTCTCCATTCTCACTGTGGATCAATCCTACCTCCTTCAAACTCTCTTCTCCATAGGATTCAATGACATTGTACTTGACTAAAAGGTCCCTTATCGCTTAAACCACACCTTCTCCATCTCCAGGAACTACTACCCATTCATTCCCACACCACATCCCATAGGTGTCCCACAAATAGCGTTAGGGCCAATTGCTCCTAACTCCATATATGCCTCCATGGGCAAACTGATTTCATGCTTTGGCTTCTCCTGCCACCTTTTTGCTGAAGAAATCAGGATCTTCTTTTCTTTACCCTACTTTTCCCCAGACATATTGAAGGGCATTACCAGCTTCTTCTCTGCCTTTTGTCAGTGGACTCCAATGGCAAAAACACTCTCCAAAGAACTATCTCATTTTCTCCGTACCTCCCAAGTCCATCACCAAGGGCATACAGTCTTTAGTCCTCTTTCAAACTAAGTTCAAACTCTCATTCAATTACTGCCACTGCATCCACAATCCACAATCTCAATATCAGGAAAATCCATGTACGTTTCACCCAGAAGTCTGCCCAAATTCTAATCTCCACTGTGGGCCTCAAACTTGATTACTGCTCCAGTCTGCCCCTTTGCCGCCTTTGACTCTTTTACTGCCCAGAACAAAGTACTTAACTTTGCAAACAAACCCTCTACAACAAATCTAGTTCCTCTCCCACCTTTGTCAATCACTACCATGCAAGGTTACTCTCAATGCCTGCAAAATCACTTCCTCAACAAGTTTCTAATTCCGCTCTTCAAATCTATCCATGACCTACCCACACTACCTACCAGGTAGCATCTCTCTCTACTCTTCCACTCAGTCTCTCTGGTCTTCAACGCCCAGCATTCCCCGTTGCCCCTATCCACGTGTTCTTGCCTCCCCCTTTGGCTTCTTCTCTGCACTGGCCCCTCAACGCTGGAATTCTTTCCATCACTGCAATTCCATCAGCAAAACGATTTAAACCCAGGCTTAAGCTTCACCTGCTAGCAAGCAAAGGGATGTCCTCTACACTGGTAGCCTCTTACCAACCACCCTGACCCCCCCACCCAAATGCTAAGCAAACGGGTATATGTAAATTGTATTTCTATGTGAGCCTACGAAAACAAAAAGGCACGCCCTGCTCCTTGCCCAACCACCTTTTACATTTTTGCAGGCAAGTTTAAAGCACAGCTTTTTTTTGTACTTGGAATACTGTCTATGTCGCTTAAAGTATAAGCACTATTAGCATGCCAAGAAACCAGGAAAGTTACTGGCGCTGTTACTTAATAAAAATGACATGCATCATGAGAAATATCCTTTCTAACATCAGGAAATAACAGGCTCGTATAGTATCCAGTACAAATATTAACTCCTTTGCTGACTTCCATCCAACCGCTTACAGCATCAAAGCCTTGCGAGGTTGAGAAGACAATAGATCTTCTTTTCACCACTCACATCCCTAAAATCCCTAAAATCCCTAAAATAAATAGCTGAAGAAGAAATTAAACAGGCTCTGAAGGATATGTCTACTGGAAAATAGACGACCTCTAGAATTGTCTGTAGACCAGTTGCCACTGCTGCTTGTTCAGGTCCAAAGAGAAGTTAATTAAAAGGTATGTTGCTCGCTAAATAATAATCTGTCTTTTGTATAGCAATTTCACAAAAGCGCTTAACATAGAACATTTTATATACAATTGTTAGTATCCCACCAAAAATTATACACATTTAATGCACCCTTTAATATTGCTGGATTGTAATAGCCACTGTCAGGGCAAAGATACATCTCAAATCATTAAATGAGAAAGGTGTTGATTCAGAGCACTCTGCAGAAAAATGGAAACTGTGAACTGAAATGGAAACCCTCTTTGCTAGTGCACATTTACCATAAGAAAATGAAACTGAAGTCAGAGAGGGAAAAAACATGTATTCATTTGTTGGTTTGTATTTTTATGCCAGCACAATTAGCCTTAAAATATGCTTTCAAGACAAAATAATATTGAGCTCATTCTGATCATTTCTTTTTCTGCTAACTCCACCAAAACCAGCCTAATTGTACTTTCTTTGTCCACAGATGTATGTTTATCTTACTTTGATTGAGCTTTTGACTTTAAAGTTCCTGAAACTGTCTATTGCCCAGAATGCATCATAATATTCGATCCATGGGGTTGGTCACAACTTAATTAATGTCTAGTAATATTCCACTTCTTCCATTGAAATCTACGTGACCATAAGGGTATAAATACTAGGGTCTCCATGGGTGGGGGAATTTATACTGTACAGATCTCGCTCTATCTTGTGTTTTTCTTATGTCACTGTGAAATAAAAGTTTGTTTTAAGAAGTGACCTTATCATTAATCGATCTTTGCATTTGATTTACTCAACAACCGATCGCCTGTTATCTCCATTGTTTTTTCCTCTTGTCCTCGAACCTCTTTTGACAGCTATCAAAATAGTAACAGAATCGAAAGGGTACAGATCACAGTAGGCACTACTAAAAGCATGCTTCCTTATGTGGCTGTGAAATTCTTGTGAGACGGATGCCCCCACAACATTCCATGGAAGGACTGATGGATACGACAAGAAAGATTGTCATGCTTCTCTGGCTACAAAATGAATTTGCTGGAGTGCGAGGCACTCTACATTTCCTGCATCACAGTGAAAGGGAATGTCCTTGGTTAGGACTTCCAATGGAAGCACAATTGAATAAATAATCTGTGCATTTAATTGTATGTATGGCATTTATACATTGTAACCATATTTGGGAAGCAATGGAGTACTGTACAAAGGGGACACACCCAGGGAATTAAAATCAGGGTGCAGGGGTAGCAGAAGAGCTGGGATGGGTAGGGGGAGAAGAGGATAGGATGAACTCCAGAAGGGACAAAATAGGGTTTAGTGTAGCGATCAGTGATTGACCTTATTAAATCAGGAGTTCGAAAATGTAATGCCTTGTAAACGTTGTAGTCTGTGGAAGGATATACCACTGGAGCTGACCTGCTATAAAATGGTTAATCTCTCCTTTCAAGGTAAACATTCAGACAGTTATAATGAACATTGTCCCCAAGCTCAACTGCCCTTTTGCATGCTCTGCCCGAGACTGGGTCACTCATTGCTTTCTGCAATTTGCAGTATTATGAAAATCTTAGGGTAAAAATAAAACCCAATGTTTGCGTGACTAAACTCTATGCCCATTCAATGTCCAATGGCCTTAAAGCTTCCCAACATGGAGCTGTACTGTCACTATTCCAATATCATTCCACTTTCCACAGTATTCCCCAAGTTACTTCCTTGACCCAAGTGGTTTTATATAGAGAAGCATTGCTTTAAGTGCAGAAGTGATACATCTATTCTGAATAGATATGTACCCAGGGTGATAAGCACCCAATTATAGACACTGACAGTTATTGTTTATCCACAGATAAGGACTTCTAAAAATCAGCCCCTTGCTGCATGCTGAAGCCAATTCATGGAATAATTGCAGACTAGGCTAATCAGGGCTTTCTTTATAACTGGACTGATAGGTCTTGAACATGATGAGGGACAGCTATTACCATTTAATTCTCTAGTGTCTTAGCTTCACCAGGAGCCAAAAGATTACTTGAGAAAATATACAACCTGGGTGCTGCATAAAAGGATGGCTTCAAACCACTAAGACCCCCATCAAGCTGCCCCTTAGCTGACTTTTTAGGCAATCATTGTGTTATTCCACTCAAAAATTTTTTAATCATAACCCAGTTCGTCAAGACCTGGGGACGAAGTAGGATCAGGTACTTAGCCATCTAATATCAGATGCACAGCAGCAAAGGATTATTACTAGCAACAATGAAGACCTACGGGAAAGACGACACGTGTTCTGCCAATTTAAAATTCTCCACATTTTACACATACTCTGTTTCTGCCCAATGCTTACTAACTATTGGAATTCATTGATCCATAATTTTACAGTTATGTTTTATGAGCATCACTTTCCAAAAAGGAACATATTATATTAATGAGGTAATATTACCCTCAGTGGCAGGCCGACCCTGTCGGTAACTGCCTGAGCTAAGCGAGGGTCCCATTGCACGAACCGCCGAGGGTAATATCACCATTAGCACCTGTGTAGTTAACTACGTGGGTGCTAATGGTGTTTTTTTTCTATAAAAAAAGGAAACTTACCTTTTCTGCACAGCCCAGTGCTGCATCGTGGTTCACAGAGTCTGTTTTCAATGTTGAAAAAGGACTTCAAGGACAGCACTGTCTGCAGCTGGGCCAGCAACGGTAAGTATTTTTTTTTTTTAGAATACACTCTTAGCACCCGCTTAGGAAACTACTTGGGTGCTAAGAGGCGAGGAGCTAGGCGGAGCGGGGGAAGGGGGAAATGGCTACCCAGGCTAGTCTAAATTCTGGCTTGTACCATACAATACAGCCCGCATTCTGAGCACACTGATAGGCCAGCACCCCCTCCCAGGGTGCTAATTTCCTATAGGACTTCTCTGACATAATTGAATTGACTAAACATTGATGTAGTTGGTTGGCCAGTAGCCACTACACTGGTGGCTGCCAACATATGTATTCTTAGCCTTTGGCAAACAACTACTTTGCTTTCGAAATGTCTAAGATACTGCAATAAGAATATCTCATCTATTGCTTACAAGATGCAGAATTCATATACAGAGCATGGAAATGTGGGGTGACATTTTCACCATATCCATTCTAAAGATATAGGAATTTAGAGAGCGCTGCTAGGACTTCCCCACTTTAGCACCCCATCATGCACAATGACTGCATAATGTCCAGCGCCCTTTTCGGCCATCAGCTGGAAGCCACCTGATCGGATCCTTTTCCATTGCCTGGATAAGTTTATTGTTGGTGATTTATTCTTATTGGAAGGGTAAACACTGCTTTTACACATCCTTCTGCATTACTACCTTTTCTGTGACTTACTGGTATTCTATTTACACAATTGGGGGACATATGTATGATCACAAGTTGTAGACGACTGAGCTTTGAACCTATTTTCAGTAGTCTATGTGCATTATAATGCAAACGACTGTCTTTCTCCAAGGCCTTCTCTCGATTTACTTCTCTATTTGCTTGTCTGGATGTGTATCATTTAGTATATTGTAATGTTCATATTTCCGTCATAGCTGTGAAACTGGATCTTAATTGGTTTATTTAACAACTCATGGGTTAAACCATGTCTTTGGGGTTTTTAATATTGTTAGGGAAACGTCTGTCCAATTACTGCAGGCACTACTATCCTTTCATCTGATTAAAATGTTGAGTAAAGACTGGAGGCTAAAAAAAGACATGCTACACGCTTGCTCAAAATTAGGCCCTTTTGGGCTTCTTGTAGCTCATTCTAAGTCAAGCAGCTACCTCAGCTGTACAGAGATGTATAGCAGTGCTGGATATTTATCAAGCAACAATTTGGACTTCGTTGTATGTATTTTCCAGTTGACACTGTCTGGATAAGGGATGGCAAACCTGTCACCCCCCAGATGGCTTAACCTGCACTCAGATCATCCCCAGCCAGCACATTCAGTGGTGAGGGAAAATGGGAAATGAAGTCCAGAACATCTGGAGGGTGACAGGTTGGCTGCCCCTGGCCCGGACTCACCGGCTGGGGAGGATGCCTATTTCAAACGCTCTGTTCTTCAGGGGTTCAAAGTATACATTCCAATTTGTTGCACTTATCCCTGGATACCTGTCTACTATTGCTTTGGGCATCTTTAAAGAGATGAGGAAATTAAAGTACTTATCTTTGCTTGTGTTATCTCCCAAAGGATTCTGCATCAAACCTCTCCTTGCACCTCAGTGTGATTACTTTCCATTTTAGGTGCTAGTGCTACCATTCCTTTTCCTCTTTGAGTGGGGTAAATTGGGCTCAGTGGTGCTACTGGGGCTTGTGCTGATTAGTTTCTGCATGACTCACATTGCTTGCACCAATAGTGTCGGAACCGGTGCCGAATTGTGCTCTAAAATGTCTGTCTACTCTGCACCTGGAGTTATTGTGAAAGATGAGCAACCTGTAGGAGAAAAAGCCTTACCCAAAAGACAGAACATCATAAACGATAAATGACGTGCCTTGCAGCCTTTTACATATGGTTGGGGATGAGGAGGTGGAGCAATCTGGAGTTGCCAACAAACTGCATCGCAGTGCCTCTGAACTCTGTGGGCAACCCCTGCTTCCACGGTTTTAGATCCTTTCCAAGAGAGGAGTGGGATGTGTGCAGTGGTGGCAGAGTGCACAGTCACAAATGAGCGCTCTCACTGCACGTACTGTCTGGGAGCAGAAAAGGTGTCTCCTGATACGTGGCCCAGGCAGCATGCTGGAATACATTACTTCACCTTACAACATGCGGAAGAAACAAATCTTTGAATTTAAGGTTAGCCAGAAATGTCTTTTCCAGAACAAAGTATGCGCTTAAACCACCTGCGTTACACACGTAATAATCACAAAGGGAATACATTTGTCAATGCAGAAGTACCTTCTGCCCACATTATTCCTTTATCAAAGCTTGCTGCCATTATACAGAAGCGTCCATAGATGTAAATGTCATTGTTGTTACCCCTGCTACCTACGATAAGAATGCCAACCAGAAGAATCGTAGACTAAGGGACCAGTTTGGGGTATCTATCCGGGGACCAATACGTCTGACCTGCAGGAGTACAAAGGTGATGTGAGAAGCCAGGACTGAGACACAGACACAGAGGACTCATGATTGTGGCTAGAAACTTTAATTCCAAATAATACAGGGGTTGGAAAATGCTGTGCTGCTCCTATTCTAGGAGGTATTTCCCTAACTCAACCAAAATTACGGGTCTGTCCTGTGTCTAGGTTCGGAAATCATATCCTAGCCCACACATTCTAAAAGTAACTAATGTGCTAAGGGTAATGTCGTTGGCCTTGAAAGCGCACACATGTTAAAATTCACAAGAAAGGTGTAACTCCAACACAAAGGTTCCCAATGGATAGTGTTCACATTTCCAGGGAATGGGTCCCTTCCCCAGGTTTCTCTTCACCAACACAACAGATCAACAAAACAATCACAGTTTGTTACAGACCAAAAGGATAACTCCCTCCTCTTGGCATTGCACTCCACTACTAAGGAAATGTCTCACTTCCCCAGGTCAGTTGAAACAATTCAAAATCCTAAGGGCATAAGTCTTGCTTGGGATTCTTTGTTCAACAAAACAACATGGATGCAAAACAACTTTGATGCAGGTCCCAGCCTTGCAGGACACTTGGTATACTCCCCTGCCAGGTTCTTCTCCACGTTAAATCCAATTTGACATGCAAGCTTGTCTTTGCATGGTGTACTTTCCTGCCAGGCCTTTCTCATGTGGTTCACTTTACACACTTGCAAACTTGACTTTGCCTGGTATACTCTCGAGCTCGAACTTTCACTTAACAGTTCACTTTATAAACAGACTTATTATTCCTTTTTGACATATTGGGTTTTAAATCCCTTTCATTCACTTCACTGGCTCTTGTCTGTCCTTGATAGTGTTGGCAACACACCCCTTTTCTGGGCTCACTGGCTTTTAGTGGCGTTCTCCTGTCCTCTTGCTGTAAACGTGAAGCAGCGCACCTGCGTCCCATCTCCACTTCAGTGGTTCTCCGGTTTCTCTTAGCAGCTTCACATCCTTCGCTGCTCCCGCTCAGCTGCATAGCCCTGCTCTGTGTTTGGGCAGCGCTGGTACTGCTTCTCAGTTGACATGGCCAGCAGGAAGATGCCTCTGCTCTTCCTGCTACAGTCCCAGCACGGGGAACCCGCTCCAGCAGTCCTTCTCCTTCAGCCGTCTCCACAAGCCTCCACAGACTTCTATGCATCTCGGCAGTCCCTCAGTCAGCACCGAGAGGATGAAACCTCTCCAGACAGCGTCTCCCTCCTCCATGTCACTGGTCGACGCTTTTAAATGTCCGACACCGATCATACGCTTGCAACCGCTAGAGAACATTCAGGGCTTCTCTGATGCTCATTGCTCCATTCAGCCACCCGTCCCATTGTTTCTATATACATGGGAATGATAGGGAGTCCTTGGCATTCTAGTCACAGAATATTGAAGTATGTTATCAGTAGGCTTTAGGGGTGGTTGAAGGGGACTGTCACAGTATGCCATAAAGGCATGACAAATGGAGGGGATATTTCTAAGGGAAAGGGGGATATGTGTTTTCATCTGATGATGCAGGTCATTCCCCTGAGGGTCGCCTTCCACCATGTGATCCTCCCTCATAGAGCCGCTCCCAGGGTCAGGGAGCGGCTGCGTCCCCTGGCCACTAGGGAAGAGGCTACTTCTGGGAAAGAAGTGATGATATCATCAGATTCATCACAGTGAGTAGAGGGTAAAGCGCCTACTCAGCCCTCACACTGACTAAATAGAAAACACAGCAAAAACCCACCCCTGTACAAGGAACACAGAATATGCAATGCAGCAAGATGCAGCAAAGAGGGGAGAAAAGGCAATAAAAAACCCAATGTTCTTGAAAAGGGTATGTTCTTGTAGCAAGGGTCCTTCAGCCTGGTGAGGTCCTGGGTACCAGTGTGGTTGGCCGAGAGGCATGTCTTGCTCCAGCAGCAGGTAACCCCTAATTTGCCCTGTGAATGGTTAGAGAACAGAGCTTGCCTCTACCTTGGACTACCTGTTTTCATCTCACAAATGGAGGACTTTGCAAAGACTGCTCTCACAACAGGACCCAAACGAAATCTTCGTCACGGGTTGACGCCTAGAGATAATTCAAAGAAGGAGTGTGAGACCCCTTCTTTTTTAAAGGCACATGTCTACAGGGGATTGGACAAAAGAAAGCCTCATATAAGGGTCCAATCCCTGTTTTTGGAACAAGTGTACTTTGCCTTCTGGCATCACCCCCAAAGTGTTTTGTGTTAAAGGAAGTGGAGAGCACAGGAACGTAAAGAGATAAAGGGAGAAAACAAGATGATGAAACCTTCCTCTGTCTACACTGACCCACCCCTTCCCTTGTCAATTGCCCCAAATGCCCCTTTAGTGTGCAGCACCCTGGTGTGAGGCTAGCTGTTTTGCGAAGAGTGTGCCCTTTGATTCCTGTTCCCAGGAAAGCTTCCTGTGGAGTGGCTGCCTCACTGGAAAGGGTGCTACCTGCCCTCAAAAAGGATTAAAGAGAGGCAACCTGCAGGGCTGCAGTCTTGCTGGGAGCAGCAGGGACAGCCTGGCTGGGAGAATACACATAATGCTTCCACAGCTGAGCTGGGCTCACAGGACTGGACCATGTGTGATATCAAATTGATGTGGCTGGGATAATTATGAGATATGCTGGCCACCAAACTTCAAACTAAGGTATTGCTATATTTACAGTGTAATGTTCCACCAGGGTAGCAGCTCTCATAGTTATCAATTTTTTTGGAACAGAGGTCTGTATCATAAATGAAGCCCCAGTGCTGAGGAGACTTGGCTGTCACTTCAACTGTCAGATGGGCACCTGTGACCTATGGACCTGCTCTGCGCCACTGAAGAGCAGGTGCTGCAGATCAGGCTACTGATCCAGCAGGGCACAGGTATACACTATGCTTTTGGCATGGAGATTATGAAAGAGGAATATGATTAGAAGATTACCATTTCTGAGATGGAATTGCCATCATTTTATTAATACAAATCAAAAAACGCCAGGCTTTTACCCCCTTGCCTGATGGCCATTCCTCATGGACTATGTATCAGTAACTTTGAGGTGTCTCCACAAACTTCATGGCTCTGAACATTTGGTCACAATTGTTTGCCATGTGGGAGGCTGGGAGTGTACCTCAGGAACCTTTGGATTCATAAAGCTGTTCAGGTGCTGTCTGCAAGCAGAGGCATGGACTTAAAGTAGTGGAAAATGATTTAGGAGCTGAAATGCGAGTGGATTGGACTAAAAGTCTAGAGAAATGCTTTATTGCTTATCCAAAGCCCAGAGTCACATCACTCCAGAGAGGGAAAAGGTAGTAGATCACGTGGTTTCAATAAAGAAGACCACAACTCTTCAGACTCTTTAATTAGATGTAGAAATTAAGGCTCTCTGAAAGGTTTTTTTTCTTGTCCCTCGGTTTGGGGAGATGGAAAACTATGAACATTAAATATAATATAAATACGTGCCTCTGTCGTGACAGAGGCAATCTTTCTTATTGATAAACAGCATAACACCTGTAAAATGTATCCTGTGCAGTTGTTCCAATTGTTATGTAATAAATTACACAGAAGTACTTACTAAAGGAGTCCGAGTTGTGCTTTCAGCTTTCAGTCAGGCATTTCAATGTTTAAATACAGGCATAGGACACCTGTTTTTTTCCTGAGCTTTCCCAAATCCGAGACATAGGAGGAATTAGAATGCATTAACTTCTTATCGATACCATTCAAGGCACATATCGAATAGATAAGATGAGGGTAAGAGCAAAGAGGATCAGGTAGCGATATGCAAGCCTCCTATCTTCACAGATTAAGTAAACTCCATTGTCTACAGTAACTGTATCTGTCTGACAAGACATAGCATGGCAGCTTCAGCTAGGCCCAGGAGAGGACAAGGAGTGCAACTGCACAAAAGGGGTATTTGTATTGAAGGAAATGGTGTCTAGTGGTTGAGTTGCAGTCATTGCCACTTCCCTTTAGAACTGGTTTCCATTCCCAGATTTGACATTTGACACAGTGCGTGATTGTGGATCTATTTCTGCTTGAAATGTGCGTGATTGTGGATCTATTTCTGCAGGTCATGTTAATTTTAAAGGTATTTGTACCGTGCACCGTCACCAACAGAATTGGTCCCCACGCGCTCAGGCTGATCTGCAAACAAGACGGCAGGGTGGGTTAGTCGATGAAAGCGACAAAGGTGATGTCCTGTTGGCAGCTTCAGTTCGGTTTTGGGTGTGAGTATCATATCGATGTAAGTCCTCGTATGCTGTTGCTGCGACTTATGTCTAGTTTGTTTGCTGTTGCGGTGTTGTGAAGTGGGTGCGGTTTGCTGTGCAAGAAGGTGGTTGTGTGGTTTTTTGTGTGAGTTATGTATGCAGAAATGTGAGCTTTTGGGTTAGTGGGTTATATGTCTCTTAGTCCTTATAATTCTTGTTCTATGGCCCTCATTACAACTTTGCCGGTCAGGAAACAACGGTGCCGGTAAGCTTAGCCGCACTGTTGTTTCCAGACCGGCAAAGTAGAAGTCTGCAGTCGGGTTGCCTTTCTGCCCGCCAGGTCTGCCCTGGTGGGTGGAACGGCACCCTCCCGCAGACTTTCACTGAAACATTGGCACCGTTATTGCACGGTCCCAGTGTTTCAGTGGTCCCCATTCCCATTGAGTCCTGGGAATGGGGACTAACAATTACTGCTGCATGACTTACCGGACTGCTGAGGCTGCAATGCCCCGGTGATTCCGGCAAGTCAGGCGGCAGAAATTCATTGCAGGTCCGGCGGCTACCTGCTGTTTTTTCCGGCACAGTTACCGCCAGATCTGTAATGAGCCCCTATGTATCCGGTTGTCCTATGGGGTAGGCATATTCTTTTTTTTTCTTTCCTGTCTGTCTAATTGTTAGGAGTGATGGAGTGGCAAGTTCCCAGCTGTGTTATTTTTGACCTTGTGTACCAGGTGGAGGCATGCATTGTACACCAGTCTGGTACTGGTGCTGTATTTTTACAATCACAGGTTCCCTTCCTATCTATTTCATATACCAGGTCATAGGTAATCATGACACAGAAGTCTTGCTTCCATCTCTACCCCTTGACTGTGATACTCCTCCTTACCTCCATGCAGCAGAATACTCTTAAAGGCATGCTGGAGTGGCCTCAAAGTCACACCAAAGGGAAGTCTGTTAGGGCTGGTCTGTGCCATCCTAGAGCCATCCTGCTGCTCTCAAATCCACCCTCTGTTACCTTTCAACACTCTATATCGAAGTTAAGTTTGCTCTGCCAACCCACCCTCTAACTCTCTTCCGCAACAGTCCCAAAAAAACATCAGCGTAAGGTTTGACTTTAGAGTGGCTCCTTGACTCTGGCAGTCTGTCCATCGTTACAACTAGCACTAATGACCTACAATCCAAGGCGCGCAGGGATAGCTTTATTAATGTATGCTCACTGGGACAGCATAAAGAGGACATTTTTATCCTACTTGTTTACAGAGATCTAGACTTAGTGTTAACGACTGAGACCTGAATGATGGTGGATGCCAAAAAGGCAATTACTTGCATGCTACCTCTGAATTGTTACATTCTGACACACTTCACTGTGTGCCGCCGACTCCTCTATCCCTCTGCGATGCCGGTTCCCTTCACTTACGTGCATGGGAACTGGCGACGCACTGACCTTTTAAAAAAATGTTTTTTAAACTTTATTTTGACTTAGCGGGGGACACCCCTTTAATCCCAGAAGCCATTGTATCAAACAAGAGTGCAGGGGACATGGTAACGAGTGGTAGATGTGTTTGGTATTTTCGGCTGTATGTTATTTTTATATAGCCGAATTTCAAACAAATCTACCATTCGTTTTTTTCTTTCGATTATTTATACAGATACCCATAAATTAGCCATGGTATATTCTAATGATTCCATGTTTACAGCTGAGCAATCTTTTCCTATCTCCTGAAATGATTCCGAACTGAAGGAGGGTGGGCACCACTTGGTTGCTAAAACTCAAGATACAATCTCTAGTTAAAGAATATCCTAAGCAATACATGTAATGTTCACAGAGCTCCTTGGTAAATTAATCCTTTTTTTTTTTAAACAAGGATTTTATTAAACAGGAACTGTATTTTACAACAAATATACTTCAACCATTGAAACCCAGGCCGAAATCCTGCAAGTAAATACAATGGAGGCAACAGATTATGAGATGTGCGAAGAGGTATTGATGTGCTGATCCAAACCACAGCTGAAGAACAGTGTTGTATGTCCATTAAGTGTTCGAATACTCGTGAAACACTGAACCTGAAGGCCTGGAATTCAGCTTGGCTAGCATTTTCCTAAAGCTTCCTCCATCTACCTGACCAAATGGACTGGAATCCCCATCCTCCTGTATCGCAGACTCCTCATCATCAAAGTTTCCAATTATGGAGAACATGGAGTCATTTGAATGCTCTTCAATCACGAATGACTCTGTCATGGGACGACTCCACCAATGAGCTCTCACAGAGTATTGATTGCTTGTTTTCTTGGACAATATGGACATCTTTGTTTTTCTTAGGTCGAGATTTGATGACAATGTCAGAAACACACCCTGTTTTTGACCTGGTTGAACGCTTGGTCTCATCTGTGCCATGCACTCTGGGCATTTTTTTCCTTTCAGAAAGCTCAGCAGCACTTTCATAATGTTCTCTTTGCCATGCTTTACTTTTAATCGTCACTAGAGGATTTGTAATCACTTTAAAAACGTAAAGTGGTTTCTTCTTTTACTGCCACGTCCTGCACTCCGATTTAGTTTCTTTTCAGTGCTCAATTTCAACTGATCTCTGGAATTTAGCTTTCTGCTTTTCCCTCCTCCTTTGGGTTTCGCATTGGACATTTTGTACGTCTTTTTGAATGCCTCAAGCCTGAGAAACTGCTATAGGCCTCTTGTATTTAACAGAAATCTTCAGGCAGGTAAATAAATCCTTTGGCACCAGGATATGAACCTTAAACAAAAAAGTTCACAGTGACCAAGCACTCTCTTCAACCCCTATCTGGGGTAACAACAACATGTATACGTTCAAAATTATTTATTTAAAAAATCTCGACAACATTAAATCATATCTCCACTAGATATTATTTATGACTCAATCATTTATTAGTTACAAAAGGCAGTACAATTTGCCAAAGTGTTCTCATAGCCAATGCATTTGGGGTTAATATCCATCCTCAGGGATAAAAACTAACATATTTATCAAGCACAAACACACTTAAACACAAAAGGATATTCAAGAAACATTGAAAAAAGGAGGAAAAAATGAATAGACATTAAGCTTAATTGGATACAATCAATACTCATGTATAGAAACTGCATCTCCACTAGATATTATTTTATGACTCAATCATTTATTAGTTACAAAAGGCAGTACAATTTGCAAAGTGTTCTCATAGCCAATGCATTTGGGGTTAATATCCATCCTCAGGGATAAAAACTAACATATTTATCAAGCACAAACACACTTAAACACAAAAGGATATTCAAGAAACATTGAAAAAAGGAGGAAAAAATGAATAGACATTAAGCTTAATTGGATACAATCAATACTCATGTATAGAAACTGCATGGTATCCCATGCATGATTATTTTAGTGTATCAAGAGTACATTTCATGACCGAGTCTTCACTAAAATCAGGGAAAGGAAATAACAAGAATGCAGTTTCAAAAACAGTGTTCCTCATCAAGTAGGAACAACTACCGATTTGTCTGCAGATATATCATCCTTACCAGTATAATCAAAACGGGAGCCGCAGAGAGTTGCAGCGCCATACCGGGAGTATGACTCAACTTACCTGCCATTAAGATGCTGCCTGTACGGGTGGCGTGAGGTCACGCTTACGCGATGACGTCACATCCGCCCGCGCCCCTCCTGCTGAAAACAAACGGGAATGGGCACCAATGCAAGTACGTGAACGGGATACTGCTTGTGTCATGTTTTTGTTAATGGTAAGTGATGTACCTAAAATAGTGACTGTACCACTAATAGTAAATTATGTACACAAACGAGATATTGTTTACTTGGTCCCTTATGTCATGTTATTGATAGTAGTAAATGAAATAGGAAGACAATACAGTTACGTTGCAGGTCAGAAAAATACAAAAATAAAAGTTGTATCTTGCATAAATACGATGGTCGCAGTGATAACAAATTGAGATATATAACATATACGACGGTGTTGCCCTTAGGAAACCTGCTCTCAATTCTTTGAAATGATTTCCCCACAAATGCTCGTCAGGATCTTCACAAAATAAACCTCAAGGAGCACTGTATATATTGCACAAAAACAATCTGTAAGTGGAATAGCCGGTATATTTCATTGCTTAAATCAAAAATGGAGGGTCAATTCTACTCCACCGGTCTTAATCTGCCCCTAGAACACTTCTTTGAATTTCTCTCAAGTATCTTGTCACTATAATTCCACCTAAGGCTGGTCAAACTAATAAAAAAAATGCACACCTATTGGTATACAAGAAACATAAGGCAATGTTTTTATAATGCGCTTAATACCAGAGATTGGTTTCTAAGCGCGAGATCAGGATTCAAGCCTGTGTTGAGATGCATTGTCTTGCATCCAAGACAAACGTGTTACCCCTGAGCTATCCCCCTCACAAAGTACTTACGTATACATATATCTATATAAATAAATATGTAAATGTTCGTTTGTTCAAAATCTTAAATCTCAGAAAGTTCTTCACCGATTGCTTTGAAATGTTGACACAAAGTTGCATTCGAATAGGCGCGTGTTTTTATATACCTACTATACATAGATGTCACACCTGTGACAGGTAAAAACATGCTTTGTCTGAAAAACAGCGCCTTCTGTTGGACATAAAAGCAACACACGCTATACTAAACATTTTACTGCAAAACAGCGCCATCTGTTGGACATAAAAGCAACACACGCTATACTTAATATTTCACGATTCCATTTCAATGTTTCCGATTTAGAATGTCTCACATACGTGCCGAGGAAGCAGCAGAGCGACGTGCAGCCAGACTTCAGGATGCACGTTTGCAAGCACGGCGATCGCGTTCTGCAGCTTCAGATCTGCTTCGTTCTCAACAGAATGAACGCGACAGGCCAAGAGTGGCTGAAAGACGTCAACGAGAAACAGCAGATCAGCGTCACACACTACTCCGTGCTCAGCAATCACGCGATTACAATCGCCTTGCATTCCGGTACAACCCAGCTGATGATTATAGTTTGAGCCGGCATGTTCTCATCGGCACCATGAATTAAGTGTGTCCTTATTGCAAGGCTCTGAAATTTAATGGAGAAACGAAAGGAATGTGTTTTGCGCCACCGGGAAAACTAAACTGCCTCAACTTGGAGAACCGCCAGAGCCATTGTGAAATTAAACATATTAGAAAAGTGCGCTTTCTCTTTTCTTTCTTTTCCATTTAACCAGACTGAGCCACAGCAACGCGTGGCTGGGGACAGCTAGTTAGTGAATAAACAAGCTTATAAACACTGACCAAAACTGATGGTACAAGATTGCGGTGCCCTGCAAAGCAAAACGCTTCATCCGCGCCCTGAATTTCACAAGTTATTCTAGATCTGATCATCTCTCAACTTGGACGGTGGCATTGCCCTACTCGCAGGAGTTCTAGATGCCACCTCCTTCTGAAAGATTCCCAGCATTCTGCAGCATGACCTATCACAGTTCTAATAAAATGTGGCCTCTTCACCTGAATCCCCAATGATCTGCACTAGACATCCAGTCAAGCATTCATAATTTTCAAGGCAGGCTGCATCACATACAGAGTCGTCACAACCAAAACACCACTCGACATGGCTGCGGCCAACAAATAACCAGAAGCCACAACATCACCACTGGAAACAAATAAGTATAACAGGACACAACTAGGGAAAGGTATTTTCCTAGAATGGTTAATAGACAGAAACTCTCCTGGAGACTTGCACCAAATTAGGTAGTTCATAGAATTGTTTAATAGTCACAATTACAAACTGCCTTGTTATAGGGTCAAATTATAGTTTCTTCATAATTGCCCATTTGCCCTTTATGATGACACGTGTTTTGGCTATGTAAGCCTTTCTCAAATCAGGGCAGATAGTATTATTAGTTTCACTATTATGCATACTCAAAGGAAAGCAATGTCATTTGTGCAAGTGCAATCATATTCAGAATACAATATAATTAGTTGGAGTTGTAAAGGATATATACATTCGGTAAGGATATTCATATCATCACGTAAAGTAAATTGACGAGAGAGCAGGGTTGGGGTTCAGGGGAGGATTGTTAAGGAAAGAGGGAGATACGAAGGTTGAAAAAAAAAAATAATCAACAGAACAGCCATTAGTATTTAATGAAAATTACAGTGCTTTAGAGATTATTCAGTCAAGTGCTAGCCAAACCGGCTTCAGATTACTACTCTTACCGTCCAATCAATGGGGCCAAATATTAATCCGTATTGATATTCTTGGGGTTAAATCTCTGTGCAGCTGTGATCAATAATAAGAATAATAACAGTATCAGCACATCGCTGTTTCATGGGATTGACATTCTCGTGTTGCCGCTATTCGTAGTGGTATGGGAATACTAACTGTTTTATGTTCGTATTAGGCCATATTCGCCTTGGACTCTTCCATGCTAAGTTTTCACAGTTGGGTAAGTAACCTATGTGTCTGCTGGCTCAATAAGTAAAGAAACATAGGATGCCCATGGCCGTAGAATGAATGCACAATTCAATGGTTAACTACGTTCAAGTTAGCTCTTGCTTTAAAAAACTTATCAGACGTGCTTTGTCTAATATGTCGAGTACATAGCCTTAACTAGTTCTGAATACGTTCCACGTTCCTTGAAACAAATGTCATATTAGGTGTGCTTAGGGGCTATCTGAAACATTTGCATACTGCCTATCTAGTAGGGTTTTACCGTATTAACTCGGATGGTTCCACGTTTCTACTTTTCACGCGTACCATCACCGCCATGTTAATTAAATGTTTAGACACGTTCACATGGCAACGTAGGTCCTCGCGGCCGTTGCCAAGTCAACGCTGCGTTCTAAAAGGACGTATCTTTCGTTAGTCATCGGCACAGCGGCCATGTTGGTATGGTGAAACTAATATAAGCATTCTTATCTGCATCATTCATTAAAATGTCCTTCTTTGCACTTTTTGTTGCTTATGCTTGCTCCCCCCCCGATGCAAAAGTTCAGGACAATTAATATATTGGAATATATTGAGTAAATTAGCATAATTCACGTTCATGCCCTTAACGGCATTTTGGTGCCAATACTGCCTGAGTAGTCTCCTCCGCATGCAATGAATTTAATGAAATATTGTAAAAAGAAGAAACTAGATCATATCTGCTACCAGTATTAGTAATATATCTGATTGTCAATCACTAGTAACTTTCTCATATAAAGAATGATTGGTTCTCAATTCCCACAATTATGGTTAAATTATGGTTAAAGTATTAATAATACATCACATAATTATCAATTAGTAGTAACCTTCTCCTATAAAGAATGATTGATTCTCAATTGCGACAATTATGATTAGAGTATTATGTATGGGAAAGGTAACCAAAACTCCAATGTTTGTATGATGACTCGACCGGTTCCTAAACAGTAACGTACCAGGTTCATCATAAGAATGAGACCATTTCATTGTCAGAATTTAAACCCGTCACTGTAGTATTGAATACACATATGAGTCTGGCTTCTGCCTCTCTGTGGAGCTTTATCCTGTCTCCCCCTCTTCCTCCTAATGCCACTTGTTGTAAGCCTAGGAACTTCATCTTTGATTTGTTCATCATCTGATGCGTCGTCTGCCAATGTAGTGGGAGTGGGAACGTTTTCCTAGGATGCAGCCACTCTCTGGAGCAAGTTTCCAATGCTAATCAGATTTGCCCCTATATCCTACATGTTAGGAATGACCTGAAGACATACATGGCAACCCTCCCGATTTAGGCGGGAGACTCCTGATTAAATAACTTTAGCCCCAATGCATTCCTATGGTGAAATGTGCATCTCCCGATTTCCCTGTGGAAATCTCCCTCCCAGGTGCGTCTGAATGTTGGCATGTATGTGAAGACCCGTCTCTGAAAAGAACATCTTCCTAAAAACGGATCACTCCAGTCACCTCTTCTCCCCTGCTCCTCATATTTGTATTTGTATTTTGTTTATTTGTATAGCGCGCTAGGCCCAAGGGCAACCAGGCGCATATTTTAAGGCACAGGGTACAAAAATGGCATTGATACAGTTACAGACAAGGATTAAGTTCACAGGTGCGAATCATATGCCCAAGGTACAAAAGTGGCAGATATGCAGGTACAGGCAAAACATTATAAGATATCAAGCAGAAAAGAGCCAGTCGTGCGGTAGTAGTGTAGCAGGTGGCTTAGGCTGGTAGTAGGTGGGGGGTAGAGGATAGCCAAAGCTTGGCTTTGTGTTTGAAAAGTGTGGCGGATGGGAGAGTTCTGATGGACAATGGCACGGAGTTCCAGAGTTTGGACACGAGGACTGGGAAACTGACACCTCCGGCAGTCTGCAGGTTGTATTTAGGAATAGTGAGCGATTGTGCTTGGGCAGATCTTAAACTCCGTGCCGGAATGTACTGTGAAAAGCGGGAAGTTAAATAGATAGGGGCCTGGTTGTTGACACATTTATGAGTAAGAGTCAGTGATTTGAGCAAAATTCTTTGGGCAACAGAGAGCCAGTGTAAGCCCTTCCTAGTGTCAGATGTGCGCCGATCTAGGAATATTGAGGGCTGCTCTAATAGCATTATTTTGGGAGATCTGCAGTTTGTTGAGGTTGCGTTGGTTGGTTCCTAGATAAAGTGCGTTGCAGTAATCAAGTTTAGACATAACCAATGTCCTGATATACATACTCATACACATCCAAGCCAGTTCTAATGCACCCACATCCTAACTGTAACCCATGGGGGCATCCTCTATGTTCAGCTCTCCTTTTCTTGCTAGCTAGGTTTGGGTTTTATAAACATATACATACAGGGCAAATCACCATTCCATAATTGAATTAGCAGGTCACCCCAATAAATAGAGACAGTTTATTCAAATAGGCAATTATTAAAGGCTCCCAGTGCCACTGCACAGAGCCTAGCCCTTCTTCACAAATACTATGTGATAAACATGCTTTGTTCTTTTCGCCCAATGATCAAGGTATCCACAAATAGTTAGCTATGACAAATTGAAAGGAATTCAAAACAAAGCAGCCAGCCTCATCTTTCAGCCTCAGTCCCACAACTAGAGTTTATCAGCCTTGAAGCAATTGCACTGGCTACAGGTCCATGCTGCATCAAGTTCAAAGATCTATGCGTTACCCATTAAGCTATTCAAGGTGCAGGTCCATCCTATCTGGATCTCTTTAAGTATTACTGCCCATCCAGGCCTCTACGGCACATGGACTGTTTCCTCCTCGTGTTTCCAACCCTTCAAGAAAACAAAAAGCAGAGGCTAAAAACCTGTAGTGCTTGCCCCAAAGATGAATGTGGAATGCTCTTCCTATTCAACTCCGACATAAAGACAACCTGTCTTGATTCAGCAACTCCTTGAAGACACACCACTTCTCCTTGACAAGATCATTTTTTAATCCTCTCCTGACTGTCTGCTTATATCCATACACTTTAAACCAAAATTGTTTTGCACACGGGCACTGCAAGTGTCAATAAATACATCAAAAAGAGCTCACAGACTTCATGGTATCCACTGCCTCCTAAGCCTTTAGTCCATGTACTATGGAGACTTTTCATTTCCCAGTAATTGCAAGCAAGTTCTCTGGATCCCCTTTAGACCCATGTCAACCAATTATCTTGATGACACTATTTCAATTGCCAGTACTGTCAATGGGGGCCATTTTCTTACATTTACTCCTGTGTGCAAACAGATCAAATTCAGTCAATTTGAGTCATTTGTACTACAAAGTGCAATATAAAAGCGTAAAATCTTTTGCGACCGATTTGTTTTTGCACTCCATCCACTCCATAGTGCAATTTGTGTAAATTACATATGGCATATACGAATGACATTCAACATTTGTTTGTATTATTTATACAACTGATTTCTGTGTCAACTGCCTGCTTTGTTGCTGGTGTAAAAAGACATGCTAAGCGAAGAGCTGAGAGAGCGTGGAGAAAAGACCCTCTCCCTTGCTATTGGACATATAAAGACTATTTAAAAACCCTGAAATCAGCCATTCTTGCAGCCATTTTTGCAGCCAAATCACAGAGTTACAATGATAGGATCTCTTTAGCGCAATCTAACTCATGAGAATTATTCTTGATCCGGAAAGAGTTTGAGGGTAACTCACCCAATGTTGCAACACTTCCTAAGGACGCGGCCTGGTGTCAATCCATTCATGATGAGTTTAACAACAAAATCCAAACTCATCAACACTCCATTGTAGATCAACAACAAAAAAATGTACGGAGATGAGTACTAGCTCTCCTGGACCCTTTGATCTTGCACCGTCTCCTCTTAATTCTAAATCTACCCAGGCTACATTTCAGTTCCAGCGATGTACTGAGGCCCAGATTTGCAAGATTGTTGCTGGCATGAAACCTACCTCATGTTTAGGAGATAGTTGTCCTTCCTCTGTCTTCAAGGCATGTATTGACACACTGGCACCCTGGGTAACTGCATTGGTTTACCTGTCTTTCGCCGAATCCACCATGCCCTCAATCCTAAAGGAGTCATGGATCACTCCGCTTCTCAAGAAAAACAATCTGGACCCCAATATAGCCAAACACTATCGACCAATCACAAATGTTCAATTTCTTCTCAAGATTTTGTTCATAGAGAACAACAACATCTTGAACAAGAGACAATCCAGTTTCAGACATATGCACAGAACAGAAACTGCATTAATCGATCTTAAATCCAATATTGCGCATATTGTGGATAAAGGTAAACCTGCCCTCTTATTATTGCTTGATCTCTCTGGAATTTGAACTGGTTGACCACTCACTAATGGTCACTAGGCTGAGTGAACAGGCACACTGCTCTGGCACAGCGGCACAATGGATTCTATCATTTTTGGGACCCAGGAGCGCAAGAGTTACTGTACAAAATGCTAGTTCTAAGCCCAGGCTTACCACCTGCGGGGTACTACAGGGCTGCTGTATCTCTCCACTTCACTTTAATATCTATGTCATGCCACTTCTTGCCCTCCTGGATGACCTGGGTGTGCAGTACGCTAATTATGCAGATGATACTCAGGTCCTTGTAGAGTTAACTGACTGTTATAGCACTGATTCTAACACTGTCAATCATATCTACAACTTCATCCAGGATTGGATGATTACAAACTCCCTTGCTCTCAATCCCGAAAGAACATAACTTCTCATCCTTGCATCCGGACAAAGACTCAAAACCATGTCCCCAGACTACAACAGTTTTCTCATAGCAGGAAATCCAATTAAAGTGTCTAAAAAGAGGAAAACGCTGGGCGTGGTGCTGGATGCAGAGCTTTCCATGAAACCCCACGTTGCCTCAGTTCGGGCCGCATGTGTGTATGTGACCAAATTATTGAACCACATTCGCCCATTTATTTCTCTAAAAAGTAGATCTTTTGTAGCTACGGCCTTGATTAACTCCATCTTGATTACTGCAACAGTTTGTTGGTAGGGACATCAAAAGCGAATCTTCAAGCCCTGGAAGTAGCTCAAAATGGGGCAGTCAGAGCTGTCCATGATCTCACCCAGAGGGATCATGTTACAAATGCAAGATGAAGTCTTCACTTGCTTCCCATTAAACAAAGTGTCACGCATAAGTTACTATCCTTGATTTACAATTTCTGTCACAGAGAAGCCCCCGGAATATCTGAACAATCACCTTACTATAGTTCTACCTGGTCGCTGTCTGTGCTCTTATGATCCCCTTAAATGTACTCAACCCAGGTATAACCTTAAAACTGTTGGTGGCGCCACATTTGACGTTCAGGCTCCTTCACAGTGGAATAAACTCTGGTGTGACATCAGGTAGTCGAATTCTATCCAGGAGTTCAAAAAAAAGTCTTAAAACTCACTAGTTCAATCTTAGACTACATTATTACAGATCCGTACAGACCTGTTCAGATTCGACTAGAGTCCTTAGCTCTCCCCTTTTTCTGCCATATGTTATGTCTGGTTTTTTTTGTGCGCCTTGAGGTCTATTGGCAAGTAGCGTGTTATAAAAACTACAAATTAATAAATGGAGAATGGGGAGTTACTGCTACAGCCGAACCGTGATCTGGCGGTAATACCGCTGGACTGGTTGGTGGTAGCGCTATTTGCCCAGGAGGTAATACCACCAGGATACCGCCCAACTTGTGATGAGGCCCTATGTTTGGTACAACATTAGTGTGTGATACACTGTTGTTGTATTGACTCTAATAATCATTGGGAAAAAAATCCATCGAGGAATAAAAGACTAATGACTACAATGATGTTAGTGTGATAGTATGTTTGTTTGAAGTGTGCTGTTATTAAGGGAATGTTTAAAGTAGTTAGATATTGTTAGTGTAGTCTAACTACATTAGACTTTAGAAGAAGTTGTGTAGTAACCTGAATTGTGATGGCCTATTTCAAGTGTATTGCAATGAAGGGTATTTTTTAATTAGTTAGATACCTGTTGTGAATTCTAACTATCCTGACTTTTAAAAGTACTATTGTAGCGTTATGGATGTAGTTAGATACCTGTTGCCGTATTCTAACCGACTATTTTGCTACAGTTTAGGGAGTACATTTGGGTTGCAGGAATATCAAGTAGGCACTTGTTAGATTTGCTGGTAACCCATGTTTTGGAGTAATGGAGGTGGCGTTACATTCAAACCAACCACTTCTTTTTTTGACATATGCAGTATGGTGCCCTAAAGTAGTTATGGCACCAGTGCAGTATATTATACCAACTGTTGTGAAGGTTTTCTTCCCAAGAGGTACGTGGCTGTGTGTGAAGCCAGTAAGTGTCATGATGCCTACCCCCAGGGAACCAGACCAGGTCCAGCAACCCCGGAAGCAGGCATCAAGTTATTTTGAGCAAGCCCAAAAACCCCTGCTAGGGGCTGTTTGGGTGCGGTCCTGGCGCCTATGGCACCAGGCTCATATGGAGAGTCAGCCCTGGCGCCAAAGGCGCCAGGCTCATAGAGTAGAACTTACCTGATGCAGACCATGCTGCAAGCTTACCTGATGCAGACCATGCTGCAGAGCTCCAAGCCAAATGAGGCTTGGAAGGGACTATTTTACCTAGGGACTATTTTTTTACTCGGGTGGTGCTGGGGAGGAATACTTACCTGGGACTACTTTGGAGGCTATTTAAACCACGCCCGAAGAGCAGCACACGCTTCGCGTTATTCTGCATCCAGCAGCGTAACGCTCACCGTGTCTGCAAGCCTGCATCCAGTCTTCTGCCACGCCCGCCTCGAGTCTGCAGCTCCTAGAAAAAGGGAGAAACAGAAGGAGAAAAGGTTAGAATAAGAGCAAAACCTTCGACCCTTACCTGAATTCCAGAACCACTGCGCCTTCGAGCTGGAAGAAAGAAGCATTTTACGTGCGCCGCCTCGCCTGCTGCAGCGCCGCGCTGAACTCACCGGCCTTCGCAGCATCCTCACGATCCACCACATCCTTCTGCACGTTCCCGCCGCACTCTGGCACCTAAGGGGAACACAAGAACAGCAAAGGTGAGCCAAGGGAATAAACAGAGGCAATAGTAACTACCCCCATAGACTTACCTGATTACCGCCGGGGGTACTATTCCTCTTCAAGGGTCAGCGCAGTCTCCATTGCATCCTCGCCGTACCCCGGCCCCTAAGGGGAACAAAAGGACAACAAGGTGAGACAAAGGGACAAACAAGGGGAACTCTTCTCACCGCAATAGACTTACCTAATTTTACCACCGGAGGCATTATTCCCCGAACTTCATATTTTCTCTCCACACCTGAATAAGGGAGCAAGCAACAGGTTACATCCTGGCCTTATTTTATTGAACTGTGTAGGATAAGCCAAATCCTTACCTGAACTTCGTCAGCTACCACGAGGAACTCTTCGCTGGGGACAAGCTGCAAATTGAAAGGAATCGGACAAGAGTGAAAGTCAGACATGTGAACTCTTAGGAACTACATACTTTTCGGAGTCAATATTGTTCTGGAACTCACCGATTCCTTCGAGCCAGTGAAGCAACTGATTATCAACGCACCCCTGCGCTCAATGCAGGATGGAGAGCTCATCTTTTCAAACCATCAGGTGAGACTATAAGAGGGGACATCAAAGGTGATCTGTGGGGAGAACAGCGGGGGTGGGGGGATTTACGCTCAACTCCACGGGTGGTTAATTCCCTTTTTCCATTTGCAGAACAATATTCTTACAGGCCAAGCAAACGAAGCTAGGTGGGCCAGTCCAGTCCGTCATCTCGGCCCTACGCGTCACATTGGTGGAGACCGCAGCTGTCCAGTTCAGATTGACGCCTCTGTGGGAGCCAGATGAGCGTAACAGAACGCGAAGCCTACCCACAAATTCCCACCCGGGCGTTATGGATACCTCAGAGACTGACCAATTGGCCCAATTACTAGGGGAACTGAGGGCTGAAGTGCATTCCGCCTGTCAAGAAACCAAAGCTCTTAGGAGAGAACTGTTTTTGTCAAAGGAGTGAACTGATGACCTTGCTAGGCAACTATTGCAAAGCAAGGCTGGACAAGCACCCCTACCTGGTTTCGGGGGAAATCCAGCTCCTGCATTATCGAGTAACCCTGTGCAAATAAACCTACCAGGAAATATTCCATTAGCTCCACCCGAACGCTTTGCCGGAGATCCCAAAAGGTTCGCCGTGTTTAAGAACCAATGCCGCTTGCACTTTTTATGCAGACCTGGAGCCTTCCCAAACGATCAAGCCAAGGTAGCCTTTGTATTGTCATATCTCAGCGGCAGTGCAGCTGATTGGTCAATTCCACTAGTTACTCAGGATGACCCAATTCTTCGGGATTTTCAGGGCTTTCAAACTAGCATGGAAAGACTATTTGCCCGGCACGCCCAAGGACAGGCCCTGGATAACGAACGTTTGTCCCTATGACAGGGTAACCAGGACCTTCTATCCTACATCGCAACCTTTAATAGGTTGATAGTGGAAACTGGATGGCCTGAGGTAAAACGAATCACGTTATTTCATCGAGGGCATCGAGCAGAACTCAAGGATGTTTTGGCTCAAGTCGTGAACCCATCTCAAGACTGCGCTGAATATATAGACTTAGTGGTCCAGTTAGATCACAGACTTCAGAACAGAAAGGCTGATCGAGCCAAGTTTGAGAATCGGGTGTTGGTCAAAACCCACGCTAACCCCAAAGGAGCAGATGCTTCAGAACCCATGCAAATTGGAGGGGTTAAAGGACCCTTAACCCAGAAGGAAAGAGAAAGGAGACGGCAAATGCAATTGTGTATCTTCTGGGCATTTTCTACGGGATTGCCTTGTAAAACCACCCAAGAAGGTGGTAGGAGCTGCTGATAAAAGCCATATGGAGTCAGACTCGGGGAACGACCATGCCCGACAAGCGTAGAGGTCCGCTTGCCGAGCTTGAAGAAGGATACTCAGACCTCGCACTTCATCATACCAATGATCCTCGTAGATCCAGGGCAGCCATTGCGTATGCACGTTGTAAGAGCTTACATTGATAGCGGGGCCATAGGAAACTATGTGGACTATGAATTGGCTTCCAGGATGAATCTACCTCTCTGCCGAAAAACCACCTCAGATGTCATCACCACAGTCGATGGAACTGAAATTGCCTCTGGGCCTGTAACTCATTCCACCGCAGAGATGACACTATTGGGTCAGGATGGGCATCGAGAGACTATTGTATTTGATATAATCAAAGCCCCACAGTTCCAAATAATACTGGGGATACCTTGGTTGGAAACACATAATCCTTGCATTGATTGGCGAGAGAAGATAATAACCTTACCGGATTGTGCACAAACCTGTTACCCAAAGACAAATCAGAATGCAGGCCTGGCCACAGTAACCACAGCAGTCATGCAACTACCTCCAGAATACCAAGAATTCCAGGATGTCTTCCAAAAGGAACAGGCAAACACCTTACCTCCTCACAGATCGTACGATTGTTAAATCGATCTCATACCCGGTGCACAATCCCCTTGTAGCAGGATCTATGCCCTTACGGAACCTGAGAACCTTCACCTACGACAATACTTAGACCAGTACCTTGCCAATGGCTTTATTCGCCCATCCAAGTCCCCTGCATCTTCAGCTTTGTTCTTCATGCCCAAAAAGGAAGGTGACCTCAGAACGTGCATAGACTACCACGCATTGAACCAGATAACTGTTAAGAACCGATACCCATTGCCTCTGATCCCTGAACTACCAGACCAAGTGAAGGACGCTTGTATGTACACTAAATTAGATCTCAGGGGGGCATACCATCTGGTACGTGTAAAAGAGGGTGACGAATGGAAGACTGCTTTCCGCACTAAGTATGGGTTATTCAAATACCAGGTGATGCCTTTCGGGTTGTGTAATGCACCAGCAGCCTTCCAATACTTCATGAACAATGTCCTTCGTGAATTCATTGAAGTTTGTGTTGTCGTGTATATCGATGATATTCTAGTACACTCCTCTTCAGAATCTGACCATGTGAAGCACGTCGGAGCAGTCCTTGAGAAATTGCGCCAGCACAAACTATATGCAAAACTAGAAAAATGCGTTTTTCATGCCACAGAAGTTGAATTCCTTGGGTTTATTCTGACCCCAAAGGGAGTCCGAATGGACTCACGAAAGGTGGACACAATCCTTAAGTGGCCATCACCAAGTTCAGTTAAAGGAGTACAAAGCATGCTCGGCTTTGCAATTTCTACCGCAGATTCATCCCAGATTTTTCACATGTCGTACATCCCATCACAGCACTCTTGCGAAAAAATAAACGCTTTATATGGACTGAAGAAGCTGAAAATGCGTTCCAAGAGCTGAAAGTGAAATTCACGTCTGCACCTGTGTTAAAGCACCCGCGCCCTGAACTTCCATACATAGTGGAAACTGATGCATCCTGTTTAGCCATGGGAGCTGTGCTGTCTCAAAAGGACCCTGAAACTGGCCAGCTTCACCCAGTAGCATTTTGGTCCAGAAAGTTCTCGGCACCCGAGTTAAACTATGCGGTTACCGACAAGGAGTTATTAGCCATTAAATCCGCCTTCAAGGCTTGGCGGCACTATCTTCTCGGTGCCAGGCATACATTACTGTGATCACCGAAACTTAAGGTATTTAAAAACAGCCAAGGCCCAATCGTCACGTCAACTCTGATGGGCATTGTTCTTTGCCGAGTTCGATTTCGTGATAACCTATCGACCAGGTTGTAAGAATGGTAAAGCAGACGCCTTATCCCGAATAGTGATGGGAGAGGCAGAAGTGAACCCAGAACCAGTACCTATAATTTCCGAACAAAGGATTCTTGGCATGACTACTCTACAGACACTAGAGTACATTCAGGTAAAGAACCAGCAACTCTTTGATCCTACAGCCCTGCAGGACTGGGTAAAGAAAGGCCTGGACTACTCTGTCACCAATGATTTGCCTTATTACCAAGGGCGGCTATTTCTGCCACACAAGGAACTACAAGAGCTAGTCATTTCCCGTTATAATGATACCCTAATGGAGGGGCACCCAGGTATTGCAAAAGCTGAAGCTAAAATTAAAAGACAATTCTGGTGGCCCACCTGGCGAAAGGATATTAAATCATTTGTGATGTCTTGTGGCATTTGCGCCCAAAACAAAAGTCAAAAGAAAAAACCAGCTGGACTCTTACAACCTTTAGACATTCCGCCTACACCATGGCACACCTTATCGTTAGACTTTATTACTGTTCTACCTCCTTGTAATGGGTTTACCACCATTCTAGTTATTGTGGATCTTTTTTCCAAGATGGCCCACTTTATTCCTTTAAGAGGACTACCTTCAGCCTCAATCCTGGCCAAAGAATTCCTCGAAAACATTGTTTGCCTACATGGATTTCCGGCCGTGTTGGTCTCTGATCGGGGCAGTCAATTCATTTCACATTTTTGGAAGAAATGTCAATTGGCGCAAATCGACGTGAGATTATCGACCAGTCACCACCCCCAGACCGATGGTCAAACGGAGAGGACCAACCAGACTCTTGAACAATACCTGCGTTGTATGTTACATCAGACTGATAGTAACTGGAAGGACATTCTTTGGATCGCCGAATATGCATACAATAATTCAGTACATTCTGGAAAAGACAAAGCCCCTTTTATACCCTATATGGGCACCACCCTCGAACCTCAGACCTTGACTCACCCCAACACTTAGAAATGCCCGCAGTGGGCCATCTACACGCTACAATTACACAAGCCTTTAAGGAGGCAACTGCACATTTAAAACAGGCGAAGGAGAAATATAAGAAAGATGCTGATCGGCATAGAAGTGATACTCCACAGTACCGGATAGGGGACCAAGTAAGGTTGGCCACAAAACACATACCTCTCAAGGGAACGCGGACCTTTAACCCTAGATATTTGGGACCTT
Organism: Ambystoma mexicanum; assembly: GCF_040938575.1. NCBI lineage: Eukaryota > Metazoa > Chordata > Amphibia > Caudata > Ambystomatidae > Ambystoma > Ambystoma mexicanum. The sequence goes on from NC_090933.1 coordinate 1,403,541,631, forward strand.
ACTCTATTAAGGCCATTATCAACCCAGTGGCCGTCAAGTTGGACTTACCTGCTAATATGCAAATTCACCCAGTCTTTCATGTGTCACTTTTGAAGCCAGTGCAACCAGGGACAAGACTAACCAAGCCACCAGGCAACATCCTTATAGACGGGGAACCCGAATTTGAAGTTAAGAACATCCTGGACTCCAAGATGGTGAAGTCAAAACTTTTTTATTTAATCGACTGGAAAGGTTACGGACCACAGGAAAGGTCTTGGGAACCTAGTGACCACGTGCATGCACCTCGATTGGTGAAAAGATTCCACCGAAATTTCCCAGACAAACCAAAACCATGCGGAAGAACGACTTTAGGAGGGGCCATGGGGTGTGGGGGGGAGGGGGGAGTGCTGTCATGATGCTTACCCCCGGGGAACCAGACCAGGTCCAGCAACCCCGGAAGCAGGCATCAAGTTATTTTGAGCAAGCCCAAAAACCCCTGCTAGGGGCTGTTTGGGTGCGTTCCTGGTGCCTATGGCGCCAGGCTCATATGGAGAGTCAGTCCTGGCGCCTATGGCGCCAGGCTCATAGAGTAGAACTTACCTGATGCAGACCATGCTGCAAGCTTACTTGATGCAGACCATGCTGCAGAGCTCCAAGCCAAATGAGGCTTGGAAGGGACTATTTTACCTAGGGACTATTTTTTTACTCGGGTGCGGCTGGGGAGGAATACTTACCTGGGACTACTTTGGAGGCTATTTAAACCACGCCCGAAGAGCAGCACACGCTTTGCGTTATTCTGCATCCAGCGGCGTAACGCTCACTGTGTCTGCAAGCCTGCATCCAGTCTTCTGCCATGCCCGCCTCGAGTCTGCAGCTCCTAGAAAAAGGGAAGAACAGAAGGAGAAAAGGTTAGAATGAGAGCAAAACCTTCGACCCTTACCTGAATTCCAGATCCACCGCGCCTTCAAGCTGGAAGAAAGAAGCATTTTACGCGCGCCGCCTCGCCTGCTGCAGCGCCGCGCTGAACTCACCGGCCTTCGCAGCATCCTCACGATCCACCGCATCATTCTGCACGTTCCCGCCGCACTCTGGCACCTAAGGGGAACACAAGAACAGCAAAGGTGAGCCAAGGGAATAAACAGAGGCAATAGTAACTACCCCCATAGACTTATCTGATAACCGCCGGGGGTACTATTCCTCTTCACGGGTCGGCGCAGTCTCCATTGCATCCTCGCCGTACCCCGGCCCCTAAGGGGAACAAAAGGACAACAAGGTGAGACAAAGGGACAAACAAGGGGAACTCTTCTCACCGCAATAGACTTACCTAATTTTACCACCAGAGGCATTATTCCCCGAACTTCATATTTTCTCTCCACACCTGAATAAGGGAGCAAGCAACAGGTTACATTCTGGCCTTATTTTATTGAACTGTGTAGGATAAGCCGAATCCTTACCTGAACTTCGTCAGCTACCACGAGGAACTCTTCGCTGGGGTCAAGCTGCAAACTGAAAGGAATCGGACAAGAGTGAAAGTCAGACATGTGAACTCTTACGAACTACATACTTTTCGGAGTCAATATTGTTCTGGAACTCACCAATTCCTTCAAGCCAGTGAAGCAACTGGTTATCAACACGCCCCTGCGCTCAATGCAGGATGGAGAGCTCATCTTTTAAAACCATCAGGTGAGACTATAAGAGGGGACATCAAAGGTGATCTGCGGGGAGAACAGCGGGGGTGGGGAGATTTACGCTCAACTCCACGGGTGGTTAATTCCCTTTCTCCATTTGCAGAAGAATATTCTTACGGGCCAAGCAAACAAAGCTAGATGGGCCAGTCCAGTCGGTCATCTCGGCCCTGAGCGTCACATTGGTGGAGACCGCAGCTGTCCATTTCAGATTGACGCCTCTGTGGGAGCCAGGTGAATGTAACAGTAAGCTTACAGTTATTGTTGGTACCATCTGTATTGCACCTTAGAAGCATTAGTATGATATATTGGCTATTTTAGTTGATTTGCATGCTGGAACGATTGTCTGAATTGCAAAAATTGCATAATATGCCATGATTTGCATTATGCAGAAGCTGTTGAAATGGAATGGATTCACAATTTATTATGGATACATATAGAAATCGTTCATTAGGGATGTCCTCTTGTGAAACATGGTTGCAGAGAGTGCATGTATGTTGCCACGTGTATGAAATTTGGAAGAATTAATTTATAGGGATGTTTTTGCTTTCCAGTACTTGTAGTATGTACATTAGGAATTCCTGTGGATCTTGATATGTGTTTATGCTAAATTTCACCATTCCTGCACAGTAGTCCAATTCTTGTCTTAGACCTGAGACACTGTATGTGTTGTCAGGATTATTTGTGGCATTTCTATGAAGGACAAGAATTTGCAAACACAACTGGTCCGAGCCGTTTAAGTAAATGTTGTGAATGAATGGTGGCAACTGGAAGAGAAGATTGATTGTTACATTTGCATAGCAATTTATTCCAGTTGTGTTGTTAAATGTAAATGGACCAGAGAGTTCTGTCTGTGCATCGTTTGATGGGCCTGCAGATTTTGTTTGAGAAGGGACATTTGTCTCTTTGCTTTCTGATTGATGCACAGTTGAGATTCTACTAGACAGTTTTGTGGTTGTATTATTTGATGGGGAAGGAGTTGGTCATTGTTTCTTTAGCAGTATTGTTGGGAGATCTGTTGTATATTCTGTGTCATTAGTTTTCTTTTTAAAGGTTTTATTTTGTGAGGTAAAGGGTACATATCTAGATGGGGGTGTACATTGCACGCAGGCTGTTGTATTCTTGGATGCAAAGAATGTCAATGTTTACTTTGCTTGCATCAAAGTTAACTAGGAATAGACCTTTGAGTGTATGCAGAGGTGAAAGTGCTACTTAACTCATACCTTCCTTAAAGACTATGCTTCCAATGTAAATCAATGCGTGATCTAGGGTTAGACCTTTCCGATTTGTGAATAGTGACAGCATATGCAAGAGATTGAGAAAAAATTTCTCTGCGTATGTACGTGTCTTTGACTTTGAAAAGAAGGAAATGTGTTATTGTGCGGCCAATTTCTTTAACTTCTGCAGGTTTGTCAAAGTGGATGTTGACATACTGAATGTTGTCATGTGGATATGTTTGGAAGCCAACAACTGTACCAATTGCTCCATTGACTAAACCTTGTTCTAAATCAAGGTTACGTTTTAGAGTTTAGGCATAAAGTTAATATTTTCTCCAATCCAGCTGTGTTGGAGATAGGTTGTTCTAAGCTATTTGGTCGTGCTGTTGCTTGTTGACACAAAGGGAGTGTCATGACATGCATTTCTAGTTTGTCTGTGGAACTGATATGCAGTATGAGTTGCATTTTTATTTTTAACATTGTGTCGTTGAATTGACTACAGCTTGCAAGGGCTGGCATTAAGGACATGCATTTGATATTTTGTTTAGCTAATTGTTCCATTACATCAGGAGCAGCTGTGTTTTGACCATATAGCTCATGGATTAGTCTGCTATTTAAGATAGATTTTGCATCTTTAGTAAGCAGAACAATTCTAACGCTTTTTAAAATGTTAGCATAGGTGAGGTCTGCAGACTGACACATATTTTGACTTAGATCTAGGTACTGAAAATGTTGCCAGAGATTTACATTTCCAATACTACCAAGTGTGTTGCAGCATTGTTTGTCTCCTACTGTTTTGAAAATAGGTTGACATTTTACTGGTGTTAACTGTAGCAAGTCTCTGAAAACAATAACGTGTGTTCCTAGAAACATTTCTTTGCTGTTGGTTCTTAGGACTTCTTGCATTCTGAGGTGAATTACCACTGTTTGTTTCCTTTATTATTTATTTATTGTTATTTATCTGTTTCTCCTCTGCTTCGCACTTTTCCCCTCCCCCTCTCCCATGCACTTGCGCATTCTCAATGTCACTGGGCCTAGTAAGATCGCTGTTTTGTTCTCCCCTGTTCCCCTCCCTTGCCTTGTCGCACTCTGAAACACTTGTGTACGAGCGCGATAGAAATAAAATATCTATCAATCAATCAATTAAAGCCAACATGAGGTTGGAAAACATGCTCACTTCATCTATTAGGAGCACTTTCATTTGTTTCAAAATTCTGCATACTTTAGTAGCAGTCTCTGCTGATAATTTGTAGTATTCTAATTTTTTTTGGTGTTCTTCTGGAAGGAGCATTAGTCGGTGTAAAGATACACCTCCTATGTTGTAGGCAGCTAAACCTGTGAGGGCTGTTACAACAGCCAAAAGGTTGTTGTTTGTTAAGTTTTTTAGAAATTTGCTGATTATTTTGTAAAGACTAGATGGCATACCTCTATATGGCAGAGTAGAAGCACAGAGCACCCCAGCCAAGGTTCTCTATTGTGGTAACAATTACGAGCAACCAAGGCTTAAGCTCTCAGGAGGTGGTGCGGGCTGGTTCCTAAGTACAGTATAGTCCCCAAGTCCCCACAAAGGAATGTCCACACACTATGTTATATATGCTAACACAGTTCTTTATGTAAAAATAAGGTTCAATATATATATATATATATACACACATCAATTAATAACACACTTTGTACTCTGGCAATTGTAATATGGCAAATATATAAAAAGTCTATGTGGTAACACACTTAGCTATTGACTCCTTTAAAATGCATCAACTGCTGACAGTTATAATGGCATACAAATTATACAGCAATATGTATCAGCATAGATCATAGAAAGGAAGGCAGGTTGGGTTAAGGAATGGCAGAATGCTGACCCCCTCTACATAGGGGCAGTTCTGAGCGAGGATCCCTCCACTGGGCATCCTGTAATAAAGAGTATTAAGAAGCCCAGTCCTTTAATTTCTTTTTTTTTAATGTGTTTATTTTAAACCAAGGCAGGGTGACAACAGTTCAGCAAAGTAAAAAGCAAGACATGTAAAACAAAACCACAGCTCCCCTCCACTCCTCCCGCCGCCTCCCCCCATGACCATCAGACTGGGGGCGCTACCCCCCAGTGGGTTTCCTCCTCTCAGGGGGTGTTTTGATTCTCCAAGGCCCGCCGAATGTTGATGGGCTTGTAGGTCAGTGCAGGGAATTTTTGATCATACTCCAGCACAGGGGCCCAAGTGATCTGGAAACGGTGGAGGGCTCCAGCCCTTGCCGCTGTGACCTTCTCCGAGATTAGTATGTCCCATATCTTCCCCCACCATTGAGTTTAGCGGGGCCGTCCGCAGCTTTCCAAAAGCGGGCGATCACTATTTTTCCCAACAACAGGCATTGGGTCAGCAGTTTAGCTCTGTTTCCGGAACGTGGATAAATCCCAGGGACCGAGGACGGGCTCAGGCTCTAAGGGGAGGGTCGTCTGGGTAATTTGCTCGATAGTGGCTAAGCATAGTTTCCAAAACTGTTGGATCTTCGGCCATGCCCACCACATTTGGAAGAAGGAGCCTGGCTGGCCGCAACCCCTCCAGCAAGCATAATCGAATGAGCGGTTCATGTGGTGGAGCCTGAGAGGAGAGTAGTACCACCGCAGCAAGATTTTATACACGCATTCTCTGTTAGTGATACAGGCGGATGACTTGTGTGTTCGGGACCAAATGTCCACCCAGGTCTGGTCCTCAACCGTGTGTCCCAAGTCTGCCTTCCACTGAGCCATGCATTGAGTCTTTGAAACCAGGAAGTCCCCCAGGAATCGCCTGTATAGGGTAGAGATCCGTCCTCGGGCTGGGAGGTCCTTAAGGGTGAGTTTGAGCGCAGTGAGAGGGCGCATGGCTGCTTGCAGAGTTTAGGGGTGGGAGCACCAATGGCGTAGCTGGATGTATGTGAATCTATCCTTTCTTGGAGTCAAAACCTTTCCTTACATTGTTCAAAAGGTGCAGGGTCGATCCCTCTCATAAAGTTGATCCAGAGTTTCGAGGCCCCCCGCGATCCAGTTTTGAAAATTCTGGGGGTTAGCCCCAGGCGAGAAAGCCGGGTTGTGGAAGATCGGCGATAGGGGGCTCAGTCCTCTTGGGATTCCCTTAGGTCTCAGCGCCCAGTCCCAGGAGCTCATTGTGTGCTTAGTCGCCAAAAGGAGTCCCTGCCCCCGTTCTCTGAGGGAGGGTGGGATGTGTGTGGGAAACCGCAAGGGAAGAGGGGTCCGAGATTATTCTAGTTCCACCCATCTAGGGCGGTCAGAGGTTATTTTCCACGTACGGATGTGCACCAGTTGTGCTGCCACTCTGTATGCTTGCAGGCCGGGGACCCCCAGTCCACCCAGTCTAGCATCGCCTAGTATTGACTTCTGGGGAATCCTCGCCTTCTTACCCCTCCAGATGAACTTTAGCATTCTCCTCTGTAGATCGCGAAGGGCGGATGTTGGGATGGCCACTGGGAGGGATGAGCAAGCGTAGAGGAACCTCAGAAGTAAGTTCATCTTGCATGCTGTTATTCGTCCCATCAGTGAGATTTGTTGGGTCGGCCAGCGCTTCTGATCGCCCTCTAGTTCCTTAAAAAGCTGGGGGAAGTTGACCTAATATGTGTCCTTCGGGTTTGCAGGAACTTTGCGGAGCTCGCAATCTAGGTATTCACTTTGACTCTTCCCTCTCCTTTGCCCACCATATTTCTCTTACCTCTCGCGCCTGTCGCTACTACCTCTTCAATATTCGCAAGGTCCGCTCCTCTCTCACCTTCCATGCAACAAAACTTCTAATCGCCTCCCTTATCTTCTCTCGCCTCTTCTACTGCTCCTCCCTACTCTTTGGACTACCAGCTTCTCATCTTGCTCCCCTCAAATCTATATACCACTCAGCTATCTGTACCCTCTGTCTCCTTGCCCCGCATGACTCCATTTCCTCTTCGCTCTCCTCTCTTGGCTAGCTTCCCTTTCACTCCCAACTTAAATTTAATTTCCTCTGTCTAGTCTTTAAATCTCTCCATGGCCTGGCTCCCCCTTATCTCTCCTCTCTTCTCTCTTTCTATAATCCCTCCCACCCCCTCCGTTCAGCCGACCACTTCCTTCTCACTGTTCCCCCTTCCCCATGGCGCGCCTCCCGTTTCCGCTCCTTCCAGCTCCTAGCCCCCCTCCACTGGAACTCCTTACCTCTCTCGATCCACTCCACACCTACCTTTTCCTCCTTTCGCACTTCCCTGAAATCTCTTCTTCTCCATTCCCTGCCTTGAAACCTTCCAATCCTCTCCCCTTCCCTTGAATCCCCCCTATGATCCTCTCCTCCCTCCCCCTTCCCCTTATCCACCCTCACACTTCCCCTCCCCTCCTCTCCCCTCCCCCCTCACTGATGAATTGCTCTGCTTACTGTTTTTTATTGGTTTGATTCATTGTAAATTGCTTCTTGGTTATAATGTTCTATGTATTCTGTTGTTATAATGTAAAGCGCTTTGGATGAAAGCGCTATATAAAAATAATAAATACAAATACAAACTTGTACCCCCAAGTGGGGGATGGCCTTCTACTCCCATTTAATTGGGCACAACAGGAGCAGCACTTCTTGCTCCTCTGGGGAGAGACCCACTCCCAGGGCCACCGATTTGCTGAAGTTGATGGAAAAGCCAGTGACCTCCCCATAGCTGGTTATTTCCGACAGGGCATGCTGTAATGCGGGGCTCCGAGATCATGACCAAAACGTCATCCGAGTACAGGGTGATTTTGTGCTGGCATGTAACAATCTGGGGGCCCTTGATGCCGCAATTCAATCTGATGTTTTGGGCGAAAGGTTCCATAATCAATGCGAATAACAGTGGGGATAGCGGGCAGCCCTGTCTGGTTCCACAGGTCAGGGTGATCGGGGCCGAAAGTGAGCCATTGATCCTGAAGAGGGTCTTCGGTGCTTAATAGTTGGTCAGAACCATTGCCCGGAACGCCTGGCTGAATCCAAAGGCCTCCAGGGTCAGGCTCATAAAGGACCAGTCCACTTTATCAAATGCCTTGGTGGCATCTAAGGCCATCAAGACTAACCCCTAAGGGCCTCGGGAAGCCAGGTCGACCAGGTTCAGGGCCCTGCGGATGTTATTGCCTGCTGCTCTATTCAGAATAAAGCCAGCCTGATCCGAGTGGATTATGTTGTGTATGGTGTGTGCCAGGCGGGTTGCGAGAATCTTGGAGTATAGGTTGGCGTTGATATTGAGCAGGGCTATCGGCCTGTAGGAGGCCGGGTCTCTGGGGTCCTTCCCTGGTTTCGGCAGTAAGATGGTGGTGGATTCCTGTATTGAGGGGGTTACCAACCCTGATTCCCAGAAGGAGTTGAAGAGCGCCACCAGGGGGGAGGGGGACCACCTGAGGTTTAAACATTTTGTAGAACCTGGAGGAAAATCCATCGAGGCCCGGGGCCCAGGATTTGAGGGATTGAATGGCTTCTTCAACCTCCTCACCTGTGATTGGGGCTTCTAGGCTCTCCCTGGTTGCCTCGTGTAGTCGGGAGAGGGCTGCTTCCCGTAGGTATTCCTTTTGTTTACTCTGGTCTCGGAGGGGCGCCGTCATGACCTGGGCCAAGTGGTCAGCCGCCAGCTGTTTTTCCTGTTCTACGTAGTGGATCACCCCCTGTGGGTCGCGAAGGCAAATGATGGTATTGCCACGTCTCGCTATACCCAATTTAGCTACGAGCAATTTGTTTGCGTTGTTGTTCTTCACATAGTAGAACTGTTTGGCTTTAACCATGAGCTGTGCGGTGTGTTCGGCGTAGTGAGCCTCTAGCTTTTTCCTGGCGGTTCGGATCGCTTGTTGAGTTCTGGGAGACCAGCCTTTTCTCTTGTGGGTTTCTTCCGTTGCTTTGAGTTCTTCCTCAAGGACCTGGCAAGCCAATCGTCTATTATGGTGGAATGCCACCCCCTGTGCGATTAGTTCTCCCCTGATCACCGCTTTCAGGGTGTCCCAAGTATTTGCTGGGGAGGCATCTTCGACTGTGTTTTCTCTGAGAAAGTTGTGAATTGTTGTCGCAATCTTGTCTCTCAGAGGCATGTTGTTAAGGATAGGGTCATATAGTGTTCATCTGGGCGGCGCGGTAGGTTTAGGTATATGAGCTCGGATCTCCATGATAACTGGGGAGTGGTCAGACAGGATTCGCGGGCCAATGGGTTCCTCATTAGTGTAGGTAAGCAGCTGGGAGGATGTCAGGAGGAGGTTGATACTTGAGAAGGTTCTATATAGGAATAGAAGGAATAGTCCTTCTCAGAAGGGTGGAGCACCCGCCATAAGTCTACCACTTCCAAAGCTCTGAACAGGCGTAGAAGGCTGAGTGCCTGAGTGAAGTCTCCGAGGGTGGGGGGGTGAGATTTGTCCAAAGTGGGATCTGGGACGCAATTGAACTCTCCCCCAATTATGACTTGGCCTTCGATGAAGGGGGAGAGGGAGGAGCCCAATGCGTCGTAGAACGCTGCTTGCCCCGAATTAGGGGCGTATACCGAAGCAAAAGTGTATAGGTCCCCCAGCAGTAGGCATTTGACTGCCACAAAACGGCCCTCCGGGCATATTTTTGTTTCCAGAACCTGGGGGATTAGACCTTTCCTGAAGAGAATTTCTGTGCTGCCTTTTTTAGAGCCCCCTGAGTCAAGGAACTGAAGGGGGTAGAGCCTGGAGCGAAGACGCCCAAAGTCCGCCGGTATTAAGTGGGTCTCCTGAATTAGAGCCGCTGCTGCCTCCTCATCCTGAAGCTTTTGTAGGATCGATTTTCACTTAGCAGGGGAGTTCAGCCCATTGACGTTGAGGGTGATGAATTTCAAGGTCTGGTGCTCCTGAGCCGGGTCCCTCTCTGCCACCACGTCCGGGGAGGCAAGGTCGGGGGGGGGGGTGGATTAGCCGTCATCTCAAGGATATGCTAGGAATGTGTCCCCCTGCTCTTGGGTTTTTAACATGCACCCCCATTGGTGGGGGGTCGCGTAACTTTAACTGGTAGGGGTGCTGACATTGTGGGTTCAGCAATTCCCCTGGCCAACAGGGCCAAGCGTATAGGTAAGGTCTGTGCTATTCCAAGGACTCATAGGTGGAATGTGCCTTGGAAATGGGCATGGGCCGTGGGAGGGGCCCGCAGCATCGATTAACTTTTTTCGTAGGCTCGGACTAGGTTGGTAGGGTCCCTTTAAGATGGCGCCCGAGAGTTAGTGAGCGCGTCAGACTGGGTTCCACTGGTTATGGTCCTGCCCCCAGCTATCATCTTCTACTGCTCCGCTGCACCTTCGACCAGGAGGCACGCCTAGACTTCAGGGGGGAACCAGCTCCTGGGTCCTTAGTGTCTTCTGCTCTTGGTGATGTAGCCTCTTCAAGTGAGGAAGGGTGCAGGATTTTATTGGCATCTTCAAGGTGGCTAATTCTGCGTAGAGTGCCCTTATATGAGAATTGTAGAGCAGTTGGAAATAGCCAACCGTAGCAGATTTGATGCTCCTGGAGAAAGAGTGTTAGAGGTCAGAGAGCTTGTGAGAAGGGAGAGATCCTGGTAGATCTGGAGGGGTGATCCCTGGAAGGAGAGTTCGTCTTGAGATCGGCTAATTGCTGAAATTGCCTCCTTTGTTGTAAAAAAATGCACTCTAGTTATGACATCAGAAGGAAGGTCTGAATCCACTCCTCGGCGTGGGCGAAGTCTGTGGGTGCAATCCAGAAGGAGTTGGGGTTTATCCAGTTGCGGGAGCAAGGATTGAAAAAAGTCCCCCATGTATTCTGCCAGGTTCTTGTCCTTAACGGAGGCTGGGATCCCTCGAATGCAGAGGTTGTTGCGCCGAGCCCTATTGGGCAACCTGTAATAAAGAGTATTTAGAAGCCCAGTCCTTTAATGTTTAAATAGTCTTGTTTCCTGGTCAAAATGTTCAACTACCCCAATGTATCAGAGTTAAAAGAGTTTCTTCGACGGTTTGTCGATGGATCCCTTGAGGGTGGACTCACTTCTAAGCAGGAGTCACAGGGTGTCAAGATTCCTCGAAGATAGATGAACACATGCGTCGAGACTGCAGCTTCAACCTCGGCTGTGCTCTTCGACGTATCTTCATTCCGTCAGCGTCTTTTGTGGCTTCGGGTGGCAGGAAACCCACCGGTCGACAACCTCGACTTTCTACATAGGGACAAAGTGATCGACAGTAATGGCAAGGCAGCCCTTTGTTCAATGTCCTTAGGCAAGGTGGAGCGTTGCAGCTCCGATCGTCGAGCAGCACAGCGTCAAGCTGTCCCCGCTGCTGGGCAACACGACTCGACTGGATTCCAGCGGTTACGGAAATCCCCTGAACCCCGGTCAACGGACTTTGATGGCCTTGTTGTCTGTGCGCTTTACTTCAAGATTCTCAGTAAACCCCTTCTCCGGCCGACAGCCTTTCGGGACTGGCTTCCAGGGTACTTCGTTGAAGATCAGCTTCTGCATGATGTTCCCTCACAGCACGGGAAGAGGTCTCCTAGCCAGGTCCTCTCTCGGATCAGTCCTCGACTGACTTGTTGCTTTAAGATTTGGTTGAAGTAAAGCAGCAGCAATTCTTCTTACAGCTGGGCTTCAAGGATAAGCAGCTTCAAGTTTCAACTTCAGCTCCTGAACAAATTGGGAAGTCAGTGGTCCCCAGATATACACATCTGTTCCTCATTCACTCTGCTGAGCCAAGCTCAGTCAGCCATCAGACAGACGTGCATTCATGTAGGCAGGCAGCCAATCAGACTTACAGGCATTCAGGCTATTCACTTCCACCCAGACACAAGGAATGTGGATTGGGGCAAACGCCTAGCCTTTCAGCACACCACACTGCATTCATGTCAGTTTCAGGCAGGGCTGTCTCATTCATTGTGTCACACACACAGAAATCAGGCACCCATAAAATAGAATGCATATTGGTCATACACTATTTCCACAGTTCCCACCCCAAGGGTGTACCCACAACATACATTCACTGGGAAGGCTCCAGCCAGTCTGACCTGGACTTCCCCACAATACCATATATGGTTCTTCCACCCAACAGCCAGTCAGGGGAAGGGACAGAGTCAGGGCTTCCCAGAACTTTGGGAAAACAAGGTAACAGGCAATAGAAACCAAGAGGCCACAGGGGTCATCTTGCCTTCTACCAGGAATCCACTAATTCCTATGGCAGAGCCTGGGTATCCAAAATGGAGGACACTCAGGGCACCTGTCTAATTCAGCATGGAGCTGCCACCAGCCCATACCCTGCTCTGTGGGCCACACACAGGTGCCCAAAACATGCACTAGGGGTACAGGGTTGTACCCCCACCCATGGGTTACATAAGTGTATCCCAAGGGTCCCTGTTCACCACAACCAAAAAGAGGAACTGCTGCACTAGCCGGAGTCCCAACTGGACTCCTGTGCAGAAAACAACACAGAACACACATGATAAGGGAGTACAGGACAAGCACATGGAGGCCCTGTCCCTCCAATGCAATTCAAGCATCACAATCGCCCCCCCCCCCTCTGACTGAGGTTAGGGTGGTCTAATCTCCCTTGAGATTGAAACCCTCATCCAGACGGTCTACATTCCTTCTGGAAAGGCCATCTGCATTATCATGACTCTTCCCTGGTCCCTGGTCTATGCTCAATAGTGAAGTGTAGCCCTTGCAGGCTAATGTACCACCTGAGCAGTTTAGGGGTTTCACCCTTCATCTGCATAAGCCACTTTAAGCGCTTATGGTCAGTTTGGACCTTGAAATTAGACCCTGTAAGGTAGGGCCTAAAATGCCTAAGGCTCCAAACTATACTGGAACATTATTTTTCAACAGTAGCCCACCTATGTTTGCTACCTTTGTGTTGCCTACTGATGAATATGATAGGATGATCCCTCCCTGTGTCTACTAACTGGGACAAGACAGCTCCAATTTTGGTGTCACAAGCATCAGTTTGAACAATAAAGGGTTTGCTGTAATCAGGCGCACTCAACACAGGTGCCCTACACAGACTTTCCTTCAAACAACATAGGCCCTCTGACATTCTTCAGTCACATTAACCTTCCCCAGTTGTTTGGGTGAAGTCAGAGCTGTCAGAGGGACAGCTATGGTTCCATAGTGCACCATGAAGTTCTGGTAATACCCAGTGAGTCCCAAAAAAGCTCGCACCTGGACTTGAGTAGTGGGCGTCTCCTAGTCATGTACATCCTGTACCTTACTGGGGAGATGTTGGATTCAACCCACTCCTACCTCATGGTCAAGGTAAGTGACTTTCCCCTGAGCTGCCTGGCACTTGGTGGCCTTAATAGTGCAACACCTAATCCAAATGAGTCAAATGCTCTTCCCAGGTGCAACTGTAGACAGCAATGTCATCTAGATAGGCCACATAAAAGGCTGCCAGCCCACTGAGCACATGGTTGACCAACCTTTGGAAGGTGGCAGGTGCATTCTTCAACCCAAAAGCCATGACTCTAAACTGGTAGAGCCCCTTGGGTGTTGAGAACGCAGTGTTTTCCTTGGCATGGTCCATCAGAGCTATTTGCCAATAGCCTGAGGTGAGGTCAAAGGTGCTTACACATTTGGCAGCACCTGTGGTGTCCACAAGCTCATCAGCCCTGGGCAATGGGTGCACGTCAGTCTTGGTGATGACATGGATTCCTCTCCACAAAGAACCTCCAATCCTTGGTACCTGCCTGGGAACTTGCCTTGGAAACAAGGACCACTGGACAGGACCAGGGACTGGTTGAGGGTTCAGTTACACCCAGATCCAACATCTTTGTCAGCTCAACCTGGATGTGGTTCTTAACAGTATCTGACATTGGATAGCATCTGCTTTTGACAGGTACACTGTCACCAGTGTCAATTACGTGCCTGTACCATGGGGCGTGGCCTGGTGTCATTGAGAACAGTTGGGCATACTGCCGGAGCAAAGCCCTGCAAGCCCTCTGCCGCTCTGGTGTCAGATCGGGAGAGAGATATTCTCCCTCCATTGAGCCATCATGAAGGTTGCTATACTGCAAATCAGGAAGGGGCTCCCTCTCATCCTCCTCTTGCTCAGAAGCTAGCAGAATACATGAGACTTCCTCTCGCCTGTGGAAAGGCTTGAGCCTGTTAACATGGAATACCCGAGGGGCTGCTCCATGGACTCCCATGTCAACCAGATAGTTGACTTTGCCCATCTTGGAGATGATCCGGAAGGGTCCAGTCCACTTAACTGCCAAAGTTTGAGGCTTGGTAGGCTCCATCATGAGGATCTCCTGTCCTGTATCCAATCCACTTGTGAGGCCTTACGGTCACGCCAGTACTTGTTCAATTCTTGGCTGACCGTAAGATTCGCTGATGCCTGGCCCATCACCTGTGCCATCCTTCTTCTGAGGCCTAACACATAGTCCCCCACTTGCTTGGCAGGACCTGGAGGTGTGGCTTCCAAACCTTTTCTGATTAAGGCAAGGGGCCCCCTCACGGGATGTCTAAAAGGAAGCTTAAAGGGGCTGAAACCTACCCCCTCAAGGTACTTCTGTATAGGCAAATAGCAGGCAGGGCAGGAGGAGATCCCATTTCCTCCTTAGGGGCTCTTCCAAAGCACCCAGCATGCCCTTGAGAGTCTTATTAAACCTCTCAACCAGACCATTGGTATGGAGATGGTAGGAGGAGAATTTATATGTTACCCCGCATTCCTTCCACATCACTTGCATGTAACTAGACATGAGGTTGGATTCTCTGCTCTGTCAGAGACCACCTCTTTAGGGAATCCAACTCTGGTGAAAATTACCAGGAGAGCCATGGCAATCACCTTGGCAATAATGGTGCGAAGGGGTACAGCCTCAGGGTACTTGGTGGCATGATCAACCAGGACCAGGATTAACCAGTGTCCACCTGATGTTGGAGGGTCCAACGGACTGACAATGTTGATGCCTTCCCTCTCAAACAGTGTGCCAACCACTGGCAAAGGCTGCAGTAGGGCAATTACACTGCCTCCAATTTTGCCAGTCAACTGACAAGTGGGACAGGTCTGGCAGTGGGACTCCACTTCTACTCCCAGTAGAAATGTGCAGAGAGCCTATGCTTAGTCTTCTTAGTACCAAGATGACCAGCTAAGTACACCTCATGCGCCAACTACAACAGAAAGGGCCCGTAAACCTTGGGTACCACCAACCACTTGAGGGCACCAGGTTCAGGTTTAGTGGGCTCACTACAAAGGAGCTCACCCTCCCAATAAATCTTGAATGACCTAGGCACTTCACATTGTGCCTGGTCCTGTTTTCTTAGGAGAGGGAGAGGGAGAGAGAGAGAGACTCTCTCTCTCGGACCCTTGCAGAATCTCCTCCAGAGGGCCCCTCGTTAAGTCGGCAGGCATTGTAGGTTAGGGTGATCCTCTGGGTTGAGCACCTCTTCCGCAGGAGGGTCTTCTGGATCTTCTCGCTCAGAAGTTGAGTCTCGGGTTACCACTGGACCCAGCCCACCCGGAGCCTGAATCCCAGTCGGTGCTGTTGAAACAGCATGAAGAGAAGGAGCACCCTTCACAGAGGTAGTCCTCTTGCTCTTCCGTCTCGCCCTGGGTTTCCTCTTTGGCTCGGGTAACTGACTAGCAGTCAGACCCTGTGTGACCCGAGACCTAGTGACTGCAGCAGCAGTCAGGGGTATTCCATCACAGATCAACCCCAAATCTACTGTGTCAGTACTCAACAAGATGTAGGCAGGCACGTTGTCCTGAACCAGGACGGGAAGCTTTGCTGTCTTGTCTGCAATCGTGATGGTGACTAGGGCTACAGGAGATATTTTGGGAGTCCCACCAGCTAATTTGCTAGTTCTCAGAGGAGCACCTACATAGTCCTCTGGCAGGAGCAGGTTCCCGTCTACCACTGTCATACTTGCCCCAGTGTCTCTCAAACCAGTGGAAGGCTGGCCATTCAGGACGACACTTCTAAAAGATCGGCGGGTATTCTGTGGGATAGTAGCCAGTGCTTCTGCCTACTGGTCCCAGGCCCCAAGGGACTCTGGGGAAATCTCTGCAGGAGCACCAAATGTGATTCCTGCAGAGGAGGGGAGGACAGTGGCCTCCACCTCAGTCATGAAGCAAGGGTAGGTCAGACTGATAGCCTGGACTCCAAGTGCCTTACCTTTACACTTGGGGTCACCCTTCTTGTGGTCCAGAGCCCCACAGTCCCAAAAAGTGCCAGAAATGCGAGGTATGGTACTGGGTCCACTGGGAGCCTACTTTACAGCAGGTGAACCGCTACTCATGCTCCCACCTCCATAAGACTTATCCCCACTAGATGTTTGGTTCGTAGGAGAGGGAGGTTTTGGTTTACTCGACTGTGATTGCTTCTGGGACTACTCAGACTTATGATAGGTCCCTTTCCCTTTGTCCTTGTCCTTCTGACTGGGTTCCTTAGGGGACACCCGATGGGAAACCCACTTGTCAGCCAGCCTGGCCAGCTTAAAGGGATCCGAAATGTTCTGGTCAGCAATGTACTGACGCAGATCTGGTGAACAGGCTTCAGAAAAATGCTCAAATAACAAAAAGGTGGGACAATTAAACAAACGTTTTCACCTTGTATCCATCAATCCACCCCATCATGTTCATATGTGCAGCACTCACAAAGTCAACCCAAGACAAATTCTCTCTCTTTTTATATTCACTGAACCTTTTAAGGTATTGGGTAGGTGTCTTGCCAAACTTGGCAATCAAAGCAGCTTTCATCCACTCATACTGACTCATTTCTTCCACACTCAGTTTCAGAATACAGTCATAACCAGACTGAGGCACTCTACTTAACAAACATTTAGCCCAATCTCTTTTATCAACATTGTGGATTCCACAAGCCATTTCAATCCATTGGAGGATATCAAAACCCTTATTAAGCAAGAGTCGCAGACAACCCCGTTGTCCTGTTCCTTACAGCTTAACACCAGCTAAAGCTTATATATGCTGACACTTAGGTTCACACACAATAAACGGTCCCAGACACTGGTGTGTTTTACATACAAAATATTTACTTATTTAATCATCACATGGACACCTGCTATGTGGAGAGTGTTTTAAAAATAAAAACATATATCACATCAAACAATACATAATAAAGTGCAAAGTCTTACTTCATCAAATATCGAGGGTTAATGTAAGGTACCCTATTTTCTCTTGTACCAAGAACATTATTACAAATCAAACAAACAGACAGATACCACAGATGTTCAATTAGCTCACGAAACATCTATTGTCAAAGAGAACGGAGGCAAAAAAAAAGGAAAAAATCATGATGTCTCATGTCTCCATTCCCTTATAATCCGGGACAGTTTATTTCTATACAATCACCTGCTGTTATGGGTTCCTGATGTAAGCGGAACCTTCTTCTGTCCTTTGTATCACTCTTTTTGTGCCTCTCTTAATATCTGTATTAGTGTACATTATCCCTGTATCTTTTTTTCTCTTTCCTCCAAAGGATGTGCAAATGATATTGGGCCTCATTACACGGACGGCGGTAAGGGTTTACCGGTAAGGGTACCAGTGCCGGTAAACCCTTACCGCCTTACTACGAGGTCCCTTTGTGGGACCCTACCTTAACGGCTGGTTTTACCAGCCGTTAAGGACGGGACCCGCAAAGGGACCTAGGAGGTAATTACGGTACCGCAATTTGCAGTACCGTAATTACTGCCTTCCCCATTCCCATTGAGCCCTATGGGGGCAAAAATGGGAATGGGGAAGGGCCATGGTGAATGAGGAATTACCACCCCCACACACCTTGGAATAGGGCGGTAATTCCGCCATTCACCATGGCGGACTCGGTAAAATACTGGCGGCAACCATGGCGCCATTAGTGCCATGGTTACCGCCGTCCGTGTAATGAGGCCCATTGTGTCGACGCTCTACGTTTTGAGTTAATCATAGGATAACCCCATCCCGATAAGGTTTACCCGATCATTTCCAGACGGCCTTCGTCAGGACAAAAGTTCATTATTCTTCCACTGATCCTCAATCTTCTAACCCCAATGTCACCCAACATTACCTTGTTCAGTAGACTTAACAGGGAAGGGTTTTCATTTATTTAGCTGCTCTTCTTTGTCTTGTAGGCGCTGTTCTGCTGTGACTGATTGCACTATAGCGCTACATCTGTCTCACGAGCGCTATACTTGTGTAGCTGGATACAATCTAGCGCTACCACATGGTAACCCTCATGGTCTATGCGTCTTAGTCTCTCAATGATAGGCAACGTTTCCTCTGTTACTTCTTCTAATGAATTATCCACTCGTGCCCACCAATCTCCTATTTCTAGATGTGGACTTCCACGTTCGCTCAGGGTCAGGGACCGTTTATTGTGTGTGAACCTAAGTGTCAGCATATATAAGCTATAGTTGGCTTTAAGCTGTAAGGAACAGGGTAAGGGGGTAGTCGTTGACTCTTGCTTAATATATTTCACCACTCTGTTACATCACAGACCCCTCAATAACAAAAATTAACGATTTGACCTATTGTATACAAGGATATCAGATCCTCCACATACACACCAAATCTTTCATAAACTTGGCGGCAGGGGACCTGACACTCAATGGGTTTGTCTGAAGTCTCCACTTTCTCTAGCTGGATTCTCTGATAGTCAGTGTCCTTGGTTTTAAGTTCAGGATTCCTATCTTTGAGTATCACTTGCTGTGCCAACTCCTCCTTCGATTCAGCTTCAGTTTCCAACTTTTTATATTCAAAGTCCTTAATAATTCAAGTTCCAAGGTATCCCCTGAGGAAACAAGGCTGGGTTTCGGAATGGAAGTGACAGGAGAGGTGGCAATCCCAGAAACAGAGTCAGTAATAACCACAGGGGTATGGTCCTCAGTGGTTCCATGCCCCCCTTCATCAAGAGCATCACAGTCAGCCTAGTAATCTACCAGGGCAGCTATCATCTCAGCCCTAGACTTATGTTCAAAGTCTAACTCCTTGGCTTCACAAGCACTATGGAGAGCCTCTAAGCTCATCTGGGTCAATTTGCCATTTGCATTAGATTCCATTGCTTATAATGAAGTTATCGTAGTATACACAACAAAAACCTCAAATCAACAAAGTGTGTATATTCTGTAGGTAGCAAGGTCACACATTGATTCTTAAAACCATTAGCATCCCACTTCTACTACCAGTGTAAAGACTGGAGGGGCATTATCTGTACTCCTGTCCTGTCCGGGCCCGTTATTAGCTCCCTCCCCATACCCATATAGCCCTATGGGGGCTCAAATGGGAATGGGGATGGGTTTTTCCAATGAGGATTTACCGGGTCCTCCAAAGTTGGAATAGCCTGGCAAGTCCTCATTAGAGGAACCCGGTACTGGAAACCGGTATGGAGGCCCAATGTCTATGTGGTACCACACTTAGCTATTGACTCCTTTAAAATGCATTAATTCCTGATTGTTGTAATGGCATACAAATCATACAGCAATGTGTATCAGCATAGATCATAGGAAGGAAGGCAAGTTGGGTTCAACAATGCCAGAATGCTGACCACCTCTACCTAGAGGCAGTTCTGAGTGAAGATCCCCCCCACCTGGGCAACTTGTAATAAAGAGTATTAAGAAGCCCAGTCCGTTAATGTTTAAATAGTCTTGTTTCCTGGTCAAAATGTTCAACTACCCCAATGTACCTGAGTTAGAAGAGGTTCTTTGACAGTTCGTCGACGGATCCCCAGAGGGTGGACTCCCTTTAAAAAAAAGGAGCCACAGGGCATCGAGATTCCTCGAAGAAAGGTGAACCCTTGCGTCGAGACTACAGCTTCGACCTTTGCGGTGCTCTTTGATGATCGATCGTGAAGGCCTGTTAAGGTGAGGTGTGCAGTCCACCTCGGTGCAAAGAGTTTGGTGCCGCAAAGAAGATTTGGTGATGAACGTAGGCCAAACAGCAGGGACATCGGGTGTCGGGATAGCTTCGCCAATCGGGACTTGACCACGGGCTAGACTTCGGATCTTCACTTCGTCATCAACTTTGATGGCTTTGGGTGACCGGAAACCCACCGACGGGCTCTCCTCGGTCATCGACAACCTCGACTTTCTCCGGCAAGACAAAGCGGTCGACTGTGATGGCAAGGGAGCTCTTTGTTCAATGTCCTTAGGCAAGGTGGAGCGTTGCGGCTCCGGTCGTCGAGCAGCACAGTGTCAAGCTGTCCCCGCTGCTGGGCATCAAGACTCGACTGGCTTCCAGCGGTTCTGGAAATCCTCCGAACCCTGGTCGATGGCAAGGGACTTCGATGGCCCCGATGTCCTGGCACTTTACTTCAAGATTCTCGGTGAACCCCTTCTCCGGTTGACAGCCTTTTGGGACTGGCTTCCAGGGTACCTTGATGAAGATCAGCTTCTGCACGATGTTCCATCGTAGATCGGGGAGAGGTCTCCTAGGCAGGTCCTCTCTAGGATCAGTCTACGACAGACTCAACAGCGTTTAGATTTGGTTGAAGTAAAGCAGCAGCAATTATTCTTCTTCCAGCTGGGCTTCAAGCATAAGCAGCTTCAAGTTTCAACTTCCGCTTCTGAACAAATTGGGAAGTGAGAGGTCCCCAGATATACACATCTGTCCCTCATTCTCTGTGCTGAGCCAAGCTCAGTCAGCCAATCAGACAGAAGGACATTCATGAAGGCAGGGAGCCACTCTGGCTCAAAGGCATTCAGGCTATTCACTTCCACCCAGACACCCATAACAGAAATGTGGATTGGCGCAAGCACTCAGCCTTTCAGCACACCCCACTGCATTCATGTCAGTTTCAGGCAGCGCTGTCTCATTCATTGTGTCACACACACAGAAACCAGACACCCATAACATAGCATGCACATTGGTCACACACTCTATTCACACAGGTCCTACCCCAAGGGTGTACCCACAACATACAGTCACTGGGAAGGCTCCAGACAGTCTGGCCTGGTCTTCCTCACAATACCATATATAGTTCTTCCACCCAACAGACAGTCAGGGGAAGGGTCGGAGTTAGGGCTTCCCAGGACTTTGGGAAAACAATGTAACAGGCAAAAGAAACCAAGAGGCCACAGGTACCATCTTGCCTTCTATCAGGAATCCACTGATTCCTATGGCAGAGCCTGGGTATCCTAAAATGAAGGACACTCAGAGCACCTGTCAAATTCAGCATGGAGCTGCCACCAGCCCATACCCTTCTCTGTGGGCCACGTACAGGTGCCCAAAAACATACACTAGGGGTGCCGGCTTTACCTTCACCCATGGGTGCCATAAAGGTATGCCAAGGGTCTCTGTTCACCACAAACAAAAAGAGGAAAATGTGCACTGCCCAGAGTCCCAACTGGACTCCTGTGCAGAAAACCACACAGAACACACATTATAAGGGAGTACAGACAAGGACATGAAGGCCCTGTCCCTCCAATGCATTTCCAGCATCACATATTTTAAAGACTGTTTTACCAGAACCAGCTTCACCACTTCAATACAGGAGCAGATATTTATAGTTTTTACAGCTACAAGTTGTAGTTTCGTGTTTAAAACCATGTTCAATTTATTTAGTGACTTCTAGATAAATGGTGAGTTGTTCATCATTTAGCTGTGATTTGAGCACTGACATGTCTTCTTCAGATTGTTTATATGATACATGGTATTTTCTACCTCAGGCATGGCTATTTCTGCTTCATTTGTAATGAGTGGTTTTCCAAGTGGTTCTTGGCTTCATGTAAGGGAAGGTTGACTGCCCTCAGGAGTGTCTTTATCTGGTTGAGCTTCAATTTCTTCCTCTTGTTTCTGTTCATTATACAACATTTCTTTGTATTAGTTGAAATTTACATTTGTTATACTGCTTTCATTTGCTTTGAATGCAGCTTCAAATGAGTCATAGTCACCTAGTAATTCTTCTTCTTTTTTCCAAGGTTTAAAAGTTGCAGTACGGCCATGTAATACAGTCCTATATGTTGCAGAGATTTAAATGATAACTTTATATGATTAATTAGGCTAGGTTTGGTAAATTTTATTAGGCTTCCTTCAAAAGTTGAGACTTTATATTTGCTAATTGTCTTATCTGGGGTGACATTGTTTTTATAGGGGTAGTTTTGGGCTATGTCGTACAAGCACAGGTTTTCCAAAGCAGTACTTCTGTTTAGGTAGTATGTGTCAATGAAATAGTTTTTTAAAAGGTTCTGGCTGTTGGGATCATTTGTGGCTTTTGTTTCTATCTTTTGGTAGGATTTGAGTACTCTTTTGCGAGATGAAGCTGGACCAAGGTTTAGCCAGACAATGTGCCTCATTATAGGTTTGCCGATCCGGAAACAAGAGTGCCGGTAATGTCACTGGCACCCTTGTTTCTGGACCGGCAAACTCTGTGTTTGTCTGCCGTGGCCACTGTGCCCAACAGGTCTGAACCTGCTGGGCGCAGCGGCCACAGTAGGCAAACACTTCACAGAAGTGCCGGCGCCGTTAGCAACATTGCCGGTGCTTCCGTGTCCCCATGGGGACTTACATTTTGCTGCAACTGACTTCCCGTCCCGCCGGAGTTCTAATCTCCCGGTGGCACCGGAAGTCAGGCGCCGGTAAAATATTACGGGTTCGGCGGCAACCCGCCAGTAGCACCGGCAGAGTTACCGCTGGACCCGTAATGAGGCCCAATGTGTTCAGTTTTGGCATCAAGGGCTTTACCTGTTAAATGGTCTGCAGCTTTGTAGCATTCACATTCTCTAGGGGAGAGCATTTTTATAACGAAGTTGCACAATTTTTGTGACAGTGTTTTGTCAGATGGTATGTCATCCCAGAGGTCTTTTAGCTCTGTTTTATCAGCTTTGGTGAGAGGCTGTGGCATATCATGCAACTGCAGTGGAATATTCTGCAATGTATTGTATGTCTATGTTTGCATTCCACAAAAGGGCAATGATTTCATTGTAATCATTGATGTACTTGGATGCTTCATCCATTTTAATGTTGTATGTGTTTTTTGGGGATTTGCCTTTTACAACCCGTCTGACAGAAGGCATCAAGCTATTTACTTGTCCTTTTTTAGAAACTGGTCTAGGGAAGCCAAACTGACATTTGGTATAGTATTTACCTTTGTTTTTATATCTATGTTGGCAGTATATGTTGTTTGAAGCTTAAGCTTTGTAAGGGATGTCACAGGTTATGTATTTTTCAATAAACTGTTAAACAGCAGCGTCACTGTCATGGCACAATTTGGGAGCAGCTTTTATGGATGTGTGGTGCTCCTCTGGATTGATATTCATTTCTCCAAAAGAAGTGTTGTACTTCTCTGAGTGGAGTGGTAGTTTTATTGCAGATGAAGTGTAGCATGGCAATGAAGCGATGGTGATATGTTGACTGGGTCAAGAGAACAGAGTTCTGGTGTTTTTAGATCTATTTCATTTTTATTTTGGTTTGCAGTGCACAGATTAAAGTAACAAACCATGTGGTTGGGCCTAGGTTCCTTAGCATACAACGTACATAAGTGTGACTTCGGAACCAATATTTACCACGCATGTTTGCCAACAGATTTGTGATACTTGACTGCAAAATGTAATCTTTCAGCCTCATTACGATTTTGGAGGTAGCCATGCCCTTAATAAGGGCATGGCTACCCCCAAACTCGGGTCCGGCACCGGGTCCCGCAAAAGGGGAATAACCAGGCCATTCCGACCTTTGCGGGCCCGGTAATTTCCCTTTCGCGGGACCCGGTGCCTGTACGTCCCCCATAGGGCTCAATGGGAATGGGGAGGATGGTAGCAGCAGTACCGTTCATAACCGTACCGTTGATACCATCCTGTTCTGCTTGCCTGTGCCGCTCTGCACGCCTGGTCTGACCAGGCATGCAGAGCGGCCCCCGCAAGCAGAACTCGTAATGTGGCAGCAAGGTAACAACGGCACCGGTAGCACTACCGGCGGCGTTGTTGCCTTCCCGCCAGGGCTGTAATGAGGCCCTTTGTCTTTTATTTTTTGAAGCAGTTGGGTAGCAGAAATGTTTAAAAAATAAATGAGAACCTGTTTTTAATGTGTGTGCCACTCCATAACTTAGAGTTGCTAGTTCACTTTCGAACAGGCGGTGGAAAATGTAGTTCGATGCACGAATTTGTGTGGACCTTTCAACATATATTCCTCCTTTTCCTGTAGGATAGATCAGAGGAAAAGAACGTGCTTCTACACTGTTTTCCCATATGCTCATTGGGGATCCTGAAGGCACGCCCCTGTACGCTCACACCAGAGAAAATACAACCCATTAGGAAAAAAAGGCCCAAGAAACTCTTGCAAGGATAACAAGTATGTATTCCCATACAAAAAAGGAAAATCACCAACAAAGAACTCTGCTGCCGTGGAACGTTCTTTCGTCATTCGCTTGAGTGGCATGTTATAAGCACAAATAGCAGCACTGATGACGCAGTTACAGATAGCACAATTCTCCAATCCCTGTTGAGGGTACATATACATGTAGGTCCTGCTCCATATGGGATACCCGGCCATTGGCCCATCTTCATCTGTCCGTCTTCACTGGCGTGGGCACTGCTGGGCTCGTCATCCGATTCAGGGTTGGCCTAACGATCAATTATACACTGGTGATAACAATGTTATTTTATCATGTCTACACTACACCTGGCAGATACATGAATCGGCTCTGCGGAGGGCTGAGTACTCCCTAACTTCACTCGTTCCCAGGCAGATCAGCAACTTCAAGGTTCTCCACCTTCGGTTTGTGCTATAATTTAGACGAATCACGTGACCCACTTGTGAAGGCGCGATTGCCTTGCCTTGTGATCGGACAGGGTGTAAAGGTTTTATGGTTGGTGGTCTGGGCTTGGATGGCCCCGTAGCATGCAGGGTTCTAAGGATGAAAGTGCTGCCAAGCTATATTTCTCGTGCAGGGATTGTTCCGGGTAGGAGGGCCTTGCTATCCAATCTCTGTGATGGTACTGCCGGGAGGCTCGCTGCTCCCTTCTCATGACCTTGCTGGGCGCATTCCTCCAAAGGATAAAGGACTTGTAAGTACTGCAAAAAAATTGAGAATTTCATGGACTCTGTGAGACCTGGTCAGGGTGGGGGTGATGTTTGCACTCAGGCAAAGGGTCTGCTGTCAGAGCCTGCAATATTATTTGCCACGCTTGGGCCTAAGTTCCAACCTGGCTGCTAATTTCTAAGATGGCATCTACATTTGCATCTGTCTACTACACGCTCTGGCTCGGCCGTACATCCTTCTCTGCATGCACCCCCCTGCCCTCTACTCCCTGATTGGGACCACTATCATTTATTTCTCATTCCGTATTGCCTAGGGGGGGGGGGGCGGGAAGACCCGCTCTCCTTCACAACATTCCCCCCTTTAGTAACTTCTTCAGTAACAAACTCCCCAATAGGTTCCCCAAGGGGCCCATGTGTCCTATATTCTTCAGCATTCCTCCTGGATTTCTCTTCCTCTAATCTTTTAGCCTCCAAGTATGGCAGTGAGCCTGTAACTGGGACCCATGCCCTACACACATCTTGCAAGCTTTCCCCAGCCTGGGCATATTCTTCTGGGGTACATTTCATGTAGATGCAACCCCCACCCACAGCTAGGTAAACCCAATCTTCGGTGTAGTACTCGAGGTCAAGTGGGGGTTTGGTGGCAGTGCCAAGGGGATGTAATAGGTGATACATTTCTATCATGCAAGGTTGGTTTGGGTCATCAGTTTGGGTACCGATTTCTGTGGCCCCTCAAAGTGCTTTATGTGTTACCTCAATTGAGACCATCATCATTGTGCTATTAGGCACTGCTTTGGCACAATATCGAAGACCCATCTGGAACATGCAAAAAATTACCAAAACAAAAAACGATGACAGGCACCGGCATCTTCACTATCGCCCCCATCCAGGATGGTGCCCAGGAAAACATTGTATTGAATCAATCATTTTGTATTCTAGCTTATTTCTTCATGAAAAATGGGTTGTGTATGGCACATATTATCTGTGAGAGGGAGCCATTCTCTGCATCTTTGGGAGGCACGAATGTGCAACAAGAATCTCCTATCTTTTTGCACATGCCTCCTTCCATCGCCATCAACAGGGCTAGGACATACCTGTTCTGCATAGTCATTAATATCAAAGCGTTCAACTCTACATTTAAGATGTTGAATTCTTGTTCAGCGTCATTTGTCAGCTGCATCAGCTCCCACCTCACAATTTGCAACCACTTGGCATTGGTTGTGGCTTGCACCCCTGGTAGTAGCGATGAGGCGTAGAATGTCTCTGCTTTGCTGAAGAGCCTGTATTCATCCGGTATCTCGTCCAGCAAGTTCAATAGGTCTTTTGACAGATAGTTAGATTGTCTCTTCCTTAGCAGGTTCTCTCTTTTCTCTTTCCAAGGGAGCATGCAAAATTCTGGTGGCGGCAATGGGTTTCTTGCTTGCTCTTCAGTCATTGGGAGGGAGGTTGGGGAAAAAGCAGTTGGTGGCCCCCATTGCAAATGTTCTTCAGGGAATACTAGTAGGGCTGAGTGCAGCGTAGCCAGTGAACAATAGCCTCTCCATGATGGCTGGAGGTGCAAGAATGACTGCTGGCAACATACCCAGTAGTAATCCATTACTGCTGCAGAGCCTTAGGTCAGGATTGAGTAAGATCTTCTTGCAATGTTCATTGGCCCCTACAGAAATTGTCCCAGCACTATAAAAACAAAGTTTGTATCTATCTTGTCTTTGCACCTTCACTGGTTTCTCCATGGCTTCAATCCATGTTAGTTTTGTGATATGCTCAGTCCAGAATAGAGCACATGTTGCTTTCACTCAGGGCAGAACATCTTCATATCCTATGAGGCCCTACGACATACAGCTTATTGTAGTCTCTTGCCATTTTTTGTTGATTTACTTTAGTCCTTGTATAGCCAGGTATGGTCTTCGCAAACATTGGATGCTTTTTGGGTTTTTTATGCACTGCAGTTGGTCTGGGTCAATTACTTCAAGTCTTATGCTTGGAAAGTGCCTTTGGGCCTACACAACGCAAGATGTACTAAACACTGGGATTCTAAGATTAGTATTTCCTCTGGCACGAGGACCTTGGGAGCCCCTAACGCATGAGGTATCAATGAACACACATAACAACTGACATTCGCTTTGCCTCTGCCCACTGAGCTCATGTCAGTATACCAACTACTGGATACCAAGCCCGTGGTAGGTATCATATTTCACCTTGTGTGCTTGTCTTTTCGTACGTTTTGTTCTAGCTACGTACCCTCTAATAACATTGCTGTCATTATGTTCATTATCTCTGCTTGTGTCAAGGAAGGCATTGGGAAATAATCTTGGAAACATCAAGATCCTTATAATAGTTTCTAGCAAGCCAGTGTGGTGGTGTTACTATGTACAGTTTTATTTCTGACAAGGGGTTGTTGGTAGGCGTGGGGGTATATTTCTATTGGGGTGTGAGTTTGTTCAATTATATGCAGTTATGGTAATGTTATTCTCCCCCCCCTAATATAAACGATGCACCTAAATATATTCCTAAACAATGCATAGACATTTCAAAAACACCTACTATAGAATGCTTTGCACACATAAGAATATGAGTAACTGTACTGTTTCTTAATATCTAGCGAGTGATTTGAGAGCGCGGGTTC
Source organism: Ambystoma mexicanum (assembly GCF_040938575.1). Classification (NCBI taxonomy): domain Eukaryota; kingdom Metazoa; phylum Chordata; class Amphibia; order Caudata; family Ambystomatidae; genus Ambystoma; species Ambystoma mexicanum. The sequence goes on from NC_090933.1 coordinate 1,403,568,984, forward strand.
CATGTTCTTCAGTGCCCTAAAATGGAGAAATAATGCACGCAAAAAGAACACGTGGAAGAAGGGAGGTGCACTAAATGCAAGATAAAGGGAGAGAGAAAGAGGAAGAGAAAGAGGGGGAGAGAGAGAGAGAGAGAGAGGGAGGGAGAAAGAGAGAGAGAGATATGAAACAAGGGATGATGACAGACAGAGTATGGGGAGGGTAAAGAGAGTGCCCCCTGTGCAAATGTAACTTTAATAGCAGCAATATGGTATTAAAAGTGTAATTAAGGCCTGGCAGCAGGGGCAGATGAACGAGGTAGATGAACGCTGCCAGTCCTTCTAGAGCATTTTGGCAGTGCTTTCCGAACGTCTGCCAGGTGGATCCAGTATCAGAGTCCTTCCACCTTAACAGCGAGTGGAGTGCAGTATATCACTTTGAAAGGCCCATTAAATCTGGGGCTGTCCCACCTGCTGACCAAGGACTCCATGTAAACAAGGTCTCCTGGCAGCAGTGGTTGGGTTGGTGAGGAGTCAGTCGTGGAGACAACTGTGGCGTCTGGCACGTCTTCTGCTCAGGGCAGTGCGATCTGTCAGGAAAGACAGTTTATGGCACGACTTAGGTTGGTGAGGTACTCTTTGAACTCATCGCCTAAAACAGCTGCTGCCTTATGATGCCCTTATGATTGGGGACAAGGGTGTATGCATTGGCCGGCCAGTGGCAACCTCGTGGGGGGATAAATGGTGGTCTTTGCTGGCCTGTGTGCGCAGGCTGAAAAGTGCTATGGGGCAGTCAGTGCACCCATTTCCTTTTAAGGGTGGTGCAAGTTTGGACAATTTACTTTTGAGGAGGCTGCTGATCCTCTCCACAATTCTATTGTCCTGGGGTGGTAAATTGTACACATCCAGTGTCTGATACCAAGTAATTTAGTGATCTCTTTGAAAAAAGTGTGTACCATTATCTGACCTTAAAACATCACACACTCCCCATCTGGGGAATACTTCACAGACTAGAAATTTGGAGTAGAAGCTGATGGAGCTATGCAAATGTCTTTATAGATGCCTCATTAGGGCTCATTGGAAGACAAAGCATGCGAGGGGTGGGGCGAGGAGTGGGGCGAGAAAGCTTTGCAGGCAAATGTTCTGCGCGTCCCAGTCCATGCTCATGTACCCATTAATCCTGCTCCGTAGCACAGCTCATCCAATAAACATCAATCCGGATCTGCTCTACTCAAATGTAATTGCATTCTCCACACTTCTCGAGGTTTACCAGAAAGGCATTTTGCTCACCCATGGGCTGCGCCGCCCTCACTTGGTCACTAATTTGTAAGGTAGACCTGCAATAGCGGTGTAAAAAAAGTTAAAAGCCGGTTTGCTTTCATAGGCGTGCTGCCTGAGCTCCAACCGATGGCGGTGTTGCCACCCGCAACAATAGCAGAGCAGCAGCCATGCTAGTTACAGGGCTTTTACCGTGTATTATAGTGTATTATAGCGTCGTAGGTGCACAAGCCTCAGAGAGGTGAGCTGGGTATCAGAGTCTTTTATTGCAGCCCCCTTTCCAAAGGGGGATGCGCCTTTCCTTTAAACAGCCACGGCCTGCCATCCCCACTGCGGGAGTAGGCTGCCTTGCCTTCCCTGGCGCAACCTTACCACACATGCCGCCCTCAACGCCCACACTGTTCTCAACACCCAGTCACCCACAATCACCTCAACACTCAAGACGACTTCAGTGCAAACATTTTCATCAACCCAAATGCTCTCCGTAACAGCCATGGTATCTCCCAACTCCCAGCACCACCAACAACCTAAACACCCCTAGCATCAGCAGCAGCAATCAAGATAACCTGAAAACCCACAACTATAACATCTACTGTTTTGCCAGCCCAGCAGTTCTTAAGCCTCCAGGCCTGAGGGAAACCGAATTCGACAAAAGTTGCCTTTTTTTGTTCCAGTCACCCTGGCAACCTTAATCTGTATCTCTGTTAAAATGCAGAGCCGTGGTGCTTTGAGCTAGCAAAGAACAGAATTCTGGCTGTCACTGCAAATTCCTTTCTTCTACAAATCACATTCTATGACATGTTACAGCCAACAACTGATAAGGAACTGTTTATGATAGTGTGTTTATTTTGTTTTGCGCACAACTGGCGTTTATTGCCTGAGAGCAATAATCTGTATTATTTGAAAGCACAAAAACGAAAACGGTTTTAGATGCATTGTATTGAACTCATTATAAGTCATTCCGCATCCTGCAGACCCATGAACTAACCTTAACTATTTATAAGCATGTCCTGCACTGAAGTCCTGTTAAAACAAGCATTGGCAAAGCCAACGGTTTTGGCTTGTTATGGATATCTTCAGACATTTCCAGTAGTCATCTACTATTCAGTAAGTATTCGGCCCTGCCCGAATACTTAGGTCAACTATTCGGCCGAATAGTAAATGTACTATTTGGTACACCCCTAATAGTGACCCGTTGCATCTCTCGCCCATGCCGAGTAGTCAATGGGCCTCATTACAAGTATGGAGGTAAGGCAACAACGGCGCTGGTATCGATCCCGCCACCATTGCTACCGTACCGCCATACTATGAGTTGTGCTTGCCGGTCTGTTCTGCCCACCAGGTCTGACCTGGCGGGCAGTGCGGTACCCGCGAGCACAACTTGTGGATGCACCGTCACCGTTATGAACGGTGCCAGTGCATCCGAGCTCTCCATTCCCATTCAGCCCATGGAGCCGAATGCGGATGGGGAGTCCCTTATTGCCAGCACCCGCGACCCTCGGCATGTCCCGGTAATTGGCAATTCGGGGGTGCCAGTAAAATCATGGGTCCGGCAGCAGCCGTGCCTTTGTTACAGGCACGGCTACCACCAGACCCGTAATGAGGTCCAATGTGTAACTCACAGAATTGCCCAGACAGGTGGAGTAACATACCTCGTAGTGTGCACAGTGTCCTGGCTGTACTGAAACTATGACACATGGTGCATCGAATGGTCATGCTCAGTAAACGTTCCTGAAGGTTTGGAATGAACCAATCCTCCTGGATGTCAGCAGCGATGTGGTGTTTGGAACTGTGGGAGGGGTGGTGTAATTGGTCAAATGCAACGGTTAGCAATTTGGTCGGCATCACAGCCTTCCCAGAGCATTCTTGTCTACATCATAGGTTAGTTGGGGATTAATTGCACCCTCGCTATACCCATACTCTGGGGCCCTTCCTTCTAGTTCAATAACCTGTGCTGTGGCAAGGCGTTGTAGGGGATGGGTTGTTGTTCCGAGGTAGGTGTAGTGATCACATATTCTGTTGGCTTGGGCACAGGGAGCTATGCAGCAAGTTTGGCCGCTGTGTCTGCAGCAGCGTTCCCAAGTGACATCTCGTCCATGTTGTTAGTGTGACCGTCACTACACAAGGTTGTGACAATGCAAAGTTTAGTCTGTCTAAAAGTGTGGTATGCTGCATAGGGGATCCATCTGCCCTCCTTCACGAGAGACTGGCGTGCACTGTTGTACTAACGTACACGTGACACCCCTGCATAGCCTGCAGCACGTCAATGAGCGCAATGAGGTCTGCGCGCTTGAGTTGAGTAGTGCATGTACAATCATTTTTGTATCAGTATTTGCTATTCACTGTCCACTAGTCAAACCACTGCTGCGCCAGAATGCCTAATCAGTGTGTCTTGGTCAATAGTTGCTCAACCGTCAACGAAGAGTAACCCCCCCTCCCCTCAAGTGCCTTGGCAGCTCATCACTATGGTGGCACCGTTCTCTATGCCAAAACCTGCAGCTGCAAGTGCCTGCTCACATGCGAATTGTCCATTCATCTCTGAATCTAGCATGCTGCTATAATAGGCCAGTGGCTTGTGGCCCTTAGTGCTCTTTTGCGTTAGTGCAGCAGTCATAAATTGGCCATTTGAATGTGAAAACTAATAGAACTCCTGAGTGTAAGCTGGGGTGGCCAACACGGGGACAGTACAAATCACTTCCTTGAGGTCACTGAAACTCTGTCATTTCTTCTGTCCACACTATTTTAATGTCTGTCTTTTGCGCCTCTTTGAGGCTCTGCAGAAGTGGCCTGATGTAGGCTGCATACTCTAGAATCCAGGCTCTGCAGTAGTTGCACAGCCCTGAAAACCTTTGTATATCTTTGACAGTGGTGGGCTGAGGGGTGGCACATGCAGATGCTGCTCAGTCTGGTATAATGCGTTTGCCATTTGCTGATATGAACTGCCCTAAGTACAACACTTCCTTTAAACAGTACTGTAGCTTTACCTTGTCAACCTTATGGTCCAGGAACTGTAACAGAATAATTGAGTCTTGCCTGCACTGCTGTTCATTTTCACTAAACACCAACAAGTCATTGTTAAGCAGAAACCTGTGCAGTTCCCTCTGGGACCACTGCAAAAGATTTAAGACTACAGGTGTTGGCAGTAAACCCACTTGGTAGCAGGCTGTACCACACAGATTCACTGTGGTAGCTGTGGCTGAGCAGTCAGACTTCCCTCAAGAAGAGTTAGGCAGTATATAGAGGATACAGGATAGGTACAGAGGCACAGTAGTACAAGCAAACACTGACCAGAGCTAGGTGTAAAAGTATATACTTATTTATTTTAAAGGCACACTCATAAATTACACTAGCACAGAAAAAGGTAAGTAAGTCAAAACACAGTCACTATTACTTATATGTACATCCCTAGTCATTTGTTGGACAAGTCTAAGTTAACACCACTTATTTCCAAATAGAGGTGAGCGCTTAACGTCAGATGGCACTCCAACAAGTTATTAGAAAAGGGAGGGAAAAAGCAGAAGTAATGAAAGCAGCAAGGTAAAACACTTTTCACATAAGGTAAGAAAAGGCAGTCAATTGTGGAACAAGGAGAATTGGTTCGTGGCCCGCTTTAGAGAGAGCCAGGCGAAAATATGCCCAAGATCACACAATGTCACAAGTCTTTGCAGGTGAGTAGAAAAGGTTTTACTGAATTTAGAAAAAAGTTTAGTTAGGGTGTCCCAGGCTTACCCAGGTTCGAGAGCCGAGGGCTAAATCTACACCGTACAATCGGTGGCAAGGGAAGCCGGGCGGAACACAGTACCTTTAAAAGTGGAAAGGATCCTCCAGCGGTGGTAGTTGTTCCTGGTAGTGGGTGCAAGTCGCGGCGTCGTCCAGAGGAAGAGGTGACCTCGACGTGGAGGAAAGCTGAAGGTCCTTGCACTACCAGGGATGAGACCAGCCGTGGAGTTTTCTGGTCACAAAGGATTTTACCCCTCTTTCGCGGTTGAGGTAAAAAGTGGTATCCCGGTTGCCGGGGTGCTTGGCACAGGCAAGGCGGCCACGAGATGCTTCGGGACAGCGAAAAGAAGGCAGCAACTGGTTGTCCCCACCAGTTAAGGGAAGGAGACTCTCCGGCGGGAGATCTCCTCTGTCGTCGGAAAAAGTGGTGAGACGGTTCCGCAGGGCTCCACCGGTGGTGTCGTCTTGGCAGGTCGGCTCGGCTTCTCCCTCTTCGGCTTCTTAGGTCCTGTGGCGACTTCTCCAGAACCAGTCCCAAAAACCCTGCTTTTATGCAGCAAACCCCCATTCATACAGCCTAGCTGTCAATCAAACATGCTAAGTGGTGAGCGGGGTGGCTCACCACTTGGGCCAATCACACCAGAGTGCGACATGAGTTGGCAAGGCAACTCAGTCCAGGGTGCCTAAACCCCCTCCCACACCCCCTGTGGTACCCAGACAGAATGGCACCACTGTGGAGGGCTTCTGTGCAGAAGCCCGCCAAAAGTGGAACAAAGGCTCGACTCGGGTTCAGGGTTACTGAAGTGAACCTAGACGCCATTTTGGCAGCGAGTTCTGGCAAAAAATCCCAACCGGTGAATTTATATTAAATAAATAAACCGGCGGTATCTTTAACATTGCACCAAAAAGTGGTGCATTAAAACAATGGGAAATCCCATTGGGAAATATTCCGGTGGAATATTTCCGTGGTATCCACTGCCACCAGCCAGAACTCGGCGAGGGGGGACGGGACAGTACCCCCTCGACAACAGACCCAGGGGCAATCTAATTGCCCCTACCAGTACTTCCACAGTAAGATGGTTTGTACTGGTTAAGTTCCTAAGTTAAGACTAGTAAAGTCAATGGTGACTTTACAGACCCAGGGAGACAGTAGTCAGTCCCAGGGTGTGGAGTCTATGTTTGGGGGTCTCTAGGACACCCCTGTGTTACTGCACTGAGGGTGCTGTGTAACACACATTCAAAAACCAATGATAGCCTATGGGGAAAAAACACCCCCTAGCCCATAAGCACATAGCAAGTCACAGAAACACTCTCAAGTCATGTCCAAGAGTGAGGGTAAAAGTGTCTCACTCTTGGCAGGAGAAAAAATAAACCCCAAAAATCCAGCAAAGCTGGTGGGGGACTCACTAGGTTAGGAGATTCAGCCTAAACAGAGAATTCTCCCTAACAGTCATCTACGAACTTAATGATGGTACTGGACACCTGAATGTTCCCTAAGTCTGCGTGGAGTATTCTGTTGAAAATAATAGGGCTCTCACAGTACCCCTGAGGTAATCTCATGTGTTCGTAGCGCCACCCCCATGTGAAAAGGCAGTGAGGTACTGGGAGTCTAGGTGTAAGCATATTGAAAAGAAGGCATTCTTCAAATCCACCACAGTGAAATGTGTTGCCTGTTTGGGAATGCTGCATAAAATCATGTCAGGGTTAGGAACCACAGGAAATTCCTGTTGTACTACGTTATTGAGGGGGCGTAAATCCTGGATCATTCTCCAATTACCCCTTGTTGCCTTTTTAATGGAGTATATGGCCGTGTTACACAGGGAAGGATGGTACTAATATTCCTTGGTTTAGTAGAGTATTTATTGTGTCTCTAATCCCCTCCTCTGCCGCTCTGGAAAGTGGGTATTGATTCACCCGTGGCAGCACCACTCCTGGTTATAGTGTTATTTACACTGGGGTCACACCATGTAGAAGCCCTACATCATGGAGGCTAGTGGTCCACAATCTCTCAGGCACCTGTTCCAAATCTTCCTGGAAAAACTGGGGTGGGGTGTACAATGCAATTAGGGGGCACTGATTTTATTTTCATTTATTGTTCACTTGTTAGGTGCCTACAAAGCAAGTAAATACAGTTCAAAGTGCCCACAGGGCATAGTGAGGGAAGAAGGGAGTGAGACACATTACAAAACACAAAAATATTAAACACAGTAGAGGGAAAAGGAGAAAGGACGAACCTACTATGTCTTGTGAGGATTCAGAATGTGCAAGGGCAACAAGATAGAGGGCAGAGGGGGGAATTGCTGGAGTGTCCGTGCAGATAGGTGCATGGTCGAAGTGCATGGTATGGAGAGTGCTACACGGCTTGGAGCCGTGTTGGGTATAAGTGCGAGCCTCCAAGGCAGAAGGAGTACCAGGGCAAGTGCTAAGGACAAACAGGAGCAGGAACAAAAGGGTGTGGGAGGTCAGGGGCCCCGAGGATGCATGAGGGCCCAGGACACCAATCACAGCAACTGTGAAATCAGCAGAGGAGAGAGGATGGGAAGGAGGAGGTAAAGAGGAAAGTCTTGAGGAGATTCCGGAATTTAAGAAAGTCCTGCTCAAGGCGCAGAGGGAGGGAGAGGCTGTCCCATAGGAGGGAGCCAGCGGTGGAAAGCGATCAACCACCTGCCCTCTGTTTGGGGAAACGCTTTACACACAGATGGTTGGTGCCAGAGGAACGTAGAGGTCTAGAGGGAGAATATTGAGTGAGATACAGTTGAAGATAGTGTGGTCCCCGGGCCCAGACAGCCTTGTGGATGATGCAGATGGATTGAATTTAATCTGTGCGCAGAAACTGGAGCCAGTGAAGTTTTTTAGGCAGGCGTGATGTGATAACTGGGCTAAAGGTTAAGTCTGGCTGCCCTATTCTGGATTAGCTGGAGGGGTCACAGATTTGAAAAAGGTAGATTTAGGAGGAGGCTATTGCACTAGTCAAGCCTAGAGAGAACCAGGGTTCGGGTAACCTTGAGGCTCTGGGGGAAAATGAGGAAAGGGAGAATTCCTTTGAGAAAGAATAGCTGAAAGTGGGATTTCTTGGCAATGTCCTGAATGTGAGTGAGGAAGGAGAGAGAGTAGTCAAAGATGACTCCAAGGTTTCTGGCTTCAGAAGAAGGAGCAGGAGGAGAGCCCATGGAGGAAGGCCAGAATGAGGGGAAGAAGGAGGGAGCAAGGGTCCTGATGGGAAGGATCTCAGTTTTACAGGCGTTGAGGCAGAGATCATTGGAGGTGCTCCAGTACTGGATGGCAGATAGGCAGCCAGGGCTGATGGAAGGTGCAAGAGGGTCAGCAGGAAGTTTGAAACAGAGTTCTGTGTCATATGCATAACACTGGAAGTTGGGGGGAAAAGAGGAGTTGAAGCGTGTAGATGTTAAAGAGCCAACAGTAGAGGATAGAGCCCTGGGGGACACCACAGGTGGAGAAGGAAGTAGGAGAGAAGGGGCCCAGGATGACTTGGGACGAGCGCTCAGTTAGGAAGGATGTCAGCCAGTCCAGTGCCCGTTCCGAGATACCAAGGGTATCGTGGAGTCTTTGTATGAGGATGGAATGGTTGACTGTGTCAAAGGCAGAGGAGAGATAAAGTACAGCTGGAAAGTTGGAGCCAAGAGATGTGAGCACAGGTGTTCAGAAGAGCAGTTTCCATGCCTCTGGATGCTCGGAATCCAGATTGATGGTCGTGCAGACCACCAACTGTCACGACCCTCACCCCAAAACCCCCTCTGGCAAACCCATTGGCCAGGTGGAGTCAAGACTCGGGCCTCTAGAGCCTGGCATCCTCTTCAAAAGCCCTCATGGGGCCAGTCCAGGCTCATACACCATGAACAACAATGTGCTTGGGAACTACTTTATTGTATTGTCAGCCAACATGGAGGCATCCACATAGCTTGGTTCATAAGAACCAAGCTATGCGGTCTAGTGTTTTGGGTGTGGCAGGCCTGGAACTACTTTCCCTGGTACTACTTTACCTGGGCTATATAAACCATACCCTGACTGCAGAACATGCTTCGTGATGCTCACCGTGTCCAGCTATTCCCTCGAACCTCAGAGAAGCAGAACCTGCAAGGAGACAAAAGGAACATCATTAGCAGCAGCATCTTACCTGCAGTCTTCATCTTTAAACACTCGCAGCTACTGAGAACAGCTTCCTCGAATCTGCACGCCTCCCGGACAGAACGACCTGAAAGAGGAAGATAGAGGCAACATTAAAGAAAGCTGTAGAGACATTTACAAATTACGAACTGCTCAAAAGGCTTACCTGGCTGGTCGCCTCTCGGCTGGCATCACTCCGGACATTCCACTCCACTCGCGCTGAAGAACACTGCGACCTACAAGGAAGGAAAACACAGGTTAGCAAAGGCAAGACTTCGCAGCGCTGCGCATAGCTCTTACTTACCGCATCATAGCGCTCTTAATGCGCCATCATTTACCAGCGGGGCTCAACCAAGCCAGTTTGCCGCGCTGAAGCTCTGCATACCTAAGGGAGAAAAAAGAGACATTTTAAACAAAGAAAGGCATGCAGGATAGCAACAAAACTAAAGAACAGCAATAAGACCTACCTGAACAATATCAAACGGGCCGACGTCAGTGAAGTAACTGGACCGCACTCGCCCATGAAAGACAACGCGCCCCTGCAAAGAAGGCAGGACGGAGAGCACGCCTAATTCTACCACAAGGCAGAACCTTCCCCGCAGACCACATCAGGGCAAAGCTGAGAAGCATACCAGCGAGTAACCCAGCTGGGTGGCGTCCCTGTGGATACCAGGTGAGCGTAACACCAACAAGTTCAGTGAGCTATTTGAGTTGGGGCAAGGCCAGCTTCAGCAGCAGTTTCCTCAGGCAGGAAGGGGGTGGTGGAAATAGGGCGGTAGTTGGCTGGACATGTAGGGTATGCTGAAGGTATTTTCAGCAGGGGGTGCACAAGGGAGTGCTTGAGGGAGGAGGAGAAAGATCCAGTGGCAAAAAGAGTGGTCCCATAAATCAGCGATTGTGGGGACAATCGAGCCAATGTTGTTCTTGTGGTTCTCGATGAGCAAGGGCAAACCTTTTTAGAAGAGACTTTCATGGAGCAGACAACTCTGGTAACTTCTTCAGGTGTGAAAGGGGAGAAGGAGAAGAGGGGGGAAGAAGCAGGGTGAGGGGCCAAGGGAGGCAAGGGGGTATGGGAAGGGTTGGGAGGGTGAGTAGCAAGGGTGTTCAGGATGTCCTGAGTTTTGGTGGAGAAGTGAGTGACCAGAGCATTGCAGAGAGCCTGGACAGGGAAATGGGAGAAGGAGACTGCAGATGGGTTGGCTAGTTCCCTGCAGATCTCAAAAAGTTCAGCCATGTTGTTGGATGCAGTGGATATCTACGCCTGTATGTGGTTTTTTGTCTTTGCACCATGGAGAGTTTGTATTGCCTTTGGAGCAGGCGGCAGGCCAGTTTGTCAGAGGATGCACCTGAGGTTTGCCACTTACGTTTGGCCACGCTGCATTGCCTTTTTAGGGCCGCAGGTACGGAGTCTTATCAGGTGTTACGCTTGGAGGCAGGTTTCAAGTGGATCCTCATGACTGGGGCAAAAATGTCAAGAGTATTGGTTAGTATTGGTGATGTAAACGCAGAGGTTGCTGAGAGCAGAGTCGGTGGTGGTAGAGTGTATGGTAGGGGGTAAGGTGGGATGAAGGTGGAAGCAAAGGCAGCAGCTGATACTCATTTCATCAGTCTGATGTTAGGGAATGAAGTTGGCAGGGCTATTGTGGGTGCGGTCAGAGGGCCAAAGGGACCCAGGTGGGAGGAGAGGAGAGAATGGTCTGACCAAGAGAGATGGGTGACTAGTGGGGAGGAGAGACAGAGGTCAGAGTGAATGGGGGGCGTCCAGAGTGTGTCCAGCCGAGTGGGTTGGACCAGAAGGGAGAACGGAGAGGGATAGAGAGGTGCAGAGGTCAATGAAAAGAGTAGATGCTGTGAGTCCAATTGGATGTTGAAATCCCCCAAGAGGAGGAGATAGGAGGTGGATGGAAGTAAGGAAGCACAGAAATCAGCCCAATCAGAGAGGAAATTTGTGGTAGAGCCTGGAGGCTGGCAAATGGTGGCAATGGTCAGGATGGAGGAGGGTGAGATGACCAGTTTGTAAACCAGGCTCTCAAAGGAAGAGTAGAGCTGGGTGGGCAAGATGGAGGAAGGAACCCACTCAGGGAAGATTAAGGCAACCCCACCACCAGCACAGCGAGGTTGAAGCCTGGAAATGATCTTGAAGCCATCAGAGAGGAGGGAGTCAAAAGCAGAGACTGAGCTGGCATTGAACAATCGGCCTCATTACGGGTTTGGAGGCAGAAATGCCCTTAATAAGGGGATGGCTGCCTCCAAACTCGGGTCTGGGTCTGTGGTCCCTGAATGGAGAAATACTGGGCCATTCTGACTTTGGAGGGCCTGGTATTTCTCCATTCAGGGAACCCGGACCATCCCCATTCCCATTTGAGCCCACATAGGGCTCAATGGGAATGGGGAGCATGCTAACAACGGGCCCGTTGTTAGCATTCTGGTCCCCTCGCGGGACCCGCAAAGGACGTCTGGTCTGACCAGACATCCAGAGTGGGGCCCGCGAAGGAACCTTGTAATAAGGCGGTACGGGGTTAACGGCACCGGCACCTTTACCAGCGGCATTAACCCCTTACTGCCTCACTTGTAATGAGTCCCAATGTCTCGGTGAAAGCGAGAATGTCGAGGTCAATGGGCCTCATTACGAGTGTGGCGGTCCGCAAACAAGGGTGCCAGTAATCTTACTGGCACCTTTTTGCCAGACTGCCACACTGAGTCTGCCTGGCGGGGCTGCTGCGCCCGGTAAGTCTGACCCTGCCGGGCACAGTGGCCCTGGTAGGCAGATTCATCACAGAAGCACCGGCACAGTTAGCAACAGTGCTGGTGCTTCCATCTCCCCACTCCCATAGAGTATGGGAATGGGGATTTACAAAATCTGGCGCCTGACTTCCCACACTACCGGGACTTGTAATGTGCCAGTGGCACCGGGATGTGAGGTGCCAGATTCAGTGTGACGGGGTTGGCGGCAACCCGCTGGTTGCACGGACGGGTTACCGTCAACCTCGTAATGAGGCCCAATGTCTTCAAGAAGGAAGCAGATGTAAACAGAGTGTTTGTTGGCTGAGCGAGCGTTAATCTTCACCAGATGAAGGAGATCTCTGCCTTTGAAAGTTTTCTGAGGAGGGGTACAGGTGCGTGGTACACTAGTAGGAGGAGGAGGGGTGGAGAGAGTAGTGGGAAGAGAGGCAGGAGAAGGAAGGAAGTTAATGAGAGACGGCAGGATCTGGTCAAAGAGGAGGAGGTTGGGTTGAGGACCCTGAACCAAGATAGTGCCTGTGTGGTAGACATTAACGATTCAATGTGAAGATAAGAAGCCGGCCAAGAGGACTTCCCACTTGGTACTGCCGTTAATGGGAGAGGATGTGAAAGGATAGAGTAGAGATGAGATGATGGGTCCATAGATCTGGAGAGGGGACAGATAAGAAGATATCAGTGAAGACCTCACTGCAAGAAGCGCTGACATAGGTTTTTACGATGGGAAGGCCAGGGTTTGCATCTTTCGTGTACTGTACCATAATCTCACTGGGTATGCAAATTGCCAGTACTATCTCTCCATCATCAGGCCTGTCCTCAAATAAATCTGTCAGTGACCTCTCTTAGGGGTATCCTGGGGTCAATACAAAGTACAGTGCACCACTCGCACCTAAGTTGGTCACTTCCAATCACCACAATTCTTTTAGCAGACACTGTCAGACCCTGCAAGTCCAAGGATAGTATGGTGCCTGACGCCAACTCAGGGGACACAATGGGATAAAAATGAAGTCAGTGGGCACACGCCAACAACCCTTGCCAATGTGAGGCACCACCTCCACAAGTACCGTTATCCCATACAAGAACATGTTTGGCTATGGGAATTCCACAAACCGCCACCTTGCGAACCAATGCATGAATAATAAGCATGGTCCTAATGGTGCATATTCATGGGGTTGCACAGACTATACCCTCCAAGAAAGACGTAATCCAGGTAGTGGCTTCTTGGGAAAAATGTGCAGTATCCGGAAGGTGTTTACACAGGATCCTGTGGTCGACCAGGTCAAAGGCAGCCGAGAGATCGAGGAGTAGGAGGAGCGAGGACTTACCCTTGTCCATAGAATCAAGTAGCAGACTCTGTGCCGTGACGAGGAGAAAAGCCAGATTGTCTTTTACCAAGAATATTGTGTGCTTCCAGGTAGCACTGGATCTGCAGATACGCAGCCTTGTCTAGAATTTTCAACAAGAACGCAACGGTAGTGATTGGTCGGTAGTTGTTGGGGGAGTCTGGGTCATGGGTAGGTTTCTTTAGCAGCGGCCGAACCCAGGCTTCCTCGAGGGAAGGTGGGACGATACCCGAAGCAAAGGAGGCATTTATAAAGGCAGTCATGAAAGGGGCCAGTGCTGCCGCACAGTCTTTAACTAAGCTGGCTGGGCTGATGTCACCCTTACAGAGCAATGGTTTAATATGCTTCATAATCAGTAAGACTTCAGGTATAGTTACTTCCCTAAAGGCAAAGGGTTTTGGTTTGTTTGTGCCATGTGAACCAAATAAGGCTGGCCCGGTGGCAAAGGGCTTTGATTGGGGTGGCGTGACTGTTGAATTGGGGTGGGCAGGTTGTTGAATTGTGTCCTGATTTTTTCCTTAAGTGTTTTGATTTTGTCTAGCATGGCATGATGAATGTTATGTCCCCATTTTTCATCTTTCTCTGTTGGTTGTGTAGTGGTGGCAGGGATGACCAGATAAATTAAATTAAAGATAGCAAACACGTCTTTGGACTGGAAGGTTGTAAGTAGATGCGTTAGTTGTAGAGATAGCCTTTTTGTATTGTTTAGCAACTGCCAGTTAGGTATCTCGTGTAGACACGGAGGGACTTGATTGCCATTCCTTCAGTGCTACCCGTTTGGCGGATCTTATATCTAGAAGTTCTTGGGTGAACCATGAGTTAGCATGTTTAATATTCTTGGCTCTTTTCTTTCCAGTGGGGCCACTGCGTCTACTGCTTCTTTGGCGGGGGACAGAGGGCAGACTGCTGCTGCTGAAACAGCCCAAACCGATGGCGGGGCGGTGGGAGCGGGTGAGGAAGCGGGAGACGCCATCTGGAGCACCAATGGAGTCTCGCGCTCCTCTCCACAATCAACACCGTGGCCCCCTGCTCCTCTGTCGGAGCCGCTTTCAGGTCCGCCTCACGTGCATCCAATTTTGTGTTCAATTTTGTGTCTGATTTTGCTCGGCAGCACAGTAACTTCTGCCGCATAAGAGGGCCTTTATCAGGCATGTCCTTCATTTTCTACTTCACACACTGCACAATGTCAGTATTGGCAATATCAGATTGCTGCTTGTATGCAGATTCAAAGTTACTTTTCAAACGGGGGGCGCTGGAGAGCCCGAACAAGATGGCAGCCACCTGAGGAAGCTCTCGCGGGTGGCGACAAACATCACGGCTCTCTGCCCCGTTGAACCGCACATAATCGCGTAAAGAAGAGAGAAATGCCTAGCTGAACCGCATGATCGCAATCATAGAAAATCCTGAACCGATTGGTGCAGCAGGGACGGAGAAACAAGCTGCTGAGTTGCAGACCGCTACTGAACCCGGTCCGGCCTCAGCGGAAAAAGGTGCAAAAAGTACAGACCGAGAGCTGAGGACCGAAAGGGAGCTGCCCTTCTTATGGCCGACAGAAAACCTCTGCCACAGACATGACACAGCACGTCACACCAAACTGGAGACTCATCTGCCCCAGTTTGGAGCACCCAAACTGCAAACATCAACAACCCCATGAGCGGGGAGGCCGGTGGCGGGGGACCCCGCCTGTGGTGTGTGCGAGGGCCGCACTTCAATAGCTGGCCCGGCACTCTGCACCTCCCAAGGAACCTAAACTGGCGGCAGTCTATCACAGACGGCACCACCCACCCGACACCCTGAGGCTGCCTCTGGAGCCCAACGCGAAGTAAGTCCACAGCGCAGCGGGGGGAACCGACAGCACGGCCCACGACCCGCTCACACTCATGGACATGCTACTAGGAACACGCTGTGCGGCGGCCCGCCGGACCCCACCAGCTGCACGCACACAGCCGAACCTGAAGCCTGTACCCAGCACATGAAAAGGCCCGCTGCAGCAGAATCAGCCGCACGCCTCATCCGCCTGCAGCCCATAGGAGGAGAAAGCGACAATCGGCAGGCTACACAGGCCCCTCATCAACCCTGAATTAGGACCTGGCCATCCCCTCAGATGGCACACACAGGCGCATAGCAGCAGCCACACAACAGAGGGGAAACATGGCCTGCAACCCCCCGTGTATAAAGCAGCTAGACGTCATCAGCGGGAACCCGCCCCATATGCCTGCAACCCCCGGAACCGGAGGGCGAGGAAACTCCGACACCCCATACTCGCAGCCGACCGCCTATGAGTACAGTCCCTCCACCAACCCCCGATTAAAAAAAAAAAATGCCTGTGCCTTGGCCCCCCACCTGGACCACAGATGGGGCAAATGGACATGAATCAACAGCAGTGATATCAGGGGGCCTTAGACCCAGCAAACATCCCCCTGCATATAAAGAAGGTGCACGCAGGTGGGGAAAACCAGGAACATCCACACCAGGCATCAGCAGCCGCCCGCTGGAGAACACAGCGCCTATACCAACCCGTGGTCAAATCCTGGCCAGCCCTAACCCCCTTGCTCGGGCCACAGGCAAGGCAAACAGACAAGTAGCAGAGATTGTGTCGACGCCGGAGGGACTTGCAGCCTGCACCACCCCCCCTCCACCAGTCGCCGCAGGCACCCCGCGGGGGCACCCATACAAACAAACAGGCGACAGCGAAGACTGCACCGTCACCCTCAGACCCACACAAAAGACGGTCCATACGCTACAGGGACCCGGGACCACGACCTCTGACACCACCGGTGTGCCGCCCTCGCTGACCCTCAAACCCTACCGGTGTCACAACACCGAGAGGCCAAATACTCGCAAAGACACACAGACAGCACCAGATAGAAACATTTCAGGGCTAGCACGGTGGCACCTCCCAGCCCCGCCTGATCAATATACGGACAACATCCGGAGAAGGGAGCTCACATCGCTCACAAGGATCAGGCGAACAATACCACCCATAAGCACAACGCCTTAGAAGGGGTGAGAACTTAAAAGCAGACAACAGACCAAAGGAGACGCATAAGGGGAAAGCCCAGGGACCTACACCAGGGGAGGCCCCCCCCCCCGGGAACCTCCCCAAATCAGGCGGGTACAAGCAGAACTGCAAGCACTCGAAGGTACCACCAAGAGCACCCCCCCTCGAACTGGACACCCCGGAAAAAGAAGCGCGGAAGGGCATGCAACAGGTGGCACATATCGCAGAACAGAAGGAATACGCCAATCAAGACAAATCAAGTAACCTCCCAAGGCGCTCGACGTGTAACAAAACAGACATGGAAGTCCAGGCGCAGCTGCAGGAGATTCTAGCCGAAATGAAATTAATTGACCAAAGGACCCAAGAAACTAACTGTACACCTGTGGGAACGCAGGAAGGTAGGACATGTGGTGTTGGCAGCGTGTTTTGGTGGGTGGGCAGAGTGAAATGTCTGAAAACTGTGATTTTTTCGCCACATTTCAGACTTTGCCGGGGGTTGTGGGTAATAAATTCTGGGACGATTTGCGCAAGTCAACCTCTGTGGATTCCCACAGGTGTCTTCTTTTCGGAAATGCATTGGGTTCCCTGTTTTCCTTGTGGCTTTGACACCCTAGGGCCAAATCTGTACGTTGTCTCCCCAAACCCTTTGGTGGTTACCAGTGGTTAAGCTTTTTCCCTTTGCGCCCAGGTACGTGCACCCACACATGAGAGGTAACGTTTTCGTCGGGACACCTGTGGAAACGCGGGATGGTAGGACATGTGGTATTGGTGGCGTGTTTCAGTCAGTGGGCAAAGAGAAATGTACGAAAATTGTGATTTTTTTTTGCCACATTTCGGACTTTGCCGTGGGTTGTGGGTAATACATTCTGGGGCGATTTGTGCAAGTTACACCTCTGTGGATTCCCACAGGTGTCCTCTTTTTGGAAACGCATGGGGTTCCCTGTTTTTCTTGGTGGCTTCGACACCCTAGGCCCAAATGTGTAGGTTGTCCACAAGAGCAACATTTCTCAAAATCTGCTCTGCCTAAGGAGCCTTTTCCCTTTGCGTCAAGGTAGGTGCACCCACACATGTGAGGTACCGTTTTCGTTGGGACACTGAGGAAACGCGGGAAGGTAGGACATGTGGTGTTGGCGGCGTGTTTCGGTGGGTGGGCAGAGTAAAATATCTGAAAATTGTGATTATTTTTCTCCACATTTCAGATTTTGCCAGGGGTTGTGGGTAATACATTCTGGGGAGATTCGCGCAAGTCACACCTCTGTGGTTTCCCACGGGGGTCCTCTTTTTCGGAAATGCATGGGTTCCCTGTTTTCCTTGGTGGCTTCGACGCCCTAGGGCCACATCTGTAGGTTGTCTCCCCAAACACTTTGTGGGTTACCAGTGGTTTAGCCTATCCGTGCAGCGGTACAGGCTTTAGCCGCAAGCAAAACTTTCTATTCTATCAGGATTTTGAAAAAATTAGCACACCCCTACAACTTCACAGTTTTGTGCTTATTCGTTGAACGGCACCAAATTTATAAGCGACCCAAAAACTGCTTTTTGGATGGGAAAGATAACTTGACCATAAATATAGGGTCACTTCTGCAGAGCATGAAACACATGAATCCACAGAGGTGTGACCCCTCCCCCCATTCCCCCTCCAGCACTATCTGAAATGTCATCAGGCCTAGTACGATAGTCGCTTGTTTTGTTCCTCCCATCCCTTTCTGCACACCTCTTCCTCACCTTTGGTTCAGGCCTAGTATGGTAGTCACCTGTCTGTTTCCGTTTCCTTCCCACTCTCCCCTCCTTATCTATGTTTTAGCTCTTGCACTATCTGAAATGTCGTCAGGCCAAGTACGATAGTTAATTTCACATCCTTACTGCTCATGGCCTGTAAGAATGTAATTGTATTTTACCTTGTTCCCTCCCTTGCCTTGAAGCGCTTTGAAACACATTGTGTATAGGCACTATATAAATAAACTATTATATCATATCATATGTACATATACATAGTTATATAGTCCACTTGAGTCAAGTCACTCACACATTCCACAATGCCACTTAGTAGCCATCGCTGGAAGTTCGTCTCCAGTTCCAAGCCACATCAGCAATGCATTGTGGGTATGCAAATTAGACAAAATGCAAACCTTTTTCTCCAGGAAATTGTCTTTCTCTTAGAGGGCAGTACTACTTTATACATAGCTTAATCAACCCACGACACATTTTGCCAGGCTATTATATAGCCTTGTTGTATATTTTTTGAATTACAGGACGGATTAGGTACAGGTTAGAGGTGGGGTTGGGGGAAAGAGGATACCATGTGAAATTGGAAAGTTGAGTGTGGTCTGGAGAGAACGTTTTTGGATTATCGGGAGAATACTGGGAAATCTCGCGAGGTTCTTGCAGCAAAAACGCAGGACGCACTTGGAAAAGAAAATGCGTCCCACGAACCAAACAGGGAAAGAGGATAATGGGAGAGAGCCAGGGAGGGAAAAAGAAACTGACAGTACTGGAGGGACAATGGAAAGAGGAGGGGGCATTTGGTGAGTACCTGTAAGGACTGGGAAGAGTTTTGATTTTTGAGTGTTATCAGAATACCCGGGGAATACTGCAGGCATGGGGGGGGAAATCCCTGTGGGAATCGGGAGAGAGTGAAAAAAGGAAATTTTTACACCTACAGAGATCACATCTACTAGGGAGGGGATAATGGGTCTTTGTGCAACTGCCCATGGCAAAAGGCTGAGGCTAGTGGGTCCCAGAAAAACCCATTGGTGCAACATATGACCATGTCTAGTTGGCCCCAAAAAAAACCTATTGGTGCAATATGTATAGTGGCCACAGACAAAGACCATGGCTACTGGCCCCCAAAGAAACCTATTGGTGCAACATGTAAAGAGGCCACAACCAAAGGCCACTGCTAGTGGGCCCAAGGGAACCTACTGGTGCAACATGTGCAGTGGCCATAGAAACTATAGTATATCAAAACCCTTGAAATTCAGTGAAAGAACATTAGTTTAGAGAGAGTTAACATGATCAGATTTAACTCAACAAAACCCCTGAAATTCAGCACTCACATTTTAAGCAACTGCACCTTAAATATACACCCCCTGTTGCGCAGCATATGATCAAAATGATGACATTACAGATGACATCACTGGTGACATCACTAATTACATCACACATGACATCACTAATGGCAGCACAGATGACATTAATAATGACATCATACCAAACATCACTGATGAGATCGATAATTACATCATATATAACATTATTGATTATATAAGTTAGAATATCTTTGTTAACTTATTTTGATAAATATTTTATTTTATTACACTTAATAACATAACATGGAACATTACACTGGCACAGAAGCATGATTGTGTGCAGCATTCATTTGTAGTACTTATCAACTTATAAAATGTTAAATAAAAATAACATTATACAAATGATTTAAATTTCATGTATTGCTAAGCATTTACAATACTTAATTGTAGGGAAAGTACCTGATTCAGGCAAATCTATTTCAGGTATTTCAAACATAGTACATGTACTAGTAAAAATAAAAATAAGAATAGATAGAAGTAGAAACATATTTTATTGCAAGTGTTATGAAAATAGTAAATGTACACATTTAAATTTACAATTCTTACTGTAATACCATTCCATGAACACATTCTTTTGAAAATTAAGTTTTTTTTAAATCACATCTAATAGAAAGTGCGTGACCGTGTGTATTGTGATAGTATAGAAATTAAGAATTCAAAGTTTGTTTAATATACATTGCAACATAACCTTTGAAATTCAGAGAAAAACCTTAGATAAAGAGATGTTTAGGTGAAAATGTAATGCAACAAAACCATTGAAATTTGGCAGACAATTCAGACAAAGCCACCTTAATTACTCTCCCCCTGTTGCGCAGCATAAGACCAAAATGATGACATTGTATCGGGGGTCAACTCAGAACTCCCAAATATAAAATTACAAAAGTAGTCAAAAAAGGAATGTAAGCCAGGCAGGAAGTAACACAGATTTATTCAGGTTCCAGACACAGCTGGGACAGCTATATTCAAACAGATCGAGGAACAGAACTGCGTGAATAGTCACTGTCAAAGTAATGCCCCTAAATCTAGAACTTTCATACTATTGAAAATAATTAGCATTAGTAACCTTACGACATGAAATAATCTCCCCACACAAAGCTGATTAGTGTTTGCACACTGAACCCATATAGGAAATCATACATTTTGTTCGATAATTGCGTCCACAAACATTCCCAGACCGCCCTCAATTATAATATGTGAAGTCACAATCCAACCCCCATTTCCCACATCTTAATAACATTTCATTGAAACATGTGAGATGACCAGCAGAACTTGCAATGTTTTACCAGCCGCTACAGCTTTTTTGCAAATTAATAAAAAGCGAACACATGTTTTCTGCAAAAGCAAAGGCCTATTTACCACGGTTCAGCGTACCACTAAGTTTGATTATACTTACCTGTGCATCTATATATCTAAATTAGTTTTATTTTGGGTTGTACTTCATGTCCCAGCCCCCTTTTAAAGTTCTACTCTCGCAGTTGATGAGTGTGTGTCTTTTTACAGCGTTGAACTTGCATTTTTATTACAACATCAGAGATTACATCACTGATGCCATCACTAATTACATCATATATGACATCGCTGACGGCATCAGACATGAGATCACTCATTATATATGTTGAAATATTTTGTGGTCACTCGTTACATATGCTATTTCAGTATACTTAATAATAATAATAATAACATGCCATATAGCAGTTGACGTAACACATGTATGATATGAGTATTTGGGGAGTATTCATTTGTAATATTTATTAACGGATGAGATTTAAAATATAAATATGTAATATTTTAGAAATACCTTTAATTTTGTGTTTAATGTACCTGATTGTGGCAAATGTACTTTAAACATTTGTAAGATAATATAATATGTATATACAGTAGTAAAAAAAAGTAATAGGAATAGATCAAAAAAGAAACATGTTGAATCCTGATTGTTAGGAAAATGTTAAATATACAGATTTACATTTTCTGTTGTGCTTATTATAAAAATAGTATATACACTTTATTTTTCTGAAGGAGAAGTGTTAAAAAACGCATGTAAAAAAAAGTATATGCTCTTATGAATTGTGATATATTATTGAAAATCTAAGTATGGGTATTCTAAAAAATGAATGCTACATAATCACATATATACAAAAGAAAGGAAGCTTAGAAATTGAAGATTTACTTTTAGACACAGAATTATATTTATAAAAAGTTCTGGTGTTTCTTTTGTAAATGAAATATGACTTTTTATTTCACTCTAACAGATGACCTGCCAAAGGGAATGAATCTTTATATACTATATTATTATTTTTTGTACTAATTTTTCTATGTACTTCAAATTGTGGACCATAGAGTAAATTTAAAGAAATTACAGCATAATAAAATGTACTTATATATATATATATCTTATGCAAAAGAAAATAGTCCTAAAAGTTAAAATGTAATTAATGTAATCAGTGCTTTTAGTGGTCGTCATATATGATGTTATGCCTGATGTCATCAGTTATGCCATCAGTGATGTCATATATCATGTAATCAGTGATGTCATTAGTGATGTCCTCACTGATGTCATTGTGATCATACACTGCACAACAGGGGGCGAGTAGTTAAGGAGGCTTTGTCTGAATTGTCTGCCAAATTTAAAGGGTTTTGTTGTGTTCCATTTTCACCATAACATCTCTTTACCTAAGGTTTTTTCACTGGATTTGAAAGGTTTTGTTGCAATGTATTTTTCCTCTAAAATGTTTTCAAACAAAACGTTTTTTCAGTGAATATATATTTATAAATCGTCGCCGCCCTATAGTTAAGGGGAAACATTTGCACATAGACTTTTAGCAAAATGTTATTGCTGATAACGTTTGACTTGCTGAACAGATTTGGATGACATTTTCCGAAATACAACTTTGTCACAGGGCCCTCCAAACTGGAACTTTTGGGAAAGATTTGTAAAGAAAGGAAAACGTTATTAAGAAAATCAAACGCTGTTTTTGTCCCACTCTGACTCATTTTACCATAGAGAACTGCAATTTCCGGGAAGCCGTAGTGTGAAAACCTCTGCATGGATATGGACCAAATAAGAAACAACTTGGGAACAAGCATTGACCTAATTAACTGGTTTGGGGAAAAATTCATCCAGTAGTTTTAAAAATATTTGACAGAACGATGTGCCCCCTGCTCCCAAAATCGTTTATATATCTCCCATGGTGCTTTGCAGCACAGAGTCCTTTCAGAAATGAAAATCCGCAATTATTTTGCAATTACCATGGTAACACTGTGGGCATTAGAGTATGAAATGTGAGAAAAAGTTTGTTTAGAAGAGAGGAATCAGTGTATTGAAATTAGGGTAGTGGTGAAGAGGAGGAAAGAGAAAATTAAGTAAACTGAGGCAGTTTGGCGTGGGGTATGGAGTCCTTTTTTGAGCAAAAATGTTTTCGATTTGCATGGGATTTGCATGGGAATCCCGAGACTTATCCACGTCATTATTACCTTGGCTATAATGGAAGACATAGGAAATGAAAGTGATTCAGAACTTGAGTGGATATCAAAGGTGATAGTGTGAGAGGATGGGAGGGGAATGCGTTATGGGTGGTCTATGTATGATTTAGTGACTATATTGGGTGTTAGAGTCCAAGAGACAAACATGCGTACATTGTTTATGATTAACACACTAATCAGATTGAAATAAATTGTATCCTTGTGGTAATAGATGAATGAAGGCACAAATCAGTATTTATATTACATATACTGCATAAAGGGATTATATATGTTATACGAATCCTTTTATGCAGTTTATGAATTATTTTGTTCTTATTTTTATACATTTCTGTGTGGTTGTTATAAAAAAAACATTTGGGGGTGGGGATGGTAGGTGGAGGGGAAACTTGGAAGGATAGAACATTAGGGTGGGTACATTTAATAAGGGGGGAAAGAAATAAGCACATAAATATTGTTTTGGTTTTGTAATGTTTTCAATGTTTTTTGTATAAAAAGAAAAAAGGTATGTAAAAAATAATGCCACTTAAAAAAAAAAGGAAAATAAATCCTAGAATGACAGTTTTGTTGATGGTTTGCAATTCCAACTGCCCATTCATCCAGGGTGGCACCTCCCATGGTCATCCTATTAAGGCATATGAGGAACAGGACTATGCTCTCATTTAGGCTCACTCACGGTTGTCACCAGTGAAACAGTTTGGGTCCTGGGAGTAGGACTAGACTCTGGTGAGACTTCTGTAGCTGAAGGCGCTGCTGATGTTGTTGGTTGCGATTTCGGTACATGAGCATAAATTGTGGTGCTGGAAGTGGAGGGTGCACTTGATGGTTGTCGTTCTGTCTGCTGTTAATGTGCCTTCACCTTCTGCTTGTAGTGGGCCTACCGGTAGGGCTCATACACTTCTTCCCAGTGTACGCAAATCAGGTGTTGTATTGGTGTTGATGGCAGAACGTGCAACAGACCGCTTCCCCCTCTTTCAAGCAATGATGCTCCGACACCAGAAAATACCTCCAACTGTCCGCAGCCTTCATGGTAGTCCTTGCCTTCTTCTGTGGTGGTGATGCAGTGGGGACCTTGACAATGATGCGGTCTTCCATAATAGTTACCTTCGGCACGTCTTCAACACTGCTGTTTTCATGTGATGAATGTGGGCTTTGTTGTCTTTGCATGGTGTGGAAGTGGGAGGATAATGTATTAAAAAAGTAAAAAAGACAATGAAAGACAATGGCATTTAAGATTTTAAAAAAACTAAAAGAAGTGATAAAGAAAAGACAAGGGAGAAAGGTTAAGGAACTGAGGGCAAAAATAGAACTGGAAGAACTGCTTTTTAAGGTTAAGTAGTAAGCCAAAAGACTGCTATGTACCCAAAGTTAAAGAGCAATGGAAGAATCATGTACACTTCCTTGGAGTGTGATTAATAACCACGGGAATGATGGAGTACCAATCAGAGGGGGCAATCCAATGCCGCGGCACGTGTTCCCATGTTGATCAAGTGGGTGTGGCTTTTTAGCCGTTGTAATGGAAAGAACGAACTTAAACAAATTATGAAACCGAATTTTTGTTTTTTGTAAAGCTTGCAAAGGCCTAGAAATTCTTGTCTGAGGGTTGGCCTGTGGTTGGTCTTTTGCATGTTTTTTTGTTGTTGCTTTGTGTCAGATGGGCTGTGTAGCCCCATAAACTCTGCGCTTACTTGTGGCGATGCCTTAGCCATTGGAGTCACACCATCCATAGTCGCAGTAACGGGTGGAAAAAAGTTTACAGACAAATGCTGAAAAACACTTTTGTTTGTTTTAAAGCTTGCAAAGGCCTAGAAATGTTGTCTGTGGGTTGGCTGGTAGGAATTTTCATGAAAGTAGTGTTTTTTTATATTTGTTTCAGATGGGCCATGTAGCCGTGGGAATTCCGTGCTTACGGTAGCCACGGTCATAACCGACAAAGGGTCCACCAATGGGTCGTCATGAATTATTTCTGCCAATGAACATTTTGCACTAGTAGGTTGCTTTGGGGCCCACTAGTCATATTCGCCCGTGGCCACTGTACATGTTGCACCAATTGGTTTCTGTGGGGCCCACTCGACATGACTTTCTACCATGACAAGTGGCCATGAACAATAGGTTTATTTGGGGCCCACTAGCCATGGCCTTCAGCTGTGGCCACTGTACATGGTGCACCAATAAGTCGAACTCTCTCACAGCAAACTTCTCAGCCAATGGGATTGGCCCGTTCATAGCCATCGTAACAGACAGAACGGAGTAAATATAAAATCTGAAAATTACTTTTATTGTTTTGTTTTAAAGCTTGCAAAGGACTGCAATGATTGTCTGTAGGTTGGCCTGTGGGATTGTTCATGAAAGTAGTATTTATGTGCTGTTTAGTCATGGGAATTCCACGCTTATGGTAGTCACTGTCATAATGGACGAGGGTTCCAGCATTGGGTTGTCGTGAATTTTTGCCACTGTGCATTTTTCAACAGTTGGTTTCTTTGGGGCAGACTAGCCATGGCCTTCTTCCGTGGCCCCTGTACATGTTGCAACAATACGTTTGTTTAGGACCCACTGGCCATAGCCTTTTGAAATGGCCATTGGCACAAAGACCCATTACCCTCTGCCAAGTAGATGTCATCATGGCAAGTGTAAAATATCTTTACTTTCACTCTGTATTCTCGTGAGATTCCCCTGGTATTCCCCTGATACTGATAACAAAGTTCTGATTCTTACAGGATTCCTCCGGTATTCTCCTGATAACTCTTGAAAATCAAAAACTCTTCCCTGACCTCCCAGGCCCTTACCATGTAAGCCTCTTTCCCCTTGGTCATCCCACTCCCATTAATTGCTTTTTCCCTCCCTGATCCTCTCCCATTACCCCCTATTGCTTGCGTGTCTTTTGGTTTTGCCGCAGGAATCTCACAAGATTCCCCCGGTAAGCCAAACTGTTCTAACTGTAACTGTCTCCCAAGACCACACCCAACTTCACATGGTGTCCTCTTTCCGCCTACCCACCTCTAATCTGAAGCTATAGGCCCTTTTTCCTCCTCCAAATAGCTTTTTGATCCCTTTTTGTATTTGGCTTCCCCAGGTATTATCGCAGGCATCGCTCGCGATAAAATAAATGGCGATTTTTCATTTCTGAAAAGTCTCTCTGCTGCAAACCACCATGGGAGATATAAAGGTCTTTGGGAGCAGGACGCACCCCCTCCTCAATCAAATATTTTTAAAACTATACTGTTTGCATGTACCCGAAACCGGTCAAGGACATTAAGTCAACGCTTTGTGCCCAAGTTGGTTCTTATTGGTCCAAATCTGTTCAGAGGTTTTTCCACTACTGCTTCCCACAAACTGCACTTTTTCTCTATGGGAAAATGAATGGGAGTAGGCCAAAAACAGCATTTTTTGCTTTCTCAATAACATTTTTATTTTTTAAAGAATGTTTCCCAAAGGTTTGTTTGATTTGATGGGGAGGGTGCGTGACAAACATTTTTATCATCCAAATCTGTCCAGCAAACCACAGGTTATTCACAATAGAATTTTGAGAAACGTATATGTACAATGGTTTCAACTTAACTATAGGTCAGCGACTGCCACTTATACTATATATGGCAGTTGATGAGATTTGATAATTTAATTGTGTGAGGGATACGTGCCCCAGCTATAGGCCTGGCCCACTGACCACGGTCACAGTCATTTGGTTAGTCTTTTTGCTTAATGTTTGCAATGCGGACCGGGTATAGGCAGGGGGAAATGAGCCACAGCCCTAGGGCAAAGCCATTGGCATCTGTTTCTTGCAGCATGGCAATTTGGACTGTGGAGAAGACATAGTATAACAAAACCCTTGAAATTCAGTGGAAAAAACCTTGGTTACGACAGAGTTAAGATGATCCAATTTGGTTTATACCAAGAAACCATGAAATTCGTCAGGTGTGGGAAGTGGCGAACAGCTTAACTCGAGTTCCCCCAGTTGCTCCTCAGCCCATAAGCATAGACATAAGATCCCAGCAGGGGGGGTCAATAATGATATATAAAATAATGTGGGTTGCATCTATGTGGGGACTCCAAGTTAAGCTGCTCTTCACTTCCCACGTATTGCCTCAATGTTTCCAAATTCCACACTGCCCCAACAATGTACCTGTCATGTTTCGGTTTCTGTAATAAGATATTACTGTTAAAAGCATCCTGGAAAATATGATTCACAGCAATACTAAATGTTTCTTGTAAAGTGATTCCCTCATTTTTGGGATGCTCCTTGTAAATGTTTTCTGTAAAGTTAGCTCTGCAAAAAAAGGGAATGTCTTGGTTGTTGATGTAAAAGAGATGTTCACTTGTCTATCATTGTCATTTTCCTCTTTTCCAGACCTATGTTTCAGGAAACCTTTTTTGTTAGAGTTACTGTGGATGGAGTCCAGCTGGCAGACAGTGACACCTGTTATGGCAACTACTACTACTACTACTACTACTACTACTATTGGTGGTGGTATGGATTCCCTTGCTCTTTCAAGGTAAGATGTTCTATGCACATTTTTAGAAAATAGAACTATGACCTGTGGGTAAAAAAAGCAATGTTTTTGTATGTTTACCATTTTCTTAAAGAGCTCCGCCCCATTGCTATCTTTTCTTGTCAATTTCAAAGAGCCCACTTTAAAGGTGGATTCAGGTCGTTTGTTAGGTATTTTATTTATAAACACAACAAAAATACGAACTTTTAGCAGACCAAACAAAAACCTTAACGATACATAAGTGGCAGTAAACAATGCAAATAGAGTGGTAAAAAGAAATGTTGACTCCTTTAATTTGCATCCAGATGTAGATGTGTCTCACGAACCAGCATAGTAGCCAAAGAGAGAAGTATACCGCTTCGGTCTGGGAAAGGTAGTTCAAACTGAATTCCTGACATAAGCCTAGTCACCAATAAGGCCAAGTTTATAGAGCACCTGCCGATGGACCACCGCAAGTCACTAAAGCAGAATACTCTCAGGAGGGAGAAGACCCTGCCTCAAATCAAAACGCTTATATAATGTCTATATATCTCTGGGTCTGACACCACTATCTCACTATGTGTCCTAAGAATCACAGCAGCAGGCTATATCCCAAAGCCATGCCTGTACTCTCAGGGTGAGCCCGGTACCAGGCGATCACCACGGTACCTAGACAGGAGCAGCAATAGTCCTACAAATCTCTTGTAGCTCTTACGTAATTCCATGGCATAGGTCAGCAAACCCATCACGGGAAACACTCTTACCTACTCAACAATCATACAGCCCACCTCATCTGTCTACCTTTTTCCCCACCTAGCACATGAGACTTTGGGGTATATTTTAACATGACCAACCGAGGTATGCTAAACTTGGTGGAGAAATGTAAAGTGCAGCAGTTTTAATCTGTAGTTATAAGGGACCATTGTAAGGAAGGCATGGTATTGAAGTAAAGACAGACACAAGTGATCACAGTTCAAAGGTGTTTATTAAACTGTATGAATGATGGAGATGAAACACCTAATCGAAACCTAAATCAAAGATGGGAGCAAGCTACGACCATCAAATATAATAATACAGACCAAGTCTAGTAAAATAAAATGTGTCTATACTAAAAAAAACTTAGCGCTATGCTACAAAACAGTGTGGGACAATGTTCACAAGAAAAGAACGAAGTGTTCACAAAATGATAAGTCAGGATGTTATGGCTGGGGTCTCCCTAGCACTGGACAAGGAAGGTCTCTTGAGCACAGCACACGTCTGGGCTTTTCCGGCACAAGTTTACAGTTCCTTTCAACAATATCAGGACATTCTGTGGCCAAGTGTCTTTTACTCAAAGTCTCTTGCCTTAGCGGGCCTGATGGACCATAAAAATCATCACGTTGGGCGATTACTCTTCACTTTTGGATCCCATCAGCTGGGCTTCGATCCTTCTCTCAGTGTTAGCCTCCCACATTCGGCTTCACTACAGCCTTTAATTCAAAATGTAACGTTCAAGAGTCTGAATGTCTTTTTAAACAACTATTAACTGTGTACATCTCTCAGTCGGGTTCATACTTGTCATCACAATGTACACAATCTCATCAGAAAGCAGGGGTTCACTTCCCCTAGCTTTCTCTTGGCATCCCTCTGTCGGATTCACATAGTCACAGTCTCAAGACAGTCTCTAGACCCCTTAGGTTCTTCCCTTTTCCTAAGACCGGGTCTCAGCCCCTAGTCAGGCTTTCCTTAATGCCCCCAGCCAGTCTACACACAGTTTCATTAACAGTTTGCTTTATCACAACAATGGGTCAAAAGACTTGACTGTGCAAGGGGGTTTTGCTTGACTCTCGTATGACCACTTTGACACCTCATGTTGGCCTCCTCTAAGGCCTCTTGGTTCTTGTAGTTTCAACAAAACAGAAGTTCCAGTGAGAGTCTTTCAAATGAACACCCATGTGGCGCCAGACCACTCTGTATCTGGACTTTTACTGTGGTTTCTTTAAAGTTCAAATACACAAGTTCTTTGTTGCTGCTTGCAGCTATCAGTTTTCTCTGACTCATCGGCTGTGCAGAACTTGTTGGGATCTCGCTAGTCAAGGACGGCACCACAGTGGCAAACGCTTCTCCCCGCCTTGGCTATCAGCGCGGGAGGGCCCGGTGTACCGTTGACACCTGTCACACCACGCGATCGCTGTACTTCCCGGTCTTGGGATTTCCATTTTCGGAGGCTTCACGGTTCTGGGTTGAAAAGGGTAAGGGCAATTTTCTCCTCGTCATCCCTTCAGATCTCACTGCCTTTCTCTTCCATTTGAACTGCCGGTCCAGAATAGCTGCTTCCTCGTGCGTTCGGTTTTGCTCAAAGTGTGCTTTTGTGCTCTGCCTTTTATCCCTGTTGGGAAGGGAATAGGCAAGCAGGTGTGTGTAATTATCGGCAATTGCCTGTCTCTGCCTGACCCTTGTGTTGGGACATGTCTGTTGTTACTCCGTTGTTTGTCACGGTGCAAGAAAGTGTTTGTGTTGGAAAAGGGGTGGGTAGAGTTTCTAGATATCCTACGGAGAAGGATGGGGAAAAGGTGTCAAAGTGAAGGGGGTACCGCGTCTCACCCGTCGGTGTCCCACACCCACTCCCCGAAGACCCCCCATCCAGGTGATCCTCTCCCACTGGTTCACCCCCAGGAACTGAATCCAATAGCCTAGTTTGCTAGCATATGGAGAACCATTGGTCATCCGTTACGAGTACACCCAATGAACTCTCCCACTGTGCCCTGGATAGCACAAATGACTCATTCATCAATGTCAATATTGCTGCATTCAACATAGACATCAACCTCACTTCATTCTGTGTGTTTATCAGGTCAAGGGAGGGAATTACCTGAGCAGATTGAGCAAGCCTGGAATATCAGAGCACAATGCTACCATATGGCAAAGAAATTAGTAAATGTCTACAGAGGTGGTGCCCCTTGAAATGTATATATATTAAGGGACATAGTTCTCCAAAACACCACTCCTATTGTGAACATAGTTTGCAGAATAATTGTCTCAAACGTGACAGGCTACCAAACCAAGATGTCAATTTGTTGCAGGAGAGTGTTGATGGGGATCTTGCCAAACCGCTGTGGCAAGATCCTGCCAGTATGACATGTGGAATGTAAAATATTAGACTTGTCCCATAACTTCTACAGTTCTGAAAATTACTCAATCCCTCCCCTTCAATGAATGGCTCTTCCTTGACACCTAGTTCCACACACCCTGCACTCCCCACCCTCCCCGAGACTCTGATTTGCTCCCCACTGTCTTCCCCCGGTTGCTTGTAGATCCCTTGCTGCCAATTCCTCTCCCATACCCTCCCCTGCTCCTTTTTTCTCTGCTTCCCTCAATGTGGTCATCCCACTATGATTGTAAAGCGCTCTGTTGCTTCCCGAAGCTAGGTTCGTGCTCAGTAAATACACTAATAATGATAATCTCCTTGCCCCAAAGGCCAAAGTCAAGAAATACTGTTGATCTGCAGAGAATCTGGGACAGCTGTCGCTTTCTTGAGTTAAACATGTTTTTGGTCTGGTTATGGTGGAAACCAAAAGACAATGGGATTGAGCCACCAGATAATCAAGTTCCATATCCGGGACTGCAAGCCCTTCCTTATCATATGACAATGTTAACACACATCACTGTACTCTAGACTGCTTCCCCACCCAGATCATACTAACAAGAAGGGACAGTACTTTTAGGATGACACTCTTGGTATTGTATCAGGGGTCCTCCAAGCCAAGCAACGACTGGAACACCAAAGTAATCAAAAAAGGAGCGTAAACCAAGCAGGAAGTAACGCTGTTTATTTGGGCCTAGATGCAGCTGGGAAAGCACGATTCAAACAGCACGGTGGCCCAGAAATGTGTGAAGAGAGCTGTCAATACCGCCCACTGTGGGCAGCCATTTTATACACAAGCAACATAATTAATATACACAAGGTTGAAACATTTGTTAAAGCATCTTACAAGGCTGATTGGTGGGACTACGTCAGTCAGCTATATCTAAGCATACATTAAAAGCTCATCATTGGCTCATGCCATCTCGACCCCCATTGTCCCACACCACCCATTGTGACATCATGCACCTTCCACACCTCCCCAAAATGGCATTCAATAGCATTACGTGATACTGCTGACCACTGGGACTTTTCATCTGACATTGGCCAGCCCTCATCGAACAACCTGAACTTCGCAAAGGGGAGACATTCACACAGCATTCAACCAATGAGGTGCCTAGCGGACATCAGTGAAGACACAAAACACTGTTGCACCCTAGGGACACCAAACCCTCTCCTATGATTGGCTCCCCGTCGCTCGTCTCCTCTTCCCACAACCCTCTGCCAACGGGCAGTTTGAAACGGCACACCTCACAGTGGTCGAACTTGATTTAACTGCAATTAATCGGTAATTCCCCAAGGCTTCCCAACAAGTGCACTTGGTCCCTTTCCCATGCCGCTATGTTCTCCTGGGAATGGCCAACTAGCAACATTTCTCCAGCACACTGCTGTAGCTGAATGCTCAAGCGATTTATGGGCACTGAGGGCCTGGGGCCTGTATCTGTAAAAAACCAACTACTTAACTTACCTGAGGCCTATACTCAAAAATGGCTACGAGGGGGGGCGTGGCCAGCTGCAGAGCAATGTGGACGTAAGTCCCTGAAGCTCCCGCGGCTGCTTAACATATCCTGGAAAAATAGCCTGCTATCCGTGATAGATCTGCACGAAAAAAATTCTGCTGAGAGACAAGCATTTGGAGCACAGATGGCCGAAGTGCGACCACAGAAATCAGCCTCCTGACCGATTCCTGACCATCAGAACGACCCGTGGCAGCCGCGGGAAGAAGGAGACAAGATGGCTGCGAGCTGCGAAGCAAGCCTGAGGAGCCGAGCGCAATACTGAAACACCGAAGAGGTGACTGGAGTGCGGTCTATGTCCGGCCCGAGGGGACTGGTGGCTTTAAAGTTTGCTACGGTCCGGAGAATTGTCAGACCACAAAGCGATTGTCGTAGTGTAATCCCAAACAACGTGGCAACCCTGTCTGCATATACTACGTGGGACACTGCCTGAAAACGACAAACACCAAGAGGACCGATCCACTTGTACATGGAAAGAAGGGGACAAGCAACCGCGAGTGCCTGATCGAGCTCAGGGACCCGAGTGTAATGCGGAAACACTGAAGAGTTGACTGGGGTGCCGCTGGTTCCCAACTGGAAGGGACCGATAATGGCTTAGTTTAATGCGGTCTGGAGGACTGCCGGGCCACCCAGTGAATGCCGTAGAGTGATCTCACACAGCATGGGGATCTCACCTGCACATACAACGTGGGCTTCTGCCAGAAGGTGAAGAAACACAGGAAGACCGACCCGCCTGTACGCTGAGACGACCTGGGGGTGACCTCAACCTGCCTGGCGCGAGAGAGAAATCACACCTGCCCCACCCGATATTATACCTGGAGGAGAAGGAGCGGCTCCCCGAGAGTCCCACAGACTGCCCATCCACTACCGAACGAACGGAAAGCTGAAGGAGCCCGTGTTCCACACGGGATGAACAATCGGTGTAACCACGAGGACACCAGGGCCTGGCACCATCCCACACAGAAGAGAGAGCCCCAGGAACAAGCCTGCGAGCTAACGTCAACAGCCTGCACAACTGAGTAGGGAGACGCTGAGCGACAGCAGTTCTCAGCGAGGAGGACCCCCCCCACCGAAACTGTGAGCTACCCGAACAATCACCAGAGTGCAAACCAAGTAGTACCCACCGTATTGCAGGCCGACCAACACTGACTCTTGTACCTATGACGGGAAGATACTACACTTGAAGCACAAGCCTGAGAATATTCACCCGTTCTGCCCAGAGTCCGTCAGAGCCCCACGCACCCCGAACAGCAAAGTTGGCTGAAGAGCCAAACAGAGCAGAGGAAGACCGCTGATCCAGGCAGAGGAAGCACCACCGCACTAGCGTGGGAACGCTGGGGCTAGAGAGGAGGCAGACCCGGTAAATGCTCTGTCCACGGACCCAATACCCCCGCTATGGTATGGCTTCAAGACTTCTGTGGGAATCCTGTTTGGGTGATGTTGCCTGGGAGGGGAGGGGATTGAGACCCCCCCTGGTCTCCCCCGCGGGGATCACCACAAAAGCGAGCTTCGCTTAGGACCAACACACCCTTCAAGGTATGGCTCCCCCCCCAGTTTTGTTCAGTGGAACGGAACATCGCACTGCAGCCTGACACCACCTGCGCCCATCCTGGGAAAGGACAAATCCAGGAAAGTGACCACCCAATGCAGGGTAAACCAATTCACCACACCTGCCACAACTACCACAGCGGAACAAGTTCACTCAGATACCATGGCGGATGCGAAGACAACAATATCCAGAAGGGACATAATGGCAGCAATCACAGATTTGCGTGCCTGCATGGAGCAAAAAATGGACGGCATCAGCATGGATGTCTCACTCCTCCGACACGACCTACAGAAGTTAACATCGTGCACTGGATAGGCAGAACAGCGAATATCCGGGATGGAAGATGGGCTACGAAATTTAGAACAACTGGCTAGAGTCACAACACACCTGAAAACGATAGAGGAAAGGGTGAAAGAAGGAGCGGGAAGGCCAAGTCGTAACAACGTACGAATCCTGGGCCTACCAGAAAAAGCAGAGGGGCCGAACATGGAACTGTTCCTGGAACAATGGCTCGCAGACATGTTTGAACCAAAGGCTATTTCCAAATTCTTTTCAATCGAACGGGCCCACCGTATACCTACTGGACGACCAGTGCCCGGGACACCTCCACGCACGGTAATAGCAAAGCTATTAAATTATAGGGATCGCGATGCGCTGGGGCCTGCGCCAAAGGCACAATAACCTACAATGCATCCAGAATTGCGTTCTTCCCAGATTACACCAGGGAAGTGCAGAAGGCCAGGCAGTCATTCGACCAACTCAAAAAGCAGCTACAAGCCCTAAATGTGAAGTATAGCCTAGTGTTCCCAGCTCTGCTGAAAATATACCATAAAGGCACGACGGTCCATTTTACAGATCCCAAGGACGCATGGAGATGCGCAGAGCAGCACATTGAAGGGGACTGGGAATCAGTGCAGAGTAACAGGAATAGAAACCCCAGGGCCCTGCCTGAGAGAGGCCTCCCGGCCCCACAACCACCGGCGCAGTAACACCAACCACCGCTGCACAAGGGGGAGGAGTAATGCCTTGAGAACCATCGACTGGGTATATCCTCACACCTCTACGTTTAAAAGGCAGGACAAATATTCCTATGTGGCATACAGTAAATGTCCACGCTAATCACGGATAGACACAAAGATGAGCGACCGGCTCTGACGGAAGCCCCCCACACCTGGAATATCACACCAGCGCTGTTGGGATGGACATGCTTCAGGGATCTGTATGTGCCGAGTTTAGTCTAAATTTGCTTGCTTAGTAGTTAACTGTTGTCTGGCGACAGATGCTTCAGGTTGGGATGGGTCATAGGGAGGGGGGAGGGATAAATACATTATATGTTGTCCACAGTTCCACCGATCATGTCACACTCACGCCACAATAGTGCACCCTTCTACCCTGCGGTCAACTCCCAAACTGCGCTTGAAATGCAGCCCTACACTCACCTATTTCCAATATATCTGCTATTTTTGATGATGTCAAAACCCTTAGATTCCTACCATGGAATGTTGACGGAATGGGCACTG
Organism: Ambystoma mexicanum; assembly: GCF_040938575.1. NCBI lineage: Eukaryota > Metazoa > Chordata > Amphibia > Caudata > Ambystomatidae > Ambystoma > Ambystoma mexicanum. The sequence continues at coordinate 1,403,603,902 of NC_090933.1, forward strand.
GAATCAAAAGGTGTCTAGTCACACAATTCCTGAACAGGCACTCACCAGATATCGTGCTCCTTACTGAAAAACACTTGGCAGGCACATCATGCAACTTGTTTTGGCGTACCAACTATCGCATAACGATGCATGCCGGTTTCTCCATGGGCTCGAGAGGGGTGCTCATACTACAACACAAGAGGCTTCACTTTAAACTTTCCATTGTAACACAAGACACAGGGGGTAGATTTGTCTACGTACAGGGAACAAGATGGAATCAAACCCTTGACATATTGGCGGTCTACTCCCCACCCTCACTTATAACTGACCTAGTTCGCGATATTACACCTATACTCACTAAAAACACGAGTGACCTCCAAAGAGGTCATGAATGTAGAGATGGGCAGGAAACACCTAAGAGGGAGGAATCCAGAACCAACACTAAGCTTTTCACCTTCACCTCTGCGCTCGGGTTGAAGGACGTATGGCATGATCTACACCCAAGAGAATACGAGTACTCATTCCACTCTGGGCTCCATGCCTCACTCTCGAGATTGGACTTTTTCTTCCCCCCAGCAATAGATATCCATAAAGCAATAGAGGCGACCTTACTCCCACGCGGCATCTCCGATCACTCTCCCCTCTTGATGGTGCTTTCCACAAATAGACCACTCACCCCTCCCTTGTGGCGCCTTAACAGCTACTATTTAGGATTCCCAGAACTCATTGAACACATCCAAACAACCACACATACATATTTTGAACTGAATATTGGGTCAGTAGATAACCCAGCAATACTTTGGGAAGCATACAAACCGGTACTCAGGGGCGAGATTCTCTCCTCGACGACGGCCCATAAGAAGGCACACCAGCTGGCACTGGTGGAATCAGAACAGGATGTGCAGCAAAAAGAAGCGGCATATGTCGCGACCGGCTCCCTAGATACACATCGATTGCTTCTACTGGTGCAAGAACGCCTTCATAACATAGCCCTAGATTGTGCCAAACAGGTGCATAAAGTGATGTGCACAAGACTATATAAATCAGGTGACAAAGCTGGCAAACTGTTGGCTTGACTGGAACGAAGGGATGAAGGCCATTGACAAGTTAGAGAAATTTGAACAGAGAGCTCAGGATTGTTACAAACTGACCGCGATATCGCGGAAGGTTTTGCAGACTACTATGCTGAATTGTATAAACCTCCGGAAGAACCCATTCACACTTCAGTGCTTGATGGGGTCGCAATACCCTCCCTAAGCGCCAACCAAACAGCCCTTCTTGAACAGGATGTCACGGAAGATGAACTGGTATTAGCTATATTGCAATTACTATCGGGGAAGACACCAGCACTAAATTGTTTCCCATCGACATATGGAAACAAGATGGCCCCACATCTGCTTAGTATATTCCTACACTACAGAGAACAGGAAACACTGGGCCTCAAAGCAGGCGTTAAAGTGCAACCCGCAAAAGGACCTCGTAATCAGGCGTTAAGGGTTTAACGGCGCCGACACCTTTTACGGCGCCGTTAACCCCTTAACGCCTGGGTTGTAATGAGGCCCACTGTCTCCCGATTTGAGGAGAGCTAGTATAATTGTAATACCCAAAGCAGGTAAGCCCCCAGAGAAATGCAGCTCGTATAGACCAATCTCCCTGATCAATGGTGAAATCAAAATCCTAGCAAAAGTGCTGGCGAACAGATTACAAAAGGTGATAACCTCACTGATCCATCCAGATCAATGCGTATTCATGCCACAGACGTCCACACGCATGAACCTCCGCAGTCTCTACCTAGCGCTAGAGAGAGCTCCCGCCCTTCAAGAGCCCCTTGCTCTGTTAGCGGGAGATTTCAAAGAAAGCTTTTGATTCTGTCTTCTGGGAGGCCGTGTGGGAAATGATGCTCAGAATGTGATTTGGGGAACAATTTATGGGCTAGCTACGACTCCTGTATAGCTCTCCCGAGGCGGAAGTCAGGGTAAATGGATGGCCATCAAGAGTCTTTCAACTAGGTAAGGGAACAAGGCAGGGCTGCCGCCTATCTGCGTTACTCTTTGCATTGGTAATTTAACCCCCTTGCCATAATACTAAGGAACACATCATCATTGAGTGGCTTCCGCTGGCGAGAGAACTGGGAGGATAAAGTTTCCCTATATGCCAACAACCTGTTAATATACTTGGGAGACCCACCCAGATCCTGCCCGGTGGTTACACATCTATTAGAAAGATATGGGTGCTTCAGTGGTCTGAAAGTGAACTGGTCCAAATCCATACTTTTCCCGGTTAAAGGCGTGCAGAGTGCTGTCCCGGATAACTGTCCATACCGCATCGAAACAGAACACTTCCGTTATCTGGGAATGCAGATCACGGTCAACCTCACGGAATACATTGTCAGGAATCTACACCCGATCATGAACAGATTTATAGAAGATGTGCGTCAATGACCCTACTTGGGAGAGCGGCACTGTTCAAAATGCTGGCCCTATCCCGGTTCCTATATATCCTACAAAATGCCCCACTCCATATTTCAGCCTTAGAATTCCATAAAATCGATACCACCCTTAAGAGGCTCTTGTGGAGGGGAGGACATCTGCGGATAGCACTACAAACACTCCAACGTTCCAACTGGGAAGGAGGTTTTGGGTTACCACATTTACAAACCTACTATTCGGTTAGCCAAATGTCAGTGGTTAATGACACACTACACAGAGATACAGAGCTGCCCCACATTAAAGCAGAGATTGCCGCAATGCAGGGGTTGTCCCCACTAGGAAACCTATACCAAACACTGAAACCCCCACTTCCCAGCACTATGGCAATGTACACATCACTAATCTGGAAGAAAACACACAGACATATTGGCTGGGACAACAGAATTACCCCAATATGAGTACTATGGGGAAACAGAAATGTACCCGAAATAGGCAAACTTCCGGCATGGCCGAGTTGGGAATCAAAGGGAATAATCAAAGTTGGGGATGTAATTGTGGGAGGCAAGCTGGCACCCTTCGAAGACCTAGCTGCACGATTCGGTCTTCCTGTCACTGAGCGATACCGGCACACACAGCTTCCTGCACTTTTACCTTTAAAGTCCATTTGATGTTCTCCTCCAAGTGCTCCTATGCCTCTCGCACTCATCAGGGAGGCTGTCAATTCAGGACATATTATTTGAATCCAAATTTACTGCTGCAGGGAATTCTAGTTTCTGCAATCTATCAAGACAGCCAGGAACCAACCCCCTTCCATTACATAGTGTAACACCCACAGGGGTGGGGGAGAACCAAGAGTGTGCCTCTTCAGTGGGACATGTGACACCCCAGTGCTGCTCCTCCAGAGTACAGAGCTCCCAAACTGTATTTTCTGCGCAGAAAGGGAGGCAGGGAGGCGGGAAGGCGTGCATTCTGGTTCCCAGAACATGTAGCCTTACATTCTAGGTATCATTCTCCTCCAAGCGCTTTCATGCCTCTCAAACCCATCAAGGAGGCAGTCAACTCAATTGTTACTAGTTGAATCCTAAGTTGTTGCTGCAGAGAATTCTGTTTGCTGCTGCGAACCAAGGTAGCCAGGAACCAGCTCCCCCCCATAACATAGTGAAACAACCTGGCTGGGGGTGAACCAATAGAGTGGATATCCTCAGTGGGGCACATGGCATCCCTGTGCTGCCCCTATGGAGTACAGAGCTCCTAAATATTATTTTCTACACATAAGAAGACTGAGGGCTGCACTGATTCCCACAACTTTAGCATTAGATTCCAAGTAATGTCCTACTCCAAGAGCTTCGATGCCATTCATGCTCATCAGGGAGACAATCAATTCTGATTTCACTGGTTTAATCCAAAGTTTTTGCTGCAGAGAATTCTGGCTGCTGTAGTCCAACAAGGTAGCCATAAACCAACTCTCGCCCATCACACAGTGTAACACCCACAATGGCAGTGAGAACCAATAGTGTGGCTCGCCTCATTGGGACATGTGCACCCTCCCTCCAGTGCTCACCCTCTGGAGTCCACAGCTATCAAATAGTATTTTCTGCACTCTGGTTGTGGTGCTTTTAACCATACCGTTTCCAGGTGGTGATCTCCTACAAGTGCTTTGTTGTCTCTTACACTCATCAGGGATGCTGTGAATTCAGGTGTTTCTTGCTAAATACAAAGTTGTTGCTGTGAGGAATTCAACCATCCGCACGGGGAGTGTGCGCTCGCCTGGGCTTTTTTGACATTTTGTAATGAAAATGAATGATGGGAGATCAACCTCAGAAAATGTGTGGGGCTAATCCGTACACATTTTCCTCTGCTCACTGCACAACACACACATAGTCAAGTGTACTCCGGGGGGACACAGCCTAAAGGCGCAGTCCTCCCTGCCACATTTAGCTGGAATGTGACAGCCACGGGTACATCAAAGCATCTTAGGAGCAACACCTTCCTCCGGCCATGGCTAGCCTAATTAAAATATCAAAGGCCCCATGGATCTGCCCTCTCTATTGTCTAAAGATCTGCTGGTGGCAGCGCATACTGATGAGAGGTAATTGAAACAGGCCTGCGATACGCCTAAGTGCCGAATGGACAAAAAGAGGCCAGACACTAACACCTCTTTGACATGCAATGGCCCTCATTACAACTCCGGCGTTAAGGGTTAACGCCACCGTTAACCCTTAACGCCTGATTCTGATTTTAACGCCTGCTTTTTGCAGGCGTTACAATCCAAGGCGCTAACCCGCCATGGTGCTAATTACGCTGCTGTAATTTACGGCGGCGTAATTAGCGCCTTCCCCACTCCCATTATGCCCTATGGGGCAAACATGGGAATGGGGAAGGGAAAATGGGAAATGGGGATTTACCGCCCCACTCACCTTGGAATGGGGCGGTAAATCCGCCATCCACCATGGTGTAAACAGAGTTTACACCATGGTGGTAAAGTTAGTGCACTTAGCACCAAGGTTGTAATGACCTCCAATGTGTCAACTTGAAGCTAGATCCCACCCCTCTGTATGAAGGGCAGTGAATGGAATGTCTGGGACAACTGTTTAGAGTAGGCAACTCCTGCAGGGAACCCCCTTTTCAGAGGGAAGAAGTATATGAATTGAGGGAGGCCGAAGTCTGTTTTTCACCACAAAATTCAATGAAGACATATGCTTTGATCAAGATTCACAGAGAGCTCAATTAACCAGAAAGACACTTTGAACCACAACAGACAGGAAGATGGGTGGAACTTAGTAGTACATGATGTCACCCCTTACCTTTCCTGTTGCAAAGCACTTTGGTTACGACCTCACACATAACAGAAGATTGTTGGTGGGGACCCAGGTTGGTTCCTTAATGTAGGTTTAGCCTGCGCCTATCACTGGGGCCCATTTGGCTTTAAAAGGCTTAAAAAGAGGGCTGAGCCCCTCACTTAGCAGATCATCCGACAACTTTGAAAGGTGTAAGAAGAAGGACTTAGTATTGGACCCAGGCTAAAGGTACAGTCTGCCTTACAATTTCCGCCAGTGAAGGATGGCCAAGATTTCCAGGAGGGAAGCAAGTTCCCTCCCCCAAACATTCTCCCAGGGAATAGAGGAAGGTACCGTCCAGCAGCTCCAGAACCGGTACCCAGCCAGCACACAGCATGCCCTTCTAGGTTCTGGCAGCAAGCGTCCTAGGTGGGACGTGCCAGAGAGTCTCTGAACAAAGGACAAGGCTGTTGCCTGCAAACACTCTCCTCAGCTTTGGTCTGTCTGCCTTAAAGGATGACACAAGCCCTGCGAAGAAGCCAGGAGGAGTGCCACAACAAGCATCAACCACCGTCCATCTTTTAAGGACATTTTCAAGGCAGTCGAGGTCTCGAACCGTGACCGGCTGCACCACTGACTGTTGTCACGCTGCAGTCACGGAAGCTGTCAGAGACGCCTCCACCAACGTTCAAGATCCGCCAACCAGCACAGAGACAACAATTATTGACCCTGAGTCACTGTGTAAGCCAGCCTGCAGCCTTCCGCCCAGCCTCGCTTGCCAAACTGCCTGCCGTCTGAAACCCGCAGCTGTCTCCCATCGTGAACTCTGTCGGTAGGAGCTGCAAAGCGTCCTGGAGCTGACTCGACGCTGTTGCGCATCAAGATCATCTCAAGCATCAGGTACATTGTGGTTCTGTCCCCCTGATCGTTCTCTGAAGGCCCCGCTAAACATTTACGACCCCTTACTCTGTTAGTGCTGAAACCCAATAACCTTGAACAGTTAAGATTGATTGCTTTACCGACTACCCTTTTGTCAGTATCCAGAGTGCATCCCTTTCCTTTGTGAAACTGTCTGTCCTCTGTGTTCCTTTACAGGGTGGGTTGTATTTTGTAGTATGATAGCTGTCTGTTGTAATAATAATAAAATAGATATTTTATATAACCTTGACTGGACAGTCCCTTTTATCATTGGGTAATAATTGTATTTTCGTTGTGTTGCAACTAACCAACGACCTTCCAGAGATAAGCCTGTCCTTCCGTCCACGTTACCAAAATTGGACACAGAGGTTTATAATTTATATGTTTCCAATCTGTTCGGATCCCTTCTGGTGTACTAGAGTTGTGGGGTTGATTGATGGTTTAGAACCAATATTCATCCCTGGAGCACTGGTGCCCCGGAAGTTGATTTGTCACAGTTGCTGTAGGGAATTTTGGCCTCTGTAGTCTATCAAGGCAAAACAATAATGAAGTGGGACCAAATACCTCTCTCTAAATCCGCTCAATATTGGACAGTTTTTCACACTTGTGTTATTGCTAGACTAGTCAACAACACCTTCCATGTTTTCTAAACCATTTCACTTAAAACAAAGTTTATTCATATATTAATATAACAGCATAAAAAATAAAAACAATTAAGATTCTTCATGTGCATTTACCACAAGGCACATTTGCATAAAACAACACAAATGATCTATGACTTATTATATCAAGGTTTTATCAAAGAGTGGGGTTAGGACATGGCAGGTTTATTGTGTACATACAAATTGCCTATTTATATTTTCATGGCATAATATATGTTCACCAATTCAGCTAACATTTCATTCTATCTTCTGAAAAAGATACCATTGTTCTGGTCTCTCATAGTCTAGGATTTTTTAATGCAAATCCACCGGATATGTCTACATATGTTTCGGCCTCAAAAGGTTCCTTAGGCGCTATCCCTAGTGTCTTTTCTTTTAGTTGTGGTCGTCTTCAGGACAGGTGTATTTCTTAGAGTTAGCGAAAAAATCACAAAAAACCCTTGGGTTTTTTCAGCAAAATCACTACAATACAAAAAACATAAACAATTTTGTTTTAAAACCAGAGCGGCAATACCATAAGGTTAGTTTCTTCCTTCTATATAATGGAAGACTGCTCTCTTCATTTTTGCAGATTTGTTTACTTCCACAGGGGGGAAGAATTTCTCTTCTTCCCTGTAACACATAATGCATTATGTATGTCTCATTTTTCTGGGCTTTTACTCATGTTGCATTCTAAATTATTACTTGCTGTACGTGCTACTGACCTGTTCACACGGATCAGTTGTAATTTAAGTTTCCTTTTGATCCTTTTTTTCATAGGTGTAATGCCAGCTAGACCTTTCTTTCTTTATCGTCTCAGCACTCGTTCTGTTTCAGTATCTCTACAAGGGAACAAGATGTTTTCACTTTTAGCTGATGTAGCTAGCGTTTTCGTTATTTCTTGTATTATGTTCATTGTTCTAGACATAACTGCTGAACCCATATGCATGCATTGGTGTTGGCCGGCCCCCAAACCCTCACCCATAATAATTGGCTCACAAATTGCGTCAAGTGTTGGCAATAAAAGGCCGTAGGATTTTATTGTACAGATATGGTTATGGCAATATACAATATCACATATAATAGTATAATAATTTTGGGCACCGGGTCCTGAACTTACCCCCTCTGACCCGTGCCCGCCTTCTTGTGTCCCACGACTTGTTGTGGGCACCGTACAGTGGCCTGTACTTCTTTTTGTTCTTCTCCCTTCTTTTGTAGGGTGGGAGGGTTCTGTGCTAAAGAAGAAAAAAGTTTGGAATACACTGAGTAAACAGTGAACCTCCTGTTTGTTTGGATCCCCGTTCAGGGTCCACAAACAGATTGTGTTTACTCAGAGCATGCTGCTCTTATTTATAAGACCCAGGGAGACCCTGGGTCTTTGTTATGCAGGTAGTGGGGGCTGCTGTTGTCACAGCCCCCGGCCGGATAGCCGACTGTCTGGCCCCCTGATGGGGACAGGTCTTTGAACCTGGGCCCTGCCTGACTGTTGGTTTCCTTATGGTGCTTAGCACCTTGCTGTTTGGAGGAAGGTTGAGGTGACTGTTCACACCTCAACCTTCCTTGGCTTTGTGCTGCCGAGACTGCGTGTCTCTGGAGCTGGGGGGAGGAGAGGAGCAGGCTGAGATAAGGTTGGGGCTGCCCCTCTTTCAGGCTGCTGATGGTAGCAGCAGTTACCCTGCCTCGCTTTTGCGATGCCCTGCAGCATTGCCCAGAAATGTAGTTCAATGCATTGCCTTTTAGAGCTATTCTCATAGTTTTCATACATGCAGCATTAGCTAAACCATTCTATCTAATGTGCTATGCTCTATTTCCTGTATTGTAATATCTTTTCTACCGCAAGTGTTTTCATATTTTCAGGCTTGTGTCTTATTTCTTGCCCTTTGGATTACTTTTAGCAAGTACTAAGGTGATGAAAGGCTCTACTTAAATTGTTCTCTGGAGACCGTTTGTTTCCTTCTTCTGCTCGCCTCCGCGTCTGTTCGATTGTTTCAAAACATACGAAACACAGGCTTTCTCGCAATTAACTAAATCTGTTATAGCGCGGTCACGTGACCTGATATCATTGTCATGTGACATTCAGATAGGCTAGTATTTGCGCTCTCGCTTACATTTTTTCTTTCTTACTGCCTACCAGAACCATATTCGTAGGGTGGTTCACCCTCTATGGATCGTGTTAATTCGTTCAGTAAACCATTTTTCTTTGTTTTTACACAGGATTTCAATGAAGCCCGATATTTTCGCTCCATAGTCATATGAACTCATGGATATATGATATTCAAATTCTGCTATTTTCACCTACACTATGGTGGTGTTTTTATCACATGTCTGCGCCAACCTAGGGTTCTAGTTGACCCTCTATACATCAGCATTTTTTTATTCGAAAGGGAACTTGTTTTTAAGGAACTTTTATTTTTCTAAGTGATCTTAAACTAACTCATATTATAAATGTAGGTGTTATTGAGATATACTGTACAGAACCTACAGTTGGTTCTCCTTATTTCTTTTTTGTTTTTAGCTCGAATCAGCTATTGATATATAAGGTACTGGCTTGATATTTAATCTGGCTATAGACATTGTGAGTTGATTCTTTTTGTAGCACTGGGCTCCTTTATGGCTCTCCATATTACCCGTCAGCATTTTATTTTTACCCCCGGCTTTGCATTATGGAATGGTTTAGTTGGGTCTAATTCCCATAACCTATAGTAGATCTTGGTTGCACTTTTTTATCTCCAGTTTGATTGCAGAGGGTATTCTCGTGTCTGTCTAGGAAGGTGTTGTTGGTATATAGCCTTAGTAATGTTTATTCTACATGAAGATTCCCCATTCTACTGAAGAGTTAAGGCCATTTCTTACTGTGTCAAGGTTGTAGATCCATTTTTGTTTGCATTTTTTTAAAGTGAAATATCTGTCGCCACCTCGATTTGAAACATTGACCATTTGAATTATAAACCAAAAGATTTCAGTTGGTTTATGTTTGTAGCGTACATAGTGTGCTCCTAAGAGTTTGTTCTCAATTGTATTTCTTATACATGTTCTATGTTCACATATACGTTGCCATATCAGGCGTTTGGTCTTTCCAATCTACAATAGGTCACATGGGCATTTGATCCCATATACCACCCACTGTGAGAGGCAGTTTGTGAAAGTATTCAAGCACCACTCTTTCCCTTTCAAGTCAATGCTTTTAATGTTTTTTGTTAGGGGACAAACTGAGCAATTGCCACATTTAAAGTGGCCTGTAACGGGCGGCAGGTCCCATAGGGTTCTTTGTCTCTCCACTATATGTTTATCTTCACGGTATGTGTGGACAAGGCTATCTTTTAGATTTCTTTGTCTTTTGAATGAGAACCTCGGTAAAATCCAGAGTCTTTATAATGTGCCAATTTTTCAAAATGGTCTTTCTTAAGCAGTGGCTTATGGGACTGAATGTGCTTACGTGTGTTATTTTCTCTAAAGTATATCAAGGCAGCAAATAACCAACTCTGCCCATTACATAGTGTAACACCCACAGTGGGGCAGGGGAACCGATAGTGTGGCTCTCCTCAGTGGGGCATGTGTTATTCAGGTGTTTCTAGCATAAACCACAGGTGTGGGCTACAAGTTGATGAAGATCTGAATCTCAAAGCCCAACTTTAGATTTAACCCAAATGTCTGCACGCATACCTCGTCAAACCTCTGGATTAGTCTCACAATATGAGGAGGAAGCCAACCCAAGACAAATTGTGAGTAAGCAATGCTGGATTGTAATCTCCCAAGACTGCTTTCTTTTTTAAACAATTTTTTATTTATACATTTTGATTGTACAACAGGTGCCCTAACTTGTATAGTGGCAATGTATACAACTGTCATGATCTCTGCTTCCAAAGGATCAGGACTTGCCCGACTCCCTTGGAAGCAGACCCATAACCCAGGTTCCGAGTGCCAGCCAGTCCCAATTGGGACCTTTTGGACCCTGTCCTGGCGCCAGTGGCACCAGGCTCATAAAGATGTCCAGTCCCAGCGCTGGAAGCGCCGGGTTCATAATGCTTGGGTGGACTTACCTGCAGCAGACCATGCTGCTTACTTACCTGCCAGTTGAGCCCCTGATCCTCTTCTGTTTGGGACTACTTTTCCTGTTAGGTGGGGCAGGAGCCACTCCCTAGGTTCAGAACACTGGAACTCTTCTGGAAAGCAGGAACTCTTTTCTTACCTAGGCGAGGCTGTGGAAGGAGACACCTAAGCACTACAGGAGGCTATTTAAACCACACCCGATGGATGAATCTTGCTTTGCGTTATTCTGCATTCTCTGCAGCAGAACGCTCATCGTGTCTTCTGCTTCTGATCCTGGGCCTAAGGGAACAAAGGCTTACCATCCTGGAATCCAGTCTTCAGCAGCACCTGTAAAGACAAAGAAAGAACAGGTTAGCACTACGGTCTTCAGTGGCAGCGCATCTCTTACCTGGTCCATCGGCTGTCACCAACGCCTCGCGCTGCATTCGGGCATCTGAAAGACAAAGGCTTACCTACTCTTCGCATGCTCCGGAGGTCTTCGCACTGCATTCCGGCATCTGAAAGACAAAAGCTTACCAGCTCTTCGCACGCTCCGGAGGCCTTCGGCGCTGCATCCCGCATCTGAAAGACAAAAGAAGGTGCGTTTAAAGACATTGGGCAACTTTATTACTCACGTGCCATTACTCCTTCCCACGCCGAATCCAGTGGGTATTCCAGCACCCTTCAGCTTCTCTAAAGCTCCGAACTTGTACCTGCAAGATAAAAGGGACAGTTAGTGCGCATTGTGAAGCAGGCTACAAGCGCTTACTTACGTGCTTCCAGGCGCTTCTATTCCTCACGCGGGTTCGATCCTCAACTCTCATCAGCCCGCCATCCGCCATCGCCGGAACCCTGCAAAACAAGAGATATCATTACAAAAGACTTTTAAGACATTTGAAGTGCCCAGAACTTATCGTTCGTGCAGTTAACGACGGACAGCAGTCCTCTGAGGTCAAGAGGCCGGCACCCTAATCCAGTGAAGAAACTGGTTACAGCACCCTGCCCCGAGGCAGATGGAGAGCTCGGCGTTCACTTACCTAAGGTGAGGGCATTAACCTTTGGGGTTCTACAGGAGAAGAGAAAGGGAAGAGGAGAGAGGCACCCAATAACCCCAGTTCATTAATCCCATATTTTCTATCTGCAGACATCTTACTCTTTGAGTCAGACATACAGTGCACAGAGGTCCAGCCCAAAGAGCCAACCGTGTGTTACACATCACCTTTGAAGATACGGCATTCACCCAGTCAAGACCGGCGCCTCTGCGGGAATCAGGTGAGCGTTACAGAACGCAAAGCCAACCGCAAAACTCCCACCCAGGCGCTATGGACACCTCGGATACCGACCAGCTAGCCCAGTTACTTGGGGAACTAAGAGCAGAAGTGCATGCAGCCCGTCAGGAAACGAATGCTCTAAGAAGGGAACTGATTATTTCCAAGGAGCGAACAGACAATCTCGCTAGACAATTGCTACAGTCACAAGCCGGACAAACTCCGTTACCCGCATCAGGGGCAAATCTTCCTTCAACATCCTCTACGAACCCAGTGCAGATCAACCTACCTGGGAATGTACCTCTGGCTCCGCCCGAACGATTTTCTGGTGACCCAAAGAGGTTTGCAGTATTTATTAATCAGTGCCGGTTGCACTTCTTATGCCGGCCAGCAGCCTTTCCAACTGATCAAGCTAAGGTAGCTTTCGTGCTTTCGTACTTTAGTGGCAATGCGGCAGACTGGTCGATCCCTCTAGTTAATCAAGATGATCCGGTTCTCCATGATTTTCAAGCTTTTCAGCTCAGTATGGAAAAACTGTTTGCAAGACATTCACAGGGGCAGGCCTTGGACAATGAGCTCCTTTCATTGCGACAGGGTAATCAAGACCTTTTGGCTTATATTGCATCTTTCAACAGACTGATAGTGGAAACTCGATGGCCTGAGGACAAAAGGATTACGCTGTTTTATAGAGGTCTACGTGGAGAGCTCAAAGATGTGTTAGCCCAAGTAGTGAATCCCCCGCAAGACTGTTCGGACTATATTGACTTAGTCGTTCAAATTGACCACAGACTGCAGAACAGGAAGGCCAATCGTTCCAAGTTTGATGCTCGAGTATTTTCCAAACCACCAACTCCTACCAAAGGAGTAGACTCCGGGGAACCCATGCAAATAGGGGGCCTGAAAGGACCACTAACACAAAAGGAGCGGGAAAGGAGAAAACAGCTGCAATTATGCCTCTGTTGCGGAAACTCGGGGCACTTTCTTCGAGACTGTCCGGTGAAACCAGCCAAGAAGGCAGTAGGAGCTCCAGTTACCAGGGTCACAAACTCTGAGCAGGGAAACGACCTCGCCCGACAAGAATAGAGGTCCTCTTGCCGAGCGTTAAAACCAGTTCCGTGACCTCGCATTTCGTGATACTTATGGTCCTCATTAGCCCTGAACATCCGGATCAATTACATGCAATTGAAGCTTACGTCGACAGCGGTGCCATCGGCAATTATGTGGATCATGAAATGGTTTTGAGGATGAATCTGACTCTTTGTCCAAAGGCTGTAAAGGATGTCATTACTACGGTGGATGGTACGGAGATAGCCTCCGGACCAGTAACGCATACCACCCAAGAAGTGACGCTAGTAAGTCAAGATGGACACCATGAGAAGATCGTGTTCGATGTGATCAAGGCCCCTCAGTTCCAGATTATTCTAGGAATTCCTTGGTTAGAGAAGCACAATCCTCAGATCGATTGGCGAGCAAGAACGGTTCAGTTTCCAGAATGTGTCTCTACTTGTCACCCTCGACCTGGTGTTGCACTGGCAGCAATTTCCTCGGAGGCTCCCCAGTTACCTCCTGAATACCTAGAATTCCAAGATGTTTTCCGGAAGGATCAGGCTAACTCTCTACCTCCTCATAGGTCTTATGACTGCCAGATAGACCTGATACCTGGATCTACTCCTCCTTGTAGTAGAATTTATGCCCTCACCGAGCCTGAGAATCTTCACCTCCGACAATACCTGGATCAATACCTAGCGAATGGGTGTATTCGTCCTTCCAAGTCCCCTGCTTCCTCAGCTTTGTTCTTCGTTCCAAAAAAAGAAGGGGACCTTAGAACTTGTATAGATTATCGCGCCCTGAACCAGATCACCGTTAAGAATAGATATCCGTTACCTTTGATCCCTGAACTCCTGGACCAAGTCAGAAAAGCATGCATATATACAAAGCTGGATCTTAGAGGAGCCTACCACTTGGTACGAGTAAAAGAGGGCGATGAATGGAAGACGGCCTTCCGCACCAAGTATGGGCTATTTAAATATCAGGTCATGCCCTTCGGACTTTGCAATGCCCCGGCCGCCTTTCAATATTTTATGAACGATGTCCTCAGAGAGCTCATAGATGTGTGTGTTGTTGTTTACATTGACAACATCCTCGTTTATTCTTCATCGGAAACTGAACATCGGAAACACGTGAAAATGGTCCTCGAGAGATTGCGTCAACACAAACTTTTCGCTAAGTTGGAAAAATGTGTTTTCAACGTGACTGAAGTTGAATTCTTGGGATTCATATTATCACCTAGCGGAGTGCGTATGGATTCAAAGAAGGTCGATGCAATTCTCAAATGGCCAAAACCTCCGTAAAAGGTGTTCAAAGCATGTTAGGCTTCGCTAACTTTTACCGCAGGTTTATCCCCGAATTCTCTCAAATAGTCCAGCCCATCACCGCCTTGTTAAAGAAAAACAAACGTTTTCAATGGTCTACCGAGGCGGAACAAGCTTTCCAGAATTTGAAGACTAGATTTATCTCTGCACCGATCTTAAAACATCCTCGCCCAGAACTCCCCTACATCGTTGAAACTGATGCTTCGAGCCTTGCCATGGGGGCAGTTCTATCACAAAAGGACCCAGTAACCAATCAGTTGCATCCCGTGGCATTTTGGTCCCGCAAATTCTTGCCTCCTGAAATCAATTACACTATTACTGATAAGGAACTTCTAGCTATCAAGTCCGCCTTTAAGGCTTGGCAGCATTATCTTCTGGGGGCCCGACACACCGTTACTGTGATTACAGATCACCGAAACCTGCAATATTTGAAAACCACAAAACTCAATCCTCTAGGCAACTCGGTTGGGCACTATTCTTTGCCGAGTTTGACTTCATAATTACCTATTGACCTGGTACAAAAAACGGTAAAGCTGATGCCCTTTCTCGGATAGGAGTAGAAGAACATTTGATCAATCCTAAACCTGTACCTATCATTCCCGAACAAAGAATTCTAGGTGTAATCGCCACACAATCCATAGAGGAAGTTAAGGATAAGGCCAGGCTACTGGTAACTCCAGCAGACATACAGAATTGGCATCTGCAGGGAAAGGACTTTACGGTGAAGGACAACCTATTATATTTCCAAGAACGGTTGTACCTGCCCAGCACAGATTTACAGAAAAAGGTAATCTCTTGTTATCACGATTCTTTAATGGAAGGACATCCCGGTATGACCAAGACCTCGGAAAAGATCAAGCGCTACTTCTGGTGGCCGTCTTGGAAAAAAGATATCAGAGACTTTATAATGTCCTGTGGAGTATGCGCCCAAAACAAGAGTCAAAAGGAAAAACCAGCCGGCCTCTTAGCCCTATTGACATCCCACCTCGCCCTTGGCATACGCTTTCTATGGACTTCATCACCGATCTACCTCCATGCTCCGGATACAATACGATCCTAGTAATCGTGGACCTATTCTCCAAGATGGCGCATTTCATTCCACTCAAAGGCTTACCAACAGCAGCAACTCTGGCCCGAGAATTTCTCGAAAACATCGTCCGACTGCACGGTTTTCCTTCAGTTCTCATTTCGGATCGAGGTAGTCAATTTATTTCTCATTTTTGGCGAAGTTGCTGTCGGTCAGCTCAAATTGATGTGAGACTTTCGACCAGCCACCACCCTCAAACCGACGGACAAACCGAGAGGACCAATCAAACTCTGGAACAGTATTTGCGCTGCATGCTACAACAAACTGAAAAAACTTGGAAAGATATCCTTTGGATAGCCGAATATGCCTACAATAACTCTGTCCACTCGGGAACTGGGAAGACCCCGTTTTTTCTTTTATACGGTAGTCACCCTCGAACCTCGGAGTTGGATCCACTCCAAGATCTTGGAACACCAGCAGTAGACCACCTGCATTCTACAATCACCCAAGCCTTTAAGGAAGCCGTTTCTCACCTTCAAAGGGCTAAAGAACAATACAAGAAAGGAGCAGACCAACATCGGAAGGAAGCCCCCCAATATCAATATCAAGTAGGAGATCAAGTCTGGTTATCCACCAAATATCTACCTCTAAAAGGACCACGCACATTCAACCCAAGATACCTTGGTCCCTATTCCATCACTACCATAGTAAATCCGGTAGCGGTCAAGTTGGACTTGCCCTCTCACATGAAGATACATCCGGTCTTCCACGTCTCTCTATTAAAACCCGTGCAACCTCAAACCCGACTAACTAAATCTCCAAAACCTATTCTAGTTGATGGGGAACTCGAGTTTGAAGTCAAAAGCATCCTGGATTCCAAGATCTCCAAATCTAAACTATTTTACCTGATTGACTGGAAAGGCTACGGTCCCCAAGAAAGATCCTGGGAACCTGCAGAATATGCCCACACCCCTCGTCTAATCAAAAGATTTCATCGAACATTTCCTAACAAGCCCAAACCCCCGGAGAAGCCCGGTTTGGGAGGGGCCTTGAGGGGGGGTGCTGTCATGATCTCTGCTTCCAAAGGATCAGGACTTGCCCGACTCCCTTGGAAGCAGACCCATAACCCCGGTTCCGAGTGCCAGCCAGTCCCAATTGGGACCTTTTGGACCCTGTCCTGGCGCCAGTGGCACCAGGCTCATAAAGATGTCCAGTCCCAGCGTTGGAAGCGCCGGGCTCATAATGCTTGGGTGGACTTACCTGCAGCAGACCATGCTGCTTACTTACCTGCCAGTTGAGCCCCTGATCCTCTTCTGTTTGGGACTACTTTTCCTGTTGGGTGGGGCAGGAGCAACTCCCTAGGTTCAGAACACTGGAACTCTTCTGGAAAGCAGGAACTCTTTTCTTACCTAGGCGAGGCTGTGGAAGGAGACACCTAAGCACTACAGGAGGCTATTTAAACCACACCCGATGGATGAATCTTGCTTTGCGTTATTCTGCATTTCTCTGCAGCAGAACGCTCATCGTGTCTTCTGCTTCTGATCCTGGGCCTAAGGGAACAAAGGATTACCATCCTGGAATCCAGTCTTCAGCAGCACCTGTAAAGACAAAGAAAGAACAGGTTAGCACTACGGTCTTCAGTGGCAGCGCAGCTCTTACCTGGTCCATCGGCTGTCACACTGCATTCCGGCATCTGAAAGACAAAGGCTTACCTACTCTTCGCATGCTCCGGAGGTCTTCGCACTGCATTCCGGCATCTGAAAGACAAAAGCTTACCAGCTCTTCGCACGCTCCGGAGGCCTTCGGCGCTGCATCCTGCATCTGAAAGACAAAAGAAGGTGCGTTTAAAGACATTGGGCAACTTTATTACTCACGTGCCATTACTCCTTCCCACGCCGAATCCAGTGGGTATTCCAGCACCCTTCAGCTTCTCTAAAGCTCCGAACTTGTACCTGCAAGATAAAAGGGACAGTTAGTGCGCATCGTGAAGCAGGCTACAAGCGCTTACTTACGTGCTTCCAGGCGCTTCTATTCCTCACGCGGGTTCGATCCTCAACTCTCATCAGCCCGCCATCCGCCATCGCCGGAACCCTGCAAAACAAGAGATATCATTACAAAAGACTTTTAAGACATTTGAAGTGCCCAGAACTTACCGTTCGTGCAGTTAACGACGGACAGCAGTCCTCTGAGGTCAAGAGGCCGGCACCCTTATCCAGTGAAGAAACTGGTTACGGCACCCTGCCCCGAGGCAGATGGAGAGCTCGGCGTTCACTTACCTAAGGTGAGGGCGTTAACCTTTGGGGTTCTACAGGAGAAAAGAAAGGGAAGAGGAGAGAGGCACCCAATAACCCCAGTTCAATAATCCCATATTTTCTATCTGCAGACATCTTACTCTTCGAGTCAGACATACAGTGCACAGAGGTCCAGCCCAAAGAGCCAACCGTGTGTTACACATCACCTTTGAAGATACGGCATTCACCCAGTCAAGAACGGCGCCTCTGCGGGAATCAGGTGAGCGTTACAGAACGCAAAGCCAACCACAAAACTCCCACCCAGGCGCTATGGAAACCTCGGATACCGACCAGCTAGCCCAGTTACTTGGGGAACTAAGAGCAGAAGTGCATGCAGCCCGTCAGGAAACGAATGCTCTAAGAAGGGAACTGATTATTTCCAAGGAGCGAACAGACGATCTCGCTAGACAATTGCTACAGTCACAAGCCGGACAAACTCTGTTACCCGCATCAGGGGCAAATCTTCCTTCAACATCCTCTACGAACCCAGTGCAGATCAACCTACCTGGGAATGTACCTCTGGCTCCGCCCAAACGATTTTCTGGTGACCCAAAGAGGTTTGCAGTATTTATTAATCAGTGCCGGTTGCACTTCTTATGCCGGCCAGCAGCCTTTCCAACTGATCAAGCTAAGGTAGCTTTCATACCTTAGTGGCAATGCGGCAGACTGGTCGATCCCTCTAGTTAATCAAGATGATCCGGTTCTCCATGATTTTCAAGCTTTTCAGCTCAGTATGGAAAAACTGTTTGCAAGACATTCACAGGGGCAGGCCTTGGACAATTAGCTCCTTTCATTGCGACAGGGTAATCAAGACCTTTTGGCTTATATTGCGTCTTTCAACAGACTGATAGTGGAAACTCGATGGCCTGAGGACAAAAGGATTACGCTGTTTTATAGAGGTCTATGTGGAGAGCTCAAAGATGTGTTAGCCCAAATAGTGAATCCCCCGCAAGACTGTTCGGACTATATTGACTTAGTCGTTCAAATTGACCACAGACTGCAGAACAGGAAGGCCGATCGTTCCAAGTTTGATGCTCGAGTATTTTCCAAACCACCAACTCCTACCAAAGGAGTAGACTCCGGGGAACCCATGCAAATAGGGGGCCTGAAAGGACCACTAACACAAAAGGAGCGGGAAAGGAGAAAACAGCTGCAATTATGCCTCTATTGCGGAAACTCGGGGCACTTTCTTCGAGACTGTCCGGTGAAACCAGCCAAGAAGGCAGTAGGAGCTCCAGTTACCAGGGTCACAAACTCTGAGCAGGGAAACGACCTCGCCCGACAAGAATAGAGGTCCTCTTGCCGAGCGTTAAAACCAGTTCCGTGACCTCGCATTTCGTGATACCTACAGTCCTCATTAGCCCTGAACATCCGGATCGATTACATGCGATTGAAGCTTACGTCGACAGCGGTGCCATCGGCAATTATGTGGATCATGAAATGGTTTTGAGGATGAATCTGACTCTTTGTCCAAAGGCTGTAAAGTACGTCATTACTACGGTGGATGGTACGGAGATAGCCTCCGGACCAATAACACATACCACCCAAGAAGTGACGCTAGTAAGTCAAGATGGACACCATGAGAAGATGGTGTTCGATGTGATCAAGGCCCCTCAGTTCCAGATTATTCTAGGAATTCCTTGGTTAGAGAAGCACAATCCTCAGATCGATTGGCGAGCAAGAACGGTTCAGTTTCCAGAATGTGTCTCAACTTGTCACCCTCGACCTGGTGTTGCACTGGCAGCAATTTCCTCGGAGGCTCCCCAGTTACCTCCTGAATACCTAGAATTCCAAGATGTTTTCCGGAAGGATCAGGCTAACTCTCTACCTCCTCATAGGTCTTATGACTGCCAGATAGACCTGATACCTGGATCTACTCCTCCTTGTAGTAGAATTTATGCCCTCACCGAGCCTGAGAATCTTCACCTCCGACAATACCTGGATCAATACCTAGCGAATTTGTTTATTCGTCCTTCCAAGTCCCCTGCTTCCTCAGCTTTGTTCTTCGTTCCAAAAAAAGAAGGGGACCTTAGAACTTGTATAGATTATCGCGCCCTGAACCAGATCACCGTTAAGAATAGATATCCGTTACCTTTGATCCCTGAACTCCTGGACCAAGTCAGAAAAGCATGCATATATACAAAGCTGGATCTTAGAGGAGCCTACCACTTGGTACGAGTAAAAGAGGGCGATGAATGGAAGACGGCCTTCCGCACCAAGTACGGGCTATTTGAATATCAGGTCATGCCCTTCGGACTTTGCAATGCCCCGGCCGCCTTTCAATATTTTATGAACGATGTCCTCAGAGAGCTCATAGATGTGTGTGTTGTTGTTTACATTGACGACATCCTCGTTTATTCTTCATCGGAAAATGAACATCGGAAACACGTTAAAAATGGTCCTCGAGAGATTGCGTCAACACAAACTTTTCGCTAAATTGGAAAAATGTGTTTTCAACGTTACTGAAGTTGAATTCTTGGGATTCATATTATCACCTAGCGGAGTGCCTATGGATTCAAAGAAGGTCGATGCAATTCTCAAATGGCCATCGCCATCCTCCGTAAAAGGTGTTCAAAGCATGTTAGGCTTCGCTAACTTTTACCGCAGGTTTATCCCGAATTCTCTCGAATAGTCCAGCCCATCACCGCCTTGTTAAAGAAAAACAAACGTTTTGAATGGTCTACCGAGGCGGAACAAGCTTTCCAGAATTTGAAGACTAGATTTATCTCTGCACCAATCTTAAAACATCCTCGCCCAGAACTCCCCTACATCGTTGAAACTGATGCTTCGAGCATTGCCATGGGGGCAGTTCTATCACAAAAGGACCCAGTAACCAATCAGTTGCATCCCGTGGCATTTTGGTCCCGCAAATTCTTGCCTCCTGAAATCAATTACACTATTACTGATAAGGAACTTCTAGCTATCAAGTCCGCCTTTAAGGCTTGGCGGCATTATCTTCTGGGGGCCCGACACACCGTTACTGTGATTACAGATCACCGAAACCTGCAATATTTGAAAACCACAAAAGCTCAATCCTCTAGGCAACTCGGTTGGGCACTATTCTTTGCCGAGTTTGACTTCATAATTACCTATTGACCTGGTACAAAAAACGGTAAAGCTGATGCCCTTTCTCGGATAGGAGTAGAAGAACATTTGATCAATCCTAAACCTGTACCTATCATTCCCGAACAAAGAATTCTATGTGTAATCGCCACACAATCCATAGAGGAAGTTAAGGATAAGGCCAGGCTACTGGTAACTCCAGCAGACATACAGAATTGGCATCTGCAGGGAAAGGACTTTACGGTGAAGGACAACCTATTATATTTCCAAGAACGGTTATACCTGCCCAGCACAGATTTACAGAAAAAGGTAATCTCTTGTTATCACGATTCTTTAATGGAAGGACATCCCGGTATGACCAAGACCTCGGAAAAGATCAAGCGCTACTTCTGGTGGCCGTCTTGGAAAAAAGATATCAGAGACTTTATAATGTCCTGTGGAGTATGCGCCCAAAACAAGAGTCAAAAGGAAAAACCAGCCGGCCTCTTAGCCCTATTGACATCCCACCTCGCCCTTGGCATACGCTTTCTATGGACTTCATCACCGATCTACCTCCATGCTCCGGATACAATACGATCCTAGTAATCGTGGACCTATTCTCCAAGATGGCGCATTTCATTCCACTCAAAGGCTTACCAACAGCAGCAACTCTGGCCCGAGAATTTCTCGAAAACATCGTCCGACTGCACGGTTTTCCTTCAGTTCTCATTTCGGATCGAGGTAGTCAATTTATTTCTCATTTTTGGCGAAGTTGCTGTCGGTCAGCTCAAATTGATGTGAGACTTTCGACCAGCCACCACCCTCAAACCGACGGACAAACCGAGAGGACCAATCAAACTCTGGAACAGTATTTGCGCTGCATGCTACAACAAACTGAAAAAACTTGGAAAGATATCCTTTGGATAGCCGAATATGCCTACAATAACTCTGTCCACTCGGGAACTGGGAAGACCCCGTTTTTTCTTTTATACGGTAGTCACCCTCGAACCTCGGAGTTGGATCCACTCCAAGATCTTGGAACACCAGCAGTAGACCACCTGCATTCTACAATCACCCAAGCCTTTAAGGAAGCCGTTTCTCACCTTCAAAGGGCTAAAGAACAATACAAGAAAGGAGCAGACCAACATCGGAAGGAAGCCCCCCAATATCAATATCAAGTAGGAGATCAAGTCTGGTTATCCACCAAATATCTACCTCTAAAAGGACCACGCACATTCAACCCAAGATACCTTGGTCCCTATTCCATCACTACCATAGTAAATCCGGTAGCGGTCAAGTTGGACTTGCCCTCTCACATGAAGATACATCCGGTCTTCCACGTCTCTCTATTAAAACCCGTGCAACCTCAAACCCGACTAACTAAATCTCCAAAACCTATTCTAGTTGATGGGGAACTCGAGTTTGAAGTCAAAAGCATCCTGGATTCCAAGATCTCCAAATCTAAACTATTTTACCTGATTGACTGGAAAGGCTACGGTCCCCAAGAAAGATCCTGGGAACCTGCAGAATATGCCCACACCCCTCGTCTAATCAAAAGATTTCATCGAACATTTCCTAACAAGCCCAAACCCCCGGAGAAGCCCGGTTTGGGAGGGGCCTTGAGGGGGGGTGCTGTCATGATCTCTGCTTCCAAAGGATCAGGACTTGCCCGACTCCCTTGGAAGCAGACCCATAACCCCGGTTCCGAGTGCCAGCCAGTCCCAATTGGGACCTTTTGGACCCTGTCCTGGCGCCAGTGGCACCAGGCTCATAAAGATGTCCAGTCCCAGCGTTGGAAGCGCCGGGCTCATAATGCTTGGGTGGACTTACCTGCAGCAGACCATGCTGCTTACTTACCTGCCAGTTGAGCCCCTGATCCTCTTCTGTTTGGGACTACTTTTCCTGTTGGGTGGGGCAGGAGCAACTCCCTAGGTTCAGAACACTGGAACTCTTCTGGAAAGCAGGAACTCTTTTCTTACCTAGGCGAGGCTGTGGAAGGAGACACCTAAGCACTACAGGAGGCTATTTAAACCACACCCGATGGATGAATCTTGCTTTGCGTTATTCTGCATTTCTCTGCAGCAGAACGCTCATCGTGTCTTCTGCTTCTGATCCTGGGCCTAAGGGAACAAAGGCTTACCATCCTGGAATCCAGTCTTCAGCAGCACCTGTAAAGACAAAGAAAGAACAGGTTAGCACTACGGTCTTCAGTGGCAGCGCAGCTCTTACCTGGTCCATCGGCTGTCACACTGCATTCCGGCATCTGAAAGACAAAGGCTTACCTACTCTTCGCATGCTCCGGAGGTCTTCGCACTGCATTCCGGCATCTGAAAGACAAAAGCTTACCAGCTCTTCGCACGCTCCGGAGGCCTTCGGCGCTGCATCCTGCATCTGAAAGACAAAAGAAGGTGCGTTTAAAGACATTGGGCAACTTTATTACTCACGTGCCATTACTCCTTCCCACGCCGAATCCAGTGGGTATTCCAGCACCCTTCAGCTTCTCTAAAGCTCCGAACTTGTACCTGCAAGATAAAAGGGACAGTTAGTGCGCATCGTGAAGCAGGCTACAAGCGCTTACTTACGTGCTTCCAGGCGCTTCTATTCCTCACGCGGGTTCGATCCTCAACTCTCATCAGCCCGCCATCCGCCATCGCCGGAACCCTGCAAAACAAGAGATATCATTACAAAAGACTTTTAAGACATTTGAAGTGCCCAGAACTTACCGTTCGTGCAGTTAACAACGGACAGCAGTCCTCTGAGGTCAAGAGGCCGGCACCCTTATCCAGTGAAGAAACTGGTTACGTCACCCTGCCCCGAGGCAGATGGAGAGCTCGGCGTTCACTTACCTAAGGTGAGGGCGTTAACCTTTGGGGTTCTACAGGAGAAGAGAAAGGGAAGAGGAGAGAGGCACCCAATAACCCCAGTTCATTAATCCCATATTTTCTATCTGCAGACATCTTACTCTTCGAGTCAGACATACAGTGCACAGAGGTCCAGCCCAAAGAGCCAACCGTGTGTTACACATCACCTTTGAAGATACGGCATTCACCCAGTCAAGACCGGCGCCTCTGCGGGAATCAGGTGAGCGTTACAGAACGCAAAGCCAACCGCAAAACTCCCACCCAGGCGCTATGGAAACCTCAGATACCGACCAGCTAGCCCAGTTACTTGGGGAACTAAGAGCAGAAGTGCATGCAGCCCGTCAGGAAACGAATGCTCTAAGAAGGGAACTGATTATTTCCAAGGAGCGAACAGACGATCTCGCTAGACAATAAGTCAACCAATATAATGAATACTGGATAAAAGACAAAAAAAAAGAACATGCAGCAATATAGTGAACCAGCCATCACTAGATGAATTTACAAAAATAATTCACTCTAATCAATTCCATCTAGTTATAGCATAAACAATTCGAACATTTATAAGTTACAGTCTAGTCCAGCTCAGTGAATCCAACTTTACATGACAGACAGATACTAGTCAAACAACAACAAAACAAAAACAAAAAAACACCAAAGAAAATACACACACTTGTGTTCTGCTACACTACCATCAAGAGCATAACATCTCATGACCTTAGGACAATTTAAGGCTAACCATACAGTTCATTAAATGTTGATCAAATATCATTGTATAAACACGAATTGTACTCCTTTATTACATTACTTTCTCATATTGAGAAAGGATAAGCAAATCATTTAGACAAGTATCGAATTGATGTTATTTCCAAGTTTTCCATAACCTTATGAGCCAAAACAAGTGCCCTGACAGTCCAAAGTTCAGTATCAAAATTGATTCCTAATTCATGTTCTCCTAAGAATACTATTAATCTTCCTGGATTGTTTGGAATAGTAACATTACCCGCTAAATCTATTCTATTAAGTTACATCCATCCAGAAGTCCTCGATCCGTGAGCAGTCCCATAGCATATTTGCCCATGTCCCCCTCGTTCCCACATCCCAAATAGCAATCATTGGGCCTCATTACGAGTGTGCCGGTCTGGTAACAACGGTGCCGGTAAGCGTACCGGCACCGTTGTTACCGGACCGGCTCACTCCGAGTCTGCAACCGGCTGCCCTCCCGCCCGCCAGGGCTCACCTGGCTGGCGGGACGGCACCCACTCTCAGACTTACATGGAAGCACTGGCACTGTTGCACACAGTGTGTGTGCTTCCATGCTCCCCATTACCATTGAGTCCTATGGGACTCAAATGGGAATGGAGATTTACCATTGCTGCCGCCTGACTTCCCGGACCGCCAGGGATGTAATGCCCCAGTAAAACCCGCAAGCCAGGCTCTGGAAAATCTTGCAAGTCCAGCGGCAGTCTGCTGGTTTTACCGGCACGGCTACCGCCAGACTTGCAATGAGGCCCATTGTCTAGAAGACCCAATGAGAGCATATTTTCAGGTGTCCATTACAGCCTACTCTGGGTTTATTGTCATACTAGGCATAAATTACGATCCAATTCTGCCAGAACAGCTAATTTAGTCGATTTCTCCCATTGATCTTCAGACAATTCATAACCCAATTCAACGGACCATTTCTGTCGCAATCGATCCCATTCATCTATTATTTCATATTCAACAGGTGCCTCCATTAAAGCAATCCGTTCAGACAATAAATCACTTAAGACTGAGAAATACTTCTGATCTCCTGCGCCTAAACTAAATCACACAAGGCATTAAAGCGAACCAGACAATCATCTTCTAACAGATCAGTCACCATCAAACTTCACTTAGAAATCCATATTTTACAACGTAACATCTTATTCTGTAATTGGAGAGCTGGATATTTCCACAAGGAGGTGCTCTTACGCAACCACACACATTGATCATTCTCTTTCAACCAGTTAGACAGAATTGTACACATGATCGATATCTTTGGGAGTAATCTATTAGTGTGTGGCAGCCTAGACATAGTGTAAAGACTGGCAAATTTGAAAGGTAGAACTGCTTGAGTTGCATGCATGTCAAGTAGACACAGACAACTGAGGAAAAGTTGGGTCAGAAACTTTTATTTAAAATAGAAAGAAGGGTGGAAAAAGGCCTAACTTGCCCTATGCTAAGTTAGGATTTCCCTACTTAACTAACACTAACGATAGTCTGTGTCAGGAAGTCCAAAGCAAATATCTGTCTGTGTCCAAAATCTATACTTGCCCTCACAACTACTTGAATACAATGAGTAGGATGTCAGCATCAAAATGAGAAGCGTTTAAATAAAATGTCAGAGCTTAATCCAGCTCTTGATTGGAAAAAATTATTTTTTCCTACAGGATAGCTCACTTTGTCAAACAAAGGGGTTCCCTTCCCCAAGCTTGCAAGTCTTTCAATGTTCCAAAACAACACATTCGGTCTAGGTGTGCTTTCTGGACCACAAGGTCCACACATTACAGGTCATGCAACCGACACACCTTACTTGCTTCTTCACAGTGACACTGCCACTGTTTCAGCTTTACAGTGGTATTGCTTGTATCCTCAATATTCTCAATGTTTGGTTCGCCACCATTCACTTGTTATATTTTCAAATGTTCACAAAGCTTTTGCCAATGCTTATTCTTTCAGTATACACAGTTCTTTAGATTCATATGGCACTTGCCTATGCTTGCTTTCTTCAGTTTACACAATTCACAGTTCCTTTTGTATCAGGGATCATCACCAACTGCTTTCTTTCTGTTCGGTACTCAAAATACAAGGTTTCATCTCATTTCATTCTAGTCACTTTAAATCCATCATCATCAAATTCCCAGTTAACTCTTCTGCTGGGAATTTGCACCCTGCTCACGGCCGTTTTCACAAGTTCCAAACTTCACTTTTCCTTGGCCCTCTCTTGACCTTTTCAGTTTCGTATTCACAATTCAATATTCACAAACAAACCCTTTCATTCAGTTTTCTCAGCCTTTTCCTTCTCATACTGTCAGAAGTCGTAAATTCAAAACTGGAACAGCATTCACACTGCCCAATTCGCCTGCGCTCTGTCCTGCCGAAACCACGTGGTTCTCTCCACTGCATTGCGGAGTCATTCAGGCTCCTTTGACCCACCTGGTATGCTGTCTCCGGGTGCTGCACTCCACATCGGCTCCCGCCTCAGCGCCTCAGTCACAGGATCTCCACCACCTCTGTTGTATGGATACTGGATTCCCTCTGACTCCAGGAAGACTGCAGAGCAGCTCTGCTCTCAGAGACCTTCTGATGGCTCCCATCACAATCCGCTTCCGCTGCAAAGACTTCTGCCTTCTCCTGCAAGCGTTCCACTGATAATCTCTCTGGCGATCTCCCATGCAATCTCCTCAGCATCACCTGAGCAGGACATTTATACCGCCTCCTGGGCCGCAGGTGCAGAAAATGTTCATTTACTCAGTATCGGTCTTAGTACTCGGCATCCCTCTTCCTCGTTCCGGTACCAGAGTGCTGTTTGTGTATGTTTGTATTAATAAAGCGAGGATCCCCGCTTTGAACCTCCACAGGGCTGGAGGCCGCCTTCGTCCCCCGCCGGGGATTCAGGTATGTTTTTTTTTGTGGCCGCTCCAAGATAAATCCCCTAGTTCTCGCGCACGTTTTGAAACCATCTCCTTGACAGGAAATAACAAAAATGCAATAATAAGTGATGAGGTCTCTCGCCAACTAGGGGTTTTGGGTCTACGAACCTATGCGCTCTTTCAATATCTGTAAAGTGTCTGGGATACAAATTCAACATTCTTGACAGATTCTTTTGTATAAACTCAGTTGGATTTCCCTGCTCGGCATTTTCTGGAATTCCACATTTCTCCTTGAATGATTCTCCAGTTGAGATAACGTGAGGTTGAGTTTCTGATTCTGAAGCTGGAGGTCTCTGATTTTATACGATATCTGATTGTATACGATATCTTCACAATTCTCTCATCTAAGGTGTGCGTCTGTGTTTCCAAGGTGTCAATTTTAAGAGCCATCTCTTGACACTTTTGTTTCAGAAGCAAACCGCTTTCATTTGATCTCAGCAATATAAGCAGTCATTTTCGGAAGCATCTCCAAAATCTTGACATCCCTTTCCTCTTTAAGTGAATTTGTTGTGCTTTTTTCTGTCTCTTAGTAATTGTGAAGTCTCCGGAATCAGTGCTTCAGCCATAGTAGATGAATCGGTCACAGGTGGAGAGCGAGCTCAAGCCTCAAGCTGTCATCCCTGAAGCTGACAGTTCTAGAATCCTCAAGACTGGTTTCTAGGACACACTCTGCCAGAGTGTACTTGTTTGTTACTATGTGCAAGCCCACCACCCTCTTTCAGCAACCAGAGGTGGACTTGCCTAATGCCTTCCTCATTTGTCACAAGCTCTTCAGAACGTCTAATGTAAGATGGCTGGCTATGTGGCCTGCATAGACTCTGACATGTAAAAGTGAAGGAGCCAGTCTTCCCCCAGCAATAGCAGAAAGAAGCATCTTTACGAGAATCTTCCAACCTGCTGAATGGTCAGCATTGTCGGACCACTGTAGTGAATACTTTTGGATTTGCATATAAAGTCGCAGTTTGAAATCAGGAATACATTTGTTACTGCAAACTCATGAAATTAAAATTGTGCTTTTCTGGTTGTCTAGACCACCTGTCGAACTGTAACACTGATAAAACCAGGACAACAAACTGCTTCTACATTGCACTGCATGTTAAGAAATACTGCAAAGCTATCTCCTGCATTGCAGACAACTATGAAATTCTGCAAAGACGGCTCATTACAAGTTGGGCAGTGCTGGTAAAATGTGGTGGCATTACCCATATACCGCCACATTACCACACCACCCAACTATAACTTTGGCAGAAAGTTGGAGGATTCCCCTCCAACTATGAGCTGGAGGTAAATCCAGCAGCTTTCCGACACATTTTGGTGGAATTACTACAGAAGAATTACTGTCGCTGTAATTCTGCAAACAATGCCCCATTGAGTCGGAAGGACTAAATAAAATGGGGATATAGACCTCCAACACCACTTGTAATCTTGCGATAATACCACCGGACCAAGTGGCAGTAACAGTAATACAGTTTGGCAGTATCTGGGCAGATTTACCACCCAGATACCACCGAACTCGTAATGAGGACCAAGAAGGCTAACCTGAAGTTATTTTTGTTATAAAGAATCTTAGCTTTTCTTCTACAATCTTCATATCTGGCTATTGTATCTGTAGGTTCCTGTGAAAGTTGTACTTGAAGTTTACCTCATATCTCTGCACTGAATCTAATATTACTCCTGCATTTAATTGTGTTGTCTTTGAGTGACAGTATATATATTTTAAAGCTTTTACCTGCAATATAGATAAAACCCTATGAATGGTCTTAGTGAAGTAGGACTCCTGGAAAAGAGTTAAAGAAAAAGTGTTCGATAAGTATTATGATATAATGCTATTTTATGCATGTTTCTTTTGTTTTTGTAGCCACTGCAAGAACGGACCCCATCAATAACAACTGTTGTACCCTTGTCCGGTGTCCCAGGTCAGTCCTTGGTAATTCAATAGTAACAAAATGGCATTAAGGACAACAAATGCAAACAATAACAATTATTCAAAAATCACGCAGTGGAAAGAAATGTATGATTAGACCATTTTCTACAGTTGAGGAATGTGTGGCAATGGAGTAAATATAGCCTCACAGCTCTGCATTTGCCCTTACTATGGATTTTGCTAACATGTGAAATGTATGTGCATTTTTGACAGTTAAAACACAAGCATGTTTCCGTTTTCTTCTTTTGTTTACAAGAACATATGAAGTATGGTTAGATGTGTATGCATATCCTTATACCGTTTCCTGCACATTTATGGTTGACATATTGCTTTTTGCTTGTTTCTGATAGGTTCATTGGTATCAATCAAAGGTCAATTCTATACAGAGGCATATGGTGCCTTCAACCCTTACAATCGAAATCTGAGGATTAAGAGGTATTGTTACTTTCATCTACTATAATTACTCAAATACTTATACTGCTTTAGTCCAAAATAGTGAGACCGGTCTTTCAATGAAGATATTCTGTTAACATTCATGCTGAACAAACTGTGCTGAATTCCCAAGTGAAAATGTTTAGAAAAAATACTGTTCCCATATGGTTTGATCATGTTAGGTAGTTCTATTAATTTATTGTAATTATTTATTTATTGTAATTATTTGATGACAGTTTAACTATATCATTCTTTAAAGAAACAGTACAATAACAACATTTAAAAATAAAAAATTAAGAAGACAATCCAATCATAATCAGAATACCTAAGGAAGAGTGTTATAAGTTCTGTTTTACTGGTAATGTCTCTCATTCCTGACTGTCTTTTCGCAAATTCAGAAGTGGTGTGCCGCCAATGATCTCTGCCTTAGTGCCAGTAAGACTGAGATCCTCCTTATCGGAACACCAGCTCCCTCCTTTCCTCTCACGCTCTGGCCGCCCACCCTGGGCCCTCTTCCTGCTCTTACCTGTGAGGCTAAGAACCTCAAGGTCATCTTCGACTCCACACTCTCCTTCTCTCCTCACATCTCTGACGTCTCTAAGAAGTCAAACTACCAGCTGTACCTCCTCAGAGGTATTCTTGCCTTCCTCACTTTCCACCAGAATCTCACTGTCTCCAGAGCTCTGGTCCTTTCTAGGCTGGACTACTGCCTCTACTCTCCACCATCTACAACTCATCCAGAACAGGACTGTGAGACTTGTCCTTGGCCTCAAGCACAGGGATAGTATCTCTCCAGCTCTGAAATCTCTTCACTGGCTCTCAGTGGCAGCATGGATCAAGTTCAAGAGCCTCTGCATTGTCCACAAGGCTTTCTGGGACCTAGGACCTCAATACCCCCAACTCTCTCTTCCTAAATATCTGCCTTCTCAAGCTCTCCGCTCCTCCACCTCAAACTCTTTGAGGGTCAGTCGCTTTTCCAAGCAAAGAGGTGGGGGCAGATCTCTTTCTTCGACTGGGGCCTCCCTCTGGAACAGCCTCCCTTCCTCTCTGAAACTTGAGCAGAACTATCTCCAGTTCTGGAATCAACTCAAGACCTTTCTCTTTGCTTCTGCCTTCTCTCTTCCTCTCCCTTGGCGATCACCTGCTTGATCCATGCACTGGTCACCTTGTCACCCTCTGAATTTAGGCTCAGGTCTATGCCTTCCCAGCTGCAATCCCGCACTGCCTCTTGGCTCCCCTGCACTTGTGGTCTTTATCAGTAACAATACAGTTTCCTCTCTTGTATTTATTCGCCACCTGCTGGCTGCACTTATGAGTACCCGCGCCTGCCACCCGTTGGCTGCACTCCTGTTTTTCTCTTTTGTCCCACTCTTCTCCATCCTCCCTCCACCCTCAGCACTTCTCCCCTCTCCCTTCCCTGCTCTTGCGCGATCTGAATGACACAAGGCCTAGTAAGATCGTCATTTTGTCCTTCCTTTGTTTCCCACTCCTTGTCTTGTCATGCCTAGAAACACCTGTGTACAAGTGGGTTATAAATGCCATATCATATCACAGGAACTCAACGTATAGTCTAAGATGTAGTTGCAAAAAGACCAAAAACAACATGTTGTACTGGAGCAGAAAACGTATGAGCTATACTGACAAGTAGAGAAGAGCAGAGAAAAGCTTCTTAGGTGGATGATATAAGGGCGAAATGAAAACCAAAAAGGTGCTAAAAAAGAAAAATGTATATGAAAAGAAACAGAAATGGAAAATGGAAATTAAATATTATATTACAGTTCGTGTAGATTCTTCAAATAGGGGAAGAGAAAAGAGGCCAACAGAATTTTGGATAGAGAATAGACTGGAAAGATGTCAAGGTAGGACAACAAAATAGGGTAAAGAACATAATCTTAAATGGGAAAGAACAAGAATTTGAAAAAATAAAAAGATCAAAAATGTATGCAAGTGTTACTCAAATGCTAAATAACTGCAAGCAGTACATATGAGTAACAGTGGACCCTTTAAAGTGAAATCTAGATTACGAAGGGTAGAGGATATGTGAGGAGAAGCTGACGGCTTCTGAGGGTATGAGGGTAGTATAACTTGAAGGGAGCGCCTGAGGCGGAAATAGACAAACGTGTCGAGGGCAGTGGAGGCTCCGCAGGTTTTAGCCTGTTGGTGGGTGAGGAAGCTCCCTTCGGGAAAAAGGTCGCCGATGGCTTTTAAGTTCAGCTTGTCAACCTAGTTTAGATAAACTTTCTCTGTGGTCAGGGGAATTCCCGGAATACATTTTATCGGCAGGAGAGGGGAGAACCTGGTCTGAATGTCGCATTTTTGTGCAATTTTTTTCCAGATTGCGATGGTAGAGAGACCCGTATTTAGAGTGTTGTGTGAGGTGTGGGTTTGACCAAAGATTGCTGCTCTCAGCAGGTAAGGGGATGTGACAACTCGCTCTAGCTGTACATGGGGCCGGACAAAGTGCGTGGCGTACCAGTGGCCTAAGAATTGGGCCTGTGCCGCCCAGTAATAGCGTTCTAGGTCGGGGAGTGCCATGTTGCCCTTATTCACTAGTTGGATCAGTAACTTATAGGCTATTCTGGCTGGTTTGCCCGCCCATAGCAGTTCTAGGACTAGGCTCCAAAGGTGTTGGAGGTGATTCTAGGGTACCAGTAGGGGAAGGTTTACGAAGATATAAAGGAGTTTGGGTAGTATCACCATTTTGACTAGAGACACTCGTCCCCAGAGGGTGAGTGGCAATGACTTCCATCTATCAATTTTCCCTTGAAGTGTCTCGGTTACTTTGCCATAATTATCTTGAAAGAGAGTTTGGTGGTCCCTGGCCATTTGGATGCCTAGGTATCGGACGTTTGTGTGCTCCCATTTGAGGCCATAGTCGTCTGGGAACTCTTGGGTCTGTAGGGTTAGCGGCAATATAATTTACTTGTTGTGGTTGATTTTTAGGCCGGAGAAGTTGCTGAATTTAATGATATCATGTATTACCGGGTTCAGGTTCACTGCTGGGTCGCGAATATAGAGGGCGATGTCATCCGCATACAGGGAAATTATTAATTTGTGAGGGCCAAAGGATAGGCCTCTGTGTATGTGTCTGACTCGGAGGTCCGAGGCGAGGGGCTCCATTACTAGCGCAAATAGTAAGGCAGATAGGGGGCACCCCTGCCTAGTTCCCTGCTGTAGGTCAATTGCCATTGATCTGGTTTTCCCCAGGATTATGTGTGACCGGGGTTGGTTGTACAGGAGGGCAATCAGCTTGAGGTATTGTTTGCCAAGACCCATTCGCTGGAGCACCTCAAAGAGAAAGGGCCTTTCGATGGAGTTGAACGCCTTTTCGGCGTCCAGGAGGACCGCTATTGCTTGGTGTGAGGGGTCTAGTGCTTCCATGACTCCGAACATGCGTCTGATACCAAATGTTGTGTTGCGTCCTGGGACAAACCCTGCCTGGTCGGCGAGCACCAGCGTGGGCATAAGGGGGATTAATCTGGAGGCCAGGATCTTGGCTAGTATCTTGTTATCGAGATTGATCAAAGAGATTGGTCTGTAGGAACCGCATTCTTCTGGGGGCTTGTTGGCTTTATGCAGTAGGATCACGTTCGCCTCACGGAGGGTCGGGGGTAGTGATCCAGTCTTGAGTGCTTCCTCGAAGACCTGTATCAGTAGGCGGGCGAGGATGGGTGCGAATGCTTTATAGAACTTGCCGGTTAGCCCGTCGGGGCCGGGCGCTTTAGTGTTTGGTAGTTCTTTAACACCCTGGAGGATTTCCTCTGGTGTGATGGGTTGATTTAGAGGTTCCCTTAGCGTGGCATCTACCCAGTGTAATTCTATTTCGTTCAGATAGCGCACTAGTTCCTCTTGGGTGGTGGTATAATTGGCCCTGTACAAGTTTTGATAGAAGGCGCGGAAGGTTTCCGCTATTTCCTTGTCGGTGTGCACTAGGGTGGCTTGGGGATTTCGGATCTGCTCTATTTGTGCAGGTCTCCGGTCTGCCGCTATTACGCTCAAGAGGAGGGATACCCAGTTTATGCCCCTCTCCATATTGGCGGATGCGGTGGCCTTGTGATAGGAATTTCAGTTCACGATCTTCTGTCGCTCTGAACTTGTTTAGCTACTTCTTTAATGCTGCCAGCACGTGCGGCTCGGGTGATGTGGTGTGTAATCGTTCAAGCTCTTTCAGGCGGGCTTCGCTTGAGGCCAGTTCACGTCTAATGAGTTTTAAAATTCCTTCTGCTTTTGTTAAGCAGATCCCCCTAAAGTAACATTTCAGGGATTCCCATAGGGTTCCAGCTGATGACACAGAGCCCTGGTTGAGTTCGAGGAAGGTGGCTATCTCTGTGCGGAGTTCATCTGCGAACACCTGATCCTGTAATGCCCCCGGTTTGAATCTCCATGGCCGTCTCCCTTCTGAAGGATCTGGTGGGGTGCACTCTACTGTGACTGCTGAGTGGTCAGACATTGATCTAGGCAGTATTTGGCACTGGTGCCATTGGACTTGAATGTGTGCGGAGACCAATATGTAGTCCAGGCGGGAACTGGTTTTATGGACCCAGGAGTGGAACGAATAGTCTTGAGTCCCCCTGTGCTGGCGTCTCCAAATGTCCACCAAATTGTATGCTTTACAAATTTCGAGAACTTGGAGGGCTGCTTTAGAGACAGTTGTAGACGATGGGTGAGACCTATCCTTCTGTGGGTCTAGTGCGGTATTCATATCGCCTGCCCAGATAATTGTTGCAGTCATCGCTTCCCCCAGTTTTGTCATTACCCAGTCAAAGTTGTTGTGCCCATCTGTGTTTGGCCCATAGGAGTTTACGATGATGAATTCCGTGTTTTAAATGGTCCCCCGTACCAGGAGCGACCTTCCCTCCTCGTCATTTCTAACAGATATTAGTTTGAATTTTCGGGATCTATTTATCAGGATTGCCACTCCTCTGGCATATGAGGAATATGAAGCAAAGTATCTATGGCAGCCCCAATCCCGGGCCCATCGATTCTCTGTTCCGGGTAGGAGATGGGTTTCCTGAATTAGCGCAATATCCACTTTGTGCCTCCGGAGATACTGTGTCATCTTTCTCGTTTTGGTCGGGTTATTGCCCCCTCTGATATTCCAAGTAGCTAACTTGAATGTTGTTGGTGGGTAGGCAGTTTGGCTGACCTTGAGGCAGAGAAGCGGTTGGTTGAGTTGGGCCACATTACAGCTGCGTTGTGCCTACGTTCCTGTTTTCCTAGGCAAGGGCTAGTGTCGGTGCATCCGCCGGGCAATTCCGGGTGCAGGTGAAGGGGCGCGGATTCCTGGTGAACACACTTCCATAATATTAAACAATTTCCCTCCCAGCCACGGGCAACCCCCAACTCGCCCGTCAATTTTCCCCTCCCAATTACTCAAAACATAAACGTAGCTGCGCTTGGGGCGCTAGGGAATTTCTAAGGTCAGGCGCACCCTGAAGTCCATCATGATTGTGGAGGCCAGGGGCTCTTTTGCGTCGCACATAGCGGCCTGATGCTGGGCATGTTTGGGTGTCACAGCGGGTCTCTGTCCACTCGGTCTCTCCTGGGGGGTCTCGGGATGCCGACGTTCTGTTTACACCTCAGCTTATCCAGAAAAGCATTTGCCTCCTCGGGCGTGTTAAAAAATTGGGATTTGCCGTTTTGTTGGATTCGTAACTTGGCAGGGTATAGCATGGAGTACAGCATTTTGTTGTCCTGTAGTCGGCGTTTCACCCCGGTGAACATCCTGCACAGCGCCTGGACCGACGGGGAGAAGTTGGGAAAGAATTGGACGTCATCTCCGTCGTGTTGCAGGTTCCCCTTCTCCCTTGCAAGGCCCGCTATCGTGTCCCAGTGTTTGAAATTAAGTAGTTTGGCAATTATCGGGCGGGGGGCTGCCCCGGGGATGGGATGGCTGGTTGGAAACCTGTAGGCTCGCTCCACTACAAACATGTTGGACAACGCGGGGCTTCCGAATAACTCTTTGCATAGGGTTTCCACAAAGTCTTCCATTTTTCTTGTGGTTTGTTGCTCTCTCACCCCTAGGATCCTAATGTTGTTCCGGCGGGAACGTCCTTTGAGGTCCTCGTTTTTAGCAATGACAGCTTTCATTTGGGTTTCAAGTGCTTGGTGGCCGTGGAGGCCGCATTATCTTCGATGACGGAGATTCGTTGCTCGGCGGTGTCAAGCCTGTCGCCATGTTTGTCCAAGCGATGTTGTAGCTGGTCAACTTTTGTGGACAGGGTATCAAGCTTACTGTCTATATTGCCGATGCCAGCTTTTAGTTCGAGTAAGATCTCTCTGATGTCTGTGGCTTGTGCGGTTGGGCGGGGTCGTCGTCGTGTGGCATGGACTCTTCCGGGCTTTCTAGTCGTTCGTTTGTTTTAGGGGTTTTGACAATGGCTCCTGTCTCGAACGTCAGCTTCCTCTGTGATTTATCGGATTTTCCCATTGCAGCGGCTTTGCTGTTCTCGGACCGAGTGTGGCTCACTGCCTGTAAGTCTCCT
The DNA here is from genome assembly GCF_040938575.1 of Ambystoma mexicanum. NCBI lineage: Eukaryota > Metazoa > Chordata > Amphibia > Caudata > Ambystomatidae > Ambystoma > Ambystoma mexicanum. The sequence goes on from NC_090933.1 coordinate 1,403,640,051, forward strand.
CCCTCAACCGTTTCCCCACTATCGCGTGGTTGGCAGCGGATAGGGTCTGTGAGTTCTGCAGTGGTTATTATGGCGTGCGGGGAGTCCCCGGGGGGGGTCAACTGTAGATGGATACCTCTTGTTGGACAGTGGAGCACTCCCCCAGGCTGAGTTGTCCTGTGGTTAGGGGGGTCCGCTGTAGGCCGCCATCTTGGTCACGCTCTAGCGCCCTTTCCCATAGGATTATAAATATGTGTAGGGTACAGCATAAAGAGGACTGAGAGCAAATGGACAAGGTAGGAGAAGACATATGAGCGGGCATGGAAGATGGATATACATGTTCAGGTTTGAATGCTTTTTTGTGGTAGCTCAACTCCAAAACCGATGAATGTGAAACAGGGGCTCATTATAAGTGTTCCTGTCTTGAATTAAAGTGCCAGTAATAATGTTTACTGGGACGTTGGGGTGCCAAAATTACCTCAAGCCAAGAGCCAAAATGCCGGTATTAGCGGTACTGATAATACAGGCAAAACCCCCCATGGAGTCCTCTGGGACTCCATGGAATGGGGATTTATTGTTTCTACCAGCACTTGGAATCTGTCTGTAACACCGTCAGACCGAGTGCTGGTAACGGTAATTCCGTTTGGTGGTATCCAACCAGATTTACTGATGGGATACCACAAAACTCATGAGGCCCAAAGAAACAGATCAGTCGAGGAAGACAATAATGATTTGGTTTTGATACCAGACTTGAGACAGAAATATTTAAAAATGCATGTGTGTAAGCCAGCAAGGGACTGAAACAGAGCAACATTTGGTGGAGATTGATGGCTACACCATCACCTCCTAATTTGATGGATAGTGGAGCTTGGGCACACAACTTAATAGGCTTGTAATTGAAAACACATGTTCACATCAGTTCAAATAAGTCAGCATTCGCTTTATCAACCTAAACTGTGGCAAGCTGGTCAGACAAATTTAAAAATATTTCACATTAAGGGCCTAATTCATGGGACGTTTAGCACGGTGCAAAGTGACTTTGCACTGCCAAAAACACATTGAACCGGGACTAATTCACAGAGCGATGCAAAGTGTATTTTTGCGGATCAAATTCCCTTTGCACTGCAAAAGTACTCTTTGCACTCGGCTAAACGGGCCTAATTCACACAAAAAGCACTATATCTGCACTACAACGTGACTTTGTTCCACAAAAATACACTTTGCACAGCTCTGTGAATTAGGCCTGGTTCAACGTGTTTTTTGGCAGTGCAAAGTCTTTAAAAATACCTACTAAAGTTAATGAAAAGAGTAAAAACACAAATGAAGACATTAAAATAACTAAATAGATCATACTTCTTCAGGTAACCATACATACTCTGCTGCACTACTTAGCACCCCCTTTTTATTTTTCCCTATTTGCAGGATTGAAGCAATATTTTTCAAAAAGGGGGAAACTCATCCTGTACACATCACCACTGGTTGTACCATCTACAACCCTCCTCGCCTCTTCTGCACCAGATAGCCTATGACCTGGATGTTTATTACGTTGTTGAACACTACTTTTAAATATTCAAGCCAGTGTGTCTTTTTGAAAAAAAGAAAATCAATCTAAATTTGCTTTCTTAAAATAGTTATGTGAATTCATTGTTTTATCTCTTTGTCAGCATTCCTCAATTGTATGGACCTGTCTTTGTGATACACCATTAGGGTTACCATAATATAAATACTATCTGGGCAATGGGCATCACAGTGGGTAATGAGTGGTACTTGTTAGAATTTCCATTAAGTCTAGTAAAAACAGTAAGGCACAAGGAAAAAATAGTTCATTGTGTTCGATGCACCATTAGGCGGTTGGGTTTTGCAGTCTTCTTCAACAATCATGCATGTACATAGTAATCATGGATGTCAGTTGATGGGTTCCCATGGGCATTTGTCATGTGAGGGTTATGCAACAAGATGAGCCTGTTGATTGGTTGGGCTTGGTTTCAGTGCCATCTGGGTAGTTTGTAAGGAGGAAAGGGGAATGGCAATAAATGCCTTGCTTTATTGAGTGGTATGGGAGATTTCTTGGTCACGTCAGATGCGGGAGAAATTGTGCACAGTGGTTGAGAATGCAGTGTTTGGTGTGTAGTGCAGAAAGGCTGCTGTTAATTGATGTTGGAGTAATGAGTTGTGGGGACTGCCCTGTGCTTCTTAGTGCTTAGAGACTCCATGAATGTAATTTGACTGGGTGGTAGATGCACGCTGAGAAGAAAGTGATGAAAAAAAGAAGTATTTCAGGAAGGGCATTCAGTAGTTGTAATTCAATGTATTGGGCAAGGGGGTTTCCGAGTGTGTAGTGATATAACTCAGTCTCCACATTTGAAAATACAGCAGTAGCTCGAATATTAAGCACCACTGGAAGCCCAATGGTGTCATATAATCAAACATGCTGGATAACCAAATGCTTCCAACCCTTCAGCTCTGTTTAACTGCACTCTCCCACCTGTAACATTGGTTATCTGGTATATTAGTGTCTTACTAGTGCATTTATTTCTGCATCATAATCACATTTATACTGTAAGAATATCAGTGTGATAACGTAGCAAGGATGCAGGGTTTTGATTATCAGAAAAACATAATTTTGTAACACAGCACAAAATGCTGACATGTCCTTTTCCAGATCCAAATGCATACAATGATATGAATGTAATCATTTACTAGACACATAGTTTAAAGGGTCAAATAGAAATGCTGTGCTCACTACTCATTATGAATATCCTCATGATAGTTGAGTGGTAATGATAAAGAATCTTCCATTGTGCCCTTTAACAATATGTGGGCAATATTCGAGAAATATAAGAGAAATTATGAATGATGTTGTTTTTGGGATCAATGCACACTGTGTTTGGAAAAATACAACTCTCTCTATAATATTCTTTGTAATGGGATTCCATTTGTAGACAATATAATGAATCTTGAACATTGCAACATGATAAGTTAAAGGCTAAATGTATCTTAGTTACCGTACATTGAACAAGATTACTATTGTCATTGTGTTCACTAATGTAACTAGAACTATACTCATTCCTTTGCTTTTTATATTAAGAGTTTACGTCGGAGGAAGTCCCTGTGAACTTCTGAAGCCCAATTCCGATGAACCGTAAGTAAAGCTGTTACGTATATTTAAAAAAAAAAATCTATTTTCCTGACATGGTATTTCAGAAAGGGTAACAGAAACACCACACTTTACTTCTTTCTTCATTTCTTTCTGAGTTATTGAGTTGCCTCCAATATGTATATATAATTACCAAAGGATGTCTGTGCATGACATCCTAACACTGAGACTCAACCCGGCTCTTCTAAAATGTTTGTGAGCCTCCCAAATGCAGCATGGTTCTCTGCATTGGGAAGAGGAAACCCAATGGTCACGATTGAGTGACAAATGTCATAGCTAATTTCTTCTCCGACCTGATCCTTAGGCTATCCACATGAGTATACATGCTTCATTTATACAAACACTTTGATGTTAGGTTGAGTGGTGTGAAACATGAACTGAGCAGCAACCCAGTATGCATGTATGCACTTATTGATTCAAGCATTCAACCCTTTCATCACACACATATTTGTCAAACGTTAATATTTGCTTTCATTTTTATGTGCTCATACTCATTGCTCATGAGGGTATTTTACAAGAGCACAATAGGAGTGTATCAGACTTTCCATCTTGAAACAGTAACCTTCTATCAGAAAATAATCAATATGGTTAGCCTAGATTTTGATAATGGGCTTTGCTGAGTAAGACAAGTTATTATGGCTGCAATGTGTGCTGGAAGTGATTGTAATGAGGCAGATGAATGTGTAGGTAATACCCACGCCCCTAATCAGATGAGTATGCAAGTACCACTTCCTATCACACCCCTTGCCAGTATTGTCCAAGTGAGAAACGATACCATCTGAGACAGACCTACCGCCCCAAGAGTCTAGGGGTGAAAGACAAAACTAAGTTCATGAAGATATAATTCTGAATACAATAGATGGTGTGACCAGTACAGTGATAGGTAGGTGTTATTATATATATTGTGAGGAGCCAGGAATGCAACACGGACACAGATGATTCATGGTTGTTGTCATAAACTTATATTTAAATTAAAAAGGGTTGGAAGGTGCCTTACTGTCCCTACTCTAGGAGGTATTTTCCCTACCTCAACCAAAACTAAGGGTCTGTCCAATGTCAAGATGTCCAAAGCAAACGGTCCTGTGTCCCAAATCCTATCCTCACCCTCACATTCTAAAAATAACTCTAAGGTGCTAAGGTAATGTCTCTGGTCTTGAAAGGTGCACACATTTTCAAGTTCGAAAGAAATGTATATATATACATATATATATATACATATATATATATATGTACTCCCACACAAACGGTTCCAAATGGATAAGGTTCACAGTCCCAGGGGACGGCTCCCTTCCCCAGGTTTCTCTTTAAGAGACTTCAAGACTCCTACGTGTACAATTTCTCCTTGGAGTTCTTTGTTCAACACACAAAATAAAAGACCTTGTAGTCAACACAACTTGGATACGACTCTCTACTTCGTAACACCCCTGGTGTACTCCCCTGCCAGGTTATTTTCTACTTCAAGTTAACTTTTGCTCACAGTCTTGCTTTTATTCCTTTGCCATGACGTCTTTATGTGTCTTTCACACTTGCAAACTTTAATTTGGCCTGGTATATTCCGCTGCCAGGGCTTTTAATGTGATTTCCTTTACACACTTGCAACATGGTTTTGCCGGGTGTACGTACTCTCCTGCCAGGGCTTTCATGCAATTCACGTTACATACTTGTAAACTTAATTCTGCCTGGTGTATTCTCCTGCCAGGGCATTCATGTGACTCACATTACACACCTGCAAACTTGAATTTGTTACATTCACCTCCAGTAGTTCTCTTTAGGTAACAATGAATCTCAAATTTCCTTTAATTCATTTCACTGTCCTTTAATGTTCTTTGGTAGCATTGCCGAAACACCCTGGTGTCCCAACCTCCATCTTTAGGACTCACCGGCTTTCTTTGGTGCTCTTTAGTTTACTCGTGGTAAACGGGAAGCAGCAGTTTGTGTCCCGCCTCCACCTCACAGGCTCTTTGACTTCACCCACCAGCTTCCACGTCCTTTGCGGCACCCGCTTGGTTGCTGAATTCTTCTCAGTGTGTGAGCAGAATAGGTGCTGCTCTTCGGCTCCCGTCGCCGCCAACCATATTTGCTTTCTTCTTCTGGTGCGGTGCCACCGTGGCAAACACTCTCCTGCAGCCTTCGTCTGTCTGCCTTCCCCTGCAGCCGGTTGGCTCCACTGACTTCTTTTTAGCGCTTTGGTAGTCCCTTGAAAGTCCCAGCACCTGGCAGACGCTCATAACCACTAAAGCGCGTTCTGCACTTCTCAGCTTAATGGATCCTCATTGCTCCATTCAGCATCCTTGTTTCAGTATTCTCATATGCATGAACATGTTGGGCATTTCTTGGTTTTTATTTCCCATGATACTGGAAGAGGCTATCAGTAGGTTTTGTGTGTGGGAGGGAACTCTTACAATAAGCCAACAAAGCTTGAGATATGAGGGAAACATCCCTAAAAGGGAAAGGGGGTATGTGTCTTTACCTGAGGATACCATGTTATGACGTTGAGGGTCGCCTCCCCCAATGTGGTCCTCCCTCATATAGCCACCCCCCAGTGTCAGGATAAGGTAGAGGCTGCCGTATCCTGGCCACGTGGGGAGAGGTTACCTTAGGGAAAAGTGTGATGACACCATCAGTATCATCACAATACATATAGAGATAGAAAATAACTAGATGGCTCCACACATACACACAAATTTAACAAAGCAGACACCAGTAAATATAGACATGAAGAGCACATAGCCATGAAAAATATTCGCACATCTACATGAAGTACATATGCACGCAGCTATGAAGAGGATTTGCACATAGGCATAAAGAACATACACACCTATAGGTGCAGCCTCTAAAATCATTAACATGTAATAGATGCAGGGCACAACATGGCAGAGAATGAACCAAGATGCATCCATTTTCCTAAACGCAGAGGCCCCAGCAGGTCTCAGAATTAGCAAGGCCTAAGAACCCAAGATGATAAACTGTATTCTAGAAACTTGTGTAGAGTTCAGACAGTATCTCACAGCTAGCGCCAAGGACAGAAACCAGGAAGGGAGTAATGGATGAATGAAACGCAGGCATTAGATGACAGTTACCAGGACAAGAAGCAGTAGACCTCCCAGTTAATCAATTTTAATAAGAGCACAAATAACCATTGATGTCCAGGTGCATGAGATCAGCAAGTCAAAAGACTTTATAGAAAGTAAATTAATGGTGTCCTCAATGGCCATAAAGTACACAAAAGGCACATTAGAAGTAACTAAAACCTTAATAAATAGAAGGAAATCCACTCTCAAACATGGTACCCTAGCACATGATCCAGATACAGAAACACTGGCTATTCATTATGAGCCAAACACAGATAGGACACATGCAGAACTGCCTCAGCATGAACAAGGACACCAGACGGTACACAAGGCCAAGTTCAAAGGATAGGGAAGGCTTCATTGTCTTGGGATGATTAGGAGTATTCTTTAATTGAAAGTATGGCAGACCATGGAAGTCTCTTACTTGTGTCTCCCTCATATCTTGACGCCTTTCAGAGTTCCAAGGTTGGTAAGCTAGATGCCAACCAATAACAAATCCCCTTGCCACTCTGCCTATGATAGATAATGTTGACCAAATAATTGTCTTTATAATGATGTATTAGAAATAGTATCTGTAGTAGAATGGGCCCAGGCGGAGCTATCAGATAAGTAGCCACCAGTGGAGTACTAAACCCTATTGAATCTATATGTTGTTTAAGATACTGACCAACCCCCATTCCCCGTAGGTTTTTTACATGGATAGTGTAATGTGACATCATTATTGATGTCATTTTGCCACAAAGTGTGCTTGCAAATGCTAAATATGTGAGAGCTATGAGATAACATATTTGGATTCTGTCCTGACTTGGATTTGTTGTTTGAATAAAGCTGGGTTTTGATGTGCACCTGAGTTCTCTATCATTGAGTATTATTTTGACTAATTGTGTGTCCCTGGGCACACTTTAACATGGTCATTTGAAATAAACACTGTAGAGTTTCAAAAGGAGCCTCTTTGCAATTGTAGTAGTAGTAATAATAGTAGTCATTTGTATAATGCCTTTATACCATATTATTTGAATGCTAGAATGCGTGTGTGCATTTGGCCAAGAAAAGGAAGTAGGAGGGCTGACCGGTCTCCGTAACGTTACCCATGAAGTCAGGCACATGATTGGGTGCTGAGTGGAGAGGAATATGTGTGATAGCAAGAAAGATTTGTTAAATGTCCATCTAGGCCGAATTTGTCGTAGGTCGTCGCTGCATTCTGGTGGAAGTTGCTGTGCGCTGTGTTTAAGCCTAGCGGCGTGTTATGTTTCAAGGTAGACCTGAATTTTGTTGTAGGTCGTCTCTGTATTCTAATGCATGCATGTGGGTTGCCATGTCTGCGGCCTAACTTCACTAACGAGGTGCATGCAAATGTACCTTGAGGCACGAATGGACTCTTGTCTTGGAAGTAGCTCTTCTTCAGTGTGAAACATGGCTAGACTTCACAATTCTTTAAGTGCAAAACAAGGCTCACCTTCCCAATTCCTCCAAGTGTGAAACATGGCTAGCCTTTACAATTCTTTAGCTGTCAGTCTGAGTGCAACACATTGCCTGGCCCCAAAATACATCCAAGTGGAACACATTTCTGCCTCCGGAATACATGCCCATACACATTGGCTACCCCAACAAACCACCTAGGTGAAACACATTGGCTACCCCAAAAAAACATACAAATAAACATACATTTTTATTAGCATGATTTGCCGAGAATACACATAATTATGTATCTCAAAATGTCAGTACTCTTTGGGAAAATTGTGCTCAGATGTAAACACATTATTAAAAATAATTTTAATTACATTTTTTTAAGTCCAGCCTTAGTTCTAAAGCATATGAGTACTGTGCAGGGTGTGGATAGCCAGTGTTTGAGCTGACATATTTTAACAATTTTTTTTAACTCCATTATTGGTTCCAACATAAGCACCAAAAAGTGGAATGCCAAACATGCATTCACATTATTACACCGAATCATATTTCGTTTTTTCTCCCCCCCTACCCTCCCTCCCATGCAAGCCTACCCCACACTTCTACCTGCCTCTTCCTCTTCTATTGGCGTCACCTCACTTTCTGCACCTGAAGGGTTGTCCTCCTTAGAGCTTCCCCGACCAGACCCAAACAGAGTTGCAACTAAGTGTTTCCAGGCTACCAGCGTGTCTGCTTCTTCCTCCCCACCTCTGTTTGCGGCCTCTTGCCACACCGTTGTTTTGGCATTCGCCCATTTCTGGAGATCATGCCACCAAGCTTCTGCTCTCGTCCTTCTATTTGCTTTCCAGCTCAGTGATATTCTACCTTTAGCAAGTATGTATGCTAAGTCTTTAAACTTGCTCACGTGTTTGAGTTTACACGGCCTTGGAAATCCCCATAACATACCCGTCCACAGGGAGTCTATGCTGGCATATTTTAACTACGTTAACAGTAGCACTGTAGTGTGATTTGACAACTGTGTGTCAGTATGTGAGTCTATAAGGATTAGTCCTTGGTGAGGTATTGCTGAAAAAGCCATGTTTTGAGAGCTTTAAAGAATTGGATAATGGGTGGTGCATTCTTATCTGGTACAGGGGTTGAGTCCCAGAGGGTGGGTGCCGAACAAGAGAAGGATTATTTGTGGGTCTTCTCTTTGCAGGAGAGATGAGATTCAAAATGGTTAGTCAGTTTTCTGCATGAAGGGCATGGGCCACCAGATATATAGAGGTTGGCAGACTTAGCTACTGTGCTACTTGTGAATGCTTTGTAGTTGATAAGTGCAGTCTTGAACAGTATCCTGGCCTGGAAAGAAAGCCAGTGTAGTTTACTAAGGATGGAGGTTGATTCAGTCAGATTACTGAGCACACGTAATGAGGCACCCTGGGCCAGGATGGACTGCTTTTTGGGGAGCCAGGTGAGCAGCTGTAACCCTCATCAGAAGGACGTTTCTCCCATTGATGTGCAGAACCACTATGATCCGGAAGTCCTGCAGCAGAGTGAAGTGTTTTATTTTGTGAATGGTGGAGATTTGGAGCCCAGCTGTTTGGGCCATCTTGGCTATGTGTTTCTGGAAAGGCAGTCTGCTGTCAATGATGAAACCTAAAGATGTTGCTGAAGCTGAGAGTTGCGGGTAAAATCCTTCTATCCACATATCATTGAGCCATTGTTGGACAAGTTGTTCGTTAGCGGGTGTCCAATGCAGGCACATTTGTTTTTGGAGGGATTACGCTTGAGGAAGGCAGTTGACATCCAGGACTGAATGACAGCTATGAAATTGCAGAAACAACTTATGTCCTGCAGGATTTTTACTCTCATGTATACCTGGATATTCGTGGATGGCTATATCAGGATCTTTGAAGAGGGTGCAAAAAAATGCTCTGGTAGAGAGTGGTCCAGACACATCAGGTAAGGGTTTTAATATTTCTTTATTGAATGAAGCTCGTAAGAACAAGTCGTGGGTAAAGAGACCAAAGGTACCCGTGCTCTTGATTTCCCCTTTGCCCTGCTGGCTCCAACTGTCCCTGGATCTCTTGCTCCCTCAGTTTAGATTGCAGCACTCTTACCACAAGAGAATGTTCTTCAAAGCTCCTTAGGGATGATTCTCTCTCTTGGATTGGCCATTGAATCAGCATATATAACACACTTGCCCCTTATACACCTAGACCAACCAACTCACTTGGCCACCATGTTCACGGTTTGCTTCCCCTTTACCACCCTACCTTTGTTCCACATTTTCCCATTGTCTGTGACAACAGCTTCATCCACCACTTTCCCCACCCTCTCCGATCCCTAAATCCTGCTTTCTCCCTTCGGGTCTAACCCTGTTTTTTTCACTCGAACCACCTCCACTCCTTGGAAAATCCCTCCTGCATATTCTTTAACCTATGAAACCTTGTCTTCATCTTCCCCCCTTTATCCTGCACTCTTCCTCTCAAACTCTGTCCATCCCACTCTACAAAGCGTGTACGTCCCAACCCCGGCGGACAGACCGCTATGTGTGGCTTCCTTCTCCACAGTAATTCAAAAGGAATCAACCCCATGATTGCATGGGGTGCCACCCTGTAGGCACACACCCTTTGCGCCAATGCTTACGCCAGACTTTTACCTGTCCCACTGGTCATACTCACAGCTTATATCAGGGTGCGGATGAACCTCTCAACCGCACAATTGATATTGTGAAGACATCATGAAGTTAGACACAGACAACAGATTCAAATGTATACTCAAAATGTTATTTAACTTAAAGGTTTTAAAGGTTAGGATGGATTAAGGTCTACCATGCCCTATTCTAAGGTGGGATTTACCTACCTAGATAAAACTAATGATAGTCTGATAGTTAGAGGCAAGACAACGGAGCACAACACAGATTAAAATGCTGATCCCGCGATTAGAAACCCCTCACTTATAATAATAATAATTTGGCATTTATATAGCGCTATGAACCCTCAGGTATCTGAGCGCTGCTTATTATTACCCACGGTGTGTGGTGCTCATTTATCGACCTCGGAAGGATGAAAGGCTGAGTTTGGCCCCGCCGGGATTCAAACCTGGGTTAGCAGGCTCTGCATGGATGTCAAAGCGAGCGCTCTACTCGCTGTGCCACTTGACCAGCATATTAAGCATATTATAAATGAACAATAAAATAAAATAAATAAATAAAAAGTCTCTGTCAGTGTCCATAGCCCATACTTGCTCTCACAGCTAGCTGCATACATGTTGGTCTCAAAATAATAGTGTACAAAATAAAGTTCAGAGCTTCTTCAGAGCTTCTTCCAGCTCTTGGCTTAGGATCAGCTTCCACTTCCCCAAGTTCAAAATAGTTCTCAAAATGTGGGGATACCCTTCCCAAATATGGGGCTATCCTTCCCTTTGTGCTTCCAAAATAACACAGTTTCTTGGAACACCTCCTAAATCAGGGTTTCCGTCCCCCAAGAGTTCAAACTTCCAGACCTTCTTACTTCCAAAATAGCACAGTTCCTTGGGACACATCCCACGTCTGGGTTTCCTTCCTTCAAGAGTCAACACTTTCAGTTTTCACAATTGACACAATCCCCTGGGACACTTCCCAGTTCATGACTTCTTTTCTCAGATGTTCAGAGCTCCCAGCTCTCAAAATCAACACAGTTCTGTTTTCTAGCTTCAGTCTTTCAGACAAAGATGTAGCAACACATACACTTGACTTCACATATGCTTTCATTGCTTTTCCAAATAGGGCACTTGGTCTAGGTGCAGTTGTCAGACCACACGGTTTACCCATTACAGGTCACACAACCTATACCCTTTCTGATTCCTTCAACACTTAGCCACTGGTTCCATCTGATAGGGATGCTTAGTTTATTCCTCAGTGTCACATTCTCCAAACACTGTTCCGTGGCTGCTTTAGCCACCATGCACTTTATTATTGTTGTTTGTATTTCGCTGGTTCTTTGTCAATCCAGCTCTGACTCTTGCCAATTCAAGTCTCTTTCACATTCTCCAGACACTGTCTTGTGCCTGCTTTAACTACCATACCCTTTTTTTATTCTTGTGTGTATTTATCTGACTCTTGCCAACACAAGTCTCTCTCAATTTACAATGCCCAGTCCCCTTTAGACTTTGGCCCACTATTTAGTTTTCCATCTTCGTACTTCGTTAGTACTCTCTCGACTTTGCCTTATTTCACACACTGTATTCCTTGTTTTGGGAGGATAGCTCAGGGGCAACAATCTTGCCTTGAATGCAAGACAATGTGGGGCAACACAGGTTCGATCCCCGGGTCTGCGCTTAGAAACTTATGGGTATTAAGCATGTTATAAATAACTAAATTACTAATTTCCGTGTCCCTTGTTTCATGTACCACTTTGCTTTTGCTCCCTTCATGAGCTTTCAACTGACTTTGTGCGTCATTCCCAAATGCTATGAATACTTCTAGCTGTGTGAAGTATTCACAATTGCTTTCAATCATCCCCTTTTACTCTGCAATTGGTTATAGTTCATTCGGTCTCTCAATAATACTTGTTCCGTTATTCAACAATACTTTCAATCTCCTTGCCTTTCACTCAGCTGCTGCAAAGGACTTTGCTAAACATTACGGGAACGACCCCATCAGAGTGTATATTGGCTCTACACTCACTGGTCGCACACAGCAGCGTTATTCCTCCTGGCATCCTTCAAAATGGGCTTCTCCAGGCTTCCGCTCCTTCCTGGCTTCTCCCGACTTCACCTTCCTCTCACGATCTACACCGCCTACTCTCCTGGCTTCCTTTGGTGGCGGCTGCAGACCCGGGATGCTCCACTGTTTCTTCCCATCAGATCCGCTTCAACTGATGCCAGGACCTTAGACCCTCGCACAGCCGACCACGGCTGCAGCGTCCCCTTCTCCTGCACAGCAGGGTTCCAGCCTGCTGGGCCTCCAGCTTCCTTTCCTTCAGCACGTTCCCCTTCCCTCAGAATGCCAGGCATTTTTATATCATTCAGGTGTGTTAAGTGACCCCATATGTGCGTTGTTGAGTTCTCGTACCTGACTCTGGAGGATATCCATTAGGCAGACAAGCCTTGTTGTTTCTATGGTATGCCCCCATAGTCCTCCTCTTCGTCTCAGTACCACAGTGGTTTTTGGAACTGTCTGATTCAATAAAGGAAGCTTTTTCACCACTGTTTGGCTTCTGATATATGTGTGTGTCTATGAAATGAGGATGTGTCCTCCTATTTGGTTTCTTCCTCGTCCCAGTACTAACATTTTGTTTCTGGGGAACTTATTGAAAGGAGAAGGGAAGGGGTTGGCAATATCCCACAAAGGCATTAGGGATAGAGGGCTCATTGTGAAAGGGAAAGGCGGGATACCAATTCTCACATAAGGATGTCCTCTCCCTATTCCCCAAGTTCCCTCCACACAGGTTATCCTCCCTTGCATATCCACCCCCAGCGTTGGGATCTAAAAGCGATGGCCTTTCTCTGGCCACCTGAAAGGGGGAATTTTGGGTTAAAGAATTCAGGACGCCCTCAGGTTCCTCACAGTACAGAGATGTTTCATGGTGAGCAACACCCATTCCTTCCAGAAAAGCCTCAGCCACTATTAAAGTAAGTTAAACCCTTTTATCAGTTAACAGTTTCCTCAGAACACCTTCCCTCTGAAGGTCCTTATTAAGAAAATCTATCATTGTTTTGGAATCTACTTCCTGCAGCACTTCCACTTCTACCCACTTTGAGTACGGATCCATCAGAACTAACACATACTTTTTCCTTCCCCTCTCCAATCCTAGGCACTCCAACACATCCAGTGCCAGAAAGGTCCACAGAGAACTGTTACATTCCAAAGGCTGAAGCGGATGGGTATGATTCCTGAGCATCTTTTCAGCTTCCTCAAACTGCATGCACCATTACACCATCTCCTCCACTTCAGTATCCATTCTAAGTCACCAATAGTCACTCATCAGCCTACCTTTCATATTAGTCCTGCCAAGGTGACCTTCAGGAGCCGCATCCAATATCAACTTTCCTGCTTTTCACAAATAAATTTCCTTGCATACTCAACTGCTCTCTGACTCTTTGAAAGTCACTTAGTTCCTCATTCCCCTTCCTCTCTCTCCAACCTCCTCAAAGCAGCTCAGCTACCCTGCTGCTCAAACTTGTGAAGCTCGAATGTAACTTCTTCCCTCATGGCTATCAGTACATTCCTCACTTTGGCCAAAACTGGCTCAGCCTCTACCTTCGACCTAATGATGCGGTGAAACGACTTGAGGCACCCTAGTTCTTGTCGGAACACATTCCCATATCTATCTTCCGGTTTAGCCACTTGGCCCCTACCAATCACGGCTATAAGACTAGGAACACTCTGCTCATACTAACCCTGGAGGTTTCCTCCTCCTCCCTTTCTAGATACCTATACATCAGCTGTTGCGGTGCACCCCTTCAATTCTAATTTGGCCTGGAATACCCCTTTCAAGTCGATGCGGGCCCCAATAAATGCATTTGCTCGAGCTCTAGGAGGCCTGAGTCTTATACTCCTCGGCTGAAGTATTTCTCTCACACCATCAGGGCCATGTTGGTATATTCCAAAAACGGAATCCAACTACATTCACAATCACCTGGGCACTTCTTCACTCCCATTATCATCACCCACCTCTATTGCATCCCCCACGTTGATCCCCCAGAGTTCTCCTTTGGAAAGGGTTTCACAGCACCTGAAAAAGTGTCTTTTCTGCCTACATTTCTGACTGTCTGCCTGGAAGCCAGAGCAACTAGCAGAAGTTGCAAAATGGAACATGTGCTTGCCTAATCGCCTTTTGATGCCTTTGCCCTTCTACATTGGTACACAGATCTCTTTAATTCCTCCCACCTTTTGCTCCTTTCATCCTCCTTGGGTTGAATATGGGCCCCTCTTGTCCTTCAGGCCCCTGACTGCAGCACACTCCTTCCAATTCACTTTGGCTATGTCCAGTACCTCATCCAGGCTGGGATCCCTTTTTTTTCTTTTTCTTTTTTTTACAATTTCAAAATCCAAATATTTATCAACATGCCGTAGTTTGGATATACGTGACTTCAGAGTTCTTTGAAAAAGAGCTTTCTACCAGCACACCAAAGACCCTGTCTAAAAATTGGATCAAGCAGAAAATGAAAAGTTAGTGCCCTGAGAAAGGAATGCCCAAAATGTTTCTGCATCAGACTTATAGATGGTAGTGACCCAACTTCCAAGGTAAAATGTTCACAAGTCAGTCAAAGCCGTACAAAATAGAGTGACATTTTTCAGTGTTTCCAGTTCTTCTGCGTTGTTACAGATTCGACATTTATTAGCGGCTGAGTGCGTGAAGATGTACAACAGTTGGTTAGTCGGTAACAGGTTCAGCCTGAAACGCAAGAAGTAGTTTATGTTCCAGGGATTCGGAAATTTGAAGAGGTAGTTTGGCAACTGGTTCCTGGGTTTGATGTCATCTTTTATGGCAGATGAAAGTTTAAAGACATTTTTACCATCAAGGGTTTTGATCCAATCGTCCGTCCACAGTTTCTGTTTGACTTTTTCAGAATTGAAACTGGTTCGTCAGGAATGGAGGGCAAGTCGGTCAATAAACCTCGGCAGCTATTGTGCCAATTATTCAATAGGGTCTCTGTGCCATTAGACAGTGCTAAGTTTAGTATCAATACGGCTTTGTCGAGGGGGCAAGTATGCACTTGCGGTAGAGGGACCAAGATTTCCATTGCGATTTTGCAAAGAGCGATACTAGACCCAATTCGTACTGTATGACCACTGCAGGTATTATGTTTGATAGATTAAAGATTTTTCTCCAGAAAGACACTTCGAGTGTTGGCCAGAGTTCTCATGGAGTAGAAGTGCATCCTTCCGTTCAATGCAAAAGGACTGGTGAAACTTTCACAGTGTATTATGTAAGTAAGGGAACGAAGGATTCAGCCTTGCGTGATTAGGGATGTCAGTCTTGCTTTCAAATTTGTCTGGCGGGCTTGATCAACTTTGATGCTATTAATTCAAACTCCCACATAGCAAACCTCATTGATTATAGAAAGAGGTTGATTGGAGAGATGCCATTTGAATATAGGGGCGCAACAGCAATCTCGTGGACCAAGAGTCATAATGTTAGTTGTAAGGGAGTTCATTTCCATGCCGTTATCAGACAAATATTTCTGCAATTGAGACAGGGCTCGTTGTAACCCAATGGGTGTCCTATCGATCAATACAATATCATCTGCATAAAGGATGCAGGAAAGATGGTGCGCACAGATCTTGTTTGGAAAAGAACAAGTTTTATCCATGTGGTCCGTCATATCATAGAGGAACAGAATGAATAAAGTTGCTGCGAGCGTGCAGTCCTGCTTCAATCCATTGTTCGCATTTATCTTTGAAGACAAAAGGCCTTGAGTGTTGAGATGAATTTGGATTTCTGTGTTGTCATACAGAGCTCGGATTGCTGCTAGTAAATCGTCTGGGCAGGCCCATGCCTCCATCTTATCCCACAGCAAAGAGCGGTTCACAGAATCAAAAGCCTT
This sequence comes from Ambystoma mexicanum, assembly GCF_040938575.1. NCBI lineage: Eukaryota > Metazoa > Chordata > Amphibia > Caudata > Ambystomatidae > Ambystoma > Ambystoma mexicanum. The sequence continues at coordinate 1,403,656,182 of NC_090933.1, forward strand.
CTTTAAATCTATAAAAGCCAAATAAATTCAACTATTACTCAGATGTGTTTTCGATTTGAGTATGTTTAGAAGAAATATGTTTAGTTTGGTGCCGACTCCTTTGGTAAAACCCGATTGATGTGGGTCATCTCTGTCATGTAAAGAGATCCAAGCTTGAAGATGATGCAGCAGAGACGAGGCAAATAGTTTGCCAATGGCATCCAACATGGCGATAGGGCAGTAGTTTGCCGGATTCTCTCTGGGGCCTTTCTAAATTGGCATGATAATGGATGACTTCCAGGATGTAGGATTTGATTCTGTCGGCAGGATGATATGATAGTTTATTAATATAGCACCTCTACACAATGTGTTTCAAAGCGCTTCAAGGCAAGGGAGGGAACAAGGGAAAATACAATGACATTCTCACAGGCCATAAACAGTAAGGATGTGAATTTATCTATCGTACTCGGCCTGACGACATTTCAGATAGTGCAAGAGCTAAGACATAGATAAGGAAGGGAGGGGGAGAGTGGGAAGGAAATGCAGACAGACAGGCAACTACTGTACTAGGCCTGACGACATTTCTGGTAGAGCCGGAAAAAAACAAAAGGTGAGGGAGAGGGTCTGTGAATAAGCTGAGGCTCAAAGGGGCCCAAGCTTCTGGAGCTGCTTTAATCATGTAGTTGGTTATGCCATCAGGCCCGAGGGATCTTGAATTATTGGCCTTCTTAATCGGTAGTATCATGTCGAATAAGTCGATAGGCAGACACCACCCTTTTGTAAGTGAAGAGTCAGGGGCAAGGTGGATTCATTTTTAGAATCGTAGAGCTCACAAAAGTATTCCACCCAACTTTCCACTGAAATGATGTTCGCTAAGTGCATGGTCTGCAGGGATTCGGCACCATTTAGTAGTTGCCATATTGATCTTATGTCCTTACTGGTAAGCAGGCGTAACATCAGTTTGGCATTGTTCTGAGACAGCTCATCTTTATGGGTCTTGAGCCAGTTCTTATACTATATCCTTTCTCTTTCTCATGTGCCCATTCCTATCTTCATGTAGATATTTAAGCAATATCAGATCTTTTTCAGGGCTTTCTTCGCTTCGAGGACAGTCTTGTCTGAGGCATGTTAATCTCATAACTTAGTGGTGTTTTGACATTGGATTTGAAACGGCAGCAACAGAGGAACATAGTCGGCATCACCTCCTGACTGGATGCAGCATTTGAGGTTCTGGGGATGTAGCCTTAGACGATTGCGTGACTTGTTAGTCTCGACAGCCACTGGCCAATATCTGGAAGGTTCAGACCAATCACCGACCCAGGTAAGTTGGAGCAACGCATGGTCACGCTCCGTTTTCTGAATTACTTCAAAAAATTTGATGTAGGGCAAGAAGCCACTGGAAGTAAAAATGTATTCAAGCACCTTGAAGAAACAGCCATTAGACCATGTCAATTGACAGGCGCCATCAAGTGAGTAGCACGTCTTGTTTCCTTGGAATGAAGCAAATGGGATCTGGTGATGTAACATGGGCAATTAAAATCACCTTAGATGACTAGAAAATGATCATTGAAAGCTGTTGTAAGGTCGTCGATGTGAGCTGATAAGGCAAATATGAATTCATCAGATGTAATGGAAGCGGGGTTCCAGTAGGCTTTCAGAACCAAGTAGCGTTGCAGAGAGGCGTTTGTATGAGTTTTAACGGAGATTTCTGTGGCCTGTAAGAAATGGTTTGGACAATTGAAACAATTGATTTTATGGACATTCACGTTTTTGACAAATGTAAGCAGCCCTGCAGTGAGACGGCCAAGTAATCCTTTGTAAACCGGGTTTATGATAGCTGTATATCCATCAAGCACCGGCAAAAAAAGAAGCCAGGTTTCTTGCAAACAGATGATGTGGAAGGCTCCCGAAAAGAGATGAGTCATTTGGGAGATGGGAGAATCCTCTGGTATTCCAGTAAGCTGCTTTCCACAATATGTTTCGTGGTGTATTTGGGTACTGATTACTTCTCATTAGCGCACTGTGCTAAAACAGGTTTCATTTTATGGGTGATAACAGAGACTCTACGTGAGGTCAATGCTTTGCAGGTCGTGATGACAAGTCGGCTGTTAAACACCTCAAAAGTCAGCAAATCGGTTGAGTTCTTAAAAAAGGGATGCGTGGACTTGGCCATGTGAGGTTTGAGAATTCAAGGTTTTTGCAGCACTTTGGCCATGTTAAAGGAGTCCTGGTGCTGACTTGACTCCACCCAAGCTTTATTCGAACCTTTCGATGAGAAACAAATAATTTTTCTACAGTCAAAGGCCATGGAGAGTAAGAAGTGAGCCATCTATAAGCCAGTGGACTTAATCAAAGATGTTTTCATGTGTAAAATTATTTTGTCTGTAATGTGTTTAGTAGGAAATTCCACGATCCTGATGTCTTCTGATCGTAAGAAGCGAAGTTGTGGAATGCTATAAAATATTTTCAGAACATTGGTATGGTTCAGAATTAGATCATCATGCGCGGGCAGCAAACGCTCCAGGGTGACCACTGGGTCATTGTGACAGGAGTTACATTTAGATGGCTTGGGATGCGATCTGTAGGGGCTGAGTTGCGAACAAACAAGGCTCCGCTTGGTGGACCGAAATGAAACATGTTGATGGTCTATAGGTTTAGATGCCGCCTGGCCTTGGATGTCAACAGTGATCTGTCGCTTCTCTGTCAAAGTACGGAACGGACCAGGATTGGAGTTTATCTCGTCATAGGTTCTGTGCAGAGCCAAAGCTATATCCTGGCCGTTCATGTGTCCAGTTTCGAAAGTAGACTTCAGGCAGGGAAGGGCCGCGGCCGCAGGATGGTTGATGGGCAGTGATATTTTCAATTTAGGTGGAACATCACCATTGTCGAGCAGGGGTGAATCATGATCGACAGTGTAAGTCGAAAAATTCAAACAGTCAGCCTCTTCACTAATGCAAGAGGAGTCCCTTGTTAGTGGGGTCTTTGCATGAGCTTTAGACGTTTGGCCAGTGCAAGAAATGGCAGTTACAGGCTTCAGAACGGAGGACAAGTCTTTGGCTTTGTGATCGGGTAAATCATGCAAGTTAGATAGGTTCCGAATACAGTTCCTTGCTTTATTAGTGTTGTGGTTCCTTGGCAAAGGCTGGTTCTTCATTTTCGTTCCTAAAGACACCACCTTTTTTTACACTCTATCTCTACCCCTTCTCTAGTGTTCCCTGACTTTAAGCATACATTGGTCCCTCACCCGCTCACAGTACGACTGCCCAATGTTGCACTTGTTTGCTAGCTCCCTCAGGCCAGTCACAAAGTCTTCCAGTGCTTCTCCCTCACACTGCTCCCGCATTGCAACGTAATATCTTGGTAGTATTAAACGCCTCTTCTTTTCAAAATGCATGTCAATTTTTTTGAGGGTGACTTCATATGTATTTAGCACTGCATCCTCCCGACCTCTGACAATTTTCCGTTCCTCACTAGTCATACTGATCAAGTCCGGCAAACTTTCAAAAATCCTCCTTCCCTCAAAACTCAAACAATGCATGAGGAGGACTCTCCTACTCTTAATACTGTAGGAGGAGCCTTGGGTGGCAGGAACGTAATCTTGGAAGTCCTCTGTCTATGTCTCCCATTTGATGGTGGGCTTCCCAGAGTGGGGTAAGAATTGTTGAGGTAGACTTCTCATTTTCTGTGCTTCGGTAGATCACTGTTGAAACCCAGCCCATGTGGCAGCTTCTCTCTGCACGTGGTGGCAGTGAACAGTGTTACATCTCCTTGTTGCTCTTCTGCAGTTGTTAAACATATAGCTGTCCAAATGCTAGGAACTTCATTCCAAAATGGCACGCTATCTATGGATGTGACTGCCTTGACTGTGCAAGTATGAAATCAAGTATTGTCCTTCTTCTGGTTCATGCAACAGCTTACTATGCTGCACGCAGAGCTACTCGCAGTCAACTGCTCATGACTTTATCTTGCTCTTGCCCACTGGGTTGCCTCGATCCAACCCACTACAGTATTGGTAATGCTCTGTTGGGATGGGAGTGTCAGGATTGTGATCCGCTGTGGTGGCGTGCACCCACCACTGATAATGCCTGGAAATGGGGCCCCCCTCAACGCTACTTGTGGTTTATTGCTCCAACTGTCTAGCTTGTGCTTTGGCCACCACACCAGCAGGCACCTCCTTATTCCAACTGCTGAGTCGGTGCTGCGGCCACCCCACTGGTGGCGGCTCTCCACTCTCCACCAGCACTCGTCGCTCTCCTGCAGTGACCAGGCCGCTCTGGGGCAGCATCATCCTCACCACAATCTCTATGCCACAATGCATCCTTTCTGACCTGCATTCTGTGTCTGCCTCCCTGGTGGTCTCTGTGCTCATTGCCACAGATAGAAAGTGGTGGGCTAGACACACTAGGTACGTGTATTAGTATTTTGTTGTTGTGTGAAGCACTTAAGAATAAGTCATGGGTAGAGAGAGCCTAGGTGTCAGTGCTCATCCTTACCCTGCTGGCTCCATCTGCCCCTGTAATCTCTTGCTCCCTCAGTTTAGATTATACCACAAGAGAATGTTCTTCAAAACGTCTATTAGAGATGATTCTCTCTCTTGGAATGGCCACTTAATCATCATTTATAACGCCCCCCTCCCCTGTTACTCCCCTGCTGGCTCCAACTGTCCCTGGAATCTCTTTCTCCCTCAGTTTAGATCATAAAACCCTTACCACATAGAGAATGTGTTGTAAAGCTTCTATTAGGGATGATTCTCTCTTGGAATGGCCAAGGAATCATCATATATAACAGGATGCTTGTAAAGGTTAAAGAGGTTCGGTGAGATGATGGAGCCTTGGGGGACTCTGAAGGAGGGTGGAAATTGGTCAGAATGTAACATGTTCATCTGGATGGCCTGGTGCCAGCCCGAGAGGTAGGACGTAAACCAATTCAGGACAGTGCCAGTGAATACTGTGAGGAATCAGTAATGTGAGACTCACAACTGAGTCTAGAGTTTTCAAGGTGTACATTTTATTTGGAAATGAAACAATACAATAACCCTAACTAACCCTACTCTGCCAGGGGATTCCCTACCTATTCTACGTTTTAAGGGAGAAGCTCCTTCAACCTCTACAGGTTCGCAATGCACTCTTATTTCAACTTCTACCAGAATGGGCAGCCACTTTGCCTTTCCTCTAAGTCTTGTAGCTACCACAAAATCTGCTTCAGCTTCTGACTGCCACAGTGTCAGCTTTAAAGATGCATGATTATTTTGTGTGACTAGCACCCAGCTCTCTTCCCCAGCTTCATGGGCACCTCTGTATCTCCAAAGTTTACCTCAAAGCTGTAATGCCACTCTCCCAGTTTTATATGACCTTGTCACTCTTGTATCAGAAGACCCTGGGTTAGAATTAGCTTCAACAACTTTAAAACAACGTGCTTCAGTTCTTATTTTGGCTGGTTTCTTCTTTGAAAGGTTTTTCCTATTGGCTTGGGCAAAGCTTGTACATCTTCTGAGTTTTACAACATTAGCAACTTTTGCAATGCTTAAAAGTAGGAGGTTACAAGAGTTAACGTTCACTTCGCAATTGTTTTTAAGCACACTAAATGACTTCTTGATGGTAAACTTCAGCTTGATACTTTTGTTCGCTTTTACAACGACCGCTTTCGTGTTTAACAATGATCGGGAAATAAAATAATGCATATGTGACCTCTCTGAAGTAATGTTTCCTTGTAGCTCAATGGGAAAGTCTGCCACTGCTTACATGATCATTACCGTTACTGTTCTCCCTGTTAATAGGAGTTACGTGACTGCTCCGGTTAATGATTTCTAAGTAACAATGGTAAAAGAAAGACTTTTTTCACACGCAAACACTTCATTTATTGCTGGGTAAGCGCATGATGCATTTCCCTTTGTTTGATAAGCCTTCCCACTATGAAGACTTTCATTTGCTTTAGCTTCAACACAAAATGAAGTTCAGCTGGTTACAGTTACCGGCAAGGAATTTCTGCTGCTCTGGAGTACGGTCCTTCATTTACCAGCTCCAATATTACATCGGCTGCAGGCTTCCCAACTTCTTATCCTCTGCTACTGCTACTATGGGCACTCTCTGGATCCACACCTTTCCTCAGCACGGTTGTTTCGATTGGGCCTCATTAAAGGAGAATCTTCCTCTCTTCAGCTTCCCTCAGCATACTTCTGCACAAAGGCCTGAGGTAAAACACAGGACTCTGCACCCATGACAATCAGGCACACCTGGAAAGACTGCAGGCTTTCTCCAGTCTCTTCCACTGCAGCCACAGCCATACAGGGTTTGTGAGCACAGGACCAACTCCAACCCTGTTGGTAAAATCTGCCTGTTCTTTGCCCTGGCGTCCCTTCCATTTTAACACTTCCTTGTGAACTGCCAGCCTTCAGTTTGGTTTCTTCTCCTACTGCTGCTGGCATCCTTCCAGCTCCTGCTACAGCTTCTCTCTGGGACCCCTTCCTGCAGCAGCCTTGTATGCCCCTCAGGTGGGTTAATTGGCTCTAGGTGCAGACCCTCAGTCTTAATTGCCTGACACTGGCAGAGGCTATTAGGGTTGCTTGCCTGTTCTCTACTTCTGTAGGCCTCTTTAGCCTTCTTCTTCATCACAGTTTCTGAGGATTTCTGGGACATGTAGTCCCTTTCAAGGCATTGTGGTTTTCTTACTCCACTGATGGTTTTAAAAATATTTCTTTTCCCTTAATATTTTAGAAGGAAAATTGTAAGACAGATAGTTGGAATAAGAATGGCCGCATTTCCATCATCCCTTTTGGTATACTTTTGGCCTTGAGGCAGATATATATATTTAGGGAGGCAAAAGACTGGTTCTTCCAATATATCACTTTGTTGGGTTATACTGTGGGAATTTATAGGAGTGTAAGATATTTTAAATCAAAAATATGCCAATTTCTCCTTTAACCTGGTAACAACAGCGTCCCTTTCTAGGTAAAAATACTGTGTCTTATCCTCTCTATCACCCCCCAACCCTGGGCCTTGTCCCCGCCCAGGTGATCCTCCCGCAGTATTCCACCCCCAGGATTGGGATCAGGTAGCATCTGCCCTCTCCTGGCCATTGAGACTTTAGGCAGGGCTTCAGTGGGGGACCCAAAGGATTCTCCACAATACCATCATGTCAGAGGGGAGGTAGAGGAAGATGGGTGGTTCGATGGTGTTGAAGGCAGCCGAGAGGTAAAAGGGGGACTAGGAGGCTTGAGTGACCCTTATCCTTGATTGAGAGGGCATCGTCCACCACCTAGGTGGTGGCTGTCTCACTACTGCACTTGGGGCAGAACCCAGACTGATTGCCTTGTATGAGGTGTATTTGTTCTGGTGGGTAGTTGTGAAGCAACTCCTTTTTCCAAGATTTTAGTGATAGAATTTTGTAAGGGGTGGTATTTGGCCAGGTCATCTAGGTCTAGGCTACATGTTTTCAAAAGAGACCATATGCGAGAAGTCTTGAGGGTGTCTGGGAATAACCCTTTAGTGTAGGAGGCATTAATGATGCTGAAGAGTGCGTTGAGCGCTAGACTTTTAAATTGTTCAATGATGGAGGCAGTGATGATATAGTGAGAGTGGGAGGTAGGTTTGAAGGAGGCAAGCATTTTGAGATGATCCGGGAGAGAGAGGAGGAAATTCGACCCAGAGGGGCAGTGTGCTTGCTGGTGTGCAAGGTGCCTAATGCTGGGCAAAGTTGATTCGATGGTCTGTTGGATTGTGTCTACTTTTGCAATGAAAAGGTTGCTGATTTTGTCACATTTTCCCTGAGTCGCTGGCACCTTGGAGTTGGGTGAGGACTTGGTACAATGCTTTACTATTTTGAAGAGGGCTTTGCTCCTGTTAGAGTCTGCAGCGATGGTGGTGGAATAGTAAGGAGCTTTGGCCTCCAAATTTGGATCATATGGTTGGCGTGGAGATATTTAAGGTTTGTGAGATCTCTGGGGTTTCAATTTCTCTCTAGGGCTCCGATTAAGGGTTTTTGTTGGAGGTGAGGTTGTAAGTGTACAAACAGGCAGATGTGTTTGGTGTTAAAGCTGCTCGTTTCTTGGGGGCCATGAGTGTTTACCCCATTGTTCTACAGGGCAGTACAGAGATGGATGTGACTAGGGTGCACGAGACCCACCTGGAATTTCCAACCTTGGTCCAGTTTAGCAGGATGACCTTATTTTTTTTTTAACTTTATTTAAAGAGAGTTACATTGAAACAGAGCATCACAGACTCAGCAGTATATTTCAACCATTACAACAAGTCGACATTCAAAGCACATCAAGCATTGTCTTACTGTTCAAGGTGTCATTGGGGGTGTAAGATCATTGTCCGATACCATATTACATAAGTAGCTTCTGAAGGGAGCCCAGATATCTTTGGGGCAATATGTTGCCAGCACATTTAACACAAATTGCTCTTTGCATTCATTCACCATTGTGAGATCTCTGAGGAAGTCTTCCTTACAGGGTGCATTTACTGATTTCCAGCACTTACAGCGTTTAGCAACTGCACATGCCACATTAAATAGTCGTCTAGTAGTCTCTGCCATTTTACCAATATCTCCAAACAGGTATTTCAGTGGGGAAGGGGATGCAGGAATAGACGTGATCCATTCCAGGATCTCTGCAACCTCGCCCCAGAACCTTGCCACCGGGGGACACGACCAGTACATATGGTACACACTTGCGTCTGGTGCATCACATTTCAGACAATTCCCTGTGCAGCCCTCCACAAATTTGTACAGTTTAACAGGGGAAAAGTGTAGCTGATTAAGTATTTTAAATTGAATTAATCGCAACCTGGAGTTTAGGGAAACTGATCTAGTAAGCTGACAGCATCTGAGCCATTTTTCATCACTCAGTGTGATCCCCAGGTCTCGCTCCCAGGTCTCTTTCATATTGTTGCAGGAGGTTGAGTGTGATTGAACTAGGATGTACAGAATCGAGACCCCTTTCTTCCACCCATCGGTCGCTGTTATAGTCCTTGTGCATTCATGTGTAGGGGGTTCTGCAGGGAAGGTTGGCCATTTAGCTGCAAACGTGGCTTTCATGTGATGGAAATGGAATCGTTTGAGTTGCCCACCTCACATCGCGTCCACACAATCTTTCAGTTCAATATATACACCTTCTGGGAACATATCTCGCATTTTAAACTGTTTAGTCGGATCCCACAACCTTTGCAGTGCTTTATCAAACGTGGGGGTAATATTGGGGAAGTTCCACAATGGGATTTCTGGGTGTTATGGGATCTCTAGTCCAATCCTTGTGTATATCTTAAACCATGCATGGACGGTGGCACTCACTGGATCAAACTCACAGGAGTCTTTGTGTTTGGAACCAAATATGACCGATCAGACATTGGAGGGGGAGGCTGCAAATCTATCTATAGGGATATGTGCAGCCGTATCGTCTGGGTCGAAGCAGTGCTTGGCAAATTGCGCTTGAGCCACTAAGTAGTACAGTTCGAAGTCCGGGGCTGAGATGCCACCGCTCGAGAATGGTTCAGTTAATTTGATCCATTTCATCCTGGCTGTCTTCCCACCCCATATAAACGTGGTGATTAGTGATTGAAGTTTTCTAAAGAAAATTTTACCGGGCCAGAGGGGTATGTTGCCAAAACAATCGAGGACTATCATCTTAAGGAGAGCCACTCAGCCGTATAAGGAAATGGGGAGTTTGGTCCACAGCTGTAGCTTAGTGGTTAATGACTGTAAAGGTTCCTCATGATTATCCATGTATAATGTTTGTTTGTCCTTGGATACCACCACTCCCAAGTAACGTACCCCACTTGAACCCCCCCATGTCAGACAAATCTTGGGGCAGGATGACCTTCTTGACTTGATCAGTGAGTGCCCCAAAGAAACCCCTTGGGAGGCAGTGAGCTAGAGAACACCAAAAAACATCTGTCTGACTGAGAGCTGTGGGTGCAAGGCCAGACAAAACCTATCCTCTGAGCCAAGTGAAAAACCCCCACTGGTCCGACACCAGGGTAATTACTAGGGATGAGCAAAATGTTCACTCCCAAAGCATAAAGTCCGTATTCCGCACTGGAATCCGCTTCCGCCCATTCCACGAAATCGACATGAGGGTTCCGCTACCACTGAAATTTCGTCCAGTTCTGTGCGGTATCACGCAGAGCGTGCTGTTTGATTCCCATGTTAGTTTCGTGTTGTGTGACGAGAAACTTTGCAAGGTTTTTTTTTATATGTGCTAGCTTCAAGCAGTGATAGGTTCACGCAGCATCACAAAAAACATTGTGCAAGTCTTTTTTCGATCCATGCTAAATTTGTGACACGAGTAACTTTGTGCAGGTCTTTTTTTGATCTGTACTAGTTTTGTGCAGTAGCACGAGAAACTTTCTGTGGGTCTTTTTGGATCCATGTTAGTTTTGTGAAGTGGCACGAGAGACTTTGCAGTTTTCCACGATCCGTGCTAGTATCGTGCAGTGAATCGAGAAACTTTGCACAGGCTTATTTTAGATCCGTACTAGTTTTGCGTCGTGGCACGAGAAACGTTGCACCGATCTTTTGAACCGTGCTAGGTTCACGCAGCGGCACGAGAAACCTCGCCCAGCTTTTTGTTTGATTTGTACTTGGTTTGCACAACGACACAAGCAACTTTGTGCCGCTGTTTTCGATTCCTGCTAGGTTTGCACAGCAGCATGAGAAACTTCACACCACTCTTTTCGATACGGAGGTGTGACGGAACAGCGGATTGCGGTGAAATGGATCAAAATTCTACAGATTTCGCTTCTGCTCCGGGCGGAACAGAATTTGACAGTTTTGCCCAGCCCGTCATTAAATCATCCTTACGGAGGGAACTATTGAGTCACCTCTTTGTCTTTTGTTAGACTTGAAAGAACCTTTTGAACAATTTTGCTTTGCACCTGCCAGCTTCCTTGTATTGCATTGTCTTCTTTATGGGATTAGGTGAGACTGAACATTTCATTTGACAGAGATTGGCCTTTTCCACACATTGTACCTGTCATTTCGGGCCAACATTGACCTGACATCTTGTTTATTGAGTTTTGCCACCATACTGATACATTGGGCCTCCATACGACTCTGGCAGTAGCCGCGCAGGTAAAAACGGCAGGCTGCCGCAGGAGTCGTGTTTTTTTCCGGCACCTGACTTTAGGGAATAACCGGGGCATTACAGCCCTGGCGGTCCCTGAAGCCAGGCGCTGGAAAATGGCGGGCGAGGCAGCACCTGCCCGCAGTACACGGAGCGTGCCGGTCCGTTAACAACAGTGCCGGTAGCTTACTGGCACCATTGTTACCAGACTGGCATTCTCATAATAAGGCCCATTGTATATAAAGGTTACTGAAAACGCTTAAAACATACTTGGTGTCCGAGCCTCAGTTCATGCTACATATATCGCCACGAAAAACATGAAAAAGAGTCCTGTAAAAATAGAACGAGTTCTTTAAAATATAAACAACAAAGTCTTAACAAATATACCAAAAGAGTCTTTATAAAGTGCATTTTAAACTATATACAAAATAAATTACTTGGAAGATATTGGTACAGCCAGCATGGAACTGTATGGGCACAGCTAGCTTAAAAATGTTTTTTATACTGGCATATATTGTTGTGAAAAACATGAAAATATGTTGGAAAATGTTCCCGTCCACTGTTGATGATTTGCATCAATTGGATTTTTTCATGTGTCAACCTACCAAACCGACTGCAAACTGTCCGGCATTTTGCTCAATTTTTCACAGAAAGTGTGCTGTGTAATGCACAATTTTAACACATTATTCAAAACCTTTCTCAGGGGAGAACCCCAGTGAACACCTTTTAGTTGGTTCAGGCACCCTCACTATGCTCGAGACCCCTAAGTAGTCCCCTGGGGATCTGTCAGACAGGTGGCCAGGACACGGCCATCGCTTTTGGATCCAGTTCCTGGGGGTGGACCAGTGAGGGAGAATCAACTGGATGGGGGGTCCTCGGGGAGTGGGAGTGGGACACTGACGGATGAGATGCGGTATTCCCCTTCTTTTGACACCTTTTCTCCATCCTACCATGTAGGACATTCAAAACCACGCCCTCTCCTTTTCCGATACAAACACTTTTGCACGACACATCAGACAATGGACTAACACCAGAGCCGTTTACCTGACATGTCCCAATACAGTGCTCAGGCAGAGTCAGGGAATTGATCAACACCACACACACCTGACAGCCTTTTCCCTTCCCCACGGGGATAAAAGGTGGAGCAACAGAGCATAGTACGAGCACGGCTGACAGCACGACGGGACGGCTAACCAGACGTGGCAGTTCAAGAGAAGGAGAAAGACGGCAGGAAGCAAGAGGGTGGCGAGGAGAGAAGCGACCTTGCCCTTTTCGTCCCAGGCCCGCTGAACCTTCATGGAAGAAAGTTTAAGACTGCAAACAATAGTACAAGTGTCTTGCAGCAGATATCAACGTTTTCTTAATATAGGTCTTTATTATTTGACATGACGCCACCAGGACTGCCTTATTTTCATTTGATGATCGACGCTTGCTTACATTTTAGATTTAGGTTTAGATTGGGCGTTTTTCCAACCTGCATACAGTTTAAATAAACACCCTTGAACGGTGATCACTTGTGTCTGTCTTTACTGTTGTCACCATGAGTTTCCCACAGGGAGCCAGGTACCGTCCCTTTGTTTCCACACTAGGTGATTAAAAATCATAATTAGATCTTTCACCCAGCGCGGTCCCTGAGTATCCCTGCAGCAGCATGATCATCATTGACACTGCGCACTGCGCATGCGTGGTGGTCTCGGCTGGGCCCGAGTGTGGCGTGCCTCGTCCTTTGTTTAGGAGGTCGGGGGAGCCTTGTGCTTTGTTTAGGAGGTTGGGGAGGCCTAAGCGTGGCTCACAGGGGGGCCCCCAAATTTTGTGTTACGCCACTGGCAAATACACTTTACAGGTTGCTTTTACAATAGATTCCTATGGGATCTGCCTGGCCCTGAACAGGCGCAAATCCCAGGGATCCCATAGGAATCAATTTGTTGTACGCCTGCATCATAATCTCATGTTGGCGTACAGCGACATGCACTAATGAGACGAGGAAGAATGCACATCTCATCTCCATCTGATCAGTGCCGGAAAATGTGGTGGGGTGTTAACGCCTTCATTAAACACCCCAACTCATTTAAAAGGAGGCTGTTGGTGTTTTAGTTAAGCACATAATAGATAGAAGAAATGTGCCGGCACCTCAGCCAGATGACTTGGGATAGCACAGCTACTATAATGCAATTGATATGGGATTATCAACCTCATTTTGTACTAAATGGAAATTGGGGGAGGGGACCCCAGCATGAAAGGTTAAACCATCAGAACGCAGATGGGGAGAAGGAAAGAGTAAAAGAGGCGTAAACTTGCTTTTACGCTTTTCATTTTCCCCTCCATTTCGGTGAAAAAGCTAATACGCTTTTAAGGCGGCGTTTCTTAATAGATTCCTATGGAACCCGCCTGGTATTGACCAGGTGCTAAAACGGAGTTTGAATTCCATGGGAATCCATTTGTTTTACTCCTACATGAAAATTTCATGCAAAAAATAAAATGAAGTGCTCACACAAGATGTGATGAGCCCTTCAGAGATCGTATATCCTGCGTTCCCCTTCTGCACGAAAATGGGGCAGAGCAGGACATGGAGGCCTAAATTCATTACGTCATGCATTTACGTCTCCATTTCCTGTTCTGCCCATTTAAAATGAGTGTGTATATGTTGCCTGATACATGTTAGAAGTGTAATTTAAAGATCAACCCTATTGATGCAAAATGTGTGCCTTTCTTGACTTCTTGATAAAAGTTTGGGGAGCATGTCAAACTCGACTGCCCCAAATCAAACACGCTTAACTCGTTTCTCATGTTTATGTTTTGTTCTTTAGATATGGACTTAGCACTGACACGGTTACCTGCAAAATGTCTGGCTCCTATGTCGGTAAGAAGTACTTTTATGATAATTCTATAGATATAGTACTGGCCTTTCAGAAGACAACTGAAAACTGTCTTATTCATTGACTCTGTGCTGGCCTCATAGTTAACAGCTGAACTTCATCCCTGCCAACAACTACGTGCCTGGCTTGAACTGCTGTAACCAACTACATCCCCTGCTCCCCTCTCCCTGCCACCCCCCTCCCGGCTCCCCCTCGCTTAACAAGCGCCTTGATGCCTGAGGGTTTTGCGCACTCTAAAAATGCGAAAATAAATAAATAACTAGATAACAGTTTTCTATATCACTGATATGATTTGGCAAGTAACATATATACAAATAAACAGCAGTACAAACAATTCATGCTGAATTACAGCAAGATTGCGCAAGGCAACAGAACTGAATAAACATGGCAGTGTTACTTACACTTGTGGGCATGTGGGGGTGGACATGGGTACCTCTGCTAGATGCTTTGAGAGGTGCGGGAGCTTCGGGTGGGTGGGGTGCAAGTGCCTGACTCTTGTTCTGTGGGGGCGGGGGTTTGGTAGGGAGAATTGTCATGAATGGTTGATTTCCCTTACCTACTGAGTCCCTCGGCAGCTTTGCTGGATTTCTAGGATTTATTTTTTCACCTGGTAAGAGTGTGAGCCTTTTTTCCCACTCTTACATGTGCTTTGCTATGTGTGTTTCTACTTTTTGTGTGATCTTGGGCACTGGAGCCTCACCTACTCCAGGGCACCATATTTTTCATGTGTGTTTATGTTTATGTTTATTGTTACACAGCACCTTTAGTGCAGTGACACAGGGTTGTCTTTTAGACTTCCCACCGACTCTATTTTCTGGGGCTGACTACAGTCCCCCAGAAAAGGGTAAAGTTGCCATTAACTTTACCTTAGTCACTTTAAACCACAGACCCAGTACACCCCATCTTCCATGGAGTATTGGAAAGGGTTAATTCCTATCCCTTTTTGTCTGTGCCTCTTGGGACATTGTTTTGCTTCCTTTACATTAAGACGTGGCTGATGGCAGTGGTATCTACCCTAACATTTCTACCGCAATTTTTTTACATAAATGTGGTAATGTTTTAGGCCATTATTAGCCTCAAACATAAACCCGCTTGACCAAATACATTTTATTTTGGCTCCGGCCGGGTTTATTCACCATTTCTTTTTGTTAAAGCCTTTCTCATGTTTTACTCTGCACGCCAAACCAGGTTTGGTCCCTTTGTTCATCGCCTTTTTGCGGGCTTCCACACAGAAGCCCTCCTTTAGGTGCCTGAGAGTCTGGGTAGGCAGGATGTGAGGGAGGGGTTTTAGGACCCCTGCCATGGGTTACCCTGGTAACCCAAGTCGCACTTCTGTCTGATTGGCTAAGGGGACTGGCCTTGCAAAGGCTGCTACCCTGCTGTGTGATTGACAGCCAGGCTGTATGAATGGGGGAAAACTGCATAAAAAGCAGGTCTCTGGGACTGGAAGAGCAGAGTCACCACTGGAACGAAAGAACCAACGAGGAACTGGAAGAAGAGGACCCCTACAATGACTGAACCACCCGGTGAAGCCCTGCTGCAGGTCCGAATCTCCAGAATACAACGACAGTGAAGATCCTCCAGGAAACTTCTTCCCTTGAGCTGGTGGGACCAACCAGTTCACCCAAACTGCAAGCCAGGACCCCTCCTCTGGTCGAATTCGCTGTACAGAGCTACAGTGGGCCGGATAGCCAGGAAGGTCGGACCCTGCTTGGGTTTTAAAGAGCGCACCTTTTATTCATTGCTTTGCTCTGCTGCTGGTTTCTTCCCTGGGTAGTGCAGTACCCTCCGGTCTTCCTACTTCTGATCAGTCCGACAGTCCCCTCAGGAACCGTGAGCCTGCAGGAACTACCAGGAACTTCTGCCTCAGCTACAGCTCCCTCTCTGTTTTAAGGTACTGTGCAAATCCGGTTGTGCGTTTCGTTCAGCCACGGTGAAAGTGTTTGAAATCTTTCTCCAACCAGAGGGCTTGTCCTTCTCTTCTCTTTGAACTAACTTTTCTACCAACCAACCTCGTCCGGAAACCACGCCACGAACTTTACCGCGAACTACCCTGAACTTTGTTTTCTTGAGCAAAAGACTTTTGAACCATTGACTTTGGGACTAAGCCTTTTCTGTCTGATTTTACCATTGTAGTCTCTTTTGTTCGCTTGCCCTGAGTACTTACCTGTTGGTGTGGATCCATTTCTGTTAACTTTTGTCTTTCCCTCCCCTTTAAATTTCTGGAGTGCCATTTTGCTCCCACTTCATTTTGTGAGTTTAACTTGTCTGGAATTTAAGGGAAGTGGTGTGGTGTATTACGAGTGTGATTTTTAGACTGCTTATAATAGTGTAATCTTATACAACTCAAGAGTGAAATAAATGTATATTCTTTTACTTGAAAACCTTGAGTCAGTGTTTGCCTGAATCATAGTAATTGATGTCCTTTGTGTAACTATTTGATACTGCTCACTTACTCTTGAGATAAGTCTGGCTGCTCCGCTACTGCTACCACTTTAACTGTGTAGTACAGGCTTGTACCAACGGTGAAATTGTACTGTCACTTGTAGTCTTAATTGTGTGTGGTGTTCCCAAAGGGTACTGCATATAATTCTGCATAACACTGCAGAAGCTTTGTACGTAGAGATGTTACAGTGGTCGCCCACTAGCAAAATCACACTTTCCGCAGGCGAAGAAAGGAGCAATACACATAACATAAAAAATTAAGGAAAACCCTCATCGTTAAGAACATTGGTTTTGTAAAGAAAGGAGATATGCATAGGGATCAAAAAAGGTCTCATCATTATTCCCAAAAGTATGGTTGTATGTGCATAATGGTTTTTATATGAGATAAATCTAGCTGTGAAGCAACAGAGCGCTGCACAAAAAGTAATTACAGTAATAGGTTTCAAATATATGGATACTATTAGAAGGCTTACATATTAAGGTTAGAAGGCTCCAGAGGGAGGGGACTTAGAGTGTTGCTGGGTCCCAGCATTAGCATTAGCAATCCCATCACTTGGCTACTTCTGCTATGAGTGAGGCCGCAAAGGGGATCCATTTTAGTCCAACAGATGTACACAAAGGTACTAAATAATTAAATGATGGTCCTCTCACATGTGTCTTGCCTTTTTCTATGCCATCTTGTACTGGCTTTATCGATGTAACTTTGTAAAAGGAATTGCTTTATTTCCATTTCATTCAAATGTAAAAACCTGAAACATGTAAGGAAGATTGCAAGCATTATATTGTCTGGCATCTGGGGGGCGTGGCCTGAGCCCATGTGGTGAGGCTGTGAATTTACAGAGCTCCATCGTGATCCTTACTTGATCCTGCTACTCGGCGGTAATAGGTAAATCTAACCGCATGCAAGGACATCAACCTGCAGGGGATATCAGCGTCCTGCTGGGAGGCGTTGTCCTGACCTAAATCAGACTTGTTTGGTGGAGAACAAGCGGCTGGAAAACTGGCCCATGAGGAGGAAGATGGCGGCCAGAGCGGCGTCACAGTGAGAAGGAGGAGGAGGGGCGCAGACACTGCCGCGCTGCACTCCACACCTTGCGTGGCCTGTGTGCTAAGTAATTCTCTGGGGTGTCCACTACTGGGGGATACCTAGGTTGCTGGCTGGTTCATGAAAATCGCATGCCGGACGGAGGTATATGCTGTGCCTTCGCCTGTGCGCTGTCCTGCCTGCAGAGCTGGCAGGCTGGTGCCGGCGGATGCCTGAACGGAGAGGCGGCGAGCAGATATGCACGGCTGACTGGGTGCTTATCTTCTGGCGAGGATCGAATTGGGACCTGTAGCGGGGCGAGGGCACGCCGGCTGACGCCCATTGCTTGAGCAGCGGCCCGGGTAAGAGCGACTTGTGACAGCCACTTTCCTTGAAAGACCTGACGTGCCGTAGCAGGCACGGCAGGGGACTGAAATAATACTGCTACGCTGCAGACCTGCCTGATGTGGAATTAGAGTTCTCCCCCCATATGAACCCACTCCACCTGAATTACCCCTGGTGATTGGAGCTGGCGGCAGCGTTATCAAGGCCCTCGCTGTGACCCATAACAAGCTATGTAAGTGTTGAACGTTAGCTGGAGACCTGGCACCTGGCAGTGCAGCGGACATTGCACCTTCCTCATGCTGAGACTGCAAGTGATGTGAGTGGGATCCAGGTAGTAGCAGGACACCTGTGGTGTGGTTGGTGGGTGGTACTGATCCTGCACACCTGCTCTGTATGAAAGACAAGTAAGGTAGGAGCGGGACTGCTTCTACTCTGTTGCGACGACTGGGCCTCTGGGTAGCACACGTATTGCGTGCTTGGTGTGAGGCGAGTGCTGTTTATAAGACTGAGGGCCTTGACGTGTGCGGGCCTGGGGCCCTGGACAGGTCATAAGGTGAAGGCACCTGATCGTGCTGACAAAGGGCGTACAGGTGCAGGGAAGAGGTGTGCGCACAGTGAGATTTCACAGACTTCCCCAGCAGCCGCTTGAGGTGGTAGATATGCAGAGCGGGAGGTTGGACTGGGGGAACGGCTGGCTATCATGTGACTGGCAATCTCTGGAGTCTTGGATGTTAGGATCTGTCACTCACGGCTATCAGCACCCCAGATACTGGGAGGAGTGGACTCACTTTCGCTTATGGAAAGCAACAGACCTGATGGCAAACATTGATCTCCTGATCTCTGACCAGCTGATGCCTATAGTATAGCACCTTGAGAAGGGAGAAGGAAGTGTTGCATTGTGGCAGAGCTAATATTCAATTGTTACACTGCTGAGTATACCCTGCACTGACCAAGATACGATTCTAGTCACTGCTGGCTGCTGTGCTACAATTGCTGGGTCAGTGGGAGCGTGCATAGCAGTCCACATGGGGGCTGGAGACTGCACTGGGTGGCCCTCTTGTCTGGTGGTTCCTGGAATTCCTGTTGCTGCCGGCTGAATGCCTGGATTTCTGCTGAAGCCTGAATCCACATTTGCTTTGACCTCACTTGGAATAATGTCCCAGACTAAGGGTAAAAGTAAAGCCACAATTATCTACTTGTTTGCTAATACGGGTAAGTCCTGTGAACTCTCAAACAGTGCACCGGCAATGCAAACAGAGGCATGTGTATCTGGAGCAGGCTCACAGGAAGATCTGGTACTGGATGCAATAGCTGCGCTGAGATCCTCATTAGAGACGAAAATAGATGAGGTCAAGGTAGACATTCAGTTGTTACGACAGGATGTGCGACAACTAGCCGAAAGAGTTACGACGGCTGAGAAGGAGCTGAAGGAAACGAGAGACTCTACAAAGGACCTAGAGACTCGGGTTCGGGATCTGGAGAGAAGGAACACTGCTTTGGAGCTGCGGGCTGAGGATGCCGAAGGGAGGGCCAGACAAAACAATGAACGGCTGCTTGGTCTCCCAGAGGGCTTCGAGAGTTCAAACCCCACTCAGTATGTTGAGAACTTATTACTGCAGGGAGCAGGACCTGGGAACTTATCGCAAGGTTTTGCGGTTGAGCGTGCTCACCGCTTGCTACAGAAGCGGCACCCACTGGGCTGTCATCACAGACCTGTCATTGTAAAAATATTGAACTTCTGTGATAGGGAGGTGATATTGAAACACTCCAGGGAAGGCAATTAGATCCACAGAGACAACTCTAAAGTCACCATATACCCAGACTACACACCGGAGGTGCAGAGGGCCAAGAACTTTTTTGTGCCGGTCAAGGCGAGACTCAGGCACCTCAATACTACATACATGCTCATATATCCTGCTAGGCTCAAAATAATTTATAAAGGCAGGGCACACTTTTTTGAAACACCTGCAGCTGCTGACATGTAGCTGGAACACAACAATTTGGCTAGCAGAGACGAACCTAACACTTGATCCCATGTGTGCCATTATTGAGATAGGTCACATGAGTTTGGAAGTTGCGATACCCGGGCATCCCACGTAGCATTAACTGATGTAAAGAACCACCTGTGAAAAGAGGGGCGTTGGATTTGCGACTACGACCTGATGGTCACCCTCTAGAATGGTGCACCTGATACATTTGATTCTAAGACTCTTGTTGTGCTGTGTGTGATAAGAGAAATCTATGTCTGTCTGAACAAATAACCTTGCATACGATGGGGGCAACGTTTGATTACCCACTAATGGCCTTGTTGGAACGCTCTACGCGTAGGTGGGTGGCTGGCCCTTTGCTAGCACCCATTGCTCGACACATGGTGGCCTGGATAGGCCCTAATAATACGGGTACGACCGAGCACTGTACACACCGTGCAGTAGCTGGGCGAGTTAATATTGTTTGGTTTGTTGTGTTATTGGTTTTATGTCCTCCACGCTTTCTGGTTCGTATGCTATTCATAAGGTTTAACTGGTCGGGTGGGAGCTGGGTTGTGGAGCATTGAAGGCGGACGCAGGATCTCAGGTCTATTATGAAAGGGCGGGAGGTGTTGATGACGTTGTGCACAGGCGGGTAGGCAGATATCTAGAATATGGCCCCCATTAAAGTATTAACCTGGAACGTGTGTGGGTTAGGACATGTAATTACATAGGAATAGGGTGAAATCTTTCCTGACACGTAAGATATCAATTTCCCTGCTTCGGGAGACCCACTTAACGACCGAGGAACTGGCGAGGGTCCGTGAGCTCTGGGGGGGATGGGTATGGGGTGGCATACTCTAAATATGCTAGAGGAGTGTTCACTTGGATAAATGAAACTTTGCCGTTCCAGCTGCTGGAGATGGAGGCAGACAAGGAAGGGAGGTACCTCATCTTGTGGGGTTACATTGACCACATTGAGGTGTGCATAGTTAACTCTTATTTCCCGAATCATGGCATTCCATCCCACGTTCACACATTTTGTTACCAGGTGACACATCATAGGAAGTGCTTCTTCTTATGGGGAGGTGATTGTAATTGTGTTAGGGATCCAGTGCTTGACATATCCTCTATTCCCCAGAGAGGTCCGTCGTCTGCCTCTACTGCACATAATGTGGCACTGACCAACCTGGATCTAGTGGATGTATGGAGAGAACTGAACCCTGAGGGTAGGGGTTACTCCTACTATTCTTTACCACATGCCCTGCACATCAGGATTGATTACATCTTTGTTGGGCGATGTCAGATGGCTGATATGTGTGGGGCTGAGTATTTGGGGAGAACAAAATCAGACCACTCCCCTCTGGTGGTTGCTTGGAATCTAGGGAGCCTAAGACCCCCCCATTCCGATGTGGCATATGCCAACGGATGCACTGATTGACCAAGTCTTTAGAGACAAGTTGCAGACGACACTAGTAGAGTTTCTACGACATAATGTGGGCAGCGTTAAGGAGTGGGGCACTGAGTGGGAAGCCCTGAAGGTGATGGTCAGGAGAGATGTAATATCTAGTGCTGGGGGTATCAGAAGAACGCTGAGGGTGGAACTGGAAACTCTAGAAGATGAGATCCGAGGCCCAGAATGTGGGTCTGCAATCGAGTGAAGAGAAGCTGGCTAAAACCCAGTACCGCTGCCTTGAGGCGCTGGAAAGGTTATACAAATTCGATGATGTTTCAAGAACCACCAGAGCACATGCTAAGCGGGATAGGCCGGGAAGGCTGTTATCGCGGCTGTGTGAGCAGGAACACCCCAGGCACCTGACCACTGCGTTGCGTGAGGAAGATGGGAGTATATGCAGGACACAATCTGGAATCAACAATATTTTTGCTAGGTTTTACTCCCAGCTGTACAGTCATGAAGAGCAGGTTCCCCAAGAGGATCTAATGGAGACCCTCTCGCTTATGGCCCTTCCCAAGCTAGAGAATGCACAGCAGGCCACATTAGTCCAACCCATCACTGTAGAAGAAGTGCGTGATGCGATTGCTTCACTTGCTATAAGCAAAATTCTGGGAAGTGATGGACTTCCACCTGAATTTTACAAAACATATAACTCGACACTAGTCCGTGTTGCTCAAAGTCTTTGAGGAAGCCTACACTAATGGTGCACTCCCGGCAAGCATGCGGGAAACCCTGGTGGTCCCGATACCTAAACCAGGGAGCCCACAGATAAATGAGAATCGTATCGGCCCCTGGCAATGCTCAGTAATGATATGAAAGTATTGACAATGATATTGGCCGGGCGGCTCCGCAGAGTGATTGCGGCCTGATACATAGCGACCAGACAGGTTTTATTCCAGGCCAAAGCACCACCCTGAATTTGCGCCGACTGCAACACATGATTGCACAGACCAATGAATGCCCTAACCAGTGCGTGATAGTATCGCTAGATGTGATTAACCTTTAAACTGCTAAGGACGAGTATGCTCGTCCCTTTTTGCATATACTTCAATAATAGCCTGCCACTTAAGGGGTTAAAGCGTTTGATTCACTTTATTGGGAATGGCTGTTTGCAGCACTGTAGGGATTTGGGTTCGGTGAACAGTTTATAAGATGGGTGAGGATCCCATACACATCGCCGACTGCCAGAGTCAAATCTGGGAGGCAGGTGTCAGTGGTGTGGGACATTCAAAGGGGAACGCAACAGGGATGCCCGCTATCACCCATGCTGTATGTACTGGTGCTAGAGCCCCTAGTGGTCTACATAGGCCAAGAATTTCTAGAGGCCGGCATTTGGGTTGGTGGCACTAGACACTTAATATCATTGTATGCCGTCGACCTCCTGCTGTATATAGGAGAGCCGCAACACAACCTACCAATAATCATGAAAGTATTGGACAACTTTGCTAAATTGTCCAGGATATCTTTTAATAGAGAGAAGTCTTGCATTTTTCCATTGGCAGAACTTCGTGGGGTTGAGGCTGAGGCTTTGGGGCTCCGGTGGCAAGTGGGTGCCTTCCGATCCTTAGGTGTACACATCATGCACACGCCTGAAGGCATACACACACGCAACACAGTTGGGTGATACAAGGGTTGAGAAGGTCAATGTCCTTTTGGTCTAGGCTCCCACTTTCGCTGATGGGATGGTAGTGATTATAAAGATGATTGTTCTGCCTAGATTCTTGTACTTCTTTACCATTATCCACCACTATATAAATGTCTCCTTCTTCCGCTTACTGGACTCTCTGGTGTGGGGTTTCCTGTGGGGCCCATCTCATCATAGGATTTCCCTAGCAAAGCTGAGCTTACCATATAAGGAGGGCGGTGTGCAGCTCCCGAATCTGGAATGTTACTACTTGGCGGCACAACTTAGTTATGTGACGAAATGGCTGTCAGATGAGGTTACATCTGAGTCGCTACTGCTACAGCAGCTGGTGGCCTCTGCCCGCCTCAGAGAAGTCATATGGCTACCATTGAATTGCCTGGACACTATACCCTTACTAATCAGCTTGGGCAGGAAGGTGTGGCATAGAGAAATTATTGAAGATAGACTGCCCTTACTCGCCCGATGTATCAATAGTGGTGGATGTATGCAGGAACAGAGATCCGATGTACCGATAGTGGCAGATGTATGCAGGAACAGAGATGAACGCAGTGGCATGATGTTGGGAGGGCTGAGGAGTCTCTACCTGGGGCGACATGTTCAAAAATGGTAAATTTAAAGAACTGGACACTATAATTGAGCAAACTGGACTTCCTGGTGGGAAGTTCCTGCGATATATGAGAACAACAGGGTGGCTAAACAAAAACGGTCTGGGTGGTCGGAGATACCAGTGGCAACGGTGCTGTTGGTCTTAATGTATTCTCTTGAGGATGGCTGGCGACCGGTGTCTAGACTGTATTGGATAGACCTAATCCCTTGAGCTCCAAGCTAAAAACATGCTGGGAACCAGACCTAGGAGCAAAGATTGGGGAGAAGGAGTGGGAACGTATTCTCAGGTTTCCCAAGGATGTGTCCAGGAACGCCTGCTTCAATTTGTTCCAAATAAATGTGCTTCACTGCACCTATATGACACCTAGTAAAGTGGCCAAATTTAATAAAGGTGAACAGTAAACCTGTCCCTGGTGTCGGAGTGATTGGGCCGATCTGATACACATGTTTTGGCGTTGTGCTACGGTGCAGGGTCTTTGGTCCTGGGTTGAGCAGGCATGTAGGAAGGCTGGGGTCACAAGATATTCCTGGAATCCATTGGAGTGCCTGCTATATGCATACCCGAGAAATAGTAAACACAAGCACATCATTAATTTTATGGATATGGCATGTATCCTTGTTAAGCGTTGCATTGCCATGTCCTGAAAGTTGGCTAGGGGTCCATAATATTCACGCTGGTTTAGGGACTTTGAAACTTGGGCTGAGGCGGAGACCAGAGTGTGGGCCAGGTCGGCACAGAACCTAGACGCTGCTTCGGGTGGAACTTATGAGTCATGGAAGCAGCTTGTATGGGATATGTTTCACCCCTTAGATGATAAGCCACTTACTTTCTTTTTTTGCCTTATCGCCAGCTCTAATAATCCAACACTCCCAGACTGAGTGGAATCTGGTTACCATAGCCCTGCTATGTAGGATTGGTATATTGTTGGTATTTGCCCCGGACCTGACCACAGAGCGGATACCACTAAGACCCAGTTGACATGCGTGGAAAACTGTTGTTAAGTTGTTTGACTTGATTGTTTTGCTTGCTTATTTTGATAGTATCCAACAAGTAAGCAAAATGCATACCTGTAACTAATGCACAATTATTTTTTTACCACTAATTGCTTACTACAAACAAATTTGAAAATAAATGACGTTGTCTGGCATCTGTGACAAAGCATTCAAAGCAGTGGCAGCAAGACAATGCCCTGTAATATAGCGCAGGTCAGTGGCTGCTCATTAGAACTGTATTTTTACACTGGTGTGATAGCGCAGCAAGTAATGCATTTGCCTTGGATATATGGTGAGGTTCAGCAATGATAAGTGTGACACAGGTAAGGGACAAGCTTGAAACATGGTTTGCTCTGTGTTAAATCAGGAAAGGGGTTATGCCAAATGACTACAGGAACAAGAGGGGCATCTAATAAAACTGTGTTGGGATTGAGCAACACAAAGTGGGGTTTTCTAGGTTCACCAACACAAAATCATAAAGTGTATATCCTATTTCTATTCCTTGCCCATCTAAGGGCACCTTATCCTGCAAAGCAATGGGCCAATAAGTGGGCAACAGTACGATCTAAAACATAATTCTATCAAACCCTTAGTCTCCGGGCTTAACATGTTTAAACCAAAATGTCCCTACTTGTGGCCAACAAAAGCGTTCCAAAGCTGATCTACAAATGTCCAACTGTATGCAACAAAAATACAAAGTTTTCCTGGAAGGATTCTTCCAGATCTTGCTCACAGTATGTACCCTTCTTTGGACTTCTTGCTCCCATGATACATCTCTAAGACCTCTCCTAGGTCTCGGGGTCAGACTTCCCATTTATGCCCTCCTTCTGCACCTCAGGTTTCCAAACTCCACTGCACGGCTTCTTCAGCTTCTCTCTCTGTACTGTTGGGACCACCTGCCAACCTTAGGCGCCAGGCTCATGTTGGACCCCTGTCCTGGCGCCTTAGGCGCCAGGCTCATAAAGCTAGACATGTGTTCAAGTGTTTTAATGTGCACTTACCTGATGCAGACCATGCTGCTACATCCAGGCCCTCTTGAGGCCTGAATGGAACTACTTTACCTGTGGGACTACTTTCCCCTGGGTGTGGTCGGGGAAGGATACATACCTGATCGGTGGGAGGATACATACCTGGAATTTCTTCCAAAGCTATTTAAACCACGCCCGATCAGCAACTCACGCTTCGCGTTGTTCTGCTCCTCGCAGCTGGACGCTCACCGTGTCAGCTCCTGCATCTGGACTTCAGCCACGCCTGTCAGCATCCTGGGTCACCTGCTAAGAGAGAATTGGAGAGAAAGAAGACCTTACCTGCTAAAGCTGCATCACGGAGACATAACACCGACAATCCTGAAAGGGAAGACATCATTTTAAAAGCATTTCGCTGCAGCGCTGCATTTCACTCACCTTTCCTGGGCACCTCCATATTCTGCAGCGATCATCCGGATCCGCAGCCACTTCCCAGAGCCTAGAGAGAAAAAGACAAGAACACAAGGTGAGAGAAGGAAGGGAATAGGAAAAGCTCAGTTTCCTTCTAAGACTTACCTGTTGGGTCATTCCCATTTCATTTCGGGTCCTGCCGCTTCCTGGCATTCTGGACCCCGGCCCTTATGGGGAAAAAAGACAAAGATATTGAATGAGCGAATGCAAAGACATTACCCGAACGCTCATCCAGAACTTACCTGTCATTTACTGGAACTGCACGTTTCACTTCGGGTCGGCGCCATATCTCCGGCATTCCGAACCCCGGCCCCTAAGGGGAAAAAGACATAAGCGTTAGCGCTTGCTGCAATAAGACAAATGAACATTATTATTAAGCTTGAACTTTTGAACTTGCTACAGAACTCTTACAGCGCCTTACCTGAATAGTCAAGCTTATTTGAACTCCCATCAAACCTCAATCCAGTGAAGTAACTGGGTTTCAACGCGCCCCTGCATCAGAAGCAGGATGGAGAACTCATCCTTCCAGACCCTAAGGTGAGACTTCACGGGGAATCGAGGAAGGGTATCGTGGAGGGTTGGAAGGGAGTGGGAGGCTTGAGCATTATTCCGTCAGTAGGTAATACTTCCTTTTCACACACAGGGGAATATTTCTGCGAGCCAGAGAGTCCATCTTCAGAGTCCTGCGCTTCACCATTGAAGAAGCATCAGCACTCGAAGCCAGACCTGCGCCTCCGTGGGAATCAGGTGAGCGTGACAGAACGCGAAGACAACCCACAATTTCCCACCCGGGCGCTATGGAGACTTCCGAGACAGATCAGCTGGCCCAGCTTTTGGGGGAATTACGGGCAGAAGTGCACTCAGCCCGCCAGGAGACTAACGCTCTCAAAAGAGAACTGATCCTATCCAAGGAAAGAACGGATGACCTGGCCAAAAGGTTATTGCAGGCCCAGGCAGGGCACACTCCTTTACCTAATTCCGGAGGTACTTCCACATCAATGGGTTTGAATAACCCGGTACAAATCAATCTACCTGGACACATGCCTTTGGCCCCGCCTGAACGTTTTGCGGGGGATCCCAAGAAATATGCCGTCTTTATGAACCAATGTCGTTTACACTTTCTATGCAGACCCGGGGCCTTCCCTAACGACCAGACCAAGGTAGCCTTTATACTATCTTACCTCAGTGGCAGTGCTGCCGATTGGTCTATTCCATTGGTAAATCAGGATGATCCCATTCTCCAGAATTTTCAGGGTTTCCAGGCCAGCATGGAAAGATTGTTTGCTCGACACTCTCAAGGACAGGCCCTTGATAACGAACTGCTATCCTTACGACAAGGTAATCAGGATCTCCTGTCCTACGTTGCCACCTTTAATAGACTGGTTGTGGAAACTGGATGGCCAGAAAACAAAAGGATCACATTGTTTCATCGAGGCCTGCGCGGAGAGCTTAAGGATGTTCTAGCTCAGATAGTAGATCCACCCCAGGTCTGCGCAGACTACATAGACTTGGTGGTTCAACTTGATCACAGACTTCAAAATAGAAAAGCAGATCGGTTCAAGTACGAAACCCGAGTACCGAGCAAAACCCACGCTAACTCCAAGAGTACCGACGTATCCGAACCTATGCAAATCGGCGGTGTTAAAGGACCATTAACGCAGAAGGAACGAGAGAGAAGGCGGCAAATGCAACTTTGTCTGTATTGCGGGACTTCCGGTTACTTTCTTCGAAATTGTCCGGTTAAACCACCTAAGAAGGTGGTTGGAGCCACTGATAACGATTTATTGACACCTGATTCGGGAAACGACCTAGCCCGACAAGCATAGGGGTCCGCTTGCCGAGCTTGAAAACAAACTCTTTGACCTCGCATTTCGTCATGCCAATGGTGCTCGTGGAACCAAAACAGCCTCAGCTGTTGCATGCTATAAAAGCATACATCGACAGTGGAGCTATTGGAAATTACATAGACCGTGAATTGGCTTCCAGGATTAAGCTCCCTCTCCGCCCGAAAGTAACCCAAGATGTCATTACTACAGTAGATGGAACCGAAATAGCCTCAGGGCCTGTAACGCATTCCACTGTTGAAATGACACTGGTGGGTCAGGATAGACATCGGGAAGCAATCGTGTTTGATGTGATCAAGGCCCCACAATTTCAAGTAATTCTTGGAATTCCTTGGTTAGAAACACATAATCCCAGAATTGACTGGCGAGCAAAGAAGATAAGTTTTCCTGATTGTGAACCAACTTGTTACCCAAGAAATCCAGTTATGGGTCTAGCCTCAGCAACTTCCACCCCTGTACAGCTACCGTCAGAATACCAAGAATTCCAAGACGTTTTTCAGAAAGAACAGGCTAACACGTTACCTCCCCATCGGTCTTATGATTGCCAAATCGATCTGGTACCCAATGCTCAACTACCTTGTATTAGGATTTATGCTCTTACGGAACCTGAGAACCTACATTTGCGTCAGTATTTAGATTAGTACCTAGCCAATGGTTTTATTCGCCCGTCCAAGTCTCCTGTCTCCTCAGCTCTGTTCTTCGTGCCGAAAAAAGAGGGCGACCTTAGAACATGTATAGACTATCGCGCCTTAAATCAAATAACGATTAAGAATCGTTATCCTCTGCCCCTGATCCCTGAGCTTATCGACCAGGTGAAAGACGCTCGTGTGTACACCAAGTTAGATCTCCGAGGAGCTTATCACCTGGTGCGTATAAAAGAAGGCGACGAATGGAAGACTGCATTCCGCACCAAATTTGGGCTCTTCGAATATCAGGTGATGCCCTTCGGTTTGTGCAATGCACCTGCCGCCTTTCAGTACTTTATGAATGATGTTCTTCGGGAACTTATCGACGTCTGTGTCATTGTTTATATTGACGACATCCTGGTGTACTCTTCTTCAGAATCCGATCACAGAAAACATGTTAGGGCAGTTCTTGAGAAATTGCGCCAGCACAAACTATTTGCAAAGCTCGAAAAATGCGTTTTTCATACCACAGAAGTGGAGTTTCTTGGATTCATCCTGACACCTCAAGGAGTCCGAATGGACTCGCGAAAGGTGGACGCCATCCTCAAATGGCCATCTCCTGGCTCAGTGAAGGGAGTTCAGAGCATGCTCGGCTTCGCCAATTTCTATCGAAGATTCATCCCGGAATTTTCCCGAACAGTCCAACCCATCACAGCTCTCCTAAAGAAAAACAAATGCTTTGAATGGACTCTTGAGGCCGAACAAGCCTTTCAGGACCTGAAAACCAAATTCACCTCTGCACCTATATTGAAGCACCCGCACCCAGATCTCCCTTACATTGTGGAAACCGACGCATCCAGTTCGGCCATGGGAGCTGTCCTGTCGCAAAGAGACCCAGAAACTAACCAACTACACCCTGTGGCCTTTTGGTCCAGGAAATTTTCTCCTCCTGAAATCAACTACGCAATTACCGACAAAGAGTTACTGGCTATTAAATCTGCTTTCAAGGCTTGGCGTCACTACCTTCCCGGGGCAAGACACACCATCACCGTAATTACGGACCACAGAAATTTACAGTATTTAAAGACGGCCAAAGCTCAATCTTCACGACAACTCCGATGGGCTCTATTCTTTGCGGAATTTGATTTTGTAATTACCTATCGCCCTGGCTGCAAGAATGGTAAAGCGGACGCCTTATCCCGGATTGGCATGGAAAAACCCAATTCGAGTTTAGAACCTGTGCCAATGATACCTGAACAAAGAATCTTAGGCCTAACTTCATTGCAAACTATTGAGGACATCCAAACGCAAGTAAAACAACTTCTAGACTCTTCAGCCTTACTGGAATGGAGTCAAAAGGGTCCTCATTACACCGTTAAGGATGACTTACCCTACTTCCAGGAGCGGTTGTTTATGCCTAGTAAAGAATTGCAAGAACTTGTTATTGCCCATCATCATGAATCATTAATGGAAGGACACCCTGGTATCACTAAAACGGAGGAAAAAATCAAACGCCACTTCTGGTGGCCTTCTTGGAGAAAAGACATAAAGTCTTTTGTATTGTCTTGCGGAATTTGCGCCCAAAACAAGGGTCAAAAGAAAAGGCCAGCCGGCCTACTTCAACCCTTGGATATTCCAGCGGCACCATGGCACACCTTGCCAATGGACTTTATAACTGAACTGCCTCCTTGTGCTGGTTACAACACTATCCTTGTAATTGTGGATCTATTCTCCAAAATGGCCCACTTTATCCCTTTAAAAGGTTTGCCTTCAGCTTCCACCTTGGCCAAGGAATTTCTGGAGAATATAGTTCGCATACATGGTTTCCCTTCCATATTAGTCTCGGATCGTGGAAGTCAATTTATCTCCCATTTTTGGAAGAAGTGTTGCCAACTAGCACAAATAGATGTGCGGTTATCCACCAGCCACCACCCCCAGACTGACGGACAAACCGAGAGAACCAATCAGACTCTCGAGCAATATCTTCGGTGCATGTTACACCAATCCGAGTTAAATTGGAAAGACATCCTTTGGATCGCAGAATATGCATACAGCAATTCAGTGCATTCTGGAACCGGACAAACTCCTTTTTATACTTTGTATGGTCACCATCCTCGGACCTCTGATCTAGATCCACCCCTGACCCTGGAAATGCCCGCAGTAAATCATCTGCATTCCACAATAACCCGAGCCTTCAAAGAAGCTGCAACTCATTTACAGCAAGCCAAGAAAAAGTATAAAGAAAACGCTGATTTGCACCGAAGTAAAACTCCTCCTTACCAAGTAGGAGACCAGGTATGGCCAGCAACGAAACATTTACCCCTCAAGGGCCCGCGAACCTTCAATCCCAGATTCATAGGACCTTATCCCATCAAGGCTATAATCAATCCCGTGGCCTTTAAACTGGATTTACCGTCTAACATGCGTATTCATCCAGTTTTTCATGCATCACTTTTGAAGCCAGTACAACCAGGGACGCGACTGTCCAAGCCTCCAGACCCAGTTCAAATTGAAGGGGAATTAGAATTCGAAGTTAAAGACATTTTAGACTCCAAGGTGTTAAAGTCCAAACTCTTCTATCTTGTTGACTGGAAGGGATATGGACCTCAGGAGAGATCGTGGGAGCCTAGTAACCATGTTCACGCACCTCGATTAATACAAAGGTTCCACCGGAGATTTCCGAACAAGCCAAAACCCCCGGAGAGAACAACCTTGGGAGGGGCCTTGAGGGGGGGTACTGTCATGATGCCTACCTCCAAGGAGCCAGGTCCGACCCAGCAACCCCAGAGGCAGGCATCATTCCCCCCAGGGAAGTGCCAGCGGGCCCAAGCTGGGGCCCTTTGGACACAGTCCTGGCGCCTTAGGCGCCAGGCTCATGTTGGACCCCTGTCCTGGTGCCTTAGGCGCCAGGCTCATAAAGCTAGACATGTGTTCAAGTGTTTTAATGTGCACTTACCTGATGCAGACCATGCTGCTACATCCAGGCCCTCTTGAGGCCTGAATGGAACTACTTTACCTGTGGGACTACTTTCCCCTGGGTGTGGTCGGGGAAGGATACATACCTGATCGGTGGAAGGATACATACCTGGAACTTCTTCCAAAGCTATTTAAACCACGCCCGATCAGCAACTCACGCTTCGCGTTGTTCTGATCCTCGCAGCTGGACGCTCACCGTGTCAGCTCCTGCATCTGGATTTCAGCCACGCCAGTCAGCATTCTGGGTCACCTGCTAAGAGAGAATTGGAGAGAAAGAAGACCTTACCTGCTAAATCTGCATCACGGAGACATCACACCGACAATCCTGAAAGGGAAGACATCATTTTAAAAGCATTTCGCTTCGATCGCTGCAGCGCTGCATTTCACTCACCTTTCCTGGGCACCTCCATCTTCAGCAGCGATCATCCGGATCTGCAGCCACTTCCCAGAGCCTAGAGAGAAAAAGACAAGAACACAAGGTGAGAGAAGGAAGGGAATAGGAAAAGCTCAGTTTCCTTCTAAGACTTACCTGTTGGGTCATTCCCATTTAATTTCGGGTCCTGCCGCTTCCTGGCATTCCGGACCCCGGCCCCTATGGGGAAAAAAGACAAAGATATTGAATGAGCGAATGCAAAGACATTACCCGAACGCTCATCCAGAACTTACCTGTCATTTACTGGAACTGCACGTTTCACTTCGGGTCGGCGCCATATCTCCGGCATTCCGAACCCCGGCCCCTAAGGGGAAAAAGACATAAGCGTTAGCGCTTGCTGCAATAAGACAAATGAACATTATTATTAAGCTTGAACTTTTGAACTTGCTACAGAACTCTTACAGCGCCTTACCTGAATAGTCAAGCTTATTTGAACTCCCATCAAACCTCAATCCAGTGAAGTAACTGGGTTTCAACGTGCCCCTGCATCAGAAGCAGGATGGAGAACTCATCCTTCCAGACCCTAAGGTGAGACTTCACGGGGAATCGAGGAACGGTATCGTGGAGGGTTGGAAGGGAGTGGGAGGCTTGAGCATTATTCCGTCAGTAGGTAATACTCCCTTTTCACGCAAAGGGGAATATTCATGCGAGCCAGAGAGTCCATCTTCAGAGTCCTGCGCTTCACCATTGAATAAGCATCAGCACTCGAAGCCAGACCTGCGCCTCCGTGGGAATCAGGTGAGCGTGACAACACCCCTGTCTCTCCCAACCTTTATACCCGCCCACCCCCCAGCATGCCCACAACCTCTGCCCCACCAACAAACCGATCACCCACCCTCCCAGACCCACCTCATCCCGCCACCACCCCCTGCCCTTTCCTCGCGTCAACTCCCTCTCACATCCTCCACCGACCTCCTCTCTTGCCCTCCATAAAAACTGCACGTCTCACCCTGGCAAGAACAGTGTCAGCATCCCCATCGCCCTCCGACCCCCCTACCCTCTCACACACCGACTGCATTAAAAACACTGGAAAAAAGGAAACAAACATGGTCTCCTACAATCTCCCACTACTCCACGCCCCTCCTGTCTCGGCTCCGCACCTCAATCTCTCAGTCTACACCATCACCACCCTCCCCCCTCCTCACCCTGCTTCGAACCCCTCTCCCTTGAATTTTCACCAACCGCCACATCTAGAAACCATAATCCATTATGCCTCATCCACGAATTCCCAGTCCCAAATCAGTCTTCCCAACGGACCACCATCACACACCTGTCCAACCCCATCCTCTCCACACCCACCTCCTCCGCCCGCCTACTCTTCCCCACCACCGTCGACCAACCCGCCTCTCTCACCTCCCAAATTCCGCTCACTCCCCTCACTCCCCAACACCGCCCACCCCCACCACCCCTCCAGCCACCCACCCACTCCTCCCACCACCACCCCTACAACCACCTCAACACCCCCGTACCAAATTAATATGCATCCTTTTTAACGCCCGATCTGTAGCAAAAAAAAGACACAGCATCTTTGACCTCCTCGCCTCAGACAAACCAGACCTAATCTTTATCTCGGAAACCTGGCTCTCCGACGACTTTGCCCCTATCGCCCATGAAGCCTTCCCCCTGGACTACTCCCTCATCCCACTCAATCGACCATCTAGAGGAGGAGGAGTAGCAACGTTTTTTAAGTCACACTTCTCCGCCTCAATCACTGACTGCCAGACTAGAATCCCCTCCTGCGAATCGCTTCTCGTCAAACTATCCTCCCACCAACGTTCTCCCACAGCTTCCTAATCATCTACAGACCCCCTGGCTATGAAAGACATTTCTCAAGCAACCTCTGTGATTCGATAGCCACCATCCAAATAAACCATCCCACCCTCACTCTTATAGGGGACTTCAATATCTGGCTGGACATTCCCACCAACCCCATGACCCACTCGCTGGTCGACTGCCTAGATGTGCTTAACCTCTGCCTTCACATAAACGGCCCAACTCACACCAAAGGACACACCCTTGATGCCATCTTTAGCTCCCACGACCAGATATATCTAAGCCCCCCTACACCTATCATCTGGTCTGATCACTTAATTGTGCCTTTCACCATTCGCTCGCCTGCCCCTCTCCCCGTACTTGAACCAGAACCCCCAAATCAACGCAAATGCTGGAAGAAACTAAAAATCCTCCCTGACCTAGCCGACGCGCTGCTCTAAACTCCTCCATCAACCACCACACATAACAAACCCTTAACCGTCGACTCCTTTGACTCATGGCTCAATACCTCCTTAATCCCACTCACCCCTGCTTGCCAATACTCTGCTCACTGTGGCCCTTATCCCAGATGGTTTACACCAGAACTAAAGACTACAAAACAACTGTATAAATCCCTCGAACGCAAATGGCAGAAAGATAAAACCAACCTGTGTAGATCCACCCTGGCCCGGCACCATCGCCACTACAAAGCCGAAATCCAAAAAGAAAAAAAAGTCCACTAGAACTCTCGAATTCTCAACTGTGAAAACCCCAGCAAGGAACTCCACAAAATCATTTCTGAATTCACCAAACCAACTTGTACCACCACCCAATCGACCCCATCTCAGTCCCTCTGCGACTCACTCTCTCTCCACTTCTACACTACTGCTCTCGACAGAACAAATTCTCTCAACAACAAACTGGCCCTCATGTTCCCACCACATAATACACGCGCCCCACCAGTAACCCCCCCGCCTGCCTCAGCAACTACAACCCATCCCACTTTCGACTCGTTCACTCCAATATCAAGAGACCAATTTCTCAAACTTCTCTCTGCCCGGAAACCATCTGGATCCCCCCTTGGCCCCTGCCATGCCTCAATCCTCAAAGAAATATTCTCATCCACCTGCGCAGGAGAGTACGCAAGAACCATCATAAATGACTTCCTCTCCTCAGGAATCTTCCCCGACGCCTTCAAAACTGCTCATGTCAAGCCTTTTCTAAAAAAACCTTCCCTCGACCCCAAAAACTACCGCCCCATCTCAAATACCAGGTTCCTTGTTAAACTCATCGATCGAACCCCATACTCCCAACTAAATGCCTTTGTCAAATCCAACAATCTCCTAGACCCTGCACAATCAGGCTTCAGACCTCGACACTGAACAGAAACCACTCTGACCTCAATCTGGGATTATCTTAATAACACTGCAGACTCTGCAGGATGCGCTGCACTAATCCTTCTAGACCTCTCTGCCGCCTTTGACACAATCAACCACTCAATCCTCCTTGACTGCCTCCACTCCCTAGGAATCCGTGGAAACACTCTCAAGTCGATAGCATCCTTCCTCAGCAATAGGAAACAAATGACCCGCCTCTCCACCTTTGCTTCCGCCGCCCAACCTGTCAATACCGGTGTTCCACAAGGAGCATGCCTATCAGCCCTCCTGTTCA
This sequence comes from Ambystoma mexicanum, assembly GCF_040938575.1. NCBI lineage: Eukaryota > Metazoa > Chordata > Amphibia > Caudata > Ambystomatidae > Ambystoma > Ambystoma mexicanum. The sequence goes on from NC_090933.1 coordinate 1,403,691,315, forward strand.
ACCTCTATATGTCCACCCTCCCAGGAATAATCCGCCTGCACAATATCCTGTGCTTTAACTACGCTGATGACACCCAATTCATCCTAAAACTCCTCAACTCAAAACCCAACTGTCAGCCCGACCTCGCAGCCTGCCTCCTCGGCATTGATCGCTGGATGACCACAAACCACCTCCTCCTGAACCTCCTAAACCCCACTAAAACTGAAATCATGGTATGTGGCAACACCAAGCTTCTCCCCTATCCTCATCATGTCCAGGGCATGTTCAGTTTCCCCTTAATGCACACTTAATTTGGTGATCAGCAAAGTATTGGATAAATATGGTAGCAGCTTCAGGTGGTGGTTCTGTGGCTTTATATGTGTTTCAGAATGTCAGTGCCTTCTTGGCTTCTCTATAATTGGCTCTCACCACTCTGTGTGATTCCATGTCTCCCGTGGCTTGGAGAGTGGACTGCCTTCGTGTTTCCACCTGACTTTAAGGCTTGAAGTTACATTGCTTTCTGTCTCTCTCTTGCTAGTAAGTGAAGGGAATGAGACTCTTGTGGTCTGTGAAATTCATGGGAGCACGACCGGACACAGAGGACTTTTTTGTGGTTCCCTGTTTAAAACCGCAAATGTTTATCAGATGGTCTGAAAGGGTTTTTTAGAAAAATTGTCTCTGTAAATAGGTGATGTCTGGAATTTCCACAGTATAGAAGGGGAGATGCACCAACTCACTACAGATATCTTTGTGCCACCTGTAGTAAAACACTGAACTGGGCTGACTCAGCCCTTCACCTTTCATTGGTCTTTACATTGGGAAAAACCCCCCTTGTTCAGAATATTTAGAAACATGAAGCATCCAGCATGAAGGACAATTAAAAAAATTCATATGCGTCAATGTTTACTGAACATCATGCAAGGCAACATCGTCAGGCTACAGTTCCTGGAATGCATAGGAAATGTGCTTTCCTCTGTCATTAGGGATTGAACATTGCCTTAAAGACATCAGCAAATCTGTGATAATTGAAATTCTTTGAGTTACATAGACAGTGTGGATCAACGTCTTTCCAAATTTTTAATGCACAAAGCTCCCCCAAAAAATTCTCTGAATCCGTATTGCCTGTAGACTGTTGGGAGGTCAACAATGAGCAGTGGCAGGTGGGGTGCATCACAATGCAGCCTTGTGTGAGAAACCTGAAGGTGTCTGACCTACTAGTCCATGGGGATCTGTCATCCAGGTGGCCAGGACATGGCCATCGCTATTGGATCCAGTTCCTGGGGGTGGACCAGTGCGGGGGGATCACCTGGATGGGGGTCTTCGGGGAGTGGAAGTGGGACACCGAAGGGTGAGACGCGGTACCCTCTTCCTTATGACACCTTTTCCCCATCCTACCCCGTGAGATAATTAAAAACTCTACCCACCCTCCTTTCCCGGCACACACGTGAAAGACAACGGACTACCACCAGAGCTGTTTACCTGACATGTCCCAACACAAGGGTCAGGCAGAGTCAGGCAGTTGCCGATGGCTACGCACATCTGACTGCCCTTTCTCTTCCCCATAGAATAAAACGCAAAGCACAAGAGCACACTTTGAGCAAGTCCAACCGTACGAGGAGGCAGCTATTCCACGACGGCATTTCAAACGGAGGAGAAAGGTGGCAAGACCTGAAAGGACGACAAGGAAGGAATTGCCCATGCCCCTTTCAACCCAAACCCGCAAAGCCTCAAGAAAACGATTATAAGACCGGGAACTACAGTTGGCGTATGGTGTGACAGGTGTCAATGGTACATGGGGCCCTCCCGCATTGATAGCCAGGGCGGGGAGAAGCGGTTGCGGCCGTGGTACCGTTCTTAACTCCAGAGGCAAGAAACGCCAACGAGTTCAGCACAGCTGGTGAGTCTGAGAGAACTGATAGTAGACCGAACTGTTCTGGACCCAAGGTTGCAAGCAACAACATTGTATGAACAAAGAACTTATGTGTATTTGAACTTTAAAGAAAACCCAGCTAAGGATCAGATACAGAGTGGTCCTGCAGTAACATGGGTGCTCATTCGAAGAACTCTGGCTGGAGCCTTTTGTTGAAACTACATGAACCAAGGGGCCTTAGGGGAGGCTGGCGTGAGGTGTCAAAGTGGTCATACGAGGGTCAAACAAAACCCAGTACAGTTGAAAGTCTTTGACACATGGAGGAATCAAAGTGAACTGTGTTACTGGGGCACATTTTAACCCGACTGAGGGATGCCTATGAATTATGGTGACCAGTAACACAGCTGAGAACTTTGTGTTAATAGAACTGTGTGAAGCCTGGCTGGGTGCTTTAAGGAAAGCCTGACTGGGGGCTGATACCCTGACTTGGGTAAGAAAAGAAACTAAAGGGTCTAGAGTGACTTTTTTGTGAACTGTGGCAAGTGTGAACCTGACAGAGGGATAACCAAGGGAAAGGCTAAGGGAAGCGAGTCCCACATTGTGATAAAACTAAGTGAACTGAGATAAATTGGCAAGTGGGAATACGGCTGAGGGATGCCTGATAATTAGGGTGAACAGTACTACACCCGTGAAAATTGTATTGACAAGCGTGAACCCGACCGAGGGATGTCCACAGTGAATCATTGTTCAAAAAGACATTGAGACTCTTGAATGATGCAAGATGATGATATTCTGAATGAAAGGCCGTAGTGAACCCGACTGAGGGAGGCTAGCGTTGAAAGAAGGATCGGAGCCTGGTTGAGGGGCTCCAAGGGTGAAGAATAATCGTCTGATGCCAAGATTAATTGAAGGAACTTTTGTTTTGTTGTTTATGGAACATCAGGCGCTCTGAAGCAACAGACTTTGCGTGAAAGAGACGAGACTTGGCCACAGAAGGCCCTGATATTGTTGAAAGGAACTGTAAGCTCATGTCAGAGAAGCCCAGAAGTGTGCTCTGCTCAAGAGTCCCGCCTTGCCCCATGTTAAAAACGTGGGCAAGGGAGACGTCGGTCATAACATCCTGACTTAACATTTTGTGAACACTTCTTTCTTTTCTTGTGAACATTATCCCACACTATTTTGTAGCATAGCGTTAAAGATTGGCAATTGTTTTCTTTTAGTATAGGCCCTTTTTGTTTGACTGGACTCCACTTGGACTGTATTATTATTATTTGATGGTCGTAGCTTGCTCCCATCTTAGATATAGGTTTAGATTTTTATCTCACCCATTGTTACAGGTTAATAAACACCCTTGAACTGTGATCACTTGTGTCTGTTTTACTATTGCCACCATGAGTTCCTTACACTTGTAATCGTGAGCTAGCACTATATATTCCTAACTCTTTTGTTCAATATGAATGCAGTGCATGGCGTCTGTGCCCCACCACTGAGAATTGACAATGGGCCTCATTACGACCCAGGCGGTAAGTTACCGCCTGGGTCGTACCTTTACCACCATGGCGTAAACTACGTTTACGCCATGGTGGTTGGCGGACTTACCGCCCCATTCCGAGGTCGGAGGGGCGGTAAGTCCCCAATCCCCATTTACCCTTCCCCATTCCCATTTTTGCCCCATAGGGCATAATGGGAGTGGGGAAGGCGTTAATTACGCCACCGTAAATTACGGTGGCGTAATTAACAACATGGTCCCTTAGCGCCATGGATTTTAACACCTGCTAAAAGCAGGTGTTAAATCCGCCATGGCGCTAAGGGACCTCGGAATCAGGCGGTAAGGGTCGGCGCTGTTTACGCTGCCGTAAACCCCTTACCGCCTGAGTCGTAATGAGGCCCAATACCTTTGTTCACCAAACAGTAGTCTCATCTACCCCACCCACTTGAATTGGGCCCCATCATTTATGTTGTGACCCTGGCTTCTGCAGGCACAGGTCCTAGCAGCCATATACACTTTTGAATATGTTATCAATAAACAGAACAGCGTTTTCTTAAAAAGAAAAAATATTTTAAAGTAAAAAATCAACTCCCATAAGGGATACCCATTTAACTGAAATAATATATCTTTACTGCCAAAGAAAGTATTTGTGGAGCCCCTTTTACAACGTCATTTTCAAGGTGGCAAATGTTAAAAAGCTGCACCACAAGGGTTGGTGCCAGAGAATTCCATGCTTGCCACAATTTCTGGTGTGAGTGGCATCAATGCACCTCAAATGGATTTCCCTGGAATATCTCTTCCAGAAAAAAACTGGCGCACTCCATGCAACTTCATGGTGAAGATGGATTTGGAGGGGTCACTTCCTTTGAAGATCTCTGTGGTGCACGTATGTGAAAAGGGGAGATGCAAACGAGTTTAGCACATGCACTCGGTGAAGGGTCCAGGCTTAGCTGATCACATGTTCAGAAGGATCTGAAAATCTAGAAAGAACCTGACCAACCTTATATGGCACAGGTTATGCTCTTCTGCATGGCTAATTGGTAGGTCTCAAAATGAACTCCTGAAGTGGAATGATCAAAAAATGTAAAATCCTGAGCATAGAAGCCTTCAGATCTCAGCACATCTATTAGAGTACAGTTGTATGTGTTCTTTGCAACAAAGCCATGAAAAAGATTAAAGGTGAGTCGGAGGATACCAGGGAGAGTATAATTGGCCACCACTCATACAGTGCTGGGTCTGAAGAAAGCAATGTGTTCTTGCTAATGTACACTAATTAATGATGATTATCCTCAGTTAATGGTCAAGTTTACCAGAGTGATCCTAATGGAATGTACCCTTTAAGCCAGAGCACAGAAAACAATTGCAACTTCCAACTATTCAGTAATTGTTGATTGGGAGAGAACGCTCAGATGTGGAGTCTGAGATTAAAAAAAGACTGTGCCTAATTACGAGTTGGGCAGAGCAGAAACAATGCACTGGAATTACCACATACTGCTGCATTCCTGCACGGCCCCAACTACAAGTTTGGCAGAAAGTCAGAGAATTCACCTCCTGCCATGAGCTGGTGGTAAATCCTCTGACTTTCTGTCCATTTTTGGTGGAACTACCACGTCAGAATTTCTGCTGCATTAATTCCTCTGAAAAAACCCCATAGGGTCCAATGGACTCTGAAAAATGGGGATTTACTCTGCCCCTTGTAATGCAGCAGTAATTCCGCCGGACTATGTGGCGGCAACAGAAACACAGTTTGCTGGTATCCTGGCAGATTTTCCACTAGGATACCAGCAAACTCGTAATAACCCCCAATGTGAGTCTTGTCCCATAAAGACAAAATATTAACTGCATCAGAGAATCATGTACAGATCATTAGGTTTGCAGTGAGCATGGTAGTAACCACTTGAGAATGGTGCTAACCACTAGAGAATGGTGGTTATTACTTAAGAATGGTGGTAACCACTTGAGATTGGTGGCAACAGCTTGGGAATGGCCATAACCACTTGAGAATGATGGTAACCACTTAACATGAAAATGAGTAAGTGACTAGAAATATAAGGCAAATATAGACTTGGGGCCTGATGTCATGGTGATGTTTGCTTTCTATGGCTATGGTATGTATATTAACACAAGCATAACTATTTCCCATTTCTCTCACAGGGCATCACAATGTCAGTTTGATCGTAGACCAAGACTATGGACGGTATGTCACCTTTGACCAATCTTTACAATGATCTGATATACTTAATGTTTACTATATCTATTATTCGAATGGATTGTGTCCTCCCACATATTCCTCATCTTAGATATATCCTTACCTTCAGCTTTGCTGCTTCGGAAGATAAGGATATATCTAAGATGAGGAATATGTGGGAGGAACATCCAATCGAAAGAACATTACAGTTGGTAAGTAACTTGTTCTTCGAATGGATTGTGTCCTCCCACGTATTCCTCATTTTAGATATTACCTTCAGCTTTGCTGCTTCGGAACGAAGCAGCAAAGCTGAAGGTAAGGATATATCTAAGATGAGGAATATGTGGGAGGAACATCCAATCGAAAGAATGTTACAGTTGGTAAGTAACTTGTTCTTCGATTTGCCTCTCACTTAGATATAGCTTTGTATGACTACTGATGAAAAATGTAACATAATCAAGTAAGACTAGGAGTAACACAATCAGGGAAATACCACAAGAACAACAGTCTTGAGTAATACTCACTGTGATTAAGACCCCAATTTAAACTATACGAAAAGGGTTGCTGCCACATCCTGATTCAGGGGCACAGCTAGCCACAGCTCTGTCTTCAATCGAGAGTCTGGTGAAGCTGCAGTTCAGGTGTCCAGACTCAGTCAGCTGCTGGTCCATCTCAGTGCCGGTGTTCTCGCCACTTCATGGTCAGTGCTGAGACCTGGCACTGCAAGGCTTCCAGCTGTCAGAGAGGTTGAAGATTGTTGCAAGGCTGACCCTTTTGAGTTGAAAGCAGCAATGCAATTGTGATCCCACTCTGATGGCTGGGCATCCAGTTTTTCACCTTCAAAAGGATCTTGGATAGGAGTTGGTTACAAAGGGTTAGCTCCCACCCAATCACCGGGTCATCATATTTGTTTATTCCTTTTTTTTTATAGTGCTGCCCTTGAATTTAATGGGGAATTAAGAATATGCTATGATGCCCGTGCCTCAAAAGCATGGTTGTTTTTATTTGAACATGGTGGTTCTGTGCATCAAAATTACATTTTCCAGGCTTGACCCTGGACAAAGATTACAGATTTGGATTCAGCCTTGAATGTAGACACCAACTGAAAATATTACTATCTAATCATGGTCACTATAGCCTTATACTCCCCGTTCTGGCAGTATTTGCCTACCTGATTAATCACTGGAATATGGTTTGACAGAGAACCAGTGGGCAAACTAGGCAGGACAAAAGCAGAAAATTACCTGGTCCATTCTCATGGAGATGGCACAGTGGATTTAGCAAACTCTGGCAGTCTTTCCATCCTGTTGTCCTCTCAGCCTTTGATATGATTGGCCACCCCTTCTACTACAGAGACTCTTAAGTATCAGAAATCTCTACTCAATCTCATCTCTACCACCAGGACTGTAATCTGTAGAGTGCCCCTAGGGCTGACCCCTGCCCCAGTGGCCTCATTATAAGTTTGCCTGGTAATTCCGGCGGGATATCAGCAAACTGACCTACTGTTTCCACTGCATGATATCAAGGAATTTCCGGGATATTACAGGTGGCGGAAAGGGCAGTAAATCCCCATTCCATGGAGTCCCAGAGGACTACATGGAGGGGATTGCTGGTATTGCCGGCACTAGTATTATTGCTATTATTCTCCACTGGTGGGGGCCTGATTTACCTCCAGCACTTGTCTGGAGGTAAATCAGTGACCCCCACCGGCAAACTTGTAAATTTGTGTTGCAGTAAAAGTGACGGTCACGGAATTACCATATTTTTTCCTGCATTGCAACACTTGTAATGAGGCCAAATGTATACTATCAGACAAATAATGAACAAACAATAATAGAAAAAATAATGAACATACTAAGGGAACTAGAACCATGTGAAAAAAATATATATCTCTTATGTCACACTCTGTGCCACCTTTTAGTACCTAAAGCCACAAAATTGAATGTTTTTAAAAGCATTATATATTGCTTCCTCTCCTATACATTTACATTTAAGTGGTATTGTAGAGTTACTACATTTTAATAGAGACCCACCACACTGGGCTCTAAAACAGATGGCACAGTCACATTTTTCAGACCTTTCACAAACAGATGTCGTCTTGAGTCAATTACACAAAAACAGGGTGTATATGCAGAATTACATAAACAATATAACCAAAGAAATAGCAACATTTAGAACATTCTTGAAGTTCTCAAACTTTTAATTAAAATACTTAAAACAGTATTAGTCTGGGTACAGGTTGTACTTTTGAACCAACGTGTTTCATTTTCCATGTTGGCGTGGCTGCAGCTGTCTCAATGAGGCATTTCTTTATTTGGAAATTCTGAAGTGTCAATGTGATTAATATACATTGTAGCCTCTTGGTTTAGGGGTGGCGATTTCTTGTGCATCCATACTGAGGTTTCACAGTGTTTATAATTGGCAAAACAGATGTTGGTTGTTGGTGGCCCTGTTTAAGTTACATTGTGCAAGGAAAATTAACACATCAACAACGTTGCATATGGTAACTAATTTGTTATGCTCCAGTCTTGTTAACTGCTGCTGGTAAGAACACTGGATGTCACATTGTCCACTACTGAGTTATTTGTCTCTCTAATTCTGTACTATAAGTCATGGATAACCTAGATCTGTGGACAACATGGTAGAGAGACAGGGATCCTTTTTCACACTTACAGAGGCAAAATACAGAATTGCCTGGTCGAGACCCTGTTGTTCTCTGATGTCACCAAGGGACTGGTGGGTATTAATTTCTGGATGAACACAATGGCCCTCATTACAACCTTGGCGGAGGACTCCAAGGTGAGTGGGGCGGTAATTCCCCATTCACCATTTGCTCTCCCCCATTCCCATTTTTGCCCCCATAGGGCATAATGGGGATGGGGAAGGCGCTACTTACAGCACCGTAAATTACGGTGCCGTAATTAGCTCCAAAGTCCCTTTGCGGGTTGGATTTTTATCGCCTGCTAAAAGCAGGCGTTAAACACCAACCCGCAAAGGGACACTTGTAATCAGGCGTTAAGAGTTGAGTTGTAATGAGGGCCAATCAGTCTGATGATGAAAGGGGCAAAATAGACATGTTGGTATTGTGGCCGAAATAGCTTCTTAAATCAATTAATATTCTCTTCCCAGCACACACATTCTTTGGGCAAAAGTCCCAATCCATATCATAATACGGCCCTGTGCCCCACTGATGGCAACCTCCTGCTACAAGTCTACCCAGACCCTTTTCCATATTGTGCCCACATTTTTGGAGCTCTCCTCACAGTGAACACGATCTGGTTCTGACCACAAGCCCTTAAGTGGGACACAAACGCTCAGCCACTGCCCAGATCAAACTGTAATTGTACCTCTTCCACCCCAAGGGGATGCGACCTTTGGCACTCCAGATGTTTTGGACTACAGTTCCATCAGCTTTATTTATTTATTTATTTATTTATTTATTTATTTATTTATTTATTTGTATTTATAATGTGCCCATACAGAATGTGTTTCCAGCCACAAAAAGGCAGGGGGAGGGGCAGGGATGACAAGACAAAAACGTTCCTACTAGGCCTTGTGACATTTAGATCGTGCAAGTGCAGTAACAAGAAGTGCGGGGGAGAGTGGAGGAGGGTAAGTGCTGCTCAGGGTGGAACGATCCATGCGTTAACCGAGTGCCGAGGAGGCCAGGTGGACAGAGAAAAGGGAATGCAGAGAGTGCATTGGAAAGGAGGTACACAAGCTAAGTGCGAGAAGCGGGGCTGGAAGGGCTCAAGGGGTGCAGGCCCAGCCAGACAGGGAGCACACAGGGAGGGGGCTCGGAAGGGCAAGTGTAGGTTGGGGTCATGGGGGTCAGGGAAGACAAGTGCAGGGATAGACTGGTCGAGGAGAGCTTGGAGCCCTGTAAGAATTTGAAGGAACCAGGCAGCCAGTCAAGAGGCAGAGGGGGGCAGTAGCAGGGGAGGGGGAGAGGGAAGGAGGAAGAAAAAAGGAGGGTCTTGAGAAGCTTCCAGAACTTAAGGAGATCCGACTCAAGTCTGAGAGGGTCAGGGAGGCAGTTCCAGAGGGAGGCACTTGCAGAGCAGAGAGATCGACCCCCCACTCTCTGCTTAGAAAAGCATCTGGCCTGCAGAGAGTTGGAACTAGAACAAAGAAGGGCTCTAGCAGGGAGGTATTTAGGGAGAGAGAGTTGGATGTAGCAGAGTCCCAGGCCCCAGAAAGCCTTGTGGATGATGCAGAGGGTCTTGAACTTGATTCTCGCAGCAACCGGGAGCCAGTGGAGAGATGTTAGGGCTGGAGCGATGCATTCCCTGAGCTTGAGGCCAAGGATCCGTCTCACAGCCCTATTCTGGATTAGTTGAAGGGGCAAAGGGAGGAGTTAGGCAGATTGAGGAAGAAGCTGTTGCAGTAGTCCAGCCTGGAGAGGACAAAAGCTCTGGAGAGATTGAGTTTCTGGGGGAAGGTGAGGGAAAGGAGAATGCCTCTGAGGAGGTGCAGCTGAAAGTGGGCCTTCTTGGCAAGGTCTGTGATGTGAGGCGAGATCGAAAGAGAAAGGAGTCGAAGATGACACCAAGATGTTTTGCCACACAGGAGGGTGAGGTGAGGGGACCCATGGAAGGCCGTCAGAGTGTAGGAGGGAAGGAGGGAGCTGGGGTCCCAATGAGAAGGATCTGTCTTACTGGCATTAAGGTAGAGATTGTTAGCAGTACACCATGCCTGAATAGCAGACAGACTGTCATGATGCATACCCCCGGGCATCCAGACCACGTCCATCAGCCCCGGGAGCAGGCATCATGTTGCCTTGAGAAAACTCAGCAACCCCTGCTAGGGGCTGTCTATGGGACATCAGTCCTGGCGCCATAGGCGCCAGGCTCATGGGTGCACACTTACCTGATGCAGACCATGCTGCAAGAAGATCCAAGCCCATGTGAGGCCTGGAAGGGACTACTTTACCTTAGGGACTATTTTGTTACTCGGGTGTGGTCGAGGAGGAATACCTACCTGGGACTACTTTGGAGGCTTTTTAAACCACGCCCGAAGAGCAGCACATGCTTCGCGTTATTCTGCATCCAGCAGCATAACGTTCACCGTGCCAGCAGCAGCATCCAGCCTTCTGCCACGCCCGCCTCGAACCTGGAACACCTAGAAAGAAGCAAAGGTTAGAACAAGAGTATTACCTGATTTCTTACCCGATCCCGGATTCATCGCATCTTCAAACCAGAGGAAAGACTTTGTTGTAAACGTGTCGCATCGCCAGCAGGAGCGCCGCTCCATACTCATCGTTCCACGCAGCATCTCTCCGATCCGGCACTGTCTCCATCTTTGCATCGCCGAATCCCGGCACCTAGGGGGGAAAAGAAACAACAAGGTGAGCAGAGAGAACAGACAGAGACAATCTCTTTAGCCGCCATATGCTTACCTGATTTTACCGCCGGAGGTATTATTCATCAGCACGCCACATCTTCTTATGCCACACCTGCAAGAAAAAGAGAAAGCAGCAAGTTTAACCCTTGGCATTATTTACCGGACAGTGTTGGGTAACACAGACTTTTACCGGAGCGCTTTCAGCTGTCAATCTTCTTATTGGGTCAAGGCTGCAAGATAAAAGAGGAATTGGACAGGAGTGAATTCCAGACATTTTGAACTCTTACGAACTATATACTTACGGTTCTTTGCCAGGACCTTTTGGAGTCAGGATTCGTCTACAACTCTTCCAAAACCTTCAGGCCAGTGAAGTAACTGGTCATCAACGCGCCCCTGCGTACTTCGCAGGATGGAGGGCTCATCCTTCAAGAATATAAGGTGAGATTGCTGAGAGGGCACTTCAAAGGTGATAGTGGGGAGGACAGTGGGGGTGCTATCACTAGAATCCACAAGTGGCTAAACCCATCTCTCCACCTGCAGGAGAATATTTCTACGGGTCAAGCAGACAAGATTAGGAGGGCAGATCCAGTCAGTCATCGCTGCACTACGCATCACGTGGGTGGAGGCCGCAGCAGTCCGGGTCCGACTGACGCCCCTCTGGGAGCCAGGTGAGCGTAACACAGACAGTCAGGGATGAGAGGAAGTGGAGGAGGCAGAGGAGGGGCGCTTGAAGGAGAGCTGAGTTTCATCCAAATAACATTGGAAGTTAGGAGAGAAGGCAGAGATCGAATGGGGTAGAGTGGCAAGGTAGATGTTGAACAGCCAAGGCGAGAGGATAGAGCCTTGAGGGACTCCACAGGTGGAGAGTGAGAGTTGAACCTGGGAAGGTCGGTCAGAGAGGAAAGATTTCAACCTGTCGAGAGCCAGGTCTGTGATGCCAAGGATATCATGGAGCCGATTTATAAGGGTGGCATGATTGACCTTATAAAAGGCCGAGGAAAGGTCAAGAAGGATGAGAATGGAAGGAGAGTTGGAATGAAGATTAGAGAGCAAGTCTTTATGGGTGTTCAGGAGTGCAGTTTCTGTGCCTCTCGAAGCTCTGAAGCCAGACTGGTGGTCGTAAAGGCAACCAGCAGATTCAGTGTGGTCGATAAGATGGGACATGGCCAGCTTCTCCAAGAGTTTGCCCAGGAAGGGGGTAATGGAGCTAGAGCAGTAGTTAGCCAGACAGGAAGCGTCAGCAGAAGGCTTTTTGAGGAGAGGGTGCACAAGGGAGTGCTTGAGGAATAACAGGAACAATCCAATGGCAAAGGAGTGTTGCAGAAATCAGCCATGGCTGAAGCAAGTGAGGCAAGGTTATCCTTGATAGTTCAAGAGGAGCAGGCAAGCACATGTTTGTCTAGAAACCTCATCAGGTGATTTGGAAGAAAGAAAAAGAATAGGAGTGAGCGGGGTAGGAGGGCCAAGTCAGGTCTGAGAGCAGGTGAGGGAGAAGGGAGTGGTGTAGAGGATAGTGAGGACAGGATGTCCTAAGTTTGAGTAATGAAGTGAGAGGCCAGTGCAATGCAGCGGAACAGGGAAGGCAGAGGAGAAATTGAGGCTGCGGTAGGAATGGCGAGTTCCTTGCAGATTTTGAAAAGTTTGCTGTGTTGTTAGTGCCCCCAGAGATGAAAGCTTGGATATAGGACCTCTTCTTCGAGCAGATGGAAAGCCTGTATTGCATTTGGAGCAGGCGGCAGGCCAGTTTGTCAGAGGATGTGTTTGAAACCTGCCACTTCCGCTCAGCAGCTCTGCACTTATGTTTCAGAGAGGCCAGGTCGCAGTCATACCAGGTGCTGCTCTTGGAGGCAGGCTTCCTGCAGATCTTCATGACAGGGGCAAGGATGTCCAGAGTGTTTGAGATAGAGAGTTGAAGGTTAGTAGGGGCTGTGTCAGAGTTAAAGTCAGTGGCAGGAGTTGGAGGGGGAATGAAGGTGGCATCAAAAGCAGCAGCTGACACTCGCTTCATAGGTTGAATGACGGGGACTGGCAGTGTGGGTGGGGGCTTAGCTGGGGGACCCAGGAGGTCCAGGCAGAAGGCAGAAAAGCATGATCTGACCAGAAGAGGGGAGTAGTGAAAGGGTTGGAGATGGTGATGTCTGCAGAGATGAGATCATCCAAGGTGTGTCCAGCTGAGTGTGTTGGACCAGAGAGAAGAATGGAGAGAGAAAGGGTGTCACAGAGGTTGCAGAAGAGTCCAGAGGCCGCATTAGGAGAGTCAAGGTGAATATTGAGGACTTTGAGGATGTGAAGCTTGGAGGTGGAGGCCAGGAGAGAAGAGGTGAGGTCAGACCACTCTGAGAGAAAGAGGGTTACCGGGCAAGGAGGCCTGTAGATGGTGTACAGAGTCAGTGAGAGGATAGGAGATAAACCAAGCTTTCAGATGAGGCATTCAAAGGAGGAGTGGGACTGAGTGGGTATGATAGTAGCAGGGACCTATTCAGGGAAGATCAGGGCCACTGGTCCCTGGACCACAAGGAGCAAGGTGTCAAAACTTGTGATATCGAGGTTGATATCTTCAAGGAGGTGGCAGATGTCAGAGGAGTGTTTTACAGCAGTGTGAGAGTTGATGGTAGCTAAATGAAGTTGGTTGCTACTTTTGAATGTCTTCCGATGAGTGGTACAGGAATGTGGTACACCCGTCGGTGGTGGCAAAGGGGCCATAGGGGTGGCAGAAGGAGGAGTGGCAGGAGAAGGCAGGAAGTTGATGAGAGACAGAAGATGCCTATCAAGAAGGAGGAGGTTGGGCTAAGAGCCCTGGACCATGCCCGTGCCATTCGGGTAGACATTTGATGATGGGCCTAGAGGAAAGGAAGTGGGCCAAGAGTACTTCCAAACAGGTGCTGCCATTAATGGGAGAGGACAAAAAAGGGGAGAGCACTGAGACCATGTGGGGAATCCAAAGGTCCCCAGAGCAGGAGTCAAGTTCTCCAAAAAGTGGGGGCTCATTAATATACCAATTGAGTGTGGCATCACAACAAATTAGCATATCAAGGTGCCCTCTGAAAATAGTGGGGTAATTTGGGCCACCAGTGCGTACCATCGACTTGAGCCCTGATGAAGAGGGAATGACTAAGAGAATGTCGGTGGCAGTCTGCCTGGAAGAAGCTTTGACATAGGTGTCAGAGATGGGCAGGCCTGGATTAGAGACCAGGAGATCCTTCTTGAACTTTTTCCTTCTAGACTTCGGAAGAGAGATAGGATAGGTGATAGAATAACAGAGAAGATAGGGGAGATTGAAAGCACCAGGGAGGGAGAGAGGGCGAGGGGGAGAAACACCAATCTACAGCACACAGCAATTAAACAACCTAGAATCAAGTGTCCAGGATGAAGGGAAAAGGCCTAGGTTACAGCATAAATACAGTGGAAAGCAAGGCACCTAGAAGCGAGATATCTGGATAGAGGGAAAAAATCCTAGATAGAGGGATAAAGGGAAAAACTTAATTTTCAAACACTGCAGCAAATGGAAAAAACAGACAGATTCGACTTTTCTGGAAAGAGGGATGAAAAGCCTAATTTTCAAACACAACAGCAAATGCAAGAAGAAACAGATATGACTTTACTAGATAGAAAGGGAGACGCCCCAATGTCTAAATACGAAAACTCACCTAATGCCAGACATGGATAAAATACAACTGTGACGTGCAGCAGACTACAATGTTAGTTAATAGGGGTAATAAGAGAGGAGGGACAGTTACATAGGGAGCAGTAATGGCTGTTGCACCTGCCCACACATTTCTTACTTTGTCAGTCGCTGCTGGTTGACAGCTTCCCTGCATGCTCCCACCGTGAAGACAGGCATACACAGACTGGAGCTGCTGCTGTAGGAGCTGCCCTTTGCCTTGGGGCCCCTAGCCAATGGGGCTGCCTGGGCAGTGGGGCTGCCCTGAAGCGTCCACTAAGGTAGGGCAGTAGTACCAATTAGGCGGCAGGGGCAGTGTGGGATGATTTAGGGAGGGAGGGAAAGAAACAAGGGGTTGAATACCCATGCTCACAAGCCGCAATGCCGATAGCACAAGAGTAATAGGAATTAAACTTCCAATGCAGGCTAATTCAACTCCGGCACAAGATGTTATCAGGCAGTGAAGTTGAAACTTTCAATGCAGGCAAATTCAATACTGCACACAATGTTATCAGGCAAAAGCAGTTAACACGTTCAATGTGGGCAAATTCAATACTGCACACGATGTTATCAGGCAAGAGAAGTTAAAACTATCATAGTCAATGGTGAGAGATTATGGTCACAGTCCAAAACATCTGGAGAACCGCAGTTTGTAGACAACTCACATAGACTAATGTCAATAAGAGCATCTGCTGCAGTTTCCAGAAGTATGTTCTTAGGAGAAATGCAGCACTTATCTCATGATTGGTCCCCCTAATATGGGGCATTGTAAATCTTCCTCTGTCTGTTGCTACAAATATGTGTTCCGTGCTTACTGTATAAATCAGAATAAACATAAACATTTCATAGTTTACCTTCATACTGCTCTCTAGAGTATGCAGATTGCATATTGGTTAGGGCTGGAATTTCCTCCTTAGGCCCGGATGCCAGCAGGCGAAGCCGACCCCCTCCAAGGGCCACCTGTAAGGGCATCATCATACCCTGTCCGGGGCCTCTTTAGAACTATTGCCATTGAAGAAACATCGTTGCTTCCCATTTTGTGCACCTATCATAATGTTGCATTTTACTCATGTTACCTGCATATTTGATGTAGCCCCCGTATCATGAGGCGAGGGTTTCCCATTTTGTGCACCCATCCCAATGTTGCATTTTACCTATTTCACCTGCATATTTGATGTAGCCCCCGTATCATGAGGCGAGGGTTTCCCATTTTGTGCACGCGTCCCAATGTTGCATTTTACCTATTTCACCTGCATATTTGATGTAGCCCCCGTATCATGAGGCGAGGGTTTCCCATTTTGTGCACGCGTCCCAATGTTGCATTTTACCTATTTCACCTGCATATTTGATGTTGCCCCCGTATCATGAGGCGAGGGTTTCCCATTTTGTGCACCCATCCCAATGTTGCATTTTACCTGTTACCTGCATATTTGATGTAGCCCCCGTATCATGAGGCGAGGGTTTCCCATTTTGTTCACCCCTCCCAATGTTGCATTTTACCTATTTCACCCGCATATTTGATGTAGCCCCTGTATCATGAGGCGAGGGTTTCCCATTTTGTGTACCCATCCCAATGTTCATTGCACTTGCACGATCTAAATGTCTCATGGACTAGTAGGGACGATTTTGTTATACTTTTATCCTGTGTTCCGTTTCTGTACTTCTTGTCACTGCAATTGCACGATCCGAATGCCTCATGGGCTTTTGGGACCGTTTTTGTTTTCTGTTGTTAATTTTCTGTTCCGTTTGTGTACTTCTTGTTACTGCACTTACTCGATGCAAATGTTACAAGGCTTAGAAGGACTGTTTTTGTTGTCCTTCATCCCTGCTCCCCCAAACCTTTGTGTTGTTGCGCCTTCTAACACTGTGTATAGGGGCATTACAAATAACCAATAAATAAAATAAATAAATAGACTTCTGACAATTCAACATTGTCTAACAAACTAGGACTACAGCAATCCGAAAAATACCATATTCACAACACAGGGATTGCCTCAGTAAAAATGCCCAGAGAAACGGGCAAACACTAACATGAAATGTATTCTCTCAATGACATCATGTTGGGGACCTAATCGCTAACTTCACAAGCTAGACTGGTGTGTTTATACAATGATATGTATACTCTTTCATGTCATACATATTATAATAACCACCTACACATCAGAGCATAAAGCAAACGTGAATTGAATGTCGATGAACTACAATGATGAACCAAACATATCTCTGATAATCATCAAGAAAGAAATCACAAATTAAAAGATGGATTATGGGAAATTCCGATCACTAATGCATAAACAACATCAAAACAAAACGCCAATCATAGTGCACATTTGATGATGCATAATATAGCTTTATAGACCTGCAGTGAGGGGGCCTTACCAGGCATTATGGGCCCTGGAGACCGAGTTAACAAGGCATGAGGGACCATAAGGCCCGGTACGGCCCTCGCTGCAGGTCTATATAGCTATTAGAACCCATGGGCAAAAAGAAAAAAGTTAATTTAAAAATATAATTTGTACAATTGTTATATTGTTTTTTGGGGAATTAAATATTCCTTGTAGAAAATGTAAGCTTAAAAAAACCATGAAAAATAGCATGATAAAAAAATAAGACATGTTTAATTATAGTAAGCTGTTCTTTTAACTAACAAACTAAAACTAAAACTAAGGAAAAAAGACGGTATTCATAGGGAAATGTAATTTTCACTTTGGCCGCTAGAGGGGGGCGAATCACTCTTAATGCTAACTTTCCGATCTAAAGAAAGCAATTTACAAGCTATGATGGAACTGCGAGCTATACCAGTTCTTAAAGCCCGCAAATTGGCCAATGGGAAATGGTTATTCACTTGCCCAGGGTTCTAATACAGAAATCTCACTGGACAGTTGTGGACAATATGATGTGGGAACACCCGCAATACCGGTAGCCTTGGAAGGTTCCATGTGATAAATCGCGGCAAAAAATACTGTGGTTACAAAATATCGCCGGTTTTTGCACCGCAATGCATGTAAAGGATGCGGGGGACACCCCTGGACCCATTATACCATTTAAGGGGCGCGGGGGAGACCCCCGCAAGCCCTGCTCCCCTTAAATGGTATAATGGCACACCTTTACCGGGTCAAACCACGGCATTTTTACTGTGATTTTTTCTTTACCGCAACATTTTTGCCGCGATTTTATTACCTGATACCCCTTGGAATGTGGCATTCGGAGCAATCTGCAGGCTACACTCATTCATAGACTCAGTGCATTCCAAGGGATTTGATATACAGCGTTAAGCCAAGCTCTCCACAGGGGGCTTAGCCACACTAGCCTGAGCCTAGGTAGGCCAGATGAAAGTGAGGACCTCTGCTAGGACTTAAGGCCGTTACCACCGAAGCCCTCCCTGGAAAGCGGGTTTAACGCTACTAGCACCTGGGTGCTAAACGTGTTTGTTCTTTAAAATCAAATGTTTCCTTTACAGATACCCACCATGGATCAGTTTCTTTATTCTGTCCATGGCAGCTGGGTGAGTTGGGCTGACGAGGGTGGCGGCAAAGAGCTGGAGGTTCGGGATAGCAGTGGAAAAAGCAGTGTGCTCAGAGGTGTGCAGGGGAGCAGAGGCAAAGGAGCTCGGCATGCGCTCGAGCAGCAACCAGCTGTCCCGCAATTGGGACTTATACTAGAGGTTCTGGCCTGGTGTTCCAGGATGCTGATTGGCTGCCACCCTTGCACTGTGGCCTGATATGAAAGCTAAAGATGTACGTTGGACATCTTTTAGAAAATGTGTCTTATATCTGTTTTTTTTTCCCATCGCTAGGAGTTTGGCATCGTCATCGAGCTACTTTATCTCGTCTCTGAATAAATTATCCATGTTCCAGACATTTGCAGGTAAAATACAAGTGCGTTACAATGCGAATCTCTGGCAAAGTAAACATTGATGTCTATACATTTCTTTATAATTTCCTTTTCACTGTTCCCTCAAAACAAACTTTTCCAAATCTGAATGCAAGAAATTATGTCAGCCTATAAAACGGTTTCTTTAAAAGTGTTTCCAAGGTCTAATTGCTTGGTGTAAATATGCCATTTGTACTTTAGTCATGTACTGGAAAGGCGGCATTCCCCTTGTCATCTGTGATCACAGCGTTACTGCAGCAGCTCTGCCCAGGGTAAAACTACAGGAGTTGGCAAGACATTCTCTGTAAACCTGAAGAATTTGCCTTACCCAAGACGAAGGAATCAATACCAAATCAGAGCAAATGCATGCCAGCTTAGCGATTCTTACACTCTCAGTCCAGAACTAAACGTGGAAAAGTTCCATACGGACACGCAAGCAGTCCGCCAAATTAAACCTTCACTGCCCCACCTTGCATGAAGAAACAGCATCTCAGAATAAACCCGCACCATCCATTTAATTCACAAAATCACACTGCCACTGTTTCAGACAAATGTAAAACCCAGGGTCCATTCACAGAAAGGTGATGTGTTTTGAGCTGTTGGAGACTGGGAGTAGACAATGGGCCTCATTACACGGTAGGCGGTAGGGATTTACCGGTAAGGGATTACCGGTATCGTTAAATCCCCTTTACAATCACGAGCCGAACAAACCGCTATTAGCGGCACCGCTAAGTAAGGTGGCACTATTAGCGGCAAGTCCGTGGGCGCGCGACCCCTCAGTCCGGAAATAGCACCATAGCGCTAATAGCACGCCATCACAAGCCATGCGGACATGGCAATACCGGCATGGCGAAGACCCAAAAACCCCTTACCGGCAAGGCGCTAATACCGGCATCGCGAACCACCCGTTAAAAGACCTGAGCAGTGTTCCCACCTGCCACAGGTTGACAAAATCAGCACAGGTGGAGGCAATGGAGACTGGCAGCACAAAAAAGCACACCACACCCCTTCCCACACCCATTTCCACACCAAGGTGGATGCAATACTAGCAGCATTACATGGGCTGGAGGACATGATTGCAGTGCAGCAGCTACAACAACAGGCAGCACAGAGGAGACGCAGGAGGAGGAGGGCAAGACAGGCGCAGCAAGCACCACCAGTGCACCTAGTGATACCACAGAGGCAGCCACCAATTCCTAGGATCAGAGCCAGTCCATTCAACCTAACCCCTGAGCAGATACACACCCTGTACCGTCTGGACCGGGATACCATCACCACCATTGTAGACATGATATACGAAGACATTGTGAGTCTCATAGACATCCGTACTGCCATCCCCCCTCTACTGAAGGTGGTAACTGTGCTCCACTTCTTGGCCACAGGCACTTACCAGCATACGGTAGGTCAGATGCATGGCATATCTCAACCAGTATTCTCACGCACGCTGAACCAGGTGCTCTATGCCCTCCTGAAGCACACAAGTCAACACATAGCCATGCCACGGACTGCCCATGAGATCACCAACACCAAAGTTGGCTTCCATTCACTGGCAGGCATCCCAAGTTGCATCAGGGCCATCGACTGTACCCATGTTGAACTGGTGGTCCCACAAGCCAATGAGGTAGTCTACCGTAACAGAAAGCAATACCACTCCATCAATGTCCAAATGGTATGTGACTCCAACAAGATCATCACACATTGTTGTGCCCGATATACCGGATCAACCCATGATTCAATGGTCCTGCGGAACTCGACAATACCACGATACATGGAGCGACATGCTGGACAACGTTCGTGGCTGCTTGGTGAGTAGCAGGCCAACCACATGGCAGTGTGATGTGGATTGTGAGTGTGGGGGGGTGCATACTCCAACTGGGTGTGAGTGGGGGGGAGATGCATACTCCAACTGGGTGTGAGTGGGGGGGTGGGTGATGCATACTCCAACTGGGTGTGAGTGGGGTGAGGGGGATGCATACTCCAACTGGGTGTGAGTGGGGGGGAGATGCATACTCCAACTGGGTGTGAGTGGGGGGGGGGTGGGTGATGCATACTCCAACTGGGTGTGAGTGGGGTGAGGGGATGCATACTCCAACTCGGTGTGAGTGGGGGGGGATGCATACTCCAACTGGGTGTGAGTGGGGGGGGGGTGGATGCATACTCCAACTGGGTGTGAACTGGTGTCAGGAGAAGAATGGACATACATATTAGCATCACTGTCCAGTGAGGCAGCCCACAATGGACCAGACACAAAACCACATGCAAGTTGTGATTTGCCGGACAAAGATATCAATCCATTACGCCAAACATGCCATTTCCAACCACATGCACACCACACAACACACCATTTGCCCCATAACACAAATCAGCAACATGCATGGAAAAATCACATCAAAAAAATGTACGCTGAACAACATCAGAAATGATCCGCGCCCATGAGTGCATACAAATGGATCTCCTGTAGCCATTGAAGTGAGCCTCACCCGTACAACACTACTGAATTGCCATTAAACAGCATGGTGACTTCAAATGAGGAATGGCAGTATACTAGCAGTGTGGTAAAAACGTTGCCTGGGCCGGGAAACATGAATGACTTAAACTCAGCCAGGACATGGCAATCTCTGCCGTATGCATGCATGCTGCATGTCCACTTGCAAGGACTACCTCACCTTCCCACATTGCAGTTACCCTGATTGCCATGCGTGCTTGGATCAGTGGATGTCATTCACAATGCTATGATTGATTGTGTGATATGTACAGGTTCCATTTGATACACATACCCATTGTTGCACCCATGCAGGTGATGCCGGTTATCCCCTGAAGAGGTGGCTCCTTACCCCTGTACGGAACCCACAGAACAAGCACAAAGAGGACTACAATCGTGCAAATACCCGTACCCGCGTGGTAATTGAGCAGACATTTGGCCTTTTGAAGGCACGCTTCCGGTGCCTCAGCAGGTCGGGCGGGGCACTCCTGTACGGGCATGAGAAGGTGGCCAAGATCACCATGGCATGTGTCATGCTGCACAATATGTGTATCAGACGGAATGTGCCAATGCCCCCTGACATTGAACTGCAACCACCTAATGAGGATGATGACGGGGATGAGGATGGAGGAGAGGGGGCTGCAGGTCATGCAGGTGGCGATGCCCAGGAGGGACGTGCTGTGCGCCAGCACCTGATAGACCATTGTTTCTGATACACATGGATTAGGAGGGTGCAATTGATGTGGAGCTCAGGGCACTGGGTATTGGGAGGACATTGACCCTGTGCACCCTTCACCAATAAAGCACACATACACAATAATCAATGTCCAGTCATGTGATTATCCATGCCATAACGTGTGTATTGAGCATTATGTGAATCAAAAGTGCATGTACCCTCCACCCCAAACATCCTCTCCCTCCCCCTCTCCCCCCACAACTCCCCCAAACACCCTCACCCCCTCCCCCCATAACTCCCCCAAACACCCTCACCCCCCTCCCCCCACAACTCCCCCAAACACCCTCACCCCCCTCCTCCACAACTCCCACAAACATGGTGTGCACATCAGTGCTGCATTAGTCTGCAAGTGTCAACAGTGACAAGCTGGCCCTACTTCCCTCCTCCACTACCACCATTGGGGTGTTGTGAGTCTGGCTGCCGCAAGGACTGGCTGGACCTGCGCAGGGTGCTTGTTTGGTCGGAGCTGGCAGACGAAGAGGTGCCTGGTTGATCAGGTCCCTGTGTGTGACGCATGCTCTCCATCGCCTCAGCAATGCGGGTTTGGACCTGCCTCACAGCGGCCATCTCATTACATAAGCGCGTCGTGTTGCTGTCCATGGCGGTTTTCATGTGCCTTGAAAACTCCCGAATCTCCTCCCTGGACAAGGCAGCCTCGCCGGCCAACCAGGGCATTGAGCTCCTCCTGGCGCTGTCGTATTAGGCTTATGCTCTCGTCTGTGGCCCTGCCCCTGTTTCTCCTCGGCGCAGCTTGCTGCATGTGGCCGCCATCAGGTGAGCTTGCCACGGGACTCAATAACCCTGCCAGTGATTCTCTGGCATACACCTCATGGATGCTGCCATTTGGTGTGTTGCATGGGCTGTGGTGTGAAGACAGCTGGGGACTGGGTGTACGCTGCACTTCCGGTGTCGGACATGGGTTCTCCACATCACTCATGGGTGCCGTGGTAGCTGCTTCCCCAACGGAGCTATTGGCTGGGGACAGAGTGCCTTCTGCCACTGGCTCCTGAGTGGTGGGGGTGGGTGGTGTGGGTGCTACCACAGTGTCGGATGGGATATCAACCCTTGGTGAATTTGGTGCGTGTGTGGCTTTGGACCGCTGGGCCACTTCAGATTTCCCAGTGCCCCTCGATGTACTGGGCCTGGTGCCTGCAGCCTTGCCCTTGGCCTGCTTTTCGGGTGGTGGGGCCTGCGTTGCAGAGTCCAGCTCCTCACTGTCAGATTGTGAGCCTGTGGGGAGCAAGACAGGGATAGCATCAGTGATGGGTCAACGTGCATCATGCATATGTTGTTGTTGCTGCAGTTCTATGGATTTGGACATCTAGTTTGGACATGCAGTTGTTGGCAATGGGTGGGTCATCCAAACAAGAGTCAGGGTGACACGTGTGTGAGGTGCTGCATGCATGTGGTTGTGTGGGGATGTGCACGGCATATGTCCAGGGTTCTATACATGTGTGTGTGATGCCCCCATCCATTAGATAATTCCCATATCACATTTGGGGGAGGACCTCATGCTTTGCATTGCACTGTTTTGCGTGGACACTCACCTCCATCTGACGTTGTTGCCACACCGCGCCCATTTGGCCCACTCCCTCGATGGATTCAATGCCAATGATGCTGGCACATATCTCCTCCCACTCCTGCATCTTCATCGGGGATCCTCCTCCGCCTCCTGTGCCCATGGCCAGAAACCTGTTGGCCGATAGTATACTGCGTACACGGAGGCGCAGATCGTCCCACCGCTTGCGCACGTCCTTTACGGTGCGGGGGGTGGTGCCCACCGCACTGACTTTCCGCGCCACCTCTGCCCAGATCTCCTTTTTTCTCAGCAGTGCGGGACGCCGCATGTCGCTTGCAAACACTACATCTGCGTTTTCAGCTAGTGTGTCTGCTAGCATTGTCAACTCCTCGTCGGAGAAGCGTTGTTTGCACTGGCTCGCATCACCTTTCTTTAGGGCCTTGGGCATTCTTTGATGTCGTGGGAAGAAGTTTTTCCAGCTGTGGTGTTGCTGCAGGTCCTGGGTGCAGAGGATGGCAATGGATTGTGTTTTTAAAGATGGCCGCCGAGCTCTTTCGCGTTCCTGTGCGATGACGCTATTTCCGGTTCCGCTTTTTTACGGTGACCGCTAATAGCAGTGACCGCTAATGGCGGTAAGCGCTATTAGCGGTAACCGCTATTTCCATGTAGCATGAGGGCGGAGGTGCTATCAGCACTTTGGTCAAAGCCAGTAAGGTGCTCTTGGGGGACTTTTGCGGCATGGCGGTAGGGTCATTTACCGGCATGGCACTATGCGCGTGTCCGCGTACTCGGAATGGGGCGCTATTAACGGTCGCCTGCGAGGGCGGACACGCTAATAGCGCCATGCCGGTAAATTCCGTTTTTTACCGCCTACCGTGTAATGAGGCCCAATTTCTTATGGCCACTGTTACTCAACCAGTTCAGAAACAAACCTGTCACAAATATTGCCTTTGCAATCCCATATTGATTGCTGGGGAAGTCCCAATGCTGTGCTCTTTACATTATAGTAGTTCAAACCTTTGCCTGAATGCTGGGGACAAGGAGCTTGAAACAGCAAATTCGCGAGAGCACAAAACAGGCACTAAATTACTTCTTAGTAACAACAGTCATACCGTCATACACAGTGATGAGTGTAGTGGGAGCATTTTGGACAGAGGATGGGTAGCAGCGGATAAGTTGAGTGGGGTACTGGATGCAGGTAGTGGAGGAAACGATGACCGTAGGGGAGGGGAGGGCGGGGGAAGATGGCGGGGCTGGGAAGCACCCTTCAGGCTACTCGGAATGTGAGCTTAAATTATGGGATTCAGCCCGCGATCCGAGCAACCTGATCCCAGCCCCAGGTGCTAATAATATTTTTCTGCATTTGCAATGCGGTTAATGAATTGTCAGATTAATGGCTAAAGCATATTGATCATCTCTATCAGTGCAACAGGCAATGTATCTTGTTTTTGAGGAGAACATTTCAGAAGTGTAACTTGAGAAGTGCTTTGTAAGGACTTATGTTTACTTTCAGTGGTTTGTGAGAATGCCCACACGGTGTCTTGGTGGTTTCAGCAGCAAAAATAACCAGGGCAGTGTTAGCCTGTAACACCTGCTGCAAAGAAGAAAATACTGACTGTGAGTGGGAATAATTTGTGAAATCGACCTGAAATGACTGGGAAAAATCACAAAATATCAGAGCTTTTTATGTGATCATTTTGGTGTGCTTGACAATTTTAATCCATGTAGATAGTTTGTAACAGTTCTGATGGTGTCCCCCTACTGCTAGTGTCAAACCACATCAAGTGTCACATCACCCACTGCCACTGAGCACATCCACATGTGACATCAGCCAGTGAATGAGAGCACTGTGGGATCCAAGCAACAGCATCAGTGTCACACTCTCACTTACCTTACCTGATGAGTATGTGGGCTGTAGATTCTCACACACTACCAGTGTCTCATCTTGCCCAAATGTAACAGCACCCAGAGAATGTGGGGGCGTACCCCTAATTACTTCAAGCCAAGCGGGCCCACCTCCTGAGGAATGCGTGCACTTTTTGTACGTAAAGCAAGTTTATTGTACAATTGTCCGGGGAGCAGTTAGATGGTAGCGTGGGACCGACCTAACCCAAGTCTCGACGAACCACATCAGTTGATACATTTTATGCATTTTTGCAACAGTTAAAACACTCCCAGATACTTTATTACAACCCACCCCTCACACATGATTCGACAAAACATACACAAAGAAGTTCCATCTTTTTCCATTTCTTTCCTTCTCATTGGTCAGCGACAATCTTTACTACCATCTTCAGATCATATTCGAAGCCCGCCTTTGCTGGAGATTGGTCCTTGGTAGGTCATGACATCATGACGTGATAAGCATTCACATACAAACATAATTCATTACTAGCAACAACTAGCCTAAGGCCTTTTAACCTTAAGCGTGATTGCACATGATCCGCACGGATATCTTAGCAACATGAGGAAAGCTCCGCAAACAGGATCCCTTTAAAATACTGATGACTATTTACTGGCTCCACTTAAGTTATACTAATTGTTGTGACTGCCACTCGAGCATGTATGGCCTCTAGTTCCACCCAATTGAACACTGGACACCACAGTCTCTGGCCTCATCTTAATTGCCCACCCGAGCAAATGGCCAAACCCCTCTCCGTGACTTCAATGCAATAGGCAAGATTACATCTGTTCCTTCTGGAACTGTTAAACCATAAACCACTGTGTACTGTTTGCAGGCTGACCTTCTACTGGATGACTGATTCTTCCTCTGTCAACCCCCCAAACCTGCAAAACCAGTGTGGGAAACCTGAAGGTGTCCTCACATCTGCTCCCCTCGAGTCCTCCCCTCAGGTGGCCAGGGAAAGGCCATCGCTCTTGTATCCTTGCGGGTGGAGAAGCGAGGGAGGATCACCCATGTGGATGGTCCTTGGGGATTGGAAATGCGATATTCACAGTTGAGACACAGTATTGTATATTTTCCATTCAGGGAGAGCCCTATATCCCAGAGAACATTATGGAGTATTGCTATCCCTGTCCCAATGACCAAGAAAATGCCCAAAGATGGTATCACTCTAGAAGCACTAGAAAGAGGGTGAAAATGAGAGGGGTTAAGATTAAAACAGGAGAGACATGGTATCCCCCTTTCCCAATTGAGGACCAACCACATCCTCCCCCAGCCTTTATAGGCTCTTGTAAGCCAGCTCCTCTCATTTCCCCACATAGGACTGTCCTGGGACGAGGAAGAGGTGACTAAGAGTGATGAACACTACACCATTTCACCACTCTTGTATTTGGACGAGGAAGATGCCGGCAAAGTGCTGTGAGGGTCTGGCATTTCCCTTTAATTGTAGTCAGACAAGCCCAATTGAGAATCTACACCTGCAACCTCTCAAGTGGTTGCAGGTGTATAAAACGTGGGCTAGAGAACAGCAAGGGAGAGAGCAACAGGGAAGCCTGTGTAAGAGAGACCAGCAGGGGACCCTTTTTATGTGGAGGCAGCTGTGGTGGGACCAGAGAAGGAGCCAGGATGCAGGCAGATATCCCAGAGGATGTGTGGGGCCAAAGACAAGTGAGCTGTGCTGTTGCCACAGGTGTGGGAGCTTCCACAACAGAGAGCGAGCAGCAGGAGCTGTGAGCAAGCCTTTCTGTGCATGTAATATGCATATTATTCCTTCCTTACTGTGGGATTTCAGGACAGGCTCCCCATTTGCAAGTGCATTAAAATATTTCTGTCTCCCAGTTTTTAAGTACTTCAGAGTGTTAGGCAAAATCCTCTGCAGTACCCTTAGGGAACACTACAGACAATTAAGTCTACAAGTGGCAGTACAATTTCACCTTTGGTACAAGCCTGTACTACACAGTTATAGTGGTAGTAGTAGCAGAGCAACCAGACTTATCTCACGAGCAAATGAGCAGTAATAGGGATTACACAAAGGACCACAATTACTGTGACTCAAACAAACACTGACTTTCTGGTTAAAAAATATAAGTACATTTATTTTTGAACCATCTGTTCACAAAACACTTCACTTCTATTAAACAAAACCACACTCTAAATATACAACACACAACCAATTCCTTTGGTTCAGGTGAATTCAAGGTAAGTACATTGGAGTTTGACAGACCGAGTTTGCGAAACAAAAGACGTAATGGCGGTTTAAGCAGTGCTTACTTTTTGACAGAATTGACAGATCGGTCTTACAAAAGAAAAGCGTACCCACAGGAAGAATTGTAACCGTAGTCAAAACACATTTAGCACATTGAATAAAAACCAAGGAACAGGGGATAAAAATCATAGGCAATACTTTTGTCAAGGCACTCGAATCACAGGACGTATTCTAAGAGACAGATAAAGTAAATAGGCCTGCGCCAGTGTCAAATGGAGCAGGGCTCTGTTGTCGAGGATCACACAATTAGAACAGTTCGAGATTAACGTTGCCAGGAGTACTTGGATACTGTCAAAGGGAGACAAAAGTTATAAGAGGGAAGGGTTCACCCTGATTCCTCAATGTCAGACGGAGAGAACAACCAAATGGACACAGTACCTTATTCGAATGAAGAAAGGTGGTGCCACGGCAGTTGTTCCTGGTAGTTCCTGCAGACTCACGGTTCCTGAAGCTTCAGTCGTGGGGACAAGAAGGAGGACATCTGGAGAGATCTGCACTACCCAGGGATGAGGCCAGCAGCAGCAAAGCAACAGTGATTAAAATGTGTGCTCCTTTAAAACAGGAGAGGGCTCTTCTGATGGCTATCTGGACCACTACAGCTTCGTGCAGCGATTTTGATCCAGGAGAGGATTCTCTGGCTGTAGAAAGGTGAGCTGGTTGATCCCACGAGGCTCACGGGAAGAATACTCCGGACTGGATCTTCTCTGTCATTGAAGATAGCTCAGGACTGCAGCAGGGCTTCACCAGGACTCGGAAGTTGCAGCAGCCGTCTTCTCCACCGCTTCTCTTCGGTTCTTGTAGTTCCACTGGTGACTCTGACTTCCAGCTCAAGAGTCCTGCCTTTTATGCCAAAATCCCCCATTCACACAGCCTGTCTGTCTACCATACAGCAGGGGGGTTGTCCATCCCAGACAACCACCTTAGCCAATGGACACAAAGTGCGACTTGGGTCTCCAAGGAGACCCTGTGCAGGGGGTTACTAAACCCCTCCCTCACATTCAGCCCACCTAGACACCCAGACGCCAAAGGAGGGCTTCTTTGCTGAAGCCCGCCAAAGGACGGTGACCAAAGAAGGCAAACCTGGTTTGCCGCGCAAAGTAAAACACAAGAAGGATATTAACACAAAGAATTGGTGAATAAACCCGATCGGAGCCAAAATAAAATGTATTTGGTTAAGAGGGTTTATGTTCGAGGCTAATGCAATAGCCTAAAACAGTATCACAATTATATAGTATAATCGAGGTAGAAAAGATAGGGTAGATACCACTGTCAACAGCCAAGTCTTAGTGTTAAGGGAGCGAAACAAGGCTCCAGGAGGTACAGACAAAAAGGGATCAGAGTTAATCCTTTCCAATACTCCATGTAAGATGGGGTGTATTGGGTCGGTAGGTTAAATGACTACATAAAGTAAATGGCAACTTTACCTGCTTCTGGGGGACAGTAGTCAGCCCCAGAGAAATGGAGTCAGTGGGAAGTCTTAGAGACAACCCTGTGTCACTGCACTGAAGGTGCTGTGTAACACACACAAAAAGTTGGGCTCATGGAGTGGTGTGGCTCCATAGCCCAAGATCACACAAACAGTAGAAATACACATGGCAAAATACATGTAAGACTGGGAAAAAGGTTCACACTCTTACCAGGTGGAAAAAAATAAACCACAGAAATCCAGCAAAGCTGCTGAGGGACTCACTAGGTAAGGGAAATCAGCCATAAATGTGAATTCTCCCTAACACTGCCCCCCCAGACTAAGGGACAGGAGGATTTAATCCACTTCTGGATGGATCTCATACCTCTAGTCGGTTATAAACATCCTAAAGAGACCATCAGCATTTTGGTGGTGACTTCCTGCTCTGTGCTCAATGGTAAAATCAAACCCTTGCAGGCAGATTGACCATCTTAGTAGTTTAGGATTTTCCCCTTTTATTTGCATCAGCCATCTCAAGGGTTGGTGGTCAGTCTGAATAATGAAAGTAGATCCATACAAGTTTGGTCTAAACTTCTTAAGTGCCCACAAAATAGCAAAACATTTGCGTTCTATTGTTGCCCACCTTGTCTCAGGATCCTTTAACTTCCTGCTGATGAAACAAATGGGATGTTCCCTACTTTTCCCATCCAGTTAACTAAGGACTGCACCTATACATTTGAAGCACCCGTTTGTACAATGAAGGGTTGGTGGTAGTCAGGAGCTCTTTGGACTGGAGCTTGACAAAGGGCTTTCTTCAGGCCCTCCTCATTTCATCTGACCTTTTTAGGAACTTTTGGAGAGGAGATAACATTCAGTGGAGAAGCTATGGAACCATAGTTCTCTATGAAGTTCCTGTAGTACCCAGTGAGACCTAGGAAGGCTCTCCCTTGGGTTTGAGTAGGTGGGGTGGCCCAGTTTTGTACAGTCTGTACTTTGCTAGGCAATGGCCTTATTTCACCTCCTCCTACCTCATGTCCAAGGTAGACCACTTTGCTCTGACCAATTTGACATTTGCTTGTCTTTATGGTCAGATGGGCCTGTTCAAGAGCCTGCAAAACATACCCCAGGTGATCAATAAGTTCTTTCCATGTAGGGCTGAACACTGCAATGTCATCCAAGTATGCCATGCAGAAGTCATCCAGCCCATTCAAAAATTGGTCTGAAATGTAGCAGGTGCATTCTTTAGTCCAAAAGGCATTACCTTAAACTGGTAGAGGCCTGCTGGGTGGAGAATGCAGTTTTTCCCTTGGCATGGTCTGTCAGAGCTATTTGGCAATAGCCTGAGGTTAGGTCAAATGTGCTGAGGTACTTGGCTGCACCAAGTTTATCCACCAGCTTAACTGTCTTAGGTAAAGGATGGGCATCCATCTTAGTGACTGCATTTAGAGCTCTATAGTCCACGCAGAATCCCAACTCCTTGGATCCTGCTTTGGTACAAGCACCACTGGGCTAGACCATGGACTAGTAGAGGGTTCTATAACCCCGAGATCAAGCATCTTGTTGACCTCATTCCTTATGTGGGTTCTTACATTGTCTGACATTCTGTACCCCCTGCCTTTCACAGGCAAACAGTCACCAGTGAGGATATCATGCTGGCCCCAAGGGGTCAAGCCTGGTGAAAGTGAGAACATGGAGGCAAACTGATTCAACAGTAATTTGCACTCATCCTGCTGGTCAGATGTTAGCCTGGAAGAGAGATTAACTCCTTCCACTTTCTCATCAAAAGGTAAGCCTCTGAGGAGGTCAGGCAGAGGTTCACTCTCCTCCTCCTGAGCGGAAGCTAGGAGCAAAGCCCCTATCTCAGGTCTA
This sequence comes from Ambystoma mexicanum, assembly GCF_040938575.1. Classification (NCBI taxonomy): domain Eukaryota; kingdom Metazoa; phylum Chordata; class Amphibia; order Caudata; family Ambystomatidae; genus Ambystoma; species Ambystoma mexicanum. The sequence continues at coordinate 1,403,721,898 of NC_090933.1, forward strand.
GAGACATAAGCCTTTAAACGGTTGGTGTGAAAGACTCTGGGAGGCTCCTTAGGATTGCCTAAATCCACCAGATAGTTCGCCTCTCCAAGTTTACCCACAACTTTGAAGGGTCCTAGCCACTTGTCCTGCAAGGCCCTCTGCCTTGTAGGCACCATAACAAGAACAAGCTGGTCTTGAGTAAACTCAACCATGTTAGCCTTCTGGTCATGCCAATGCTTGACCAGAGCTTGACCAGCCTTCAAGTTATCACTTGCCTCTGCCATCATGTGTGACATTCTCCTCTGGAGAACTATCACATAGTCAGTCACTCTGACTGGATTGGGGTAAGGAGCACTCTCCAACCCCTCCTTAATCAGGGCCAATGGACCTCTGACTGGATGGCCATAGAGAAGTTGAAAGGGACTGTAACCTACTCCCTCCTGAGGGACTTCTCTATATGCAAAGAGAAGGCAGGGCAGTAGAAGGTCCCACTTTCTTTTAAGGGGTTCTTCTAAAGCACCTATCATGCTCTTCATAGTTCTGTTACACCTCTCCACCAGTCCATTTGTTTGTGGATGGTAGGCAGTAGAGAACTTGTAAGTGACTCCACAGTTTTTCCACATGGCTTGGACATAAAATTGGATCCCATGTCAGATATCACTTCCTTAGGAAAACCTACTCTGGTAAAAATACCAAGTAGGGCCTTAGCCACAGCCTGATCCGTAACAGTCCTTACAGGTATTGCTTCAGGATATCTATTAGCATGGTCTACTACTACCAGGATAAACCTGTTACCTGAAGATGTGGGAGGATCAAGAGGACCAACAATGTCAATCCCAACCCTCTCAAAAGGAATTCCCACCATTGGGAGAGGCACTAAGAGTGCCACATTCTTGGCTCCACTCTTGCCAGAGGTTTGGCAAGTGTGACAGCTTCTACAGAATTTGTCTACTTCTGAACCCATTTTAGGCCAGTAGAAGTAAAGGGAGAGCCTTTCCTTGGTCTTCTTAAAACTCAAGTGACCAGCCAAAGGTATCTCGTGGGCTAACCGTAGGAACTAGAGTCAGTTCACTAGAGGTACTACAAGTCTTTTGCAGTCTCCAGGGTTTGACTCAGTCGGTTCACTGTAGAAGAGGCCATCTTCCCAGTGTAACCTATACTTTCCAGGCTCTTTCCCATTGAGATGAGAAGCTGCCTGTAGGTGAAGACCTTCAAGAGTAGGACACTCTCTTTGTCCTCTGAAGTCTGCCCTGTTGGGTCCACCTTCTGCCAGTAAAGACTGCAGTTCAGGATGTTCAACAGGGTCAAGATCTCCAACCAGAGTAAGATCTTTTTTCCAGATCTGAGTCTTCAGTTTCTGTTTTTACCACACAGGGTTGGACCTCACACTCAGCCTCAGCTGGTGGAGGAGTCACAGGTGTGACTTTGGACAGTCTCGGTGATGTCCTTGTGGGCACCGGGGTGCTTGCTGTTTTCTTGCTGACAGACTTGGGTTTCCCCTTTGTCTCTTTTTGTCTTGCAATAGCAGTAAGTAACTCCTGTGGACCTGGGGTGATAGTTTCTTCTATCAAGTCCCCAGGAGAGCCTCTCAAGGTCTCTCCCTTGCAGGCTGGTGAGCTCCTGTTTCCTCTTACTGGGAGTTTTGAGAGTAGTAGACACAACTCCAAGAGTCTTCGGGTCATTACCCAGCAGAACTCTCCCAGGTACTTCACTCTGCACACTAACAGGTATTCTGACAGTTATGTCATTGCACTGGATGAGAGCTGGTAACTGGGGAACCATTTGCACAGGGCCTCCAGCTAACTTGGTTAGGTATTTGGGTGCCTTAGCAACATCCTCTACCTTGAAAAAACATTCATCAACCACAGTTATGCTGGATCCAGTGTCTCTGATGGCAGGGGTCTCCTGACCATTCACAAAAACACTATTTTTATAATACTCTTTAGTATTATCTGGGATTGAGTTATAGACATATAAGTTCTGTTGTTCCCAAAGACCCAAGGATAATAAAAAAACACTAGCTGAGACTCTCATGGGTTCATCAGCCAGTAAGTGAAAGTTTCCACTTGTCATAGATACTTCTTCTACCTGGGAGAAGGCTAAGGAGACAGTGTGGACCCCTGAAGGTTTACCCTTACATCTGGGATCCCATTTCACATGGTCAGTAGCTTCACAAACATACCATTTTCCAAATGTCCTATTGAGTGGAGGCTTACTCGGACCTCCACCTGGTTTAGCACCAGATGGTACACTAGCCTGATTCGGTTTCCCTTGTGATTTACCCTGGTTCTGTTTGGGGCCCTCTTTTGGATCTTTCCCTCATCCATCTTCTGAGTTGCCCCAGAATTCTTGTGCCTTAGCTAACCTCTTAGGATTTATCTCCTTTGAATCAGCCAAGTGCTGTCTAAGCTCAGGAGAGCAGGCATCATAAATTGACTCCAACATAGCAAGATTCCTCAAACCTTCATAAGTGTTCACTGAATGCAAAAGTTGTAGTTCTTCTATTTTATGACTTCTTCTTCTTATAAAAATCATTAATTTGATTGAATCAAGTAAATTAAAAAAATAAAATAAGTGTTTACTTTGTAACCCTTAACCCAACCATCTAAATTCTTCAAACAGTCACACACCCAGGTAGCCCAAGGGGTACCATCATGCTTTTTGAGGGTCTTAAACCTCTTAGGTACTGGGAAGGGGTCTTCCCAAATCTAGCTATCAAAGCTAGCGTCACACACTCATAATCCTGTTTATCCACCTCCCCCAACTCCATTACAGCATCACTTGCAACAGGGGGGAGCCTAGAGAAAAGCCAAGAAATCAACTGATTCCCTGAGATACCCTGAATCCCACAATTGTATTCAAACGTTGCTAACCAATCCAATCATCAAGTTTAGTCTCATACATACCAATCATTTCCTTTGGCATACAGGGTCTCTTAGGGCTGGAAGACCTAGAAGATCCTGGGAGAGAAGGATTTTCTACAGACAATTTCTTCATCTCTAAAGCATGAGCCTTCTCCTTTCTCTGAGCCTTAATTCTTGATGTTTCATGGCAGTTTGTGCATCAATACGTTTCACTTCCAACTCAAGTCTCATTTTCTCAAGTGCAATAAATTGAGGAGTGAGTGTAGGACCTGATGTGGTCCCTGTGGATAGAGGTTGTGATCTCTGGGCAGGGAGATGAGTTGTAGGGCCTACTGGCATAGACTCGTCTACTTCCTGTAATCCAACACTGTCAGAATCAGACACATCATTATCCACATTTGCTGGGGTGGGGGGGAGGTAGGCCCTTCTGACCCACTCCCCAGACTTTGCTTTCCCAATAACTTAGCAACCAGTTCATATTTTATCCTTTACCAGAGAGGTTTCATTCTCTACACATGGTTCTTAAAACCTCAGCAGTGTAGTTTAAGAGACTCGCTTCACTGTAATTTTCCATATTTGACATGATTTTTCAGTTAATAGATTTCTGTGGTATTTAGCCTTGTGGTTAGTTGACCCAAGGTAATAGCAGCACTCCAAGTGTAATCTCTATACTTAAAAATCCCACCGCTGTACACCAGTGTTAGGCAGAATCCTCTGCAGTACCCTTAGGGAACACTACAGACAATTAAGTCTACAAGTGGCAGTACAATTTCACCTTTGGTACAAGCCTGTACTACACAGTTATAGTGGTAGCAGTAGCGGAGCAGCCAGACTTATCTCAAGAGCAAATGAGCAGTAATAGGCATTACAGAAAGGACCACAATTACTGTGACTCAAACAAACACTGACTCAAGGCCAAGTTGGGAATAGGGGTCTGATTGCTTCTCTCTTACCTTTCTGACTCTCTGTCTCCCTTTGTTATTTGCTCCTATGCCTGTGCCCCTCTCTCCCCAGTGAAGACCCAGGCCCCTATTCCCAACATGGCACAGTGAAGGTGCTAAGCAGCACGATTCACTGCGCCAAAACAGGACGCCCAGGCTCCACTAGTATTCTCAAGTGGACGTGGGCGTCCTCGTAGAGCACGACAGTGCTCTGTGTGGATTGCGCCTGTTTTAAGGTGTTACGGGCGCATTCCAATCACGGCAGCATTTTTGTAAAATAATGACATTTTTGTTATTTTACAAAAATGCTGCCGAGAACATAGATGAACATGTTCCTATACACCAAAGTGAGCAGCTTCAACATTGCAGGATGTTGAAGCTGCTTACTTTGATGTATAAGAAAGTGTTCATATACACCTTTATGGTGTATATGAACACCTTCATTTAAAGCGAGCAGCTGCTCGCTTTGGTGTAAATGAAAGTGTTCATATACACCTGTGTGGTGTATATGAACACTTTCATTTAAAGCAAGCAGCTTCAACGTTGCATGCTGCAACGTTGAAGCTTCTCGCTTTGGTGTAAATGAAATTGTTCATATACACCCGTGCGGTGTATATCAACACTTTCATTTACACCAAAGCAAGCAGCTTCAACGTTGCAGGATGCAGCGTTGAAGCTGCTAGGTTTGGTGTAAATGAAAGTGTCCTTATACAACACACGGGTGTATGTAAACACTTTCATTTACACCAAACAAGGCTTCTTGTGGCACTCCTACAGTTTAACGGCACCAAAAGGGTACCGTATATGTGCGCTAGTTTAGCGCACATATAAAACTGGCGGAGTGCCACAAGAATAGGCTTCCAAAAAGCCCATTTACGAATGTGGCGGTTGCTAGGTTGGTTTCCAACCCATCCCAGCAACCGCCACATGTATTCCAAAAGTGGCGCATTCCTTCCGATTTCGGAGGAATGCGCCACCTTCAGAATAGGTCTTAAATACCGAAAAGGTCGCTAAGCCTTTTAACGTCCTTTTCGATACTTAACACCTGGATGAGAATAGGGCCCTTAGAATGCATAGAGTAGAAAAATAGAAGAAAATGAATGTGTCTTCTTCAGATAAAGTATGTATGGCGGTGGTTGAAGTGGGCGTGAGTGATGCTCCTCTACGTTTGCAATTCAGTTTTAGTGTTCCTATACTTTTATTTTAAAAAGAACTGTTCCAGAATGGTTTTGTTTTAAAATAAGTGTATGCTCTGTGTCACTTTAGACAGGGGGCACGTGTTTTTCTTTCATTCGCCTTACTGGGGATTTGAACCTATGATCTGCTGGATCAGCTCCAACCTCACATCATGGTGAACTATCATAGAACTGCTGAGTTGCTGTTATTTTGTTCAGTGGCCTACTTGGGACATGGCCCATTACCAAGCCCCATCATAGACCTGCTCCCGCAATAATTAGAATTTTTCTTTTGCATTTAAGCAACATAACGTGAAAATACTGCAGGCACAGCTGTACTTGCAGTTAATGGGAAGGTGGGAGCAGGGATCTACTGGCCTATTGTTAAGGATTCTAATCGGGCGTCACACACCAGACCAGGATTATTGATACTGGGCTAGGCTGCAGCGCACAATTAAAACACTTTACTTTATTAACTAAGAATTCTGATTGAGAAGGCACCCAACCCGTCTCACACCCACCTTTGCAAACACCCCAGGTCACAATGGACCATGAACCAGGCCGGTGGATAGTAATACAATATTTATTTATTTTAAAATTCAAAGGAAATCACACACATTTAATATAGGGCAGCAATCACCAGTGTGGTGAGGTAATAATTTACACTGTAAAATGATAGAATACACTTAGTTTGACCTTCTAATATAACAAACACAAAGCCCAAACAAATGAGAGCAATATTACTTTTTGGGTAGATAGCACCCCAGTTAATATTTCCCCCTGCAACGCTCCCTCAAACCCTGATTAACTGAATTTTGGGTGGATACAGAGAAGTAGCAAGGAGTCAGGTATACTAGGCAGCAAACAGAATTAAAATCCCACAAAATGGGAGGCAAAAGCCTTTGTAATTGCACAAAATAGCACTCGAAATTAGTACATATTTGTTTTACACGTGCAGTTGAATGAATAAGGTCGAAATTAGTATGGCTGTCTCAAATAAGTCCGAACACTAGTAAATACAGGGCAATGTACTAGCAACGAGCATTCGATTCAGAAAATCAACTTTGGAAGGAACATACAGTGCAACAAATCACACGTGGAGAAATTACATTTGCTAATTTTCACGGGTTTAAATGTCAAAAACAGCTTTAAAAATGGGTGAAACAGGCAAAATCAGAAATGCTGTTTTTATGCTGAGGGACAAATGCATATCACAGGGATAATATGAAAGTGTAAAGGGAACTCTAAATGAATGATTGGATGAGATTCTTAACAGGAAAGGAAATTCGGTTTTAAAAGTGAAATCAGTGGACAGGGAAAAAACGGTTTGGAAAGGAAAGGACACGTTTCACTTAAACTAGATTTTAGTGGCTAGAAAAGAGAAACGTCACCCGTGAATAAGAAGGTTAAGCTGCATCGTAACCCCTTCACGCTGTGTGCCTCTTTTAGGGAGAATTAATTTATTTAATCAAAATAGTACTAAGGACTTACACAAGGACAGAAATTAGTTGAAAGAATGGCGCTTACTCTTGGAGATCAATGACAGGATGCACAGACGATTCTGACAGTTTTAAGGATTTATGCTAAGGCAGTTATGGGATTTCTATGGGATGGGACCTTATACAAGGTAACAGAGCAAGGGATGCAGTTTGTGGTTGTTGGGGAAGGGAAATACTCACAAGAAGCACTTGAATGGGGTAGTCTGGGCAGCGGACTGGGTTTTTGAACAGCAAGGCAATATCTGGTCACTGCTCACAGCAACGGGCTCTCCTAGAATGGGACGGCTGGGCCTAGTCTGGTCACTGAATAGCGAGGGTACAGCTGGCATGCAGGTAGCGGGGCAAAAAGCCGGTTTGGTCAGTGATACTCTCAAAAAGGGTACCACAGATTTTCCCCCTTTCTCCCTGAGCTACTGGGATTTTTAGTGGGGTTTTTCTGGATCAGTGGTTCTGCCTGGATAGAGTCAACTATGCTCTGGCTTGGCACTGGAATCTGGAACCTTGCAGGATGAATTTGGAATGTCTGGATACGCAGGAGCTGGAAAATTCAGAAGAGAGAGTGTAGAGCTCCCCAGGCCCCCCTTTATGTAGGGATCATGACATCACAGGATTTACTATGGGGGCAGACCTTTGGCTTGACATGCCTCTAACAACTGGATTGGTCAGGGATGACTTTGTTAGGGTACATTCTGGAGTCGGCAGAGCCATACCTAGGGTCTGCGGATCTCCAGCTCTCAGAAGGCCCTAACTCCTTCCAATGTCCCAAAGAAGTCGAGGTCCACACAAGGAACAAAGGGCTACTGCTGTTTTATTATAGCAAACAAGCAAGGATCACCCGTATGGAGCAACATCCAGTCCAGGCACATCTCACTGATTTTGAGCTCGCAGGCCCCTTTTGTACACTTGTGATGTCACAATCAGCGTCACTTACCAAAATGCTTCCCTGAACCTAACGCCACTCTGGGTTGGTTCCCTGAGTGGTAGGTCCAGTATAGAAACATATAGTGCGCAGTGTTACTGGTGGACACTGTGTCAGGTGGTAGACTTGGATCATCCCTAAAAATTGCTACCTGAAAAGTGTTACATTAGAGAGCCCGATGATTGGCTGGGGATTCCCGCTGCCAGCCCCTAGCCCCCAGTGTCCTCATTGGTCAGACGGCGGGCCCCCAAGCCTGCGACTACCATTGTTCCCAGCCCGCACGACACCTGCTCTCTTACAGTGTGTATCAACAAGGTGTGACTATGTGACAGTGTGTAACAATGGGGTGCTTCTACTAATGCCATGAGAACGGTCCATTCCCACTGCATGATGTAGGTGGTTTGTTGCAATTCGTTGCAAGCTCAGTCCCAGAGGTGAGACGGCCGTGTCTTCCCAGCTTCCAGGTCTTGGCACCATATCAGTTCGGCAGAGTCACGTGTGAGGAGACCGTCGATGAGGCCAAATTACTTTGATTTCATTTGTATTTTGGCTTGGAATATTCTCTGCTATAGCCGGTCTCACCATGGTGCAGTGGGTGAGCAATGTCACTTGCAAAATCATAGCTTTGGCGGCAGCGGTCCCTGCCAGGGCTGTTCTGCTTGCACAGCATCTTGCGGTTTGAGATGTATGTGAGACGATTCTGGCTTTCTGGATTTTCCTAAGGCCTACTTCGGCTCTGATTAGGCATTCAGTGTAATTGTCCATAGGTTTAAGGCATGTCATGGTCAGTCAGGTCCCTTGAATGCCCCTGTCCATCCATAGGGTTAAAAGCGTGTAGTATCTGCAAGCCTATACACAAGCTCTTCTGTCATCTTGCGTTTCTGCAGTGCTGTAGCAAGCCTAAGTGGCAAAATAATAAACATGTAGACAGTATGTATATGTCATGGTCCTCTAACTCATAGAACTGTACACGCGTGTTCTTCGTGTGGATTGGTTTATGAGTGTCCCGAATGTGCAGGTTGCACGTGTGGTTGCTGTCTAACGCAGCTATGTCGTCATGGTGTCTCTAACAACCTGCAGCATGGTTTGCGGGAGATTCAGTCAATTCGGTCCATATAATCATCTCCTGCACGGTCTTGACTGTCGTCGCTTGGTTTGGATAGAGTCCGTACCATCGCTGGGTTATATGGTCGGGTAGCTGACTACCGGCCATAGTGCGTGCTCATGCTGGGAGCGGTGGGGATTAGTGCAAACTCATACGGTCAGTGGTTATTCTGTCGGGGGTGCTTCTTCCGGTTGGGGGGGCCCATCGGGAGAGAAGGGACACTCAGATTTTCCCTCTTCAATCCCCCCTCTGGTCGACTTGTCGACCACAAAATTATTGCTCTGTTTGTCATCTCTCAGGCGCCACACCTTTGTGATCCCAGCCAGATGTCCAAAGTGAGTTACCTGATCTTCAAATGATCGCATCATCCTCCAGGCTTGCAGTAAACACACTTTCCAACATAAATCTTTGGGCGCCTTGGATTCTCTAGTTTCATTGATGGTGGATACATGTCTGATTCCATTAGCTGTTGCCGTAGTCTTTCTCATTCCATACGTATGATATCTGTCTGCTGGTCATCCTCTGCAGGCAGGAGTAGCCTCATTCCGATCATTTCTTCTGCAGTCATCTTAGATTTTGCCATGCACGCTTTTACTCCAAGTAGCAAGGCCATCCCCATGATCAGGCCTCCTTCCAGCATTTTTAGACCATCTGATAGCCAGAATGGCATCCAGGACCAAAGGTACGAAAACCAGCTCCCATCCTTCTTTGTGCCTTTTCGATTCTTCTTCCATTTTGGCGTGCATTTTTGCTAATTGTGATACTGCCTCATTGTCTTCATCGTTTGCCGGTGTGAACGTACAACAGGAAGTTCCAATCTTTGCGCACACTCCTCCCTCCATTGCTGTGAGGTGGTCCAAGACATACCTGTTTTGTAAGGCCACCAATCATATAGCTCGAAGCTCTTCCTTTATTGCGTTAAATCCGTTCACTGTTCAGTTTATTGTCATCATTAGCTCCCATCTTGTAATTTGAAGCCATTTTGCATTTGCGTACATTTGGAATCCGGGATGTATTATTGCCGAGAAGAACATGGCCGTCCTGCTGAACAACCAATGTGATGGTGGTACTTCGTCAAGAGCAGTTTACGATTGGCCCCAGAAGTAGTTCCCTTGTAGTTTTACTCTCCGTAATTTCCCATCTTTGGTGGTGATGTTACCTGGTGGTAGCTTGGCTGGAGATAATGACCTCTTCCTTCTTCTGTTGCTTTCATTCATTTTTGGGAAGTCGTCTATTTTGACATGTTTCATAGGCACTACCCTTGAGGGTACATTGACATGTGCCAGTGAACAGATACCTCCCCAGTTCGGTGGTAGTTTGTTGTATGCTTTTGATCCACAGGCCCAATAATGATCCATGAGTACTGCCGTGCCTGATCCCATCTCCACTATCTTCTCTATCCACCTGCATCCCTCGTTTGTTCCTACTTCAATATCCCTGTTGTGTTGGTAGCACAATGTTGGTGTTGTTAGAGGAATAATGGTCAGTGGTTCATCTTCCTTGTGTAGCTATGTCAGCAAGCTTGCGCTCCTGGCCCATTCCTTAAGGCACTTGTCATTTTCTTCCTGAACCTTGTTTACTGCAGCTTTTGTCAATGTTAGCGGCTTACTTCCCACCACTCCATCTACCTATCCTTCTTTAGTATCTACTTTCCCAAATACCAACATCTGGGGCCGCTCCCAGCAACCAGGTTCTCAGCCTGTTTCCCTAGCATTCCATTTGCACGGCAGGTAGTCCAATGTCACTTCCTTAGTTTCCCTTTTTCTGGTCCGTCAGTTATGTACCGTAGTGCTTAAGTGTGCTGCCAATAATTATCGAACATAGGCAGTGTTTTTAAAACTATCCTTGTATGGGTATGTTGACTTTGATCTCCATCTGAGTGTTGCTGTCTTCCCTTTGAATCTCCCTCGTGTCTGGAACAGTGCGAGATATAGGAGAAATTGTGTCATCATTGCGGGTACTTCTGTAGCTACGAAAGTCCTGGAGGCGCTCATGGCATATGGGATCAATGAGCAGACATAGCAGCTGTCCCGTGTAGTGTACTTACCAATTTTCGACATGTGTTTATACCACATGTTTGTTATGTGGGTTGTACCAGTGAGATATGCGTCAACCCCATTAACATCAGCACCAGTGCTACGTTTACCTCTCCTTACCTTTTCAGCTGTGCTGGTCGTACCACCTGACACAGTGCTCCTTGCAGCATTGGTAGCGGAAGTGTTAGTATCAGGGGTTGCAGAAACAAGTAAAGTGGTGTACAGTTGCCAAATGACAGCGATAGCAGCCCAGTGGACAGCATTAGCCATACGGTTGTCAGAACACCTTTTATTATCACAGCCATGAGTATATATATATTGCTTACCACCCTGTCCAGCCGTTGATGAGATGATAAAGTTGCCCGCCTGAAAATAGCGATAAAAAGCGTTACTTATTTTAGTATTTGTAAGTACTTCAAGCCCGGTGCACTAAATAATCATTTACTGCCCATGCAAATAGCTCTTCCCAGATTTTTCGTATGGATCTGTCTCTCAGTATGGGGAGGGCGTGGTGAAGTTGTGGGTACATTTGAGCTATGTATTCTATAAATGCATTGTAATAAACACGTGGTGGCCTTGGTCTGGAGGGTGTGGGCCTCCCTACAGCATGTATATATTGGTGACCCAGTGCTTCAGGGTGTTCAATTGGGGGTAATATCTAAATCAAATGTTCAGCCTACCTCTAATATTCATTCATATGCATTTATTAAACGCAGAACCCTGCATGTGCGGATAAAAAAGAGAAGATATTAAGACAGTGTATTCCTAATGAGATTGTGCGTGCTGTATGGTCATATCTACATCAGGACATTCTTCATCTTTTCCGTGGGTATCTCCTGTAGAACTCTGTATCGTTTAATAGTGAAATTCAGTTTATTAATTTAGTTTAATCAGTGAAGCCGTGGGGAAATCAAGTGCTTTTGAGTGCCTGACCATAGGGTGGTTACTACACTCTCACTCACTTGCGTTAAGGTAAGTATCTACATTTGAGGTTATTGCTGGAGGACCACTGCTGCTATCTGGTGTGTCTGTCGTTGCTGTAGCAGTGGCCCTGTCGATGGTACATTGGGGTTAGGCTGATGCTTTGTAGGGCTTGACGTTGTGGAGGTGATACCAAACAGTTTTATTTTCAAGTTTGACTGTCTTATCCGCGACTGCTTCAACTATGTGCGGCCCAGTGAATCTGGGTGAATTCCACTTTCTCAAATAGTTTTGTAGGAGCACCTGGTCTCCGTTTTTAAAAGGCAGTTCTGTTGGCTCCTGAGTGTCGTCTGTTTCTTGTATATCGTTCTCCGACCTCCCCTGTGTCCGTCAGATCTGTTGAGATATAAAAGAAGCGCTAGAAACAAGTGAATTAACATATTCATGCATTTCAGTGCCAAGAATTTCTGCTGTCCCTTCCCAATCCTTGATGGCCCTTGTGGGTGGAGCTAACGTGAGATGCATTTGGCTTCCGGTAACCACCTCGTGGGGTGTGAGGTGGTGATCTGACCCGGGTTTGTTCCGCAGTTCAAACAGAGCCAGGGGCAGGCAGTAACGCCAGTTCTTCTTAGTGCTTTGCTGTGTTTTGGCTATACTCTCTTTAAGGAGTCCATTGAGGCGTTTGCAGACAGCATTGGCCTGCGGATGATGTGCACACGAGAACTTATGCTTTATCCCTAACAATGTGGTTACATGCTGGAATAAATGGGGACCAATGTCAGACCGAAGGACCTTGCAGACGCCCCACCTTGGGAATACCTATTTGACCCGAAATGTGGCTGCCCTTAGAGCATGGGAGCATGGGCCCACTTCTATCCACCTTGAAAAGGGGCAAACTACCACAATCATGTAACGGTAGCCTTGACATGCATTGATCATATCAACGTAGTCGATGTGGAGGTGTAAGAATGGACCTTCGGGCTGGGGTATTACTCCTTTGATCACCTTAAGTGTGTGGCCAGCAGTAAATTGTTTACAGGTTAGGCAATTGCTAATGAAATTGGATACATGGGTGTTTACCTCAGGGCAGAACCATGATTCCCCAATGCGTGGCACAATCACCTCTTTCCCTGTGTGTGCACGATGAAGTAGTTGTGTTAATGCTATTTTTAATGATACAAGGGGCATGACTACTTTCCCAGTGTTGTTCTGCCTCCACAGGGCATCTGTGGGGGACATTGAGCACCCGCCTTTTACTCAGAGTTCTTTTTTCATCATTGGGGCTGCCGCCTGCAGTTCCATTATCTGCGTCTGTGGTAGATGATTATAACCTTCTTTCATTAGCATCTGTATCGCCCCTCCCCTCTCTTTTTGTTTTTCTTGGAGATCCCACACTTCCCCAAAATAGGAGGTGTGTTTTGCATAGAAGTCTGCTGCTTCATTCCCTTTTGATATCGGGTCTTCCCCGTTAGTGTGTGCTTGGCACTTCACTAATGCGAGTTCTGCCGGGTATGTTATAACCTCTATTAGTTCCCCTGGTAGAAGAGTGTGTTGTACTGGTGTGCCATCTGCTCTCCTGAACCCCCTTCTTAACCATCTTGCTAGGCCAGAATGTACTGTTGAGGTTACGTAGGCACTATCCAAATAGACAGTGACCCTTTTCCCTTCACTTTCTCTGAGGGCTAATATCAAGGCCACTAATTCTGCTGCTTGCACCCAATATTGGGTGGCTAATTTAACACATTTTACCACCTCGCTTGTCCAATCCTCTCTTAATCTTACCACTGCCGCCCCTGTTCTTCTCACCCCATCGCCTTAATCAATTGGTGATGACCTGTCAATATAGAGCACCTCTCCACCCTCAAGCGCATCTTCCTATACTTTGCGAGTCTCTGAGTAGTGCTCAATAGCTTTTGTACAATAATGGACATATTCTCCTTCTTGAAATTTTTCTGCCAGGAAGTGTGCTGAGTTGACATTCTTACCCCTCACTATCTTTAGTTCAGGTCGTGAGAGGATCATTTCATATCCTGTTGCTCTCTGTGTTGTAAGGTGCTTTTTGTCTTGTGCAGAATCGCGAAGAGGGCATGCTCCACATAAAGTGTTGTGGAACATCCCATTGTTAATGCTAATGCTTTTTCTACAGCGAAAGCTGCAGCAGCCAAGTGTTGCTCGCAAGGGAAGTGCCCTGTCGTTACTGGATCTAGTTGCCCGCTGTAGTATGCAATTGATTTGTGGCCCAGGCTTGTCTTTGTGTGAGCGCTGTCTTCATTACCACTCCATCAGAGTGAGAGAATATAAAGAATTCTTTTTTATAGTCGGGGTACCCAGGACTGGGGCTTTTGATATTGCTTCCTTTAGTTCATTGAAAGCGTCTGTCATTTCTCGTGTCCACCCCAGACTTTTCCCTCCCCTTTGGGCTTCCTTGAGGGCTGTAAGCAGAGGACCTGTGTAGGTGCTGTAGTCGAATACACATGCTCTACAATAATTGCATAGACCAAGGAACTGTTGTAATTCTCGTACTGTTTTTGGTTGTGGTGTTTCGAGTATTGCCTGTGCCCTCTGTGGTGCTATGTGCCTGCCCTTTTGAGATATTAGTTGGCCTATGTACAGAACCTCACAGTATTGCTGCTTTTCCTTGTCTACGTTGTTTCCTTTTTCTGCTAATACAGTGAGCATTTTAACTGAGTCCTTCCGGAACTCAGCTTCTGTGGTGCTGCAGATGAGGATATCATCCACATATTGCAGAATCGTACTCTCTGTCTCAATGTTGCCTAGGTCCATCTGGATCACCCGGTTAAAAATCGATGGTGACTCGCAGTACCCTTGGGGCAATCTGGTGTGTTTCCACTTTGTGTTGCGGTGCATAAAGCTTGTTAGGTCTTGTGAGTCTGGGTGTAGTGGTATCGAGAAACAGGCATTTTTGAGGTCAATCACGGTGAACCATGTAGCCTCAGCTGGAATGCCACAGAGTAGTGTGGCCGGATTAGCCGCTACTGGGTATTCTGCTTCCACAATATGGTTGAGGGGTCTCAAATCTTGTATGAAATGCCATGAACCCTCATTTGCCTTGCGGATGGGGTACACAGCAGTGTGGCAGGGGGATTCTGATGGGACGAGGATGCCTCTTTCTATGAGGGCGCTTATCGTCTTATAAATGCCCTCATCTGCTTCCTTCGACATTGGGTATTGTCTAACTCTGGGCAGAATTGCTCCTTTTTTCAGTTTTATTTTCACTCCTTCTATGCTTTTAATGCACCCCACATCATAGGGAGAAGTTGTCCATAGTGAAGTGGGTACCTTTGATAAGTCTTCCTCGTAGAAGGGGGGTAGTGCAGGGAGGGGTACTTGCAATGCCATCGCCAATTTCTTGGCCACTTCCCTGTAGGTTAATCATAGCCAAAAGTACACACTCATCCCTAGCATCATCTCACTCTCTCCTTTTTCTTGTGAGAAAAGTTCCTCGGCTGATACTTGGGTCAATCGACACCCCTCTGATAGTGCTATTACTGCCCTCCATGCCTTTCCTTCGTCGTCTAGAGCGTGTGCTGCAATCCAATCCTCTCTAGCCACTATTCTCTCTATGTCTATGGATACAAACGTTCCTTTCTTCTCATCTGTTGGCATCTAAGGCCTAAAGAGATACTCACCTGGCCTTCCCCACACTTTCCCTGCGATCCCAGATAACCATGCCAGTGCCATGTCTGTCTCGTACTGAAATACTTTGGGGTTTACTGGCTCCCCCCTCTGTATGCTTTTGCTACAGTACGCCTGAAATATTTGCCTGGCTGTGAGCATGTGTATGCCTGGTTTGGAGCACACTATACCTTTGTCTGTGAAGGAGATGGTCATGTTCAGTCTGCTCATTATGTCACGTCCCAAGATGTTTACAGGCGCGTATTTAGTGTAAAGTAAGGGTAGTGATAAGCCATGATCTCCTATAGATAAGGAGATGTTATCAGTAAATGGAACCACTTCTCGAGCCCCAGAAAATCCTTGAGTGTTCATGGCATCGCCTGACAACGTGTATTTCCCCTCCCGTACGCATGACCTGATGGCTCCCATGTCGACCATAAAGGAAAAATTGTTGTCACCTATCGTCACCTTTATGCGAGGTTCCTCCGCAGGGTTAGGTGTTACCGATAGGATGGGAAACAGCAAGGTAGTCTGTGGGCTGCCCTATTGCAGATATAAGGAGTGTCCGTTCCCAGTGTAAGGGTTGTGTCCCATTATTGTAACCCCTCCCATCTTTGTCACTGGCACCACTGTTACCGTTTCCATTGGTTTCTGTACGTTGTCCTGTAACTGCGTCAATTGCTGTACTGTTTTTATATGTTGTGGTTGTTGTTTTTGTTGTGGTTGGGGTTGCAATGTCCCTGGCACCTTTTGGTGTTGTGTCTGCTGCTGGGGTATGCTTTTCTGTTGTGGCATTGGCTGCTGCTCTGCCTGTGAAAGGTACCTGCTCTAGCCTCCTTGGTAGTTTTGTTGTCCTTGCTCATACCACCCTTGTTGTATTGCTCTGTATCTGCATGTGCAAGAAATGTGACCTAACTGTCCGCACGTCCAGCATTGGGATGATTCTCGTGCCTGCCATTTGAATCCTCCTCCTCCCTCCCCTTGGCCTTTCAATCCCTGCTGTGGGTAGCCCTGGAACTCACCTCCAGAATGGTGTGCTTGTGACCCGAAGCCCTGCCCCCTAGTAAACCCCCCCTTCCTCTAAAGTTTGGTTGGTATCCGCCCATACCCATATATCCCCCCCATGGGTGGTTGGTACTGCTGGGCTGTGTTATATTGTGGCAGCTGCTGCTGGAGCTGCGGTTGGGACACTGCTGTCTGAGTTTGTAGTGCAGGGCTGGTGATTACTGCCCCCTCTAGAGCGTATTTTGACAATTTCTTCTGCACTAATTTAGCTTTGTCTGCTTTTCTATCCTCCGCCTTTTGTTTCATCTTCTCCTGCCATAATCCGCAATGGTGCACTATTGTTAGCTGTATTTCTGATCATAACTTTGCTTCCATCCCCACTAATTTCTTCAGTTGTCTTTGAACTGGCTCTGGTAACCCTTGTATTAAGATGTGATATAAGGTAGCTATCGTTTTGTCCCACGTCTCTCGAGTCTCAAGGCACCAAAGTTCTTGAATCTCTTGAATGTAGCTAACGGGATCCTCATTGTCACGCATCTTGCATGACATTATTCCCTATGTCTGATGTGTCAGGGTATTGTGTCCTTAGTACCTGCCATACCGCATGCCTGCAATTTGCAAATGGAGATCCGTCATGTGTTGTGTTTTGTGTTGTCACCGCTGGGAACCCCGCCTTCCTCCATATGTCATCTTCTGCGTAACCCAATATGGATACTAGCAACCCCTTGACATCCCCCACTGCTAGCCTGCACCTGCCATCAATTTCTCCATTTCGTATATATCTATTTTCCTGCTCCTCCACTTAATGATGGTAACCTGTACCTAATGTTTTCCTTGTCCGTGTGTTTCCAGGGTACACATTGTGGCCTCGTCCTCCCTCTCTCTAATAATGGCATCTGTGAATATTCAGCCCTTTCTTCAGGTGACCGTCTATACTGTCGTATCTGGATAGGTCCTCTCTCATCTTCCATGTCTGCTCCAATGTCTATAATGTCTATATTGTGTGACCCGCATGGGGCATCCCTTGTTCCTGTGCGCCCGCCCCTATTGTGTGTTAGAGCTGCCCCATCTCTTCTGCGCCCGGGGAGGTTTCGGAGCCTATTCGTGTAGGGTGTATGCGAGGCTACTGCTGCTGGCGCGTCCTCAGTCATTCTGTCAGTATGCTATCCTCCACTCCTTTCATCTTGTGTCCTGCACTCCCGTGCCTGTTCGCGACATGTAGTTTGTTTAGCCCTTCCTTTCTTACATCATTACTGTCTTCTTCTTCCTCACTACAGAATCCGTCTGAGAATCTTAGTTTGCGTGGGAGTGCACTGTTACGCTTTCGAGATCAATGTTTGTAAAATGAGTTGCGTTCTCTTCTCCCCCCTCCATACTCTGTGCTCCAGCCCCCCTCCAGTGCTCCCCAGCCATTCTCATGCTGCTCCCCGTGTACCCCTTCGATACCCGCCGGCCCTGTTGCTCTTCCCGTTCCATCTCGTCCCCCCTGGCCGGATCCAGTTCTTCCATTATTTCTTTGCTTACTTTTCGTAGTGCTCTCTGATCTTCATCTCTCTGACTTCGGGCCCCCCTGCCCTTGCTATCCTTAGCTCCTTCAATCTGCCTTCCTCGTACTTACGTGTGTTTTCTAAATGCCATTTCTCGTTCAGCTTCATCTCTTTCCTGTTCTTGTATTCTACCTCCCCTCGCTTCCGTACTCACCTGTCTTCTCCCGCCCGTCGTGATTCTCTCAATTACACCTCTCTGTTCCATTTCTAATAGCGCTTCATGTTCCCTACTTTCCCGCTCCACCTTCTCCTTCCTTTCTAGCTCTGACTGCTCTTTCCTTTCCTGTGCCTTCTCTTCTATTTATTTCACTAACATGTTCCTTTTCTCTTTCAATTCTGCTATTCTTGCCTCTAACTTCGCCTCCTCTTCCTCTTGTGCCAGCTCCCCCTGCACATCGTTCACTGGCTTCCCTCTGCATCCCTGCCCCAGTTCCAACCCCCCTATGGCCTTAGCTGCCCCCTCTGTTTCCCCCGTAGTGGTCCCTTGTAACTTCAATAGTACTTGTGCTGCTATCCATTCATCTAGGCCCACCCCTGTAAATTAATTCTTCGCCTGCCGCAGCCCTCCCTTGTCGGTACCTGGGCTGCCTGCCTCTGCCCTTGTCCCATTTGGTGGGGCTTTGGGGGCCTGTGCGTTCGGGGCGTACGGGGGGTTTGTACATGGGATTTGAATAGCCCTCTGCTGCAGGGGCTCCGTAACCTCTTTCAGTTCTCTGATGGGGTATAATTCCTGCTCCTCCTCCCCTTCTGCGTCGTGCACAACACTGGGAGGTGCAGGGGGTGGAGCCCAGAAATCCCCTCACTCTTCTTTGACCTCCTGTACACTCATCCCTGGATAGTACCCCTGAAACATGCGCCAGAGCTTGAATATTTCCATACGGTTTGCTAACTTCTTTCCCTTGTATGTATTTTGCAGGTAAGGGAGTAGTGACTGTAATATGTCCTTCGAAAAACTGCTGTTAGGTGGCCATGGTACCGTTATTTTCCCGTCCATACCCTTGGACCATTATACTCTGTATTTCACTATTCTATCATAGAATGGGAACACCACACACAATTAAGACTACAAGTGACAGTACAAATTCACCTTTGGTACAAGCCTGTACTACACAATAAAAGTGGTAGTGATGGCTGAGCAGCCACACTTATCTCAAGAGTAAGTGAGCAGTATCAAATAGTTACACAAAGGAAAGCAATTATTATGATTCAAACAAACACTGACTCAAGGTTTCTGAGTAAAAGAATATACATTTATTTACACATCAGTTGTATAACATTTCACTAAAATAAAGCAGTTGAAAAATCATGTTACCAATACAACACTCCCAATAGATTCTGGACAAGTTTAAACTCAAAACGAAGTGTGAGCAAAATGGCACTCCAGCAATTTAAAAAGGGAAGGAAAAACAAAATTAGATTAAAATTGAGCAGCACCAGCAGGTAAGTAAGCAGGGCAATCTAGAAAGAGGAACTACAGTGATGGAACCAAATCAGATAGGCTTAGGGCTAAAGTCAATAGGACATAAGTCTTTTGCTCAAGATCACACAGTTCAGGATAGTTTGCGGTTAAGTCTTTGCCCAGAGTTCTGGACGAATTTCGTCGGTAGAAAGGATAGTTTAAAGAGAAGAGAAGGACAAGCCCTCGGATTGGCGAAAGGTTTCACACACCTTCACTGCGGCTGAATGAAGCGTACAATCGGATTTGCACAGTACCTTTAAATGGAGAAGAAGCTGTAGCTGAGGCAGACGTTTCTGGTAGTTCCTGCAGGCTCATGGTTCCTGAAGCGACTGTCGGGCTGACACGAAGTGGGAAGACTGGAGGGTCCTGCACTACCCAGGGAAGAAACCAGCAGCAGAGCAAAGCAACAAATAAAGGTGCGCTCCTTAAAACCCAAGCAGGGTCCGACCTTCCTGGCTATCCGGCCCACTGTAGCTCTGTACAGTGAATTCGACCAGAGGAGGGAGTCCTGGCTTGCAGTTTGGGCGAACTGGTTGGTCCCACCAGCTCAGGGGAAGAAGATTTGTGGAGGATCTTCTCCGTCGTTTGAGTTCGAGGATTCGGACCTGCAGCAGGGCTTTACCAGGCGGTTCAGTCGTGGTAGGGTTCCTCTTCCGTCAGCTCCTCATCGGTTCTTTCGTTCCAGTGGCGACTCTGCCTTTCCAGAACCAGAGACCTGCTTTTTATGCAGTTTTCCCCCATTCACACAGCCTGGCTGTCCATCACACAACCCGCTGGGACAGTCACCACAGCCAATCATTTCAGAGTGTGACATGGGTCTCCAAGGAGACCTTGTGCAGGGTAAGACTTTTACAAAAAGAAATGGCAAATAAACCCAGCCGGAACCGTAATAAAACATATCTGGTCTAGCAGATTTAATTTCGAGGCTACCAAGATAGCCTAAAACAATACCAAGGTTATTTAAGATAACCGCGGTAGGAAAAATTGGGTAGTTACCACTGCCACCAGCCAAGTGTTGATGAAAAGGGAGCAAAACAATGCTCCAAGAGAAACAGACAAAAAGGGATAAGTATTAACCCTTTCCAGTACTCCATGTAAGATGGTTTGTACTGGGTCTGTGGCTTTATTGCGGCTAATAAAGTTAATGGCAACTTTATGCGTTCTGGGAGACAGTAGTCAGTCCCAGAAAAATGGAGTCTGAGTTGGGAAGTCTAAAAGACAACCCTGTGTCACTGCACTGAAGGTGCTGTGTAACACACAGTAAAAAGATGATGCCTGTGGAGTAGGTGAGGCTCCACAGTCTATGAACACAAAAAATGTTAAACACACACAGCAAAAACACATGTAAGAGTGGGAAAAAAGGCTCACATTCTTACCAGGTGAAAAAAATTCATCCTAGAAATCCAGCAAAGCTGCTGAGGTACTCAGTAGGTAAGGGAAATTTGCCATTCTGGAGAATTCTCCCTAACAGCCTCACAGGCATGCCCAGTCGATATCCTCGGCCCCCTGCGGCCGTACACCTTGCGCAGCATACTCTTGTACTGCCCTGCCTTCAATTTGGCTGCCGCTGTCCAGCATTTCCTTCGATCATGTGCCGCTGCTGTTGGCGCACGGCTGCCTGTTCACCTACCCTGTAGTTTCAGCGCCGAGTTGCGAGCCCCACGCTCGCTAATACCACAGTGACCTATGCAATGACCTATGGGTGACGTCACCAAGCTAATGCTTCACAACCAAACAATTTGTGCACGTATTACACACAACAATTCCGCCGTTTTAATTCCGCATATAAAAAGCCCACAATCCCCACAGCTGTCTTCCCACCTCCCCTGGAGTGTAGTATACGTCATCAATCATCCCGTTTTGTAATTGAACTGCACCCGTCGCGTTATCTGACGTGTGATATGTTTCCTACCATAGAAACTTAAGCAGTTACCTACCTTCCGTAATCTAAGATAGCTTCAGCTACACCTTAAGGGAATTCGACATCTACTCATTGAACTGCAACGCTCAATTCATAGGAAAACCACATCTATTCACCAAGCTATAACGTCGATTCATAGGAAGACCATGCCCCTAGACATGTGTTCACTGTCCAGACCTATCAGCACAACAATCCTTCTCTCACATGGGGACCCGCTGCCCTGCCCTCAAAACGCTCACCAACACGAGAAGGGACTACCTCCACTCCATTCCCTACAATCATACATGTGCCAACCACTGCCGCTTTACTGAACGTTATAACAATGTTACACCACCCTCTGCTCTATTTACACATCCCCCCTACCCGCACAATAGGTTGTTGCTAGTTGTGTGGACCACACTTACTTTCAGGTGCACTTCTGCCGGCGCTGCTCGGCTTCTGGCTCCCCTGCCACCTGGCTCGTCTCGCCTCCTCTGGACCGCGCCAGGACACTCGCCAACCGCGGACGGGATGATTATGAAGTCGGCTCCCGTTGGCCAATTCTCTGGTTGCGCTGTCCGGTTGTTTTGCAATTCGCGAGGGTCCTGCAGACGTCTGAGGTCCGACGGCAGAGGGGGCAGCACCTTGCCGGGCCAACGTCACAAATGATCTCACTGGGGCCTCTAAATTGTTAGGGTAAATTCTGGGGTTGGCAGAGCCGTACCTAGGGTCCGTGGATCTACAACTCTTGGAAGGCCCTAACTCCTCCCAATGTCCCAAACAAGTCGAGGTCCACACAAGGAGCAAAGGGTTACTGCTGTTTTATTATAGCAAACAAGCAGGGATCACATGCATGCAGCAAAATCCTTCTTGTCAGCCGGTTGGACTTCAGGGATTTGACATCAGTTTTTATGTTGTGTGCTTACAACTCCCATGGCCCTCCCACAGTTATTTTAGCCAACATCAGTTATGACATAAATTGCAATTTTTTACAGTTGTAGCACTTTTGAAAATCACATAAGCAGATTCCATATTTTACACTCAACCTGTCATTACCATTCCCACATCTGTACGATGTTGTTTAGTCGTTCTAATAATCTTTCACAAGTTTTGGTAGGAAATATTAAAATTCTACAATTTTATATATGTGTACCTATTATCACAGAGCATGTCTGCATTAAATATCAAAGTTATACATGTTCACTTTTCCCATGATTTACATTTTCTTGCCGTTTGCATCCTATACATGCTAGGGAAAACCACAATATCTTGTTTTAATGCCACAAAAATTACATTTAAACTGTTAAACTTTTGCATTCCTGCGTTTTCCAGTTGCAGAAATAAGAGTCTTAAAGTTTAAGAAATAAGAAAAGTCCTTTAACCCAGATGGACCGGCTTTGTCTTCCAAATAAGGGCATTTTTTTAAATACCCACAGCCAACTGTCAGGCACTAGCCCTGTGTTGCCATGGATTTGTCTTTGAGGGGAGGTGCTACCAGAAAGTCACACCTATGTGTCCCAGAAATCCTTTGACCAAGGCTGGAGCACTGCCGCAATGTCTGATGAGGGTGCGAGATGCTTCACCCTTCCCTATTCATATGCCCTAGGCGCTGGTCCAATTGGGGGCAGATGGATCATGTAGTCAGGAAAGGCAGGGCCCTCTGAAGACAGGACCTGTCAAAACCTGTTTCTTGCTGGCTTCACAGAAAATGTATTTATTTATGTATCTATTTTTTTCTGAACCAGAAAGCAAGACTGTAGGGATTAAATATCCTATATATATTTTCAAACAAACCTCCATCACATTCTATGCAAAGACAGGACCTTAATTCAACCTTTTCACTTTCAAACCAACATTGTCTTGTTTGTTAAAAGCACAATTTTACACGTGGGTAATTTTCCTTAAATGTCACTTTCAAATGTGGTTTTCTCTCGCATCTGTGTCCTGAATATTTCCATGGCCATAGTCATATTTCTAATGCACCAGCAGCTGTTCAAATAAAAGGACATTTGTAACTGACATGAGCAAACAGAGAGAGAAAGCTTCTTATGAAGGGTTTATCTTTGCCATTTTGTTGCAACAAGGAAAGCATTTACCTGTGGCTTGGAGTGAAGTTCTTTGTTACTTCACAGATCTTGCCTGACACAGCCAGTCATTCAATGAGAAATGGACCCCTTTTGCTGAAGCACAACCTGAATATGGAGGGATGTAGCTGGGTCTCACTGGATCAGAACTGTGTACTGTTGGACAGATGAAAAAGAGCATCAGGGCGCAGTCATTTTAAAATGCAGAATATTTTCTTTTACAGTGAAACGTTTTTAGCTGGCAGCATAGCAGCGCTGCCTTTGAATTCTTTTCTTCAGTACAATTGAAGAAAATACTGGCAGCAATTCTCGGGGTGTTCTGGGTTTCATCTTGCCCCATGTGTGGCTGGTAAGACAGCGCAGCCATCATTTTTGTAGCTGCAAAACGCAGTTTCGATGCAAGGCAACGGTGCTCAACTGAGCCATTCTGCTGATACTGCTGGATTGCAGCTTGGCGATGTAGGGGAATTCTGCAGGGTTGGTCAATGTACCCCACACTATAGGGAACTCTGGAGATTTCCCGGTAGGCCTCTGCACCCTGTGCCACATGTGTGGTGCATCCTATTTTATTTCTTAATTTTCTCATAGGATAAGGGTTGAGCTGGCAGAAAATGTGACCAATTTGAACATTATTTTTCAGTTCCCATACCACCCATGGGTGGGAGGGATGGCTTTAATGTTTAGCATGCCCCTAAGAGTTGCGAATGGTGGGTGACTAGAAGGGGGAGAATGCGCAAAGCTTCATACTGTGTGGGACAATGAATAATGGCAATGGCAGTTGTTTCAAATCGATTTTTCCATTTTCTTTCACTGTGTTTCTTTCAGCCTTTACACAGTGGTGGGCGTGGAGTCAGGACCCAGGCATAGGGTTTGTATTACTCGTGGGAGGGGGCGTGGCGATGAGGTTTGCACTACTTCTTTTCTTACACTTCAACCACTGATGTGGGGGAGGGGATAGGAAGGCGAATCCTAGGGACATAAAGGCCTGCACAATGGGCCCTTTTCTGAAAATAAGACAAAGGAAAACTCACACTGTAGCAAGAGGAAATAGAATTCCGTTTTCAGTGGGAGGAATGCAATCCTTCACCAGCTGAGGCACTGCTGCCTCCTCTAAATGGAAGAACCCCAAGTGCTGCTTCAGGATTTTTGCCATTATAAAACGGACCTTTTAAAACATCATGACAGTGAAACTGGCTGTCTGAGCACATGCGAAAGACAGAAATCGGGCGCACATGACCAAGTGTCCTTGTCTTAATTTTATTTTATTGGTTTTATTAAGTACGTTCACACAATTATAAAATGGTACAAAAATATTGACAGTGTGACTTTAATATTTATAGTAAGAATCTCACACAACGCATATTGGCAATGCCAACCGTTTTGGCTTTTGTGTAGGCATGGGAACGGATTTTCCAGGCACTGCCGTAGTGGCATTAACTGGCCACCAATGGCAGCAGCTGCAAAATGGTGCGAGTACCTGGCACGCCAAAACTGTTGGCTTTGCTAATGATTGTTTTTAACAGGACTTAAGTGAAGGATATGCATAGTGCTTATAAATCAAGTGGGTGAAGGCAGACCTGGTTAAGAAATGATTTTGTTATACCAGTAGCTTGTGTACAGCTTAAATTAAGCCATTAAGACTGCTTTGAAAAAACACTTGCAGTCAATTTCAGCACAAAGTATAATGCTTAGGATTGATAAAGTTAGCTCGAAGAGATCCCAGGAGGGTGTGCTTTGTGCAGGGAAGGGCAGGAAGTGGGTGGGAATGGCCATATGGATTAGCATGGCCAGGGGAGTTGCTAGGTCTGTAAAAGACCCGGGGCTAAGCTGATGTCGGAACTGTTAGGACTGGGGGCTAGCTAGTCTTTTGGCTGTAGCTCCTGAGATTCTATCTACGGCTACAACCAAAAGATCAGGGGCTATAGCCCCCCTAGCCCTCCCCTAGCAACGCCCCTGAGCATGGCCACGGGCAGTCAATGGGTGGATAAACAGCCAAACAAAACCTACAAGCTTTATATTTTTATATCTTTCCTAATATTCAATTTCTCCCCATCTTTACTCTTATGCAATAGTACTGGTTTATAGGTGGTGCTGAAGTTCACCCAGAAGTGCACTGCAAGTGCTCTTGTGCTGTCCTGACCTGTGTTGCGCTGCTGAATCCTTGTGGGACCTGTGTCCGCAAGAGGAAGCCACGCCGTGTTCAAACTCGGCGAAACGCTTTGTGGACTTATACCTCAACAATCACTGACCACGTTGTGGCCCTGCTCCCAGACTCCGAGTAAGCCCACATATTGCATGGTGCATGCGCACCCGCGCACGCACTTGGAAGTGCACTGCAAGTGCTGTTGTGCTGTCCTGACCTGTGTTGCACTGCTGAATCCTCGTGGGACCTGTGTCCACAAGAGGAAGCCACGCTGTGTTCAAACTCTGCGAAACGCTCTGTGGACTTATACTTCAATGTAAATATAAAACTGGGACTTGGCACTTCAACGTATTGGGACTTTTTTGTTGGTACTTACTTGTCTCTTACACTTACATTGTCTTTGTTCTCTGAATCCTAGAATCACTGCCCACGTTGTGGCATGGCCCCAGACTCCCAGCAAGCCCACATATTGCACGGTGCACACGCACCCGTGTGTGTACCCGGAAATGCACTGCAAGTGCTGTTGTCCTGTCCTGACCAGCATGGCGCTGTTGAATCCTCGTGGGACCTGTATTCGCAAGAGGAAGCCACACCGTTTTCAAACTCAGAGAAACGTTCTGTGGACTTATACTTCCACGTAAATATAAAACTGGGACTTGGGACTTATAACAACATATTGGGACTTCTTTGTTGGGACTTACTTGTCTCTTACGCTTATGTCGTCTTTGTTCTCTGAATCCTAGAATCACTGCCCATGTTGTGGCCCCGTCCCCAGACTCCCAGCAAGCCCAGATATTGCAAAGTACGCTCGCACCCGCACCTGAAAGTGCACTGCAAGTGCTGTTGTGCTGTTTGGTTGTGCGCGGGGCGTGTGGCGCTTCTTTGTTCTGTCGCGCGTGCCTTGTATCTGTTAATCAATGCTCTATGATACAGCCCCGCTCGACTTTTTGGTTCATGGTAAGTCAGCATTTACTTGCTGTAACCTGAGTGCTATGGTGCCTTTACCCACGGAAACGGTTTCACTTCCTCTTTGAAATATCACTGCTGAAGTAATTGCACTGATTTCCCAATTACTTAGTACGTGGGCAATGTGTGTTGATTTTGAAGTCTAGGAATTATCATCCGCTGTTTTCTCGTGATTAATTATTACCAATCAAAATTCCTAACGACAATGGCTTATTTTTTATTCTCTCTAAACTCAAACTACCCCTGAATTTCCTTGTCTTATTTTTGTAAGTGAGCTTTGTGAAGCCTTAGATTTAGGCTGCTTACGGCAATTTAAAACTACATACTAAACATCCTTGCAGATGATTAAACCATCTATCATGGTGGGTGCACTACGTAGTGGGTGCGTTTGTAATGACCCTTCAGTCCATACTTCTAACATGCCTGATCCTTCTTAATACTGAAGAGATGTCAAAATAAATCTGTTTCCAGGGCATATCCTGATGTGGGGCTCTCTGGCGCACCCTCCGTTATTCCATGCAACCCGGGAGTACACGCGAGACCCTCACACAGATCCGAAATTAAATCCATGTTGACTCCCGGACAAATTGTTGGATGATGCACTTATTAAACGCACTCATCTATTTCGTTTACATGAGGCCCACGACATGGAGCTTCCTGTTCATCCAATATTCTCGCAGCAATTTTCCCACAACGCTCACGACAACGAACCACAACACTTCACTCAATATTGCAATAAATCAATATCGGATGTTTCTATGTTCGTTCCTGCCGTGTTGACAGTGCTTGTAAAACAAGTATGTCTCTCCCTTGGCCCCTCAACACCGGTTATTGCTTCTCGCGGAGGCATTGATGTAATTTTTCAACAAGAGACAATCTCAACCTAATCCACTATTTGATCCCAACATATCCGTAAATCTCTCTCCTAAAAATCCATTTAATCCCTTTGCGAGTTCTTCGTATTCCAAACCTGAAATTTATCTCGAGGAAAGTCTGATCCAGGATTCTCTTACCCAGCCAACAACCCCCACTTTTAAACACAGCTCTTGTGAGTGACCGACAAAGTGCTATCCAAATGCTTGATCCTTTGACTCTTTCCGATTCTAACCATTCCGATCATGAGTTTCCACTGTTAGCCCGAATTTTAAGCCTGCTCGATAAAGGCCAGGATCTCAGACACTTGGAACTCAGAGATATAAAGATATAGAGATATAAAGACAAAAATCAATAAACTCAAAGGATTTATATGTGCCACAGAATTCTTTACTGCAACTAATGCATCACACACACCACCCCTAGCAAAGCCTTTGTTACTATCTAAGATCACGCAAACTTCAATAGATGAGATTAGTCCGTCTACAATTCATAAAACTAACTCATTACAAGTTGAGTTGACAAAAACTTATGCCCAAGCCCTCATGGCTTCCACATCTGATCCGGGAGCGACACAGCATAACGAAATGAGGGATTTATGGCACAATGTTTTAACTAAATCTCAGAATATTTGCGAGATTGGGAAACAAAATAGAAACAGAGAAGGCTTCAAACTTTATGCACACCCCAAATGGCGAGTTGCAAAATGGCTCGACGGTAGACAGGGCTGCTCCATCCACTTGGAACAAGTTACTTACCTGTAACTGTTGTTCTCCAGCATGGGTCTGGCATGGATTCACATGCTCATGAATATTCCCCGTCGTCAGGCTGGGAATCCTTGGTAAAGAAAAAATCAGTATCAGTTTCGTTTCTGATCTGTCCTTTCGTAGTAGTAACCAATCACTGATCTCTGCGTCATACTGACCACAGCCAATGACTGCCCTCTACCTAAGCCCCGCCTCTGGCAGCCATCTTCAGATTTGGTAGCACGTGAAGTGGCAGTATGACCAAGTGAAGAGCCGCAGAGGGGTAGGCGGGAGGGTTCGCATGTGAATCCATGCCAGACCCATGCTGGAGAACAACAGTTACAGGTAAGTAACTTGTTCCTTCTCCAGCATGGGGTCTGGCATGGATTCACATGCTCATGAATAAAGAATACATAGCAGTACACACATGCACAACCACGGGAGGTGGCAAAGGCTCAACATTAAGCATTACATCAAACTCAACATTAAGCAATTCTTACCTCCTCACCAGGCTCACCTTAGGCGAACAGATTGCGCAGCACTGCTTGGCTGACCCTGGACTCCTCCCTGGAATCCCGATTGACGCAGTAGAATTTCGTGAAGGTGTGCGTCGACCTCCATGTAGCAGCCCTGCAGATGTCCAGCAAGGGCACACCAGATAGGAACGCCGTGGTAGCTGCGATCGCTCTGGTGGAATGGGCTCTCGGACGGCCAGGCTGCGGTCGGTTTGCCAACCGATGACAGTACATGATACAGCCAGAGAGCCATCTGGAAATGGAGGCCTTTGAGAGAGCCTTCCCCTGATTGACAGGTCCAAAGTTCACAAAAAGTTGTGACGTCTTCCGAAAACACTTTGTGCGGTCCACGTAAAACTTCAGCGCTCTAGCCACATCCAGCGAGTGCAAAGTCCTTTCGGCCGGCGACGAAGGCGACGGGAAGAAAACAGGCAACACCAAGGGTTTGTTGAGGTGGAAGTCCGACGGTACCTTGGGCATGAAGGAGGGGTGCGTCCTGAGCACTACTCTTGTGTCGCGAAAAGTCAAGTACGGGGGCTTGCAGGAAAGGGCCTGGATCTCTCCCACCCTTCGTGCGGAGGTGATGGCCACAAGAAACGCTGTTTTCCACGACAAGAACTTCAACGGAGCCGAGTGCAGAGGCTCGAACGGAGGTCCCATGAGCTTGGTCAGCACCACGTTGAGCTCCCACGCCGGGGCCGGAGCCTTCACCGGCGGGAACGATCTGAACAGTCCATTCATGAATTCTTTCACCAGACGATGAGACCACAAAGACGTCCGCCCCGTGGTTCTGGTGTATCGGGAGATCGCAGCAAGATGAATCTTGATGGACGCGTGACCCAGTCCAGCCTTGGCCAGCATCAGAAGGTACGGCAGTACCTGTGGAGCCGTAATCCGTAGAGGGTTAATCTTCTGTGCGTGGCACCAGACAGAGAACCTCTTCCATTTGTGTCCATAGCATTTAAGAGTTGAGGACGCCCTGGCCTTTGCAAGAACCTCTCTGCAGTCGGCCGGTATGTCGTATCCTCCAAACTCTAACGCTGCAGGAGCCAGGCCTGCAAGTTCAGCGACTTCGGGTCGTGATGGAGGATGGCACCTCCTTCCCTGGAGAGAAGATCCGCGTCCACTGGCAGCTTGATTGACGGGGACGCTGAAAAGTCCAGAAGGTCCGGGAACCATATCTGCCTCGGCCACGCAGGTGCGACGAGGATCATCCTGCACCGTGACCTCTTGAGCTGGTTGACGAGCCGGATCAGCAATGGCAATGGAGGGAACGCATATAGAAACAGGCCCTCCCAGGGGAACGAGAAAGCATTGCCCATGCTCCTCGGCTGGGGAAACCTGCTGGCGAACCTCCGGCACTTGGAGTTCGTCGCCGTCGCGAACAGATCGATCTGGGGTGTGCCCCACCGTCGGAAGAGGCGGTCCACTAGATCCTGTCGTAGTTTCCACTCGTGGCACGAGTGCAGCTCTCTGCTGAGCGAGTCGGCAATGGTGTTTTTTATCCCTGCCAGATGAAACGGCACCAGAAACATCCCTTGGGCGACAGCCCAATGCCATAGATCCTGCGCCTCCTTGGACAGGGCTGGGGACCTGGTTCCGCCCTGCTTCCTGATGTAGAACATGGTGGTGGTGTTGTCGGTGAAGATCCTCACCACCTTGCCCTTGAGGGACGGAAGAAAGGACCTGAGGGCCCAAAACACTGCATGGAGTTCCAGGACGTTGATATGGAGGGACTTCTCCGTCGGAATCCAAAGGCCTCTCGCGTGCAGATTTTCGGTGTGCGCTCCCCACCCCTCCAGGGAGGCATCAGTGGTCACTGTCTCCTGGTGGCCGGGGGTCTGGAAGTCCATGCCCGCCGTCAGATGCGCGCGGGTGCCCCACCACCGGATCGCTCGTCGGAAACTCTCGTCGAGTGTGATCCTCTCCTCGAAGCTGCCCGTCGTCTGGATCCAGCGCGCGTCCAGGAACTCCTGCAACGGGCGCATCCGGAGCCTGCACAGGCGGATGAGATAAATGCAAGAAGACATCATTCCGAGGAGGGACTTGATGGACCTCACCCTGGCCGCGTCCGCAACCAGCATCCGCTGCACCTTGCCCAAGATGGCCCTCGTCCTTTTCTCCACGGAGAGGCCAGAAGCGACACTGTGTCGAGCTTCGCTCCCAGAAACAGTGCGTCTTGCTCGGGCACCAGGTGGGACTTGGCGTAGTTTATGGAGAATCCCAGGTCCGTGAGTAGTTGGACGGTCCTTGCCGTGTGCTCCACGGCGAGCTCCTTCGTCTTTGCTCTGATGAGCCAGTCGTCCAGGTAGGGGTAGACGTGGATCCCCTCTCGGCGCAGCTGCGCCGCCACCGGTGCGAGGCACTTGGTGAACACCCTGGGTGCCGACCTCAATCCAAATGGAAGGGCTCTGAACTGGTAGCGACGCCCTTGGACCACGAACCTGAGAAACTTTCGGTGTCCCTTTAGGATGGGAATATGGAAGTAGGCATCCTCCAAATCCAACGACGACAGGAAATCGCCCTCCTCCAGTTGACCCAGGACGTGTTGGAGGGTGACCATCCGGATCTTCTGTGCCTTGATGAATTTGTTCAGTTGTTGTAGGTCCAGGATGGGACGCCATCCTCCCATCTTCTTCTTGACGAGGAAGTATCTTGAGTAAACTCCGGAGTCCCGAAGCCTCTTTGGGACGAGCTCGATGGCGCCATTCTTGAGCATCGCCTTTACCTCCAAGAGAAGTTGAGGGACGTGATGTTCTTTCCTGGCCACAGGGGGGACGCGCGGGCACCTCTTTAGAAACTCGAGCCGCGACCCCGAGTTAGGGCGTCCAGCACCCAACGGTCGGTGGAGATGGACTCCCACACGCTGACGAAGCTCGCCAGCCAGCCTCCCACCGGGGTGCTTCGGTGGGGGCCCGACCCCACGGCCGGTTCAGTCCTGCTTCGACGAGGCTTTGCCGCCTTGTCCTCCTTGGCGACGACAGCGGGGTCCGCCTGACTTGTCTCGTCCCCTGTAAGCTTCCTGTGACGACGAACGGGCCGCTTGACGGTAGGTGGAAAATCCGCCGCTGGAACCTTTGGAGGCACCCTGTTTGCCTCCGCCGCTCCGAAAGGGCTGCCGCTGTTGCTGGAGAACCCCAAGAGCCCGGGCCGTCTCCGTGTCCGCCTTGATGGCTTGAAGGGAATCGTCCACTGTTTTCCCAAACAGGTTGTTTCCGTCGAACGGCATGTCCAAGACTCTGGTCTGCACGTCCTGACGGAAGTCAGTAGCCTTGGGCCATCCACGCCGCCTAAGGCACACGCCGTTGCCCAACTGGCGAAATCCAGTGTCAGCGATGTCTGTCGCAATCATAATGGTGTGGTCCGACGCCACCTCTCCTTCCTGCAAGATCTCTAGGGCTTCCGCCCTCTTGTCGTCTGGTAGGAAGTCCAGCAGGGGGGCCAGTCTGTACCACAACTCCCTGTCGTAACGGGCTACGATAGCCAAGGCGTTGGCCGCCTTAATCGTCGTCGCTGCCGACGAGATGACTCTGCGTCCCATAGTGTCTAATTTCTTTCCCTCGCCGTCAGGTGGGGAGGTCGACGTAGAGGCCGCGCCCCTCCCCCACTTTCTTCCTGGCC
The DNA here is from genome assembly GCF_040938575.1 of Ambystoma mexicanum. NCBI lineage: Eukaryota > Metazoa > Chordata > Amphibia > Caudata > Ambystomatidae > Ambystoma > Ambystoma mexicanum. The sequence continues at coordinate 1,403,753,832 of NC_090933.1, forward strand.
GCCGCGGAGACGACCGAGTCCGGGGTCGGCTGTGCCCGAAGGCACAAGGGGGCCGCGTCCGGGACCCGGTACTTCTTCTCGTACCGATCCCTTCTAGCCGGCGTTGTGGATGGGTTCTTGAGGAGGGCGAGGCCCTCATCCCAAATATCGTCCAGAAGAGGTACAGCGAGGACCGTCTTCCTCTTGGCCTCGCGCCGTTGATAAAGGAAACCTTCCTTCTTCTTCTCTTCCGGGCAGAGCTGGAAAAGCTCGGATGCCCTGGCGATCATGGAGTGAAACGATCCAATCTCGTCGGGCGGGGAAGCCCGGGAGGGAGGTGACGACGGGAGATCCTCGTCGTAAACCTCGTCGTCTGTACCCGTCACGGCCGTGTCAGTCCCCGTATCATCCCCACGTGTGGTGGACGGGGAGGAGGGCTGGACAGGTCGCGATGGCTGAAAAGGAGGTGGAGGATGAATCCTTCTTCTCTTAGGGGGAGGGCTCCCAGAAGGGCCTGGCTCCGGTTCCCCGTCGGGAGCGGTTCCTCCGTTGGTGGTAACAGCAGTCTCGTCCTTATCTCCGAGTATAGGACTGTATAGCCAACAAAATGGCCGCCGAGTTGTCTTGCGGCACTGGTTGAGGGGAGTCCGACGGGCGGTCAGGAGCCCCGTCGGCACCCTTGACGTTCTCGTCATCTCCTACGTCGGGGTCCCTCCCGACGGGCTGGTCTTCTTCCACGCCAACGCCGTGGCTTAAGACTTCGATCAGCTCTTCCTCAGAGGTTGAGGCCGAATCCACGACAACCTCCTGCCCCCCCTTTTTCTTCTCCATCGGAGGTTTCACGGGGGTCCTGTTGATGGGCATGAAAGAGGACTCCCTCCGCGGTGGCAGGGAGACTCTGGGCCCCGAGGTCGCCACCACTGGTGTAGCCTCCACAGGCTGAGCCAGGACCGCCGTGACTGTCTCGATAGAGGCCTTGGCCGGATGGATTAAGGCTTTCACCACCTTAGGTGCACTCACCGCCTTCTCCTTGGGGGGAGGGTCACCGCCTCGCTCTCCCTCCGATGGGGCCTTCGAGCTCGACCGGGGTCTCTGCAGGAGCTTCGCCGGCTGCTCGGCCTTCCTCTTAACCGAGCCAGAGCGTTGGCTCGTGGTTGATGGTGCCGGGGAGGAGGCGCCCTGCCTGGCGCCCGTAGAGCCCGACCGTTCGGCGCTCCCGGTGCCAGCGGACTCGCGGTGCTTGGCCTTCGTTGGACCCCCGTCACCGGGGCGCCCTCAAAGGTCTTAGAAGACCGCTCGGACTTCTTCTTCTTCTTCTCGCCTGACGGGCTCTTTCCTTCCAGCCAGTTGGCGAGACGTTGATGGCGGTCCTTCATGGTCCGCTCCGACATATTGCCGCAAAACGCACAGTCCTTCTCCACGTGCGTCTTGTCCTCATGTAGGCAGTAAAGGCAAAGGGAGTGTTCGTCCTCCTTAAAGACATTCTGAAGCTGGCATCCAGGGCAGACCCTGAACAGCTTTCCGGGCGTCGAGCTTCCCTTCTCCTGGGCCATGTCCGAGATGGGCCTGAGAAACTTCTGGAGTCCTCCAAAAGCGTGGCTCGACGAAATCTTCACCCTTGAGGGGCGTAGACGAATCCGACACAGGTCCCGGTTGATCGGATGAAGAAACGGTGGAGCTTGAGGCTCTTTTGACCGAAAAAAGAGAAATTTTTTGAGAAAAAACGTGAAAAAATAGCGCTAACGCTCGAGAGCAATAGCACAAGGATCCCAACACTTGAACGTGTAGTAAAAATCTGAATATGGCTGCCAGAGGCGGGGCTTAGGTAGAGGGCAGTCATTGGCTGTGGTCAGTATGACGCAGAGATCAGTGATTGGTTACTACTACGAAAGGACAGATCAGAAACGAAACTGATACTGATTTTTTCTTTACCGAGGATTCCCAGCCTGACGACGGGGAATATTCATGAGCATGTGAATCCATGCCAGACCCCATGCTGGAGAAGTATAGCACTTACAAATCTTATTGACCAAGAGGTTTTATTAACGGGTTAAGTGGAACAGGTAAGGAGCTCAATGGTGACTCTGAGGGAGCTTCATCGTCCAATCGGTATCTGCCTCGCAAAGCTAGACGGCTACAAAATCGGGCCATAAAAAGATTAGCTCTTAAAAAAATTCAAAGGGCCCAGGCTCTTAAAAAATCAAACCACACCTAAAATGAAAGCGCACAGCTCAAACCTAAAAAATCTTTAGAATTTGTCTAATGAAGACATAATACTTGATCTAAACCAACTAAGAGATGAACGTCGCATTGCACTTCAAGTAAAAATAACACCTTCCATTTCTGTGGGAAAGATTCCTGCCCTTAAAAAAGCCAATCCTATAAATTCAAATAAAAAAAATATCGATACTGGAAATCACTCATACACATTTATCATGAAGCCAGTTAAGTCCCTGAATACTTGTTAGGGCTCTATCCCTGGAAACACACTTCCACCTTCTGATAAATCTAACTTGAATGCACGCCTGGTTTTTCCACTTACGCTTCCCACTAAGCAGACCCAATTGTAGTAATTTTTTCCGATTACATCAATAAAAACGGTTGGCTCTAATCGAAAGACGAATGGGGTATCATCCAAATCTGTGCAGAACTCACCGTCCCATGTGTGGATTCTAGTTGCTCTACCTAATAACTCCAGGCCAAGTGCTGCTTCTAATGCAATCAATACCATTGATACTACTCACCCTGCGGTTGGAGCTGTCCCTGATGCGGCCACCGTTTCTGTTCGAAATGGTTTGGTGACTCCTCCTCAGATAGCGGATACTATTCTCCCTGCTGTTGATACCATCCCTGATGCGACCACTGCTCCTGTTCGAAACAGTCTTGAGACATATCCTCAGACAGCACGTGGGTGAAACATTGATTCTGCCAATCGACCTAAAAATACTGTAATTAAATTCACCTCAGAAACTATAAACACCATTAGTTCGGTAAGTGACCCAGAGCCTCATTACATTTTAGGCTGTAAGGGTTTACCGGTACCGGTAAGGGTACCGGTACCGGTAAACCCTTACCGCCTTACTACGAGTTCCCTTTGCGGGAACCGACCTTAACGGCTGGTTTTACCAGCCGTTAAAGTAGGGTGCGCAAAGGGACCTTGGAGCTAATTACAGTACCGCAATTTGCAGTACCGTAATTAGCACCTTCCCCATTCCCATTATGCCCTATGGGGGCAAAAATGGGAATGGGGAAGTGCCTTAGTGAATGGGGAATTATCGCCCCCGCTCACCTTGGAGTAGGGCGGTAATTCTGCCATCAACCAAGGCAGACACGGTAAAATGCCGGCAGCAACCATGGCGCTAGTAGCGCCATGGTTACCGCCTACCGTGTAATGAGGCCCCCAGCGATTAATGGCAACAAGAGAATAAACAGAGCATTTATTTTACACGCCTTTCATGATATACCACATCTGAGAATTCTTAACTCAGCTGATCTTGATTGGCTAACCCTCAATAACACAATCAATCATCGAATGATTACTCATTTTCATTCTGCAAACATTGCTAAATTAGTCTGGGATTATCGTGCAGATCTAATACAGTTGGGCTTATCTCCTTTTGTATTTCTTTCAAACAATGAAGCTAATTAATTTATTGCTTAGTTAGAGCCAGACCACACTCCCTTGGTGGATGTTTTAAAAAACTTCCCACCAGCCGATATCCCTGATGAGTCTTTTATGGCACACCTGGTAATGCTTGCCAAAGTAATAAAAGACCTTTCATGCCTCGAAGCATTGGCAAAAAGTTTGAGACTTAAAAAAGATCCCAAATTGTCGTAGCAACTTTAATTTCATAATAAGGTAATGGAACTCTTGTGGATTCAATAATTTGCCATCTTGGCTCAATACTAGATCATCTGCCTCAGACTTTTTGATTTTATTTTCCCAAGAAACCATGAACCTTAATATTTTTCATATTAATGGCTACACTACATACTCTGTTCCAGCTAAAATTGGCCCTTTTGGTAGGCCGTATGGTTGTGTAGCCATCCTTCTTAACAATAACATGCAATTTTCATCCAGAATAGTTAAAACGCAAGATGATATTCTAGCTGTAGAACTTATTCTGCCCCATGTGGACAATACCATTGTTCTTTTAATCTCTCTATACTGGAATCCTGCTCAACAATCTATTGGCCAAATCTTTGCAACTCTCGACACACTACCTGAAGAAGCATTCATCCACAATTCCAACTACAAGATTTTCTTTGGCAGTGATTTTAATTCGGTATGTTCCACTGAATTGACAAATCAAGCATATACTTTTTATTATGGCAGTCAATCCAGCTCTATTAAAAGAGGTGGAACGTGAGTAGAGTTTTTGCCCAAAGGATCTACTTTTTCTTGAAAATGTTTTGAATGATCTTCCCTTCACTTGGCAGAATGGGGAGAAGAACTCACACATAAGGCCTCATTATGACCCAGGCGCTAAGTGTTTAACGGCGCCGTAAAAGGCTAAGCGCCTAATTACGAGGTCCCTTTGCGGGACCCGACCTTAATGACTGGTTTTACCAGCCGTTAAAGTAGGGACTCGCAAAGGGACCTTGGTGCTAATTACGGTACCGCAATTTGCAGTACCGTAATTAGCGCCTTCCCCATTCCCATTGAGCCCTATGGGGCAAAAATGGGAATGGAGAAGGGCCATGGAGAAAGGGGGAATTACCGCCCCACCAACCTCGGAATGGGGTGGTAATTCCCCACTCCGCCATGGCGGACTCCGGCATGGACCATGGTGCTAATAGCACCATGGTTTAGCGCCAGAGTCCTAATGAGGCCCACAGACTTTTCTGTAGTTTCCACAAACATAAGACAAGTCTGCACTCCACAACTGACTATTGACCCGGGGCTTGGTGGCCACCTAATTATATCTCTTTACATAACCATACTATATTATCTTTTTCATTTAAATAAAAACGTTGCATATATTGAGATGGACCTTTGTGCATTATCCATTTGCTGGAATCCTTTGTTATCCAAGAAGCTGAATTCTATGATTCAGAAGGTATATACCTCTGAAACGCATTCATACGTAAAACAGAAAACACTACAACCTTTAGAAAATTATAATGTGCGACTAATTCAGGAAATGCTTTCCCGACTTTACAAAAAACATAAAACCACAAAAATGACTCATACTCGTTTATTTAATCGACAAATATATCACTTAAAGAAGGAAACAAACTCTCAGTTAAGAGCCCTTAAACGTGCTAATTTATCCATGGAAGCGTTCACCCCGGAAAAGAAAAAGACTGTAAATGCATACAGGAACAGAACGAAAGCAATAAAACACCTTGTATAAGCTTATGACAATCCAAAAATTCTAGGTGACCTATGCAAGAACAATAGACGATCTGTTTGGGCTGATAGAAGAAATACGTCTTCTACTACTGGTGCTTTTCAAACTTCCATTTCAGGTGATTTATGGACCTCCTACATTACCAATACATTTAAGATCCCTGGGGAGTTCACATATGTTTCACTTAATCAGAGTTTGACGAGCCCTCTCGGAGTCTGCCCATGGTCTCTCATAGACATTCAATGGGCAATTTCACAACTGAATCACTCGAAAGCTGCTTGCCCTGACGACATCCCCCATTGTGTATTGAAACAAGATCCTAGGCTGTGGGCCCACATTCTAAAAATTTAATTTGACAATGTGGGCCTCATTACGAGCTTGCCAGTCCGGATACAACGGTACCGATAATCATGCCGGCATCGGTGTATCTGGACTGGCAAACTCCGAGTTGTGCTCGCGGGTTCCTTTCATTCTGCCAGGACTGACCTGGCGGAATGAAAGGCACCCGCGAGCACAGCATTTCGGATGCACCGGCACTGTTATAAACTGTGCCGGTGCATCCGACCTCCCTATTCCCATTCAGCCCTATGGGGCTTAAATGGGAATGGAGAAGAATTTTTTCCAGCACCCAGCAATGAGCAAATACCGGGTCCGGCAAGGCCGTAATGACCCGGTAATTGGCCATTTCTGGGCACCGGAAAGAAATAAATACTGGCGGCAGCCGTGCCTGTATTACCACCAGCCTCGTAATGAGGCCCTATATTTTCCACTGACACACTTCCCGCTACATGGTGCACCGCCATAATTGTGCAGATTTATAAAAAAGCTGACCCTGCCGATCCGGCCAACTTTCGCCCCATTTCGTTACTTGATGCATCAGCAAAATCTTTGTAATATTTATTTTGAATGAAATTGAGACCTACATCTGTAAGAAAAAAATGCTATCACGCTACCAAGTTGGCTTCTGAAAGCAAATGGGAACAATCTTAAATGCATAAATGCAACCATATTGGCCCACAATTTACAAAGTCATATAATTGCGAATATGGGGCCGGTTTACATGGCATCGTTGGACCTCTAGTCTACTTTTGATTGTATTATCTGCAATATTCTTTGGAACAAGATGGCGGCCTTTGGTTTTCCTTGCAGCTCATTAGTCTAATTCTGAAACGGCATACCAACACAAGTTACATGAGTAGAATTAACGAACAGGAAGCGCTTACTGAACCCAATCCGACCCATGTCAGGGTTAAACAGGGTTGCAATTTAGCAGTGACCCTCTTTAACCTCTACTTGTCTGATATGGATAAAATCTGGGACTCAGCAGTTTCTTTCCCTGTGAGACTCAGAAGTCTAACTCTTAACTGGTTGGCATTCACTGACGACATCCTATTATTTGATAGCACTCCCTTTGGCCTTTAGGCAAACCTTTATCTATTTGCACAGTATGCAAATGATTTAAACTTAATATCCAATGCAAAAAAGTTAAGGATCGTTATTTTTAATAATCTAAAACGAAAAGTGGTCTCTTATACGTGGTCCATCAATGAACTCCCTATACCACGTGCACAGGTTGTCCGTTTCTTGGGTTACAATTTTACTGACGTACAATCTATGGTGATGTGGAGAGCTACTCTTAACTCCAAAGCTAAACCTTTAATCTGTCAAATGATCTGTCAAATGAGAATCATGTATAAAAAATTATGTAAATTCACAATGGGGCCGCTCTTCGAATTCTACCTATTAAAACCTATAATTCTGTAAGGCCTAGATATATGCTTAACTAAAATTCACCTCTTCTTGGATCAACTCCAAGGTAGAATTTGGAAGCAGTGTCTGAATCTGGCAAACTCTCTTCCTAATGCCATATAACGCAACATGAATTGGGACTGGTTTCCCTTTCGGTACGATTTCAGTGGAGGCTTTTAAATAACTACAGCAAAATGAATGCTCCCCTTTCAAATTCTCTCTATGAGGAATTCCATACAATGTTAGAAGTAGGACAACCTCCTTCTATTGCTACATATTTATTGAACATGGAAAACCAGCTTACAGAAATAGGTTTATTGCTGGATGATCTACTTTTAAGACCTGGACATGTACAAAAATAACATTTTGATTCTGATTGGTGTCGAACAGTGGACTCCTTGAGTAAATATACATGTTATAAAGAGAATGCAATTTCTATTCTCAAAAGATATCCACGTCAGCTTTATCTCTTACGCTTTCCGTCTAACAAGGCATGTGAGACCTACTTAAGATTTAAGCTCAACCAGATGTTGATTTATGAAGAAATGAAACATTGGCCACATATGCAATCACATTTGACTTTAGAGCAGTGCAGATTTTGCAATTCTATCATCAGCTAGAAACGCGAAAACATTTGGTGATCTTTTGTGTATATGTCAACCATTATAGAATCTCTGCGTTTGGCCAAGAATGTATTGGGGATTCCCCCTTGTCACGTGAATCTTTGTGGGCACGCTGTATGACTGGTATTAATCTAAAAATTATGTTGGCACTAACGCGGCTACTTTCTCACATTAATGAGGCACTGGCCCTAAAAGCCAACTTTAGTACGATTCAGCAGGCCTCCTTTGCAACTCATTTGCAAGGGTAGCCTGTTGAGTACAATTTACTTCTGGAGTAGGTGTGCACAACCTACTGATAGCAGGTGGTTTCGATTGATGCAGGATCTCAAGGGCCCTAAATTCCCTTTGTTAACGCTCTTATACCACATGTTGAAGAGTTCATTATGCAACTGATACATATAACACACAGAATACAATACCTGGAATTTACATGGAAATAAGGTATGTAAATGTTAAAGTACAACAAAATCTTAAAAGCATTTTAAGAATTCTCATGTCATGCGATAATGATAGACCTGTGTGTTTTCTAACCTGTCATGCTTTTTTTGATGATCATCCTGGTTATATTTGTAAAAGGCAGAATGCACATTCTTCTGTTCGTATTAATGTTGTTTTTTGTTTGTTTTAAAAACATATACTCGTATGTGGAGTATTTTTAACGATCGCACTGACGATAACTTGCTTATATTTTATTACATTTTTATTGTTTGTAAAATATCTTGCTATTTGCACAATACGCTATACACTGTGCGATCTCCTATGTATGTATGTCTAGTTTTTATGTGGACTATCTGTCTACTAGGACAATGTTTTTAGATGGGTTCTAAGAAAACGTTTTACACATCGTACCTATGAATGTGCATTTCTTTCCACTTTCTATGAGACAATATTATGTATGTTTGGAATCTTGGGATGATATATATCTTTGCATTATATCTAAATGTTGTAAAAGTTTAGAATTTTAAACTAAATACAACTATAAATAAAAAAAAATAAAAAAACAAGAAGTTCCCAATTATAGCCAAAACTGAAAAACTAAGCAAAGTGAGACGAGCAAAGATTGGAATTCCACATCTTGGTGGCAAGTGGCAAAAGAGAACAGCAAAGAGAGCAGGAGCAAAGCAGGTCTTGGCCAAAGAGTAAAAACTGTGAGGAGAAGGGAAGAAAGCAGACAGGTGTTATAAGTGAGGGGAGAAAGGAAGTGGAAAGACCATACACTCTTTTAAACGCAAAACAGGGGGAAGAATATTGGTGCAGAAATTGAAAAGAAGATCCAGCAGAGGGAAGCACACAAGCATTGTGGAATTTGAGTGATAGAGTGAAGATAAAGGAGTGAGATCAATAAAAATGGAGGGCTGACGTTGTGAAGGAGAAGAGCTGCAATCAAGAAGAGAAAACATAAGAATTAATGAGCATGAGAAAAAAGGACATACTGGGCAAAGATTAAAAAGTTGCAAAGGGCAGGTACAAACAGAGATTTGGCATGTGTGTCTGAAAGGATAGAGAGGGATCAAAGATAACATCAAGGCTACAGTCGGAACAGGAAAAGCAGAGAGAAGTTGGCAGCAAAACGATTGGACAGAAAATAATAAAATGTAGGTTTTTGAAGATTTGCGATGAAGGCTGTGGGTACCGACCTCCCAAAGTGTAAAAATTGAAATATACGTTCTTCATCTATCCCAAATCCTGCAAAATGTCCACCACTGCAGATGTGGAGATTCTGCTCCACCCTTGGGGTTGTGCTCTCCCCAACACATGCTTTATGATGCTAACAAACATTGGGAAAAAGTGTGTTGCCTTTTTTTGAAAAGGACACTCATTAAAAAAAGGGAATGGACATAAAGTATCACAAGGCAGTACCACAAGGCAGTTTATCAGCTTGTGCACATTTTGTTCTACTGAAAAACTCTTTGTCCTAAAAACTCACAAATATTTAGATATCTTCTATTTTGGTGGCAATCCGCCATCTTTGATTCCAAGTACGTACCAAGACAGGTACCTAACCAGAGGAACAACTTGGCAAATATGTTACCTGCTCCAATCGAAAACCCTTGGTCCATATTCCAATTAAAGCAGAGTAATATCCTTGGAACCCTGTCCTTGGTGAAGATGGTAGATAAGTTAAACAATACCTCAGTGCATCAACATTGTAGAGCGAGATAGTAAGAAATATGGCATTGATTTAGGAAACCCCCTAGGTTTAAATGACTTAACAGTTTCATTTCGTAACATTGTATTTCTTATTCCACGGGAAGCCACAGTCTTTCTACCTTCCCACACATGATTGAAATAACCATATTGGCTGGGACACCATTATCTTTTATACTGCCACTAGTGATCCGTGCATATCTAAAAATCATTTTATTATATGAAAAGAAGACTGTCTGTGAGAATCGTCTTTATGTAGGATTCTCTGATTTCGAAGTGTAAACAGTGAATCAAGAACAGTTTTCTCCTTTTTTTACACGCGCTATTCTGCGGAAAATACCTTTAACTCTTGATCTGATTTGTCAGGAAGTAATCCACTTAGCTATTCTACATTCACATTTGCAATTTCATTGTGTTTTTCCCAGAGATCACTGGAGTTTCACCTTCTGAAGGGAGTGTTGAAGGTGGTACCATACTAACAGTTACCGGAAACTTCTTTGATCAGACAGACTCGCCAGCTTTAGTACTTGTTGGAGGTAAGTACACCTTTGAGCATGGCATGAAATTTTGAACCCAAGGCTCATTCACCAAAGCATGTTGTAGATCAGTAATTGAACATTTTAGTACACTCAGAGACCTATAAAATGCAGAGTTCTTGTATTACCTTTGAATTGAAGCAAAATCATGAAATAAAAAAGTTATAGAAAAAAGAGAGCAAGACAGAACAACGCTTGCCTGGCTGCACCACTTCTTGTTTATCACAGCCTGCTCTGTCTGCTATAAACAATTTAGTTTGATGGTTTGTTGTGTTGATGTTTTGCAACAAACCAAGTAATGCATCAATTTTCTCTGTCATGACCAGTTTGCATTATTTGATTAAGAAACATTAGAACTTTCAGCCTCATTACGAGTTAGGCGGGAAGTGGTGAAATTGGCGGTAACTGGGTTACTACCAATTTTACCACTACACCAAATTATGAGGTTGGGTTTTGAGTGGAGGACTTACCTCCAGGAAAACCCTAGAGGTAAATCTTCCCTCTCAACACTGAAAAATCGGCAGAATTGGCGGAATTACTCCAGCTTTAATTCTGCTGCAGTAATTCCGCAAAAAAGCCCCATTTGGACCAATGGACCGGAAATAAATGGGGAATTACATCACCAGCACCACTTGTAATCAGGTGGAAATTCCGCCTGATCAAGTGGCGGTAACAGTAATTCCTTAGGGCAATTTATTGGTGGATTTACTGCCAAATTTCCGCCTAACTGAAAATGAGGCCCTATATAGTTTTAGGGTGCAGAAATAAGGCTCAGACACAATGGTGCCATATTTTTGGGTGCAACTTTTATTGATCAAGAATGGATTGGGAAATTCCTCTGTCCCTAGAGCTAACAGGGGTTTCCCTGCCTCAAAGAAAACTAGTGAAATGGTCAGGATGTCCAAAACAAAAAAGTCCATCACTGCCGTGTCTCAAAGCCCACCCCTGTCCCTAACATTATTAACTTAAATAAACTGTGCAAGGATGATCTCTTTTCAAAGTAAAGTGTTCAAGGTAGTTCCAGCCAACAGGAAATGTCCCAGTCTCTTTGGTAATCAAATCTGATGAAATAAACAATATTAAGAAATATAAGATTCCAAGGTTAAGATCGTACTCTTTTCCCCTAGACTGCTTCTTGTTCTACTTTCCTTCCTTTTGCGCTTCTGAGCCCCATATCCTTTTGGGTAAATGCCAATAATCACTTCACAAGGATATGCTTCTCAGATTCACAGTTCTTTATCCCACCAACTTAGCACACTCCCCACCAAGTGTAGAATTCCTTCTAATTAATCCTTTTTAGTTCTAGGGTTCTTGACCCCTTGTTCCCAGACTCACAATATTCAAAACGGCTTGGTTCACTCTCCTGACAAGCCACTGTCCTCTCATGGAGGCCTTTCTTTCTCTCACAGGGTCCCAGACCCTCTTATTCTTCATTACTTTAGACTTTTGTCTCTCATATGGGTGCGGGTCATAGACTCACAGTTCATTATCATATCTGCTTGGTTCACTCTCCTGACAAACATATCATTCTTTTCTCTCTGTCTCTCTCTTGGTTATTCTTGGTGTCCCAGTCCCTCTTGTACTTTGACTTACATATGGGTGGGGGTCCCCGACTTGCAGTCTCCTCAGAGGGTCTCAGAACCTCTCATTCCAGCTTGTGCTTTCACCCCTTGCTTTTCCAAGGCCTCTAGCAGCTCTTGAGTAACCCGCGTACTGGTTTGTCTCTTCTTTGCGGTACCGTTCATATATCTCAGTCTGCTCTTAGGAGACTACAAAGAAGCATATGCCGCACATTATTGAGGGCAGAGAGCAAGTCCCACATGCGTCCTCCATAGGGGTATGTTTCAACAACCATTTTTGAGGATACAAGACGTGGCTATCAAGAAGCCAAGATTAAGCAACCTGCACTTTGCAACAAGCACACCAGCCACATTACCCAGAAGTCTGGAGGCAGGCTCAGGTACTAAAGACATATCCACAATATTAGATAGAGAAATTAACACTATTTGCCAGAAGGAACCAAGTGCAGGACAGGACATACACATATTGAGCATCACACTTTGGGCAGTTTCACTGCACTGAACAGCTTAATTTTGCCCTTCAAATAATATAGCCTGTTCGGGAATTAAAATTTTCCTGGCCCAGATGTTCCCTACTATCGTAACAGAAAGTCATAACTCTATTAAAGACACAGAGGAAAAGGATTATGCTCAACTCGACTCTTTACTTCTCGAGCAGCTTTGAAAACAACTCTAAAACAAAGCAATACAAGTAAAAAAATGATAACATCCAGAAATATATATACTTCTTGTAGTTTTAACTTGATTGGATAAAAAACAGTCCATCCAACCTGCTCCATCTGAGGCTAGACCATCCCTGTCTGGCTGGAACACTTCCTCTTTCTTCCGCTGCCACCAACTCGAACTGGGGTCGCAACCGGTAAACACTGCATAACTAACAAGCTTATCCAGCCACCTCACAAGCCCACTTACTAGAGCTCTGCAGCTGCATGAAGAACAAGACATACTAATATTGATTGAAAGCCAAACGCTGGGAGAGTGATTGCCTGGGTGGGATAATCCTTCATCTCTCTGTCTGTGATGCTGGAAATGCAGTGGAGGGACAGGGCCTCCATGTCCTTGTCCCTTGTCCTGTAGTCCTTTTATCATGTGTGTTATGTGTTATGTCCTGCACAGGAGCCCATGTGGGACTCCTGGCAGTGCAGCTCTTCCTCTTTTTAGTTTGGTGTACAGACCCTTGGGATACCCTTATGGCACCCATTGGTGAGAGTACAGCCCTGTACTCCTAGTGTATGTTTTTGGGCACCTGTGTGTGGCCCGCAGAGCAGGGTATGGGCTGATGGCAGCTCCATGCTGAATTTGAGAGGTGCTCTGAGTATCCTCCATTTTGGGATACCCAGGCCCTGCCATTGGAATAAATTGATTCCTGATAGAAGACAAGATGGCCCCTGTGGCCTCTTGCTTTCTATTGCCTGTTACCTTGTTTTGCCCAAAGTCCTGGGAAGCCCTGACTCTGTCCCTACCCCCTGACAGTCTGTCGGGTGGATGTCCCATATATGGTATTGTGGGGAAGTCCAGGCCAGACTGGCTGGAGCCTTCCCAATGACTGTATGTTGTGGGTACACCCTTGTGGTAGGGTCTGGGTGAATGGAGTGTATGACCAATATGCACTTCATGTTATAGATGCCTATTTTCTGGTATGTGACATAAAGACTGAGACAGCCCTGCCCGAAACTGGAATGAATGCAGTGTGGAGTGCTGAATGGCTGGGTACTTGTCCCAATACACATTCCTTGTTGTGAGGGTCTGGAGGGAGGAGAATGGCCTGAATGCACTGTGAGCCTGATTGGCTGCCTGCCTGCATGAATGCCCTTCTGGATGTTTGGTTGCCTGAGTGTGACCCAGCAGAGTGAATGAGAGGCCAAACAGCATATCTGGGGACCTCACACTGATGGAAATTGTTCAGAAGCGGAAGTTGATGCTTCTCTCAAAGCCGAGCTGGAAGGTGAACCTCTGTTCCTATCGATGCAATCTGAAAACTGCTGTGCCTTCAAGAACTGATCCAAGAGAGGACCTGGCTAGGAGACCTCTTCCCACGCTACGAGGGACCATCGTGCACAAGCTAACCTTCGCCAAAAGCGCCCTGGAAGTCAGTCCTCGAAAGGCTGCCAACCGGAGACAGGGACCGCAGCGGAATCACAAAGCGAAGAGCCCGGACATTGAAGTCCATCACCATCGCCGCCGGAGCCGCAGTTCTCCCTTGCTTAAGAACACTTTGAAACAAGGACACCCTTGCTTATCACCGATGACCACTTTGCCCCACCGGAGAAAAGTCAAGGCTGCCGACGAACCGAGGAGAATCCACCTGTGGGTTTCCTGCCACCCGAAGACTACAAAGACGCTGACAACTCGACGGCCATGCTGGGCCAAAGTTCTTCAGTAACTCTTTGAGGCAACGAACTACCGTCGCCGAGGAGCACTGCATGCCTCATCTTCGCAGGACATCCACGACCGATCATCAATGAGCACCGCCAGGACCGAAGCTGCTGCCTCAACCCCTTTGTTCACCCTTTTCTTCGTGGGATCTCTACGATCCGTGGCTCCTGCTTTAAAGGGAGTCTGCTCAAAAGGATTGTCAACGACCCGACGTCGAACTCTGCTATTCCAGGTACATCGGAGTGGTAGAACTATTTAGAAGGAAATAAGACTCATCTAAACAATATATGGACTGTGCTTGTATTATATCTTTATTTACAGGTTGCCCAGGTGGGGGGATCCTCACACAGCACTGTGTCTTGGGTAGGGGCCAGTATTCTGCCTATTGTTTAACCAACCTGCTCTCCTCCTATGTCTATTGTTGGTTCACTTTATTAACTGATTTGTATGACATTTTAACTGAGTACAGTTGATGTATTTTAATGGAATCAAAGAGTAATTGTGGTACCACATAGAAACTGTATATATTTACCATTTTAGATTAACTTGAGCACAAAGTGTGTTATTGTGATTGTGTACATAACTTGTGCCTATTTATATAAAGGACTGTGTTTTCATTAACATAGTGTGTGGACATTCCTTTGCGGGTGCTTGGGGACAACACTGCACTTAAGAACCAGCCTACATCACCTTGTGAGAGCTTAAGCCTTAAGCCTTGATTGCTCGTCCAACGTTACCATATACAGAATCTTGGTGGGGTGCTCTGTGCCTCTACTCTGCCATATAGAGAGCAGGAGTACAGAAACCCCCCTCCAGTCTTTACAGTGTCTTTAATAGAATTATGACTTTCTGTTACGATAGTAGGGAAAATCTAAATTCTATCAGCTTAGTCCCTTGATGTTGGGGCAAACATTGGAGTAATGAGGCACAGCCTCAGTATCCAACATCCCCCACTGACAGATCACAATTGTCAGCAAGATAAAGTTATCTTGCCATGCGCCAGTTTGAAAAACCAACTCACTGTCTGCTGTGTCCACCCAGATCGATAATGCAGGAGGGGGCCCAGCCGAATCTGGTGCCCCATAACAAGCAGGGCTCACCAAGCTCACACAGAGAGTTGGCACTCCACCACATAAATCAGTCTTCCAGTTATCCAAAATACATGTTTTATTCGGCTTCAAAGGTGGATATAAAAGGAAAAATACAACACACTTTTCACCCAGACCTGGGCTTCGTCAGAATGTGCACCGTTTCGTCTGTGAATACATAAATACAAAACATAGTCCTTCATCCGCAGTTATGGTCCTTGTAATGCTATTGCAAAGCACCATCTTTAAACATTTGGAAACACATGGTTACATATCATTTTATTTGGTTCCCTGCGCTATGCACAGCTCAGTCAATAAATTCAATCCTTAACTTGTATTGTATTTCCAATTAAGTAAATGCAAATGCAATCATAGTGGATCGGACATATTCTCACATATTTTGAGGTGTATAATGCTGTGAAGGCAATTCAGATATTACTTCTATAGCGTACTGCCGCAATAGTCTCAGATTTAAATACAAAGTGCCTCTGACATGTAACTATATTCAATTAGAGTACTCTAAAATTCATATAAAGTGCAAAGTACTGTAGAGTAAAGAACCTTATGCAGGTCCCAGAGGAGGTCCCGTGGGAATAGCAGCTAGGACATTCTGAGCGTGGCAAGCCATGGAGTGGCAGCTTGCTATACACTCTCCCCTGCAACCTCCTGCCCAAAGTCCTTTACTCACCTGAGTACAAGAACTACCAGCAGGACTACATAAACCACATAAATAGATGCTGCAATGTATGATGAAAGGTGATTATTACATAAGGAAAGTTTTACGTGTGAAGAAATAACAAAAGCACGCTAACTAGACCTTCGGGCCTGTTGTGATCATTTAAGGGCCACTACATAATTGGCGATGAGGACTGGATCGGCCCAGCTGCTCCACAATGCAAGGAGCAATGCCACCACCATCGTTCCTGCAAGTCCCAGGCAAGCCAGCTATTCCATGGCTCCAATGAGAGACTTTATTTCAAACTTACCTGGAAGCGATGGGTGGAACAGGCTATCGAGTGGGGCGCAAGAAGGCCATGTTACTAAATGCGCTAGGCGTGGAAGGGCAAAGAACTTTTGCAGGCCTGAACCCAGAAACCTGACAGGAGACGGTGATGACATCTATCAAGAGGCAAAAAAGAGAATGGCCAAGAGATTCTGGTGTAAAGAAAATGTGGTACTACACAGAATCAGATTTTACGGCAGGAAGCAATAACCGACAGAACCTGTGGACGACTACGTAGTCAAGCTAAGAGAATTGGCTGTCTTGTGCGCATTTGGAGCAACGTCAGAGGAAAGAATCTGCGGCATGCTCATAGTCCACACGAAAAACAGAAAGGTACAAGACAAATTTATTCTTGAGAAAGAAATAGTGTTGGATAAAGCAATCCAGATTGCGAGAGCGGTAGAAGAGACGTCTTGCAGGTGCAAAGAGTGGGGAGTTGCTGCGCAATCACCTGAAATACAGTGGGTACAATCCAAAGGCAGAAGGGAAAAAGGACAACGCAAAGCCAGAAATGACGTAGCAGTGAAACGCGAACTGTTGAAGTGCCACAGGTGCACCAGTACAAGCCACTTGGCCAACAGCAGAGAATGCCCGGCAAGGAACATAGAATGTTCAAAATGCAGAAGATATGGACATTTCATGTCGGTGTGCATGTGGAAAGCGATGAAAACTGTAAGCAATCCAGAGCGAAGAAGGCAGAGGTGAGTCCTACTCAGATGAAGAAGCATGCGCCACAGTTCTCATGGTGAACAGCGTCACGACTCAGAGGGAAAAGGCCCACTGCACCATTAAAGTCAATTGCCATGAAGCAAGAGTGATGGCAGACTCTGGTTCCGACCTCACCATACTACCCTTGAATTTATACAAAAACTTGGTGGGTGTCACAATCACACTTTGTAAGGGAAGAGAGTTCGACACTCCCTCCCGAACCACAGAAGCCAAATGAATTGACCCCTCCCACCATGTTTGCCACAGACTATATGAACCTATCACGCATTTCCATTAACTTAATACCTGAGTGCCTCAACACCCACACACACACACATGATTTGAAAAAAACCTCCTCATAAACCTGCCTCCTGTTCCTTCCTGGTTAGACACACTTGGATACGTGTATAGCTTTAAAATGGACACATGGATAACATATTAGCATAAGCGAGATGAAACAAACAAATGGGAAGTTTCCCAACATGGTAAGACGCACACATGGCCTCTTAGGCAAGCATAAGCAAGACGTAACAGCACACAAAACATATTCAACAGCAGAATCTAGTTAGCAACACTAGATCAGCCCATAAACACTTGTGACTCTCCCACACATAACTTCCAGATACGAGGATTCCATATCCTCCTCGTACTAACTGCCACTTTGCAGTATCCCTTTTAAAGTTCATGTTTTACTTCTGGCCAAAAGTTCCAAACAAGCACATAAACCATAGACGTAAATAAATGCCCCCTGGGCGCCTCATAAGGGCTTCTTGCTTTTATGACTCAGACCGTAGCAAACCAGACTTCATTCCAGCCCCTCCCGTACTTATCTTTAGTCCGGGAGCCCCACAGGACTACCTGGACGAAGAATGTGCTGCCAAATGGAGGTCGCAGTAAAGTTTCTGTCTTCCTGCTCGAAAATAAGCTCTGTCCCCAGTCTGTCAGCATGATAGTGTGGGAAACACACCGAGAACTCCTTCTTCCTCCGACCGTAAGTACGCTGAACTCCCAAAATAAGCTGCACCTGCATAATGCTGTTGCCGACTAATAAGCTGTCCCTAATCACAGGCAGCTGGCAGCGCGCGCGAGGAAGGACTACAGATGCACGCTAAGGCTGCTGGGAAATGTAGTCCTTTCTTCCCGCAGCTCCCAAGGCACTTTAACATGCGAAATGCAACACCCCACGTCTGCCCCAACCTCCATTCCTGACAGTGGGAAGAGAAAGAGTCAAAGCCTACAAACCAAACATCAGTCCGACGGCGTACAGAGGTGCCAGTGTAAATCTTTTGAGGTACGTCAGAGCAACAGTGGAATTCAAGGACAGGGTCACCAGAACCTTAGTGTATCTTGCAGAAAATGGACCACCAGTATTAGACTGTGATGACTAAGCCAAACTGCAAATCAGGCTCGAACCCAGCATGGAGGGACAAGTCCTGTCCATAAACAAAAATGGCACCTCAATCAGCAAAGAAGATTTGCCACAATTGTTTTCAGACACGACTGGCCGCATCAAAAAATATGCGCACAAATAAAACAAAAACAGGGAGCTGTACCAGTCAAGCAGAGACCTGTGCCGGCAATGGCGAGAGTTGCACTACAACAAAAGCTCAACAAGATGCTATCGGAAGGAACCATAGAGATGGTGGAGTGTTCAGAATGGCTCAGCCCAGTGGTTCTCATAAAGAAACAGCATACCGGCGACTTGCGCATTTGCATGGATTTACGCAGCCTAAATCTGGAGGTGGTGGCGGACAGTTACCCCCTACCGAGCATAAATGAACTGATCTTGCTCATGAAGGAGGCTAAAATATTTTCAAAATTAGACATGAGGGATGCCTCCCACCAACTCACCTTACATCAAAAATGCAGACCCCTCACGGTGTTCATCACACCATTTGGAACGTATCAATTCACAAGAATGCCATTTGGATTGTCCTCAGTGGCCTCTAGATTCCAACGCATGATGGACTCCCTCTTGAAAAACATCGGTAATGTCTCTTACTTCCAGGATGACATATTAATGTGTGCAGAAGATATGGAGACATATTATGCAGCTCTCTGCAAAGTGTTGGCAAAATTGCAAGAAGCAGGAGTGCGACTACGCTACAACAAATGCGTACTGCAGGCGGATGAAGTAGAATATCTGGGATACACCATATCCAAGGCTGGCATGAGTCCCAAGAAAGACTTACTGCAAGCAATCGTAAAGGCGCCTCCCCCAACCAGCAAAGAAGAGCTAAGATCGTTTTTGGGGCTTTCAGAATACTACGCAAAATTCATACCAAACTTCTCAGAGACCACTGCTCCCATGAGAGAATTACTCAAGAAAGGCGCGTAATACCACTGGGAGGCATACAAGCCAAAGCATTTGATGATATCAAGGATGGAATAATGCATGTGCCCTGCCTACAACCCTTTAATCCTCAATGGAAGACCATGATTACCACGGATGCCAGCACATACAGTATAGGAGCAACGCTCACGCAAAAGAAGATCGATGAAGAACATATTCTCGCGTTTGCGTCCAAGGCCCTCTCAAAATCAGAAAACAATTACTCCACAATTGAAAAGCAGATGTTAGCATGCACATGGGCCGTGGATCACTTCCGCACATACGTATGGGGTACAAAGTTTCGGTTGGTTACCAATCACAAACCCCTAGAGCATCTACTGAGCCTGGGAGGAACCCACGCAGCGACACCTCGCCGTGCTCAAATTTCAATTAAAAATATATATTAGAACAATGCGCTTAAGATGAAAAATGCATACAGAATTTTGCACAACTGCCTATTTAATCCTCCAGTCATTGACATATTAACCCATGCGCACAGGCTTCACACATTCTCTACCACTGTATTGTGCAGAATGTAGAATAGTAGAATGTCCACGTGATCAGCTCCAAGTTAATGCTTTCTTAATGTTAATGATTTTTTAACAAACATTAGATCAGTGTTTGCATAACGTGACATTATCTTCCAGCAATAAACTCTAAGGTCTATCATCCCGTGTGCATGTCACAGCCTCACCAAATCCTCTAGCGACTCTATTGCAAGGACAAAATGTATGTGTGACGGGGCGGCTCTGCATGGTGCTCTATGGAGAAAGTTATGATGTTGGTGATGCATATTTTAACAATGGGTAGAGTATGAACTAAAGTTACATATACTGTGAATTAGTGATAAAAAACACAATACTCCATCACCCTGAACAGGAAGTTCCAGGTAGCATGTTGAATTTATAGATTCTATGGCAATAATTCAATATTATTATTTGGGGAGTGGTGATGTCCTCCGAATATGCGGTCTTGCAGGCAATCCAGGAAACTATAGGCACAACTGAAAACAAATGATGGGTGTTGGAGCAGCAATATTTTGACGATTCCTACCCCCCATCTATTGTCCAAGATTGTGTCCATAATGGTTGAATTTCTTGCAGAATCAGAGAGACTAAATAGGGCATTTGCTGTGGTGTCGTGGCCCACTGCCTTGAGAAGCAGATAGACCAGCAAGATTATTCACATTCTTTATATGATAGAAATGGGTTGATGCCTTAAACATGCTGTCTATAATGATGCTGGACTTGTCTGCTGGTAGCATTTCCCCTTATTTCCCTCCAAACTTGTAATATGGTGGAACATAAAACATGGCTGCATTTCTTTTACTGCCCTTTTTTAGTGCCATATTGGGAAAGGAGCCCTTATTGCTATGAACTTATTCAATAAGCTACTCAGTCTTTTGTAGTATCTAGTTAATACGTTTATAAAATCTTTGCAATGCCCTCAGTCTTTATCCAATAAGTTTGTTGCTTGTGCTCCTCTTCTGCTGCATTCCCCAAGCTCCCCTGGCATGGCTAAACCTTGAGCTTAGCCAAGCTATCATAGGAGTTGGTGGTCGTCCTAGAGAGCCTTTGCCTGGTCTCTATTTTTGGGCTGCATAGGTTGTTTGAAGCTTGGGTATGGTAAATTAATGTTTTAACCTGTCCTCCTTTTGTATCTGGCCAGTGATTTACACACAAACACACACGCACGTGCTCTCGCACACACACCCACACTTTACGAAAATACAAATAATGCTAAGACTTCTGTTATTTCTGATTTCCGTAGGGCAGACCTGTGAAATTCTCAACATAACAAACAGTGCAATAACTTGCAGAATGCCAGCCAAGCAGAACACCTTCAGAACAATATTTCCAGGTAAGTGGTCTATACATCTGGTGGTTATGTTGTAAATTGTTTGCTTTCACCTCTCCTGTCTTCCTAATGTTGTGCATGCCTCAATTTGAAATCTGTCTATGGCAGTCATATAGGTAGATGGCAAGATAAATCAGTGAGAACATTGGTTGGTCTGACATCCGTGTTCATGATGTAGGACGCTGCTACTAATTCTGACAGGATCGACCTAGCTTTTTTTTTCTTTGCAAGGTCAATGAATTGACTACTGCTAAATTGTTTAGTAATTGCATTGCACCGGTCATTAGATCAATTAGAAGCAGAAGGACTCCAGCATGAAACTCTGTATACAAATCTGAAATTATTTAAGCAATAGAACCCTTAGAGGGGGAGCATCAGTTACAGGCCAAAGTAAAAGCCTGCACTAATATTACTATTAGTACCCTGGCCCGTTGTACTGGGGTACTAATAACTTATTTTTCTTGAGTTGAGAAATGGGGTGTTCACTGTTTTTCAACTTGAGAAAAAACTACAAAAAAAGGTGGGTGCCATGGATCGGGAAGAAAGTAGTCCCTTCTCCCTTTCCATGGTGGCCATTCGCGTGCCGTCGACGTGCTGTGAACACTAGTGTTCCCAGCGCCGTAGAGGGATGAGGCAGAAAAAGGTAAGTGGGATGGGGCGGTGGGGTTGAAGATGTGGAAAAGGGGAGTGGGGAGGAATGGGTAGGGGGCATGGGGGAATGCACTTCCTGCTACCCGGCGAGGGAAGATGGTAGCCTCCCTGTCGGAGGAGGTTTGATGCAAGGTATTTCCCAGTGTGCTAAAGACCATATTCTGAGTCTCCTCATTGGCTGGCAGGCCGCCACACCCACCTAACCCGGTATTAATATTCATCATTATTGAGACGCTCAAAGACCATCCATATAATCAATCCTCTAGCATCTAGAGTAGTGATAACAGGGAGATACTTCAAGGAGCAGCCTTAGAGCGGCTGTCAGGAGGTGGTGCATTTGTGCTGCTCCTTTTGCACGTCTGTGAAGGATGAAGAACCA
Organism: Ambystoma mexicanum; assembly: GCF_040938575.1. Taxonomy (NCBI): domain Eukaryota; kingdom Metazoa; phylum Chordata; class Amphibia; order Caudata; family Ambystomatidae; genus Ambystoma; species Ambystoma mexicanum. The sequence goes on from NC_090933.1 coordinate 1,403,776,195, forward strand.
GTGCTGTAGTGACCCTCTGGCCTACACTGTGCACCAATACCACTTGAAAAGCAAAACTGCTGCTAAGCTGCTGCTGAGACATAAGTCAAGCTATACTGCTGTATCCTATAGACATGGCAGCCAAGCAATGAGGTGTGGTGCCTGCCTGCTTTAAGAATCTGACATGAGGTATCTGCTCTGCATCTATAGATGTCTTCTGATGTAGAGCGTAAGAAGCAGGTAATTGAGAAGTGGAGGGCTGGCCAGGTGTAGGCAATTTAGACACTGATGGGATGAAGATGCTGCTATCTGAGGTATGCAAGCTTGAACGTATGGGTGCAACAAGGACATGGACCTGATCTGGAGCCCCCACGTCGGATTCAACCCAAACATCTGCTGACATCCTCCTTGGAAGCCCACCAACCTGTTCTCCCACAACCCTCACACTAGCAACACATCATGCCCTACTAACATCAAGGAAAATAAGTAGTTTAGGTCATTTTATGATACATTGTGGTCTCTACTGCTTGGATCTTTCCCTTTTGCCTAACTATAAAATAAGTTTGGCTTTGAGGGAATTTACCTCTCAGTGTGCATTTTAAGAACTGGAAACTGGCCTAAGTAAATCTATCCACTTGGATACCACCTTGTGTGACCTCCTTATTTAACTACCAATGATCCACGAAAACTCACAAATCTTCCAATGACACTCTGGATATCTCCACAAATGGGTCTTGCTTCAGCTCCTTCGTTTGGGCAGCCCAATGACTCGCCAGACCCCTCTACTGGCACTGGGAGTGCAAGCTGAAGATATATTTTTTTCTGACAGCTGCCAGTGGAACCCAACACACCAGTAGACCAACATTCTCTTATGGACACCTTACATTGGCGCAGGGGGATCAGCAACCTTCTCCTACACTGGTTCAAGTCCTACCTCACCAACCACCAGCATTTTGTTCAGATGTACTCTTCTAGATGGCCACTGCTACCCCTCACCTGTAGAGTCCTACAGGGCTCCATCTATACATGGAGCCGCTGGGAGCTCTCCTAGCCACACCCAACATCCACATCCACCAATAAACTGATGACACACAGCAATACCTCAAGATCGACTCCATCAAGGACATCCATAGGCTCAAAACCTGCCTCTCACTCATCCATGCAGTGGATGCCCGCTGCAAACTTGAAGCTCGAATTCCTACTCCTCACCAACAACACCGAACACCCAGACATTCAGATCGGGCTATAAACCATGAACTCTGAGGACTCACCTCCTATGCTAAATCCGTCAGGTTCCCCAGCCACAAACACCTCTCCTTGAAGACACACATAACTAAGAAAACTCAGACAGCTTGGTATCAGCTCTCCCTACTGCGGAAAGTGAAGTCCTTCCTCCGTCCAGACAGCTTTAGATATACTGTTCGAGCCCCGGTCCTATGCCACCTGGATGGGGGGCAGTGCACACCACAAATACCTCCTGTCATCCTCCCTTGTGCCCCAGAGAAGTGTCCGATGTGCGGCCAAATGCCTCCTCAAGGGTCTACGCAGATACAACCACATCCCCCTGGCCCTCATCGACCTTCAATGGCTTCCACTGCATGCACAAATCACCTTCAATTCTTGCTGCGTCATGTATAAGACAGTCGCTTCAAGTCACCCAGCTACCTTGCAGAGAAACTCAGCATCTCCAGCAGACAGTGCACCACCAGAAGACAGGACACGTGCCGACTTGAAATCCACCGCTGTAAAAAAGAAGGGACCAGAAAACAAGCCTTTTCTGCCTACTCTCTAAGTCTATGGAACCTCCTCCCATCAGCATCAGACTCGCCCCAACGCTCCTACAATTCCAAAAATAACTCAAGACCCACCCCTTCAAAGAGTCTCTCCTCCTCACCACCTAGGCCATCATGTCGCAACTTGCACCACCTGACTCACTAGACACTGCTTGCCCCTCTCCTCCCTGCCACCCGGTTACAGCTGTACCCTTCATCTGTGTCCCTCTATATCCTACCCCCTGCTGTATATCTGTTCTGTTGTGACTCTGAAAAGCCCTCAAATAAGATTCTGTATTGTTATATACCTCTGCAAAGCACTCTGTTTCTTCTCGAAGCTAGGTCCACACTCAATAAATAACATTTACAGTGTCTGCCATTTCCATTGCTAGCACTAGATTCAAGTAGGAACCCACTTTTTCCCAATGGAATTCAGACTATGGACCTTTTAGCCTTTTCTTTGGCAATGATTTCCAGCCCATTATGAATACCATATGTCCATTGCTGTTATTTACCCACCTCTGTTTGCCCACATATCACTACCATCAGGGTTAACCCTCTCTGGGATGTGCGATTTCATCCCAACTGAAGGTACTAGTGTAATCTATCTTTATGTATCTTGAATGTTGCCACTGACCAGTACATTTGTTAAATAATTTCAGTGTGGAGGCATACGTATTTCTCATGAATTAGTGCAAGTAAGCATCCATAGAAAGGGAGCCTGTATCAACATAGTGGGGGTCTCCCTTTGAAAAATAGTTTTAAAACAATAGTTTAAAAAAGGGCATTTTTACAGCACATATTTTGCAAACAAATTAATAAAATACCATAAATTTTCATTTAGTTCTACAGCGAACTCTGCATGATGCCAGATCACCAAATGTACACTGGACCTTTTTTTTTACGATGCTCCTGTCCATAAAATCTAGCAGCACTGCCAAAGTAAGCACATGTTCATTATGCCTGTGTCCACAATGTTGGTCATCGTTGCTACTGTAAAACACTTTCATGATCCTTGTGCTCAAAATAAACAACATTGTCATTGAACACGTTCATGATTCTTGTGCCCACAATACGTATCACCATTGACACTGTAAAACATGTCCATGATGCTGGCACGCACAACATATGTCAGCAGTCCCACTGTAAAGTTAATTGGTGAGAACGGAGAGTCTTGGGGAATTTGGCAGTTGAACAGTGCTTCAGACAACATTGATTGTATGGCTAGTTAGTAAAATGGCATTTTCATACCGAGGAGACTGCGTTTTCGGCATATCTTCTCACAACAATAGCAATACAGATGGACCAAAAGAAGGTACAAGTAGATCAGAAATGGCAAGTATCTATAACAGTTACTTTGCTAAACTTCTACCAAAGTTTAATCTTTGACTTATCCGAGATGATTGAAACACCACATTTTTTGTCCCAGAACAGTCTCCTCCATACCTTAAAACTACATTTGGACATCATCCGGTTACAATGCATTACAAACTCCATAAAAAGGGCTAAAGAGAATTTCAGAAACTAGACAGCATGGCTACATATTCGAAATGGCCAAACATGTTCCTTAAAGCTATTTTCCATTGGTCTCCTCCAGCTGTTCTGAAATTAGTAAATATTTGTTTTACATGTGCGGTTGAATGAATAAGGTTGTAACGCGTATGGCTGTCTCTAAGAAGTCAGAACAATTATAAACTACAATGCAATGTATTAGCAACGGGCATACGTTCAGAAAATCAACTTTGGAAGGAACACACAGTGCAGCAAATCACACGTGGAAAAGTTGCATTATCTTACTTTCACAGGTTTAAATGTCAAAACGGTTTAAAAAGTGGAATAAACAAAATTGGAATGGAGTTTTTATGCTAAGGGACAGATATACATCACAGGAATAATATGAAAGTGAAAGAGTGACTTTAGATTAATGACAGGACGAGATTTTCACTGGGAAAGGAAATTCGGTTTTAAAAATAAAAGCAGTTGACAGAGAAAATCAGTTTGGAAAGGAAATGACAAGTTTCACTTAAAATAGATTTTAGTGGCTAGAAAAGAGAAATGGTCCCGTGAATAAGAAGGTTAAGCTGCAGTTGTAACCCCTTCACGCAGTGTGCCTCTTTTAGGGAGAATTAATTTATTTAACAAAAATAGTATTAAGGACTTACACAAGGACATCATTGAAATGAAAAGGGCGCTAACACTGGAGATCACTACAGATTTTCCTACACAAGGTACACAAAGGATTCTGACAATTTTAAGGATTTCTGCTAAGGCAGTTATAGGATTTCTATCAGATTGGACCTAATACAAGGTAACAAAGCAAAGGATGCAGTTTGTGGGTGTTGGGGAAGGGAAATACTCACATCAAGCACTGGAATGAAGTATTTTGGACAGCGGACCGAGTTTCTGGACAGTGAGGCTATATCTGGTCATTGGTCACAGCGGCGTGCTCTCCTAGAAGAAAACAGCTAGGCAAAGGTCTGGTCACGGCACAGCTGCACCTCAGCTGGATAAGACAGGGAGCAAGGCAAGCAGGTAGTTCTGGATAATCCAAATGAGGATTCAGCCACGTTTCCCCTTTCTCCCTGAGTTATTGGGATTTTTTAGTGGGGTTTTTCTGGATCAATGGTCCTACCTGGATAGGGTCATCTATGCGCTGGCCTGGCAGTGGGATCTGGGATCATGCAGGATGAATGTGGAATATCTGGATATGCAGGAGCTGGAAAATTCAAAAGAGTGTGTCCTTTGTCTCTGTGAGCCTCCCCCTTTTATAAGGCAGTTGACATCACAAGATTTACTATGGGGGCAGACCTTTGGCTTGACATGCCTCTAACAACTGGATTGGTCAAGGATGACTGTTACCGCCTACCTGTCAGCCAGTTGGACTTCGGGGACATGACATCAGTTTTTATGGTGTGTTCTTACAACCCCATGGGCCTCCCACAGTTTGTTTAGCCAAAATCAGTTATTACATAAATTGCACATTTTTACAGTTGTGGCACTTTTGAAAATCACATAGGCAGATTCCAGATTTTACAATGAACATGTCATTCCAATTCCCACATTTGTACGATATTGTTTCGCCATTCTAATAATCTTTCACATTTCTAGTGGGAACCGGTTCACCTAAAATTGTACAATTTTCGATATGTGTACCTATTATCACAAAGCACATTTGCATTAAATTTCAAAGTTACACCAAGTATACTTTTACCACGATTTACATTTTTCTGCCGTTTGTGTCTCCTACCTGCTAGGGAAAGCTACAACATCTTGTTTTAATACCACAAAAGTGACATTTAAACTGTTAAACTGTCGCATTCCCGCATCTTCTGGTTGCAGAAACAAAAGTCTTAACGTTTATTAATTCCAAACAGTCTTTTGCCCCAAATGGCCAGTATTGTCTTGCCAATGTTTATATTTATTAGGTTTATATAGCGCTTTAATCCAAAGCGCTTTACAATATAACAACAAGATACAAGGATAATGAAAGAAGCATATTTACAGTCATAAAACAAACCAATGAAACAATATGTAGAACAGTTAACCTAGATGGCAGTGGGTGAGGGGAAGGGTTAGGAGGAAGGGAGAGAGGAGGTAGTCAGGGGAAGATGAAATAACAATTTTCAATTTTCGGATTCAAATTTCCAAGGGGGTAGGAGGAGGGAAAAAAGGGAAGGGGGGGATAGGAAGGGGATAGGAGGGAGAATAGGGATGTAGGGGAGGAGCGATGATAGGGAAGGAGGTCAGACGGGGAGTGGAGAAGAAGAGATTTCAAGGAGGTACGGAAGGTGGGAATGGAGCAGATTGAGAGAGGTAAAGATTTCCAATGTAAGGGGGCCAGGAGCTGGAAGAACGGAAGCGTGAAGAGGCGCAAGGGGACGGGGGGACGGTGAGTAAGAAAAGGCATACTTCCCAATGTTGCTCTGGAGTTGCCTTTGAAACTCCCCAGTTTGGGTTGAGGGGATGTGCTGCTAAAAAGTCACATCTATGTGTCCCAGAAATCCATTATACCAGGCTGGAGCACTGCCACAGAGTCTGACGAGGACGCAAGATCCACCACCCTTGCCTATTCATATGCCCCAGGGGCTGGTCCACTTGACGGGAGGCAGACCCTGTTCCCAGGAAGCAAAGTCCTTTGAAGCCAGGCGAGGAAAAACATAAAACCTGTTCTGTGGCTTCAGCACATTTTTTTATTTTCTTCTTTCCTAAACCAGATCACAAAACTCTTGGAATTAAATATCCTACATATGTTTTAAAACAAACCCCCCCTCACTTTTCTATGCAAGGATAGGGCTTTAATTCAACAACTTCCTTTGAAACAGACATTTCCTTGTTTGTAAAAATACATTTTTTACACATGGTTAATTTTCCTTTGCTGCCACATCACAATGCGGTTTTCTGTTATATCTAGATTCTGAACATTATTTGTAGCCCTAGGCAATTTCTCCTACACAGAAATCTGTTCAAGGGAAGAGTCCACAGAAACTGACATAAGCACTGAGAGATAGGGCTTCTTTTGAAGAGTTTAGCTGTGATATTTTGTTGCAAAGTCAAGCGTTTTTCCGTACGGCTTGGAGTGAACTTCTTTGTTATTTCACAGATCTTGCCTGACACAGCCTGTCATTCAGTGAGAAATGCCCCCTTTTGCTGGGGCACAACCATATGGATGGACATAGCTGGGTCTCACTGGAACAAAACTGTGTACTCTTGAAACTGTGGAAAAGAGCATCAGGGCGCAGTCATTTTAAATGCGAAATATTTCCTTTTTCAATGGGAAATTTTGAAGCTGGCAGCATAGCAGCGCTGCTTTTCAATTCTTTTTTTCGGTGTACATAAGGAAAACACTGGCAGCCATTCTCGGGGTTTTCCCTGTTGCATCTCGCCCCATATGTGATTGTCAAAGACAGCGCAGTGCCGTTTTGGTGCAAGGCAATGGTGCTCAACACGGCCAGCACAGCCATTCTGCTGGTGCTTCTGAAAATGCAGTTTGGTGATGTAGGGGAGTTCTGCTGGGTGGATAAATGTACCCCACAGATCCCGCCCCCGACTTTCCCGAGACTTCTTGTTGAGGGAGAGTAGGGCAAAGTGGGGTTCATTTGGTGGAGTCCTTCTTCCATCAGGGAGTGGTACGCCACAATCCTCCCTTTGTCTTTCGTTGGAGTGTGGAGCGACAGCCCCTTTCCTTCCTTCCCTTTCTGGGTCCCCGGGGAGATCCTCATTGGTCTTTGAAGGAATGGAATCGGTACTAACTAGTGAATAAATAAAGACAGGTTTCAAAATGTTCCCACTGATTGTCTTCCCGGAAATTTGACATTATTGGTACACACATACATTACATTACATTCATTACTGTACTTGAACCATTTCAGCAAGTAATTCCTCAACAAAGCAAAGATAACTATCGATATTTATGCCATGTTTTTGTAATCGCTTTTTGCAATGGTAATGAAAAAAATTACTCCCTGTTAGATAGAGATACCTTTTTCTTGTTCTCATTCTCCAGATGTCCCCTCTAATTGACTTTCCCTTGGCTCCTCAATCAGCTGCAAAGTATGCCTGGGATGACAACTCTTTCACTGATTAATGTGGACCCATTTCTCTTCCGACAGCTCTCCTTTGGGGATGCAGATTCTGTAGGCAACAGGTGATATTTTATCTACAATTTCAAAAGGGCCATGCCAGGAGGGGAGAAATGTTCTCTTCTTAGTCTAGTTCCTTTAAAAATTGTACAAGTAGACCCTATCTCCTACTTGGTATTCCTTGTTGGTTGTTTTTAAGTCATATTGAGTCTTCATCCCCTCTGCTGATTTTTCCAGATTCCGCTGAGCATACGCAAAAGCATGCTGAAGGTGTTTTCTTCGATTATCAGCATATTAATGGGTTGTGGCGGCGTTTATCAGTGTCTGCTCTTGTGTTCTGTAGAGCAGACGCTGAGGTAGCACCATCCCTTGTGCAGTCATTAGCTCAAATTGAGACATTTTGGTCGCAAAAGATCGTGTAGATCTAATGGCCATCAGGACAAGTGGTAATCGGATGTCCCTTCTTGGCCCAGAATCTGCCACAAACTTTTTTAGAATGTTCACAATTGTTTTATTGTACCTCTCAACTCCCCCACTAGAGGACTGGCAGTATGCAATATGAAGTTTCCTTTTTACCCCAAGTATCTCCCACATCTTTGTCATCACTTCGCTGGTGAAGTGACTTCCTCGGTCTGACTCAATCCTTTGGGATAGGCCAAAACGCGAGAAGATGTGGTTGATCATCAGGGTACCTGCTGTTTCTGCCTTGCAATTTGGGTCCGGGAGACATTCCACCCATTTGGTAAACAAGCATGTTACTGTTAACATGTACTTGTTCCCCCTAGAGGAGCGAATCATAACCCGATGAAATCTACTTGTAAATCTGACCAAGGCAGTGTCATCCTCCTCTTCTGGAGGGGAGCTCAGTGTGTGAGTGAACTTGGCTGAAATTGTGCACACACAAGACACCCCTTCAAATATTGGTTGAGGTCCTGCCCCATGTGGGGACAGTATCCCGCAAGATTTCTAGAGTAGTATGAAACCCCCGATGACCGGCTGTGGCCGAATCATGGGCGTGACTTACCATCAGGCTTTAGAATGAGGTAGGTACCACCCACTGGTCGCATCCAAAGATGGATCTCCTTACCAAGAAACCGTCTTGGATTCAGAACATTTTCATCAACACCCTGAGGTCCTCTTTCCCAATGTAATCGGTATCCGTCAGAGGAAAGTTCTCAGGGTCCTCAATGTGTTGATAAAATATTCCAATAATCAGATCCCCTTTTTATGCCGTGATTAAATCAGCATCTGGTTGTCTCCTTACTCCAGTAGGCAGTTGAGAGTTCATTGTGAGCATTTGTCTGGGACCTAGTGACAGCAGTGATCTGGATTTCCCCCAACAGGGACTTGATCTCAAGGAGATCTCCCTGGATGGCTCCGGTTTTGGCCAGCTGATCAGCTAGGTCATTCACAGTTTTGTCTGGCCCCTCTATTCTGAAATGACCCTTAATCTTTTTCCAATAGATGGCCATCCCATTAGAGGTGACCAGACCATTAATATTTTGTATTAGCTTGCCATGTTTAAGTGGGTTGTTATTAGCACACAGCATGCCTCTGGTTTTGCAATTAACCAGGTGCTCCACAAACCCGTTCCGGACATAATCTGAGTCGGTGATTATGACCAGATCATGGAGTTGGTGTTGGACGGCAGTGAGGATGGCGTGATGAACTGCCATCAGCTCTGCCACCTGCCTACTGTGGGGATCGATTTTGTATCGAGTGGAGGGTTCCGGGGCATCATTCACCCAGGATTTCCCAACGCTGGCCACCAGTTCTTTTTTCCCATTGTTATCAACATGGTAGGAGCACCCGTCCACATAAACTGTGAGCATTCCCTCGCACTTGTCTTCTTCATAGACTTTTTGCTGGGAATTCAAGTATGCCTCCATGTTGTCCTGGGTTTTGAGTCTTTCCTCCTCGAGACAGTTTTCTCTCGCACAATCATGCAAGTCAGCCAGACCTTGCGCGAGGGGCTCTTCTTGTTTTGGCCATATCTGACCTCCACAGGAAAGCCTTTCATGGACAGAATCCAGGAAGTAATTCTGGAATTACTCACATTTCCTGCCCAGATTCTGTTGCTTTGGAGGAATTGCAAAGGCTGGTGTGGAGTCTCCACTATGATGTGTTCCCCCTGGATGAACCGGCGGTAATTTTTCAATGCCCACACCGTTGCCAGGAGTGCTTTCTCACAATCGTTGAATTTTTCCACCACAGAGGATAAAGTCTTGCTTACATAGGAGATGACTTTATTGACCTTGTCATGCTTTTGATATAATACTGCTGTCAAGCATGTATTCGAGAACCCTGTCTCCAAGAAGAACTCCTTGTTTTTGACAGGGTAAACTAGACAATGCGCTTGTGAGAAACTTCTTTTGAGTTGTTTTACTGCCTCGGCTTGTTCTGGACCCCACTGTCATGATGCCTACCCCCGGGCATCCGGATCGAGTCGATCAGCCCCGGGAGCAGGCATCCAGATACTTATTAAAACCCCAACAACACCGGCAGGGGGCCGTTTGGATTCAGTCCTGGGGCCTTAGGTGCCAGGCTCATCATAGAAATCGGTCCTGGCGCCATAGGCGCCAGGCTCATAGACTTTACTTACCTTATGCAGACCATGCTGCAAATGAGTCCAAGCCAATATGAGGCCTGGATGGGACTATTTTATTACAGGGACTATTTTTCACTCGGGTGCGGTTCTGGGGAACTTCTTACCTGGGACTACTTTGCAGGCTATTTAAACCACACCCGAACAGCAGCCCATGCTTCGTGTTATTCTGCATCCAGCAGCGTAACGCTCACCGTGTCTGCAGGTCAGCATCCAGTCTTCTGCCACGCCCGCCTCGAATCCGGAGCTCCTAGACAAAAAGAAAAGAAAGGAGAAGAGGTTAGATCACAGACATTATTTGATTGCTTACCTGATTCCGGACCCAGCACAGCTCCGAGCTTGGAAAGGACATTATTTCAGCACGCGTCGCTTCACCAGCAGCAACGCCACGTTATACTCGCGAGTCCAGCGCATCTTTCGACTCGGCGCTGCCCCCATCATTTTCTTTGTCGAAACCCAGCACCTGGGGGGAAAACAAAAGGAATAACAAAGTGAGCCGAGAAAACCAACAAAGACAATCTCTTGCCACCATAGGCTTACCTGCTTTACCACCGGAGGTATTATCCTTTAATTTGTCACATCTTCCTATGCTGCACCTATAAAGGGAGAGAAAACAGCAAGTTAAACTCATGCAACTTTTACCGGACAGTGTTTGGTAATACAGACTCTTACCTGAACGCCATCAGCTGCCTCCAGGCAATAATCTTTTGGACCCAACTGCAACCTAACGAGGGAATGGAACAAGAGTGAACATCGGACATATTGAACTCTTTGAACTTTATGGACACTGGAGTCAATATTCCTCCGGAACTCCTCCAGTACCTTCAAACCAGTGAACCAACTGGAATCTACGCGCCCCTGCATGCCATGCAGGATGGAGAGCTCATCATTTAAAAACATAAGGTGAGGTTACCAAGAGGGGATATCGGAGGTGATTAGTGGGGAGAACGAGAACAGTTGGGGGGCCATCACTAAAGTCCATGGGTGGCTAAATCCCTTTCTCCACTTGCAGGAGAATACTTCTACGAGTCCAGCAGACAAGATTAGGGGGCTAGTCCAGACTGTCATCTCTGCACTACGTATCACGTTGGTGGAGACCGCAGCTGTCCGGGTCTGATCAACGCCCCTGTGGGAACCAGTTGAGCGTAACACCCACTCCCACTTGACCCCCCCTTCAACAAATGGATCAGGTGTCCTGTGACTGCTTCGTAGTCCTCAATTAACTTCCTACTGTAATAAGTCAGTCCAAGGAGGCTTCTTAGCTCACACAGAGTTGCAGGGTCTTTTAGTTTTAATAGTGCTTCCACTTTCTTCTCCTGGGGACAGAGACCCTCAGGAGTTATTTCATGTCCCAAGAAGTTGACATGGATCCTGCACCACTGTGCCTTCTGGAAGGACAGTTTTGCTCTGGCAACCCTCATCTGGGTCAGAACATAACGGATTTCCGCTATGTGTTCCTCCACAGTTGAGCTTTTTATCAAGACATCATCCAGATAGCCGTTGCTTGGGAAGAGGAGTAATTGTTTTTCCTCTCTAATGGGATTGTTGTTTTTATCCCCTGGATTTGTCTACATATATTTGGGCAGAAAATATAAATCAGACACTAACCCTAGTGTCCATTTTCCTCTTTTAGCCATCTTCAGGACAGAGGCATTTCTTTAACGGAACAAAATCAATTCTTTCACCCCTTTCGTGGTTGCACACACAGTCACTGTATAGTATTTTCAATCGGATTGGAGTGTTTTTACTACTTTAAAAGAAGAGCATATATCCTCTTTGTGCGAGGGAGGGAACTCTGTTGCTGTTTGTTTGTCCTCCACAATCGGTAATTCAGCGACCAGAATGTCGTTTTGCTTTCTTTTTAAGTCAGCTTCTGTATTTATTAATCTTAATTGCGAAGCTGGTCTTAAATTGTTAATGCTGGACGTCGTCTCCTGAGTTATTTTGATGTGAACATTGTTCATTTATGTTAGAAAAAGCAGGGGCGAGGCGCGCACTCCAATTCCTGGCCAATATATTACCTGAACAAGTATCCAAAAATAATCACAGAGTTAAATCCCAAAGTGTCCAAAATATTCACAGGGTTAAATCCCAATAATGTTCACAGGGTTAATTCCCTTCTTGCACTGTTGTACTCCTCCAAGCGCTTTCGTATCTGCAATACTCATCAGGGAAGCTGAGTTGCCATTCAATTCAGGTGAAACCAATATAAATGCAGTTCCAGTCTCTAGGAATTAGGGTCAATGTAGTGAACCCATTTAAACAATTCAGGTGACCAGTGAAAGACTCCCCTCCAAAACACACATCATACCCTTAGCAGGGGGTGGGGGGAAAACCATGATTATGGCTCTCCAGTGTAGGGCAAAAGAACCCTAGTGCTGCAGCCTCTGGAGTCCGGATCTCCACAAGTTAAATATTCAAAAAAGCAGGGGCGAGGCGCACACTCCAATTCCTGGCCAATATATTACCTGAACAAGTATCCAAAAACAATCACAGGGTTAAATCATAAAGTGTCCAAAATATTCACAGGGTTAAATCTCAATAATGGTCACAGGGTTAATTCCCTTTTTGCACTGTTGTACTCCTCCAAGCGCTTTCGTATCTGCAATACTCATCAGGGAGGCTCAGTTGCCATTCAATTCAGGTGAAACCAATATAAATGCAGTTGCTGTCTCTAGGAATTATGGTCGATGTAGTGAAGCCATTTAAGAAATTCAGGTGACCAGTGAAAGACTCCCCTCCAAAACACACATCATACCCTTAGCAGGGGGAGGGGGGAAAACCATGATTATGGCTCTCCAGTGTAGGACAAAATAACCCTGGTGAATAATTTGGACACTTTGGGATTTAACCCTGTGATTGTTTTTGGATACTTGTTCAGGTAATATATTGGCCAGGAATTGGAGTGCGCGCCTCACCACTGCTTTTTTGAACATTTAACTTGTGGAGATCTGGACTCCAGAGGCTGCAGCACCAGGGTTATTTTGCCCATTGCACTGGTTCCTGGTTCTGGAAATGGCCAGGACCTTTGCTATGTGCCTGCTCCATTTTTGGAGTTGTCCAGGTCCTCAGCACTGCACCTGCTCCCATGCTCCCATGTCTGCTTCCACAGACTCACCAGAGTGGGACAGTACCTCAGTTCCTAGCAAAAGTCAACCTGACCTGGGACTACAGGTGAAGAGAACACTTGCAGCTCTGGCAGGCCCTATAGATCTGAAACTTCCCTGTCTACCATCTGAAGTATCTCCTATGCGCCTGCATACAACCCTGAGATCACTGCATCCAGTGCTGATTCCATAGTTACCTCCTGGGCCACTGAGCCCTCTCTCACAAGAGTAGTAGCATCAGGGGTCTTCAGCCTGGACTGAGAGTTAGTGGTGAGACCGGTCTCTCACACTCTCCAGCTGAGGAAACCTCAGGGCCTTGGTCCTCAAGCGCCTCCTCCTGTGCTGCTCACGCTCAAGTGACTGCATCGACTATGTCTAAATCAGGTAGGTCATTACCCAACAGACATCCTAGTGGAATGAAGCCTTTGCCTGCAATGCAGTGTAGGGAGATATCACCCCTACAAATAAGTTCCACTATTGCCATGGTACAGTATGTCAGATCATCCAACGCTCTTACCAGTTTTTAAGGTACTTCATCCATTGTCGCGTGACATCTGTGATACTCGCAGCACTATCACCCAAAGTGGGAGATCGTTCCCCCTTTTATGGACACACAGGCTATTGGTGGGAACTGTGGTCCACCCAAAGACCCGGTACTGAACCAGCTAAGAAAGAGGGAAATTCCAGCCACTCCCTTTCCTAGTAGGACTTCATATGTTAAGATGGCCATGTTCTCTATATCCCCCTCTTCCTCTTGTCCAACAGTTACCATGGCCTGCTTGGGTCTCCCCTTGCAAGCTGATTCTCCCTTTTTTATGTGTCATTTCCACACACAGAAAACAACCTCTTGGTGTAGAGGATGCAGGCATCTCAGACCACTAAATGCTGGTGAAACGACGTCTGACATTTTTGAAAGATACTCTCAAATGCAAATAAATAAACCTACCCTCAAATGTGTCAACTTTGTTACCTGCAACCCATACATTTAGATATTTTAGAGATTGATGCGCAAACACCTCAAAGGTGTGTCCTATTTTCTTGGTGAGCTCTCTAAAGCTCGTAAGGTACTGCTTGAGGGTCTTACAGAACTTCGTGAGGACAGCGGCCTTCATTGTCTTATCAATGGGTCTCTCCTCAGGAGCCCACTGAATAATTACATCAGTCCCGGTTGTCGTTAAAGACGTCATAAGGGCTGCACCCCACAACTCTTCCACATCCTACATGCAGAAAGCAAGCTCCAGTCCTTCAAACCAATTAAATATGACCCTCCCCATTTTATAAGAAGAGACTAAGAGACTAAGGGCCTCATTCCGAGATTGGAGATAGTCATGGCGCTATTTGCACCATGACTGCCTCCAATAACGGGTCCGGCACCGGTCTTGTTCAATGGGGACTTACCGGTGCAGTCCGACCCTGGCGGGACCGGTAAGTCCCCATTGAACAAACCATTCCCCATTCCCATTGAGCCCGTATAGGGCTCAATGGGAATGGGGAGGGCCCTAATAACGGGCTCGCGAATAGCAAGCCCGTTATTAGCGCCCTGGTCCCTTAGCGGGACCCGTAAAGGATATGTGGTCTGACCACAGGTCCCTTACGGTTCCCGCTAAGGGACCTCGGAATTGGGCGGTTGGGGATTACCGGCACCGGTCTCCTTACCAGTGCCGGTAATCCCTTACTGCCCACCTTGTAATGACCCCCTAAATCCTTATGGATGTGGTGCCTATGCTTCCCCTGGGTGCCACCTCTAGAAGTGCTCCCTTCCCCACTCCTAGCCCCCTCTGCTTCTCTAGGTCTATTTTGAGCAGTGGCACAAAATCTGTTTTCTTCTCTCATCACTCTGCCTCTCTCTGGTGCAGCTGATAGCAAAACAACTGTAAAGACGCAGGTAGCACTGTGCCGGCTACCTAGAGTCAGTGGATGTCAGACATGGAGCTGCTCAGCAGCTTTGAGGACAAGAGCAAAACCCCAGCCAAACACTAGTGGCCTACAACAACTCAACGGAGAAGTGACATCCAGAGGTGGAAAATTACACCAGATGCCGGGAGCCACTGAAGCCACTAGATTGTGTCCGGGGGAGAAGGCGTGTGAAGGAAAACAGACCAAGAGAAGCAATAGACAAGACAGAGATGCTAGTGACAAGGTGGAGAATCCAGGGTCAGAGGAAAAGTGATGCAGGGCTAACCTTAACAGAAAGAACATTGAACAAGAACACCTAATGAGAAACACTGCAATCTGCACACTTAGTTCAGCTATGCTAGAGGTCATAGAGAAATTGAACATAAGTACAAAGGTTGCATGTTGTAACATAATGTTAGCGTTCATAGAGCACACTGAGAAACTATACAGAAAGATTTGGAATGATCTGACAGGTTATTTATAACGCGCTTAACACCCAGAGGTTTCTAAGCACGGACCGAACCTCTGTGGTTCCGTGTCGGCTTGTTTCCAAGGCGAGCACGTTGCCCCTGAGCTATCCTCCCGAGACTGGAGAAAAGAGTAAAAAAGACATGTTTAGACTAGGCGTTAAAGTTCCTAGATGACCTTTAGAGGGAAAACCTAAACCGAAACAAGGCATACTGGAATTTGGAGTCAAGGTTTCTTGAGGGCATTGAAAATGAGAGCATAAAGCATGCCGATGCTGCAAGGATCAGTTACCAGTGATAATTAAACTGAATAGCAGACTAAAACTGAGCACTTAGATTGGAAGTCAATGGTCACAAGAGATATTGGGTCTCTTTGGCAGTGTGACAGAAAGTGGCAATAATTCCATCACCACCACTGTTGTTGGCAGTAATGGAATTACCACCTATTTTACCACATGGTGAATTCCTAGTTTGACCTTGAAGTGGAGGCTTTAACTTCAGCATGATGCTGGAGGTAACACCTCCACATTAAGTCCAGAAATTCCCATGGAGTCCTTGCGACTCCCAGAATGGGGATCAACACCATACCACCACTTGTAATCATGTGCTAATGGCACATGACCAAGTGGCTGTATCAGTAAATGAAACTTGTGGTAAATTGGTAAATGTACTGCTGATTTACTGCTGCATTCGTAATGCGGCCCATTATCTTGTTGTGGTAATCCTAATTCAAAGACTAGGGATTCGGATTACCTGAATTGAAGTGGCCCCTAGGGAACCCTCGCGTATGGAAACAAGGCACAATCACCACACACGAACTGATACGACAGATACAAGGTTGTATTCCCAAAAGCTAGGGTTTATTGCAAAGCAAATAGTCTCAGTTGGCCAACTGGGTCCCACGCCCCGCAGCGTGTGTTTCCAGACCCCGGGGGACACAAGAGAGTGAGAATCATACAACCGTTACATATATACAAAGCAAGCATCTTACAATCAGTGGTGGCACATTCAATACCGCCCATAATGTATTTCCTTTGAATTGGGTTCGATAATCGACAATTGTGACGAGTATGACACTTTCAGACATTTATTTAGCAACAGTTTGCAATTTCATGAGCCTGCAGACACAATTCTTTGTTATAAGAGCACACTGCTTCTGTTCTCTGCAAGCAAGCTGCGTGTAGGGGAGAGACACATTCCAGGCCTCGCTATCTCCTAGTTTCTATTCATGTACTGGGGGTCAGCTCGCTCTCCAGGGCTCTACAGGGCTCAGGGAAGGGGGGCCGTAAAGGAGAGCATAATTCAAGCCATTAAATGTTCGTTACTAACATTTCTACTGTATTAGCGAGACTAGCTGGCACCTGTGTACTGATAAAATGCCTTGCTGCTTACTTCGAAGGACTTGTGAGGGAGGAGACCGGGCATTTCTGTCTGGCTCGCTGTGTTATCTTTCAACAAGTCTCTCGCGGCCTTGCTCTATGCATGAACAATAATGTACTAGTGTTACAGTGTTTTCAGCAAAGCAGTTTTACCAGAAAGCAAGAGGCAAAGGATAGAACATAAAATGGCGATTTCAATCACTTCAGAATGGCAGCACTTTAGTCAAGCTTATGGCTATGTATTTCTAATACTAAACACCTGAAGCGGTTGGTCTTCGGCCAACAGAATACATTCCCTCCATCATTGAGGGGTGTCTACTTTTCTGGACTGACAAACCCTCCTTTTGGCCATATGCCAAACGCCTCATCCGTACATTGCATCCTCTTCCGATTCTGAATCTTGCATACTACTAGTCTTCTCCTCGTCGTCATTGTCATCAATATTGATTGACATGAATTCTTTCACTGTCTTCAATTAATTATTTTCCTGAGTACCTGATTTAGTAGTGCTCTTTTTTTGTTACCATCTGTACACACTCCTCACTTATTTCAGTACACACTATAGGTAAGCAGTGTATACAACAACAACATGTCATGAATATTCCTAGCACTGCTACTAGGATCGCAAATAATTTCCATCCCCATGAGCGTAATACCTCCCAGAACCAAGAGCTTATGTTCAATTCCCAACTTCCTTCAGGGGGGTGTAGGTCAGAGCTTAAAACGTGCAATTTTCTTATCGCTTCAAAAATCGTAGGGCAGGAGTCGCTTACAAATATGCAACACGCTTTATCGCACGATTTTACAAACTCCCACACGATCAACCAAGATTACATCAAGAGCCATCCTATTTTGGAGTGTCATTAATCTAATTCCTTTTTCCTCTAATGTCATATTGTATAATATATCGGTCGTTGCATTTAATGTTTTCTCTAATATTCTGGACAGTTGTCTTATATTATAGA
Source organism: Ambystoma mexicanum (assembly GCF_040938575.1). Lineage (NCBI taxonomy): Eukaryota > Metazoa > Chordata > Amphibia > Caudata > Ambystomatidae > Ambystoma > Ambystoma mexicanum. The sequence goes on from NC_090933.1 coordinate 1,403,793,944, forward strand.
AGTTTATTGCTTGGCCCCAAAATGGTATGAATGATTTTGCCATGTCTTCAGCGATCAAACCTCCTTCCTCATTTCGCCGTGGTCTTGACCTGGCCAATTTGGCTATATCTGCTGTTCTTGAAAGGAATACCCCCGGGAACAAAAATCGTAAGTAACAAGTACCTCCCCAGTTTCTAAGTAACCAGGGATACACTTTTTCTCCACATATAAAATAAACAGGATCACCTACATAAACTGGCTCTACCTCCTTATCAACGAATGCTATATTCATGCATCTAGTGAATGTCCCCACCGAATAGGAACCCTTTTTTTCTCAGGCAAAAGGGGACAGAGCGTGGACTGTAATTTACTGTATAGGAGCGGGGCACTGTATCTTTATTTCCTTCTGGGTTCATATGAAACATGACTACAGATGATTTATAAGGCAGAAATAATCTGTCTTGTGGCATCACTACTTGTGTGACCAGTCGTGCTTTGTGAAATATAGAACAACCTACAGGTTTCATAATAATCTCTTCGAATTCAATTAATATTTGTTCTATCTAATTGACCAGTTTCACTTTCGTTCCATTTCCCATAATATAATGCACTCAAGGATGCGTAACATGCAGAACTTAATGGCAACGGCTGCATATACTAACCAATTCTCTTACCACCATGCTGCGGCAAGTGGGCACATACCCAGCAATTATTCTTTCTCAATATTGAGTGAGTCATATTCATTATTAGCAATAATGTGTTATTCCCATAACCTTCCCTGTGTCTTTCTTCCATGGGGGACAGAGTGTAAGTAATTACATGGACAGTAGTGGAGATGTTTCCAACAGGCAAGAGTACTTCCAAGGGGTGTATTTCTTCTAAATACCATAATACCAGTACTGTCATTATTGGGGCTAATATACTCATTACACACATGACTATCGTTAAGATCAGCATACAATTTTTTCGTCAATTTCTTTTTTGTAACCTTCCAGTCTCTATAGTTAACTCATTATCAGCAGTTGTGCAGGAGGGGGCAACGGCTGGGTCCGGCATTTTTCTCTCGCTTTTCTTCTTCTCCAACAATGTTCGTCGTGAATGTCTCTTCTCGTTGCACTCGTTCGAATGTCAATAAATTTGGTAAATGTCAACAGTTTGTTCTGCCAGTTCTTAGCAGCCTGGATTGCTATACGTTGGGCAAGATTTCTGTGCATCTGCACATTGCTCAAAGAACTCCAGAGCAGTTATCAATTGCCTTCATACCATGTGAGCCCCTCTTGTCCGTAAGGGGTGATCTGCACATAGATTGTTTTTTTTTAGCACCGAGGATCCTCGCTCTTGGGCTGTCCAATTTGCACAACCCTCACGCTGCTCTCCTCTAGGCATCCGGTTCCTATTTCATCCGTGATAGGAAACAGAGGCAACAAAGATCAAAAGACATGAAGGTTTGATCACTCCTTCTTTCCGTTTCGTAAATTGTACCGCCTTGCTCCTGGTATTGTGTGATCAATGAATAGTGCAGACGCACTTCCAGACTCAAGCTCGGAGTCAGCTGCGGCACACTGAAAGATGATGGTGGGCGCCAAAGTGATGATGCAGATTTTGTTTCAGGCTGTGGCGCTATGAAAGGTAGTGGGCGCCAAAGTGGCACACGTTTTGTGTCAGCCAGCAATGATGCAGCTTCTTCTGGACAACATTGGGGCACTCTTTGCCCTTCCTCTTTTATAGCAATCTTTTCAGGCTTGTTCCAGCCTTTATTTCAGGATTAGACAGATTTTGTGGCAAAGAACTGGCAACAATTTCTTTCGTTTCTGGGACCGCTGTCTCTTTCTGGTCGTCTCGATCAGGCTGCTTTTCAGACGGCGATGGGACCTTTTTAGTGTGAGTTGCATGCATCCACGCCTTCCTTCCGTCTATGCAGATTGCAGTTTGTGTTGTTAAAAGTATCTGGTAGGGTCCACGCCATCTGGGTGCAAGTGAAGATTTTCTCTCAAAAGTCTTGACAAGAACCCATTCTCCGGGTTCCAGTGAATGCCCCGGACCAGTGTATCTGATGGGTAGAGCCTCCTGCACCTGCTGATGAATCAAACGCAATTTTTGAATTAACAGATTACAGTAAATGCTGAGCACAGGATATTCAATCTCCTTTAGCCGCTTTGGCTGCGGTGCACACCAAACATTCGCCGGCCTCCCCATCACTATCTCGTATGGGGAGAGCCCAGTTCTTGCCTGCACAGATGTGCGCATGCACAGTAACGCTAGCGGTAATGCGTCTATCCAGCTCAACTTGTTTCCTGCACACATTTTACCTATTTTGGCCTTTAAAATGCCGTTGTGGCGTTCAATAAGACCGGCACTCATGGAGTGCCTAGAACAATGGAATCTCTTGTCAATCTGGAGACCTGCGCAAATCTGTAGTATCACTACGCCCACAAAATGTGGGCCATTATCTGACCATAGGACAGGGGGCAGACCAAACCGGGAAAAATACTCCTTTAACATTACTTTTGCAGTGCTCATCGCAGTGCAGTCTTTTAATGGATATGATTCCACCCACTTACTGAATGCACATATAACCACTAAAACGTACTTCAAGTTTTGGCACCGCTCCATCTCTATGAAATCAAAATGGATTACCTCAAATGGCATAGAGGGAGGGCCGAAACTGCGTGTTGAAGTCACGGCACAAATGCCATATCATATCATATCATACTGTTCCCTTCCCCACATTGTGCTGTAGGCACGTGATACAATTTTGGACCAGCCTCTCGGCATTTTTCTTTATGTGTGTGTTCTCCCATACTGTGGCTAGATGCTAAACTATCTTTCTGGCACAAATGTGTGTAGGGCTGTGGGCCATCGTGACCATTGCAGTTACATAGGAGTTGGGCAGCATCCAATTTTTACTTTTCTTGTCCACCCAGAAACCTTCTAGATCTAATTCTGCAGAGCCCACAGCCCACCCTTGTATCTCGTCAGCAGTGGCTTCTGCCTGCATCTCTTTGACAGTAGCAATTCCATTTTCTATCATGCAGGGCACTTCCTGAGACTGTACTGTCAACATCTTGGTATTCAAATCAGTGCCAGTTTGCTTCGCAATCCGGTCTGCAAATGTGTTTCCCTCTACCACTTTACATGTTACTTTTTTATGCGCCTTGCATTTCACTATTGCTAGGCGCTTTGGACACGTAAGTGCAGACAGTAATCATACAATCAAAGGGCCATGTTGGATTCTGGCCCCATGTGATGTCAAGAAACCCCTCTCAGCCCAGAGTCGACCAAAGTTATGAACCACGCCAAAGGCGTATTGGCTGTCAGTATATATGTTTACACTCAAATTTTCAGATATCTCCCAGGCTCTGGTTAAAGCTATTATCTCCACGGCTTGTGCAGAGTTGTAGGGGATTCTTTTACTCTCTACAATAATCTTGAAAGTAGTGATAGCACAGGCAGCAGTTGATGTGCCATCAGGTAATTTAAAAGAGGAGCCATCACAAAACAGTTCTCCTTCTGGCTCTTTTTGTGGGTATCTGTTAAATCAATTCTTCCTTTTGTTTCTTCCTCAGTAACCATTAAACAATCATGGGGAGGTGATTCATTCTCACCTATTTCTTCCGTGGTCAGTGGCATTAATTCTGCAGGATTCAAAGCGCTACACCTCATAATTTGGATGTGTGGCGTAAAGAGGACAATTTTGTATCTAGTCAATCTGGCAGAGGTGAGGTGTTGCGTCTGCGTTCTATTTAATAGAATGTCTATGGCATGTGGCACCATCAAAATCAAGGTGTACCCCAATACCATTCCTTCAGTTTGTTTCACTGACGCAGCAGCCACTGCAATAGCTCGCAAACAACGTAGTAGTGCGCGCGCTACAGGTTCCAGAGCGGAAGAAAAATAGCCACATGGCCTATTTCTTCCACCTTGTTCCTGTGTCAAAACAGCCAATGCACAGTCGTGTACAAACAATCTGAATATCTTCTCATAATTTGATGTGCCCAAAACTGGAGCAGAACAAAATGCAGTTTTGAGCAGATCAAATGCTCTCTCACATTCTTCATTCCACTGCAGAGGCATCACAGCATCCTTTTTTGTCAATGCCACCATTGGCTTCACAATCAATGCAAAGTTCACAATCCACTGCCGGCAATAGGAAGCCATGCCTATTATAGCTCTGACTCCTTTTTGTGTTTTTGGAATAGGCATACCAGAAATACTCTCTATCCTTTCTGGCGTCAGTCTTCTCCCCTCTCTCGAAAGTAGGTAGCCCAAATAAGCCACCTCCTTCAACAATATTGGAATTTCTTTAGGCTTGCTTTATGGCCATGCGCTGCTAAATGTGTCAATAATAAAACAGTACTTATTTTACAAATCTCCTTTGTATCAGCAGCGATTAGTAGGTCATCTATATACTGTAGCAATACACAACCTGTTGGTAATTCTAGCATATCTAGCTGTTCTTTCAATGCTCTGCTGTAAATACTCTGACTCTCTGTGTATCACTGTGGAATGCGCGTGAATGTAAATGATCGCCCTCCTAATGGGAAGGCAAACAGATATCTGCTTTCCTTGTGTACTGGAATTCTAAAGAAGGCATTTTTCAAGTCACTAAAACTAAAGTACTCTGCGGAGGCGGGTATCATTGTCAAAATTGTGGTAACGTCTGGAACCAATGGGAATTGAGGATCTACTACTTTGATTAATGCGTGCAGATCAATTATGAAACGATACGGTATCTCATTACCTCCTTTCTTATACACCAGGAGAATGGGGCTGTTACATATACTGCCTGTAATCTCTTCAATCACCCCCAATTTTACCAAATCTGAAACAATACTCTTCAACCCTTTCTCTCCTTTTGCTGAAATTTTGTACTGTGGAATACGCGGTAACGTTACTCCTTCTTTTAAAACAATCTTTTCTGGTTCTATTTTCAAGCATCCCACATCATTGTCATTCATCGCCCATATGTAAGTTGGCACTTTTCTCAATTCTTCTGGCAAAGGTTTGGACAAAAATTCAGACACTGGTACATTCTGTGGTGAAATTGTCAAGAACACTCCATCAGGAGAGCAATGGATAACTGCACTCAGTTTTTTTCAATAGATTTAAACCCAATAGGTTTTCCCCACAATTTTCTGTTAAGAGAAATTGACAATATTCAGTGAATGGACCTAATGTCACTGCTACTGGTTGGGACACTGGATTGATCACTGGGGTACCTGTGAACCCTACTGAAATATTTCTTTGCCCTGACAGTGGTATTTCCGGAACCAGGTGACGGTCTATCGAGCACTTTTGCGCTCCTGTATCTACGAGAAAGCTATGCTCTATATTCCAGACTTTCATTTCTACGTAGGGTCCTTTTTGATTCACGGGAATAGACACTGGTTCCGACCTCTGTCTTGGGCTGTCCTATTGAGGAAATAACACATCATCCGATGTGTAATCACTACTATTACTATAGTATGTATTTGGTTGGGTATCAAAAATGTTCCCGCCCCTTGCTCCATTTCCATTCTGCGTGTTCTGTTGGCTCTGATTTTGGCTAAAAGCAGTCTGATTTTGAGCTTAGTTCTGATTCTGGGTAACATTTCCTTGACTATTTTGGTGCTGTTGCATGTGGCTTCTATTCTGCCCATTTGTTCCTGGGTGCCCCCCATGCTGTCTTCTCTGGCCACACCCATTTCTATTTTCTAAATGTGGACATTGCGCTCGCCAGTGACGTTCCTCTCTGCAGTACGCACACTGATTTAGTCCCAGAGGCCCTCCATGCATGTTCGAATTACTTGTGCCTTCTGCGTTTGCTCTCCCTCTATTGTGTGCCGCCACTTGCTGAAGTAGCACCTCAACCATTGTCCGTAGTGCTTCTCTTTTCATGGGCAAGGGGTATTCATCAAATATTTCATGTATTTGCGTTGTGGGAATACTAGGATCTGAAATCCATCTTAACGCCTCTCGTATACATACTTTCAGTTTATCACCCGTTTGTCTTGGCGACAGCAGAAATCGCCGCTGTACATATGGTATCACTGCTTCTCTCCTATCTCTCCTAATATCTTTATTCCTCTTCCCCGGCGTGGCAAACATTTCAGCATATTCATCATCAAATCCATTCTTAAATTCAAAAAGTCTGTCTACATGCTCCCTTATTTCTTCATCTCTCTCTCTACAACGTGCTAATGCATTCAAATCCAACAACTGTTGCGGTGGTAGCCTCCCAATTAACTGTTTCCATCTCCCCGTTAAATATTCCCCCATGCATTCCAACAATACCTGTCTTTCATTGCTCCTCCTGAAATCATACATCGAAGCTAGCGTTGACGTTTCATCATTCCCGTTTATATACATCTCCGCCTGTTCTTGCAACTCTCGTTTTCTCTCCTTGCTGATCGCACTACGGTCACTCTAGCGCATTCACTTCGTCTGGTCCCCTCTCTCATTTCAATGAGTTCAAGTTCAATTATTGGAGGGGCGGATGGGACAGAAACAATCTCCTGGGAGGGAGGTGCAGATGGGACAACGGGAACGGGAAGTGAATGTTGTGGCGCTGGCTGGCTAATGGGAGGCGCTGATTGTAGGATCTGTGGCTGCGCTGGGGTGTGAGCAGTAGGGAGGGTCTTAACAACTGGAGGGGGCTGAGCAATAGTCACTGGCACAGTCTTTTTAGTCTCTCTCCTTTGGCCTCACTTTGTATCAGTTAATATTTTATTTATTAATTCATCTGATGAATGCAACTCTTGTGGGTATATTTTATCTATACTCAACTGACCACGTCTATTTGATTTTCTCAAACTATCATCCCACTCCTCCTCCTGCTTTTCTCTCACTCTTTCTGCTTTCGACTCATGCCTGCGCCCGCTCTTCTCTCTACTTTTCCAACAAAGCATAGCTTCCCTTCTCCAGTCTCTAAGGATGTCAAATGCCACTGGACGTGTTTTCTTCTCCAAGTAATCTATCCTCAAGAACTCAAACTCTCGAAACTCCCGGCCATTGCAAATCTTCCTCTTTTCTGGTTTGCCTATGCCAAATCTCACAAAACATTATCGCCCCTACACCATACTTCACATACATCTCATATGGCGGCGACCCCTCGGGTGGCGCTACCTTGCCAATTTTCCAAAGATTGTATACCACAATTGAAAAATCCCGCTAAGGTGGACAATACCCCAGGCATGTTTTAACCTTACCCTCGGCTAATCACCTTATACTGGGTGTTTGATTTTGCAAAATCAACTCTCAACCAATATCAGGGTTACTTCAAATCGGGGCACGACTCACCTGATCAATCAAATCGTCTCTCAAGACGCGATTCGTCCATATACTGATGCAACCAATAATCACTGTGTCTGCGTATCTTGGCTCACTCTGCCTCATTTCGGGACCCTCGCCTCCTTGTTCTCTGGCCGGGCACATCGATCAGGGATCAGTTGTGTGCAGATCTGCAAAGGAGTCTCTCATCACGTTCACAGGGGCGCCCCGAACACCTCTTGATCCCGGCTCCATCGTCCTGTCCTCGTCGTTCTCTCCGCCTTCCTTATTTTACAACGTACACGATGGAACAAGTGGGGGAGGGTCCCTATTCAGGCGCCATCTTTAAGGGGCGTCTAGGGGACCCTCGTGTATGGAAACAAGGCACAATCACCACACACAAACTGATACAACAGACACAAGGTTGTATTCCCAAAAGCTAGGGTTTATTGCAAAGCAAATAGTCTCAGTTGGCCAACTGGGTCCCACGCCCCGCGACGTGTGTTTCCAGACCCCGGGGGACGCAAGAGAGTGAGAATCGTACAACAGTTACATATATACAAAGCAAGCATCTTACAATCAGTGGTGACACATTCGATACCGCCCATAATGTATTTCCTTTGAATTGGGTTCGATGATTGACAATTGTGACGAGTATGACACCTTCAGACATTTATTTAGCAACAGTTTGCAATTTCATAAACCTGCAGACATAATTCTTTGTTATAAGAACATACTGCTTCTGTTCTCTGCAAGCAAGCTGCGTGCAGGGGAGAGACACATTCCAGGCCTCACTATCTCCTAGTTTCTATTTGTGTACTGGGGGTCAGCTCGCTCTCCAGGGCTCTACAGGGCTCAGGGAAGGGGGGCCGTAAAGGAGAGCATAATTTAAGCCATTAAATCTTTGTTTCTAACATTTCTACTGTATTAGCGAGACTAGCTGGCACCTGTGTACTGATTAAATGCCTTGCTGCTTACTTCCAAGGACTTGTGAGGGAGGAGACCGGGCATTTCTGTCTGGCTCGCTGCGTTATGTTTCAACAAGTCTCTCGCGGCCTTGCTCTATGCATGGACAATAATGTACTAGTGGAGCAGAATACATTTTCAGCAAAGCAGTTTTAACAGAAAGCAAGAGGCAAATGTTCGAAAACAAAATGGCGATTTCAAAAACTTCAAAATGGCCTCACTTCAGTCAAGTTTATGGCTATGTATTTCTAATACTAAACACATGAGGCAGTTGGTCTTCGGCCAACAGAATACATACCCTCCATCATTGAGGGGTGTCTACTTTTCTGGACTGACAGAACCTCTACTCCTGTCCTTTTTTTAAAAAAAATAAAGAAGAGAAAAATTGCCAGACTCTACTGTGATTATTTTTCTAATGAATCACAATACATACATTGTGCAAGCTTTGTGTACTCATGGCTTGACAAGCTGTGTGACTACTGGATTGTCAACACTGGGACTATACTGATATTTTTCAAGTTTAAGTATAGTGGGATTGTAAATCTGGGGGCCTACTGGGAATTTGCGAAATATGTTCAGTCTGCTACACTGGAAGCACAGTGTATTCTCAATCTTGCAGGACACAGGGATTGTGCACACTGAAAATATACAGGCCCTACTATACTAGAATTTTGCAAACTAGAAATGTTATGAGTTGTTCGAATTGGGATTATATTACCGGTAAAATAGCTCAGTGGGTTGAGCACTTGCTGCTGAGATCTGAGTATGATCTGCAGGTCGCAGGCTCGAATCCTGGCAAGGCCATCTCAGCCTTTCATCCTTCCGAGGTTGATAAATGAGCACCAATTTCGGTTGGGTGATATTGTATGTAGATATGTTCTCTGTAAAGTCTTTGGATATATTGGAATGGCAAACGGAGTATATAGTAGGGTGGTAACAACTGTGCTAGTACTGGGATATCTCAGAATAAACCAAGATGGCGGGAATTGAAAATATATTGGGTTACGTAAACAAAGAATACAATGGTTTTTGCATGGGAATATATAAAGATTATGCATTTTAGGATTGTATTGGGATGGCAATCTGACAAAATCCTGGAATTACGCATACTATGATTGTATAGGAATTTATAGTACAAAGGATTGTATAAACTCTGAATATCTTGGAGTCATACTGAAAGTGAACTACTTCAGTCACACTAAAACTGGGGTTGGCAAACTTGGTGTATAGCCGGAATTGTGCAAACTGGGTGCATATTGGAAGGTTACTGGAATATTATGCCAGTGGGAAAATTGTGGTATTGACAAACTCATTATATGCTATGTCTCACCAAACATAATGCATAACTGAATATTAAAACTAGGAATATACTAGGATTGTCAAATAGGGCATGTAATGGGATTGTCACACTGGGCGTGTACTTGAATTGTGCAAACTCGGGGGAAAAAGTAGCGTTGTCCACCTGGAACTGTACATTGTGTCATTAGATTTTTCTATTTATTTTTTATGAACCTTGAGCGAGCCCTGTCCGACTATTTGCTTGAAGGTGTGGGGAAAAATATATTTAACATAATCCACCAGAGGTGTTTGTTAAAAGTGTTAACTATATTTTCCCTGTCTTTTATAACAATGTTGCCAATAGCTCAATGTACTACGCTTTGGCCCAACTCTGAATGAAAAATCATTTCGAATCCTGCAAGTGATTCTCATATTTATTATTGTTTAATTTTATTTTATTGTTTAAAGAGTTGATCTAGCTTTAGAGCAGTAAAGCATTTTACAGAGTGTGGTAGTCAGCAGTTAGACTGGAATCTTTTAACAGTAGTGCAGTATTGTGAGTTGAGGTCTATGCATCAGTATGTGCATCCATTGAGATTAGTCATTGGCCAGGTGTTGTTGAAAAAGCCATGTTTTAAAAGATTTGTGATATTCTCGTAGGCCCCTTATGAAAGCCTATTTTTACCATATACCCCTTTGGGCAGTAACTGATCAAGATTGAGGTGCTGCACAAAATAGTGCCCACACAACAGGCCTGCGGATGTCAATAGAGATACCACAGTCTGTGTTATGCACATTTGTGGTGCAACACAAAGCTTTGTTTGTGCAGCTTTTAATTACTCTTTTGCTAGTGATCAAAAGTGTGCGCTATTGCAAAAGCATCTTTAAAATAAATCCTGTGACAGATGGAGTGTATAACTCACATTTTGCCAAATGTGGTTATAGTTTAATTATTTTGAGGTCGACGTTGTCTGCGCCGTCTGTATATGATTGGATTGAGCATACTGGGAGTGGACTGGGGTTGACAAACTGAGAATGTGCTGGCATTGTCAAACTGTGAGTGTACTAGAATTGTGTAAAGTGGGAATTTCCTGGGGTTCTGGGGTTTGCAAAATGGGAGTGCAGTGACTCAGTCATCTGAGATTGTACTGGTGGCCTCTAACTGGGATTGCCAAACTATGAATGTAGTCGGAATGTCAAACTGAGAATATAGCTGCGAATGTGATATTTAGAGCAAATTGTGTTTGTTATTTTGTTATGCTATTTTATTTTGCATTTGTATAGCGCATTATGCATCATTGGTATGATCTCAAGGCGCTGGTAGGTTGAACGCCCTCGGGAACCACAGTTCGAGTCATTTCATAGAGAGTAATAAAGTGCGTGGGCGCACCAGCTATGTGTGCAGCTGGTGTGGTTGTTGCATGATAGTTGCTTCTTAGCGGTAGGTGTGGTGCTGCGGAGATCAGTTGAATGTGTTCAGTCTGGAGTGGGACAGCCAGACTGAAGTTTGGCTGCGTTAGGCCTGAGGGGATGCCTAAGCTAGCCGGTATGTGCTTGCTAGCTGTGTTTTATTAGGATGATGGGTAGTTTGATGAGTTATGTTAGTATGAGAACAGCTTTACCGAATGTGTCATAGTACCGCTGTGTTCTAGTTGAATGATGGTGTATAGGAGAGAGTAAGCGTAGTAGTGAGATATTGTGGTAGTCAGTAAAGAGTATGCGACCAGGCACACTCAATGATGTTGGGAATACCTTCTAACTTGAACTCTATACAGTGATGCTATTAGGGCATATTCAATGATGTTGGGAATACCATCTTAATTCAACTCTAATACAGTGACGCTATTAGGGCATATTTCTAAGTTCAACTTTAACACAGTGACGCTATTGGGGCACACTCACTGATGTTGGGAATACCATCTAAATCCAACATTAGCACAGTGATGGTATTAGGGCACGCTTTCTAAGTTCAGCTTTAACACAGTGACGCTATTAGGGCGTACTTTCTAGATTCAACATTTCTGGAAGTATGATAGGTTTGTGCAGACAAGACATTCACAAGACTTGTCAGAAGTGATAAGAATACTATGACATTGAAGCTAGTAATTTACTGAAATTATCAACTATGACTCTGATATCCCTGTCAGTTAAGACGTTGGCATAAGTCGCAATCATCCAGCTGGAGGAAATGTATGCAATAGTCTGGCTCCTTTGATGTATCTCAGTTTGGCTTTAGCCCAGTAGTGGAACTAAATCCAACTTAGTCTACATGACAGATGATGTGCTGATGGCCATCGACAGATAACTCATTTCAATGGTTGGCATATTTATCTTGTCAGTGGGCTTTGATCAATTAATCATAGGAGTTTATCAGCCCACCACTGTGACATGGTTATGATTTGTGGAAACAGTATTGATTGCTGGACATACCAAAAGAGAATGGGGACCTATGTTTCACCAGTGGGTCCATTACCAAGTCCTTTAGGGATCCAGCTTCTCCTCTATATTGTCCAATTTTACAGGATGCTGGGTGACAGATGGAATCCCTGTTCTATTATGGAATGCCATCATGCGCACCGAGACACTGGTGGTGTTAGTTGACAATTGGTAACTGCCATTATATCTTGCCTTTGCCTGTTGGGTCAGAGAATGCGTTTAGGGTCTTATATTCACTGTATCTTAATAAACTTACTTGACTTCTATGATTGCATGCTGCTGGCCATTACTTTACGATCGGCTATGAGGAGGAAGACCCCAAATTGCTGGTACCAGGGTCTGGTGAAGGGTCGGCAACTTCATCCCTACATGTTACTGCACCAGCTCATCCCAGGCAACTTTTAAGGCACAGAGGCGGATCTGAAGTGGGGGCACCTAGCAGTTTACCCATCGGTGCTGTGTTGGAGGTCCGGAATCATCCAGGGGATAGCTGAGGTGTTCGGAAGGTGGCAAACCGGCATATTGTGCATCCAGCACCGGTAGTGCGGAGAATAGCATTATATCTCCAAGCGCAGTTGGAGATGAGGTGACAGTGGGACGGCTTCACCACTTAGAAGCGGTCAGCCCTGAGCTCTGTGTAACAACTGTAGTGTCGGGAGCTGAATAATCTCAGGGGAGAAGTGGTGCCCAGCCAAGCGGTGTGGGGGTGGGGGGGTGCTTTTCTCCCCATTGTGAAGACCAGTGAGACGCACCAAATGGAAATTCCTGTGTGTCGGCACTCTAGTGGCATCCCACAGTAAAGCCAGTGTCAGCGCATAGCAAACAAGGAAACAATTACTTTGCTGCTGGGGCATGCGCAGTATCACTGCATCACGGTCATTTAGGTAACAGGCAGCAGATGACTGGACTATAAAGCCACAATTATTTGAGGTCAGGGGGTCAGGGGTAATTGGAGCATCGTCCTCACAATTGTTCCACTGCCATTTTGGGTACAGGCATAGCCTGGACATTTCAGCACGTCTATGATAGGCACCATTTGTGGATCAGGCAATATCATTTTCTTTGTCTATGAAGTAAATCTGCGCAGTGTGCTTAAGATAATTGTATATCTGCATCTCTGATGGTAATCCCAGCTGGAGTTTGATAGTACCTGTATTCGGAATGTTTTCTGCAGCTTCAGTTGGCCATTCCCAGCTCAACTAGGTAAGTGGCAGTGGGAGATACTCCTGTCTTAAGACAGCTAGGCCACAGTGGACATTTCTGTCGGGAAGGCGATACCACCATGCAGAATCTTGACCCTCCATCAGGTTTTTGGCCACACCAGGGGAACCACCAATCCCCTGGGAAAACTGAAGAGATCTGTTTTAATTTTACTTTGTTGCTTCAGGAGGGAAAAGATATTCTGATGAGCGAAAATTCTTGATGTGCTGCTTAGGGGCAGAAGCTGTAATAATGTAATAAACAGCCTGGTGTAGTGGCTGAGGGGGAAATGGAGGGGGTTGAGGGGATGGGGAGGGGCTGAATGGTATGGCCATGAAAACATTACAGGTGCAGTTTGGGAAACAGATTAATATGTTATTGGAGAGGTACATGTTTTTCTCAAGGAAAAAAGGTGGTGGGGAAGCAGTGGACTCATTTGTGGCAGATCTTAGTGTAATATTGTCATCTTGTGAATTCACAGGGAGGAAGGATAAATATATTGGGGATCAGCTAATGATGCACACGTCTAACTCAAAAAATTCAGGAACTCTTGTGGGAGGCGAAAAACCCTCCACTACAGAAGGCACTGGCAATCGCTAAAGGAATGGAATTAACTAGTATGTGTTTGAAGGAGGTTAATTCTAAAGGGAACAATGAGTTAGTGCATGCTATAGCTGAAAATGTGGAGGAAAAATAGTCGGGGTTGATGAAGCCAAGGTGTGCGCAGTAAGGAATAATAACAGAACAGGAATGGGGACGAATGGGGGAAGTCAGTCCTCAACTGCTGGGTGGAGCCATGTACCGGCACAAGATATACGCAAGGTGCAATGTTCTAGGTCAGGTTTTAAAAAACATCCCATGAATGCCAAGGAGTTTCCTGCCATGAGAGTTAAATGCAGGAGGTGTGGCAAGATGGGGCATTTTGCCAGGTTGTGTATTTTCAACAGCAAGTGCGAGGAGGCTGACATAAATATCCAATATGTTGGGGAGGTGAATGGGAAGTCGGCCAATAACATTGTCCACATTGTGGGTGAAGTTGAGGAGGATGAGAAAGGGGAATATGTTGCCCCTGAAGTTGAGATCCCAGTGGCTGGATGTTCAGTGAGAGCCTTAGCTGACTCGGGAGCCTGTATACCACCATTTTAGAGAAATTAAGGGAAGAGTTACGTGGCCTGTGTGTGCAGGATGTGATTGAACCCATAGAGAGAAGTGAGTGGTACTCCCCCATCGTGGTCACACAATGTCCCGATGGGCGGATTAGATTATATGTAGACTTAAAATACTTAAACAAGTCAATCTGGGTCAACACCCACCCTTTGTCCAAGGTTAGTGAGATGTTCATGACTATGCAAGAGGCTGAATGGTACAGTATGCTTGATCTCTCAGCTGCATATTACCAGGTGGACTTACACCCATCATCACGCACCTTTACAGCCCTCATCATTCCGAAAGGTGTGTATCAGTTTAAAAGAATGCCTTTCAGCATCAGCTGTTTTCCCAAGAATAATGCAGGATCTGTTGGGGGAGGTACCTGAGGTGAAATGCTTCCAAGACGACATTTTGATTGGGGCCAGAAGTGAGGCTCAGCACAATGCCAGAGTGTATGAAGTATTAGGGAGATTGGGCAGAGCGTGTTTGATTGTCAAAACGGGGAAGTGTCAGTTAAAGGTGCATCAGGTATCTTATTTAGGTCGCAGGCTCACAAAAGAGGGAATGCTACCATGTCCAGAGATGATGGATGCCATTTTAAAAGTGAAATTCCCTACTAAAAAAGACAAGTTGAAGTCTTTCTTAGGACTTATAGAATTCTGTTCTAAGTTCATTGAGAATTTTGCAGTGAAGAGTCAGCCCTTACGTGTGTTGTTGAAAGTAAGGACGGAGTATCTTTGGAGACATGTGGAGGAGGGGGCATTCAGGAGGTTGAAGGACGAAGTTTCTAATGCCCGTATCTTACACAGGTTTGATCCATGGCTGAGACCATTGTGTCGGTAGATGCATGTGCTGTGGATTTAGGTGCAGTGGTAAGTCAGATCAGGGACGGGAAGTACCAGTGGCTTTTGCATCTCGAGATCTATCGGATATGGAGTCTAGATAGTCCACGATTGAACGAGAGAGTGTTGCATGCTATTGGGCCTCCATGTACGTTAACGCCTACATTTGGGGTTGACCTTATAAGCTCAGAAGTGATCATAAGCCATTGGCACATTTGTTTTCCACTAAGGGCTCAGGGTTTGCGACCCCCCCCAGAATTGCCTTGGAGCTTCTATCCGGGGCTACAACCAAAAGACCTGGGGCTATAACCCCACTAGGCCCCTCTAGCAACAACTCTGCACTGTCAGTTGGTAGTGGTTATGGGAATGCAACCCCTCCTTGTTACCCATTTCATCTTTTTGTCTACTTATATAGGCACATTGATTTACACTCATCATGCGCCTAGCACATACTGTACAGCTGGTGCATAACATGCAGCAGGAATGCTGCAATATTCTTCATACTTTCATCCCATTTGTTCCAGTGTGTACGGGCTACGACCTATTGGTGTTTTCCTTTGTGAGGGACTAGCTGACCATTATAACCTTCATTAATCTTTTAGTGCATTCCTATATCTTTAAGCTGGAAGGTGACTATGGAAAACATCTTCTCTCAGGCGGGATACTCCTCACTGTGCCATGGATGTTTTGAAAGGGGTGCACGCCTTCTCAAGTGCTATCTCAGAGCTATGGCATGCTTCTGCCCCGCTTTACAAGGCACAGTGAGGCTACCCCTGTTCGCATCTCATTGTAGCCTTAGCTTCCTAGGGCCTGAGGATGATATCAAAACACCACATAAATATGAATAGGATCACTATGATTATATATACGTGTTGGGCATGTGAATTGTACTGAATGGAATTTAAAATGGTACTTAAAATACTGCGTCCTTGTACCATTACTGCGAACATTCATTTTGGGACCCTAATATTAATTAGAATATTATTTATGTGTGTTTAATTTTTTCTTTTACTACACCCTTTTTTTGTTGCCCCATCCAGTGGGTGTTTACACTTTACACAACACAGTCATTTGCACTGAATTGAAGAACAGAAACCGCCAGGAGAATGGGCTGCTGCATCTTGATACATATATATACAGACGGGGTTCCTAGTCAGCACACAATAAAAATGCAACATTGTGTTGTGAAGAAGTGTAAGAAATGCATAATATTTATAATCAAACAGATAAAAAACATTAATTACAAGTAATACATGCAAATGTATTGTATGCAAACACAAAACAATACAAAGGCTGCCATATTTGTACAAACATGAAGATCATGATTAAAACCAAAAATATCATATCACTCACATATATACATAAAGGGGTAATTTCATTCTCTAATGGCTATATTAAGAAATAAAGGGAAGCCAAGTTATCTGTTACAGACAAATGGGGAACTAATCCTGATAGAGAAATTGTTATCAGCAGTTAATATTGCTTACATCACTTACACAATAGTACCTTGACCTACGGATGCATCTCGAATTGACGCCTCCCCTCTCTGATGCATATTTTGCCACAAAAATCACGCAAACCCCGCCAAACTGCTCAAATTGTACCAAAGACAATGAATTGCCTTGTGTCCTTTCCTACTAGCCCGTCCAGGAATGTCATTTCACCAAAATGCCAGGGGTAGCGTAAGTGACATCACATGGCCATTGACCCCCCAGTGACATCACAGGAAGTGAAGTAATTTGACACCTCCCCACGTGACATCACAGGAAGTAATGACAAACGACCTTGAGATTTTTTTAATGCTTCTAGCACCCGTGTTTCCAGGTGCTCTAATTTCAGCATGATATAAGAACCGAGGCACAGAGGGAGGCATGAATTGTCCACGATAACACATTTGGGGAATGCCATTTTCCAGATTCGACGTGGGGCCTATAATTTAAAACATATATAATGCAGTATTTCTAACAAGGTAACCGAAATCGGTAACGCAGGCTACAGCTAGTGTATGAAACATCTAACACAGGTGTTATCTGTGGCGTTGCTGTGTTAAACACGCCAAAAAAGCACTGACCTGGTGAGGCTTGCGCTGCTGTTTAACCAGGAGAAAAATGCTGCACGAGTAAGGCCTAAAAATGTAATCATTGACCAGTATTTAGTATCAACACAATTCCCTGGTTATAAATGTATAAATGATTCAGCTACCACTACGATAGAAGAAACCTATTAGACTGGTCTGCGTGCACAGAGGGTAGTGCACCTGATAATGTTATCTTTGCTGGAGTATAATACCTGGGAAAGGTTGTTTCAATATACCCAATGTTAGGCAGAATTATATGCAGTACCTTTTGGGAACACCACACACAATTAGGACTACAAGTGACAGTACAAATTCACCTTTGGTACAAGCCCGTACTACACAGTTAAAGTGGTAGCTGTGGCTGAGCAGCCAGACTTATCTCAAGAGTAAGTGAGCAGTATCAAATAGTTACACAAAGGACAGCAATTACTATGATTCAGGCAAACACTGACTCAAGGTTTTCAAGTAAAAGAATATATATTTATTTCACTCTGCAGTTGTATAACATTTCACTATTCTAAGCAGCTTAAATTCACTCTTAATACACCACACAACTCCCAATTAGTTCCAGACAAGTTAAGCTCACAATATGAAGTGGGAGAAAAATGGCACTCTAGTAACTTTTGGAAAAGGGAGGGAAAGACAAGGTTAACAGAAAAGGAACCAAACCAACAGGTAAGTATTCAGGGCAATTGAACAAGAGGAACTTCAATGATAAAATCAGATATAAAAGGCTTAGGGCCAAAGTCAGTAGGTCAAAAGTCTTTTGCTCAAGATAATACAGTTCAGTCTAGTTCTCGGTAAAGTTTGTGCCACGGATTCCGGAAGAGGTTGGTTGGTAGAAAAGTTAGTTCAAAGAGAAGAGAAGGACAAGCCCTCAGATTGGAGAAAGATTTCAAACACTTTCACCGTGGCTGAACGAAACGCACAACCAGATTTGCACAGTACCTTGAAACGGAGATGGAGCTGTAGCTGAGGCAGACGTTCCTGGTAGTTCCTGCAGGCTCACGGTTCCTGAAGCAACTGTCGGACTGATCAGAAGTAGGAAGACTGGACGGTCCTGCACGACCCAGGGAAGAAACCAGCAGCAGAGCAAAGCAATGAATAAAAGGTGCGCTCCTTACAACCCAAGCAGGGTCCGACCTTCCTGGTTATCTGGCCCACTGTAGCTCTGTACAGCAAATTCGACCAGAGGAGGGGTCCTGGTTTGCAGTTTGGGCGAACTGGTTGTGGTCCCAACAGCTCAAGAAAAGAGGTTTCCTGGAGGATATTTTGGCAATTCGGACCTGCAGTAGGGCTTCACCGGGCGGCTCAGTCATGGTAGGGGTCCTCTTCTTCCAGTTCCTCGTTGGTTCTTTTGTTCCAGTGGCGACTCTGCCTTTCCAGTCCCAGAGACCTGCTTTTTATGCAGTTTTCCCCCATTCATACAGCCTGGCTGTCAATCACACAGCAGGGCGGCTGTCCTGGCAAGGACAGTCACCCAGCCAATCAAACAGGAGTGCGACTTGGGTAACCAAGGGAACCCATGGCAGGGGTCCTAAAATCCCTCCCTCACATCCTACCTGCCCAGACTTTCAGGCGCCTAAAGGAGGGCTTCTGCGTGGAAGCCCGCGAAAAGGAGATGAACAAAGGGACCAAACCTGGTTTGGCGTGCATAGTAAAACATGAGAAAGACATTTACAAAAAGAAATGGCGAATAAAACCAACCGGAACCGTAATAAAACATATATGGTCAAGTGGGTTTATGTTTGAGGCTAATATAATAGCCTAAAACAATACAATGGTTATTTAAGATAACCGCGGTATAAAAAATAGGGTAGATACCACTGCCACCAGCCACGTCGTAGTGTAAAGGGAGCGAAACAATTCTCCAAGAGACACAGATAAAAAGGGATAAGAATTAACCCTTTCCAATACTCCATGTAAGATGGGGTGTACTGGATCTGAGGTAAAAGTGACTAATAAAGTTAATGGCAACTGTATCTTTTCTGGGGGACAGTCGTCAGCCCCAGAAAATGGAGTCGGTGGGAAGTCTAAAATACAACCCTGTGTCACTTCACTGAAGGTGCTGTGTAACACACATGAAGAAAGTGGTGCCATGGAGTAGGTGAGGCTCTAGTGCCAAAGATCACACAAAAAGTAGAAATACACTCAGCAAAACACATGTAAGAGTGAGAAAAAAGCTCACACTCTTACCAGGTGAAAAAAATAAATCCTAGAAATCCAGCAAAGCTGCTGAGGGAGTCAGTAGGTAAGGGAAATTAGCCAGTTATGAGAATTCTCCCTAACACCCAAGACCCCCATAGTTTGTATTATCTAAGCACAATACTGGGTGCCAGGACTTGAACAAAAACACCATTAATGTAATATCACTTCTGCACACATAAATTCATAGCACCACAGTTATTTAAAATTTAAAACACCCACAAGTTGCTTCTCACCCGGGGCCTCGCTGGCAGACTTGAAGGCGCGCACTACACACTATCGCTTTGACTCAGTGGTGCCCAATGGCGTAGCACAAAATTTGGCAGCTCCCCTGTGAGCCATGATGTGGGGGTCCTCCCAAGCTCCTTAACAAAGCACAGGGAATGCCACACCCTGGGCTTTTACGGGCCACCACATGTGCACAATGTCCATGATGCTTATGCCGCTGCAGGGGCATGCAATACTCCAAGTGAAAGAAGTAAATATGTTTTTCAATCAAAGCTTAAATCATTAACATAACATAGAGAGAAGGGGGTGGTGCCTGGTCCACATATATACCAGCCACCTTTGGTGGCTGGTGAGTTGTTTTTTTGGAGGGTGTAAATATTTGCCAGAAATATGTGATTGCGACTGAGCATAGCAAGGGAGCCCGAACTAATGAAAATGGGTTGGTGGGGGATGGGCGGATTCTTCTCCCTCCCCAGAGTAAATGTTTTGAATAATGGGTTAAAATGGTGCGTTATACAGCACACTTTCTGGGAAGATTTGGTTAAAAGGCCAAAAATGTGTGTAAAAGGCCAACAATCGTTTTTGTAGGGTGTAGGGTAAATCATGAAAAAAGTACAATAGATGCAAGTCACCAAAAGTGCACAGGGCATTTCCCAATGCATTATCATGCCGGTCACTGCAATATATGCCGGTATAGAAAACATTTGTATGCTGGCTGTGCCCATACATTTCCATGCTGGCTCCACCAACATATGCTTAAATTACCATATAAAACCATACTTATGTTCACTTTAAGACATTTTTCTATAGTACAATTACTAGCACTGGGCTCAAAACTGGCTCTATCAATATTTGCCAGTACTCCTATGTAAGTACATACTCCAGTTGGTTTGGCCATTAAAAGTACCATGTCACAATAGGAAAACTTGTCCAAACTGGTTCCAATGTAAGCCAGTCTAGACCCATAAGAACACTTATCTTGCTTGATTCATCATAGATGCTCAGTTAATAAAAAGTCATGCTACACTGAAGAATATGCAGGCCGCTATACCAAAGCATCAGTCTAGCGAGGTAACACTACTTATCACGCTGGCTTTTTTAAAGATGCTGAGCAAAATGTCATGCCACAGTAAGCAATGGCAAGACTGACTGCACCAAAATGCCAGTCTAGCCAGGGAATGGCACACATGAACTTGCCTTTGCCCTAAAATACCAGTAAAACATGTAAAGTCAATAAAGGATGTGGCAAAAATGCTCCAGTGATCCCCAAAGACACATGCATCCCCTTTCACCCACCGGTCACTCACCCATACATCTCCTCTCGCACTCACTCACACTGGATTCACCACACAGGCACAGACCAAACCCCACCCAGAACATTGAAACACACTCAACCACATATATGCTCATTCACCCACCAGTCACTCACTCACACCTTCTCTTACATGCACTCATTGCATTCTCTACAAAGGCACAGACCCACCCACTCAGAACATTCAAAAACACATTATCACATTCATACTCATTCACCCACGAGTCGCTCACACACACATTCTCTTACATCCACTCATTGTAATCTCTACACAGGCGCACACCCATCCACTCATTGCATTCTCTAGGCAGGCACACACCCACCGATCCAGAACATTCAAAAACACACATCACATCACTACTCATTCACCCATCAGCGACTCACACCTTCGGTTACATTAACTCATTGCATTCTCTACACAGCCACATACCCACCCACCCACCCAGAACACTCAAAACCCATATCACATCACTTCTCATTCACCCACCATTCACATGCATACATCTGACACACACTTCACACATGCAAAACACACATTATATTACAAAAAAAAGCCTTACCTTTTTCTTGCAGCTTCAGTACATCCTTCCAGGCCCCCTCGGCTCCTCCGTGCTGCTCACAAACAGGAACCAGGAAGCTACAAGAGCTTCCCGGTTCCTGTATGTGAGCTGCAAGGAAGCCGAGGGAGAAGTGGTTAGAGCTGAACGTGGCATGTGACAAGTGCCACATGTCACAGTCAGCTGCAACCCCTACTGAGTGCTACCCTGGCCCAGCTTCATCCTGATGGCTGAGGACTGGTACGGGGACCCACCAGACCTGGTTTGGCAGGCACCCCTGTGCCACAGGAGGGCCAGCTACACCAGGAACACCCGTTTTTTAAACGTTTTTAAATTGGGGTCACAAAGGACTCCCAGGGTTTGCAACTGTGGCCCCTAGGGGTCGCAGTTGCATCCCCTGGTGACCCCCAAATGACATCCCTGATCCTGTCAGCACTCATTGGGTTAGATTCTTTTGCAATCTGTGAAGAACTTTTGGCTTACATAGGTTAAGACAACTGTATTTCAATTCACTCCCCTAAAGGAATGCTGCATATAACCATTGAAGGACCTAAGTATTGATACATGAAAGCATAATGACACACAATCCAAGCATCCCTTAATTAACGGATTGAATTAAGCAAAAGGAACCTATAGAATAGGAACAACTTCACTTTTGGGTCATGTGATTTGTGCTGCGAGGCGCAGGTATGGATAAAATGATAGCCCAGAAAGAGAGTGGAAGACCTTGGAGAGGTGCCGGCCCAGTCTGGGATCGGGTGAATTTTGTGAGTGAGTATGAGCTCAGCTTTTCCCTTGGGCCCCTGTCTGCTTGTACCAGGTGCACAGCTAGGTAGATGGAGATGTATTGTTTATCTAGTACATAATTGCCAATCAACCGCCTCCTCATGACCAATGACCAATGCTGCATTACCCACTTGGAAGAAGATGGACAGAAGGGGCTGGGACCAATGGCCTGGCATCCCCTTTGGAGCAGGCAGCCCATGTACAGGGCCTCACCAACCAGCCACGCAGGTTTCTACTGTATGTGATGATGTCACTGAGGATGCTATATACCTTCTAAATGTGCTGTTCATGCAGATTTTGGCAGAACGTTCGGCAGCAGAAGAGCACTTAGCTGGTGCACTGCTTTTATTTTAGGAATAAAATACTTGTTGTCCTTCCAAGAGGTATATTGGGCATTTTTTCCCTAGCGGGTTGTACTTTTTCTGGTGTGAGCTTTGAGGGGATTTCCTACAGTGGCATCAGATTTGCCCTACACGCATAACATGTAGCCCAGTTAACAGTGTGGGCGAATGCAAAAATGTAACTTCAACTGGAGTGGCTATAGTCTTAGCACTAGCCATAAGGGAGCGCAAACACTGCTTTGCATTTTGTATAGCACAGTTATGCTCTCATTTCCATTTTGTATAGCGCAGTTAAGCGCTCAACATAATATCAAGGATCTTTGTTTACGAATAGGACCTGCAAGGGGGTGGGTTGTACAGCACAAGTCCTCTTCATGTTACACACCTTCATAGGTATCACTGGCATTGTATACCCATTCACAACTGATACTGTGCCACATGCTTCTAATGCCACAACTTTAACTTATTAAATGTTTTTTGGAATTATCAGTTTGGCAATCTGTTTATGTTTTGCAGGTGGCAGGGGCTTAAAACTTGAAGCTTGGGATGCCTCCAATAACCGTTTTGACGACGCAGTCCGCTTCAATGAAAGCACACCAGGCTATCAAGGTGCTACGTGGTTGGACATGGCTTCTTACACCTGGCAGCGAAATTACCCACAAAGGTGTATCACCCGCCTGAGTGGATTCCTAATACCTCCAGAAACAGATTCCTATAAATTGGGACTAAATGCCTACTACTATTGGAACTATGCTCTTTATATAAACAAAACCGGATCCACTGATGACAGAGTAAGCAATCTCAAACACACTTTATATTTCTTTATGATACCTAGCAAAGCATTCTATGACTAGACTTTGTAGACACATTGTATGAGGATTAATGTGGGTCAGTTCTCTCACCAATGTGGTCTCTGTATTGAATGTGCAGCAGTTTTCTAACCATTGTTACTGGATTCATGTGATTTAAGATGAACCATTTCACACAAAGGCTCCCAGGAAATGCACAACCATATATTGTGAAAAGGCATCACTTGCAGTATGTGAATGTGGGCCTCTTCTTTTTTCATGGCACAAACTATTTTCCTACCCAGACCAGGCGTAATCTCACTTTTAATTTGATGGTACGTGTTTAATTTAATACATAATGCGCATGTCCATTCTCTAAGGTTTCTGATGCATTAAGTACTATTTGAGCAACATAGATCCTGGCCTGTAATGTGCTTAAGCTTTCAATTGTTTGTTGTATCACTACTATGTAATAGCTGTTTGTATTAGGCGATAGCTGCCCCTATATTTGTATCCTTACATTTTTGAGTGAAGACAATTATTTGATAGCATTTGTTATGATATCAAGATTTGCAGACACTCTTTGGCACTTTTTGTCCACTGGGATGCTGCAGAGTGTATAGAGCCAGCCTGCCTTCTAGTTTGTATTGACCAGCTTTTTAAATGGTTGTGGAATGCCCAGGGATCTGGATTTTCTCTTATAGGCTGTTGGACAAAATAGGGTAGGATCAATAGTGGCTTCCTGTGTTTTTCCCACGGAATTTATATCTGTATCTGGTGTTTAAATCAGACCAATAATTCTAAAGTTGCTATTAAAATTTATTTCCTCTGGTCACTTTAAAGGCCATTTCTTTTGGTGGACATTTAGCTATTGAGTTTAGCTTGAATTACATGTGTGCCCCCTTTATAAAAAGAACCATCTGATCTGATGGCATTTGGTGCAACAAACGAATCATTTTAATAGGGTATTTAATAGACCAGTTCTGTTCCTGTCTTGCTTTAATATTCTGCCAAGTTCAGAGGTTTGGGTGTGTCTAAGTATTGCTTCTTTTAAAGTCATATCAAATGGTCAACCAGACAAATCAATCTATTCCATGGATGGCCTTCCAAATTAGCTTAAACATACAAGACCATGGACACCCTGATATTGGAAGTAATTTTGACTTATGTTTTCTCATTTTGAAACCATGCCTATTGTTTCAAGTAAACACAGCTGGGCTCATTAGTTCTTTCCTGCCTTCACCAAAGTGGTGAATAATTGGGTGTCTGCTGATACTTTCACATACATACAGTTGCAGGTGAACTGAAGTTCGCAGCTTAGGTTAAAAGATTGTCATAAGATATATCTTGTCCCATGTAACAGAAACCTATGATTTCAAACATGTTTATCTATAATAACACTCAACCAATATTTCTTTCTGTTTGTAAACATATAGACTTCTCATATGATTTGTAATAACTTTCTATGTAACATTTCCTTAGAGAGTACCACAGCTCAAGTTGAACAGGTTATTATGTTCCCTCTCACATAAAAGCAAACACGTAGAATGTGTCTTTAGATTCCTTTTTTCTTTCATTAAATACCATATGACAGCATGGATTTCTGAATACTCTGTTTTTTATTTAATATTAGTTAAATGATATCTCACTATAAAGCCATTCTCAGTTTAAATTATGTATTGGAGAACATTAGATCCATTCAGATAATACTTTACAGAATAGTGTAGTGGGCTGATTGGTGAAGTAGATCAGGGTATGGCATGAGGCAGGGGGGGATTTAAGAAGGTGGTGACATCTCCAGGATAGCTGGCAGTGCCAGTCAGTGGTACTGTTCTGCTGGAGCACAACTCATGGTGTGTCTGGGTTATAGTTGTGCGTTTTATAGTATAAGTCACTTTCTGATCTGTTGTCCGTGGACTCCCACGGGATCAATCTGGGGAGCGCATAGTGTACATGGCTGCTGATTAGTCAATTCAGAAACATGAGGTGAGTCAAAGGTTGTGAAGCAGACACCATGTTGGATTTGCGTACTGCACCTGTAGTCCGTGGAGTCCTGGTGGGTGGGCCAACAGTACACTAAAACGAGAGCACCTAAGGAAACAACCAGATCTGCCCAACCATGGGCCAAACCAACGAGCAAGGACAGGAAACTAAGCCCCAACATACTTACCTCAGCAGGTATAGCACAAAGCATATTAGACTTGATAAAGACCCGGGGGTCAAAACACGTGTCGGCTGACAGCAACAATAATAATGATATTAAAATGTAATTAACCAATGTAAATCACAATATCAAGCTATATATCGTTGTAAACATGAAATTTCCTTAAACATTAATGACAACATTTATGTTTAAGGAATATGAAGTATGCATTTGTTACAAATGCTAGTAACCTTTGTTTTTTAATAACGGAAGTGTTGTTACATTCAAACCAACCGCTTTAACATACGCAGTATAGGTGACTGAAGGGGTTGTGCCACCAGTGTGGTATATTATGCCTACTGTTGCGAATGTTTTTTTGCCAAGAGATACTTGGGCATGTGTGAAGTTAGTGAGTTTACAGTTATTTTAAGTGCCATCTGCACTCTATCCTAAAAGAGTTAATATTACATATTGGGCTTGTTAATCTATTTGTATGTTTGAAAGATTTTTTGAATTGCAAAAGGAGCAATGTCCTACCAGGTAGCCACCGTACCACCTGATTACTGTATAACAGGTAAGCACTTCAGCTACACCGAGAGCCAGGTCTCAGGGCAAAAAAACCTTGAGGGGGAAAAAACCCATGGTGTTCAATAGATGTTCCAGGTAAATCCACAAATCTGGGGTTGTTTTAACAGGAGCCAGGAAGACTTCACCAGAAATCCAGGTAAGAATCCATTGGACCCAGAATGGAGCCAGCAAGAAGGGAAAAGCTGCTAGCAGACTTAAGGTAATTTTATAGGAATAGCGTAGAAAGGAGCGGTGCTCCGAAAAGGTAATGGAGACAATAGGGAAGGCAGAGCGTGGGCTCAAAGAACACCAGGAAGAAGGAACGGCAGCGCCGTGTAGGAGAGAGAGGAGACATAGCACAAAACAGAGGAAGCGCAAGGAAAGAATTCCAGGAACTCGCTGAAAGGAAACAGTGAGCAAATGCAGGAAGAATACTCACGAAGACCAAGGCACACTAGCGTTCCGCAAAAACAATTGCAACGCGAGGAGTCTTCCATGAAGAATATTTATTTCCAGGTAATGGAGGTTGCCATACACGCAAATGCGATGATGTCACTGCGTTGCAACGGCGTCTGGGCACCATTTTGAAACGGGAAGCAGAGCGGAAGCGTTTCCGAAACAACACATGATCGGAGAAACGCCAGGCAGGCGAAAGCATGACATCATGCCCCCTTCTGTGCTTTGATCCCCCCAGCTTCCAGGGATTTAGTTGGTGCAATCTATGAACCAGACAAGGGGCGTGAACATGGATCGATGGTTCTCAGGACCGTTCAGAACTGGGGAAGCCCTTCCAATCTATCAGATACTGCAAGGTCCCATGGTAGTACCTGGAATTGCAGATCTTGTTCACTTCGAATGCCACTGAGTTGTCTTCGTAAGGATGTACAATGTCTCTCTGGTCTTTTCCTTCAAAGGCCTTCAATAAAGTCACATCGAACATGCGGTGTATTCGACTCCAAGAAGGAGGTAACTTCAACCTGTAAGACATGGGGTTGATTCTTTTCAGAATTTTGAAAGGTCTGAAGTACTTCGGTGCACATTTTCCCGGTTTGAGTCTCCTGGGTAGATACTAGGAGGAAAGCCATACCAGTTCTCCTACTTGGTGCCCATTAGTTTCTTTCCTCCAGCAAACCTCTTATTCCTCTCTTGTGATTATTTTAAGGCTCGAAGTGTCTCTTGTTGTACCGAACTGAGGTGTCCAGGATATTGCTCCACTGAGGGCATCGAGGTGACCACTCGAGAAATCCTTGGGAACCAAGAAGGATGATAACCATACGAACAGTAGAATGGTGATTTGCCAAGAGCGGATTGTACTGCGTTTTTGTAGGAGAACTCTGCCACAGGTAGTAACATAAGCCAGTTATCCTGAGATGCATTGGTGAAGCACATTAAATACTGCTTGAGAGTCTGGTTCAATCGTTCTGTTTGCCCATTGATTTCGGGATGATAGCCAGATTACATAGCTCTCGAGATCCCAAGCTTTCTACACAAGGCAGCCCAAAATGTAGACGTATACTGTACGACTCGATCAGATATGATCGAGTCTGGGAGCCCATGTAGGCGTAACATATCTCTTAGAAGCACTGCGCTTATTTCTTCTGCTGTAGGAATCTTTGGTAGTACGAAACATGTGCCAGTTTAGTGTACATGTCCATGGTGACCATTATCACAGTACAACCGTGCGACTTCGGGAGGTCTACAATGAAATCGGTTGTTATCTTTTGCCAAGGGCGGGCAGGTAATGAAGGTGAAGAAAGGCGACCGACGGACAGCTGGCGGGGTGTCTTATTTTGGGCACAAACAACACACAATCTGATGCACTCCTTCACATCCTTGGATAGAGTAGGCCACCAAAAGTATCTTTGTACCAGTTCCATGGTTGTCTTTTCACCTCTATGGCCGGCTACCGGTGAGTCATGCCCTAGTTCCAGGATTCTTTGACAGAAGGCAGTGTTTGGTACATAAATAGCAGAATGGTGATAGAACAAGCTGTTCTGAAAAGAGAGCCCATTTTTGAGTTCATCTCCCGGGTGTCACAAATTGTGTCGTTCTGTAGCTGTTGTAACCACGTTTCCACTGAACACACAAAGGCAGTAGTGGGAAATACCTTGTTTTCAAACTCCCTTTCTATATTGTTAAGTTCATGCCGGGATAACAGGTCTGCTGTGATGTTTTTTGTTCCAGGTATGTATGTCATAATCAGAGGCTAATGCGGGAAGAAGTGTGCGCACCGGGCCTGTTTAATATTTTGGCATTCTAGGTTCTGTAAGGCCATAAGATTCGAGTGGTCGGTTTGAATCTCAGTGGGTGTTTGCGCTCCAAGGAGCAGGTGTCTCCACTCTGAGCAAGCCAATTTGATGGCGAGTAGTTCTTTCTCCAGAACCGAGTAGTTGCCCTCAGCCACGGTTAGAGTCTTTGAGAAAAAAGCTACCAGATGTTCTTAGTGGTCTTCGAACATTTGTTTAAGGTTTAAGCACTCCTCCCACGGCTGAGTCAGAGGCGTCTGCTTCTAGGATGAATGCATGCTGATAATTGGGTTGCTTCCACAGTGGTGCTGACGTAAACAGGATCTTCAGATTCTCGAATGCCCTGTGCAGGGACGTCATTTCACAAAAATGCCAGGGGTAGCGGAAGTGACATCGCATGACCCTTGACCCCTTGTGACATCACAGGATCTTATGTCATTTGATCCCACCCGAAGTGATATCGCGGGATGCAATGGAACGTAACCTTTCACCCGTTGACAAAACAGGAAGTGCTATCACATAGCATTGTACAGTACAAAAATATGGTTACGATATCACTATAATGTGATGTACATTTCATACAAGAATGGATCGCCATATGTATTGTTAAGATCAGTGTGTATAGGTCCATGTTACCAAATTACTGTGAATGCAAGTAGACGTCCCTAACCAAATGATAATGATGTGTTATTATATAGCACTTACGCTTAAGCGCTGTATATAGAAAAAATATACACCCAATATCACCCAACGTGTGTTGGTACTCATTTATCGACCTCAGAAGGATGAAAGGCTGAGTTGAGGTGTTTAAGAACAGACTAAATCAGTGATTCTCCCCCCGAAGTGTGCCTGAAATAAACCTTTAATGAGTCTAGCAATTATTGTATCTAATTCCAGAAACACACATTATTAGCTATTCCTAATCTATCTTATTTAGGGTCAGTGCTGAAAGTGTTAGACTTGTGGCACTCCTTTTCTTATTTTTCTTCTTTTTTTAAGGGGCTTTAACAAGAAAGCCAGCCACTCCAGGAGTAAAGAGCCACATGGTGCTGGCCACAGCCCAGGAGCTCGCATTACAAAAAAAAAAAAAGTTTTTTTCCTTTTTTTTCTAGAGGTCACAAGGGAGACCTCAGGGTCGCAGTTGCGACCTCTGGTGACCCCTAAATGACGTCCCTGGTCCTGTGGGCAGTGGTAGACCAGATGCATTTGGTGTTCTTCAACAAGGACATCAACGGGAGAACAGTAGTGGATAAGTTCTGAATGAATTTTCGATACAAGTTGGCCATACCAGGGAATCTCTGGAGTTCCTTAATAGAACAAGGAGGAGGCATTTGTAGAATGGCAGTAACCTTTCGGTTGTCCATAGAAATCCCCTCACCAGACAAAATGTACCCCAAATAGGATACAGAGGGTGCATGAAAAGAGCATTTCTCCAGTTTCACTTCCAGCCGTTGGGTCTGTAGTCTCTCCAAGACCTGACTAACGTGTTGTTCATGTTCTTCTGGGGTCTCGGAGAACACCAGGATGTCGTCTAAATAGACCACGACAGAATGCATCGACAAATCTGCAAAGACACGGTCCATATATCTCTGAAAGACCACAGGGGCATTGGCTAAACCGAAAGGCATAACCCGATACTGGAGGTGACCAAAAGGTGTTCAGAATGCGGTCTTCCACTCATCCCCTTCTTTGACTCAGATCAGATGGTAGGTGCCCCGAAGAACCAGTTTGGTAAAGATCTTAGCATTGCGAACTGCCTCCAGGATGTCTGAGATGAGTAGCAGAGGGTGCTTATTTTTCTTTGTGATCTTGTTCAGGCCACGATAATCGAGGCACGGTCTCAGTTCTGTTGAGTCTTTCTTTGGCACGAAAAAAAAAGATGCCCCTCCTGGAGATTTGAATGGTGTGATGAAACCATTCTGCAGGTACTCGTCAAGGTATTGCTGCAGGGCTTGTTTCTTTACTGAGAAAGAAAAAACATCCGGCTGAAAGAAACACTGGTGTCCGGAATAAGATCAATAGCGCAGTCGTACTCTCTATGTGGTGGCAGATTTTTCTGTTCCTCAGGACTGAACAATTTCTGGTATTGTTTGTACTTAACCAGTAGAACCGTTGCTATTGATGATACGGAAGTGGGTGAGCCAGATGGCTCATCCCCTAAACCGCTGTAGGCCGGAACTACACAAGATTGCGTACACTGCTCTCAACCCAAGAAACGTGTTCTGGCTGACCAGTTGATGTAAGGGTTATGTTTGGTCAACCACGGTATGCCCAAGATAACAGGGTAATGGGCCGTCCTGATCAAGTCGAAGCAGAGTTCCCCCTTATGTTGCTGAATGTTTGTACAGAGCGGGACGGTGTGATGTAGGATTGGTCCGCTGGACAACGGAGAACCGTCAACACCTTCGACAGGTACAGCTGTGTCTTTGCTCTCAGCAGGGATCTTCATCGGATGAGCCCATTCCAGATCCATAAACAAACCAGCTGCTCCTGAATCCACCATTGTTGTCGTAACTATTTCCTCCTGCCCAGATAAGGACAGATGGATACGAAGCACTAGGAGTTCTATTCCTGGAGTCTGCTCAGTGTTACGCTTCATGGCACTAGACCTAGACTCCCGAACACAGGTCCCAACTATGAGCGGGAACCGCCGTTTCCCGACCTGCGAGGGGGTGCCAAAGGACATACCCTGACCAAGTGGTCACTGGATGCGCAATACATGCATACATTGTTCACTCTTCGTCTCTGTCTCTCTTCATTGGTTAAGGGCCCTCTTGCAGCCCCAATCTGCATGGGCTCTTCCTTGTTCTTGGAGGTTGGAGAGGGCAAGGTGGTGAGAGCACAGGATGGTAGACTCTGGCTCGTCTCTTTTCTTGCTTCCTTTCCTGGAGACGGTAGTCGATTTGGAGAACTAACTGGACCAGATCCTCAAATGAGGCAGGACGTGGGATACGGGCGAGTTGATCCTTCAGCTCATCGGACAAACCTCTTCTGAACAGGGTTACACAGGCCTCTTCTGGCCAGGCTGTCTGCTGAGCCAGTTGCTTGAACTTTGCCACGTAAGTGAGAACGTCCAGAATCCCCTGGATGAAATCCAGGGGGGTATCCTGCTTGGTATATGTAAGCTCTGGGCGATCGAAAACGTCCAAAAAGGCTTCTACGAACCCTTTGAAGTCATCCATTAGTGGGTTGCCAGATACCACCAACGGAGTTGCCCAGGATAAGGCGCTCCCGGACAGGTGGGTGATGACAAACCCTACACGGGAACGATCGGTGGAGAATGTTGTTAGTCGAAAGATGAATGCTACCGTACAGGCACCCATGAATTCTCTTCTTGGGCTCTTCATCGTACTTCTCTCTGGATGCGCCTCGATACTGTGCTTGGTCTCCATTGGTGAGATTCCTTGGGCCAAAGCTTGGCGCAGCACTTCGTTTTCCGACTTCAACCTCTGCACTTTTTGGGATAACCCCTGGACCGCAGCCACAAGCTCTTGCATCTGCACCATGGCTTTCTTCTTCTCCTTCTTTTTCTTCTGGCGTTGCAAGTTGTCAGGTTCAGTCCTTAGCTCTTTGCTTCTGGACTCTTTTGCTGGGATGAGGTAAGGCCTGTCCTTCTAGGTAGCCACCGAACCACATGATTACCGGATAACAGGTAAGCACTTCGGCTACCCCGATGGCTAGGTCTCAGGGCAAAAAAAAACTTTGAGGGGGGAAAACCCCATAGATGTTCCAGGTATGTCCAAAAATCTAGGGTTGTCTTAACAGGAGCCAGGAAGACTTCACCAGAAATCCATGTAAGAATCCAGTGGACCCAGAATAGAGCCAGAAAGAAGGGAAAAGCTGCTGGCAGGCGAGGTAATTTTAGAGGAATAGTGTAGGAAGGAGCGAGGCTCCAAAAAGGTAATGGAGATAATATGGAAGGCAGAGCGAGGGCTCGAAGAACACCAGGAAGAAGGAACGGCAGTGTAGAAGAGCTAGAGCGCAACACAGAGGAAGTGCAAGGAAATAATTCCGGGAACTCGCTGAAAGGAAACAGCTAGCGAGTGCAGGAAGAATACACATGAAGCACAAGGCACACTAGTGTTCCGCAAAAACAGTTGCAATGTGAGAAGTCTTCCATGAAGGCTTATTTATTTCCGGGTAATGGAGTTTGCCATACACGCAAACGCGATGATGTCACTGTGTTGCAACGGCATCCAGGCGCCATTTTGAATCGAGGCGCAAAGCAGAAGCGTTTCCTAAACGACACATGATCGGAGAAAACTAGGCAGGCGAAAGCTTTGATCCCCCCAGCTTCCAGGGATTTCGTTGGTGAAATCTACAAACCAGAAAAGGGGCATGAACACGGATCGATGGTTCCCAGGACCGTTCAGAACTGGGGTACCCCTTCCAATCTATCAAATACTGCAAGGTCGCAAGGTAGTACGTGGAATCGCAGATCTTGTCCATTTCGAATTCCACTGAGTTGTATTCGTAAGGATGCACAATGTCTCTCTGTTCTTTTCCTTTAAAGGCCTTCAATAAAGTCACATTGAACACGGGGTGTATTCAACTCCAAGAAGGAGGTAACTTCAACCTGTAGGCCACATGGTTGATTCTTTTCAGAATTTTGAAAGGGCTTTTGAAATTTTGAAAGGGCTGAAGTACTTTGGTGCACATTTTCCCAGTTTGAGTCTCCTGGGTAGATACTAGTAGGAAAGCCATACCAGTTCTCCTACTCGATGCCCATTAGTTTCTTTCCTCTTGCAATCAGCAAATCTCTTATTCCTCTCTCGTGATTCTTTTAAGGCTCGAAGTGTATCTTGTTCCGAATTGAGGTGTCCAGAATGTTGCTCCACTGAGGGCATCTAGGTGACCACTGGAGAAATCCTTGGGAGCCAAGAAGGATGATAACAAACAGTAGAATGGTGATTTGCCAAGAGCGGAATGTACTGCGTTATTGTAGGAGAAGTAGTAACATAAGCCAGTTATCCTGAGATGCATTGGTGAAGCACCTTAAATACTGCTTGAACGTCTGGTTCAATCGTTCCGTTTGCCCATTGGTTTCGGGATGATAGAGAGATTACATAGCTCTCGAGATCCCGAGCTTTCTACACATGG
This sequence comes from Ambystoma mexicanum, assembly GCF_040938575.1. Classification (NCBI taxonomy): domain Eukaryota; kingdom Metazoa; phylum Chordata; class Amphibia; order Caudata; family Ambystomatidae; genus Ambystoma; species Ambystoma mexicanum. The sequence continues at coordinate 1,403,827,392 of NC_090933.1, forward strand.
CAGCCCAAAATATAGATGTATACTGTACGCCTCGATCAGATATGATCGAGTCTGGGAGCCCATGTAGGTGAAAAACGTTTCTTAGAAACACTGCGCTCATTTCTTCTACTGTAGGAGTCTTTGGTAGTCTGAAAGAATATGCCAGTTTAGTGTACATTTCCTCGGTGACCATTATCACAGTACAGCCGTGTGACTTCGGGAGGTTTACAATGAAGTCGGTTGATATCTTTTGCCAAGGGCGGTCAGGTAATGAAGAGACAATAAGGAAGGCAGATCGAGGGCTCAAAGAACACCAGTAAGAAGGAACAGCAGCACTGTGTAGGAGAGAGAGAGTGCAACACAGTGGAAGCGCAAGGAAAGAATTCCTGGGAACTCACTGAAAGGAAACAGTGAGCGCAGGAAGAATACCCACGAAGCACAAGGCACACTAGCGTTCCGCAAAAACAATTGCAACGCAAGGAGTCTTCCGTGAAGGCTCTATTTATTTCCGGGTAACAGAGGTTGCCATACAGGCAAACGCGATGACATCACCGCGTTGCAACAGCATCTGGGCACCATCTTGAATCGGGACGCATGATCAGAGAAATGCCAGGTAGGCGAAAGCATGACAAACATACACAAATAGTTCATTATGAACATGTTCTTGAGAAACATGGTTGCGGAGACTGCATGTATGTTTCCAACTATATGGAATTTGTAGAATTTCATTTATAGGGATGTGTTCTATGTCTAGTACTTCTAGTAAGTACATTATGACTTTTTGTGCATCCTCCTGAGTGTTTATGGCGAATTTAACAATTCTTGAACAGTGGTCCAATTCCTGTCTTATCCCTGAGACACTGGGCCTCATTACGAGTCCGGCGGTAACCGTGCCGGAAAAACCAGCAGGTAGCCGCCGGACCCGTAATGATTTACCGGCGCCTGACTTGCTGGAATAACTGGGGCATTACAGCCCCGGCGGTCCGGTTAGTCAGGCACTGGTAAAATGTTGATCCCCATTCCCATAGTCCCATAGGATTCCACGGGAATGGGGACCACGGAAGCACCGGTACCGTTAACAACAGTGCCGGTGCTTCCATGAAAGTTTACTGGTGGGTGCCGTTCCGCCCGCCAGGGTCAGACCTGGTGGGAGAAGTTTGGCCTTACCAGCACCATTGTTTCCGGACCGCTTAACTTGTAATGAGGCCCACTGTGCCTCATTATGAGTTTGGAGTTAAGCCGTTGCCTGGTGTGCATATTATCTCACTTTGGCCAAAGCATGGCCCAGACCATTCCTGAGTGACCTCGAGTTGTTGCCCATATAACTGACTGAACACTAAGATCTCTGGATTCTATGACACCAGTGCAGCTAAGGGAGGTGACGGATAACAAACTGTTTGAGAATAATGACAAAGAGGGGGACATATTACTGGAGATGTGCATCCCTTGTGACATAATGATACGCTATCAAAAGAGTGCAGTGTCCTTTAATGCCAGCAGTAACTAGATCCCCATTTTTCGAATAAGATTTACGGCACATGCCCCTGCAGTTGTGGCCTACAAATCCACATGATGTTGTTTTGTTGAAAGATGTAACATCTGTGTGTATAACCCTGAAGCAAGGTGCGATACTTCCCAGGGTAAGACAATATCCACTGTCTAGAGAGACAGAGGAAGGCATTAGAAAAAAATAAACACGCCTTACTGGACCAAGGGATTATTGTGCCCTCTACGTCCCTGTGTGATACAGCAATAAATCTGATTAAAAAATCAGCGGAGGACAATTGGAGAATTATCCAGGACTTGCGCCCCCTAAATGATGTAGTACAGAAAGAGTTTCCAGTAGTTCCGAATCCTGCAACAATTTTATGTAGCATCCCCAAAGACGCCACATTTTTCACTGTAGTGGATCAGAAAAATGCATTTATTTTCGATTCCACTCCATCTTGAGTCGAGGTACCTCAGAGCATTCACACAGGGCCAGATGCGGTTTGAACATACTAGATTCACTCAGGGGTACCGCGAGAGCCCAAGTATATTTAACAGAATACTGCATGCTGATCTTGGGAACATTCAGTTGCCTAGCACGATTATCCAGTACGTGGATGATCTGCTAGTGTGTAGTGACAGCAAACAGCATTGCCTATAAGGGGTGCAAGGTTGACAAGGCTAAATGACAAAATTGCCTGCAGGAGGTAATATATTTGGGGCAGTTTATATCAGCGAATGGGAAGAGGCTACTACCCGATAGGGCAGCGTCAGTATGCCCCACCTCCAGACCTGCATCAGTTAAGGAGATGCAGATGTTTCTGGGCATGTGTAACTACTGCAGGGCATGGATCCTCGATTATGCAGCTTACACAAGGCCTCTTTTGCAGGCCCGGAGGGAAGCACAGAAAACAAAGGACCACTACTTACTGTGGATGACAGAAATGATCAGACAGTTTGACGATTTAAAAGAAGTCATCGGTTCGGCACCCATACTGGCTACTCCAGACTACATACAGGAATTCTATTTGTTTTCACATTCTGATGGTCAGCTTATGACAACAGTGTTGACACATTGGAGCACTATGGGCCATAAGCCATTGGCCTATTATAGTGGTACTATGGATGCAGCGATGCACCGGCAGTTTGCATGCGAACAAGCATTAGCAGCGACTGCCTTTGCTATAGAGGATAGTTACACAATCGTAATGGCGTGTTCAGTGACATTATGTGTGTACGCTCATTCTGCACGCGTCGGGGGCTCCCAAGGTGTAAGTACCACAAGCAGTTCCAATTATAGAGGAACATTCTTTGTTTGCTATTTTAGAGAGGTTGAAATCCACCCTGACTATACAAAGGTCATCGGCATATGAGATTTTCATCTCCAAACCCCATATTCATGTGGTTAGGTGTAAGATGGTGAATCCTGCCACCTTTTGAACAGATATGCCCATGACAGAGGACTTGACAGCACATGACTGTGCCACATACGAGGGGGGGATGACACTTCAAAAGCAAGGTATTGTGCATTGACAGAGGGTGAAGTACATTTTGTTGACAGGTAGTCCATAATCGATCAGGAGGATGGACATAGACAGACAGGGGCAGCAGTGGTACGACTTGAGGGAGGGGAGTACAAGAGGGTTTTCATGAAAAGATTGCCTACACACTATTCTGAACAAGCAGCAGAACTTGTGTCCCTCATCGAAGCGCTGAGAGCATCGCAAGGGCATCATGTTACGATATATTCCAACTCGGTGTACAACGGTACATTCTGCTCTCTCCTATTGGAAGAGGAGGGGGTTCTGGAGGGCATATGGATCCCAAGTGCAGCATGCTGTGCTGTTAGAGATGCTGATAGAAGTGCTATCACAGCCATCTGTTGTGGCGGTAGTGAAGTGCTCTGCCCATACTCAGGGACAGATGAAATCTCAAGGGGGGAATGCAGCTGCCGATGGTGCGGCCAAAATGGCAGGTTACCAGCCAAGTGAAACATCCACTGAGTATGTTATGGCTGCCCCACCGCCAGACGAGCGTACAGTGCCTTATACCACATTGCCCATCTCCCTGATTATTGAGCTACAAGGAAGGACAACTGAGTGGAAAAAGGAGTTGTGGTCACAAAGAGGATGTAAGCAGTCTCTGACTGATCTGTTGTGGTGGCAGGAGAGCTCTGGGAAGATAGTGATTCCCCGGGAATTGCTACCAGTAGAATTTGAACAATTTCACTACCTGTACCATAGTTCGAAACAACACATAGCCGCAGACATACAGGAGGATTGGTTCAAAACAAATACCAGGGAGAACATCACTAATATGGTTATTCATTGCACCACATGTCAAAGATTTAGCACAGGGATGACACTACGAATGTTACAGGACACGTTGCCCTGCCCTACTGAGCTGTTCCGTGAGTTACATATAGATTATGCCGATATCGGGGAGGGTTGCAATGGATCTAGGTACCGCATTGTGGTGGTCTGTCCCTTCTCAAGGTGGGTGGAAGCAGGGCCATGTGCGTACCCAGATGGCAAGTGTGCCGCAAGGTTTCTAGTGCGGGATGTTTTCTCGCACTGGGGTGTGTGTGAGGTTTTGAGGTCAGAAAATGGCACACATTTCTTCAATGCATTATTCCAACATGTTACAGCACTACTTGGCATCAAGCATCGGATGTGTTCGATTTATCACCCACAGGCTAATGGTGCTGTGGAGAGAATAAATGGCCTCCTTAAGAGCAAGTTATCTAAATTGTGTACTACATTTAAGAAAAACTGGGTGTACTGTCTGCCCCTGGCACTTTTTAGATTACACATGCAGCCAAGCAAAGACCATCCGTTTTGTACCCCCCTTGCTGTTAAAGTAAATGAGTTGCGCTACTGGGTTCACCTCTCTGACATTTGTAAGGCACCTCCAGAATGTACTGTGGTGCATCAATTGTCTTGAGAACAGGGGTGATAGGGGTAACAGTGCCTGTGTCCCGAGTACCTTACCAGCCTGTCCATAGGAGACACAGGCATAGTGGCACATCTGAGTGGTAGGCCTAGGCTCAGCTGCTAGCTCTGTATTTTTATTTTTCTGGGAGCGCTTCTTCTCACTTTCTCTCTTCCCTCTCTCTCTCTCTATCTCTCTTTCTTTCTCTCTCTCTCTCTTTTTCTCTTTCTCTCTCTCTCTCCATCTTGGTCCCTCCCATTTCTTCATTCTTTTTGGTACAGTATACATCCTGTACATCTCTCCCTTTTCCCTTGTCTTGTGTGTCTGTGCTTCCATTTCCGAAAAGAAGATGGACACAACTAATGTACATAGTTTGTTAAGTAAAGACCCGAGACGTAGAGCCACAAATGAGAGACTGTGGACATATATATATATATTATTGTGGAGCACCAATGCTGGAGGATTGTGTGTGATATTGCTAATACTACTGGGAGTGTATTGGGGAGGGTATTATAGGGGAGGTCCTATAAAGGGGGCGATGGGGGAAGTAGGATTGTATATTATCCAAATGGAATAATACATATAAAAGTTAATTATATGGGTGGAGTTACATATATCAATATTAATGTGAACTCTAATAATATGAACGGAAATGGATTAAATAACTCCGATGCGCAGGTTACGGCTGTGAAGGAAGCAGGGAATAGATTATTTACAGTAAGGAGGGGCAGTCTGCCACTATGGAAAGTTATAATGGTATTTCTGATGGTACCACTGCGGCTGCCATTCTTGTGAATGTGTGTAGGAGAATGAAAAGAGAAGTACAATGAAAGTATGACACATATCAAGGGTTGGGTTTTGAGATGATCGAGGATATTGAACACCCTGAATTTTCTAATTCCTGATATTCTGATATGAGTCGCGTGGCGAGAAATGCCGTAAATGGGATATATTATGTGTGTTCTCTCTTTCTGCACGCACCAGGGAGTCCCAAGGTGTTAGTGCTGCAAGCAGTCCCAATTATAGAGGCACAATGCCTGGTTCATCTTGCGCTATGCAGAATAAAAGGAACATTCCAGGCACAAAGTGTAGAGTTGCAAATGGTATACCCAGATTTTGTAAAATGCTCCGACGACCAACGAAACATCAAGTGTGCAGAGTTACCTTATCTGATGGTGAAGGGACAGAGGTACGTCAGTAATAACTGGCAGGACAGCACACTACCTTGCTTGGCAGAAGGACTGGGAACATATAGCAAGGAAAGAATTGTATGAGTGGTCAATTTCTGTGCACAAATCTGGACACAGCATATCACAAACCTAACATGGATTGCAACGATGGAAAAGCTGGTGCAAGTGCACAAGGATGGAGAAAATAAGTTCTGTTTCCGCAGCCAAGGCAAGGCATAAATTAGTTTTGCAAAATTGATTAGCGAAAATTGCTAATTTAAAAACAATTGATTAGCAATCCACCCTAAATGATTAGCAATTTTTATATCTTTATTTTTAAAGTGATGAGCAATTAATTGCAACATGGCAATTGCCTGTAAGGCGCAGTTGCAACTAACAATAACATGTTTTACAGAGGTAATCTCTGGGCCTTTTTAACCTTGCAGTTCAGGCACAATTCATTTATCACAATCCAACAACGTTTAGAAGCCCTCATGCCTGCAGGTGGTTATCCGTGCAGGACAACTTCTAGCAAATGGATGGGAATAATCTCCAGCCAATCATAGGCAGAAGAAATATTATTCCCAGACACTTTATAGCCTGCACTGAGAATACAGCCTGCATGTAAATGCTCTTTGAAACATGGGACGGCAGCAAATGACTGCAGTCCACGGGAGGCGTCAGGACTTTTCAACCTTTTCAGTTCAAAGGAGCCAAAGTCCACCAGCAACTGTCCCCATGTTGGCAGTCAGGAATCCTATGACATTGCAACATACTTATTATATTACATAGTTTAAATGCATACTTTGCAGTACACACATTCCAGACATAACAAGCTGCATTTGCTGGAGTCCTTCAGGCCGTCACTTTCCTTGGGCTTCCTCTGTATCTTGAAGGGTTATCACCTTGTTGCCTTTTAAGATGGGTGGTTTCAGAAAATACCCTTGCTGCTGAAGAAGGATTAATAGCTTTTCATTGGACGTTTAGTGTTTCAGTTCCCCGCTGTTTCGCAGTCTTGTGATAATCTGTGGTATTAACCCCCGCCCACCCCTCCCCCAGGTGTATTTCTATGTCTTTGTTAGAATGTATATTTGGTTGTATTATTTCATTTTAATTAATTTGTTCGAATTTACTTAAGTGTAAAAGTTTCTTGTAAACTGTAAAACAAAACATTTAAAAAAGAAAATTAAAAATAATGTTTGCAACCTCAGACTTTGTCTCTGCTCCAGGCTAAGGGCCCCCAAACATCAGATTGAAATGGGCCTGCACAAGCCATGGCAAATCTTCAGCCGGCCATGCTGCTGTCAGGAGCTTCAAAGACATTTAGAAGGCCTTATGACTGTAGGCTGTGTTTTCAGCGCTGGGATGACCATTAGCTGGGAAGAATATATCTTCTACCAATCATCGGGAAGGAGAACAATTATTTCCAGACACTTGATAACACACAACCTCTTGATAATACAACCTGCAGGCAGACCTGCCTAACCTCGCCCAATTCTGTGTCTTATTTTGAAGTAGTTGTCCCCTTTCTCAATATAGGGAAAGGTGAAGACCGGGTTTATAGTAATTATAGAAGCAAGGCTGCAGAAATCACAGGGTTTTTGATTTTCAAATGTAGGCAGGTCTGCCTGCAGGCATATGACCTTGTAAAAGTTGTTTGAAGCACGATGTGCAGACAAATCACTGTACTCCCATGTTTCAAAGAATATTAAGAAGGCAATGACTTCAGGCAGAGGGGCACTTCTGCCCCCCCCTCTCTGTTCTCTTTGAACAACAGGGCAGGAGGGTCATTTTGCAACCATAAAGAATCCGGATTGATTGACATGCTATTCTGAATCACTCCGGCTGGCCTCCTTTCCTGTTGGCTTTGGCTTAGTGAAGTGTTAACATGCATTTTACAAAATTAGCAAGTGCTTCTCACTTCTAAGGGGGTGGGGGGCTTGCCTTATTGTGGTCAGCCTTGATTGGGGGTAGGTGGTGGACAGGCCAAACTGTTTGTGGCCGAGCTGTCAGGGAAGTAGGAATTACAAAAGCAGAATACTGCAAAGACAGCACAACAGTTTAGGCGACTGCTGCTGAGTTGTTATAGGTTTAGACCTGCCTATAAATACTGTGGGTTTCCCCCCCAATTCCTGCTGGTAAATGGGCTTTATAAAGGTGGATTGATCCAGCCCCCTTGCTTCCCAGTATGGGAATTTGTGACCCCCATAGCAAAATTTGTTTCTGCCCATGTAACGAAAATCAAAAATGGGCACCCATACCTTCAGGCAGTGGTGTACCGAGCGGGGGACTGGGTGGAGAGGATGTTGGGGGGCCAGCTGCATCCCCACAGGTTCTTTTGAGAGCCTGACCAGGACACCTCTCCCCCGTTCGGCACCTCAAGGGTGCCCAGTGGGAAAGGTGTCCCGCTGAGAGGACAATGTGTGCTGAGCAATTCGTGATCAGCACGATCATTGTCCTGACACCTGACCCCTTCCGAACGGGAGACTTGTCGCTCTGCCAGGATATTGTCCCAAGGCCTGTGAGGTAATGTGAGCCATTAGGCACTGTTGGGAGGAAATTGTGCATGGGAGGGAGTGATCAGCATTGAGCAGGGTACATAATACTGCAGGGTTTATGAAAGAATGGCTATGGCTTTAACCAGGGGGAAATTGTTAGGCCAACATTAGTCTGCATGATGCTATTGTGACTTTGCATGAAGGATGGGGAGAATACAACTAAAACCATCCGCTGATAGTTCAATATATTAAATATTTCTATAATGATGTACATAGTGTAAAGTTAATTATTAAAGGGTAGTTTCTTATGTATTGTGCTTTGCTTCCAAGGCATTGCTTTAAATAAAGTATTATTTAAGCACATGAAATGCAAAGGGAAACCTTAATAAATATCTATCGGCTAAACCTATTAAGATTGATCAGTTGCTTAAATTGTCCACATCCCAGTTTCACCTTTTAACCAAAGTGTGTGATCCTGGGCAGATCATTTAATTACACAGACTTATCTGCAGCTCTTTGATTCACTTCAGAGCTTATGTTAATATATCATGCTGTTCTTTTTTTTTTTTTAAACCCGACTTTAAAGTTGCTCCATAAATAACAAAAGTGCAATTTAGGTATTTTGCACCACAAAGTTATATGCTACTTGGCTTACTTATGGCAACTTGTTCTAAAGTCGCTTCCATAGTGCCTCCAAGTATCAAAGACTGATGATGCTCATTGCGATGCCTTTTTCTGTGAAGTCATTTCTGTTGGTGCAATCCATATGCAAATTAGGAGGTTTGTATGCATTTTGCCCCAGAGCGCCTACAGAGCTCTAATAGATGAGTTTCCTGCATCTGTAATAATTCTGCAGTTTTATTTATTTTTGTTACGTGTTAAAATGCCATTACCACTAATGTTACCAACCAAAAAAGTAGATTTTGGGCAGGGGTGGGCGGTTTGTGGGCGCGAATGAGACCATATGGAATTGTGTGCACTGCAACGAAATTTTTTCGTTGACCACCCCACCCCTACTGCCCCCACCCACCCTGGCAATGTTGCTCAAAGACCCATCACCCTACCCGCCCCCCACACTCCTGCAATGCTGGATGCTTCCCTGCACACAGGCAGTGTTATCAGTGCTGTGGCAGTGTGATCCCCACACTAATAACACAGTCCAAGGCTTTCTAAATGTTTTTTGAGACACGGGACGGCAGCAAATGACTGTAGTACCGTGCTTCAAAGAACATTGTGAAGGCAATATGCCTGTAGGCTGTTTTATCAGTGAGGGGTCTGTGTGAGCCCCGCACTGATAAAACAGCCTGATAAAATGTTCTAAAATGTTCTTTGAAGCGCGGGACGGTGTTAGGAAGAATTCTCTTATAAGGCTAATTTCCCAAACCTAGTGAGTCCTCCAGCAGCTTTGCTGGATTTCTGGGGTTTGTTTTTTTCTCCTGCTAAGAGTGAGACTCTTTTACTCCCACTCTTAGGCATGATTTGAGGTATGTCCTTGACTTGTTATGTGCTTATGGGCTATGGGATTTTCTTTTTACTCCATAGGGTATCATCTGTTTTTGTGTATGTGTTACACAGCACCCTCAGTGCAGTAACACAGGGGTGTCATAGTGACCCCCAAACATAGACTCCATACCCTGGGACTGACTACTGTCTCCCAGGGCAAGTAAAGTCACCTTTGACTTCACTAGTCCTAAATTGTGAACAGAACCAGTACAAAACATCATATTGTGGAAGTACTGGAAGGGGTTTATTATATTGCCCCTGGGTCTGTTTTCAAGGGGGCACTGTCCAGACCCCCCTGTCGAGTTTCTGGCTGGTGGCAGTAGTTACCACGCAAAATATTCCCCTGGAATATTTCATATGGGATTTTCCCATTGATTTTAAACGCACCACTTTTTGATGCAATGTTCAAGATACCGCTGGTTTATTTATTTAATATTAAATCCACAGTTGGGTCTTTTTGCCAGAACTCTTTTCTAAAATGGCGTTTGTGTCCGTCTCTGTAACTCCAACGAAGGTCGAGCCCTTTGTTCCACTTCTTGGCGGGCTTCTCCACAGAAGCCCTCCAAATGGTGCCACTCTGTCTGGGTTCCATAAGATGTGTGGGGAGGGGAATTGGCACCCTGGACTGCGTTGCCTTAGCAACTCAAGTCGCACTCTATTCTGATTGGCCCAGTGGTGAGCCGCCCAGCTCACCACTTACCATGTTTGAGTGACAGCTAGGCTGTTGAATGGGGATTTTTCTGCATAAAAGCAGGGCTTTTGGGACTGGAAATTCAGAGGTTGCAACAGGACTGAAGAAATCCGAAGAGGGAAGAAGCTGAGCTATCTGCAACGACGACACCACCGGTGGATCCCTGCTGCAACAACCTCACCACTTTCCCGACGACAAGAGGAGATCTTCTGCTGGAAGTCTTCTCCCTCTGAGCTGGTGGGATCAACCAGTTCGCCATTTTGCCTTCCAAAGACGTCCCTTGGTTGACTCGCCCGTGCCAAGCACCCCAGCGACCGGATAGCCAAGCTTCACCACTTTGACAGCGAATAAAAGGAATGCACCTTTTACCGACGAACTCCGCAGCTGGTCTCTTCCCTGGGCAGTGCAACGATTACAAGTTTCCTCCTCGATGAGATCTTCTCTTCCCCTGGTTGAAACCATGACTTGCATCCACTGCCAGGAACAACTGCCGCCGCTGGAGCTTCCTCTCTCTTTAAGGTACTGTGTTCCACCTGGCCTCCCTTTCTTCGGATTGCTAAAGGTGACCCTTAAATCCTTGGCTCTCCAACTGGGTTGGCTCCAGACCTTCTAACTTTACTCTTCAAATCACCCCAACCTCTTTTGAACACTCTGCAAAGACTTTTAGTGCATTTTAAACTGTGTGATCCTGGGCACATTTCGCTTTGCTCCATTTAAAGTGGGCCTGGCCTATGAGCTTTGGCTCTACAGTGTATACTGCCTTCACTGACTTGCTTTGGACTTAGAAACATGCTGTGAATTGTTTTATTTTTATGCTCTGCCTTTTTCTTTTCCTTTAGCTTAACTATTGGAGTGCCATCTAGGTTACGCACTCACATCTGTTTTAACAAATAGTGATGTTTTCACTCTGACTTGTCTAATAGTTATCAAGGGAAGTGTTTATACTTTATCTGACTGTGTTTAAACTTGCTTTTGATTTAGAGTGCTAGTGTATTACCTAAAGTGTGTTTTAAATAAATAATTATATACTTTTGATACAAAGCTCTGGTCAGTGTTTGCTTGTCCCACTGTGTTTTTGGACCTATTGTGTATACTCTATATGCTGCCTTACTCTTCTTGAGAGAAGTCTGACTGCTCAGCCACAGCTACCACGTAAATCTGGGTGGTACAGACTGCTACCAATTGGGTTTACTGCTTACTCTGTAGTCAATCTTTTTGCAGTGTTCCCCAAGGGAACTGCACAGGATCCTGCCTAACAGACGGCAGCATGTCACTGGAGTCCCTGGTTCAAAGAACATTAGGAAGGCCATATGCCTGCAGGCAGTTATATCAATGTGCCCCCTGCACTGATCACACAGCCTGCAGGCATATGCCCAAGGATCTTAATGAACAATTTACCCACGGCATCCACAATGGCTGGGCAGCCGAGCTGTGGCTTGAGCTGTCACTTCCGTGCCCTGGCCTCTCGACAAGAACAATGCAAACAATGTTTCAGCCAGCACCAGGAGACTCTCCCACTCTTCCTTGCCTGTGTGCTCTGCAACACAAGCACCCCCATGCTAAGAACACATGTAACCCTCATTCTAAAAATCATGTCGCAGTTTGTGCGACATGATTATTGAAATAAAAAGCAAATCGGGAGTATTGTTTCGCAAACTGTGATGCAATACTCCTTATTTTATGCCTTGCAAGGTACAGTTTTTGTCAGCACAAACGAACATTGTAATAAGGGAAAGGACAGTTCCAGCAACCGCAGAGGATGAAAAGATTGAACTACATTTCTAAAGGCTCTTCCACATTGCTTGCTGAAATACCAAAAGAATACAGACTTTTTATTTCAGCAGAATCATTTTTTGCCTCTTTACTGTTGACTGGAGTGCAGACTGCAGCCAACGCCAAATGGCTGCAGACCGTGAGGTGGGAACTGGTCCAGCTCGCGAATGACACAGAGAATGGATTCAATGTGATGAGGGTGGAGTTGTGGGTGTGAAGACTTATGACAATTCAGAACAGATACGTGCTGGACATGTTGACAGCAATGGAGGGTGGGGTTTGCAAAACATTTGTTGATTCCTGTTGCACATTCTTAACTCCAGAAAATGCATCATTAGCCCACATCATTGCAGCTGTCCATGGTCTGGGTGTTCGTTTGAAGAAGGAGGGAGGAATCCAGGATAGTGATTGGCTGAATATGATTTTGACTGGGCCCCATTGTGGCTTGGAGCAGTCGTGAAGATGTTAATGCCCATCATTGTGTTCATTCTGGTCATTTTTTGCACGTGTCAACTGGTTCTTCAATGCTGTGCCACTGTGGCACCTGATAGCGCAAGAATGATGCTATCAATTGGGTGTTCAAAAACCCCTCACAAAGCAAAAAACATTGCAATACAAACCGATGTCCAACAAGGTAGCCCGAAGTATGAAATGTTTCACATCCCGCATGCGGATTAAGTTGATCCTCTATACAACACTATCATTTCCCCACCCCCTGACCCAGAAAATTACACAGAGGTTTGGGTGGACTGGTGGGGGAGCGGGGATGCATTTACATGACCTTTTCAACTGAAGAGTACGAGCATGGGGGGAGAGTTTGCAATCAGTGTGCAGGGCATGGGTGCCAGTAAAAAGGAATAAGCCATGTGTGGATGTAGAAACTGCGAAGTGTGAGCGCAGAACTATTCTAGAATGTGTTACTGTAGCAGTAACGAAAGGGGGGAATGTTGGGAAGCGGACAGCCTCACCCCCCAGGCACATTAAAGTAAAGCAAGATGCATTTGAGGCACTGTGATGAGCCAGGGGGAGGGGGAGAGTGAAAGGGATGCCTTCCCGTCCAACAGGACCCCATGCTAATATAACCAATTATAGTGTAACCATATGGTGTAACCCAAGGCACGGGCAGCATTGCTATTTTGCGTAGATATTGCCAATCATAGGTAGAAGAAAAGGCTTGGGCGGTAAAGGCGGCATTGCATGCACTAGGCCCAAATCCACGAGACAACAGAAATCTCCAGTCATGCCCGAGCTCCCATGAAGACAGTTCGCACCCCCACCTGCCACACTGTTTGTTCATTGTTCTTAACAGTGTTGTGAAGATGAGTCTTTCACCCAAGAGGAATTTGCCCTACAAAGCTGCAATCAGAGGCTGGCACCTAGTGTGCATATTATCTCACTTTGGCCAAAGCATGACTCGGCCCATTCGCGAGTGACCACGGGTTATAGCTCATATAACTGACTGAACCCTAAGATCTTCTGAATTGCTGGACACCAGGTGCCTTTTGAGCACCAACCCCAAAGTAACAAGTCTTGAAATGTTCAAAGAAGATGGACAGGGTGTGTTGTTGAAGCGACAATCATGTGATTTGTATTCCGAGATCCTGGGAGTGATACATTATAGTTAAAAATGAGGGCGGAGCCGGATGGCACAGAGGGAATGAGTGAAATGTGTGTGTGAAGGTTAGAGTGTCATGGAACCTCCTGTGTGCCCGTTGTGAGGCCTTCCAAGTGCACAGTATGAGTGATAAACAAGTTGTGTAGTAGGAGTATAATTAATTTGTTTTCTGACCATCGACGTGAGAAGAAGATGAGCCCCGCAGCACCCATATGATGGAAGATGGACGGACTGGGTTGGGACCAATAAAATGCGATCCCATATGGATAAAGGCAGCACTTGTATAGGGTCCATTCAATCAGTCATGTGGGTTTTCACTGAATGTATTGCATCAATTATGACAATGTTTTGCTTTAAAAGTTTCAGCTTGTATCGCTCTTTGGCAGAACATTCTTAGCAGCAGAGTTCTTTGCTGTTGCTCTCATCTGCACATGTGATTAAAATTGTTATCCTTACAAGATTGACTTGGGCCTTTCTTCCCTAGCGGGTTATATTCTCTCTGGTGTGAGCGTTCAGGGGCTTGCTTTCAAAGTGTAATCCCCCATTCCCGTGGAGTCCTATAGGACCATAGGACTCCACGGGAATGGGGACACGGAAGCACCAAGCACTGGCACCATTGCTAACGGTGCTGCTACTTCCGTGAAAACAATGCCAGCAGGGGCCAATGCCTCCAGCAGGTCAGACCTGCCAGGAGCAATGGCCCCTACAGGTATAGTTGTAGTCTGGCTGTCCGGAAAGCCTGCCGGTACATTTCGGCCGGCACTTGGAATTGAAGATTGATTGATACATTTGCATAGCAATTTACTTCAGTTGTGTTGCTGAATTTAAAAGGGCCAGATGATGTAGTCTCTGTTTGGTCTCAAGGTCCTGCATTTGTTTTCTATTTTTATACAGGAATTATGGGGAGATCTGCTATAGTTTCTGTTTGTACTAGTTATCTTTTAAAGGTTTGCATATGTGAGGTACAGGGTACATATCCAGATGTAGAGTGTACAGTGCATGCAGTCTGTTATATTCTAGGATGCAAGGAATGTCAGCGTTGACTTTGTTTGCATCAAAGTTTACTAAGAATAGACCAATGAGAGTACAAAGATGTGAAAGTGCAACGCAACTCATAGCTTCTTTGAAGACTGTGCTGCCAATGTCTACAAGAGGATGTTCAATGGTTAGACCGTTTGACTTGTGAATGGTAACAGCATATGCAAGAGACAGAGAAAATTGTTCTCTACGTACATGCATATCTTTGAAAATAAGGAAATGTGCTGTGGTGCAGGGAATTGTTTTAGTTTAAGTTTTTCAAAATTGTTTTCATTAAGAAGGTTTTTCCAGAACTAACTTCACCACTTACATTCAAGAGCAGAGGTTTGTAGTTTTAATAACTGCAAGTAGTTTTTATAACTGAAAGTATATCCATGTTTTCATCAATGTTCAATTTCTTCAGTGGCTTCTAGGTAAATGCTGAATTCTTCATCATTTAACTGTGATTTGAACACTGACAAATCTCCTTTGGATTGTTTGGATTGATACATGGGGCCTCATTACGAGGCTTGCACTCCTGTAATGAAGGGGGCCAGTACGGGACCGGCCCCCTTCATTACGGGAGCGCGTATTACGAGGTTTCCGTTGCGGGACCCGGATCAGACGTCTGGTAAAACCAGACGTCTTTTCCGGGTCCCGCGAGGGGAAGAGGGAGGTAACAACGGGACACTTGTAGTGTGCTCGTTGTTACCTCCCTCCCCATTCCCATTGAGCCCTCTGGGGGCTCAAATGGGAATGGGGAATGGTTCCTGCAAGGAGGACTTACCGGATCCTCCCATGTCGGAATGACTCAGTAAGTCCCGATTGCATGAACCCGGTAATGGAGCCCGGTTTGGAGGCAGCGGCTACCTCCAAACTCGTAATGAGGCCCATGGTGTTTTCTACCTCATTCATTGCTATTTCTGCTTCATTTTTAATGAGTGGTTCTCCAAGTGGTCTTTGGCTTCCTGTAAGAGATGGTTAAGTCCCTTCAGAAGTGTCTTTCTATTTCTTCTTGTTAGTGTTCATTTTCTAACTTTATTTTGCACCATTTTAAATTTTCCTTTGTTATACTGCTTTTATTTCCCCTGAATGCAGCTGGTCACCTAACAATTCTTCCTCTTTTCTCCAAGGTTTGAATAGTTGCAGTAGGGCCATGTAATACAGTTATCTATGCTGTTCAGATTTAAATGATGATATTACGTGGTTAATTAGAGCCTTTTTTGAAAGTCTTACTAGACTTCCTTCACAATGTAATACTGAGTATTTGCTAGTTGTCTCATTTGGCATAACATTTTTGTAATATTAGTTTTAGGCTATATCATAGAACCACATGTTTTCCACAGCAGTACTTCTGTTTGGTAGTATATGTTAATAAGAATATTTTTTAAGGTATCTTGGCTCTTGGGACTTTCTGTAGATATAGATTCGATTTCTTGGTAGGATTTTAGTACTCTTTATCACGATAAAGCTCGACCAAGGTTGAGCCAGAGAATGTTTTCAGATTACCCATATAAGTCTGTACCTGTTAAACGATCTGAAGCTTTGTATGACCTGCATTATCTATGTGACAACATTTTGATAACAAAGCTGTAACATTTTGTCATTCCTGAGCTCTTCTAGGTCAGTTTTCTCAGCTTTGGTGAGCTAGGCTATGGCATATCTTGCAACTACAGTGGAATTGTCTGCAATGTAGTGAATCCCTATGTTAGCATTCCACAAGAGTACAATAATAGGGTTGTAATGATTGATCTACTTCGGTGCTTCATCTCTTTTAATCTTGTATGCATTTTTGGAAATGTGCCTTTCACACTGTGCCTGACCGAAGGCATGAAATTAAATACTTGACCTTTGGTAATAACTGGTCTTGGGAATCCAAAACTACATTTGGTGAAGTATTTCCCTTTGTTCCTGTATCACTATCAGCAGTATTTGCCACACTTATGTCATTGGAAACGTAATAGGAATTGTGACCGTAGGTCATTATGTATGTCTTTTGAAGGGATGACACAGTTTTCCACCCTGGCGTTTGGCATGGATTGACATGCTCATGAATATTTCCGTTATCAGACTGGGAATCCTCGGTAAAAAAGAAAGCAGTTTCACTTTAACCTAAGAACTGCTTGTCTCCTCTATAACCATTCACTATCTTTTGGGTTATACTGCCCCCAGCCAATGTCACTCGTCTCCTTAAGCCCCACCCCAGGTCGCCATTTACAGATTGTTACTGCACATTTCAGTGTTGGGAATCCTCTCGAATTGCTCCTCTAGAATTGTGATTTTTTTCGATAGCTTTTTATAACTTTTGATAGTTTTCTCCTTCGATCCATTCATCTTCAACTGTCACAGTTGACTATGAGCAGTTGGAATCTGTTGTCGGCGAAGATTGAGTTCCATCGTCGGGCCTTCTTCTCAGGTTTTTCAGCAGTTCCAGGCTTGGGCCCACATCTCACCTCGAAGATGTCCGACATGGGCAAGAGAAGTCTATTCAGGGCCTGCCAGTCCTGTGGCTGAAGAATGTTAATTTTGAGGATCAGCACCTCAAGTGCCTGCATTGTCTGCATCCGAACCACAATGAATGACGGATGTGAGATCTGCCATAGGGTTCATGGTGAAGACCAAGTGAGATCGCTATCACAGGTTGGTGGCTTTCCCTCAAGGAGGAGAAGGCCTTTGATGTTGCCCGGGTGCAGTCATGCCTCCTCAATGACTGACGGGTCCCATGACCATGCTCCCTTTGAGAAAAGGAGCTAGCAGGTCCGTTGAGGATGCCACTTCCCAGGGGATCTAAAAGAAGGCAAAGTGCCACAGAGCTGACCCCATGAAGGTCACCGCTGCAGCGGGATCTGGTTCGGGAAGGACACGCTCTCCCTCTTCGTCGCCGTCTACGGTGAGCCTGCTGGTTGGTGGGGTGCCTTCAGCAAAGACGTTCCTGACCCCCTCCTAATATAAATTCACCTCCAAGGACAAGTCTTCGATGAAGAGGCCTGCTGGAGACTTGTTGATGACTGCATCGTCTTCGTCAGCTGCAGCAAAGGCCCGTCGATGATGCAATGTCTACCAGGACCACTGCCTCATTGATGACTGCTTCGTCTTCCAAGACTCCTACCTCGTAGACAGCCTATTCATTTTATGACCACGATGCCGTCAACAACAACATCATCTGCAAAGGCCTCATCGACGATCCCGTCGATGAACCCGGCGACGACCACCACCATTACTTCATCGGCAAGAAGTCCAGTGAATGCGTCATTTGAACGGGCAAAACTACTATGACAACAAGGGTGGCTTTGCCTCTGAGGCCTCCGAATGCTACTGCTCCAGTCACGACTTCAACGGTGATGATGCTAACTTTGCAGGTTGCCATCGTCGCCTCATTCCCTGATGAGGTCCCCTCAGATTTATGTTAGCTCTGAGGATGAGCATCTGCTTGAAGATTACTACTCGGATCATGAAGAGGGCCAAAGGCACATATTCCAGGAGGATTCTTTATGCCAGGAGCCAGATCATCCTTTTGCCCCTCCCAGGATGTTCAGTCCTGATCTTTTCCCATCTGCTCCATTGCTCCTCAGCCAGCACCCAGAGACGTGTTGCTAGACATCCTCACCACCCTTCACACCTTGGTGTCAGAGATACAACAAAGACTGCCTGCTGTCCCTCTGCAGAGCCCGGCCCAGAGCCCTCCTAGAGCCCTGACCAGGAGCCCAGCCCGGCTGAGTCCACCGAGGCCAAATCGTCTGCCTAGCCCTACCAGGCAAAAGCATCAGCCTGCCCCTTCCGGGCCAAAGCACCAGCCAATGCTGCCCCATTGGCCCTGGACACCAGTGGAAGAGGAGCCATCATGTACCAACACTAGTACTGACACGGATACAATGGCTGCCCATACAGAGAGTGTGAGGATTATTTCCCTGCTGACTAAGGAACCTCTGGGTACTGACAAGCCCACCAGGGCTTCGCCGCGGGTTGAAATTGGCTCATTTCATGCCATGATCTTGAGAGCCTCCAAACTTTTCAGTCTGGTGCCAGAGGAGAAGAATAAAGAGGGGTTTCTCTTTCAGTGACGTGAGTGCTCCAGGAAGACCGTCATGTCTGTTCCGTTGTTTGACAATGTCTGGGAGGAAGGTTTGGCCCAAATGAAGATGCCAAGTACCACAGCCTCCAAGAGTGACAGGCTGGAGAAGAAGTAAAGGGTCCCAGATTCGGTCCCCAGGTGCCTGAGGTCCCAGCCTTCGGCAGACTCTGTGGTGTCGGCAGCTGCCAGAAACGCTCATCTAACCCATCTTTTATTTATTTGTATTTATCTATTGAATTTGGTTATACGCCCAAACCCTCGGGTATCACGCATTCTTCCATGGTTTCCCTGTGATATGGAGGGAAAGAAACGCATAATTTTCACTGTGGCTTCAGCCATCAAAGCTGCCAATGCCCCATCCCCCTGTATCGCTACGATAGGGAGCTCTGGTATGAGCTTTGGCCAATATTGGACTTCCTGCCAGAAGACATGAAGGCTGAAGCCCTGGCCCTGTTCCAGGAGGGTGAGGTGGCCTTTAACCAACCCGTCATGGTGGTGCTGCACATAGCGAACTCTGGATTCTGCCAGATGGGCAGTGGGGTGGCCCTCCGGCACCACGGTTGGTTGAAGGTCTTGAACTTCAGGGCACATGTACAGTCCAAGGTTGTGAACATCCACTTTCTCACCCCAGTGGGAGGCCGGCTAGCGAAGTTTGTCGACCAGTGGGAGGCCATTGT
This sequence comes from Ambystoma mexicanum, assembly GCF_040938575.1. Lineage (NCBI taxonomy): Eukaryota > Metazoa > Chordata > Amphibia > Caudata > Ambystomatidae > Ambystoma > Ambystoma mexicanum. The sequence goes on from NC_090933.1 coordinate 1,403,846,805, forward strand.
CATGGAAAAATGGGTGCTGGATGTTGTTCATCAATGGCACACCTTGGAATTCCAGCACAGGTGCCCACACATTCCTGCAGTGGTGCGTCAGGAATTACACATGGCTCAACTGTTGTAGGAGGTTCAGGCCTTTTTCAGGAAAAGGACAATAGAGCCTATGCCTCAGCAGCTCTGGGGCTCCGAAGTGTACTCCAGATGCTTTCTGATATGGAAAAAGTCAGGAGGTTGGCGTTCAATCCTAGGCTTAAGACGCCTCAACAAGTGCTTGAAGTCCCAGAAGTTCAGGATGGTCATGTTGCAGCACATGCTCAACCATCTGGAAGAAGGGGACTTTCTGGTGATCATTCACCCGAAACATCGGAAGAACCTACGGTGTGTGGTCCAAGGGCAACACTATCAGTTCAAGGCCCTGTCCTTCGGCCTGAAATCGGCACCAAGGGTGTTCACAAAGTGCTTGAGCCCGGTGGCAGCGCATCTATGCCTCAAGGGTGGCCACATTTACCCTTATCTGGACAACTGGTTCATCCACTCCCGCTCTCACATTCTGGAGAATCAGCACACAGCGGAGACCATATGGTTGCATGCCTGGCTAATCCCTTGGTGGAGAGGGTGTCGGCCATCCCGGGGAAGGTGCAGCACCTGTTGTCGGCACTGTCTGCAACAATACGCTCCAACAAGTCACTGTTGGGCATGATGTCCTCCTGCATCCACCTCGTTCCCTTTTGCAGGCACCAAATGAGGCCTCTTCAGGAGTTTCTAGACGGAAGGTGGCTACAAGTCACAGGCGTTTAGATGGACAAGGTCTCCCTCACCTTGGAGTTCCGACAAGCTCTACGATGGTGGTGAACATGCCCGTCCCTCACCTCAAGCAAGGATCTTACTTTCAAACCCAACCATACCAGGCAACAGCTACCGCAGATGCCTCCCTAGAAGGGTGGCAAACCACATCAGACAGTCGTACACCAGAGGCCTCTAGCTCCCATAGGAGAAAGACTTTCACATCAACGTCCTAGAGCTCCAGGCAGTCTTCTGGGCCCTCAAATCATTCCAACCTCAGTTGTGGGGGAAGGTGGTGCAGATCTTCACAGACAAAACCACCACCATGTTCTATATATGGAAGCAGGGCAGGACACGCTCACCCACTCTCTCCTTGGAAGCCCAGGCCCAATGGCACTGGGTCATTCTTCAGCACATGTTCCTCATCCCTTTACAACTGGTGGACACCATCGCAGACTCACTCAGCAGGGAGCTGCGGGCCTGCCACAAGTTAGAACTTCATCAGGTACAAGTATACCTTCTCTTCCGCAAGTGGGTTCAACCCCAGGTTGACCTCTCCATGATGGCGGCCAATTCCAAGTGCCAGAGGATTGACAGCAGATATTCTCTGCTGAGAAGCCTGGGGGATGCCTTCATGTTTCCGTGGGACGGGCGCTCCCTGTACGCCTTCCCACCAATTCCACTTCTGCTACATGTGATAAACATACTCAGACGTTGCCCTTGCAGGGGGATCCTCATTGCTTCAGTGTGGCCATGGCAGATTTGATACCTGGACCTGCTCCGCCTGTCAGTGGCTCCATCCATCTGGCTGCCTACACTTCTGATCTTCTCTCGAGAGAAACCGGAACAATACTGCACCACGTCCCAGCGTCGATAAGCCTCACAGCCTGGCTCCTGAAGCCCTAAAGTTTGGACATTATTGCCTACTGTGAGAATGCAAGAAGATCTTGCCAAAAGCCAGAGCTTCATATATGCTATCTTGTTACATAAGGGCGTAACACTTGCCTGTACCCCTCCACAGAATCTTTCCAACATGGCAATCTGCTCCACTTTGCTACTCTCAACTCCCTCTCTGCTGTCAAACACTCCTCCGACTGTTAAACTATAATTATGTAGTGCCTCCTTATTATGAATATTGGCATAAACCCATTCCTGCTACACAGAAAACCGCGTTCGCAAAGTTCCAATTTTGAATTAATTGGCCCAACATCTCCTCTTCTCTTCTTGCCTCTACCTATCAACTCCTCCTCCTCGGAAAGCTCAACATCCACCTGGATGCTTCTAACCCCTCCTCAGGGTTCTTTTGCAATCTCAGCAACTCTCTCTCTTTCTATTTTACCCTCTGGCCCGACACACCCTGTCTGGCATACCCTGGATGTTCTCAACTCTTCTGATGTCCCCCTGTCTAACCCACCCACCACTCCTCTCTCTTGCAGTGACCACTTTCTTCACTCCTCCCACCTGATGCCCTCTGTCCCCCAGGTGAAGCCGACCCAAGCACTGCCACCCACCTTCTCGGTCATCTAGCCCTGGAAGCGTGTGTCAGTGGAGGGCTTTGCCACCACTTTCTCTCCTCCTCGTACGCCTATGGCCAACTCACACTCTGACACAGCCCTCTCTAACCTGCATCTCTCTATCCCTAATACTCTTGATGTCCTTGCACTTGTCATGAGGATCCATTTGGAGCCATCCTCCAAGTGCCACTCTAAGTATGACTCCAACCTCGCCACCTTTAAACGCAAGTGAAGGGTATCTGAGAGAAGGTGGAGGGCATCAGATGCATCCTCTGACAAACTGGCCTGACACCCACTCCAATGGCAATACAGACTCTCAGTCCTCTGCGCCCTATAACAACACGGCTGAACTCTTCAAAATCTGCAACGACCTGGCCAATCCTGCTGCATTCTCCACCTCTCCTGTTCCCTCCCAGGTTCTTTGCACGGCACTGGCTTCTCACTTCTTCACTAAAACTCAGGACATCCTGTCCTATCTCTCCTCTTCCTCTTCCTTTCTCGGCCAACTCTTCCTCTCCTCCTCCTTTCGCCTCTTTCCCCTAGTTCACTCCTGACAATGTTTCTAGACATGTCATCTCTATGAAAGTGTCGTCCAAGCAGGTGCTCCCTTGCTCCTCCCGAACCATCAAGGACCACATTGACACCCTCGCTCTAGTCTTGGCCGATTTCTGCAATCACTCTTTTGCTACTGGAACTTACCCCTCTGCCGTAAAGCACTCCCATGTGCACACCCTCCTTAGGAAGCATTCTGCTGACCCTTCCTCTCTGGCAAACTACTACCCGACTGCAAACCAGAAAATAACTGTGTGAAAAAACCAGAGTTAGCCAGTCGCTCTCAGTAGGTACTCATAATGTAGGTACTCAATAACTATAGGTTAATGAGGTGAGTATATCTGGTTAATATTTTCTCTGTGTAATCCTTGAAATCCAACCTTTGAAGTTGAAGTTACATTTCCAATGAACAATCTTAGAATCTTTTTAGTGCAAAAAAGGTGAAGGTGTAAATTTGAACAGAGAGTGAGGCCAGTGCATGCCTCATCAAGGTAAGAGCTCTAATGCCAATGCATTTCGGAGTTGTGACTCCTTCATCAGGGAGGATCCCTCCAAAGTGTAACATAACATAACTCAAACAAGTTATCATACAATTTGATAAATATAAGTGTCATCAGAATACATAAATCATATGGTAAATACAGGGTACATACCAGGTTTTAATTGCAGTGCAGATCGCAGTAAAGATAAAAAAGCAAAAGCAAAATGTGGTGTTAGTATCCAGTGTAATCTGAGTGTAATACTCACAATTATGCGTGGAAGAATGTTAAACAATACCTTAATCGGTGTCTCAAAAACAATCAAAATCCAAGTTTCTCGAACGAGAAACCAATGGGTGCAAACGCACTCACTCCCCTGTTGTGTAAATAAATCTTAGGCCATTTAGTGTTACCGTGTGTCTAAAAGATATTGTCAATCCGTAAGCGAAATTTCTCTTGCGGCTATCCTGTACACTGCTTACCTGCTGCAGCCGGTGGTAGCAACTAGCAAGCGACGGACGCGCGTCAACGCACAGCTGCAGCATTAATGTGTTGCTATGGCGACTGCAGCAGGTAAGCAGCCTACAGGATAGCCGCGAGTGAAATTTTGCTTACGGATTGACAATATTTTTTACATGTCTGAGGTTGTGGCTACACCTGCGGCACCTTGCGTCACGATCACTCCAAAGTTGGAGAGATCGGGACGCGCCTGTCGCACTGTGACGGTAGCCAAATTGTGAGTAAATGGAAGTAAAAGATTATACACTAAATCAGGCCATCTGGTATGGTGCCTTAAAATCAACGTCCGCATGGTATTCACCACGCCTACCTCCATAATTTTATTGGTCTCACCATGGCAACAGTGGGATCAATTAACATTCCTCAGGCTAGTGAAACTTCAAACACAGATAGAACGCTTTCTTTAACCTTGATGGATGTACTTCCGTATAAGTCGTGTCATATAAATGGAAAAACTTTACAGTGTGGTGCAGGACTCAGACGATTATGCCTCTGTGAATTACAGCTCTGCAGCTCCTCCCATACATACTTTCACTGACCACGGCTGGCCTGGCTCATGCATGTATCAAGGTACATCTAGCTGTCATATCACGCTACACCCGGGCGCCAGACTTGTCAAGGAATTCCTTAAGGATCACTCCAGGACCTTTCCACTAGTGAAGGCTCCTGCTCCCACTTTGAGAGCTCAACATGGTTTTGACTAAGCTAATGAGGCCTCGATTTGAACGTATGCATCATTCCACTCTGAAGTTTCTCTCGTGGAGGACCTCTGTTAGGCAGAAACCTGTGCAGTTCCCTCTGGGACCACTTCAAAAGATTTAAGACTACAGGTGTTTGGCAGTAAACCCACTTGGTAGCAGCCTGTACCACACAGATTCACTTGGTAGCTGTGGCTGAGCAGTCAGGCTTCCCTTAAGAAGAGTTAGGCAGTATACAGAGTATTCACAATAGGTCAAGAGCACACAATAGAACAAGTAAACACTGACCAGGGCTTGGTGTAAAAGAGATATAATTATTTATTTAAAACCACATCTAGAAAAACACACAGGCACTAATAGTAAGCAATTCAAAAACACGGTCACTAAAAGATATACACTCCCTTAAAAGAATATTAGACAAGTCTTAAGTAAAGCCCCACTTATTTTCAGACAGCGGTGAGCGCTTAACGTAGATGGCACTCTAATAGTTCGTTTTAAAAAGGGAGAGAAAAGCAGAGAACAATTTGAAACAGATCCCAACACTTTTACAAGAACAGAACAAGAGAGGAAGGCAAAGTCAAAGCGTGAATTCAGAGTCAGTAGGCCGGATCCACTTTAAGGGGATTGAAACGAAATGTGTCCAAGGTCACACGGTTGCAGTGCACAAAAGTCTTGTAATGATTCAAAAAGGAGTTGGACCAAAGAAAGGGACCAGTTAGAGGGTCACGGCGGCCAGCCCAGTCCAGAAGGTTAAGGAGTTTTTATTACCTTGTTGCAATCTTTAGAAAAGGAGGCCTGGCGGACACAGTACTTTAAAGTGGTGAGAATGCTCCAGCGGGGGCAGTTGTTCCTGGCAGCAGATGCAAGTCGGTGCTTCGTCCGGGGGAAGAGAGGATCTCGTCGTGGAGGAAGACAGGAGTCCGTTGCACTGCCAGGGAAGAAACCAGCCGCAGAGTTTCTCAGGTACAAGGAGCAGTCCGGTGATTCGCGGTTCAGTGGTGAGTGGCTATCCGGATGCCGGGGTGCTTGGCACGGGCAGTTCGACCACAAACCAGGCTGGGGTGCAAAGAAAGAAAGGTAAACTGGTTTTGCCCACCAGTCAGGGGAAGAAGCCTCTCCAGCCGGGAGATCTTCTCTGTCGTCGGGAAGTGGTGAGTCGGTTCCGCAGGGCTCCACCGGTGGTGTCGTCGTGGTAGATCGGCTCAGATTCTCCCTCGTTGGATTCTCAGGTCCTGTGGCGACTTCTGAAGTTCCAGTCCCCAAAGCCCTGCTTTTATGCAGAAAACCCCCATTCACTCAGCCTAGCTGTCACTCAAACATGCTAAGTGGTGAGCCAGCCGGCTCACCACTTGGGCCAATCACACAAGAGTGTGACTTGAGTTACCAAGGTAACTCAGTCCAGGGTGCCTAAACCCCCTCCCACACCCCCTGTGGTACCCAGACAGAGTGGCACCACTTTTGGGGGCTTCTGTGGAGAAGCCTGCCAAAAAGTCGAACAAAGGGCTCGACTTGGGTTGGAGTCACAGAAGAGAACACAAACGCCATTTTAGAATCGAGTCTTGGCAAAAAATACCAACCGGAGAATTAATATTAATTAAATAAACCGGCGGTATGTTCGAGGCTATAAGAATTAAATAATTAAAGTTGGCAGCCTCGAACAATGGGAAAATCCCATAGGGAAATATTTGCGGTCGAATATAAAAAGTAGTTTCCACTGCCACCAGCCAAAACTCGATCAGGAGGGACGGAGACGTGCCCCCTCGACTAACAGGCCCCAGGGCAATCGAATTGCCCCGACCAGTACGTCCAAAATATGATGGTTTGTACTGGTTTCTGTTAATAATTTGGGACTAGTAAAGCCAATAGTGATTTTACATGCCCTGGGAGACAGTAGTCAGTCCCAAGGTATGGAGTCTATGGTGGGGTGTCACTATGACACCCCTGTGTTACTGCACGGAGGGTGCTGTGTAACACACATAGGAAAAACACATGAGACCCTGTTAGGAAAGATTTCGTTATTGTAGGGAACTTTCCTTCCATGTGGCAACCCCTAAACTTTTTGCTATTGTTTCAACCTGTTTTCTTGACTTTGCCAGAGAAGTGCAGCCTTCTGCTGTACTCCTCTGGGCTTTCGCTCCTTTCTTACGGGGAAACTGACATGCCCTTAAGACAGTCAGTACCGGGGAACGCTGTTTCCCGTAGTTTCTTTTATCGTGTCGCCATTTTAGTGCAACACGACACAAGAGGGCACTGTAAGCTAAGTTACAGCTCTCTTGGGTCTCTAGCCTTCTACGGACCCTAGACACTCTTATAGGATGGTTTTTGGATCGGTGCAGGTCATTCAGGGACTGGGCTGGTGGCAGCGATCATTTGGTTTATTTTGAGCTCCTTTTGCCGTTCTGAGCACGTTTTTGCCGCGAACACAAAAGGGTGGCCCGGCTACACAAAATGGCCGGACCACGAGGCTCCTTTGTCTAGTCCACTGTCCGTCTTGCTCCCTTTACCTTCCCCCGGGTCAGGCGACCCGGGGCCTTCCTTATTTGGGCATGTAGTTTCCCGCGAAACACGGTTGCGTTCGCGGGCTTCTACATGTCGTTTGAGTGCCCCCAGGATGTGGGATGGGCTGTCTGGTCCCAATACACATCCTGGGTGCCAGAGAGTCTAGGGTGGTGTGAATGCCTGGGACCACCGTGGTCCGTGATTGGTCCACGTATGGTATGTGTGTTGATGAGCGGATCTCCCATTGGCTCCCCTCCGTTTTGGCGCGAAGGGAACCGTGGATAAGAGGGAGCTGGAAACACCACTACCATGTCGATCTCCTGAGTTCTTACGAACCCAGGGATACAGGAGCCAAGTATCCTGCGAACACGAGGCTGGACCGAGGAATCACTGGTGACCCCCTGAAGAACTTCTGCTCCTCATTGCTGTCGTCCGGTGAAGCCCTTTCCACCTAAGATCGAACAAGAAGGCCTGTACTGGCGCTTCGACCTATTGGAATAGCAGGACCAGCTATTCCCGGCACCTTCATCAACTCCTGCTGTAAGCCTTCGGAAGTGTCTCTGGGCCATCCAGTTGACTGACCAGCTTACTAAGGAGGCCTGCTCTGTAATCGCCGACAGGTTGGGTGGTATTCTGAGTCCGGGGCATGCTCACACGCTTCGTTTGCTTAGCAGTCCTAAGCTAGAGGTGAGCAGTGCTCGTTTGGCTTGAATACACCCGGCCGTTCCGTTGCCCTGCTGTGGCGACAAAAACTGTGCTTGTTTCTTCGATCGGGACGTCTTTTTACTCTGCACGACGACGAGACGTTCCCTGCTCTTCAGAACCTGCCAGAAGCTGCATCTATCGAGGAGGAGCTCGGGCCTGCTTGCTTCGGGGACCGGTGAGTAGATTAGCTAGGATCTGGTCGCCCTCCTGCAGTGCCTCTTGCTTTTCCCCGCTGTAAATACAGCACCCCTTGTCCGTACTCGCGCCCTGCTTCTGCCTCACAGTGGAGGCTGCGCTAGAGTCGCGGACCGTGTTCTCCTTCATTAGAGCTCCCTACAGAGCTGTTCAACGTCCTCCGAAGAGCTTCACCTTCTGCCCATTGGCACCGGCGTGTGCAGGTACTTTTGAGCGCTAGGCTCCACTCTTCGTAGGGATTGGACTACCATCCAGTTAGGGGCCTCAGAAGGCGGACATATCACTCGCATTGGTTCGCACTGCCTGTTTTCCTTCCCCTGCAGGTGGATAACATATTTCGTGCTGCTAATACTGTGAAACTGTGTATTCTGTATATATATTGGGTGGATAGTGTATGTGTTGGTTTAATATCGTTGTATATTGCTGCTTTTACTGTAGTTATTAGTTTCAAGGCCTTATAATAAATGTGTATCTATTTTTGATATAAACAACTGTTTGGAGTAGTTTGTAAGCGCTCTTGCTTTGTGTGCTCATTGCGGGCTTTCAGTCACCCTCACCCCTCTTGAGACCTAGTCTTGACCGCCGCGATCGCTACCTTGATTGGTCTGGCTTGTCCAGAGGTTACCCTGTTCCAAGTAATTAGGTTGGCCTTCTGAACCTCTGCGCCACCAGGACAGAGTTCAGAAATCCGTCTTAACAAATTGGTGTACAGCGGTGGGATACGCCTGAAGGTATCCAGTGTTGCGCACGAGCTAAGGCGTTTTCAGGTTATTCCAACCAGGACACGCAGTAAAGTATTGAATATAACGTTAAAAAGGCCATAGTCCTATCGACAGTATGGAAACGAATACTTTATTAACCTTAAATGCTTCGAAATCTGAAACATTGAAGAAGATGTGTGCGGAGAGAGGGGTTTCCTCTCAAGGCACTAAATTGGAAATGATCCAGAGAATCGTGGCGTGGCAAGAAGCGCAGCTTGACGCTATAACTTCCGAGGACAGTGCAGAAGGTGGTGGGGCTGCTCTCACTGGCAGAACCGACGGTTCTGCCGCTGCACTGATCCATCACGACCACGAGGACAGGGAGGATGTAATGTCTAACGTTTCCTCTGCCAGTGTTGATGGGGAGGCTATGCTTGAATTCAAGAAGCAAGAGCTGCGGTTTAGGCAGCAGGAGCTTGAATTCAGCATAGCCAAACTGAAAATCGACCAGGCAGAAAAACAAAAAGACAGGGATCACCAGTTGGAACTGGCCAAGCTTCAGTTCGCAAATGGGTCCAAGGGTCCTGGACATGGTTCTGGGGCTTCCTCTCATCCACGGTTTCCAAAAGATCTGCTCAGTGTGTATGAGGAACGAAATGACATTATGGACTGGTTAAATGCGTTTGAGTATGCATGCGAGGTTCAAGAGGTTGATCATGCGGATAAGATTGCATGGTTACTCAGCAGACTGCCCCATTCTGGTTGCAGTGCCATTATGGAAATGTCGAAGGCTGAGCGCGCTGATTTTGCAATGTTGAAGCAGACTCTCATTTTAAAGTTTGGGAAGACTCCGACCCAATATTTGAAAAGGTTTAGAGAGTATAAGAAAAAGGAAGGTGGTACTTGGGTGTCGTATGTAGCTGAGTCCCTGAAAAACTTGACTGGCTGGGTTGAAGGTTATAAGGTTTCTACCTTCGAAGGCATGATCAATCTGGTCATGCTGGAACACATTTTTGCTTCTTCTTCCCCGGAGCTTAAGCAGCATTTGGCCGATTCGAAGGAGATAGATCCTAAGAAGCTGGCCATTGCAGCAGATTTATGGGTGTCACATCGAGTGTCCCATAAGGACAAAACTCATCCTGGTAAGCAGGAGGAAGGGAAAAAGTCCCAAGATGTGGAGGGTGGGGAATCTGCTAAATCTTCTTCCCATAAGGGCCACAAAAAGAAAAATAAGGGTAAGCCATCCGAGAACTCACAGGGTAGTGGAGGTTCGCCTCCGAAACAGAACTCTGGTTATAATAAGCCTCCCTACGTAAACAGACCCAATGGGGCTTGTTTTTCTTGTGGAGCAACTGACCATGTGAAGGGGGATCCCCGTTGTAAGGTTAGACCTTTGGGGGTCCACTCCGCTAATCTGGCCTTCTCCTCCTACGAGGAAGAAGAGATTACAGGAGCATCCTTCTCCTCAGACTCATTTCCCAGCGGAATAGAGGCTGAGGTAGTTTTAGTGTCCCTGGGTTCCTGGGAGCCTAAAGTCGCAGAGGCGTATGCTAGGATTCCGGATAATACCAAGCACTACTTTAAAGACAGTGTGCTGATCAATGGAGTGGATACTCCAGCTCTTAGGGATAGTGGGTGCAGTCGAACTGTAGTGGATTCTACCTTGGTAGACTCAGAGGAAGTTGCCAGAGCTACTCTGATGCCCACTAAGTTGGCTGACGGCCCCCTCCGTATGTTTCCCGTGATCCCTGTTAATCTAACTTTAAATGGTACAGCAGTTAGGATTCCAGTGAGCATTCAGAGAAACGTCCCGGGAAAGGTCTTGTTGGGCAATGATCTCAGAGCTCTAGGGCTCGTAGGAGACACTGCCGAAAGACCCTACACACGGTCTCAAGCACGGGCAGCATTGGCCAAGTCCAATACGCCGCCCCAGCCGAAGGGGAAACCAAAGGCGAAAGGAGTCAACAAGTCCCGACGGGGGAAAGAGAATATTCCCCCGAACTCGCCTACCACTGCGGTGGAGGGAGTTGGTCAATCGCCCGAGCCTGACGAGGAGGTGGCGATGCCTGAAGTGTTCGACCCCAACGACCATCCTGAACTAAAAGACTTGTTAGTTGAAGGAGGTCCTGATAGGGACGACTTCAGTAAGGGCCAACGTGAGTGCCCATCTCTGGAAGGCCTAAGGAGACAGGCCTGCTCCCAGCTTGAGGGTGAACCTCCTGGGAAGCATCGGATTTATTGGGAAGGTGGACTCCTGTACAGTGAGCCCACAGAGTCTACAGAAGGAGACCATAGGAGGTTGGTGGTTCCCCTTTCTGTTAGACCCTTCCTCCTGCAGTTGGCGCATGAAGTTCCCCTTGCTGGTCACCTTGGAATGAAGAGGACCAAGCAAAGGTTATCTATGCACTTCTACTGGCCCAAGATGGGGGTGCAAGTAGAAAGTCACTGCAGGAGTTGTGCCTCCTGCCAGTTGTCTGGTAAGGTTGGCGCGACAATCCAAGCTCCGTTGGTACCGCTCCCAGTTGTGGGGGTACCATTTGAAAGGGTAGGGATCGACATCGTTGGTCCCCTTGACCCGCAAACATCCTCAGGCAATAGGTTTATCCTGGTGCTGGTCGACCATGCAACCAGGTATCCTGAGGCCATCCCATTAAAGACTGTAACTGCCAAGTCAGTTGCAAAAGCGTTACTCGGCATATTTACTAGGGTTGGCTTCCCTAAAGAAGTTGTGTCAGATCGTGGCAGCAACTTTATGTCGAAGTATATGCAGGCTATGTGGAAAGAATGTGGGGTCACCTACAAGTTCTCTTCTGCATACCACCCCCAGACCAATGGTCTGGTGGAGCGTTTCAACAGAACGCTAAAGAGCATGATTGGGGCTCTGGAGGAGCCCCAGAGGAGGAAATGGGACCTTCTTTTACCATGCTTGTTGTTTGCCTACAGAGAGGTACCACAGGAGGGTGTTGGCTTCAGCCCCTTCGAACTTCTGTTCGGTCATCCCGTACGGGGACCCTTAGCCATCGTCAAAGAGGGATGGGAGATGCCCACTCCCCCTGTTACTACCAATGTAGTTGACTATGTGCTAGGGCTCAGAAAACGGATGGTACTCCTGATGGGCTTGGCTAGTGAAAAGTTGAAGGCAGGACAAGCGCTGGTGAAACATTGGTACGACCAGAAAGCTTCCTTAATTCACTTTACCCCTGGTCAGCAAGTCCTGATCATGAACCCTATAAGGCCTCGCGCTTTACAGGACAAATGGTCAGGCCCTTACACAGTGGTGGAGCCCCTGGGTGAGGTGAACTATTTAGTGGACCTTGGAAGGCCTGGACAGGCTCCAAAAGTGTTCCACGTAAATAGGCTGAAGGCTTTCGTCCCAAGAGTCGAAATCGCAGCACTGCTACTGGCGTCAGACGTTGAGGAAGAGGAGTCAGAACCTCTTCCCGACCTGTTCCAAAGCGGTCCTTCAGATAGCTCCGTGGAGGGTGTCCGAGTGGCCTCTCACCTGACTTCTGATCAGCAGGCTGAGGTGAAAAGTTTGCTTAGGCAGTTTTCCCCCCTGTTTTCACAGTCGCCTGGTTTGACACCTTGGTGCAAACATAACATTGACACAGGAGACAGTGTACCTACCAAAAGTAGGGGATACAGGATGTCGGATAAAGTACGGTCTTATATTAAGACCGAGGTCAACAAGATGTTAGACCTTGGGGTGATTGAACCCTCTAGTAGTCCTTGGTCCAGTCCTGTGGTTCTGGTTCCAAAAGCAGGCACTTCTGAATTGAGGTTCTGCGTGGATTACAGGGCTCTGAATGCTGTCACCAAGACAGACGCTCACCCCTTGCCTCGAACTGACGAGCTGGTGGATACCTTGGGTGCCTCCAAGTACCTCAGCACGTTTGACCTGACTGCGGGCTATTGGCAAATAGCTTTAGCAGAACATGCCAAGGAGAAGACAGCATTTTCAACTCCCGACGGGCTTTACCAATTCCGGGTAATGCCGTTCGGATTGAAGAATGCACCTGCCACTTTCCAGAGGCTTGTGAATCATGTGTTGAATGGGTTGGACGAATTCTGTCTTGCATATCTGGACGATATAGCAGTTTTCAGTGCCACCTGGGAAGACCATGTGAAACACCTCGGGATTGTGCTCCAGGCTCTTCAGAAAGCCCACTTGACCATAAAGGCGAGTAAATGCCAGATTGGACAAGGCTCAGTGGTTTACCTTGGGCATGAAGTAGGTGGAGGAAGGATACAGCCTCTCCCCAGTAAAGTACAAGCAGTACAAGACTGGCCTACCCCCACTACACAAACCCAAGTGAGAGCCTTCTTAGGACTCACGGGTTATTACCGCAATTTTGTAGCAGACTATGGCACCATAGCTGCTCCTCTGACTGCCCTCACAACTCCGAAGAAACCCAAGAAGGTAACTTGGACTGACGAGTGTGAGAAGGCCTTCAATGGCTTGAAAGACTCCTTGTGCCAGGCCCCTGTGCTCAGGGCCCCTGATTATCAAAGACCTTTTATCGTGCAGACGGATGCCTCTGACACTGGGATAGGAGCTGTACTATCACAAGTAGATGAGAAGGGTAAGGAACACCCTATCGGTTTTATTAGTCGCCAGCTTAAGGACAGAGAGCTCAGATGGTCCACGGTAGAGAAAGAATGTTTCTCTGTTGTGTGGGCCCTAAGGAAGCTGCGGCCCTACCTCTATGGGACCCACTTCACTGTGCAGACTGACCATAAGCCGTTAAAGTGGCTAATGAACATGAAGGGGGAGAATCCAAAGTTGCTTAGGTGGTCCATAAGTCTACAAGGCTTCGACTTCACTATTGAGCATAGGCCAGGTGTCCAACATAGCAATGCTGATGGGTTGTCCAGAATGTTTTACCGACCTGAACAAGAGACTCATCCAGGGGTGGATTAGTTCCCCCTGTCCATAGTCTGGGAGGGGCGAGTGTTAGGAAAGATTTCGTTATTGTAGGGAACTTTCCTTCCATGTGGCAACCCCTAAACTTTTTGCTATTGTTTCAACCTGTTTTCTTGACTTTGCCAGAGAAGTGCAGCCTTCTGCTGTACTCCTCTGGGCTTTCGCTCCTTTCTTACGGGGAAACTGACATGCCCTTAAGACAGTCAGTACCGGGGAACGCTGTTTCCCGTAGTTTCTTTTATCGTGTCGCCATTTTAGTGCAACACGACACAAGAGGGCACTGTAAGCTAAGTTACAGCTCTCTTGGGTCTCTAGCCTTCTACGGACCCTAGACACTCTTATAGGATGGTTTTTGGATCGGTGCAGGTCATTCAGGGACTGGGCTGGTGGCAGCGATCATTTGGTTTATTTTGAGCTCCTTTTGCCGTTCTGAGCACGTTTTTGCCGCGAACACAAAAGGGTGGCCCGGCTACACAAAATGGCCGGACCACGAGGCTCCTTTGTCTAGTCCACTGTCCGTCTTGCTCCCTTTACCTTCCCCCGGGTCAGGCGACCCGGGGCCTTCCTTATTTGGGCATGTAGTTTCCCGCGAAACACGGTTGCGTTCGCGGGCTTCTACATGTCGTTTGAGTGCCCCCAGGATGTGGGATGGGCTGTCTGGTCCCAATACACATCCTGGGTGCCAGAGAGTCTAGGGTGGTGTGAATGCCTGGGACCACCGTGGTCCGTGATTGGTCCACGTATGGTATGTGTGTTGATGAGCGGATCTCCCATTGGCTCCCCTCCGTTTTGGCGCGAAGGGAACCGTGGATAAGAGGGAGCTGGAAACACCACTACCATGTCGATCTCCTGAGTTCTTACGAACCCAGGGATACAGGAGCCAAGTATCCTGCGAACACGAGGCTGGACCGAAGAATCACTGGTGACCCCCTGAAGAACTTCTGCTCCTCATTGCTGTCGTCCGGTGAAGCCCTTTCCACCTAAGATCGAACAAGAAGGCCTGTACTGGCGCTTCGACCTATTGGAATAGCAGGACCAGCTATTCCCGGCACCTTCATCAACTCCTGCTGTAAGCCTTCGGAAGTGTCTCTGGGCCATCCAGTTGACTGACCAGCTTACTAAGGAGGCCTGCTCTGTAATCGCCGACAGGTTGGGTGGTATTCTGAGTCCGGGGCATGCTCACACGCTTCGTTTGCTTAGCAGTCCTAAGCTAGAGGTGAGCAGTGCTCGTTTGGCTTGAATACACCCGGCCGTTCCGTTGCCCTGCTGTGGCGACAAAAACTGTGCTTGTTTCTTCGATCGGGACGTCTTTTTACTCTGCACGACGACGAGACGTTCCCTGCTCTTCAGAACCTGCCAGAAGCTGCATCTATCGAGGAGGAGCTCGGGCCTGCTTGCTTCGGGGACCGGTGAGTAGATTAGCTAGGATCTGGTCGCCCTCCTGCAGTGCCTCTTGCTTTTCCCCGCTGTAAATACAGCACCCCTTGTCCGTACTCGCGCCCTGCTTCTGCCTCACAGTGGAGGCTGCGCTAGAGTCGCGGACCGTGTTCTCCTTCATTAGAGCTCCCTACAGAGCTGTTCAACGTCCTCCGAAGAGCTTCACCTTCTGCCCATTGGCACCGGCGTGTGCAGGTACTTTTGAGCGCTAGGCTCCACTCTTCGTAGGGATTGGACTACCATCCAGTTAGGGGCCTCAGAAGGCGGACATATCACTCGCATTGGTTCGCACTGCCTGTTTTCCTTCCCCTGCAGGTGGATAACATATTTCGTGCTGCTAATACTGTGAAACTGTGTATTCTGTATATATATTGGGTGGATAGTGTATGTGTTGGTTTAATATCGTTGTATATTGCTGCTTTTACTGTAGTTATTAGTTTCAAGGCCTTATAATAAATGTGTATCTATTTTTGATATAAACAACTGTTTGGAGTAGTTTGTAAGCGCTCTTGCTTTGTGTGCTCATTGCGGGCTTTCAGTCACCCTCACCCCTCTTGAGACCTAGTCTTGACCGCCGCGATCGCTACCTTGATTGGTCTGGCTTGTCCAGAGGTTACCCTGTTCCAAGTAATTAGGTTGGCCTTCTGAACCTCTGCGCCACCAGGACAGAGTTCAGAAATCCGTCTTAACAGACCCTATGGAGTAAAGGACCCCATAGCCCATACAACACATTAACAATCAAAGGAATATCATAAATCATGTCCAAGAGTGGGAGAAAAAAGAGTCTCACTCTTGGCAGGAGGAAAAAAACAAGCTCCAGAAATCCAGCAAAGCTGCTGCGGGACTCACTAGGTTAGGAAATTCAGCCTAAAGAGAGAATTCTCCCTAACAACTGCTTTCCTGGTGGCCATTACATCCGCCAGGCAGTTCAGGGAGATCCAGGCCCTCACCTGCAACCAACCGTATTTGTCCTTTAACGTTACGAGGGTGGTGCTGCTGACCCATCCCACCTTAATGCCAAAGGTTCCTTCAGAATTCCATTCCACCTCAATGAGGGTTTGGTTCTGCCAGTCTTCTTCCTGAACCCTTCTATGCCTGATGAAATGGTGTTGCATTCACTGAAGGTTGTTCACGCCTTTAAGTTTTATGTGGCATGCACAAAGGATTTTTGGAAGACATCTCAACTCTTTGTAAATTTTGGCCCAGGGGGGCATGGGAAGGCCCTGTTTAAGGCTTCCATTTCCAGGTGGCTGTCCGGCTGTACCATGTACTGTCATCGTCTGTTGTCCTGCTTGACATCTGCAGGGCGGGTAGGTGGAGGACCATCCATACCTTCACTAGATTCTACCTTGTTGACAGGGATTCAAGGGAAGAGTCTCGAGTCGGCCAAGCGGTGTTACACAACCTGTTTGATTGAGGTGAGTCTGTTCCAGGGGTAAGTTATTGCTTCTGTTGAGCCTTGCCACCTCCCATTGTTGTGCACATATACTGCTGTGTAATCAGATTCATGAGCATGTAAATCCATGCCAGACCCCATGCTGGAGAAGGAACAAGTTACTTAGCTCTAACTCAAGTTCTCCAGCATGGGTCTGGCATGAATTCACATGCAGACGCTCCCCCTTTCCCTTCTGGGGCTCTTCTTTGTTCATACTGTCACTTTATGTGGTCTACCAAATCTGAGGATGGCCACCAGGGGTAGAGCTTAGGGAGAAGACTGTCATTGGCTGGGAGCATTTTCATCCAACGGAGAGTTATTGGTTATAAAGGAGACAAGAAATGTTCAGGTTAAAGTGAAACTGCTTTCTTTTTTACTGAGGATTCCCAGCCTGACGACAAGGAATATTCATGAGCATGTGAATCCATGCCAGACACGCTAGAGAACAGGAGTTACAGGTAAGTAACTTGTCCCGTATTGTACTTTTCAATAAATTGTAAAACTGTGTCATCACTGTCATGGCCAAATTTGGGAGTATTTTTTATCCACAAAAGCATGTGGATGTGTGGTTCTCCTCTGAACTAATATTCTGTCCTCCAAAAGAAGTGTTATACTTCTCCAAGTGGAGGACACTTTGTATTACAGATGAAGTGTAACATGGCAATGAAACAGTGGTTAAAGTATCTTGAGACATTTACAGGATCGAGAAAATGGAGTTCCCCAGCACTGTTTATGTCTATTCCTTATTTATTTTGGTTTGAAGTTTGTAGGAAGTCATGTAAATCATCCCATGCATATTCTGCAAAACTGCGAGTAACAAACCATGGGGTTGGGGGCTAGGTTCCTTAACATGCAGCATACATCAGCATGATGTTGGAACCAGTATTCCTTCTTTCCATGCATATTTACCAAGAGATTTGTAATACTTGACTCCCAACACTTCATCTTTGTCTTTTATCTTTTGAAGGAGTTCAGTAGCTGACATGTTTAGAAAGAGGGTGCCTGTTTTTAGTGTGTGCAACTCTGTAAAATAGAATTGCTACTTCACTTTTAAAAAAAAGATGGAAAATGTAGTCAACATTTTGCAGGTATCTTGGATCTTTAGAATACATTATAGAGAACAATAGTCTAATGCACTGATTTTTATGGATCTTCCAACATGTCTTCTTCCTTTTCCTGTGGTAAAAAGTGGTGGAAAACAACATTCTTCTAAACCTTTTTCCCATATACTTATTGGATACCCTTTGTTTATGTATTTTATTTATTGTGTATTTACATAGCGCTTCTATACAGGTGAAGTGCTTCAAAGCGCTTCAAGGTGGGAAGGGAACAAGGGAGTACAGTAATCATACTTAAGCCTTGAAGATTCTGAATGATCTAAACAGAAAAATTAGCATACTAGACCTGACGTCATTTTTCCTAGTGCAAGTGCATGAAGTGGTACACTTGAGACCAAGCTCGGGAGGGGGGTACGGAAAGATGGGGGGGGAGGCGTGTCAGAACAGACAAACTAACTGGTCCTAGTACATTTAGGTCATGCATATGTGCATACGGAGGCGCAGCGACTGGGGGGACAAAGAGTACAGCCCAGCATGGCCCTGGGTTAAGTGCAGAGAGGTTGCCCCACTCAAGGAGCGTAAACTGAAAGTGCAGTAATGTTGAACAAAGTGCGGCGGCCTGGAGGCAAATGCAAAAGACTGGCTGGGGAGCCTGGGACCGGTAGGCACTGGTGGTGAACCAGCCAACCAGTCAGCAAAAACTGAACAGAGTTAGGGAGGAGGAGGGTGGAGAAAAAAGAAAGGAGGTTAGCAGGGGGAGAGGGAGAGAGAAGGCAGAAGAGAAAAGGAAGGTCTTGAGGAGCTTCCAGAACTTAAGGTGCTCCGGCTCAAGATGGAGAGAGGCAGAGAGGCTGTTCCAGAGGGAAGCACCTGCAGAGGATAAAGCTCTTCCCCCAAATCTGTTTGTGAAAGGGGCACACAGGCAGAGAGTTGGAGGAGGACGAGCGGAGGACTCTCGAGGGAGAGTATTTAGGAAGAGAGCATTGCCCGGCCACAGAAAGCCTTGTGGATTATGCAGAGGATCTTGAATTTGATCCTTGCAGCCACAGGGAGCCAGTGGAGGGATTTCAGCGCCAGAGAGATACGGTCCCATGGCTTGAGACCAAGGAAAAATCTTGCGGTTCTGTTCTGGATGAGTTGTAGAGGACGGAGAGTAGAAGTAGGAAGATTTTGAAAGAGGCTTGACACATTTGATATGTTTCTAATGAATCTTCCATGGTGGCTCTGGAATGTAGTGGGTGAATTGTATACAGGTCAAGAATATTGTCCGTAGTGATAGGATCAACACGTTCAAATTGACCAGTTAATGGCGCATCTTCAAATATTTGTGTTGTTTATTTTACATTTTCCTCTATGATTATATCTTTGTACTATTCTCTGTTTGGTTTCGGAAACTCTGGGACTTCTTTAACTTTGTTCAAGTGAACTAGTTGTGGCCACATAGTTTTGTCTTTTGTTGGAACACCATTAACTAGTACAATAAAAGATTGATGTCTTGGTTGTCCTACACCTAGTGTTTCCACATTTTCATTAAGATCTAATGGTAAACATACTAACTTGCCACAAATGCATTTGAGTAATCCTGGTGGAGGCAATTTGGCAGTCTTCGGCTGCAGATGTATAATAGCTTGGAATAGGTGTACTGTTTGAATCATACTACTCTCATATAGATTAAGTTGTTGGAGAGCATATGGAAGTGGATTTGTTATTGATTGCTCAAGATGGCATTTGGTTATCATCAAGCTTATTTTTCCAGTATGTGCAAACTAATAAGGGATCAGTTATGTTGTATTCATTTTCTGTTGTTATATACAAGGCCAATTGGAGCCATTGTGATTACTCGTTGTCTTCTATCATGTAGGACATAGCTACCATGTTTGTTATTTTTTAATAGAAAGTTCTGTGACAACAGACACATACTTTGTCTGGAATTTCAGCAGACATGTTTTCAAACGTTAATATTTCTTTTTTGGATGTGTTTGTTAGGAAGATAGTGTATGAAAGTTCTTGGTTAATACTTTCTAAGTTAACTGTATCTTAAATTCTGTTTGTCTCAGCACTTCTTGGCCTATTCCGTTTAGGAGACTGTCATTTTTTATTTTTTTATTGTTTATGGTTTAAAAAAACCTTTACAAAATGACGGGTACAAAAGGTAGAACATTTTTTCACATTACAAAAACATAATTTCTTCTAAAAACACATATAAAATTCATTTCTGTCAAAATCACACATCACAACAAATATAAATCCCACTATAGCATCACAGACAACAAAGAAAACAAAATTTAGAAACAAATAAAAATATTTCGAACGTTGACTTGATCACTCATAATTCGAAATGCAAAGTTCAATATAACCTATCGCGATGCTGAACAGAAAGAAAACCACACACGCTAAGGCTTAATACCACTCAGTAACCGACATACAATAAAAACTAGGTGGAAAACCCTAGAGAAGTGTCTAGATTATTCAACCAAACCGACCTCAACGGTCGTCCCCTCTTTAAGCACCTTATATTTCATGGACAAATCAGACTCAAGAGGAACCAAAAAATTAATTAAGCACAATATCAGTCGTTGGCTTGAACCCCACATCAACCTTTGCCACAAGGACTCTTTACAAGTTACAGAATCATTATACAAGTAAGATCCAAATGAGAGTTTTCGTTGTGCTTCAAAAAATGAACAAAATAAGGTAAGGTGTTTTAAAGTTTCCAATACATTGTCATAGCAGAAACGACAGCTACCGATCAAACTATCAGAGCTATCATATGACCACAATTTCAACCTTTCATTGGTTATCAATTGGTTGCATTTGAACCTTAAATAGGTCTTTCTTGCAATATTTTATGGAAATATTTCCAAATATCGCGCTCGGTCACCAAATTTCCTGATGAATTTCGCGTATTCATAATACATTTTGCTTTTACTAATGGAGTTGACCAAGATACACCAAAAGTATAGTTGAAATTTCTTTTTGCATGCTGGAATTCCCAATATTAAGTCCTCCTTATCAATCATGGTTTCTGTTAAGAGATTGTCCATGTTATCCTTAAACTTAACCATGGACGGGGGGTGACCTTCTTTCAATAATTTTGCAAGGTCTTCATATAAACTCTTTTTTGGAGGTGTTAAAATTTTAGCATAATTGTTTATTTGTCGCCAGTGCCATTTGACCGACAGGGGTAGAATGCCTATTTCATGGCATATCAGCATGTTTGGAATGGACAGTGCCAGCCCTAGAACCTGTTTCCACATCTTACCCTGTGCACAATCAAGGAAATCTTCTATCCCGTAGGTGCAGATGTCAAGTGCATATAAAAGTATAGGTTCAACTTTTAATAAGTAAAACTGATTAGTGGGCAATAAAGAAAATCTACTATACCTATGGTATACGATCCTCATCTGTTAGGTGAGAGATTTGAATTTGTTATCAATCAATTCCTTCCACATCCCTATAGAGTATACAGCTGAAAGTTGATAACCTAAATAACGAATAACGTTAACTTTTGGTACAATGATCTCATTGAGGCACCAAGTAAATCTAGCAGTTCTTTTCTTTCCATCTGCAATTGCAATGATGTAAGATTTAGACGGGTTCACTTGGAGATTATTTTTGTGGGCATAGGATAAGAATGCTGAAAGTTTTGCCTGGAGACCAAACAGAGTTTGATCCATAAGCAAAAGATCATCGGCGAAGGCAAGCCAATTGATACCCAGCTTTACTGGAAATATCACCAGGTTCACCCATGCAGATTCTAAGCCAGCTAAGTATAAATTAAAAAGGACAGCTGCTAAATTGCAGGCCTGTTTCAGGCCAATTTGTGTGGGTATTTTATCTGTCATTGCTCCATCCTTAGACAATCGAATACGATATGTCGTATTCTGATGTAGGAGCACAATCATGGCAACAAGATATCTCGGGAACCCATAGACGATCATCTTGTTCCAAAGCACAGCTCGAATAATTGAGTCGAAAGCAGAGGTTAAGTCTAGGGCAGCCATATATATCAGACCGGACCGTTCAGATTTAGTTTGGGCATGAAGGTGTGCTAAAATGCAAGCATTAAACAAACACCCTAACTGCTTGCGAAAACCCACCTGGAAACGAGACAACACGTCCAATTGGACAATATTTTCCTGGATGGATTCTAATAGCAAGTAAGAAAAATCTTTGCTGAAACATCCATCAGGGCAATAGGCCTGAAGTTATTAGGGTCATCCCATCTCCCTTTCTTATAAATAGGGATGATGTTTGCCGAACACCAGCTCGGTGGAATAGAACCAGTAAGGTAAATACTGTCAAATTTGTTCTCTAAAATCCATGGCCCAAAAGGGCGGATTCAGCTTAATCAAGCATGGAGGAATACCATCCGGGCCTGGCCCACGAGAGCACTTGATTTTACCAATCGCCCGAATAATGTCATTGTATACCCAGGACGAGGATTTTAGGATCAAACTCTGAAAATTAGGATCTACAATATTAGCAAAACGCCTTGGAAGGTCATATTTCGCTTGAACATAAGTAGACCAGGCTGTAGCAGAGACCGCAGCTTCATTCAAGGTCCCACCCATACCCGTCAAGACTCTCAGTGCCGACCATATATTACGAGAGTCATAGTTCAAGAGATGGCGGAGCATTGTCTGATTATCTGCAATCATAACTTAATGTTTCATGGCCTTCAGCCTATAACGATATCTTTGAGCAATTTTGGATTTAAGCATAGAGTAAGCAGCACCAACTAAATGAGGTGGTCCTAGATCACGAATGGTTCTACGCTTTTCTTTGCGGAGCTCTGCCACACGTGCATTATAAGTGTGACGATGAGTCGGTAAGGAAAGATGCAATAGGGCTAAAGACATCAAGTTGCCAACATGAAACTGGAGTCTAGAAGTATTAATCCAATCAGCCAAAAGTCAATCAGGACCAGCTCTAGTATCAGGAAAGTAGATCATAGTATCATCACTTAAAGAGGCCATCATTCTCAAGCATAATTTGTTATTCCACCGTACACTAATATGAGGGCGATCGGGAATAACCAAGGTTAAGGCCGGATCATGTGTAAAATACTCGATCCCAAAATTTAGAGTGAAAACTAAGGCCATATGATCGCCTAAAAGTGGGTTACATATGATCAACTTATCAACATAGGCAAACAGTAGACTGGAAACAAAAAAATAGTCAATCAGCGAGGACGCTGCACCACGAGACCAGGTATAATTGAATGAATCAAGGTTGGGAGGTACCATTTGGATATCCCATGAAAGGAGATGATCGACCCACCGCTTCCCTAGCTTTCTTGATTGAGTAGCAGAGCAAATGGCACCGTAAGTGGAGAATTCAATGCGTAACACATCAAAGTCACCTCCCATAATTACAAAGATTCCTGGATCTTCGGATATGGCATCTACCAGGACAGCGTCCAATGTGTCAAATAACTCGCACAATGTACAATTAGTTTTATTCCAATATAGGCAAATTACCAACAGCGTGCAATCGGCATCACCTATGTGATTTAATTTAACTGCTAAGATCGATTAATCAGAAAAAAACAGTTCTGAGTAGAGCCTACTTGATTTACCTATAAGGACCGCAAGACCACCAGAAGGGCGGCCCTGCGAGCCTTTTAAAGCAGGCTGTACATAGGTAAAATAGCCTTGCACATCAAAATGAGACAGATGCATGGTTTCCTGAATAAGAATAATCACAGGGCGCAACTCCATGTCAAGATGCAAGAACCAGAGCCTAAAGTTCTTTAGGCCACAGGCATTCCAAGACATTAGAGTCAGCCCCCTACCCTTACTCTATTTATTACCCATATACTGGGAGGTAGTAGGTTGAGCACCGTGGGCATTCAATTTGGAGCTAGAGAACGCTGTTGCAAAGGTCATAAATTGTCTGAACAATTCATCATTAAGAGGGGCAGGGAGATAACCTTCAATACCACCCATTTGTACCATAGTTCTTGCCGGAGGTTTTTCAACAAATATTTTAGCTAGCTCCTCGTTCAAGAATATAAATGGGGTTAGGCCTATAAGTTCAAAATCAGTGCGTTGAGCCCAAATCATCTTCATGATAATGTGAGAGTGGTACCCACAGATCATCCTGTTATTATCATTGGGGGATAGTCTAACCCATTCAATATCATCAGATCTTATGGTTCTCAATGCAGGAATTGCCTGAAAGGCCTTGAGAATGGCCGATCTATTAAGGCTCATCTTCCCATTAGAGACATCATTGTATTCCCAGCCCATGATGGAAGGCATCTCATGCGAGAGCATGGGGCCCTCATCCTCTGAGAGTGAGGTGTCGTGGGTATTAATGTTTTTTTCTTGAACAACACCCTCTTTTGAACGGTGTGAATCGGAAGATTGGTTCGAAGGCTGAGGAACCTGGTCACCCACCTGTGATTTAAATACATTCTTCTTCTCTAGTACGGCAACTTTCCTGCTACCCTTTGGGAGCAAAGTGGGTGGTCTAGCACCATCCCCGCCCTTAATAATTTATTCATTTATTTGGATTTGTATAGCGCACATCTGCCCAGGGGCATCGTGGTGCTGAAAGCAATCTTACTTGTTACAGGCGTACATGGAGTATATATAGATACAGTGCAGAGCATTTTTGCATATTTACTTACAGTTGTGTTTATTTAAATACAGTTGTGAGTGTACGGTAGGATTGGGTGGAGTTAATTAAACAGCGTGATTTTGAGTACTTTGCGGAAGGCGTGGTATGAGTTTTCGTTCCTTAGCGCGGTAGGGAGTGCGTTCCAGTTTTTGGGTGCTAAGTGTTCAAAGCTAGACCCACCGACTTTGCTTCTTTTGAATGCGGGTACATAGATCTGGTTCGTCAAGTGTGACCTAGTGGGTCTGGTGGATGTGTTAAGAGTGATTCTTTCAGAAAGATAGTGGGGAGCCTTGGCGGAAAGGCATCTGTGGGTGATGGCCATGGATTTGAAGAAGTATCCTTTCTTTTATGGGTAACCAGTGGGCTTTTTTCCTGGCTTGAGAGATGTGCTCCCTTTTAGGGATGCTTAGGGCTGCTCTTAGGGCATTGTTTTGTGTGACTTGCATGCATGCGAGGCATTTTTGATTGACATGGTAGGGTAATAATTCAACAAATTCAGCTGTTTCATATTCACGTAGTCTGGTTTGCCCTCTTGAGGAATGTTTTTTGCAGTAACTGGGGTGACCAGTTTCTTACAGGCATTCTTACCGCCCTCCGAGTCACGATTCCCATTGCACTTCGATGCACCATGAGTGTGCTTAGATATCGCAAGGTCCAATAACTCCTTCGATTCAGGGTTAAGTTGCTCCAAATCAATTATCAATGGTTATGGGATTAGGCAAGTTCCCAGAATCAATGGGGGTTGAATTCGCTTTCAGAAAATCCTTTTTATTTTTTTTATGGCAGCACATAGATTTTTTTCCTGATGGAATTTCCTTTTTTGCATTCTGGCAGCCATTTTCCTTTGTTTTCTAGTCATAGGAGCGTTAGGTGGTGTCTGGGGGTCAATAGAGAGGGGCTGAGTAGCCAAAGCAGGACCATTAATTTCAGATTCTTCATCAAGGTCAATTAGATTAGTTAGGTCAGACGGGCTAGAAATCAAATCATTGCCATCCGATTTGATAGATCCCATACCAACAGGTATGGGGTCGGCAGCCTCAACAGCTGACAGCCCCTTAGTCAACAGCTGAATAGCCAGAGCATTCTCTGAGATCGCATGCATCAGCTGATGTATCATTGGGTCAGGACTTGATATATCATTATTTTTGGGTACAGCAGTAATGGCAGCAAACAATGGTTTATCCGCACCAGCCATTCTCGGGTCAGTTAGTGTTTGTGTAGCATGATGAACACCAATTGGCCGAGGCAATACAGACTCTACTTTAGGGAGAGAAGCAGACGTGGCGTTACTATAAGGAGTTTGGGTCATTGGTTTTGATTTAAATTATGAATATCCAATTTCCTTTTTTGGCAAGTCAAAGTAGCAACAGCATCACAGGCAATTAAGAAGCCTTCAATTTTACTAGTTTTTGACAAGATATCGACTAGAACACCTTTTAAAATACCTATTCCATCATGGGTCTGTTCGTGCCCCTTATCCAGTAGGTTTAACAGTTTAGTCATTACCGGGAAGTCAGCAACCATACATTCAGCATCAGCGACCTGAAGATCAGTGGGCATACCCATTTCGGCATGTCTGACCTCCGGATTGTGAGATGATGAAAACATTGCAATTTCATGGTCAGATAGAGATAACACCCCCATCTGGACATGGTTTGATTTGTTGTCGGTAGGAGAACTGGATTTAGCATTGCCATAGTCTTTCCCAGGGAAGAGAGTTTTATGTGGAATAGAGGACCTTACCCTCCCCATTGGCAATTTACCATCCGTAGAGTGAAAGAGGTGGACATTCTCCATACCATATCTTGATTGGGTAACAGGCGTGGAAGGGCCCGTTGAAAACCTCATGCGTTTCCCCAAGACAGCCTCAATACCAGGGGCTATCATAGATACATCAGCAAACTTGGGCCCAATCACGGGACATCCTGAAATAGCAGGTAATCTTGCCTCATCGTAGGGTGACTGTGGGATAATTGGGAGATCACTCACCACAGCCCCCACACTTTTGTTCAAGTCTTCTATTTTAAATGTAAGAATATTTTCCTGGACCTCAGAAGAACCCTGCCTCCCTGCCATAATCAACGGATGGACAATAGGGACGCTCTCTGACAGAACGGTGCAATTAAGGGCTGTAACACAAGGTGAGCGGGGCAACCCTTCACATAAGGATCTCCCAGCCGAGGTCAGCCCCATACTCATACTAACAGATGATGTAGCCCCTCCATTACCGTCATGTGCAAGCCTAACTGGATTGTCAGAAGGTTCCAAGGGGGAATCATAAGATTTCCACCCACTACGCAGGCCATTAACCATACCTTAAGGGTTAACCTGGCTATACTTATGACGAATTTAGGAACAGTGTATGAACCTTAGCATGGAAACAATATCTGATAAACAGTAAAATGCAGACTCAATGAATAGTACCTTAATATCAGCCCAGCCCGTGTCCCGTCTAACAGTCCAACAGTCTGTGCACTTCCAATGCACTTCCGGGATGCGCGCGCGGATGCGCGTGCACCCGGTCTATGAGGACTGTTTGGACACGTCAGGGGGCGTGGCCAGCACCGAACCAATCACGGAGCCTGTAGTGAAAAAAATGCTAAACACCAGTCTAGCGCAAGATGCGTTTCCCCGCACACGTGGCTTCCTCTTGCCGACTGGCGCAGGGGAGATGAATAGTCCTGAGTCCACGAAGCAAACAGCAGGAAAAGTCCAATGAAAGGCAGATGAAGCAAGCGGGCAGTCCAACAGTCTTTGCACTTCCAATGCATTTCCGGGATGCACCACTGTCATTTTTGTGTAGTTATAGAGCCGGACTTTTAGCACTGTACAGTTTATACGCAAGGTTGCGCATTGTAGAAAGGTGCAGTGCTAAAATTTGTATGTGATGAAAGGTGTTTTTAGAAGCTGTTTCTGAAATGTAGGCTATTGAATGTCCTCATAGTCCAGTTTGGATGCGCACAGGACAGGGGTTCATGTTTTGTAAAATGTTGATTCTACTTTTGTCTTTTCTTTTAACACATTGATTTAGGAATTGTCATAAACATTTGAACAACTGTTAGTGCACATTGCACATTGAGCTGCATGTCCATTTGTACATTGGACAACCATTTGGTTGAACGTTTGTTTTGGAAGATTTTTCATTTACGGTGTCTTTCACCATAATGGTGTCTCCTACTATTTTGTAGCCTCTTCCGCTACTATCTATGGCAATTGGGTTTGTTTATTGTTTGTAGTATTCTTCATCATGGAAGTATTGTTCTGTGTTACTGTGTTGAAACCATTCACGTGCACAGAAGTTACAAAAGCTATCTATGTTGATATTGCGCATGTTTAGAAGTGGTTTTTGCAGTTTTTTCATTAATTTAGTTAGTAGTTTCATTCTGTTTAAAACTAATATAAATAATGTTGTTTTTAGTTTGAATGCCCTGTCAATCAATGCTTTAAGCATCAGTTTTCTTTGGTATGATCTGATATGATAGTTTATCTATAACGCGCTTAATACACAGAGGTTCTAAGCGCATACTCAGGTATTGAACCTGTGGCGCTCTGTGTCGTCTTGCTTCCAAGGCGAACACGTTGCCCCAGAGTTATCCTCCCGAGGTAACTTTGAAGTTAGGAACGTGACATCTCAGATTTTTTTACGAGATTGCTAAGAACTCTGCGCTGGAACATTTTTTTGTAAAATTGAATTTTTAGAATGTTTTGTTGTGACTTCATTGATATTGCTAGCTATAGTCTGAGGTTCATTTTCAGTTGTAATTTCTGTACTGCATATCTGGTTATCTGGTTACTAGGAGCAATATTTTTGTTAGTGGTGACTGTTGTACTTTCCAAGAGCAGAATTACTGGTTCTCTTGCTTGTACGTTTTCTATAAATTGTTACAGTGGAAGGGTATATGGTTTTCCCTTTGTTTTTATTTTTTATTTGTTTATTTTAAACCGATTGCAGACTTGAAACAATACAGGCATATCTGAGACTTGAATTACCCCAATTCCTGTTAGCTGAGACTGGGCCAGCATCGTCCGTATCGCTCGCCATGGCCCCCCCACCTCCCAATCAATCCTCATCCTGTTCCAACAGGGCCACCGATCCGCAAGCTCCCTGCTGCCCAAATGCAGGGCCCGTCTTGCCAGTTGGGGTTTATGGGTCCTTGCTGGGAAGTTCAGATCGTAGTCTAATAGTGGGGTCCAAATGTCTTGTGAATCGCTGTAGAGCGCCTGCTCTGGCTGCCGTAATATTTTCTGCAACTAAGATGGCCCACAGTTTAATCCACCAGAGCATCAACGAGGGGCCCTTGGGCATCTTCCATGTACGGGCTACGGTAATTTTCCCTGCTAGAAGAATTTGTGTAAGGAGTTTAACTGTTCTCCTCGATCTTGGGTAGACCCCCGATACTGGAGCTCCTAGCAGGATAGTTTCTGGCTCCATGGGGATCATTACCTGGGTAATATCTTTTATGGTAGAGATGCATTGTGCCCAGAATGATTTTAGGTTGGGCATGACCACCACATATGCAAGTAAGAGCCCGGCTGTCCGCTTAGGTGCCAGCATTGGGGATCGAGGGACCGGTTAATGCGATGCAGGCGTAACGGGGGGTAATACCATCTCAATAGCAGTTTGTAGGCGCATTCCCAATTGGTGATGCAGAGAGAGGAGCAATGCGTTCTAGACCATATGTCCACCCATGTCTGATCTTCCAATGGATGCCCCAAGTCTGCCTCCCATTGTGCCATGTATGGGGCTCTAGTCATAAGTGTGTCTTCCTGCAGTAATTTGTAAAGCGAGGACATTTTCCTCCACGGCCGCAGCTCCTTCAGTGTGAGCTATAGAGCGCTGGGGATGCGTGCAGCTGCTTGACGGACCTGGGAGTGGGAGCACCAATGTCTCAATTGCGCATAAGTGTACCTGTCTGCATCCGCCAATTGGAAGGTTGCTTTGCATTGTTCAAAAGAGCGGGGCTGGCCCTCCTCGTAAAGCTGGCTCAGGGATTCAACCCCCCTGCCGCCCAGTTTTTAAAGTTCAGTGAATAGAATCGAGGAGAAAATGCTGGGTTATGGAAAATTGGGGAAGAGGGGCCTAACCCCCGCAGAATAACCCTCTGCTTTAATGCCCAGTCCCATGATTTAAGAGTATGTTTAGTGGAGGCCAAGACCCCAAGCCAGGTCCGGCATAGTGGAGGCGGGACATAAGGGAGGAAACGCAGGGGAAGAGCGAGGTGGGACTACTCCAAGTCTACCCATTATGGGCGTCTACAGGTCACAGTCCATGCTCGAATATGTGCCAGTTGTGCTGCTACCTGGTATTTACATAGGTCGGGAACTCCCAGGTCTCCCAATCTAGCATTGCCCATCATGGCCCTTTGAGAGTTCCTTGTATTCCTGCCCCTCCAGATGAACCAGAGCATTTTCCTCTGCATGTGTAGGGAGGGAGGGTAGAGCAGGCATGTAGGAATTGCGGGAGGAGATTCATTTTACAGGCTGTGATACGCCTGATGCGTGAAATCTCTTGTGAGGTCCAGCGTTCAAGATCTTTTTGAGCTCTTTCAAAAGTGCGGGGAAGTTTGTAAGATACAAGTCTCCAGAGCGGGCAGGGATTTGGACCCCTAAGTAGGGAATAGCTTTCTCGCTCCATTGAAACGGGCATAGGGTTTCTAGAGTTTCCCGCTCTCCTGGATCCAGGCCTATTCCCAAAGGAACTGATTTCCCGAAATGAATGGCAAACCCTGAACCTTCTCAAAACTGCGAAGTTCTTTAAAGCTGATATGAGAGAGGAGCGGATGTCTGTTAGGGATAGTAGGACGTCATCAGCATAGAGTGAAATGTTATGATGGGAGGCGCCAATGAGCGGGTCCTTAATTTTCAGGTCCAACCGAACCTGTTGGGCGAGGGGTTCCATTACCAGTGCAAATAGGAGAGTGGGCAACCCTGCCTAGTTCCACAGGTTAGGGGATTGGGTCTGACAGGCTACTGTTGACCCTGAGAGAGTTTTAGGGGCCTGGTAGTTTGCCAGGACAAATCTACGAAGGTTTGGGCCAAAGCGGAAGCCTTCCAAGGTGAGTTGTAGAAAGCCCCAGTCCACCTTGTCAAAGGCCTTTGTCACATCCAACGCCAGCAGCGCTAATTTATGCAAATCTTGGGTTGCGATATCTACTAGGTTCAAGGCCCTACGGATGTTATCCCCCTTCAACCTATGTGTTATAAATCCTGTTTGCTCTGGATCTATTAAGTTGGGTAGGACTTTCGCTAGGCGGTTTGCTAAAATTTTTGAGTAATGTTGGTGTCAATGTTTAGTAGGGAGATAGGCCTATATGTGCCAGTTTCTCTAGGGTCTTTGCCGGGTTTAAGCAAAAGGATAGTTATAGTTTCTTGCATTGATGGGGAGACCAATCCCGAATCCCCAAATGAATTAAAGAGGGCTGCTAGCGGGGCTATCAATTGGGGATGAAATACTTTATACAACCTAGTTGCGAACCCGTCCGGGCCTGGAGCTATGGGTTTAATTGACTTAATAGCTGACTCGACCTCCTCACCAGTGATTGGGGATTCAAGATCTTCTCTGTCAGATTCCATAAACTGCGGCAGGGCAGCGCTTTGTAAGTACATCCGCTGTTCAGTTTGGTCCCGAGGTCTGACATTGTCTCGGAAAGATGGGCTGCTGCCAGTCGCAGCTTATCTTGCTCCGCATATTGGACTTTGCCTTGGGGGTCGCAAATGCCCACTATAGTGTTCCTTTTCCTTGCTTTCGCCAGTTTCTCCACCAGGAATCTATTTGCTTTGTTGTTTTTAGCATAGTATCCCTGCTTGGACTTGGCCAATAGGTATGCCATTTCCTCTGCGTAATAAGCCTCTAATTTCCTTCTGGCAGTTTGTAGGACGTGTTGAGTTTTCGGGGACCAGCCTTTGCGTTTATGATTGACCTCGGCTTTCTTTATCTCCTCATCGAGGTCCATTCAGGTTTGTCATTTGCGTTTATAGAATGCCGCTACATGTGCAATTAGTTCTCCCTGAATAACCGCTTTCATAGCGTCCCACGTATTGGCTGGGGAGGTATCATCAGCTGGATTTTCCCTGATTTATTTTTTATCGCTATAGCTATAGAGTTCCTTACCGGCATTGTGTGCAACATGGGGTTGAAGTGGGTCCAACGGCATCAAGAGGGTGGATCAGGGTCATGGGCTCTGAGGATTAGTGATACCGGGGCATGATCAGAGAGCACTTTCATTCCTATATTCACAGTGTCAATAAAGGCAAAGATCTGTTGGGAGGTCAGGAGGAGATCGATTCGGGAGTAAGTCCTATGCACATGTGAGAAGAACAAAAAGTATCTTTCATTGGAGTCCACTACCCCCAGGGTTCGGAATAGATGAAGAAGGCTTGTGGATAGCTTGAAGTCTTTAGGGGCTGAGGGGTGCGATCTGTCGCATGCGGGGTCCAGGACCCTGTTGAAGTCTCCTCCTATGATAACTTGGCCTTTTACGGACGGGAGGAGGGATTCGCCCAGAGCTTCATAGAATACCTCTTGGCCTTCGTTCGGGGCGTATACCAAAATGAGGGAGTAAAGTTATCCAAATACCAAGCCCTCAACTGCCGTGTAGTGGCCTTCTGGGCATAGTAATGTTTCCAGGATCTGTGGTTGCACCCTTTTAGCGAAAAGAACAGCAGTTCCCCCTTTTTTGGTTCCATTAGAGGCTAAATATTGGAGTGGGAAATCCCTGTTGCGAAGGCGTGTTTAGTCCGCCGCCAATAGATGTGTTTCCTGCAGAAAGACCACTGAGCTTTCCATTTCCTGCAGCAGTTTCAGTGTTCATCTTTGTTTGGAGGGGGAGGTTAGACCTGTAACATTCAACGAGACAAACTTCAGTTTCTGGTGTGACGGGGGAGTTTACAGGGTCTCAATGTTTTCTGGTAGCGGAGTCCGGGCTAGGTGTAATTCAGCTGCCATCCAGGGGTTTTGTTATCCATCGTCATGGTGCAACCAGGGTTTTAACTTGTGCTCCCAACGTGGGGCCTTGACATCAAATTTATGGGACGCCGATTTTTCTCTGTCTGCGAATCCCTTAGCCAACGGGGCTAAAATAGTTTGTATTTTGCTCCAAGGGATTAAGGGTGTCATCCACCTCAGAGCCAGGCTTGGGGCCATGCAAATCCAGCCTTAAGTGAATAAGCCATCTGTGTTCCCAAGCTTATCGGCAATTGCAGATCTGGTCCATTGAAAACTTACAGTCTGAGAGGACCGATGCTCAGGACCGCCGTCGCCATTCATCTGTCAGTTTGTTGGCCCCTGGTGGGGGGTCACAGCGTGCTCTGCCCTTTTTGGATCTTTGTCCAGGCCGATCGTTTTGTTTTTGGGGGGAGCTCTGCAGAGCCCCCCACCGGCGAATCCAGTGAAGCTTTGTCTCATTTTTCAGGTGAATGAGGCTGCAAGCTGTGGTCTCCGTCTTCCAGGTGAGAAATCATCCGGGGGACCCGTTTGTCGGTAAATTGGAGAGCAGTAGGGTATAGCCACTGGTATCTGACCTGCTGGTCCTGAAGGAATAGAGTCAAAGGCCTCAGTGCTCTCCTCTTCTGTATCATTGTGATTGCCAAATCTTGGTAGATCTTGAGGGGGGCCCTTGCAAGGTTAGGGCGTCTTGGGAGCGGCTTACCGCCATGATGGCTTCTTTGGTTGTGAAAAAGTGGACGCGGCTGATAACATCTGAGGGGGAGTCGGTCTCCACCCCCCGCCAGGGCCAGAGCCTGTGAGTTCGGCAAGAATGAGTTGAGATTTGTCTTAATGTGGCAACAGGATCTGGAACAAATCTCCCACATATTCTGCTAAGTTCCGGTCTGGGACTGAAGAAGGAAACCCTCGAACCCATAGATTGTTTCACCGGGCTCTATTTTCAAGATCTTCTTGTTTATATTCCAGGAGTTTGTTCTTGTTAAGTATGGTTTGCAGTGTGCGCTGTACTTCCAGGAGTTTCGCTGCATGTTCTTGGGTGAGATCTTCCACTTCCCCTACTCTCTGTTCCACCTCCACCACTCGTTGTTCCGTCTGTTCAAACTTAGTGGTCAGCTCTCCCATGCAGGATCGAAACTCTACTTTGATGTCCATCATTATGGCTTGTATGTCTCCTTTATTGCAAGCAGTCCGCTGTTTTCTGAGGAAGCGGGAGGCAGAGGTTTTGGGGAGTCCCCCTTTTCCCCCCCTTGTCAGCTGGGAGCAACATCGTTGCGATATCAACACTTTTCGAAGTCTTGAGATGTTTTGCCATTTTTGCCGGGACCTGGGGTGGGACACTATGTCCCTTCCGCGATGTGATTGACAGAGTGCACCAGGAACGATTTCCAGGAGAGGGGGAGATCCAGTGGATTTTGCGGTATTTGACGAGAGGAGGGTAAGTGGCTCAGGAGCTGAGTTCAAGCTGACACTGCAGAGCCGATAAGCCTTCGCTGAGGGAGAATTGCGTTTTCCTGTTTGAGGTGAGGTTATAAGGGGGGCTACTCCGCTATATGGTTGTTCAGCTGCATCAAATGGTCTCCTGCGAGTCCGGAAAGTCACTGGGTTGTTCAAGGCTCTTGCTCAGCCGACGTTAGAGGCCTCTACAGAATGCTGATGGCGGGAAGTAGAGGGCTAAGGTAAGGAAGGGGCTTACGCAGAATTAGGGCTCTATCGCACAACCTAGTGAATCTGGCTGTGGTCCTGGTAGTTCTCTGAGTTCTCCTGGGTGATGTGGCAGTCAGTTCTGTTTTCTGGAGGAGGCAGAGGCTTTATAGCGTAAGTGGTCCAGCTGCTTATCCGCAAATGATTAGGGGAAAAGTAGCTGCGCATTATGTTAGGCGTTCAGGGCGATCTTGTATGAAATCACATGGACATTGGTGGGTGAGTTCACCTGCACTGTCTCACCCGTGAGCCCTTCTATGTTTTCTGGCATGTTAGCGCTGGGTCCTGCTTACTGGAGGTAGCGCTTTGAAGTAGGGCAGTAAAATCCTCCCTTGGGCCTGCTGGTGCTTCCTGCTGGAGTTCTTTTGGGGGATACCGCGGCCTTTCGCGAGATTCCCTGTCAGCACCAGAGGGTCCGCCAAGCTACGGAGGGCCCATTGAGGCCGGAGGAGGAGCACCGCCCTTTGGGTGCCGAGCCCAGTGCTGGCTGTAATGCTACGATATTCCGAAGGCCCCCCTCTGGTCGTTAGTCAAGTCCACACTAAGTGGGCCAAGAGAGTCCCCACCAGGGCCGCAGAGGCAGCTGAAGCTTCTCCCGGTACTGCTGTTCTAGATGGAACGTTTGAGCCATTCGTTGGTGGACCGGGGAGTGGGGCCGCACACCCCCCCGTCCCACACGGGCAGAGTCCGCTGAAGCTGAGACCGGAGCTGTGTTCCCTCCTGGCTCCACCGGCCTGGTCATCACTCAGTAGCCGGGGTTGCTGGCTAACTTCTGTGTGCCGCGGGAAGGGGCTTTCTGAGCCCCACTGTCAGGGATCACGCTGTTCTCCCCGGCCGCCATGAGACTCACCACCAAGCTGGAGGGTCCGATGACTATGGAGGCGAAGTGCCTCTATATGGTTTCGGTGATCCGTGCCGGCTAGTGTCCTGCGGCATACTCCGGAGGTCTGTATCTCGGCCGCAGCTGTGATTGCTATGGATGGGTGAAGGGGTCCCCATCAAGCTTGCGATGGCGGTTAGAAATCCCTCTCATTGCTGCTGCTGGAGTTGGGATGCTTTGCTTCGTACCAGCGGAGCCGGAAAGCCCCCATGGGCGTCTGGACCAATTCAGTGGAAGTGGGGATTGGAGATGTGTCCCCTCCCAGCTCCATGGTGCATGGCTGCAATTTTACGATGTTCCACAGCCAGGGTACCTGGCCATGCCTGCCGCGTTCAGGGAGCTGTCAGCTTGTTGAGGGCTCAGCGTCTCACAGGTTGGGCCCCATATGTTCCGATCGCCGTAGGTGCTTTCATTTTCGGAAAGCACATGTGGGAAGCGCTGATTATTGTCGCAACAGCGGGCTTTGCATGGAGGTCATTAGAGTAGCGGCCGCATGGATGGCACTCCATCTGCTCGATATTTTCTTTGTAGGGAGCTGAGCTTTAGAAGCATTTTTTTTTATCTGTTGGAGAAAGCAAGTGTGTACTTTAATTTTGTAGCAGGGTTGTGTGGGTAAAGAAATGTATTAATATTAAATAATGGAATAAGGGATATGGATGTTGAGATAGTGAAATGGATAACAATAGAGTAATTATTGCCTGCCTCTGTTCACTTGAACTGTTTGGACAACTACCTACCTGCCTGCAATCAGTGACTCCGACCTTACTCAGCCCTGTGCTACCTCATTTTCTTGTGTTTTACCTTCTTTTAACTTAGATTCTTGACGCTTCATTCAGTCCTATGCTGCTCTGTATCTATCTTTTATAAACCTCACTGACTTTGTCTAATTGCCTGTCTGCATTCCTGATGTAGCCTCTCATGCCATGTGGCAAGGCTTTTCCAGTCTGCATTCACTCATGCCTACTTTGTCTTATTGCCTGTCTGCATGTCTGATGTAGCCACACATGCCTTGAGGCAAAGCTTTGACATTTTGCATTCACTCTTAACTATTTGTCTTATTGCCTGTCTTCAAGCCTCATGTAGCCCCTCATGTCTTGAGGCGAGGCTTTTCCAGTCTGCATTCACTCTTACCTATTTGTCTTATTGCCTGTCTGCATGTCTGATTTAGCCCCTAATGGTTTAGGCAAGGCTTTACCAGTCTACACTCACTCATACCTAATTTGTCATATTTGCTTCTGGCGTCAAAGTGCTTTTTTACCTACTTGCACATTCAGATTGTGTAGTCCCCTGAACGGTGAGGTGTGCCATTCCATTGCTTCAATTTTCCAGCTTGTACCTGCATTTCCCCCACTCCCTCTCCCCATTTTCCTGTTGAGCACTGGCAGGTTCCGAGTGTCTCTTTGCCTAGTAGGAATGTTTTTGTTGTATTCTCCTCAATCTTGTTCCCCTGCATTTTGTCTTGATATCTTCTTGTTACAGCACTTGCACAATACGAATGTCTCAAGCCCTAGTAGGAATGCTTCAGCTTTGGTTTTTCCTACCTTGCACCCCCTTTTTTGTCTTGATGTGCCTTGAAATTCCATTTGGTTGTAAATGTGCATTATAAATAAATAAATAAATGTCACGTAATAATTCGAATCAGTGTTATTGTACTGGGATGGAGAAGGCGTTGGAGTAATAATATAGATTATAATTGAGAGGTTGAATGTGAAAGAGGAATGTATAAATACTGGGAGCTGTGTGCTAAATTATTTGGAGAGGGAGAGGTTGTAGACCCCTGATGTAGTGGTATGAGGAAGAGGGATGCAGTGATAATGAAAAATAGTGTGAATTCAATAATGGTATGAGGAAGGGGGAAATACAGCAATGAATGCATTGTTGTTAGTGAAGTCACATGAGGGAGAGTGGTGTAAGCATAATGATATCGATTAATGTTGGGTACTGGGATGAGGAGGAAAGCTTTTAGGTAAAATATACATTCCATTTTGAAAGTAAAATGAGGTAGAGAGGTATATATGCAATAGGAGGTGTGGTAGAAACAATTTGTAGAATGAGATGTTAGAGCCTTGGTGTACTGGAATAAGAAAACGGGGTGTTGGGTAAAGGATATGGATTGTAATTGGAAATTGGTTTGTGGAAGAAGGATGCATAGGTAATGGGAGCTGTGCGATAAATGTGTGTAGTGTTATGGGTTGCACAGAGTGGTGTTCTTGAATGAGGAAGAGTGGTGTGGCTGTCTTGGAAAATAGTGATTGCAGCAATGGAATGGATAGTTTAGAATAATACACAGTATAGTTGTCTTATTACAATTGTTATGACGCACATGTAACGCCTATGAGGGGACTTTAAATGTTTTATGGGACATTCAATTTGTGTTGTGCACTATATCACCTCACACCTTCCATCTTATGCATGCTCCTGCACATTTGGATACTCGTTGCACCTTACCTTTGCTCACCGTCCTCATTAGGATTGCCTTTCTCTACCTCTTCTGTCCCTTAGCTATAC
The DNA here is from genome assembly GCF_040938575.1 of Ambystoma mexicanum. NCBI lineage: Eukaryota > Metazoa > Chordata > Amphibia > Caudata > Ambystomatidae > Ambystoma > Ambystoma mexicanum. The sequence continues at coordinate 1,403,883,959 of NC_090933.1, forward strand.
CTTCTCTTCTTCTCACCCCTCCCTCACTATGGTTAATGCTCTTACGCTATCTGAAATGTCGCCAGGCCTAGTATAATAGTTAGTTTGTTGTCTGTTGTATTGTTCTTCTCCTTCTACCCCCATCCCCTTCTTCCCTCACTTTATTGTTAATGCTTTTACACTATTTGAAATTTAGCCAGGCCTAGTACGATAGTCTGAGTTTGCTTTAGTTTTATTCATTCAGATTGTCTAAAGGCCTTTTAAGAATAATTACTGTACTTTCCCTTGCTCCCTCCCCTGCCTTGAAGCACTTTGAAACACTCCAGTGTATAGGCGCTATATAAATACACTAATATATCATAACATATCATTCCACCGTAATACACTTTTTAGAAATGGAAGAGTTTGTTTTCTTTAATAGGTTTCTTTGATAATCATCTTTTTTTTGGGAAATGTAAAAGAAAGATTGTTGTCAACTCTGAACATTTTACACTGCTATAACTGCAGGACATGGAGTTCAACATGCAAGACAAATTAATTTTAAAAGCACTAATAAACTGTTGGGATGGCTGCTTCAGTGAAGCATGTTTTTCAGCATAGAAAACCACTTATAGTTGAAGAGAAGTTAAAGCAACGGTTGTTTAATATGTTAAATATAATGGTGTGCTAGAAGGCAGGTCATTTTTTTTAAATGTCCTTTTGTTTTCTGTGAGAAACCTGACGGTATCCTCCCACCTACTCCCCCGGGATCTTCCATTCAGGTGGCCATGGAAGGGCCATCGCTTTTGGATCCCAACACTGAGGGTCGACAAGAGAGAGAGAGAGGATCACTTCAGTGGAGGGTCACAGGGGATGGAATTGAGAATACCCAAGGGCAAGTCATGGTAGTCCCCCTTTCCCAATTATACACCAGCCCACTCTCTCTCAGCCTTAATGGGGTCTTTCCAATTACACCAAATCAACCCCTCCCCATTTCCAATAAGTACTGGGATGAAGAAGAGGCAATCGGGAGCAATGAGGATTACCCACAGAAACAACATAGGAGTACAAAGTGAGGCCTACCATGTAACACATTTGAATTGTCCCAATAGAATCAGGCAAGGAAGGTCAGGCACTTTACTCCAACTATGAACACCTGACTCCAATTGACTCATTATAAAAAGGGTGGTTTTGTCAGAAGCATTGAGCGAGCTGGGGGTGCTGACTGGACCAGAGAAGCCAAGGAGCAGGGAGCTGCAGGAAGAGAAGCCTGGAGGATCCAGAGGAGAATGGCGTGCCAAGACGCTGGCCTGGTGTCTGTGAGGGGCTGCAGCATGGCTATACAGCTGTGTCTCCAGGGAGCAGGAGCGAGGCAGCCTGTATCCTACCAGCCGCATACATGCCAACCCTCCCGATTTAGGCAGGAGACCCCCGATTTTTTATTAAAAAGTCAGGCTATTTTTTACTGTCTCCCGCCTAAAATAATGCTAATCCCAACGCAATCCTATGGGAAAAATAAAAGTTCCCCATTGCTGTGGTGAAATCTCCCTCTCAGGGGCTCCCGAATGTTGGCATGTCTGCAGCAGTGTTCAGGGAAAATGCTTGTTCCGGTCGCAACTGTGTCTGTGGGGCAAGTGTGAGACCCTGACCTCGACCCAAACACATTTGGACCTTCTTGCCGTACTGTGCTACTGTTAGCGAGTTTCATGAGACAGAGAGAAGAGCCCGGAGAGCGAAAGCAGGACGAAAGCAAGTGAAAGCTGGAAAGTGATGAAAGAAAGCAAAGAGAAGCAAAAGAAAGGCAAAAACAAAGCAAAACAAGCGAAAGCTGGCAGTGAAAGAAAGCAAAATGGAATGACAGAAAAGATGTGCTAGCAACGCAAAAATAATGAAAAGACAGCAAAGTGCGCTGGCAGCACAGAAACAGCTGTGCCGGATGGACCCCAACCAGCCCATAAGACTGGGGTTTTCCAAACAGCACTTTAAGATGAGCAGCAGCACCCTTGAGATGGATGGGGATGCAGATTCGTACTCTTGCACCACATTAATAATGACAACTCAATGGTTTGGCAAAGGGAGTCCGTTTAATGACAAGTACAAAAAGCAGGGAGTTTCAATATCAGCAATCGCTCGATCTTCCTTCTCGCTACAACTCCAATTAATTTCAGAAAAAACATGATATTTATACCAAAAACACATCATCACTGACATGTAATTCTTAAAATTTAGCATGCAACTTGATTGGTTCTAGGAAGGTAACTTTAATATAGGTACTATATCTGAATATGGTAACAGGGAGAGGGGATTGGATAAGCAATGTCAGGTGGGGCAACTACACCCTTCCTTAAACATGGCCACTGTAAACGTCACTAAAAGTACGACGTCTCATTGGTTCTACTAACTATAGGACTCTAGATTACACGGTACACTATGATTGGGTTGGCATCAACCCTACTCATACTTTTTCACTTGCGCTTAGCAGCGTGCAGAATAGCCAGCCAGGTGCAGGGAGTTCATCTGCACCCCAGCTTCCTTCCAATTACTGTTACAATTAGTCATCACCTCAGTGGTAATGTGTCAATTATTTCTTTGTAGTTGGCCTCGAGTCTGCTTCTTGGTCTGGGAAAGTTAAGGCGTATGGGTATGGCAAGGATCCATGCGTAGGTGTGAAAGTCTCATCCGCTTCTGCCTGCCTGGTCACGTGATTCAGACACGTGAAATCAACCTCTTCTTCATGCTATTTCGTGTATTTGATTTAATTCTGCCAGTTGTCTACCATCTGTGGCTTACCTTGACCTTTCTGAACAGGATACTCTGTTCTTTTTTCTCTTTAATTGTATCAACTGTGGCCTATTGCAGCTGATACGACCTTAGCTCTTGGCATGGTTCCCTTCGGCTGAGTTTCTCTCTGTCTTTAATTCTCGATTTGTTTGCTGCAAAACTCTCCACTTGAGACCTTTAGTAACCTTTTGTTAATTCTGCTCTTGTGCGTAGTGGTATAGGTGGCGCTTGCCGCAATCTATTTTGCTACTAAACATAAGCAAGCCTCACAATTTCTTTGCTTCTTGCGGTTTCTTGCATCTGTACACGTTTAAACTAACTGAATATCTTCATCGTGCATATGGCATAGGTTTCTGACATCTTGACATCAACTGTTTCACTTTAGGCTCAAGATGTCGCTTATCCATGGTATTTCGTCTCTTTTGTCATCATTCTCAGGTCATTATATCTTCTATATGTGCGTCAGTCCGGGTTCTTATGATGTCACCATTCGTCTTTCTTCAGTATCTTCTTAGCTTCTTCGGGTATTACATTCTGACAATTGTCATTCTGTCTCACTTGTCGATATGGTTTTCTCAATGAGTACCTTACTGTCCAGGTTTTCTTAAGTGTCAGTACTTCATTAGGTGCTGATAGGTACTGGACAGAGCCCAACTGTGGCTCTCTGCTGGTTTATTTGCTCATCATATGTCACATATTTTGGCGTGACTGTTCCTGGTACTTCGAAGGGGGGGGCTGGAGTGTGAATCGTGCTTGGCTCTTCCTCTTCACAGCCAAGAGTGGGTGCGAGAGTGACCCGCAACCAACAGAGACCCAGAGCAGCAAGAGACAGTGAGAAGTAAAACAGACAGTCAAGAGAAAGGGTGCCAGCAACCCAAAAGAAATAAAGAGTGTAAGAGGCACGTTAAAGGGCAAATGAAGGTGCAAGAGAGCACGATGAGAAACCAAAGGTGCCAAAGAGCATGGTGAAGAGTAAGTGGTAACTCCTGGGAGGAGCAAAGAACCCAGTGTTCCCGAAAGTCTCTGATACTACCCACATGAATGAACTGTACAATGAAAGGTGCTTCATGACAAGAGGAACTTTTTGTATGTTTGAGACTAGAGGGGCCTACGCTTGGGGAAGGGATCCATAGGAGGCCCACCCAAGACATCATTGAACTTTGTGAGGAGGGGCCAACGCTTGGGGTAGGGTACCCTAAGAGACCGACAAGAGACATTGTTGAACTTTGTGAAGAGATGCCTAGACTTGGGAATAGGCACCCTTAGGGGCCTCACATGAATTGTGTTTTCTTTTTGGAACTGGAAGGATCAATGCTTGTGGAAGGGAACCACAAGAGAACCAGAGACATTGTGAACTCTATTGACTTGCTGCAAGAACCCTACATGGACGATTCCAAGGGCAACCCTTTTGAGTTGAACTCTTTTGAACTGGCAGAACTGGCAGAACTACACCTATTGGCAAGACTATCTGAAACCATTCCTTTTGAATCAACATTTTTCCTTTAAGAAGACCCCCTACCGAGTGAGGGCAGGGCAAGCATAGGATTGGATACAAACTTTGGTTTTGGACTTACGGACATTGACGTCCCTTAGAAACATCAGTTGAGGGAACATCCCCCTTAGAGTTAGGGCCAGATAGGCATTATACCAACCCCACAAAGTGAGATAATAAAGGTTTTCAAACTGTTACTTTTGAGTCTACGGGCCTTACTACGAGTTTGGAGGCAGCCATGCACTTAATAAGGGCTTAGCTGCCTCCAAACTCGGGTCTGAGTCCGGGTTCCCTGAATGGGGAAATGCAGGGCCATTCCGACCTTGGAGGGCCCGATATTTCTGCATCCAGGGAACCCGGACCCGGTACATCCCCATTCCCATTTGAGCCCCCATAGGGCTCAATGGGAATGGGGAGCATGCTAACAACGGGCCCGTTAATGACGGGCCCGTTGTTAGCATGCTGGGCCTCTCGCGGGACCCGCTAAGGACGTCTGGTAAAACCAGGCGTCCAGAGCGGGTCCCGCGAGATGACCTCGTAATGGGGCAGTAAGGGGTTAACGGCGCGGCACCTATACCGGCGCCGTTAACCCCTTACCGCCCCTCTCGTAATAAGGTCCTACGTCTCTCATGACACCATGCCTGTCGCACAGGTACTCTAGGTTGGTAATTGAGGTATTTTTAACTATGGGATTGTGCACTGCTATAACATGTAGCACATGTAGCAGTGACTATGCAAGCAGAAGTACTTTTAAAATCACTAATGAATTATCGGGATGGATGCTGCAGTGAAGCATGCTTTGCAGCACAGAAAACCACTTATAGTTCAAGTGAAGTTAAAGGCAAGTTTGTATAATACAGTACAATATGAAGGGCTGCTATAGTTTTGACAGAATGCAGGTCATTATTAAAAAACAATGTCATTATTTGTTGTATTTGAGCTTGAAAATTGAGGTATTTTGTAATTTTGTAATTGTAACAGTCACTTTGCAAGCACTAAAGAATTATTGGGATATATGCTGCAGTGAAGCATGTTAAGCAGCACAGAACACCATTCTGTTCTTGAAGTCATATAGTCTAAAAGTGCTATAGAATATTACTTTTGAAAATTAAAACATACTTGTAGTATGTCTTCTTAGTTGTAGATTCTGGAATGCAGATCCTTAGATCCTGGAAATAGAAATCTGTGAAAATGTGTAAAGTGGGTTGTGATAGAGCAGGCTCTGAATCGCAGCACAAATGTACTCTGATAGTTGAAAGATACATCTGAACTATTGAACTGAGGGTTCGATGTAGGGTTTTTGGATGTGATTGGTGGATGTGTCTGTGACTCTTTCAATGTAGCCAATTAGAGAGTGTTGCAGAGATAAAGGTAAAATGGACAGAAGGGCTGTCCTTGCCCCGATGTCCGCGGACATATGTGACTGTTCATGGACAGACTGCACACTCCATCCGGTCTCTTTTACTATACACTGCAGGGAAAGCTGACTGTGAAGGCTGCAGGCCTCAACCAATCAGACCTTCTCTTTGTGGAAGAGGAGTTGAACTGCAAAGGAGGACAGGGCAGCAAGCGTTTCATTTCATGTTTGATTTGCTGAAAGCATGGCGCGCAACAAAAAGACTCTTTGGATTCTAGGAGATGTATGGGTTAATTGGCTGCAGATATATCCAGAGCAGCTTGATATCTTACATAATCTTGGCTTTAACAAAATGGAAGTGGTATGTTATGGAGTTTGTGGTATGAAATGGAATCAACTATTACCCATGTGTGAATATATGGTTTGGTGCATTTGAAACCGTTAGAAATTATTATAGTACATTGTGGAGGCAATCATTTAGGGTATCTATCTTTGCAGTTTGCCATGAAACAGACTTTCACAAATCTGAAGAAGCTTTTTCCACAAACCATGTTTATTTTTTCACAAATTACACAGAGACAAGAGTGGAAAAGATCTAAGCTGTTTTGTCCATGAATAGAAAAAGCAAGGCAAAATACGAATAAAGCTGTTTGTGCATTCCTTTGCGATTTTAGAATGTCATCTTTTGAAAATGATAACATACGACATAATAGCGTAAACATTTTTTAGAAAAGATGGAGTACATCTTACAAATCTTGGAAATTAGCATTTTCTTACCAATATTCAGAATCCAGCTAAAATAAATTGTGAAAAAAATTAAATTGGAAGAAGAGTTTGTCATGAAAAAGTGCATGAGTACATGTTAAAGTCACTCTTTTAAAAGGCTACATAAAAGACAATTTTAAAAAAGGAGTCAATTTGGTACAACTTCCATTCCACGTTTTTTGATCTATTAGGTTGTGAATATGTCGCATGTGCACGCATATCGAGGGTGGAAATACATAGGCAGGGAGCTTATGTTCTTCAGTGGTGTAATGTGAATGGAAGCTGTAAAAGCCCTGAGTAAGGATTTAATGCCTTCCATTCATGTCACAATACATTTAAAAAAAATGTGTATGGCAGAGACGAGGGAATAACAGAACTTCATTTATGCCACCTTTTTTCCTCTGCTCTATACAGATGCTCCATTATTTGTGCTGGCATGGATTTTCATGCTGGAGAAAATGCTGGTGATTCTTATGGACTTATCTGCTTTTAACACAAAGCAGGTGGAATCCATAGGGATCTAATGTACACTTAAAAGACTTTTAAAGGTGGTTCCACATCGAACGTATTCTTTTTTTGTTTTTTTTACATTTTATGTTTTTTATTTTTTCAGTAGAAGGCAGGATGGGAAGGGGTACCAACCAACCACTATAAAGGAGGGACATGTGAAGAAGGGAAAATGTTGGGCACTGGTGATGTAACTAGGGGAGAGGCCAATTCATTTCATGGGCCTTTGTAACTGCCTCAAAGGCTTTGCGGGATTGCTCCCCCGGCAGATGAGTGCATCACAGTTGTCCTCTCAAGGTAAATGTCAACTGCCTCTTGTATATGCTGTGATGCAGCAGGAGGAATCTGACCAACTGAGGAGGTACTAGCGTGGACAGCAGTGGAAGGTGATGGTGCAGTAGAAAAGGTGAATCTACATCCTGAGAAAGGCACTGCCTTTATCACGACCACCAGACACAGAAGCTACCTTGTATACTGGATCATCATCCTCCTCCGCTTCCTGCGCCAGGTCATCTGCTGCCGTGCCCCTGCAGTGATGTCATTGATGATGCCATTTGTGATGTCATCTTTGATTTCCTGGCTGTTAGTGTGAGCAGTGTGTGGCGGTGGTGAGAGTTATGGTTGTGCAGTTTACCATAACTGGTGAATATTTTTTTGGTTTTTCGATTTTATCTTGCAACCATAAAACCCCATTAACAGTGTTTTTTTTACTGAATTTCATTATGGTTTATGGCTGCGGCACAAAATCTGAAAACTGTAGAAATTCACCATTTATCTTAAGCTATGCAACCATAACTCACACCCATAACATGCACTGCTAATACTGGCACACTTAACATCACAATTGCAAAATGTATGCCATCATCCATATGTAGCTATCCTTACAGAAAGTGCCAACTACAGATTGTCTTTGGGTATAGAAAGATGCCTCAGACACATGAAGGAGGCCATGTTTCCCAACATGTATTTATCTTAAGAAAACATGTCTCCTGAAGTTATGTGTAGGACATAGACTGTGTAATACATTACTGCAGCCCACAGCATGCCTCATATGTTTTACTATGGCAGAAGAATTAAATGTCGAGGTATATCAGTACACAGTGCATGGTTATACTTGGAGCAAAGTCTAACTATATGCTTGATGTTGACCATATTGGAACATTGATATGGAACATGTATGTATTACTTCACTATTTTCACTTATAAATGTATCTTTCCTTATCAACAGAACAATGCAAGTGGCATTTACGGGTATCCTGCAAATCTATACCAAGATGTACAGCTCCAGAAAGGAGAGGGGTAGGTTTTATCAATATCTTAATGTCTTAATGCTTTGAGCGATTTACTTTACGTTTTCTATTTCCATATCTTCTTTTTATCAAACTGTAATGTGTGTATACGTGCATATACTCATTATGGAAATGCTATTGTTGGACTCCTTGGATTGCGTGGGGCTTGATTACCCTACATTGAAAGAACAAAGAAATATCGAGGCTGAGTACCACGAATGAAATACAGCAATCACGGGCTGAAAAGATACAAGTATCTTTTATTACTGTACAATTTACAAAGCAAAATAGATAGCTATCTGGCTCCCAACACCTCGCAGTGTGTACCAGCCGACACAGTGAGGAGAGAGAGTGCTGGACATCTAAACACAAGCATATTTATACACTTTCTTAAATATTGTCCAGCATCTCTTCACGTTAATGTTTCACAGGCTAGAGTTCGTGCCTAGTTACCATGACAGATGTTACAATATTATGCAAAGGATTACATAGGTTTGCATTTCCATGAAAATACAATGATGCAGTAGGTTCTCGGATCTCCGGTAAGCCTTGTTTCAAGAGTCACTACAATGTAGTTCAGCTAAAGCATACGCTCAACGTTTGTTCGTCATTGTTTCGATGTTTATACAAGGATGAGGCTTGTGTGCGCAGATAACACTTGGATGACAGTTCATGTATAGCGCAAGGTCTCTTTAAACAGTCGAATCTTGGACAGCCTAAACATTAATAGAACTCAAAGATTTGTTCAGCTCGACTTCAAGACGAAAACACATTCCACCATTTCAGAACATGGAACATAAATTTTGAAATCAAAATGGTGGATGAGTCTTAAAATGGCGGCGAAGTTAACCCAAAATTGGAACTTTGCAACGCGGTTTTACGTGTAACGCGAATGGGCCTAGGCCAATAGTCATAATAAGGAGGCACTATATGATTACGGTTTAACAAACCCTCCTTTTGGCCTAAGCCAAGAGCTTTACTAAAACATTTGCTTTATTCAAAACCCCACATTTCAATGTCCGTACATCCTGAATCACATTCTTTCGAAATATCGCCTTAGATCCTTGACAGTAATATCCTTCATTACAAAAACATCAGTCATCTTCTCGGGTGTATGTATCTTTGGTCCTAAAGTATCTACAGTTTGCGCACAACAGCCCCCGAACATTGAACATATGGCAGGAAGGCATTGTATGCAACAACAACAGAACAATAAAACACCAAGAATTACCACTAAGGCTGAGAAGAGTTTCCATCCCCAAGACCGTAAAAAGTCCCAGAACCAAGCACTAAGATCCCAATTTCCCTCAGGAACATGTACTTCTGTACTTAGGACGTGCAGATTTTGTATTGCCTTGAATATGGTAGGGGAGGAGTTAGGTACGAAAATGTAACAAGCAGATCCCACCAATTTACATACTCCACCACGCTCAGCCAGGATAACGTCTAACACTATCCGGTTCTGTAGAGCCACTAATCTAATTGCTTTCTGTTCTAACGTCATATTGTATACCTCCTCATCTCAAACACCAGGTTCCTTTCCAAACTCATTGATCGAACCGCCTACTCCCAACTAAATGCCTTTGTCGAAGCCAACAATCTCCTAGACCCCGCACAATCAGGTTTCAGAGCCCGACACAGAACTGAAACCACCCTATTCTCAATCTGCGATATGATATGATATGATATGATATGGCATTTGTAACGCGCCTATAAACAAGTGTTTCAAGGCGCGACGAGGCAGGGAGGGGGGAGCAGGGGGAGGACAGACAACGATCCTACTAGGCCAGGTGTCATTCAGACCGCGCAAGTGCAGGGGTAGGGGGAAGGGAAAAGTGCAGTACAAGGTAAGTAGAATAGAAATAAATAGATAAATAAATAAATAGGGCCAGCTGGTGGCAAGTGCAAGGTAAGTGCAGACAAGTGCTGGGAAGGGGGGGCTGTAGGGATACAGAGAACAGTCCCGCAGTGCAGGGGTTGTCAGGGAGGCAGTGCAAGTGGAGAGTGGCTGGGCCCAGGACCGAGGTCGATGAGAGTGGCCAAGTTTCAGATTCAGTGCAGAATTTTGTGAAGAATTAGCAGGGGAGAGGGAGAGAGAAAGCAGAAGCAAAGAGGAAGGTTTTGAGGTGCTTCCGGAACCGGAGATGGTTCTCCTCAAGTTTCAGGGAGGCAGGAAGGCTGTTCCAGAGGGAGGCTCCTGCCGCGGAGAGAGATCTACCCCCAGCTCGTTGCTTCGAGAAGCGGCTGACCCTGAGGGAGTTGGAGACGGATGAGCGAAGGGCTCGGGAAGGAAGATATTTAGGAAGAGAGAGTTGCAGGTATTTAGGCCCCAGAAGGCCTTGTGGACAATGCAGAGGGTTTTGAACTTAATCCTCGCAGCCACTGGGAGCCAGTGTAGAGATTTCAGTCCTGGAGAGATACGGTCCCTGGGCTTGAGGCCAAGGACAAGTCTCGCAGTTCTGTTCTGGATGAGTTGCAGAGGGCGGAGAGTGGAGGCAGGCAGATTAAGATAGAGACTGTTACAGTAGTCCAGCTTCGAGAGAACCAGGGCTCGGGAGACAGTGAGCTTCTGGGGGAAGGAGAGGAAGGGAAGAATGTGCAGCTGGTAGTGTGACTTCTTAGAGACGTCAGATATATGAGGAGAGAAGGAGAGTGTGGAGTCAAAGATGACCCCGAGGTTTTTTGCCTTGCAGGTAGGAGCAGGAAGAGGCCCAAGAGAGGCTGGCCAGAGAGCTGCAGGGAAGGAGGGAGTGGGTGTGCCGATGAGTAGAATCTCAGTCTTACTAGCATTAAGGCGGAGGTCGTTGGCAGCACACCATTCCTGGATAGCAGACAGACAGTCAGAGATGAGGGCAGGAGAGGAGGAGGCCGAGGGTAGCCTGAAAATGAGCTGGGTATCGTCCGCATAGCACTGAAAGTTGGGGCAGAGGGCGGCGATGCGGTGGGCAAGAAGTGCCAGATACTGGTTGAAAAGCCAGGGAGAGAGATTAGATCCCTGGGGAACACCACAGGTAGAGAAAAAGATGTCAGAGAGGAAGGACCCAAGTTGGACCTGGGAGGGTCGATTGGAAAGGAAAGAGGTCAGCCACACCAGAGCCTGACCAGTGATACCCAGGTTATCGCGGAGACGGTTGAGCAGGATGGCATGGTTGACAGTGTCAAAGGCAGAAGAGAGATCGAGCAGAATGAGAACACACGGAGTGTTGGAGTCGAGGTTCAAGAGCAGGTCATCACGGATGTTCAGGAGAGCAGTTTCCGTGCTTCTGGCCGCTCTTAAGCCGGATTGGTGGTCATGAAGACTACCAACAGCTTCAGCATGGAGGTTAAGCTGGGAGATGGCCAGTTTCTCCAGGAGCTTGCCCAGGAAGGGAGTGATGGAGATTGGGCGATAGTTAGCCGGGCAGGAGGGGTCGGCAGAGGGTTTCTTAAGAAGAGATGACCTTAAAATCACGGCAGACTCCGCGGGATGCGCCGCATTAATCCTTCTTGACCTACCCGCCGCCTTCGACACAATCACTCAATCCTCCTTGACCGCCTCAACTCCCTAGGAATTCGTGGAACCGCTCTCAAATGGATAGCTTCGTTCCTCAAAGATAGGTACCAAATAACACTACTCTCTACCTATTCCTCCCAAGCCAGACCAGTCGACACGGGAGTTCCACAAGGAGCATGCCTATCTGCCCTCCTGTTCAATCTCTACTTGATCACCCTCCCACCAATAATTCGTTCACACAACATCCTGTGATACAACTACGCTGATGACACTCAACTAATTCTAAAACTCTTGAACTCAAAACCCAACTGCAGATTTGACCTCGCTTCCTGTCTCCTCGACATAGAGCTCTGGATGACCAGAAACCACCTCTTGCTAAACCCCTCCAAAACCGAAATCATGGTATGTGGCAATTCTGAATTTCTTCCACACCCACTACCCTGGCCATCTGCCATGGGCCACCCACCAACTCCCTCTAATTCAGTAAAAAACCTTGGATGCACCCTTGACTCTGACCTAACACTCTCGCGCCAAGTCAACAATGTCTCAAAGTCCTGCCACTACCACCTTAAAACTCTGAGGCGCATCTTTCCATACCTCTCCTTTCCCAACAGACTCTCCACGGTCCAATCAATTGTTATATCAAGACTGGACTACGCTAACCCCCTCTACCTCTGAGTCCACGCTTACCAACTGAATAAACTACAAAGAGCTCAAAACGCTGCAGCCAAACTGCTATTAGCGCTCGGCCCAGGAGACCACGTCTCCCCAGCACTCAAAACTCTGCACTGCCTTCCGGTAGCCCGAAGGGTGACCTTCAAAACCTTATGCATTTATCACCGAGCACTGCATAAAACCAGACCTCAATATCTTCAAGACAAGCTAAAACCCTATCATCCTCCACGTACTCCAAGATCAAGCTCAGCTGGCCACCTAGTCATACCTAAAACAAACTCAGTCAGATTAGGCGGATCATCATTCTCAGCCTTGGCCCCCACGCTGTGGAACGCACTCCCACCCCACATCCGCCAAACTGAAAATCTAATGTCTTTCCACAAATTACTGAAAACTTGGCTATTCCCCTAAAACCAACCCCGTACTCAAACTAACTCAAACTGAATAACACCATCTCAATGACACCAACTCAACAAACTACTAGATCTTGAATAAACAATAAGACAAATAACAATACAACATCAAGATCCAAGCGGGAAATCGACAACTAATAACCGCTAATGTAAACTAAAAGGACAAACAGAATAGAATGAGTAAAGTAGATCAAAGCAATGAAGTGGATAAATCGAATAAATCGTACGAAAACAGTAAAGCGGTCTAAATTAATGAAATGGATGTAATAATTGCAATGGGCAAAATTAACAAAATGGACGAAATGAATAAAGAGAAGAGGATGGAAAGATGAATACAGGAGACTGATGAGCACACAGACAGATGGCATTGACTGTATGAGTGCATGGCATACATGGAAAGTACAGAATAGACGATTCAAGTACATGAGACGGCTGTAGTGCATGAAACAGATAGAGAGCATGGAACGGATCCAATACTTATGCCAAGTGACATGGCCCAAACCGATATTGCATGAAGAATGAACAAAGTGAGTACAGCGGATGAAATCGGTAGAATGGATGAAGTGCGTGGAATGGATGCATGCGCTGAGCGGATGAGTGTGTAGAACCGACGAGTGTGGAGGGCGGATGACTGTTAGAGCGGATGAGTGTATAGAGTGGATGAGTGTATAGAGTGGATGAGTGTAGAGAGCGGATGAGTGCATAAAGCAGATAAGTGCGTGATGAGTGCGTGGAGTGCGTGGTCCGGAAGAGTGCGTGGTCCGGAAGAGTGCGTGGTCCGGAAGAGTGCGTGGAGCGGAAGAGTGCGTGGAGCGGAAGAGTGCGTGGAGCGGAAGAGTGCGTATGGGTACCTAGAGCGGAGGTGTGAGTAGAGCGGATGAGTATGTTGAGCCGATGGATGCGTTGAGCGGACGGGTATGTAGAGCGGATGAGTGCACAGAGCGGAAGCATGCTTAGAGCGGACGAGTGTGTAGAGCGGACGAGTGTGTAGAAAAGATGAATCCGTAAGAGCAGATGAGCACATAAGAGCAGATGAGTGCGCAGAGCAGATGGGTGCACAGAGCGGATGGGTGCGCAGATCGGATGGGTGCGCAGAGCGGATGGGTGCGCAGAGCGGATGGGTGCGCAGAGCGGATGGGTGCGCAGAGCGGATGGGTGCGCAGAGTGGAAGAGTGCGCAGAGTGGAAGAGTGCGCAGAGTGGAAGAGTGCGCAGAGCGGAAGAGTGCGCAGAGCGGAAGAGTGCGCAGAGCGGAAGAGTGCGCAGAGCGGAAGAGTTTGTAAGAGGGGATGAGTGTGTAAAGCGGATGAATGCGTAGAACGGACTAGTGTGTAGAACGGACTAATGTGCAGAATGGACTAGTGTATGGAACTGACGAGTATATGGAGCGGACGAGTGTATAAAGCGGATGAGTGCGTATAGCGGGTGAGTGCGTAGAGTACATGAGTGCATAGAGCAGGTGAGTGCTTGGAGCAGGTGAGTGCATAGAAAGGGTGAGTGCGTAGAGCGGGCGAGAGCTTGGAAAGGACAAGTGCGTAGAGCGGACGAGTGCGTAGAGCGGACGAGTGCGTAGAGCGGATGGAACGGGTGAAGTATGTGGATGGAATGGGCGACATATGTGGATGGAACGAGTGATGTATGTGGATGGAACAGGGACGTACGTGGATGGAACGGATGAAGTATGTGGAAGGTACTGGTGTAATATGTGAAAGGTATGGGAAATATGTGGATGGAGTGCATAAAACAATACACAGAAATGATCGGAGTACATGGAACACATTCGTACCTCAAGACTCCAGGCGCGGCGTGATCTGCGGACAAAGTGTCGTTGCTTCCCAATGGAAGTGGTGAAACAGAGGCAAGATTGCTCAAGGGTACAGAAAGATACCCTTGATGTACATACAGTTTTGGACAAAACGCTCAGCAGTCTCTGAGATGTTTACATTTGCCCAGACAGGTTCTAGTAATTTACACATTTTTCTAGCACATATGTGAGTGGGACCATGAGCCATTGTAACCATGGCGGTGACACATGCATCCGGCAGCATCCATCTTTTTCTATCGTTTTCCACCCAACAACCTTCCTCATCCAAACGTGCTAAACACTCGCACCAATGTTCAAGTTCTTCTAAAGTGGCATCAGCTTGAATATCCTTTTTCGAGCCAATCCCTTCATCTATGGTACAGGTATTTGTCACTTCTTTCACTATATACATTTCTGAACATAAATCAGTAGCAGTCTGTTTAGCTATCCTGTCAGCAAAAGCGTTTCCTCTCCCTACATCATCTGTTTCTTTCTGATGTGTGGTGCACTTCACGATTGCTAATTGAGTCGGAAGCGCAAGTGCTGAGAGTAGCTGAACTATCAAGGTACCATGTTGGATTTTAGTTCTATGAGAGGTCAAGAAACCTTGTTCTGACCATAGTCTACCAAAGTTGTGAACCACCCCAAAGGCGTACTGCCTATCCGTAATTATATTTACTCTTAGCCCTTCGGAAAGTTCACAAGCTCGAGTCAGTGCGATAATCTCTGCGGCCTGTGCAGAGTTATGTGAAATTCTCTTGGTTTCCACAATCGTGCTTAATGTAGTGATGGCATAAGCAGCAGTGGATGTACCATCCGGAAGTTTGAAGCAGGAGCCATCGCATGTGTATGGGAATGCTAAAGAAGGCATTCTTAAGATCCACCACACTAAAATGAGTAGCAGAAGCTGGGATCATTGTTCATATCATAGTTACATCAGGCACAATTGGAAATTGTGGAGCAACAATCTTATTGATGGCGCGCAAATCGATAATGCAACGAAAAGGAATTGCATTATCCTCTTTCTTGTACACCGGTAAAATCGGGCTATTGCACAAACTTCCTGCAATTTCCTCAATTACTCCACGATGAACAAAATCAGAACCTATGCTCTTCAGAGCTTGCTCACCATCAATGGAAGTCTTATATTGTGGAATACGTGGCTACTTCGCTCCTGGTTTCAAAACAATTTTAACAGGCTCAATTTGCAAAATGCAGACATCATTGTCATCAACCACCCATAAACATTCCGGAACTTTACTAAATTCAGGCAGTAAAAGTCTAGTCAAAAACTGTGAGGCAGAAGATTGCTGGGGTAAAATCATCAAACGTACTCCATCCGAAGAACAATTAATTACTGCATTTAATTCCTTCAACAGATTTAACCCCAACAAATTCTCTCCACAATTCGTTGTTAGAAGAAACGGACACTGATCCGTGAATGGTCCCAGTGAAATCGGTACCGGCAGAGAAACTGAACTAACCACTGCTGTGCCAGTGAACCCTACAGAAATGTTATTCTGCCCTGACTGGAACCCGCAAATGATCAATGGAACACTTCTGTGCTCCTGTATCTATCAAGAATAGATGCTTCATATTCCCTACTTTCATCTCAATGTAGGGCCCTTTCTGATCGACAGGAATAGGCATTGGTTCCAGACCCTGCTTCGGGCTGTCCTAACGAAACAATATATCATCAAAGACAAGATCCTCAGAAAGATAGGCAGTTGAAGGATTATCAAAAATGTTTCTGCTATCTATACTAGGTTGCTGATTATCTTGCGAAAATGGCTGTGGATTTTGAGCGAACTGGCTCCTACCAGAACCCCCTACCCCAGGGCGGCCTCTGGATCGTCTACCCATGACACCATATGTGTTATTCGACATCTGCTGAAGGATTGGGCATTGTGCTCTCCATTGATCCTCTTGTTTGCAATAAGCACATTGGTTCACGTGTACAGGACCCAACTGCGCATTACTTTGTGGAACAAACTGGCCTCGAAACTGTGTACTTCCACGTCTAGTTCCTCTAACTATCTGTTGCAGCAATACTTCGGTTTTCAGGTCTCCCTTTTTCTTTTCAATCCTCTCTTTTTCATTATTGACCCCATTTTCATAATACTGAGCCATATGCAATACTTCGGACTGTGCCAAGTACTTTCAGAAGTCATAATGTGTGACTGGATATCAGGCAACAGTCCACGCACAAGTTTATCCACAAACAATCTTTTCCCTGACTCTGCTTAAATCCTGTCAGCTAAAATCGGAAAATACTTGTTCAAACCGATTAAAGAATTAGGTTGCACCTTCAGATTTCCCTTGGGTACAAGCAGTGAGTTTGTCCCAAAGAATCCTTTTCTCAGGAACCAAAGTTTTTTATACTATCCTATATGGCAAACTCAGTATCACCTGCAGTGGTCTCTCACCTGCTTTCATTTCCCCATCTATCCTCTCCAGGTTAACCCATGTGTCACCCAGCACTGCTTGATCATCTACAGTTCTAATCTGTTTCCATAAATCAGCAGGTAGGATCACAGGGAACAACAAGTCTATATCACCCAGAGTGAAAACTGACGAATGCAAATCAGATTCTATTTCCTTATAAAACCACGTTGGATTTTTCCTAATGTCTGGAATCGACTGTCTAATAGTGTTCACTTCCTGTCTGGAGAACGGGACATAAACAAATTGTGATACATAGTGAGCTTCAATAGTAGTGGCTGCTATACCTGCTGCGGCATTAGCTGGAATCTCAACTTTAGGAACAAATATCAGAGGGACCTCTCTCATAGGCAACTGAGAAGTAGGCACCTCCGATCGTTTGTTAAGCAATAGAGCTAGATCGAGCGCTAAAGTGGTGGACGCAGTATCAGGCACAAAGGCTCTCTTATTCAGCGCCTTGGTATAAAGCGCTATATAAATAAATAAATCAATCAATCAATCAATAATCATCAATTCTGCAGGACAACAAATCTTTTTCTTTATACACTCATCCTGCAGGTATTCTACCATTACCTGTAACACTTTTGTCTGCATTTCTGGAGATATCGACACATCCATAATCCATCTGAGCATATCCCTTGTTCAAATTTGCGTTTCTTCACTCGCTGATTTAAAAGGAGGAAGGAACCGTTTCTGTACATACGAAGCCTCCGATCTATCACCATCTGTTTCATCATTCTGTAACCATTCTAACTCCCTTCTAAACTCAAAAACCCTCTCGACATGCTCATTTACTTTCTCTGCAGTATGCCTTTAATAAGCTAAAAGATTAAAATCCCTCAACCCTTGTGGGACATCCATGTCCGTCAATTTATTCCACATTACAGCCAAATGTATTCCCATCCCTTCAATAAAAACATTCTGTTCAGGAATACTTTCCAGATCAAGAAGCGTAGCTAAGACAGTTGATCTTTCACTTTTCTCTATACAATTCTTGGCCCATGCATTTACATCTCTTTTCTTATCTCTGGAAACTGTACTCCTAGTCACTACTTTTGATTCAACACTCGCCCCTTCATCAGCTACAAGCGGAGCAGAACCGCTTGGGAAAGAGAGAGTTGACAAATCCTGTACAACGGGTAGTGGAGACACTACCGCTGGCAACAAAGACGGAATCAACAAAGACGGAATCATCAAGACGGAATGACTGGAAGAGTAATAGTCGGTAAAGGTGGAGATACAGAAGAGGAAACAACAATAGGAAGAGGAGCAACAGCTGGCAGCGGAGGAACAACGGGAAGAACAGGAATTGCTACGGGAGGAGATGCAACAGCGGGAAGAGGTAAGACAGCAGGAATAGGTACAGGGAGGTGGTGCAGTGGCACCAGGCCTACGTTAATTTAAGAGTTTATCAATTAGTTCAACTGAGACATGAAAATCTTTACACGGATATATTTTCTGTACACTAAGTTGAAAAGCCCTATCCATGTTTCTAACAGACTCTGACTGTTTTTTTTATCATAAAATAATGCCTTTTCTGAATTTGACATATGATGAGTTGCTGCATAGCTTCTTTTTTTCCAATTCTGAATTAAATCAAATGCTGCAGGTCTAGCTTTTTTCTTTAACCATATGGATAACTATATGGACTCTAAATACTCTATTCGGGCAATCTCAAAACTACCATTGACTGGCCACTGAAATTCGAAAGCATGTCTAGTTTGTCTGTGCCAAATATCGTTGAATACTATACTACCAATGCCGTACTTACAGTACATAGTACATGCCGGCGACCTCTCCTGTGGTGCCGGTCGGCCAAATTCCAAAGATTGTCTGTTTCTGTGGAATAATCCCCTGAAAAAGGCAGACAATTTCCCAGGCATGTCAGAATACTGGTGTTACCTGGCGTCGTTTGTGCTTGCGAGTACAAAACTGCAACCAAAT
Source organism: Ambystoma mexicanum (assembly GCF_040938575.1). Classification (NCBI taxonomy): domain Eukaryota; kingdom Metazoa; phylum Chordata; class Amphibia; order Caudata; family Ambystomatidae; genus Ambystoma; species Ambystoma mexicanum. The sequence goes on from NC_090933.1 coordinate 1,403,902,878, forward strand.
ATCATGATACTTAGGAATCGGGCACAACTCACCTGATTTCAAAGGACTAAGGAGGTGTGATCGGATTACAAAGGACAAAGGACCCTCGCGGTTGGTGTTTTCAGCAAAACTGGCCGCCTCGATATATGGACCCTCGTCAAGATGCTGTCTCGGACTACGTGCTCAAAGTCCAGAGATCGGATTTTGCAGTACTGTCGAGGTATCGCTTCTCATACAAAGGGGCCCCCTTTTTTCTCACCGGGTGATCTTGGTCCGATAGCCGCGTCTACTCTTCAGCGAGGTGGCATCAATCTTGAGGGTCCCTATTCGGGCGGCATCTGAAAGAACAAAGAAATATCGAGGCTGAGTACCACAAATGAAATACACCAATCACGGGCTGAAAAGATACAAGTATATTTTATTACTGTTCTGTTTACAAAGCAAAACAGATAGCTATCTGGCTCCCAACACCTTGTAGTGTGTACCAGCTAACACAGTGAGGAGAGAGAGTGCTGGACATCTAAACACACGCATATTTATACACTTTCTTCAATATTGTACAGCCTCTCTTCACGTTACTGTTTCGCGGGCTAGAGTTTGTGCCTAGTTCACATGACAGATGTTACAATATTATGCAAAGGATTACATAGGTTTACATTTCCATGAAAATACAATGACGCTGTAGGTTCTCCAATCTGCGGTAAGCCTTGTTTCAAGAGTTGCTACAATGTAGTTCAGCTAAAGCATACGCTCAATGTTTGTTTTTCATTGTTTCAATGTTTATACAAGGATGAGGCTTGTGAACGCAGACAACACTTGAATGACAGTTCATATAAAGCGCAAGATCTCTTTAAACAGTCGGCTCTCGGACAGCCTAAACATTAACAGAACTCAAAGGTTGTTCAGCTCGACTGCAAGACGAAAACACAGTCCACGATTTGAGAATGTGGAACATGAGTTTTGAAATCAAAATGGCGGATGAGTCTTAAAATGGCGGTGGCGTTATCCCAAAATCGGAACTTTGCAACACTGTTTTCCGTGTAACACGAATGGGCTTAGGGCAATATTCATAATAAGGAGGCACTATATGATTACGGTTTAACAACATGCTTGCCTACATTGTTGCTGGTAAATTGTGTGCCGTTCCCAGGCCAGGTTGTTCTATTAATTGCAGTTTAAGAGATAATTCTATAGTTTCAGAGAAATGCTTTGGTGTTGTGTGCCAAGTAGATTGTTTCATGAACTAGCTGAAGTGCCAGTGCATGGCTCAAGGACTAAGTGCCTTGCTTTCATTTAGGTGATAACTGGATAAACATTTGCTAAAGGTATTACCACCTGTTTTTTCCGTCTTCCTCATTATGGGTTAGTAGACCAATATGCTCTAAAACGACCTGCACATGCATTGGAGTTGTACCGTCAGACAAATAGCAGTTAAGCCACAGTTGCTACCTGGGGGAATTGTAATTGTGCATGGCACTATTAGCACTACCTATACCTTCAAACTCTTATTGGGCCCCTAAAGGTTGTGACAGCAGGTTGCTATTAGTTTAGTTTAGTTTATTATTTGTATCACGCACCTAACCCTGAGGTAACTGGGCGCTGCAAACATATGCGAACGTTACAGGCATGCATAGAATAACATCAGGCAAGTTGACCCGCAATACAGATAAGAGCATAGGGACATCGCCCGTGGTTACAGTTGGATGACATATACAGCGAGGACATATACACATGCAATACATAATGTGAGACGAAGTGGGAGGATAGCATCCGTAGTAGAGTAGGGCTAGAATTTGGTTAAGGATTCTTATCAGAGGGCCAGCTTTTTATTTTGGATCTGAAAGACCAGAAGGAGGGTTCCATTCTGATGGCCGGAGGTAGGGAGTTCCAGCATTTGGCGGCCCGAACTGGGAAGCTAGCTCCTCCAGCTGTTTTTAGATTGAACCTTGGTATGGTGAGGCAATGTGAATAGAAATATCTGGTAGGTCTAACTGATTGGTGTTTGGAGAATTCGTCAAACAGGTATCTAGGGGCGGAATTAGACAAGCATTTGTGGGTGATAACTGGGGTGCTTAATGCTATTCTGTCATGCACTGGGAGCCAGTGGGCGTCCCATCTGAGAGAAGAGATGTGGCTGGACAGGGATGTTTAACGCAGATCTCAGAGCGTTATTTTGTAGGACCTGTAGCCTATTGAGGTTCCGTTCAGAGGATCCAGGGAGGATCCTGGGAAAAGAGTGTTACAATAATCGAGCTTTGAGAGCACTAGGGCCCTAGCTTGCGTAATGCAACTATTAGGGGACAGGTATGATTTATAAGCATTGATCAACTTGTTGGTGTAGGCGTTGTAGAGGTGGTGGCGCTAACTTGTTTCTTTAGCAACAGGGTAGAGTCTAGATAAACCCCCAGGGTTTTGATTTCCTTTGCAACTTTGATAGCGTTCCCATCGATATCAAAGGACATATACCGATGGTCTAGTTTGTTTAGACGTGCCTGAGAACTGACGATCAGGTGCTCCGTCTATTCGTCATTGAGGCAGAGGCTATGGGCTGCTTTCCATGCCTGGAATTCCAAGTAGATTTCATTAATTAGCTTGGAATCATGTTCATAGCAACCAGTCAGCGTGATGAGAACCTGGGTGTCATCTGCATAATTCGTACAGATGACACCCAAGTTATCAAGGTGATCGAGGAGGAGGTTTGTGAAGATGTTATACAGCGTTGGGAAAACACACGAGCCCTGTGGCACACCACAGTAGATAGGGATAGGGTCTGCTGAGGCTGTGGGCGCGAAAACTCTTGTAGTTTGGTTGGATAACTATGATTTCATCCAATTGGAGGCATTGGTGGAAAAGGCAGCTGTTGTGGTCAGGTGTTCTGGAAGGATCTGGTGATCGACCAGATCGAATGCAGCAGAGAGGTCTAACAACACAAGGATCGCCAAGTTGCCTTTATCCTTGGCCTCATCCATCTGGATTTTAAGGTCCAGAAGGGCCGTCTCTGTGACGTGCCTAGGCCGAAAGCCAGATTGCGGAGTCCAAATAGATTGTTGTCCTCCAAACGTGTCTGGACATGGAGGTAGGCAACTCTGTCCAATATTTTCAAGTGGAATGGGATGGTTGTGATTGGGCTATAATTGGTTGGTATGTTGGGATTTTTTTTTTGAGGTTTTTTTTTTTTTTTTTTTTAGGAGCGGCATAACCCTGGCCTCCTTGAGGTTGTTGGGGACAGAACTGGTGTTGAATGAGGAATTTATCACAGTGGCAATGAAAGGGGACAGCTCTTTGGCGCCTTCCTTAATGATAGGGGTCGGGCAGATATCTCCTTGGCACCTTGTAAGGTTTTAGGCCTCTGTTGATATCTTGCACTTCTTTTAGTGTGACTGGGTAAAATGAGAAAGGTGTACACAGAAGGGCTTGGCGGGCTGGTGATTGAGTAGTAATGGAGCTGTTAACAAGGCTGTTCTTTTTGGTTTCTATTTTGGTTTGTAGTAAAGAGATTTTGTTGGCTAGAGCTTGCTGAATTTTGGCGCACCAGGCCGCATCCTTCACACATGCTTCTGTTGGCGGGGCTGGAGATTCGAGTTCCCTTAGGATACTGAAGACCTCCTTGGTCCTGGATTTAGCGTTTAGAATTCTATTGTTGTAGGTCTCTTTTCTAGTACTGAGGATGGCGGATTTATAGGTGGCAGCCGCCGTAATGAACAGTGTCTTGTTAGTAATAGTAGGTGATTTCCTCCAAGTATTTTCAGCCGTTCTTTTGGCATTCCTCTGGATTTATAGTTCAGGTGTGAACCATTTGTTGAGGTGGGCAATTGGTTTGGCTGTTTTTGGTTTGATAGGCTCAATATTATTCAAGGCCGATGCTAAGGTGTCATTATACACCCCCATTCCCATCGGGCTCAATGGGAATGGGGAGGGAGCTAACAACGGGCCTGTTAATAATGGGCCCGTTGTTAGCTCCCTGGTCTGCTAGCGGGACCCGCTAAGGGCGCCTGGTTTTACCAGGCGCCCTTAGCGGGTCCCGCAAGCAGACTCGTAATGGGGCGTTAAGGGGTTGACGGCTCCGGCACCATTACCGGCGCCGTTAACCTCTTACCGCCAAGGACGTAATGACCCCCTAAGTCCTTGTAGTTAGTTGAGTCCAGGATGCTATGGATTAATGGATGTAAATTTTGCAGTGTTATGTTCTGGCTGTTTCTAGATAGAGTCTGTGGGGCGATAATGGTACGAGGATTATGGAGATTCTTCTCCTGGATGGCGAAGGATACGAAATGATGGTCTGACCAAGCAACAGGTTAATTCTGGAGTATTTTGGTTGAGCATTTGTGGTCTCTAGCCAATCCAAAATTCGACCCTTGTTATGCGTAGGCCCCGTGATTTGGTGATTAAACCTGAGCTGGGAGATAGACTTTTCCAGAGCTGTGGCGTTAGTATCATTGGGGTCATGGAGTCCTAGGTTAAGGCCTCCAAGCAAGATGATTTGTGAGCCTGGTTTGGTACTGTCTGTTAGTAGGTCTGTAATGTCTTCCTCAAAGGAGGAGATGGGACCTGGAGGTCGGTAGATAAGGTGCATGAGGATCGTTTGGGTAGCTGATAAAAGGAGTTTAGCTGATAGGAGTTCCGCTGAAGGTAGGCTAGTCTGGGAGGTGGCTCTGAGGCCCAAGTGGGTTTTAGCTATAAAGGCAACTCCACCGCCTTTACCAGAGTCTCTGTCAGCTCTGATTAGGGTATAACCCTCAGGGAGGGCTAGGGACAGTGCAGTGCCTGCTGCATGGTGTAGCCAGGTTTCAGTGATGGCGAGAAAGTCCAGGGAGTTAGTTAGTTGAGATGAGGTCGGCAATATCAAGTGCATGGGCAACCAAGGAACGTGCAATGATCGAGATAATAGGAGGGCTGGGATCACTAGCGAGTGGGGAGGTGGTTATCAGTAAGTTAGGTGATTCCGTGAACTCTGTAATTTCTGCTGAGCAAGTGGCCGGCAGAATGGTTTTAGGTTAGGTAGGCTGGAGTTGTGAGGGTGGCCTTGTGGTAGACTTGCGGTTGGGGAAGCCTGATCCTAGTCTGTCGTTTCCAATGCTCACTGGGCACAGTATTAATGGGGTGGGTGGTGTGGCAAAGCGTTGGATCCGTTCTGCAGGGCTGAGTTGGTTATTAAGGGTACCCCTGTTGTAGGTGCCATCTGCGGAAATTGTATTTTTGCGAGAGGAATGTTGAAGGAGAGAAGGGAGAAAGTTAGTGGGCGCTATTGATTGGAACAATGGGAGGATAGTGGCCGGGTAAGGGTGACCATGAGGGATGTGGAAGTGGAGTCCTAGAGACACAGCTAGGAGATGCAATAGGCTGAATATGGAGACCTAGATACACAGGTAAATAACTCAATAGGCTGAATATGGAGTCCTAGATACACAGCTGAATAAATGCAATGGGCTGAAAATGGATACCTAGATACACAGGTAAATAAATGTAATAGGCTGTATAAGGAGTGCTAGATACACAGGTAAATAAACGCAATAAGCTGAATATGGAGTCCTAGATACACAGCTGAATAAATGCAATAGGCTGAATATGGAGTCCTAGATACACAGGTAAATAAGCGCAATAGGCTGAATATGGAGTCCTATGGACGCAATTTAGATGTCAGGGACAAAAGCACATCACAGAGGATTGATTGATACTAATTGGTGGCCGAGAAGGCTAGTGAATACAGTTGATGAACATAGCAGGGCGTGAGTCATCAGAGCGGCAGTTGTAATATGCCTGTAAATACAGTAGGTAGTGAATGTAGTAAACACGTATTCATTAGGGGCAGGAAGTCACATCAGATGGGCGAGTATGCACAGAAGGCTGGTCATAGAACGTGTGCCGGGGATCATCGCCAAGGTGTGCAGGTGCCAATAGACAGGTAATAGTGATAAAGGTAAGCATAGATTGCTCAGTATAGGTAATTACTATAGGAGGCATGTATAAGTGGCGCGGAAGGTTGATCTCAGCGAGTGTCAGAGTACAGATACAGATAGCAAAGGACTGGTGAGCACCGTAGGGGGTGGGTGTATTGTGGTTAGCAGAGCTTGAGCAGGGTGGTGCGGCGGTACGGGGACACAGTGGTAGTCTTGAGGATGCACAGCGTTAGACGCGTGAGCGAGTTAATAGGGAATTTGTGGATCGGAGAGGATGTCTCTCATGGGTAGAGGAATGGGTAGCAGGTCAACTCACCAGACGGGAACACAGCCGATGCGCACAGGAGCTAACAGGGCCTTTTTCTGGCCTTGTTTAAAGGCCGGCGCTTCCGCCTGCCGGCGGATTTAGCTGGCAGTTGTAGGCCTCAGTTGCTAGGCAACGAGGGGAAGCCAGCCTCTTTTGGTGACGCGTTGCGTCCAACATTTTAAAATCAGGCGAATAGATAGAAATGCGATCACAGGCAAAACTCCACCCGCGTGGAGCTCTAGGTGGATAAGAGGGGCAAACAGGCTTCTGTGTGCAAGCAGGAGCTCAAAATCATATAAGCCTCACGCTTGATGACAGCATCATGGCAAGCACGGTATCTGATGCTGGAGTGGCTGCAGGCAGCGGGGGTTTTGCAGCGAGTGGCGCGCAGCATCAGGGGATGGTGGTGGTTCTGGGAATGGGGTGGTTGGGGCTCCTGCCCTCTCCACCTCGAGGTCGCAAGTCTTCTGTCTATTAGAACAGAATCTGAAGCAGGGGTACTCACAAAGGTTTTCTCAGCAGCCACAAACCCAGTTTTCAGTTTGACTGAGGGCCACGCTCATACTGCCAAAATTCAAAGAGAAATGAATTTGAAAAAAAACAAATACTCACTTTCGCAATACAGGTTTCAACACACAACACATGTATGTTAATGAGATCCTTTGAACCCTACTCAAAGGAAAATAAAATAAAAAGCGCATGAAGTATGTTTCGAATGGTAGGACTTTTCAAATTACGATTTGTTCCCTTAACATACTTTATGAACTATTTCTTACTTTTATTTTTACCGCTAGATGACATTGTTTGGAAAACGAAGACCACAAATGCATTTCTTAACAATATGATTTTTGGTAGTTGAGGCAGACAGTGCCTTTTTTCGCAATGGCAAACCGAGCAAGTTTATTCCACGAGGAATAGATGGCATTCATCCAGCGGGAATACAGCTACTGTCTAAAATAAAGAGCCAAGTTAACAGAACTGAAATGCACTGACACATCACATAGAAGATTTAGCTTTGTAAACCCTATTACATCATCTACTTTTGGATACCACTGGCCGAGTGAAGAGAAACATTTGTATTTCTGAAGGTTAAGCAATACATCTCTCCAGAACCTTTCTTTGCTCAACAACCCCATTTCAGTATGCAGAAGAGATTTCCATATTGCATTTGTATGTTCTGAAGCAATTGTTTGAAAAGTTTATGGTTGAGGGCTTTGGCATGAGTACATTTAACAATATTTACTACAAGCAGCATAACCTCATTAACTTCTCCTTGTTTTACATTGGCACACAATGGGCCTCATTACTAGTACCGGTAAGGGTACCCGTACCGGGAATCTCTTAGTGCCTGATTACGAGGTCCCTTTGCGGGTTGGAGACTTTAACGACTGCTTTTTGCAGGCGTTAAAAACCAACCCGCTAAAGGACCTTGGTGCTAAGTACGGTGCTCTATGGGGCAAAAATGGGAATGGGGAAGGGCCATGGCGGCATGGGGAATTACTGCCCCGCCAACCGCGGAATGGGGCAGTAAATCCCCATTCCGCCATGGCAGAGTCGGTAAGTTACCGGCATGGACCATGGTGCTTTTAGCACCATGGTCCAACGCCAGGGTCGTAATGAGGCCTATGTTTCTTGATTGATGATGCAATGATGATCTAAAACACATGCAATGGGTACCTCTTTCATTACAAAGCTTTCTCCCAATTCACCGTTGATTGATTCTCATCGGCAATGGCAACTTGCAAGACTATTAAATGCCAGGTGATAGTTTCCAAAAAAAAGTACAGATGATATTAAATATACCCTCCCATCATGTCTAGCAAAGCAGTGGTATCAAACACAGGTTAGCCCTTACTGGAGCTGTTTCTAGTATCCCACCTAAACGAAGAATTGCATCACCTCGCCTACATCTGTTGACTTATCAATTGCGATGATATGGAATTGTGACATTTTCTCTCCAAGGTCACCTAATCCTTCATTTGCATCCATTTCCTTAATTCTACTTGCACATGTAAATTCTGATAGCCGTAGTGCACCAATTTCCTTACAAATAAAGTTTCTGCTGTTGATTGAAAACACGTATTACTGGTTAAATCTCAGAAAATGTCCTCTTATCTTTAGCAAACAAGTAACACCTTTTGAAAGATACACCTGTGACTGCTCCAGACTCTTTCACCTGTCACAGACCGATCTTTTATGAGTTACAGGATTCTGTTTTCATGATTCCATGGGTATTTTTTTCTGTATATATGGTTCTTTTACATAACCTTTTTGTTGTACCACTGCCATATTTTGTGGGGAAACTTTGGGTAGGTGGCAGACTTGAGTCTACAATAAAGAACATGCACAAGCCTGACAAATGCAATGATATTGAAACGTGCAATACCGAATATGCAATAATTAAATATTAGTATGAGGTCAGGCGTACTGTGATCAACAGTTGCTGCACTTATATATAAAGAGGTTTATCTTGGAACATCTAATATTGATTCCAATGCTCAAATATCTGGAAGTCTTGTTTTTTTCTGACAGGAGTTGTTTGATGTTGGGCTGTGTTGAGTACTAACTGAAACAAAGGTACATGATAAATTATCTCAAACTAAATAATAATATAAGGCTTTTCCATGGTGCCTAATGCCCGATTTCTCCCGCATCGAAGCTCTGTAATGATAGCTGTTATTGTCTAATGTAATGATACTCAAAGAATTGACTTATTAAGGATGAGAAAATGAATCGTGTAGGAGATATTTATGGGGCAGCAATTCATTTGGGAAGTTCGCCCCCCCAGAAGCGCCACACCAACTGAGAAAATGTGGATTCTGGCCCAGCTCTCTTGTTCACTCATATAACACCAGTGCCCCCCCCCCCCCTTCACACTATTGAAGCCAAGAACCAGACTGCTGTGCAGAAAGAACATAGATTTATAGATTTATTAATCAGTAAACAACAGCAGAATCACAATATAATTGTCGAAAATGCACACCACTTCACTCTGTGGTAAAAGATCTTTCCTGTTGAACACCATTCACTGTTGATATCGAAGATTCACAAAACATCTAGGACAGAACAACATGTGCAGTTTTTATTTCTGACCTCAAATTCCCCCTGGTTACGTGAAAAAGAAAAACAGGTCTAGAGAATCCTTCTAACATGGCAATATTAATTGACAATGTAGTTGATACGTGGATTCACTTAAATACCTGTAGCACGTTTCTGTTGGTCACAAGAAATCTGTCTTGCGCAGTGCTCCTAATTTTTGACCTCTCTACCCATTTTTCCGTTGTAGCAAGGCTCTAGCATAACCATTATTTAACAAATGCTTTTCTCAATATATGAAACACTTTCCTTCACTGCCCTGCAGTGAAAAATCTCTCTTCAATTTGGAGTCTCTTTCTCATTCTCAGTAGAGAGCGTGCTTTTAACTCACATATTTCACTTGGTTTCACTCTGAAGACACTTTTCCGAACAGCACAGGCCCAGGTATTCAATTTATCATGTGGAACCCCTCTGCTTTAAGGCAGGGTCTGGGAAATAAAGCGAACAGTTAAAGGGGTTTTGGGGATTTTGGGGTTGGCAAGAATAATGTAGGGCTAACCAATTACTTTAAAAGACTGTATTGTTATCATCACTTGGATGAATGTTGAGAATTTCGAAGTCCTCCAAAATCACTCCATTGTCCATTGACTATCTGGACATTAATTACATTATTAGTTAGAAAATTATAGGGATTTATTTTGGCATGCCCTCCCAATCAATACAGGAAAGATATGAATTCAAATTTAATCCCACCAATGGGTTGCCTTGTGTATTTACTTTAAATCACTTTGGGTTTTGTGCTCAGGAAAAGTCATCAAGGCTCCAGGGTCATCTCATGTGAAGCAGAGCGATCTGGTAAGGATGTCCCTCGAGACTCAGTTATGGGTAGCTTCCATCATTGATCCCTCTGTCCTCTTTCCCCTGCAGATTTTAGTCTTTTTCCTGGTCTCATCCGCCTCCTTCATCTCCCTTCCTATAATTGTCTAGAGCTCCAGTCAGCTTAAACAGCTCAGATAATTTCAGACAGCTCTCCTCTTTTTAGTCAGCTCCTCATTCTGTACAGGCAATCCTTATTATGGAAAGAGATCCTCTTTTCCATTGTGTGTCTCCTTTTAAACCCCTAATCACACCCCAAAATATCTAAATGTTGAGGTTCCAAATATTGGCTCATGATTCTGATTGGACATTTATTGTCAACTCTGTTAAACAAGGCATAGCACCTTTACTCTGATGTGTCCCGTGTCGTTACTAGGTTCCATTTCTGGGAGTTATGGCTGCACCCATTTGGAATGCCATTTCTGAAGACTTCAGATATGAACTTAAAAATCTTCAACATGATACCTTTTTTCCTTTATAAATACACGCCACAAACTATACATGTCTGAACTGGTCTGATCATGCCAGTCGCAATGCACTGTGTCTCATTTCGGCATGTGGATGCAGGTTCAAATGGCAGTTTTTTGTGATTTCCGCTAAAAGGATACAAATTGGAGTTGTGACATTTTACAGACAGGATTCTGGTTCCATTAGCTGCAAGGTACCTGGCTCTTTCATCTGTAAATTATTAGGGAGGTCCAATTGCATTTAAGCTAATAACTCTTATTGGCAAGGTTGAATTCTGAGGAGAGTTGTATTATCGGATGGGGATTCCCATGAACTTTCAGGAATAATTGAACCATTTTTGTAATTGTCACGGTTCTCAAGTTAATTGACAAAATATGATCCTTCACATAAACCTATGACATCCTATTAATTATACACATATTACTAGTTCAGTCAAACAACACATTTCTCTTCCCATGATCTGAATGTAGACCTGGCCTCGGGCTTGTGTTGACCCAAGCCTACAATAAAGCACTTAACATTTTTGCTCCCCCAGTTGATGACCATCTATGTCCTTATCTTTCTTGCGCAAAGGGGAGAACTCCGCCCCCTGATTCATGTGACATTCTCCTGGACCATGTCTATTGTCATCAGCTCAGGGCTTCTCTGCAAAACTGAATTTAATTTTGACTATTTCTTTTTTTTCAGAGTTCACCATCCATTAGCAGCATTATTGTTTATTCAGAGTTGTCATTCACCACAAAAAACCTGTTCCCAGGCTCAAGCTCCTGCTTTAAATAGTAAACCGAATGTCTGGTACATGTAGGAGGATGTGAGCAGTTCATGATCTTTGAATCTGATGTGGGGGAAGGCTTCATCGTGCTTAAGCACAGGTTTTCGGTGCTCTGGTGAACCGAAACGAACATCTTTAAAATGCATTTTTATTTCCATTACATGATGCCTACTTCAATGACTTTTATCACATGGGATGCATTTTACTCCTGCATCTTCATTCTCACAGCTTATATTAAAACAGTTTATTTTCCTGTAGCCACCAGTTTCCTTAATGTGTGCCTTTGAATATACTCCTGAAGGAGACTTTCATTTGTAATTAGTAATTTCCCTCCAAGCTGCAACATGCACACATTTCTCCCTGACATCTCTCTGTTGTAGCAAAGCTGCACTCTCAGGTATCAGGCCATTGTAGTTGGAATTAGGCCTCAGGCTTTTTTCGGGCTATGCATTTGCACACAGTGCATCATTTATTTTGACTTTCATGAAATCAACCTTTTTATGTTTGGTATTTGAAAGTTACATGCTGGCCTTGTGATCTGGCAGCCAACAATGCACTTTTGGGCTTAACGTAGCCATAGGCAGTTCATTTGTATCTGGGGCTTAAAATACGCCACAGTTGACAATTCCGGGATTCAGATTTGTGACGTACATACTGGCCCTGTGTCAGATGTGAGTGAATATGCATGAGTAAGTCTGCTTGTCCATTGCAACTTCACAAAGCAGCAATAAACATATTAAACAAGATATGCTATTTCATGTAAGCAGGTCCATTATTGAACATCCACACCTTGATGCCACCCACCGGCCTCCAGGTAATACTCTGTCATCACTACTATATCAGTTAGCTTTCTGATTATTCTCTAATAAACAATCATAAAACAGATATCTTTATTATTTAGATACCAGAGTCTGACGCCCCAGACTGAAGACCAGCCACCTGTACCTCCGACAGTTAGCCACTCATCTTAGTTTCTCGCCATGGTGCATTCAGAGTAATTTAGGTAGGTTCACCTTCTTGCAGTGCTCTCTCTGTCATTTTTGGCATATCCCTGATCACCCCCTTTTTAAACTAATTGTGTTTTTCGACTCTTTAGGTGCGTGTCTATCCCTATGCAACATCGTCTTTACCACAATCAATGTCCTGAAGACAGTTTGGTGCCTACAGCAGCACTGTTCCATCTATACAGCCCCTGCCATACTTGCACTACTCACCGAACCAGAAACACCAACGACACCCAGTGTGTCGACAACCTTTGCGTATTGCTACTTCATTTAGCAATACATGAAATAACAGTCACTTGTTTCTACCTAATAACCCATATTTATGCATATTTTACTGTTTCGTGTTATGCATACCCCACGTGTCACTTGAGGCGCATGTCTATTTGTGTAAATATGTGTCTATTGTTAAATTAAACTTTGTTTTAAGATTTTTTGCTCTTGGTGATCTTTATGAGCTAGTATATATTAATCTAGCTTCACTGCTAACACAAAGGTGGCCGCCTCTTGCTTTAATGACAAGGGTAGCCTTTGACTCTAATTCCTTTTTGATATTCCTGTTTAACCCTCTAGAGTCAGGCCCCCACACTAAAAAGAGGGTCTCTGCCCTTAAATATCTCAGGCCGAGTTTGTGTTTGTGTGTGATCATTAAAGTTCTGAATGTAATCCTGTCTTGAAATGGAAGCCAGTTAGCATTCTTCCTTGCTTGAGAGTATGGTTACAGCGAGTAATGTTTAGAGCCACTCTGAGGGCATTGTTTTGCAACACTTGTAACTCGTTTAGGTTTTGTTTGCTGGTACCTAGGTATAGAGTGTTACAATAGTCAAGTTTACAGAGTATAAGTGCTCCTGCAAGCGTGAGGCAACTGAGCGTGGTCAGAAAGTGTCTACAAGCGTTTATTAATTTGGAAGTATAGGAAATTGCTGAAGCTGTTGCTTTAACTTGTTTGGAGAAGGCGAGGGTGGAATCTAAGTAGACTCCAAGTGTTTTGGCGTCCTTAGATACTGTGATATTATTTCCATCAATGTTGAATGAGGTTTATTGGGGGTCTAACTTGTTAAGACTGTTCCCTGAGCCGATTAGTAGGAGCTCAGTCTTGTCGTCATTGATTCAGAGACTGTGTTTGGCCATCCAAGCTTGAGTTTTGAGGTAGATTTCATTTAGGAGAGTGGAATCTTTGTTGTATGAGCCTAAGAGAGTGATAAGAATGTGCGTATCGTCCGTGTAGTTTGTGTAAGGGATATCCATGTCATCTAAGTGATCAAACAGCAACTTAGTGAATATATTGTAAAGCATTGGGGATATGCAGGAGCCCTGCAGGACTCGGCATGTGATTGGCGAAGGATCTGCTGAGGCTGAGGGAGAAAAACCCCTCACTGGTCTGTCTGAGAGAAAGGATTGGACCCAGGCGGCAGCTTTGGGGGAAAAAGAGGCTGCTGTAGTCAAATGTATTGTTAGGATGTTGTGATCAACTAAATCAAAAGCTGCCGAAAGGTCAAGTAAGAGTAGTAAGGCAGGCTTTCCAGTAGCTTTGGCTTCGTCCATCTGGATTTGTAAGTCCAGGAGGGCTGTCTCTGTGCCATCTCTTGGTCTAAATCCAGATTGCCGGTGGCCAAGAAGGTTGTTAGTTTCAAGGTGGTTCTGTATTTGGATATAGGTTGCTTTATCCAGAATCTTCAAGAGAAAGGGGACGGTTGTTATAGGTCGGTGATTGGTCAGAATGCTAGGGTCAAGATGAGTTTTTTTGATGAGGGGCATTACCCAATCATCTTTGAGATTTTTTGGGACATAACATGCAGTGAAAGGAAAGAGGAATTGATGAAGGATGTGAGAAAGGGAGCAAGTTCCTTTGCCCCTTCTTTTATAATTGAAGCTGGGCAAATGTCTCCCTGGCATCTAGAAGGTTTAAGGCTAGCAATTATAGCTTCAACCTCTTTAGTCGTGACTGGGGAAAATTCAAATACGCTACAGGAGTTAGGAGGAGTTGAGTGGGATTCACTTGGTTTGGCCCTTAGCGCGAGGCTGGATTGTTTAGCTTCAATTTTAGTTTGTAATAGTGCGATTTTATCTAGAAGTGCCTTCTGGATGTTGGCGCACCAAACAGCATCTTTATTGCACAAGTCTGGTGGGGAGATAGGTGACTCAAGCTCTTTTAGAATGGAGAAGAGTTCTTTGGAGCTGGAATTTGCGTTTTTAATTCCATTATTGTAGGTGTCACTTTAAGTTTTCAAACATCTTTGAAGGTGTTGGAAACATTGTTGAACTTTTCCTTGTTCTGGTCAAAGTTTTTTTCCAGCTAGTTTCTGACCATCTTTTGGCTTTACGAAGGGCTTTCAGGTATAATGAAATCCATCTGTTTAAATGTGCAGGGGGCTTGGCTTTTCTCAGTTTGCGCTGAGCTATCTGGTCAAGGGCTTGCAATAAGTTCTGGTTGTAGAGATCCACCAGGTTGGCAGGGTCCTTATCTATGTCCTTATGGGGGTTAGTAATGGTGGTGGTCAGACCATGCACAATATAATAATTTAGTTTTTTTTAAATCCCACCCTCACAGAACAGGCTAGTTTACAATCACAATCTAATTTATTAAATCAGATTATATCAAAATATTGTGACAGGTGATTTACTATTTGAATCACAATGGGACTGCAGCCACACCTTAATCTACATCAGTTTGAATATTCAATTGTACTCTAAATGTATACACGCAAATTGACAATGATTTTATTGTCAATTAAACCATCAAACTACGTGCACAAGACAATGCTGCTTACTTTATTTTTATTTATTTTATTTTTTGAATGCACAGTCCTAGTTCGAGAGCAGCTGTACAGGGTGTACATAGCCAGAATTTGGGCTAGAATGTTTTGACAGTAGTGCAGTACTTCCTTTAAAACTAAATCCATGTGGAAATCAAAAGATGCACCAGTGCTCAGAATAAGCTAAAAACAAAATTCCAGTTCTAGCAAAAAGGTAAATGTGGTTCAGCAACACTGTGTCTAATTTAAACCTACAATGTACAAAAATACATATGACAAACTATTCGTTCCTTGCTAGAGAATAGACAGTATTTGACTGCAACTTCTACGATGTCTGACTTGCATCAAACAATTATAAAGGCATGTTTTTCTCAAGTTGTTGAAGGCAAGTCCCTGTTTACGATCACTCCAGAATGAATACAACCCTCTGGGGCATAAAGGCTAGGAGATAGCTTGCAAGGAAAACACATTTTAATTGTACGGAATACAAAGATTTCAGTAAAGAACACTGCTGCTCGAGAACGTTCTGACTCCAAAATGGTTGTTAGTACCTTTTAAGAGGCCACAGTGTCACCAAGGGTGTCACATATAGGGTCTAAACCTAAACAGTTGATAGGTAAAACAGTATACATGCTCCTGCTCCATAGGGAATGCCAGGCTACAAATGGTTAATTTTTCTGCCGTCTGTCAGTCCTCACGTGAGTCAGCTGGGCTCATCTCTCCGCGGAGTGAAGGTTAGGTCTCTCATAAATTACATTCTCAAAAACTGCTATTATACACTAAGCCTATTACTACATCACTGTGGCATGCACCTGGGAGGCTCGGGGACTGGTATCAGGGGGAAGGAAGGAAGAAATACAGTCCTGCTGAACCACACATTTAGTGCTTTGTTGATACCGTACCCTTCGCACCCAAGGCCTCCACCCACGTTTTGATCTATAGTTTATCTTTCCCTGTACCTCGCATTACAAAGGATGCATTTATGTGGCGAGGTGAAGCAGTCGCACATGCTTAGATCTTTTATGGCCAGTTGGTTTACGATTTGGGCTGGGGTCATTCGCTATCACAGAATGCATGGGAATGGGGGTTGGGTCAGTGGTGTGGGCTATGGCTCTGAGTAGGCTGGGTGGGGGTTAGAGGTCTGCTGGTAGCTTAGCTGTGATGAATGGGCACTTTGCGGAGCCCGGTGTTGTATCACAGCCTTGCAGGGCACATTCCTCCCAATGATACAAATAATTGCAACAGTGAAGGGACAAGGGGAAGCTTCCATGAGAACTGGCCATGCAGACTACATTTCATTTTAATGATCTGGGCCTAGTCAACCCAGACTTCTTTGTAATTTTCAGGGTCCAGGGCAGGGACAATGGTCATGTGATGCAATCGGTCAACTATATCTCCAATGGGGATAGGGACCATGTGAGGAATGGGGTGGTTAGTCTGCACTTGTACTTCCCTTGTATGATGAGGTACTTTTGGACCACCAGTAGAAACCATTATCATTGCGTTATTAGACACTGCTTTGGCACAACACTGGGGACCCATCTGGCACTTGCAGAAGATGACCAGGATGAACACGATCATTTTCACCAATGTTACAAGCCAGGATGTGGCCAAACTGAATGCCAGAGAGAGCCAATCTTCTTCTTGGACACCAGCTTCCTTTTTTATCTTCGCCCCTAGATCAGGCACTGCAGCAATAACATGTGACAATGTCCCATTTTCGGGCATCTTCAGAAGGTACAAATGTACAACATGAACTGCCGATCTTTTTGCAAACACCACCTTCCATTGCTGTTAGCAAATCGAGCACATACTTTTTCTGCATCGTCATCAGCCTGAGGGCACTCAGCCGTCCCTTATGACGTTGAATCCTTGCTCTGTGCCATTACCCAACTGTATCATCTCCCAACAAACGATCTGGAGCTATTTGGCATTGGCTCGCCATTGCACACTATGTATTAAGGGTGCAAACACATTTCTCTGCTGATGTGAATAACTTGTACTCATAAGGTATTTGTGCGAGCAGGTCGGATGAGTCTGTTGGGATGTAATTTGATGCTCTTTTCCTCCTTCGCAGTTGATCATACAGCTCTTTCTTGGGAAGGATGCGTGTGTTGTGCTTCGATTGTTGGCCCACTGTGGGTGCTTCGTCAGGCACTGGCCCCCCTTTCAGGTGTTCGTCTGGGGCTAACAGGGCTTAGTGTACCGTAGCTAGCGTACAATAACCCATCCATGATGTTGGGAGGTGCAAGTACGCCTGTTGGCTATATGCCCAGTTAGCGCTGTGGTTCCCTACTTGAGGTCTGGAATCAGCACAGTTCTGTTACATCTTTCGTTTGAGCCGACCAAAATAGTTCCTTTGTTGTAAAAGCACAGTTCATATGTCTTTTCTTGATGCACTTTCATTGGTTTATCTATAGCTGCAATCCAGGTCAGTTTTGTGATGTGCTCTGTCCATGAATGCGCACAAGTTGTTCCACGAGTGCCACTGTCTTTTCTGGAAACCCTACAAGTCCATCAGCTTTACACATGAGAGTTGTTTCTTGCAACTTGTTGTTAACATATTTGGCCCCTTCGATCACCAGGTATGGCTATTTTAGGCAGTTGGTGTTAGTCAGACTCGTTTTGCATTTCTGGGCGTCTGAATTAACCAGCTCCAAATTGACGTTTGCGTGCCTGAAAAGTGCCTCTAATCCTACATAGCGCAAGATGAATTAGGCATTGTGCCTCTATGATTGGTACTTCTTGTGGTACTAGAACCTTGGGTTCCCCAGATGCGTGCGGTATTAAGGAGCACACAAAGCAACTGCTATTGGTTTGTTCGCCTTCCCACTGCACTCATGTCGGAATACCAACTGTTGGAGTGCTCAGGATGACGGATATCTTCAACTGCGTCCAGGCATAGGCCATGGTATGCATCATATTTGGGTTTACGCACTTGTCTTTTCATTCTGTTATGGCATGAGATTTGTCTTTTTGCCAGCCTGCTTCTGCTGTTTGTACTATTTACATCAATGCTTGTATTGCACAAAAGGTTTTTGAGATTTGGAAGTAATATTTTGAACATTTGGCTTGTGCACACAGTTCTGTGGGTGTTGCTCTCATTCTCGGGGGTCATAGTATACATAGTTCTTGTCATGTTTTCTGGTTCTGTTACATTCGGGTTTGGGCTTGGGGATGATTCGGTTAAATTAAAAAGTATATTTTTGTTCAGTTCCCCGAGGGCCACCCTCTTCTTTTAGATGGGCAGCCGAGATAAAAGGTATCCCCAATATATCTCTAATCAGAACAATAAAACTGTAAACAAAATGGCCGTAAAATGGAGGCCACTCATATGAATACATTTTCGTGCTACTAATAACATTTACATCTCTAGACAAAGAACAGCTTGACGTTGAAGTCTTCATCATTGCAGAACCTGTAGTGGGGAAAAATGGGTAAAATAGAGGGATAGGAGGGTAGAGGTATTCAGGGTAAGAGTAGGTACAAACTTGGAGGGGCAAGGAGGGATAAAAAGAGAGAGAGTTCTAATTCTTAGGTAGCTGATGCTTTTAGCAGCAATGCATGTTTGTTTTTCTCTTGTACATGCACTCATATATACAGCATTAAGCTACCTTAAATGAGGTAGGTCTGTTGCGTTAGCTTTAGGTTACAGGTGCAGAATTTGGTGGCGCCCTGTGAATTTCGGAGAGGTGTATCCAGCATCAGAGCCCTTTCACTTTTACTGCAAAAGGGGTGGAGAACACAACCGTAAGTCGCTGAAAACTATGCTCTTCAACTAAAACTCATCCAAGACAGAAACTCAACTCATTCTCATGTTTTAGCTAATATCTGTATCTGAATGCATATATAATGTAAAGAGAATGTACCACAAACCCTGTAACTGTACTCCTGCTATGTTTTCATTACATGCATGTAACTTTTTGTAACTAAGACTGCCACAAGTAACAGTGCCGCAATGCCTTTGGGCTGCATATGCGCTATATAAATGCATAAATAAATAAATAAACCTCGTAGGGCAGGTGCTGGGACTGGCTGTGGAGCTTCTGCGTTTTGTGCATCCTTGGGGCGCGGTGGTGCTATTTGTCTTGACATGCACCTGATTGCACGTGTTAACTGTGTCAAATATTGCTTGAATTGCTTGAATTCTTCCCCCTCTATGGGCGTCAGGAGAAATGGGTGGTTGCATACGTCTGCCAGTAACTATTTCATGGGGGGAAAAGTGGTGCGCAAATGAAACAGGGCCAGTGGTAGGCAATATACCCAATTCTTTTTCAGGTCATTGCATCATTTGGATAGCCTGATTTTGAGCAGGCCTTTGATCTGTTCTACCACACCATTTGTTTGTGGGGGGTAAATGGAACACATCTGTTGCTTTATGCCCAATAGTGCTGTGATCTCTTTGAAGAGTTCATTGAAAAAATGGGGTGCTGTTGCAAGACCTCAAAACGTCACACACCCGCCACACACCCCCCATCGGGGGAAAACCTCACATACGAGGAATGCAGCACACTTAGCATCTGGGTGGGCGCATGGACCAGCCTCAACCCATCTCGAGAATAGACCCACCACCACAATTAGATATTGAGCTCCATTGCTTCTTTCCCCCATGTCTACGTAGTGAACATGCAGCTCACGAAAGTGCTCAATGGGGCGAGGCAAGGTTTTGGGTGTCATCGCTGTGTTGAATACTTGGCAGGGGGTGCATTGGATGACCATTTTTGAGAGTTGTTCTTGTGCTTCCTTAAGGCCCTGTTAGAGTGGCCTTGTGTATGCTGCATAATCGAGGATCCATGCCCTTCAGTAATTGCATAATCCTAAGAATTTCTGCATATCTTTCACAGTGAGTGGTTTGGGAGTTGCACGCACTGTTGCTGCTCTGTCAGGGATAATTATTTTCCCATTTTCAGAGATGAGTTGCCCCAGATTAAGCACTTCCTGTTGGCAGTTTGCCTTCTCTACCTTGTACCCCTTATGCGCTAGCAATTGCAATAGGGCAATGGAGTCTCTGCGACAATTTTGCTCGCTGTCTCTGCATACCAGTAAATCATCTAGGTACTGAATTATTGTGCTGGGTACCTGATGTTACCTAAGTCTTCGTGCAGTATCTTATTAAAGATGCTGGGCTCTCGCGGTACCCCTGGGGCAAACGAGTGTGCTCATAGCGCTTTCCACCTAGGGTAAATGCTGTGAGGTACTGTGAGTCTGGGTGCAGGAGTACTGAAAAGAAGGCATTCTTTAAATCTACAACAGAAACATTGGTTACTTCTTTGGGGATGCTGCACAAAATGGATGCCGGTTTTGGTACAAGGGGAAACTCTTTTTGCACTGCGTTATTTAGGGGCAGACATCCTGGATCATCCTTCAACTGCCCCGTTGTTTTTTTAAAGGGGTATATTGCTGTGTTGCATGGTGAGGTGGAGGGTACCATGATCCCTTGGTGTAGTAAGGCCTGCAGTGTCTGCGGGAATGTGTTGTAAGTCTGCCTGGCTGAATGGGGGTGGTGTGACAACAACCATGATGGGGCTCTGAACTCTTCATTATTGCACCATTATCTCACAGCGTATGCACATTTCGAGGATAATTTCTGTGTCATTATTGTTCTCAAAAAGCTCTGCATTGGTCAATTCTTTAAGGGGCACAGTAGGATCGATACATAACATGGTGCGCCACTGGCATCCGTAGGGGTCAGTGCCTAAAACTACTATTCTTTTGGCTGACACTAGCAGTCCCTCTAGGTCTAGGGAGAGTAATGTACCTGCAACTAGCACTGGGGACAGCACAGAATGAAAAATGAAATCAGTGGGTACTCTCAGGCAGGCTCTTGTGATCTGGGGCACTGCTCATGCTAGCACTGTGTTGGGATGGAAATTAATCTATCCCACCCCCCTGGGCGCTTTAAGGTGAGGTGAATCCCATATGAGGTTGTGTAGTGTGTAAGGGGGGAGAAGACCTGCGCTAAGAAACTCAGCACAGCTATAATGGAACAAGAATAATAGATTCATAGATTTAGCATGCACATAGAACAAAATGCCATTTTTTTAGTTATGCAGGCACACAGTTTGCATGGCAGCTTGGCTCAACTTTGGGTCCCTCAAAGGACTCAAATAGGCCCATATCATTAAGACGAGATGAGTCTGCATGGCACGTTCTCACGGAAGCTTCAGCTTGTCCCTTACCTGTTGCAATTACTTGTGTGGAATGCGCCCTGCAAGGCAGTGAGACAACACCAGGCTCCTTGCAATGTCCATTCTTCACAGCCAAGCTGCCAGCATGCCTCCAACCACCACCCAGCCTACCCAGATCCAGAGCCCACACCACTGACCCGACTCCCACACCCCTGCATTCTATAATGGTGAGTGGCCCAGCCCCCAGCATAAACCAAATGGCCAAATAGATCTAAGCATGTGCATCTGTTTCACCTCTTCACATAAATACATCCTTTGTAATGCGAGGTACAGGGAGGGATTCATTATAGATCAAAACAAGGGTGGAAACCTTGGGTGCGAGAGGAGCAGTATCAACAAACCGCAGAAAGTGTTGCTCAGCATGACTGTTTTTTTTCCACCCTTCCCTCTGGCACCAGTCCCGAGCCTCCCAGGTGCATGCCATAGTGATGTAGTATTAGACTTAGCGTATCATACCAGTTTTTACAAATGTAATTTATGAGAGAGCTGACGTTCAATCCACAGAGAGATGAGCCCAGATGACCCATGTGGGGACTGACAGATGGCAGAGAAAGTGGACCAATTGTAGCCTGGCATCCCCGATGGAGCAGGACCATGTATACTGTCATACGAATGGACTGTGCAGGTTTAGACCCTATATGTGACGTCCCTAGTGATGCTGTGGCCTCTCAAAAGGGACTAACATTCCTTCTGGAGTCAGAACGTTCTCGCACAGCAGAGTCCTTTGCTGATATCTTTGTATTCTGTACAATTAAACCTTGTTATCCTTGCAAGCTATCTCTTGGCTTCTTTCCCTAGAGGGGTGTATTCATTGTGGCGTGTGCGTAAACAGGGGCGTGCATTCATTTGGTGACCCTGCTGACGTGATCCCATCACCCCTGTAAATGCAGAGGTATCCTGGCAGCCTCTCCAGAAGGGCTGCACCTACCCACAGTGACCAGTCCCAAAATGCGTACCCCGAGTGGCCTTGTGGGAGCTGTCTTTGCAGAATCCCACCTGCTCTTTCTTGCAAGGTGTGGCCCCATGGAGAGGTGCAGGCCAGTCGTGGAACCCCATGAACGGAGGTCTTCAGGAGAACGTGCACACGTGAGTATAACCTATAAGGGATAACGAAGTAGGGTTGGGTGTATGGAGCAGTGGGTTGAAATTGAGAGTGTGGCATGCTTATGGAGTGTGTTGATTTTTGGCTTTTTTATTAACTTTTTAAGGATATTGAGGAGATGAAAAACGGAAGTAATGGAACCCCCCCGCCCTGAGTAAGGGAGGAGGGTGGTACCACATGCATTGTCTCGACCAGTGGGGGAAAAATCTAAGGATAAATATAGGAGCTCCGTGTAATTAGAGAGCTCTGGAAGAAGGAGTGGTTGTTATTTTAGCTTGTTATTTTAGTTTGTTTTATTGGTGTATCAGGAGAGTGTGAGGTGCGGGCGTGAAAGCTCTATTGGGTATAGCGGGTTGGGGAAAGTGCACTGATGATTTTTCTGTGAATTTATTGACAGTATTAACAAGTGTTAGAGACCAAACTGAACTGCATATGCTTTGAACGAGCTACTGTTTAACTGTGCACTGTAGCATAGCCCCAAGACAAGACACACGCGAGACACAACTATGGCGGTAGAAATGCCTATAGAACACATATACAAGTCCATGGGCCTCATTACAAGTATGGAGGCATCCATGGCCTTAATAAGGGCATGGCTGCCTCCATACGGGGTCCCAGTACCGGTTTCCTTCAATGAGGAATAACCGGGTAATTCCGACATTGGAGGACCCGGTAATTCCTCCTTGAAGGAACCCATTCCCATTTGAGCCCATTTGAGCCCCCATAGCTGTTATTAGCTCCCTGTTCCCCTCGTGGGACCCGATAAGGACGCCTGGTTTTACCAGGCGTCCTTACCGGGTCCCGCAAAGGAAACCTCGTAATCGGCGCTCCCGTAATGAAGGGTGCCGGTCCCGTACCAGCACCCTTCATTACGGGAGCGCCAAGGTTATAATGAGGCCCCATGCCTTTATATTGCAAAAAGATCAAAAAGTATCATAATCAATGGGTAGTTGAGACTAAAGGGGGGGAATGACCCACTCCTGGGCAGAGCAAGGATCTTTCGACAGAAGTGTGGTGGTACATATGTCTACTTTACTGACAGCAAAATATAAGGGGAGACAGTTGCAAAATAGGAGGGAAGTATTGAACCTCTGGAACATTTTTGAGTACACAAAGGATCCGTAAGACACATGACAGTAGCAAGGAGACGGGTCCAGGAAAGAATGGGAAGAATGTGGAGATGAAAAAAGGTATATATCCGCTAGCAACTCACCCAGCTGAAGGGTATACCAACCCGACGTATATATTGGCTGGCACGATGGTAGCAACACCAGATACAACCCCAGCCCTGCCATATGTCGCACCCCAAGAGGTTACTGCCCATACTGGGGTGAGGCAACAGGACCTGGAAGTAGCACTTGCATCCACATGAACAGAGCTAGCCAGGCTAAGGGCCGCATGTACAATCAAAGTAGATATCCCTATGTTGCCTGTGGGGACACCAGCACTGACCAGCAGGAGACGAGTGGAAATCGGGCGATTTCTTATTTAGAATAAGAAATCAGAATTCAGAATACACAGCGCACCCATGAGAACTGTTCACGTGGAATGTGACGGAGAAACAGACAGCTTGGGCTATGACAATGTTGGATCCCGAAGAGGCGACAAGGAATATTGGAGTGATTTTCATGAGACCGAAGATGCAGAGCCGGCGCCCCAGTGCACACCAAGACTAGAACGTTTATGGGACGGAAGATTGAGAGATAGCCTTAGCACAGAAAAAGGGAAGTGCATCTATGGGTGGAAAAGAAAAGATGAAAATGCAGATGTCACTGATAGACAAGGTTGCATGGGGGCCTCACTATGTACCCTTGGTGCAAATCGACAATAATAACCTTTTTAGGGTGCTCCCATAACGCAACGCGGGAGCGGGGAAGTGGATTTACGGATTTGAAAAGAACACAGCAGGGGTGCCCTTAGCAATAGGGGATATTAAAAGCCTGTGGTAGCCGTGGTTGAGGACAAAGCAGAAACTGTGTGGGTGAAAGCAGGGTACTCAGGTGTAATGTTGAGCAATGATGCCCATGATGGAGCATTGTTTAACAAGATTAGAGCAAGGGTATGGGATGTGTTGCGGCAAATGTCCCCAGATACCCCAGACTTACAATCGATCATGCAGTGCACAATTGGGGGTGATGAAGAGTCAACCCAGTACATTCTTAGGGTCAAAGAGTTGTGGAGAGCAGAAACGGCAGCGTCTGGGACCAGTCAACCTCACTTTCCTATTTTATATGCTAAAAGAAGTAACCCCTGTAAGAATCTTACTAAAGGCGGGGGCAGTACTCCCCCGGGTGAAGCAATACCCATTGTCTAGGGAGGCAGAGGAGGGCATCAGGGAAAGCATACAGGCCTTGCTACACCAAGGGATCATAGTACCCTCTACCTCACCATGCAAACACTGCAATAAAGCCTATCAAAAAAGCGACAGGGGGCAGTTGGAGGATGATCCAGGATCTCCGCCCCCTTAATTACATAGTACAGAAGGAGTTTCCACTTGTCTCCAACCCGGCATCCATTTTGTGCAGCATCCCCAAAGAAGCAACCTATTTTACAGTAGTAGACCTTAAAAACGCCTTCTTCTCGGTACCCCTGCACCCGGACTCACAGTACCTCACCGCATTTTCCCTAGGCGTAAAGCACTACAAACACACTTGTTTGCCTCAAGGGTACTGTGAGAGCCCCAGCATATTCAACAGGATATTGCATGAAAACTTAGGTAACATCCAGGTACCCAGCACAACGTAGATGATTTAATGTTATGCAGTGACAGTGAGCAAAACTGCCACAGGGACTCCATTGCAATATTGCAACTGCTTGCATGTAACGGGTACACGGTAGACAAGGTAAAGCTCCAGTACTGCCAACTGTAAGTACTCGACTTAGGGCAACTTATCTCTGAAGATGGAAAAAGGATCATCCCTGACAGGGCAGCAACAGTGCGTGCTACTCCCAAGCCACTCACAGTGAAAGAGATGCAGAAATTCTTAGGATTGTGCTGTTATTGCAGGGCATGGATTCTTGACTGTGCCGCATACACAAGGCCACTCTTACAGGGCCTCAAGGAAGAATAGAAAGAAAACAACATAATAGACTGGACCAGAGATATGATCAGGAGTTTCAATGATCTAAAGGAAGTGATTTCAACAGCACCCACCCTTGCTACCCCAGATTATACACAGGAGTTTTACATTTTCTCACACTCAAATGGCACACTCATGACAGCGGTACTCACACAAAAGAGCTCAATGGGACATACGCCACTGGCCAATTACATTGGCACACTAGACTCTGTGATGCAAGATCAGTTTTAATGCGACAGGCTCTTGCTGCTGCAGCCTTTGCAATCACAAATTCCACAATTGTCATGAGGTGCTCAGTAACACTGTATGTGGAGCATTCATTATTTACAAATCCGCCCTCACCACCCAAGGGCATCCGCCAATGAAATTATGCTGTCAAGCGCACATATCCATGTGATAAGGTGTAAAACAGTGAACCCAGCCACGTTCCTCACACAGCCATGCACCGCCGAAGATTTGCAACAGCATAAGTGTGCAACCTATGAAGGCAAAGAAGATAATATCCCTAAAGCCAAAGACAGCCCTCTTGCAGAAGGGGAAGTGATTTTTGTTGATGGGTCAGCAACAGTTGACCATGACACAGGTCAGAGACATGTTGGAGCAGCAGCAGTGCGATTGGAGGATGACTATGAAACACTGGTAATAAAAAGGCTGCCCATGCACTACTCAGTCCAGGCAGCAGAACTCATAGTACTCATTGAGACCCTTCAGGCACCCAAGGTGCGTTATGCCACTATCTACTCAGACTCAGCATATGTCACCACACAGTGCATGCAGGTCTATCACATTGGAGAAGCAGGGGCTTCAGGTGGGCAGATGGCTCACCAGTGCAGCATGCCGCCCTGCTCAATACATTGATTTCCACACTTGCAGAACCTTCTGTTGTGGTGGTTGTTAAATGCACAGCACACACCAACAACACTGATGATATCTGGTTGGGGAACGCAGCTGCCGACACGGCAGTCAAAGCTGCGGCATATCTCCCAGTCCCCGCATCTGCTGAATATGTTGTCGCAGAAGTCACCACCAGACCAGTGACCGACGCATACTCAGCCCTCCCAATAGCCCCAATAATTGACCTGCAGCATAGGGCACCACAGGATAAGCCAAGAATTTGTCTCAACCGTGGGTGTGTGCAATCCCCAACTGACCTCTTGTGGAAGCAGCAAAGTACAGGGAAAGTAGTGATGCACAGCTTTTGAACAATTGCACTACCCTTCTCACAGCTCCAAGCAACACATTGCAGCAGACACCCAGGAAGATTGGTTTATTCCCAATCTCCAAGAACACCTTTCCACAATGGTCGTTCAATGAACCACCTGCCAAGTGTTCAGTACAGGAATGACACTCAGAACATCGCAAGGTCCCCTGCCTGTCCCATTGGACCATTTCCCGAGCTGTATATTGACAATGCAGACATGGGTAGAGAGATGTAATGGGGCTCAATACCTGATTGTTGTTGTGTGTCCATTCTTGAGATGGGTTGAGGCCAGTCCATGCGCCCACCCAGATGCCAAGTGTGCTGCCAAATTCCTCATGTGTGAGGTTTTCCCCCAATGGGGAGTGTGTGATGCTTTCAGGTCCGACAATGGCACACATTTTTTCAATGAACTCTTCAAAGAGATCACAGCACTATTAGGCATAAAGCACTGAATGTGTTCGATCTACCACCAGCAAGCAAATGGGGTGGTAGAACGGATCAACGCCCCGCTCAAAAGCAGGCCCTCCAAATTATGCAACACCCTAAAACAGAACTGGCTGTATTGCCTACCCTAGTTCAGTTCAATCTGCGTGATCAGTCCAGCAAGGACCACCACCTCTCCCCTCCATGAGATAGTAACTGGCATATGCATGCAAACACCCATCTCCCCTGTGAGAAGGGCATCAGGCCCCCATAGAGCAGCAGTAATTCTGGGGGAAGAATTCAAGCAATACCTGACACAGCGATGCGTGTCAAGACAAATACCACCACCACACCCCGAGGATGCACAAAATGCAGAAGCTCCACAGTCTGAACCCAGCACCTGTCCAGGGCACCTGGTCTATGTCAGAAGCTTTGTGAGAAAATGGAACAATCCCAGGTTCCATGGGCCATACAAGGTTGTGTTTTCCACCCCTCTCGCTGGAAAAAGCGAAGGGGCTCCGATACGGGATACACCTCTCAGACATTCGCAGGGCCCCACCAAATTCCACACAAGCAGCTCAAAGCTAATACAAAAGATCTACCTCATTTAATGTAGCTTAATGCTCACTATATAAGTGCATGTGCAAAAGATAAACATGCATAAAAGCATAAGTTACCAAAAAAAATGTAATCTCTCTCTTTCTCTCTTTCTTTTTCTCACTTTCTCCTCCCCCTCCCAGTCTTTCCCTAAATCCGCATACCCTCCAATCCCTTTATTTGTACCTGTTTTACCACTACAGGTACTACAGCAGCGAAGACTTCAATGTAAAGTTGTTCTTTGTCTACAAATAGAAATGTTATTAGTAGCATGACAATGTATGTAACTATGGCCTCCATTTCACAGACATTTTGTTTACAATTTCAATGTTTTAATTAGGGTTATATTAGGGGGCATCTTTTATCTGGGCTGACCATCTAAAAGAAGGGGGGAGGGACCTCAGGGGAACTGGAACAGAAGTATACTTCAAATCGATTGTGTTCTCCCACGTATTCCTCATCTTTGACACTTGTTGTCCAGCTTCAGCTGCTTCAGAATTTTTTATTTAGCAGAGGGCACTGTGCGTCGAAGGCGTTGAGTCGGCGTCCCTCGAAGACTTCCGTCGAGGGTGATGTCATCGAAGGTATATATAGCACACCCAGTTATTATTCACAGTAAGTTATGCGAATTTTCGCTTATTCCACTTATTGAGTTTTATCTACTTAAAGTTGAATCAATCATCTTATATGGGTTAGACCTATGCTTACTTTCAATTGGGCCGATACTAAATGCGCTGCAGGGGTTGATCTGGAAGAAGGTACTACACTTGCCCCTTTCTATGCCTAATTCGATAATCATTCATGAGCTAGGACTCAATTCTCTGGCATCTAAACTCTTGTGGCGGAGACTTGCTAATTTTGGAAAAATGTTAGATCCTGTTAAAAACTCACTGTATGAAGATCTAGAATCCATGGTGATGAAAGGTATTCCTATATCCTTGGAGAAGGCAAATGCCGTATTATTTAATGCCCTATCTATGATTGCACAGAACGTATCAGATTTGGTCCGATATCCTCAGATTGTAAAAAAAAAACTTTACGTGTGTGATTGGGCTAACACCGCTGATAAGATTGGACAATACAGCAATTATAAGGAATATGTGAAATTCCGCCATAAGCAGCAACCTCTTCTTTTATATCTTACACAAGTACCCAGCAAATGGGTGAGAATTTCTTTTATGCGATTTAGTTTTAACCTTGTATTGACTAAAGATCGCATGAAAAGCTGGAAGAATAACATTGAACAAATAGACATGAATTATTGCAGATTATGCATGACAGGTGCTCAGGAAACCCTGAAACATCTTGTATTATACTGTACAGCCTTGGAATCAGAGAGGGTGATATATATTTTCCGCTAAGATACTGGCGTTGCCTATGAATCCTTGTGGGTTCAATGTATGTGGGAATCTAGGGTGCCGGTTGTACTTGCTTTGGTACGTCCGCTTCAAATTATAGAAAAAAAATTAGGCATGGTAAATGCTGACTGAAAAAGAAGAAATGAAACTATGGTTGTAATGAAATTTAGTTATAGCCTCTAGTCTGAAAAGGGAATAAAATGTTCCTGTTCATCCCTATCATAATTTTGAATATCAAATGCGTGATAATAATTTATTTGGAAGCCTAAACTTGAATTGTGAAAATCGAACTTTTTTACATTGGACATGTTTGTCTGATTCTTTTATTGATTTTTTTTATCACACATGTGTTGTTTTAGTGTTGTATTGGTTGAAAAAGATGTTTTGTAAAGCTTGAATTGTTTTGTTTAACTGAATTGTTTAAATTATATGTTGTAAAGATGTTCCATCAAACACAACAATAAAAAAAAAAAAAATAGCACACCCAGTGCCCGTTGGCCTCAGTTCAATTTTTCCGTGACAGGGACGAAATTTGGCATGCCTCACATCTTGTGACGTCTCTTTTCAAATCTTCAAAGAATATGTCATCATCATCGAAACTGATGGCTCCGAAGTACGATTTTAAAACATTTCGGGATTGCGGATCGAAAATGTCCCTGACGGATCCGCACCGTATCTACTTGTGGTGCCTCAGAGCAGGCCATGCCACCTCCGACTGCTCGAAGTGCCAGTCCATGACTGGAAAAGCCTTGAGGGAGCATAAGGGGAAGCTGAAGGTAGGCAAAACCCCTAGAAAATCCCCTACCCAATCTGTAAATCCTTCGGCAGACCAGTCGAGAGGAGACTCTCCTCGGAGGAAGAAGGCCAAGCGGTCCAGGTGGGGGAGTGGTTCAGACCACTCTTCTTCGTCCTCAAAGAAATGGAAAAGGCACCATAGGTCTCCTTCGTCGACTTTGTCGTCGGATGCTTCCCCCGAAAGAGTCGCTTGCCTGACCAAAAAATCCACTCGGCCGAGTGGGAAGCCTTCAGTGCCAAAAAGCTTAAGATTTTTGAAAAACAAAAACCTAGCCATGCTCCTACCGAGCCTTCAAAAGAAGCCAGAAAGGAAAGGTCTTGTCTTCTCGCACACCCTCGAGCCCGGGAAAAAGGCCTGATCCACATCGTGAGCCTTCTAGACCTCGATCCGATGTTTCATCGAAGGATCACTCGAGACACACGCACAACTCTCGATGTCAACGTCGACATCGATGCTGAAAACTTCGACGCCAGCTGTGCCATCTGTGCTGGCTGTGCCGTGAACACCGACTGCCCCTCCTAAACCAATGGCGACCATAAAGAAAACCTTGACAACCACTTCTCGGCGTCGAAGCCAATTATGCTAAAACCTGTAATTCCAGAAAATACCTATGTTCCACTGCCTAAGAAAGAACCCAGTATGTATCGGGACAGACTCCTGCAGAAGTAGGCTCGAGGCGGGGGGGAGCAGGGTAGAAGAATCAAGCAAAACAGTCAACATGAACAGGACGACCTTACCGACATTCTTGACAAAGGTCCACAATCAGATCCCATCTTGCCTTTCCATGTAGCCTTGGCAAAAAGGGAGACCAGTTGATAAAAATTTAACTAAAAAATACCACTCTTCCAGTAGTGACCCCGAGAGCCTGGTGGTGCAGGCAGCTACTGCAACATCAAAACAAGCAGTGTACCATACCACCCCTCCTGATAGGGATGACAAACACGTAGCTGGATGGGCAAAGCAGGTCTTCTCTGCAGGGAGAATGGCACTAAAATTTGCCAACTCCCCTTGTGCCCTCGCAAAGTTTCCGTTCACTCTATGGGATTGCATTTCCATGGAGGCAGAGCACATTCCCAAAGAAGATGAAAGAGACGGCTTCCTAGCTATTGTTAGAGACGGCCAAGGGGCCATGTGTGAGTCTCTTCAGTCAGGTTTGGATTCTGGGGATAGCATCAGCAGAATCATGGCTACCAGCACCATTAGGCGCAGATTTGCGTGGTTGAGAAAGTCGGTTTTGCCACTTAATGTGCAATCTAGGCTTTTCAGCATGCCTTTTGACAGGTCTCACCTTTTTGGCAACAAGGCTGATGAGAGCCTTGAGAAGTTGCAGAGATCAAAGGCGGCAGCCAGATGTTTAGGCGCCGCTATAAGGCAACCTCAGCCTTTTAGTCCTAGTGGGCAGCTTTGGAGGGGTAGATCTTTTCGCTACTATTCCTCAGTTGGAAGGGCGAGAGGAATGGCCAGTCAAAGGGCCAGAGAAAGTTTCCTCATGGTGGATGAGGTAGAGGTGCAAAGCCAGCTCCAACAGCAGCCTCCTTACCATCGGCTACTACATCAGCCTCCACAAAACTGCTCTGAGGTCTTGAATCGCAATTTACCATTGGGGGTAGACTGTCTCAGCATCTGGAAGAATGGCAAGACATTACATTGGATGCTTGGGCTCTCAAAACCATAGCCCACGGTTACTGCCTTTCTTTCATTTTTTAATACCCAACAAGAACGGAGGACTGAGGCCCATCTTGGACTTAAGATACTTGAACAAGTTCCTCAGGAAGGACATGGTCCATACTACATATCATACTTTTGGAGCTGAGGGCAATCAGACTAGCTCTGAAAGCCTTTCTGCCCTCTGTATGGGGAAAGAATGTCTTGATAATGACGGACAGCACAGTGGCCATGTACTACCTCAACAAGAGAGGAGGTGTTGGGTCATGCAGCTCTGGTATTGGGCAATTCAAGAAGGAATCTCCCTATCGGCAGTTCGCCTAGCAGGAGAGGAGAACACGGCAGCGGACGCTCTGAGCAGGCAGAGCACAGTCTCTCATGAGTAGGAGCTAGCTCGGGAAGTCCTTCAAGAGATCTTCACCCTTTGGGAAACCCCTCAAGTAGATCTGTTCACGACCAAGGTCAACCGGAAGTGCCAAAGGTATTGCCCCAGGGAATTTCCCCCAAGAGGAGCTCTAAGAGACATGTTTTTAGTGGACTGGGAATTGCCACTCTTGTACACATATCCTCCAGTCCCTGTCATTCCTCATGTGATCAAGAGGTTGAGGAGGTTTGAGAAACACATCCTAATTGCCCTGGATTGGGCCAGGAGAATGTGGTACCCAGAACTTCTGGACATGTCCATCTGTCCTCCGATGCGTCTTCCACAAAGAGAGGACCTTCTCTTGTATGAGGAGGGTTGGGTTCTCCATCCAGAGATCAAGACACTCAACCTTCACGCTTGGTTTCTGAAAGGCTGAGACATAAGGATTGGATGACGTAATGGATGTTTTGCTTCCGGCCAGAAGGCCAGCAACAAAGTCTCTGTACCGTTGCCATTGGAATCAATTCTGCAACTGGTGCAGGCAAAATAATGTAGATCCTTTTCTGTGTACAACACCAGATGTCTTACCCTTTCTTCTGTCTTTACCCAATCTGGGGCTCCATATTGATACTGTTAAAGGCTACTTAGCAACGCTGGCCATCTTTAAGCGCTCCTCAAAGGAATGTTCCTACTTCAAAATTCCACGGGTGACACAATTTCTAAAAGGACTCACCAATGTGTTGCCCACATCTCCTTTCCAGGTTCCAATTTGGGACCTTAATCTGGTTCTGAAATTCCTAAAGTGTCCCCCTTTTGAATCCTTGCACTCATTTCCTTTAAGGTTGTTAACCTTTAACACCCAACATAGGGGGTCATTACGACCCACTCGTTAACCAATGGCGCCATTAGCGCCATGGTTGACGCCGGAATCCGCCATGGTTAGTGGTGGAATTACCCCCCCATTCCAAGGTTGGAGGGGAGGTAATTCCCCATTCACCATTGGCCCTTCCGCATTCCCATTTTTTCCCCATAGGGCTCAATGGGAATGGGGAAGGCGGTAATTACGGTACTGCAAATTGCGGTACCGTAATTACCTCCTAGGTCCCTTTGCGGGTCCCTTCCTTAACGGCTGGTGAAACCAGCCATTATGGTAGGGACCCGCAAAGGGACCTCGTAATTGGGCGGTCAGGGATTACCGGCACCAGTGCCCTTACCTGTACCGGTAATCCCTTACCGCCTGGGTCGTAATGAGGCCCATACTCAAGGCAGCAGGAGCTAAGGAATGCCCTAAATGCAAAGAAACAGGTGCTGGAATGACTCACATGTTTTGGGGGTGCCGAGAAATACAACTTTTTTGGACACAGATAGCTACAAATGTAGCTGAGGTAGATTTTGGGCAGATATAAGAGAAGTCGAAAGAACAAACCACTGAACAAGCTAAATGATTTGATGTACATATTAGCAAAAAGAAGCATCGCCATGGGGTGGAAAAACACCACAAAAGTGTGGTACTGTGGTGGGGAGACCTCCAAAAATGGGTAATGGCGGAATCTGGGGCCTGTGAAAACACACTACGGGAACAGAAACTAGACAACAGTGAAGATCTGCAACAATGGGTGGCGCTCACGTTGCCTTTATTCAATTCAAGGAAAGAAGACACTACCACGGATGAAGCAGGCAGCTTGCAATCGGAGCCCTGTAACGATAGACTCAATGGACAGACTGTGGTCTTGGGAGGGGGCTGGGGGGATGGGAGAACACGTGAGACTGCTGAATAATGTATCAATGATGATAAATTGGTTTGTTTGTCTTGTTAAAATAAAAACAAATTTACAAAAAAGGTTGTTAACCTTTAAAACCATTCTATTGCTAGCTCTAACTTCAGCTCGTAGAGTGAACGAGTTGCAGGCACTTTTGTCCATGCCACCCTTTACTATCTTCCACAAGGATAAGGTTATTTGAAGACTCAGACCTTTATTTTTGCCCAAACTCATTTCTGATTTTCATATAGGATGTTCATATAGGTCAGAAAATGGTTCTACCATCTTTCTATCCCCCACCTCAACCGGGCAAAGTGGAGGAAAGACTTCATAGGTTAGACTCTAGGAGAGCGTTAAGCTTTTATATATCAAGAATGTCTAAGTTACATATTAATGACATTGCATATACAAGACATTAGATGAGTCAAGCTGTTACTAAACAGACCTTATCTAGATGGATAATTATGGCAATCTCATAATGTTACCGGCTAGCAGGGAAAGAACCTCCTGAAGGCTTAAGGGCCCATTCCACCAAGGGCATGGCTACCTCTACAGCCCTGCAAAGGGGTGTACCAATTAAAAACATTTTTGAAGCGGCAACGTGGTCTTCCATCCACACATTTACTAAGCATTATTCCCTGCAATCTTCCGTTGGTTAGGATAGTACTTTTTGCAAAGCAGTCCTGCACTCCGTTCATGATAATATATAAATTCAAATTCTACTTCATACTCCAAACCTAATACTGCTGTAGGAGTCTGTCAAAGATGATGAATACATGGGAGGACACAATCCATTCGAAGAACAAGTTACTTACTCCCGGTAATGTTCTTTCAACTCGATGTTCCTCCCACGTATTCCACATCGCCCTCTCATCCTACCCCTCAGTTGAATTTCACATGCTGTTACACCTACCGTTCCATCAAGGCTGAGTACGGTCACTCCTGTGTTTAGCGGTTTTCTCTGCTGTTAAAAGGGGAAAAACAGAACTGAGGCCAACGGCGCTGCAGGTGCTATATATACCTTTGATGACATCACCGTTTACAGAGGCCTTTGAGGGACATCGACTCAACGCCATCGACGCACAGCGCCCTCTGCCGAAAATACATTTCCTAAGCAACCTGAAGCTGGACAACAACTGTCAAAGATGAGGAATACGTGGGAGGAACATCCAGTCGAAAGAACGTTACCATGGCTAAGTAACTTCTTATTCTTAATTTAACTGAACTGTCCCCAAGCCGGAATCGGAATGAAAGAATGAATGAAAGCACACCCTTTAATGTAACAGAACCAGAACACAGGAGCAGAACTATGTATAATATAATAATAATAATAATTAGGCTTTTATATAGCGCTACAAACCCTCAGGTATCCGAGCGCTGCTTATTATTACCCACGGTGTGTGGTGCTCATTTATCGACCTCGGAAGGATGAAAGGTTGAGTTTGGCCCCGCCGGGATTCGAACCTGCGTTAACAGACTCTGCACGGGTGTCAAAGCGAGCGCTCTACTCGTTGTGCCACTTGACCGGCTATATGATACCCCTGCAAATGATAGCAGCGTCCATGATACTGTGTGCACAAGCAAAATGTTTGAAATAGTACTTCCAAATTTCAAAAAGCTTTTTTGTAATCTAAGCAATGGTGTAAATATAACAAATAGCAGAAGCAGGTTTACAAACAGACAAATATGACGCTACAACAGAATGAAAATTCAAACACGCAAAGCCACGTATGACACATACCATGGCCTAGGCCTGGATGTGGTTGAAGATATCCGTCATTCCGAGCACTGCAACAGTTGGTATTCTGACAGACGGAATGAGGACACCTAATAGTAGTTGCTTTGTGTGTTACTTAATACTGCACGTATCTTGAGCACCTAAGGTTCTAGTACCACAAAAAGTACCAATCATAGATGCACAATGCCTAATACATATTGCGTTGTGTAGGCTCAAAAACACCCAAAAATGAAAAACAAGTCAGACCAACATCAACTGTCCAGAACAGCCAAACCTGGTGCTTGAAGGAGCGAAGTATGTGATTAACAAATGGCAAGAGATGACTCTCACTTTTAGGACTTTTAGGATTTCTGGAAGAAAGAGTGACCCTAGAGAGTGCAACATGCTCACAAATATGGACAGAGCACGTCACAAAACTGACATGTGTTGCAGCCATGGAGAAGCCAGTAAAAGTACAGCAAGAAAAGACGTATGAACTGTGCTTTTTTAGTGAGGGATCTATTTCTGTCAGATCAAATGAATGTTGTAACAGGACATTGCTGATTCCAGACCTCAAGACAGGCGCTGCAGCGCTGATGGACTACTACTGAGTGTACAGCCAACAGGCGTACTTGCACCTCACAGCCTCATGGAGGGGCTACTGTTTGCTAGCTACGCTGCACTCAGCCCTGTTAGCAGTCCCAGAAAAACACCTGAAAGGGGGGCCCTTGTCTGACAAAGCACCCAAGTGCCTCAAACAATCGAAGCACTGCACACATTGCCACCACCAAACTTTCGCATTGTTCAGTGAAAGAGCCGTATGAACAACTGCGAAGTAGGAAAAGAGTATTGAATTACATATCAAAAGGCTCTTCCGAATTGCTCGCACAAATGACGAGTACAAGCTGGCATCCAGGAAGAAGATTGGGTCTCATTCGTGTTTAGTTGGGCCCCTCATGGCTTGGAACAGTGTTGAAAATGCTAGTGCCCGTCATCGTGTTTTTCTTGGTCATCTTCTGCACGTGCAAGTTGTGTCTCCGGTGTTGTGCCAAAGCGCTGCCTAACAGTGCAGTGATGATGTTCTCTATTGGCAGTCCAAAGGTACCTCGCAATACAAGAGAAATAGACGTGCAAACTGACCACACCATTCACCACATGGTCCAAATCCCTGTTGGAGACATAGTTGACTGCTTGTATCACACAACCATTGTCCCACCCACCGACCCCGAAAATTACAAAGTAGTATAGGTTGACCTTGCTGGGGATGGCAGGTGCATTTGTATGACACGTACACCCGAGGAGTATGCGCAAGCAGGAGAAAGCTTGAGACATGTGTGTAGAGCATGAATGCCGATAAAGGGAACACCCCCCTGTGAGGCTGCAATGAGGCCGGGAAATGAGCACAAATATGGGTACGAATTTGTTACTGTAGAAATAACAAAAAGGTGGGAATGTTGGGATGGAAATGAGTCTATCCCACCCCCGTAGGCGCTTTAAGGTGAGGCAATCCCGTATGAGGTTGTGTAGTGTGTAAGGGCGGAGAAGACTTGTGCTAAGAAACTCTGAACGGCTATAATGGAGTGAGAATAGTAGATGCATAGATTTAGCATGCACATAGATCAGAACGTCATTTTTTTAGTTATGGCAGGCACACAGTTTGCATGGCAGTGCGGCTCAACTTTAGCTCCCTTGAAGGACTCGAATAGGCCCAGATCATTAAGACGAGATGAGTCTGCATGGCCACTTCTCACGGAAGCTTCCCCTTGTCCCTTCACTGTTGCAATTACTTACTATCATTGGGAGAAATGCGCCCTGTAAGGCCGTGAGACAACACTGTGAGACATCACCAGGAGGGGAAGAAGGATCAGGAGAAGAAGGAGGGAAGAAAAGAACCTCGGTTTTGGATGGGTTAAGGTCAAGAAAGTGAGAAGCCTTCCATGTTTGGATGGAAGCAAGACAGGCTGAAACTTGAGAGTGAACAGAGTCACAAAACTCAGAAAAGGAGAACACGATTTGAGAGTCATCAGTGTAAAAGTGACAGGAGAGAGTAAAGGAAGCAATGAGAAAAGAGAGAGAAATAGGGAACAATGATAACAGAAGGGGACCGAGAACAGAGCCTTGGGGAACACAGTAAAGAAGTGAAAGTGGGGAAGAAACCTGGATACAGAGTAAGAGCGTCCAGAGAGATAAGATTTCAACCAAACAAGGGGAGAGGCAGAAAACCCCAAGGAAGGGAGAGAGAGGATGGTAAGCTAGGGTGATCGACAGTATCAAGGGCCACAGATAGATCAAGTAAAATCAAAATAGAGGAACGTTTATTGTGTTGTGCAGAAAGAATAGAATCAGAAACATGCAGGAGTGGAATGAACAGGCCTAAAGCCATATTGAAGCAGGGGAAGAAGGGAATAAAGATGAAGATAGGATGACATTTGAGAATAGAGTTTGGAAAGCAAAGGGATCAAAGTGATAGGACAAAAGTTGACAGAGGAGAAGGATCAAGTGAGGTTTTTTTTAGAATGGTAATAGCAGTAGCATGTTTGAAACAATAGAAAACAGAAGACAAAGAGAAAGATTGATAAAGGTAGTGAGGTAGGAGAGAATCTCATGGTAAACCGATGGAATCGAGTGAGAAGGGATGCTTTAGTATGGGAACGAGCAAGGAAATATGCAGTATCAGAGTCAGTAAGAGGGGAAAAAGCAGAAAAAGTAGCAAGTAGGGTAAAGGAAGAGAAGAGGAAGGAGGGGAAACAGATGAAGATGAAGGAGCAAAAGAAGCATTAAGATTAAAGACTTTAGTGGTAACATAATCAGCAAGATCAGTAGCAGAACTTGAGGAGGAATAAGAGGGATGAGGTGGATGGGGAGAAAGAATATTATTGAGAAGCTGATAAAGACTACGAGGGTGATGAGCCAAAGAAGAGAAGAAAATATTGCTTTTTGTTACCGAGAAGAAGAGATTCATAAGAACAATGGGCACATGAAAGAAGTTGTAAATCATGAGAGGACTGAGACTTCAAGTTTCCGAAGAGAAGATTGAAGAGCAAGTAAAGAAAGGATAAGCCATGGGTGAGGTGGTTTGCGTGAAGGGGGAAACGTTATTAATCTCAGAACTTGTGCGCTTTAGGTACTGAGGAATTGAAGAGATCGGACTTGCAACAAGGTGGAACAACATCTTACTTGTAGACTTTCTAGTTTGGGGTTTTGGTAAAAAAGGAAGAAAGAAAGGATAACCAGGGAATAGCACGCTTGAATTTGATTTAAAGAGTGTCCAAAAGCATACAATCTGTGCAGAGTAAAACATTGGCGAGTCTGATGGTAGCTTACAGTTTGCTGGTGGTGGTTTCCCAAGCACATCTACTCTGCAATACTACGTTCTGGTATATTGTACATTTCTTCATTCCTGAAAGGCAGACTGAGAACCATCAAATTATTATTGACGGGTCGGTGTGTTGTGATGTCAATGGTTCAAACAGCACAGTTTACAGTTTGATCTTCAAGCAGCCCCGTGCGGAAAGGTCCTATTACACCTCCTCCATAATAGTAGCCTTAGATGAGGCCTGCTCTCGCTCTTCGTTAATGGCAAAACCAGTGTGCTTGGATGATGCTTCCACCTGAGACGAGATCTCCAAGACCAACATACCTCACGCCAAAACTCCTTCAAGAGACCCCACTGAAAGGGTAATGCTTTCTTGTTTATAACCAGAGCACCATTGGAATCGGTTTGTTAATTAACTGTCAATTTCAAAAGCGACTTCTGATGTTAAGCGTTCATAAACAGAGGAAAAGGCTCTCTCAGACGTGGGTCAAGTCTCTGGCATGAAGGAAGGAACAGACATCATGCCCAATATTGTACGTCTAGTGCTTTAATGCTCCTGTTTGACATCCAAACCATTTCTACAGTTTTAAATTGTCATAAACCTTTACACTTCTCATCTGTCTTGGTCCTACCATGTTTTTCACGGGTATGTGTGTGTCCCATCAATCTATTGCCAGGGTCGTTTTATAGACCATGATCAAGCCAGAGTTTCCAATATAAAACCGTATTTAATGTCACATTTAAAGTTTAAAACAGGGCCTTTGTCTTTCTTAAATACACACTGCTCTATGGTCAATGTTCTCTTGATGTAAATAAAATATGAATGTAGCCTGGACATTCTGACTTTTCAAGACAGACTAATTTATGGTTGTTTCTGCATGGACACATGGTTTCAGGTGATTGAAAATTCACAGAATGTAAATGCAGCATAATAAGAATATATATATTTGTTTTTTTTAAAACTTTATTGTTTTTATTTCTACCATTGTTACAACCAGAATGTCAGACCATTTAGGCACATTTTGACTGCATGGGTGTTCAGAAGAAATTGCGCAATTAGAGCTATAACAGATTGAACAATACTTGCAAACATGCCCAGCAGATTCCCTCCCACCCATCTACAACTGTGTTTGCTTATGCCTCCAAAGCTGTAAAGATGGGAGTGTTAGCCATTGGGTGCTCGTGAGCTTCGATTCGCGTGGGTGCTAGCACAGACGGGCTTGCTGGTGCATCGACTGAGAGCTCCGGGGCGAATAAGGTTTGCACCAGTCTATTACAAGTCACTATATCGTGGTTTCGGACTGCTCAGTGTGTGCTGCCCAAAGCCATACCACTGATTTGGCCAGGGCCCATTTATGTAGAGCACGTCACCAGTCTTCAATTCTAGGGCTTGTTGGGGATTTCCAGGACATGGCAATTCTGTGCTTGGCCAGAAGATACACCAGATCCTTCATCTTGTGCATATGGCATGGGTTTTTTTTGTCATGTGAAATTACCGAACAGTCCTGCAGCCGGGAGAGGACATTCAAGCATAAGAATATTCTGTTCCATGTAACATACACATTCCCAATTTAAATCTTTTTACTTGAAATAACAATCAAACAGGTTTCTCTATTAATATAGCTGGTGTGATTTGCAATACAAATTCTAACATTCGGAAATAACTTTACATTGTCATTTTCGTTATAAAACATGGCAGCACACACGCAGAAGCACATTCAGTTTACATATTTCATTCATGTATAGCCTATAAGCATAATACACTTTCATTAGAGAAGTATGAATGGCGAATTTTGTTTTTACTTTGTTTTGGCTGTTTAACATTAATTACTTGGTATTTGTTTTGTTGAGTATTATTCTGACCTCGCATCACATTCAATGAAATAATGATTACAGGATTAGCAATTTAGCAGCAATATTTGCACAGAGCAGAATACAAGATGTAGTTTTTGCACTCGTCACTCAACCCAACTAGCGTTTCTGCACTGGTCACTAAGTCCCATTCCATTTTTGCACTGGTAATTCAGGACAAACCTCATTGCAAAATGTCTGCTCAGCTGGGTGAAACTGCTGATCAACCAAGCTAGTTTTCACGTCACTTTTGCATTTCATATGATCGTGGCGCAGATGTATCAAATCCACTACATTATGGTTAGACACCCCAGTTTTCGTTTATATTGGTTTTTATACATACAGACGGAAATCACTTTGATTCCGTTCAGTGTTTATTTGGGAAAAACAGGAAAAAAAGCGTAAATTGATGTGTTTTGATTACCTCTTTGGGTTATCAGTTATGCCTTGGAGGCCAATGGCTATGAAAAGTATCAAAATACATTATTAGTCAAAGTGCTACAGAGATATTAGCATAAGGAGCAGCTGCTCATTTTTAAAGTGAAAATGTATCTTGGCTTGAAGTGCACAGAGCGACTTCTATGAGCTTTGCATTCCAGGCAGTGAAGTGCTACATTTCTAATTCGTATGAATGCAGACAAACTACTAGTTGTATATATATGGATAAATACTGATGGAAATGTTGACAAAACAAATACAATAACACAGTGAGCCCTACTTATGAGACACACAAGCTATTCAGCAATGGGGGAGACTGACATGCTTTTCCTCACAGAAACCTACCAAATGGATGATTTTAAGGCAGCTGATCCCTCCTAGCAACGTCAAGGTCAGGCAAGCCAACTGAGAGGGAAAGTGAGGCCTAGCCATAGCTTACGAAGAATGCCTAAAAATCACTGCGGCACCATCGCTAACCATCCCGATCTGTGATCCCAATTCCTCCACCTAGCATTTGACGATGAAACCAATCTATCCTTCCTACTCATTTACAAACCACCCACATAGAACCTGACCTTTACAGAGACATGTGCAGATAGCATAACAACATCCCAGTAGAACAACAACACCTGATCATACTAGATTGTAACATCTAGTTCAAGAGGAGAACAGCAACTCTACCAAATCACTACTTTTCCACATAGCAAGCATGCACCTACAACAAATGGTGGCAATCCATGCTGCTGGACACACATTGGATGCAATTTTCTGCAAAAAAGCCTAACTTCAACTGCTTCCCCAGTGCACATTTTCTTGAGCATCCAGTTATGTGCCGCCCACAAAAATCTAGCTCCAATTGAGAAAAGAAAATGGAAATCCCTCAACATAGCGGAACTTAACACCATATTGGAATCCACAAAACCAAACAACCCTGTCGTAGACACACCTCCACCACAAGAAATAATGGAGGCACTCCAAAAATGGATCACAGAAGCCCTTGGTTCTTGAAGCACTGAAGAAACTGTCCAAACCCTGACAAAAAAAATTATAAAATATAGCAGCACATTAATTTGGTTCTATACTTTACAGGAATTAGAACATCCCAGTCATCAACACATTTAAGCGTCTGTGCATATTACTTCACATTGGTAAAACATGGGAAGTTTGAGAATACATCTATTGAGATAGAAGAAGGAAGAAATCAACTGCTGATGATAGAATGTAGCAAGTTTTTGCTCCTGAAGAAGAGAGTTATTTTCTCAAAACGCATTGAGCTTTTTTGTTTTTGAGGTTATGAATCGTTATCCAATATGCTTCGAATGTATGGGTTTTTAATGCAATCATGAAGTGATTGTAACTTGTATGATTATGAGTACAACATAATCTCTTTGACAATATTACTAATAAACTCTGATGGAGTTGAATATCAAAATACACTGATGTGTTTATAACTAAGAAATATAAAATTGTTGCTGAGTCATAAGATAGGTAATCAATAACAGAAAAGAATTACGGTTCAGTATAATCAGAATTCAGTTCTAGCGTTGATTGCCATTTCCTCTTGTGAAACGTATCAAACGACATGGACTTACACGATACAACTACGCAGCTTACATTCAAATCATTTACAAAACCGCCACCCGCAAGGACATAGACCAAGCCATTGTCAACTCCCTCTCACAAATCCGTTCATTGTTGAGCAGCAACAACCTTAAACTTGACCCGGATAAAACTTAAATCCTGATCATGCCCAACAACCCTTCTATGCAACCGTGCATACCATGGCCTAAGGAAATGGGAAACAGACCAAAAGCCTCCAAAGTGGATACAAATCTCGGAATTCTGAAGGACAATTAGCTAACACTTGAACCTCAAACTACCACAGTAGTAAATAACTTCTTCCACCTCTGATCTCTCAGACGGTTATTACCATTTCTCTCTTTGCCACACAGAACACTCGCAGTTATCTCACTTGTCATTTCAAGAATAGGCTATGCCAACAACATTTACATTGGCATGCTTGTCTACCGTACCAAATAACCACAACAAATCAAAAAGGCATCATCAAGACTCCCTCTAAGACTCAACAGGAGAGAACACATCATGCCACTGCTAAGATCACTACACTGGCTACCAGTCAACCCTCTGCATTGTTCAAAGGGCAATTCACATTTAAGGAGTAGAATTCTTGCAAGATTACCAAACATACCCTGAGGTCTAGCAATGACATGCACCTTGAACCCAAATTTTTAAGAAAATGAAATATGGTTAATCAGCATTTTCAAACATCTCAACAAAACTCTGGAACCACAATTAAAAACTCACAATAGAGGAACACCTAACGTTCAGGAAAGCAGTAAAAACATGGCTGTTTAATATGCCAAACTAAACAGCAATCCATTGGCCATTGTCAAAGAGAGGCCAAACATACTAGACCACGGCACACTTAGTTTCATTTACCAAACAAGCTACCTGCATGATTGTGACTTAACCCAATGCCATGCTTTCAAAGTTCCATGGACCAGAAGCAGTATACAGTTTGAACTAGGCCTCTGTTTGCCATAACAATGGGCCACTGTTACGGAAATTCCATGGACCTGCTGGCTTGGCACTGTTTTTGTGTAGCATATGCATTTTTCACAGCTGCTTTTGTATGCATTTTGCACTTAAAAAGTCCAGAGGAATTTTGGTCTTTTAGAGTACCTAAAAGGGCACTGTACATGACATTCAAAGTACTTGTGTAGTGCTAGGTGCTGTAAACATTGGGCCATGGCTTTGGTATTGGGTCATACCACAAGGACTTTCTTTTTATGCGCAGGTGTTGAGCTGGGGAGGTTTCGAAGCACATACAATGTTTGTTTGCTGGGTTGTAGGA
Organism: Ambystoma mexicanum; assembly: GCF_040938575.1. Taxonomy (NCBI): domain Eukaryota; kingdom Metazoa; phylum Chordata; class Amphibia; order Caudata; family Ambystomatidae; genus Ambystoma; species Ambystoma mexicanum. The sequence goes on from NC_090933.1 coordinate 1,403,946,701, forward strand.
GTTCTTGATCATGCCGGAGCCTCTTTGTTTATGTAGGGGGCATTTTGATGTAGCAATTTGGCATTTCTTATGATGTGTGAGGGTCTAGGAGTAGGAGAGGGACACAAAGGTTGCCTGTTGATTGGCAAACACTTTTATTGACAACAAAAATGTGGGGATTGAGGAAATCCGAACTAGGCCTATCGCTAAGAGGGGTGTCCCTGCCTCAACAAAACTAAATAATGAAACTGTCTGTGTCAGAATGTGCAAAGTAAAGTTTGCCTTCCTGTGTCCAAATCCTAACCTATCCCTCAGAAGCTAAACCTAATTTAATGTGACATGGGAATGTCTTTTGGCTACTGGCTTGCAGCCCAGCTTTGCAATACAAACATATGTTGCAAAAGGTGTAGAAAAGAAAACCAATGTTCCACAATCCTCAAGGGGTTGCTTCACTTTCCCCAGAGTCTTTCCAAAATGATCTGCAGCTCTGCTTTACAGTTCAAAACCAAAATGTTCCAACAAGTATCAGTGTCTTTAACATTCAAGACACGTTTTATCTTTACTTGATGACCCTGACTTCCAGGTCTTGCAATAACAAAGAATGGCCTGGACACCTTTGCCAAGCATGGTTGAGGGCTACAGACCCTATTCTTAGTACCCCTCCTCTTGGGATGCTCTCCTGCCAAGTTGTGTATTCAACATTCCTGGATTCACAGTTCTCTCTATCTGTATTTACATTCACCCAAGACCTTGGTTAACTCTCCTGCCAAGGTTCCTGAGTGTCACTTGTACACACAAGCTCTATTCCTCTGACTCACAATTTGGGGTATACTTCCCCAGGCTCGGTCCCAAAACCCCTTCATGTGGTTGTTCACAATATTCTCTTTATCTGTTCTCTTTTGGTTCCACAGCCTTGGTTTACTCTCCTGGTAGAGTCTGTGAATGTTACTCCTATATGTAAAGTTCATATTGCCCTCTCTTCCTGTTCGGGTATGCTTTCCTTATGTGGGTCCCAGACTCCCTTCACTTGATGGTTCACAACTTTCTCTTGGCCTGACCTTCCTTCAACCCACATATGTGGTTTACTCTTCTGCCAAGATCTGTGAGCACCTCTTATATTTGTAAACTTTGCATCCCCCTTTGTTACTGTTAGGGGTATGACTTCATTATGTGGGTCCCAGACCCCCTTCACTTGATTACTCTGTCTCAATGAATATTGCCATTCTGCCTTACTTCTGGTCCCCCTGTACTCTATGGGTCTCCATAACCCAGTGGTTTGCGACTCTTGTATCTGGAGGGTCTTGGCCATCATGTTCAAGCTGTTTGCGGGTCTCCCAAGAGCTTTGGCAGATCTCCTGGCTTCTTGGGACCTTCTCTGGTCTTCCACGTCCCTTCTCTACAGCTGTCCAGCAGTCTGACTGACGGCAGCTTCAGTTACTGGCAGGCGCCTTGCCTTGCCTCCAGTCTGCCTTCTGCATCGCGGACCTCCAGGACACAGTCTGCCATTCTGCACTCGGGATCCATGCAGGCTGTGCCGTGTTCTCGGTCCGGATTGGACCGAGGTTGTAGACACCATTGTTCTCTTCTCTGTGCAGTTTTATATGACAGCTGGCCAATTGGAGCGTCTAGAAAACTAGAACGCGTGTGCTGGTTCTGGTGAGTGATCATCATTCCTCATTTCCTCTTCCTCGTCCCAGTTGTTCTCACTTGGGATATGTTAGTACAGCACATTGAAGTAACAGGTAATGGGGAATTGGAGGGGTCTTGAGGGAAGGTGGTAGGTTTAAGGGGATACTGTGCTCTCCCGAAGTAGTCATTACTCTCAATGTGGTCCTCCCTGCCCATGAGATCCTCCCGTTGAGTGCCACCCCCAAGGAGACTATCTGGTAGCACCCCACCACCCTTGCCTCATGGAAAGGGGCTTCCCCATCTAAAGCAGTGACAATACCTTGGGATTCATCACAGATGGGAGAAGCATGTCCGAATAGCACTGCATGGCAATATCAAATGGCATGGCACACAACTGCTGCTGCCAACAAATATGCCTCATTGCCTGTGCTGAGATTCAGTTCTGGTAATGGCATACACTGTGTTAGGCAGAATTATATGCAGCACCCTTTGGGAACACCACACACAAGAAGGTCTACAAGTGGCAGCACAAATTCACCTTTGGTACAAGCCTGTACTACACAGTAAAAGTGGTAGCAATGGCTAAGCAGCCAGACTTATCTTAAGAGCAAGTGAGCAGTATCAATAGTTACACAAAGGACAGCAATTACTATGAATCAGGCAAACACTAACTCAAGGTTTCTGAGCAAAAGAATATGTATTATTTACACATCAGTTATATAACATTTCACTAGAGCAAAGCAGTTCAAAAATCACACTCTTAATACACCACACCACTCCCAATAGTTTCCAGACAAGTTAAGCTCACAAAATGAAGTGGGAGCAAAATGTAATTCAAAAGGGAGGGAAAGACAAAGTTAGGCAGAAATTGAGCAGCATCAACAGGTAAGTAAGCAGGGCAATCCAGAAAGAGGAACTACAGTGATAGAATCAAATCAAATAGGCTTAGGGCCAACGTCAATAGGACAAAAGTATTTTGCTCAAGATCACCCAGTTCAGGGTAGTTCGCCGTTAAGTCTTTGCCAAGAGTTCAGGACGAAGTTGGTCGGCAGAAAAGTTAGTTTAAAGAGTAGAGAAGGACAAGCCTCGGATTGGAGAAAGATTTCACACACTTTCACCGTGGCTGAACGAAACGAACAACCGCATAGGCACAGTACCTTTCAATGGAGAAGAAGCTATAGCTGAGGCAGACGTTCCTGGTAGTTCCTGCAGGCTCACAGTTCCTGAAGCGACTGTCGGACAGACACGAAGTAGGAAGACTGGAGGATCCTGCACTACCCAGGGAAGAAACCAGCAGCAGAGCAAAGCAACAAATAAAAGGTTCGCTCTTTAAAACCCAAGCAGGGTCCGACCTTCCTGGTTATCCGGCCCACTGTAGCTGAGTACAGCGAAATCGACCAGAGGAGGGAGTCCTGGCTTGCAGTTTGGGCGAACTGGTTGGTCCCACCAGCTCAGGGGAAAAAAGTTCCTGGAGGATCTGCTCTGTTGTTGTAGTTCGAAGATTCAGACCTGCAGCAGGGCTTCACCAGGTGGTTCAGTCGTGGTAGGGGTCCTCTTCCATCAGCTCCTCATCGGCTATTTCGTTCCAGTGACGACTCTGCCTTTCCAGACCCAGAGACCGGCTTTTTATGCAGTTTTCCCCCATTCACACAGCCTTGCTGTCAATCACACAGCAGGGTGGCTGTCCCGCCGGGACAGTCACGACAGCCAACCATGTCACAGTGTGACATGGGTCTCCAAGGAGACCCTGTGCAGAGAGCCCTAAACCCCTCCCTCACATCCTGTTCCCCCCAGACATAGAGGCGTAGAAGCCAGTGAAAAGACGGTGAACAAAGGAACCAAACCTGGTTTGACGTGCAGAGAAAAACACGAGAAAGACATTTTTTAAACCCAGCCGGAACAATATTAAAAACAATATGGTCAAGCGGGTTTAAGTTCGAGGCTACCAAGATTGCCTAAAACAATACCAGGGTTATTTAAGATAACCGCTGTAGGAAAAATAGGGTAGTTACCACTGCCACCAGCCAAGTCTTAATGAAAAAGGAGCAAACAAGGCTCCAAGAGAAACAGACAAACAGGGATAAGTATTAACCCTTTCCAGTACTCCATAGCAGATGCTGTGTACTGGGTCTGTGGTTTTAAAAGACTAATAACGTCAATGGCAACTTTACATGTTCTGTGAGACAGTAGTCAGTCCCAGAAAATGGAGTCTGAGTTGGGAAGTCTAAAATATAACCCTGTGTCACTGCACTGAAGGTACTGTGTAACACACAATAAAAAGATGATGCCTGTGGAGTAGGTGAGGCTCCACAGTCTATGAACACAAAAATGTTAAACACTCACAGTAAAACACATGTAAGAGTGGGAAAAAGGGCTCACACTCTTACCAGGTGAAAACAATAAATCCTAGAAATCCAGCAAAGCTGCTGAGGGGCTCAGTAGGTAAGGGAAATTAGCCATTCTTGAGAATTTTCCCTAACACACTGTACAAAATATGTTGTTACTAGAATAAGAGAGTGCACACATCATGTCAATTCCACTTCAAAGCTCTGTGAGGGAAAAAAGTGAGAAAGAGGGGACAGTGATGGAGCCAAGTTGAATGGAGGGCTTTCACCCCCTCATCCCCATAGTCTCTTCTCCATGCATGCTGCACTCCCCTGCCTCTTGCAGGGCTGGCACCCAGATAATGAGCACTTCAATTAAAACAAATAAAAATAATGCACACAGAATTGAGGTGTGAATGGTGCCGGCAGTGTCACACGCTGTCCTACTGCCTGGAAGGCAAAAGCAGCAACAAATGTTCCAATCCTTATGGCGCACTGCCCATGCTGTCCATTCACTCATGCTTCCCTAGCAGGTGCGATGACCGCTTGTAAACGTAAGCTAATTTGTACAAAAAAGTGTTTGTATGCTTGTTTGAAAGTATTGGTGTGTATGCATGCTTGAATGTAATAGCGTATGCGTGTGTATTTGTGTACACACCCGTACAGTGCCCTGACCCAGTCAGGGGGATACACTCCACTCAACCTGGGGCAGGAGGCCTACCAGGGTCAGTCCTGCCCCAGAGGCGGGGTGACAGAATTGGGAGGGCTTCAGTATCGCTCGCTTTGTATGGGCCTAGTTACAAGTGGAAAGTACCAATGTCAGTCGGCCAATTCCTGCCATACCACATGCTGGCCATAACTCTCTCTTTTCCTTTTCAGATCTCAAACCACTAGACACCCCTACCGCGAATGATGAGTTATGCGACCCACAAGAGAGAAATGTGGAAAGGAATCCAGAGTCTGCCGAAAATATCTTACCTTGCACCAGCAAACCAGTCACTTAACCATGGCAGAATAATAACTAAACCAACAGTGATTCCGCTTTTGTGCATCCATCACAGAACAACAAGGGGGCGGCTTAAAACACATTTAATAACATTGCACTGGTGTAATCCAGCCCTGGGGAAACGTCAGGTGTAGATTGGTCCATATGAACAGGTGAGCACTCCAGCAAATGGAAAGGGGGGAAGGGGGACGAATTACCCAAAGGGTGCTATAAAAATGAGTGAAAAACATTGTTCAGTGTAGTCTGTCTGGTGAGGTCCGGTGGAGAGGAAGCAGACCAAGAGACCAGGCAGAAGAAGGATGGTGGAGTGGAGCATGAAGGATACTGAGAACAGGTTTATTAAAGTTGAGGTATTGGCTTTGGTGCATGTGTGTAAGAATGTGTGTATGGTGAGTGAGGGTTAGTGTAAGAGTAGGAGAATAGGTGGGTGAGAGTGAGCATTGCGTATGCAAGAGTGAAAGGGATGATTGAAAGTGAGATTAGAAGGAAGAGGAGAGTGGGGAGCAGAGGGGAGTGGATATGAGAATCTGGTATGGAGGGCAGTGGATAGGAGATGTGGAGTAGAGGGGAGAGGAGAGTGGATAGTAGAAAGTAGAGGGAAGAGGAGAGTGGAGAGTAAAGGTGAGAGGAGCAGAGTGTGGAGAGTTGAAGGGAAAGGAAAGGAGACTAGAGAAGAAAGTAGAGTAGTAGGGAGAGATGACCAGAGTGAGAAAGGTAGAGCACAAGACAAAGGGAAAGTGGAAGGGAGTTGTGTCATTCTCAGAGGGGCAGATGAAGGAAACAGAGAGGGAGAGAGAGAGTAGAGAGTTTCTGGAAGAAGGAGTGACACTGGGGAAGTGAAGGAGAAAACGTCTGGGAGGGAATGCAAAGATGTCAAATGTGGTGAATACTTGAAACTGAGCATTTGAGAAGGCACCACATCCCATTGTGAGAACCATACATCACTGGCTAGATGAAACCCAGAGGGATTGAGAAAAAGAAGGCTGGGGCATTTGGGCTATCACTTTAGTCAGTATTTCAGACAGTAGGGGATACTGATCTCTAGTTACCAACCCAAGTGGATAGGAAAGTCTAAGCTAGGGTGGTGGGAAGCCCATAGGAGATGAGAGAAGGATGACCTTTAGTGTGTCCCACTGTCCTCACATTCCATCAAGCTTCAGCCAAATTTGGATTCTGGAAAATAAAAACCCTTGGATTATCTTCTGGAGTATTGGTATTCTTTTGGCATCCATGAACATATGCATGCATTTTGAATGTGTTTGAATGAGTGCATGCCTCAGTGTGTGCGTGCGTGCTTGCATGTATGTCTCCCCAATGGATCCTTTCTTTGTTCCACTGCTGTGGGTTCTGTTCAGAACGATGTGTATCTCACCAAATGCACCCATAAACTATTATTGGACTAGATTGTGGCTGGGGCTTCATGAAAGTCATTTACACTGACAATATTGGCATATATTGCGGTAGCGAAAAATCCATCGTAGCGAGTTCTTTGAAAATCAACCCCCTTTTGATGTGGTTAATTGCAGTGGATTATGTACCTTTCCACCTTTAATCCTCCCGTGCACAGCCATTCCCCTGAATCTATTGCGTTTTGGGAAAAGGGTACTAGAGGAGGTTGGCAGACTAGAAAATATGGAGAGGGAGACCCACTCTAACTTCAGCAAGTGTCAAAGGGATTTTATGCTTAAACTAGCCAGGAGTCATGAGGTGATCATACGACAGGCAGATAAGGGTGGTTCCATTGTTCTACTAAACTGCACAGATTATATCAAGGAGTGCAACAAACTTCTATCAGATGGAAAAGGTACTGTGTGTTAAATGACAATCTCATAGAAGCTATGGTCCGGGCCGTTAGAGACAAGGTGACACGAGCGTTAGATCACTGGATGATTGGGAAACAAGAAGCAGAATATTTGATGAGAGAAAAAGAAGAGTCCCAGTGTTTTATATATTGGCCAAAAATCCATAAGAATCCATTGAGCCCACCGGGCCGTCCATTTGTTTCAGGAGTGAGTTCTATTTTGGAAGCCTTATACAAATCTGCTGATTATTATTTGAGACCTTTTGTACAACAGATGACGAGTTACCTGAGAGATACAACTGACGTTATTAACAAGATTGATGGTCTAGCTTTCACTCCAGGTACCCATTCACTGATATGTTTGAACATTCAGTCCCTTTATACTATGATCCCCCAGAAAGCCACATTAGAGGTGATTGAAGAGCTATTAATGGGTCGTAATGATGATCATCCTGTGAGAAATGGCTTCATTTTATGGTGCACTGAGTTTGCACTCAGTAGAAACTTTTTTAAATTTCAGGGTGTTTTCTACCAACAAGTGGAAGGGACCTCTTTGGGTGAAGCAATGGCCCCAAATTTGGCCAACGTATATGTTAAAATGTTCAAAAAACAACAGTGTATGCTGATAATAATCCCTTTAAATCTCACCTCAAACAATGGCTTAGATCTATTGATGATATCTTCATTGTGTGGAAGGATAAGAGAGGAACAGAGAGCTTTATGGTGTGGCTCAATCAACAAAATGCCTTTCTAAAATTCACCAGAGGAATAAAAGAACTTGAAAAAAATGTACTGGATATAACAATTTTCCATCAGGGAGGAAGTTTATGGTTTAAGCCTTACGGCAAGTTGATGGATAGAAATGCTCTGTTGCATTTCTCTAGCCACCATGATAAACATATCAAAACCAATTTACCATTTGGTCTATTGTTGAGATTAAAGTGAAATAGTAGCATGAAGGAACATTATGAGAACATTTCCAACACATTGAAAAAAAAGTTACTGGGGAGAGTGTACCCCAGAACATTGGTTACAGAGTCGGCAAAACAGGCTTATAACAACAAACGAGAAGCGCTCCTTGAAAAAGCGCCATAGAGAATAAGAAAAAAGACAGGGTCAGTGTTTGTTAATACCTGTTCAAACTTGGCTTACAAAATTCAAACAGTGATTGCTAAAAGTTGGAGAAAAATCTACAACAATGGTAAGCCAGCCCCGTTGGTAACGTATAAGAGAAGCCAGAACTTGAGGAACATTCTAGTCAGGAATGACATAACAAAAAAACATCAGGGGTTGCTTAGACGGATAACACTGTGGGGTACGGCTCCTGTGATGGGCCATTTTCCATGTGGCCAATGTGTAATGTGCAAATACACAATGAAAACAAGTGAAGTAGACATTGGTCTACAGGCTAAATGGTATTTAAAAGAATTGAGTAACTGCAATAGTGAAAATGTCGTGTACATGATCACATGCCCATGTGGGCTACACTATATAGGAATGACAAACCAAAAGTGTAAGACCAGACTTATCAAGCACTGCAGCTGTATCAAAGGCAAAATTATACAGGCACCCATGGTGGAACATTTTGTTGAAAAGGGTCATAGCCATGAGGATTTTACATGGGTCATCCCTAAGAAGATCCATGGTGCCGAAAAGGAAGAATTTAATTGCAAACTTCTCACTTTTGAACAAAAAATTATTTTTAGAACTCAGAGTTATGTGCTCGGGCTAAATGAAGAGATTGAGTGGCACAATGTCAATTCCACGTAGATTGATCAAGCGGTTCTCTGCTCTTATGGCCAAGCTATCATCTGGGGTGCTCAATGTGTTGCTGGACAATGCTTGATAAATGTGGGGGGTTCCATATGTATTGTACCCGGCAATATAAAAGTGTACTTAATTCATCTGTGGGCCTCAGACAGGGAGTGTTGGTACTGTGTCCATTGTAGCTCAAAGTCTTGTAGAACATTTTTTTATTTTGAACTGAACATGGCTATAGATGTATTGGATACTAGAATGTAGCATTCATTAATTGACTACAAGGTATTGGATTCTAGCAATAGAGTATGAACATTAAATACCAGAATACACCTAATATGTTATGTGAAATAGACTGTTAGATCTGTACTCTGAATTACAATCACATTTTTGCCACACACGGTGCAACTGTAACGAGTTGGAAATGTATGCTGGTCACTAAGAATGTTCCAGAATACTCCTTCGTATTTGCAATGAATATGGTTTGCATTGGTATGAGGTATTGCAATAAATTGATGAGGGATGAATGGATGCCCTTTAATTTCGGTACGACTTGGTAATGTAATTACCCTATGCCAAATAGGCAGTATAAGATGGCCGCCATGCGTTACAGGGAGTGCTTGAATGTAATGTGGTGAAGTAGTCCGTCATTTCTGTTTACACGGAGGTCAGACCTGTGTAAAATAAGCCCTGCGCTGTGTACAAGGTGTAAATGCCGTAGTACATTCTATCCTGGTGAGGTGCACTTGGTGTGTGTTCAGTTGAGTTAGACGTTGGAGGTCATGATGAAATTTGTCTCCTACTGAACATGAGTGTGGAATTTTCTTCAAAACATGGGTGTTTACTTTGCATAAAGAGCAGGTACCCTTTCAAGTTATGTTTGTGGTTCCACAAACTCCACAAACTCACACCAGATGGAATATATATGGTTCGATTGTTGGTGTATATATATATATATATATATGAATTAATATCTGAAATTAATTGATTGGTGACGTTTGATTTTTTCTCTCTTCCTTTTTTATTTCCTTGATTATATGTATGTGGGGATAATTTTTTCAGAAAGTACCCTTGATGTGAACTACACCCAAGATACAAGAATCAGAAACCCATTAAAGATTGACAGAGGACAGCCCCTGATGAATGTCCATCCTATTTGGTGTTAGGGACAGAAGCATGTTCGGCTTTATAAATGTGGATACATAATTGGATCAATGTTCAATTACTTGTTTGTCCTATTGTGTCTTTGTATGATGTTGTAAACTCTGTTGTGTTAGTAATGTGTAGATGTTTCTGATGCTCTGATTTTTGTTGTTGTAATCTAGCTGGTGGGTGTTATTAGATAAATGTTTTTATAGTAATGTTTTAGATTTGCATTATGTTGAATTAAGATACATGAAAAACATATCGATATTGTGATTTTATGTATTCACTACTGAGTCCATTTTTTCAGGCCTGAACAGTAGAAAGGAAGATGAGTCAGTCACTATAAGGTTTCAAATTTGGTCATTCTTATCCATTATTTTTGCATATAAATATATATATTGTGGAAGCAGCATCATGAAAATGATTTTCAGTGACCACACTGGCATAGATTATGGATGCAGCTTCTTGGAAGTTTTTGACAGTGTATTAGCTAAACCGAGCTATGTGGTCCTCTTTTTAGGGGCCGTGTGGGTGAGGACTAAAACTATCACAATAAACAAAATCCCACAAAAAACCGCTTCCTTCCTATTAGGCTATGGGTTTGTATATAACAACTGGTCACTACACATACATGCTACCCATCCAATGTATGGGCAGACACACAAGACTTTTTAAAAAATAACACATATTTTAATGTCTATCACAGTCATAAAAAACTATAAAACACAAGTGATACATATAAAACTAACCCTAATGGTTCACACAAAAAACATCTGTTTCCCTGATTGTTTGAGTATGCATCTGAACATCAACTGTTAGATATTGTGCAATCAAAACACACTCTATGGACACACTATAATTGTATGTTCTTATCAAAGAAATCTCCTCTGCCTTGGGAGAAATATTTGGGAGAGATTTTTTTCTCCCAAGGCAGAGGAGATTTTTTTCTCCCAAGGCAGAGGAGATTTTGGGTAACATGGGTATCACTCTTCAGTCCCTGGCTTGGCTGACTTCTTTCCTCTCCGATTGACCCTCCCAGGTCCAAATTGGGTCCTTCCTCTCCTCTGTCGCTACCTGCGATGTTCCCCAGGGTTCTAACCTTTCTCCCTATCTGTTCAACCAATACCTGCCACTTCTTGCCCACCGCATTGCCGCTCTCTGCTATTTCAGTGCTATACGGATGACACGCAACTCATTTTCAGGCTCCCTTCTGCCACCTCTTCTCCTTCTCTCATCTCTGACTGTCTGTCTGCTATACAGGAGTGGTGTGCTGCCAATGATCTCTGCCTTAATGCCAGTAAGACCAAGATTCTCCTCATTGGCACACCTGCTCCCTCCTTTCCTGTCACTCTCTGGCCAGCCTCTCTTGTTCCTCTTCCTGCTCCCACCTATGAGGCTAAAAACCTCAGGGTCATCTTCGACTCCACACTCTCCTTCTCTCCTCACATCTCTGACGTCTCTAAGAAGTCACACTACCAGCTGCATCTCCTCAGAGGTATTCTTCCTTTCCTCTCCTTCCCCCAGAAGTTCACTGTCTCCAGAGCTCTGGTTCTCTCTAGGCTGGACTACTGCAACAGCCGCTTTCTAAATCTGCTTGCCTCTACTCTCCGCCCTCTGCAGCTCATCCAAAACAGAACTGCAAGACTTGTCCTTGGCCTCAAGCCCAGGGATCATATTTCTCCATGATGGAAATCTCTGCACTGGCTCCCAGTGGTGGCGAGGATTGTCCACAAGGCCTTCTGGGGCCAGGGGCCTTAATACCTTCAACTCTTTCTTCCTAAATATCTTCCTTCTCGAGTTCTTCGCTCATCCGCCTCCAACTCCCTCAGGGTCAATCGCTTCTCCAAGCAATGAGTTGGTGGTAGATCTCTTTCTTCTGCTGGGGCCTCCCTCTGGAACAGCTTCCCTGCCTCTCTGAATCTTGAGGTTCCTGAAGCACCCCAAGACCTTCCTCTTTGCTTCTGCTTTCTCTCCTCCTCTCCCCTGCTGATCTTCTCCTGGCCGAAACTGAAACTGCACTGGTTAGCTGGCTACCCTCTGAGCAATTGATTTAAGTTGCAATGCTGGCATATATCATGAACGCAGCTGCAGGAAAAGTATTTACATTGGCATTGCTGGCATATGTTGCGGACACAGGCATAATGAAAATGTTGTATAAATCTCCCCTGTACTGTTGATGACATGATATCTACTGGATGCATTACCATTGAAAATTATAAATTGAATGACTTTTTTACCAAAGCTTATTTTGTAAATTGCAGCCTTTGTTTTAAACACATTCTCAGTTGGAGAACCACCCTATATTATACTTCTCACTATGCTTGATCATTCTCACTAATTTTTGGGAGACATTAATGGCCCTCCACTTAAACTATTCACCTGAATATCCACTGCTCTTGAATCGTTTAAATTGCTAAATTGTCAGACATTCTTCAGGTTCTGAGCAGAGTTGCACAGGACCTTCTGTGGTGGACATGCGAGGACAATATTGTGAAGGGAGAAACTTTTTGGCAACCATGGCCGAAGATAACAATAGTGACCGACGCCTCACTCACGGGGTGGGGAGCCCATGCCAATGATCTGACAATCAGCGGTCGTTGGTCTCTATGGGAGTCCAAACTATACATCAATCTTTCGGAGCTGAGGGCAATCAGACTAGCACTGAAGGCCTTTCTGTCCTCTGTACAGCAAAATAATATGCTGATAATGACAGACAACACAGTGGTCATGTACTACCTCAACAAAAGAGGAGGCATAAGGTCACTACCACTGTGCAGCGAGGCAATGTAGCTCTGGTTCTAGGCAATTCGAGAAGGAATCTCACTGTCAGCGGTTCACAGAGAGGAGAACACAGCGGCAGACACTCTGCGCTCTGAGCAGGCAGAGCACAGTCTCCCACGAGTGGGAACTAGCTCAGGAAGTTCTTCATGAGATCTTCACCTCAAGTAGATCTGTCCGCGACCAGTACCAACCGGAAGTGCGAACAGTAGGGCTCCAGGGAATTTCCCCCAAGAGCAGCTTTAGGGGACGCTTTCGTAGTGGACTGGAAATTTCCACTTCTGTACGTGTTTCCTCCAGTCCCTGTCATTCCTCATATGATCAGGAGGTTGAGAAGGTTCGGAAAATCCATGATCCTAATTGCTCTGGATTGGGCCAGTAGGATGTGGTACCCAGACTTTCTGGACATGTCCATCTGCCCTCCAATGCATTGTCCACAAAGAGAGGACCTTTTCTCGCAATAGGAGGGCCGGGTTCTCCATCCAGAGGTCAAGAACCTGAACCTTCACGCATGGTTTCTAAGAGGTTGAGATATAAGGATCAGGACCTCCCAGATGACATAATGGAGATTTTGTTTCCGCCAGAAGGCCAGCAACTAAACCGTTGCCATTGGAAAAGGTTCTGCAACTGGTGCAGAGATAAGACTGTGGTCCCATGTCAATGTAATATACCTATGGTGCTGTCTTTCTAGCTACATTTGGCAAATCTGGGGCTCCATATTTGAACCATTAAGGGTTATTTGGCAGCGCTTTCAATTTTGAAGTGCTCCGTCTTACTTTAAAATTCCTTTAATTATACAATTTCTCAAGGGGCTAACCAATGTGTTTCTCCCAACTCCTTTTCAAGTCCCGGATTGGGATTTGAATCTTGTTATAAAATGTCATATGTGTGCTTCTTTTGAGCCTCTTCATTCGTGTCCATTAAAACTTCTGACATTTAAGATCATTTTACTGGTAGCTCTAACATCAGCCCGCAGGGTGAGCGAGTTGCAGGCGTTATCTTGTAAACCCTGTTTTACAACTTTTTACAACTTCGTTTCTACCTAAAATAGTCTCTGAATTCCATGTATCTGAAAAATTGCCCCCTCATCCTAGAAAGGAAAAGGAGAGGCTACATAGACTTGACCCAAGAAGAGCTCCGAGTTTCCATATTTCGCGAATGGAAAAGATTCGCCAAGATGATCAGCTCTTCATTGGATACATGGGTTATAAATTAGGACTAGCAGTAACACAACAGACCCTGTCCAGATGGATTATTCTGAGCTTTGGAGAATGCTACAGATTAGCTGGGAAGGACCCTCCAGAAGGCCTAAGGGCCTGTTCTACGAGGGGCGATGGCAACATCTTCTGCCCTACAAAAAGGGGTGCCGATAAGGGACGTCTGTGCAGCAGCCACTTGGACTACCATCCATACCTTTTGTAAAGCATTACTGTCTAGACTCATCTTCATCTCAGAAAGGAGGATTTGGGAAGGCAGTCCTTCATTCGGTTTGTGACTAATATTCATTCTGAAAAATGCGTACTCCTGCCTCCAAAACCAACACTGCTTTGGGTGTCTATCAAAGGATGAGGAATACGTTGGAGGACACAATCCTCTCCCAACCTATACTGCTGTAGAATTTCCAGATATTACACTTTACAATCTTTTAGTGTCTGATCCAGTATGTTGCTAAGCGGGTAATTCTGCAAAGGAAAACAGGGGATAAACAGAACTGAAGCCAACTGGTGTTGCGTGTGGTACCTATACTGGTGATGATGTTGACCTTTAGACAGAGGCCCTCGAGGGACCGGCCTCTGCCGTAAATATTTTCCAAATCAGCTAAAGCTGGAAAGGCTATATATCAAAAGATGAGGAATGCGTGGGTGGGACATCCTGTCGAAAGAAAGTTACCAGGTGTAAGTATTGTTCTTTAGTCTTCCGATGCTGCATCTGCAGCGCTACGTCTGCAGAAGGTGTACCTTTTCAGTGTTGACTACAATGACATAATCAACACTGAAGGCGGGCTCCTGTATCAGACATGGCGTTGCAGGATTGCAGAATGGTAAATTTTCCTTTTTTTACATTATTTTTCCTCAGCCTTTAGCACCCGCGTGTGATTACTCACGGGTGTTAAAAGCAATGTGGAGGAGAGCAAGGGAGGCACAGGACAGGCGATGGTCAGCAGTCAGTTAACTATGAAAACAGGCTCATACCATAGAAACCAGTCCCCATTCCAAGCTGCCTGACTGGTTGGAGCCCCCGCCCAGGGTGCTAACATTAAGTAATTGAATCAATTGTCTAAAATAACCATTCATATTTCTTCTTCAATGTATGGATGATGGTGTGATTAAGAAACATTAGTTGCCTATTTTGAATAAAAACATTAATGAGACAACAGCAGAAACGTTTTGTTTGCCTTTCTGTATTAAAGGTGCTTGTATTCATGTTAAGTATTGTGGGCAACTTCCCTAGCATTGTAAGTTAGGGGAACACTTTCATTCCTGGATTTATTATTTTATATAAAATAAAAACATTCAGATGAAAACCGTTTGTGTCTTGTCCCAGACTGCTGAATGGGATTGTTGCACTAGGAGTAGCATTATATTAGTGATAGTCATCAATGAAGTGAACCACTAAAGCTTACAAAGATGTATTCCACCAGAAGAACACACAATAAATTGCATGTTTCAAATGCATCAACCTGTCGTTGGTTTCTGTTCTTGTGTGTTAAAGGTGCTATTATTTAGCTCATTTCTTAACAAATGTGTGCATATCATATACATTGAAGGGAACTGCTGCTGATGCCGGTGTATCCGGTATTTTCATTGTGAATTAAAGCAAAGTGATAAATATCACACATTATGTTTCACAGGTATTACTTTGAGCTGTACTTTGAAGAATACTACTACTACTATTCTGGTTCTTATGATGTTCGGTTGACCAGCAGCAAGACTACGTACACTGACCAGCAGACGCCTGAGGCTGTGAACGAGGAGCAGCTACTTCAAATTTCCTCCACCGTGGTGCCAGAGATCCAGGTACTGTATGAAGGAAATACCTCAAAATAAAACGTTCTCTCTCATCCAGTAAAAATGTAAGTGTTAATGCGACTAATTTGCGTGTAGAGCAGCATGTTTGCAATGCTTTGCGGAAATCCAAATTGAGAAGCAGTTGTACAATTAAGAAGTTTAACAGTGACTTAAGGGCACACATTTTGGGTAAAAACAGTGAATAATGTGCAATAACACTGCAACATGCCTATTGTGTCTTCTTGTAGAGGCAGGAGGTTGCTAGCTTCCTCTCCGATTTACCAATAATACGTTTCTTTAATTATTTAGACATGAGGACAGCTCAAGCTGTCATACGCAAAGTCCTATCCTGGGGACACAACACGGCTATGAATGGCGGCTGCCATGTGCCAGGAGGGAGGATAGCTTAGGGGGCAAAGCCTTTCTTCTTGGAAAGAAGACAACGCTGTGTAACACAGGTTCGAATCCTCATCCCGTGCTTAGAAACCACTCGCTCAGTGTTATAAATGAACAATAACATTAAATAAAAAATGTCCTGGTTGGCACAACTCAAATCACATTGTCAGTAATACCGATGTTATGTAAGCGATATTCAATCAAAACTACAGCTAAGTCAATGCCTAGTCTGGGATGCTGAGGAAAACCCTTATTGATGTATTTTTATGTCCGGTTCAGTACTCTGGATGACAACCCTTGTATAACACCCCCCTCTCAGAATCCCCCTGACCCCACTGAGCCAAGAAGTAGGTTTGTTTTGCAAATTAAAAGGTTTATTTGAAAAATTAACAAGATATATATCACACTTTTGTAATAAATTAATAATTGATATCACACTTATGGATATAATGTTGATCAACAATGGGTAATCTGGCACTAGCACACTTCTTTACAATCAATGAGGAGTTAGTATAGAATGGATAAGGTAGCAAAAATACTTTTATGGTTTCAAGGGAAAAGCAATGAGGAATAAAATGGAGTACAGAAATAACTTGATATGATTTTAGCAAAAGATAAGATAATCACTTTTTCTCTGGCAATTCACCCCCCCTATGCAATGTAAGAAATGGAAGGAGAGCACACAGTCTTCAAGAATCCCAACAAAAATGCACTACGAAATGCAGTCCCCCCCTAGCAAGCTTAGAGAAAAACAGGTATGATTTTAAAACACAGGCAAGATACTTTGATGTGGTTGCAATTAAGTGAAAAATATGCTAAAAAGGCTTTTAATTCCCTATAGGGGTTCAGGGTAGTTGATAGATACTTTGAATCAGTTCAGGATCACTTTAGCAATGCTCTATGAATGATTGTCAGGTTGCACACGAATTTCAGCAAGCAAAGCAAGGACAAATATTTTTACACGTGGCTGAAATTGAGCAAAATGTCAAATTGCAGCAAATTTAGTCACGTGCGTCGAGCGCGATTACGGAGGCACTATAAGGAGTAGGAAGTCGGTTCTAGGTTCGTTGAAAAGCTTAGAATCTTAGCTGAAAAAGGCCTCGTCACGGATCTGGTCAACACATCCAGTAGCGGTTCTCAATGCTTGGCGGGTCAATCAGGCACCGGTTCTGCTCACAGTGATCCGGATCTCTGGTTCTGCTCACAGCGGTCTGGGTCTGGTCTGCGGTTCCGGCAAAAGTTCTTGGCAAAGAATTCAAACAGCTCGCCCGGCTGTTGAATAGTTTGGTTAGGTTTGCTGGAACCTGAAGGCCTGCTGAGAATACTTTTGCTTGCAGTGGGCCTTCTAGGTTCAACGTTCTGTAGTCTATGGGTCCCTGGTTCTGGTCTCTGTCTGGATGGAATGTCGGCCGTCAAAATGCTCCGCAGAAATGGAAAATGAATGTCTCCACCTGTCCCAGCAGTCTCATTTTATGTGTTTTGAAAATGGGTGTGTGCCTGGGCCTAGCTAGGCCTGCCCCTCTCTACTTGTCATTGGCCCGATTCTCCCCTCTCCCATGATTGGGGGAAGGAAATGGATTGTCATCATGATGAGGTCTGTTTATGGGTCAGAGGATCCTCCCCTGGTCAATTTGCACACAAATCTATTTCTGACCCAAATACATATTTATCAGATACACAAGTGGTTGACATTACATGTACATATTACAGATGAATTAAGACAGGTCTCTGTTCAAGCCCCATGTTCCTGCGAGCTGGGATTCAGAAATGACAACATTTTGCGCTTTTTGGTCGGTTTACCAATATCGGACATTTACCAAAAATTACACAAATGTGCGCAAGGAGTATGGACATTAATTGATGAAGTGTCAGATTTTTAACATGCAGACATTTGGAGTAAGACCCTATTTTCTGCTAGCAACCCCCCAGAATACACCACAGGGTCCTAACACCTCTTAAAACGTGCACAGAAAAATCACAAGAATAATGATATTACTTATATAATTCTGACAAGTCCGTACTATGAATTATCCATCTTTTTTAAAATTATGCTCTGGCCCAGATGGGTGTGGTTTAGGTTCCAAAGCACATGGGGGAAGCTTCTGTCTGTCCCCGCCTCCAACTCAGGTGGCTGCCAGAGGCACTTCTCCTCCCACTTCTCCCAAGAAGAAGCTATTTTACGGCCCCCCCAATATAGCATTTGCCTGAGCCCAGGACAGTGCATTGTTCTGTGTCTCTGCCCTCTGCAGGTGCCCCTTCCCTAATCTAATCAGAGAGGTGTCATCTCCTTTTGGTGGGGAAGCAGGAGGCAGCCAGGCCTGGGAATGCAGTTTGATCAAGTTTCAACTCCTGTCGGGGGTTGTTGCCGGGCAGAATTCACTCTCTTTAAGCCAGGCTTCACTCCTGTCAGAGTTTAGACCGCTAGCGCCAGCTTGTGTCCAAAGCCGGTACTGCACCCAGTTTTGGGAGTTGTCTTGAATTTAACAGGAGAATTTTGCTATTGTTTTGATGGGCATCCTTACAGTACAGTGGTGATGTGGAACCCCCCACAAGAAGGTTGAATCTTTGAGTGGTCTTCTGCCCATGTTTTTAGCAAATTCTTGACCTTAAGAAAATGAATTCCCAACAGCTCTGGGTTGCTTTTGGCAATCAGCATTGCCATTTGTAGCAGGGCTTGGATGCATGGGTAAAAACATCCCACAAGCCCCCCTTCTTGCGATGGCCATTCTGATCTTTCACTGATGGAACTTGCAAGATCTGGGATGTTCGCCTCTTCTTCTTCCGATTCGGGTGGATCGATCGGTTCTCCTCGCCGGTCATGATGGGAGTATTGGGCGGTAACCGGGCCCCTCGGATCCTTGCTCCCAGTCCCCGGGTTGTTCTCCTTGGCCAGTCTCCATGGTTTCATCTCTCCTAGGATGATAAAGCAAAAGCGGCAATACACATTCCTAGACATTTTTCCACCACTATTAATGGTGTGGCGAACATGTACATTTTATACATCCGAATGCATTTTGCAGTCTGATTTTAAAAACAATATATAACAGGGAACATTTGCATTACGTTACTATATTTTTGATATGTGGAATATTTTAGAGTTTGAACTGACTTACTCTGGAGCGGCCCCCTCTGGTATTGCAGAGGACTCCTCCAGTTGCTGCAGAGTGTGCCTGGGATGGCAACACTTCAGCTGATTAATATGGACCCACTTATCTTCCCCTTCTGCCAAATTGCCTTTGGGGATGCGGATCTTGTAAGCTACAGGGGAGATTTTGTCTATAATTTTAAAGGGTCCCTTCCATGTAGGCACACATTTTCACTGTTTGGCCTGGTTCCTTTGGAAATTGTATAGATAGACCCGGTCCCCCACCTCATATACTTTCCTGGTGGTTTTCAGGTCGTAGTGGGTTTTCATGCTATCAGCTGATCTTTCTAGATTCCGCTGAGCATACGCAAAAGCATGTTGGAGGTGTTTCCTCAAATTCTCCACATACTCATGAGTTGTTGAGGCATTTATCAATGTCTGCTCTTGGGTCCTGTAGAGCAAATGTTGAGGAAGCACCATCTTGCGTCCAGTCATCAACTCAAATGGTGACATTTTGGTTGCAGATGAAGGGGTAGATCTGATGGCCATTAGGACCAGAGGTAATAGGATATCCCAACTTGGCCTAGAATATGCCACAAACTTCTTTAAGATGCTCACAATGGTTTTGTTGTAGCGTTCTACTGCCCCAGAAGAAGCTGGTCGGTAAGCAATGTGTAGCTTTCTTTTGACCCCCAGTATCTCCCACATCTTAGTCATTACTTCGCTGGGGAAATGGCTACCTCTGTCTGACTCAATCCTTTGAGGTAGACCAAACCGAGAGAAGATGTGGTTTATCATCAGGGCAGCTGCAGTTTATGCCTTGCAGTTTGGGGCTGGGAGACATTCCTCCCATTTAGTAAATAAGCATGTCACGGTCAACATGTACTTATTTCCCCTAGACGAGCGAATCGCAGGGCCTACAAAGTCAATTTGCAAATCTGACCATGGCAGTGTCATCCCCCTCTTTTGGAGAGGCGCACGGTGTGTGAGGGATGATGGCTGAAATTGTGCACACGCAAGACACCCCTTCAAGTATTGGTCGAGGTCCTGCCACATGTGTGGCCAGTGTGCAACCTCTCTTAAGATCCCAAGTGTTGTGTGAAACCCCCTATGACCGGCGGTGGCTGCATCATGGGCGTGACTTAACATCAGGCTTCGGAATGAGGTAGGGACCACCCACTGATCATGGCCAGCTTGGGATTTCCTTACCAACAAACCGTCTTGGATTCAGAACCTTTTTGGACATTTCATCAACACTGTTAGGTCCTCTTTCCCAATGTAATCGGTATCCGTCAGGGGAAAGTTCTCAGTGTCCTCAATGTGTTGGTAAAACTTACCAATTATTGGGTCCCCCTTCTGAGCTGCAATCAAATCAGCATCAGGGGTCTCCTTACTCCATTGTGCAGTTGAAAGATCATTGTGAGCATTTGTCTGGGACCTAGTGATAGCAGTTACCTGGATTTCCCCCAACAGGGACTCTATTTCTATTAGATCCCCGTGAATGGCCCCGGTTTTGGCCAGCTGATCAGCTAAGTCATTTCCAGTTTTGTCTGGACCCTCTACTTTGGAATGACCTTTGATCTTTTTCCAGTAGATGGTCATCCCATTCGATGTGACCAGATCATCAATATTTTGGATTAGCTTCCCATGTTTCAGGGGTTTGTTATTAGCACATAACATGCCTCTGGTTTTCCAATTGACCAGGTGCTCCACGAACCCGTTCCGTACATAATCCGAATCAGTGTGTGATTATGACCAGTTCGTGGAGTTGATGTTGGACAGCAGTGAGGATAGCCTGATGCACAGCCATCAATTCTGCCACCTGACTACTTCGGGGACCAATTTTTTATCCAGCGGAGGGTTCTGGAAACTCCTTCACCCATGCATTCCCTACGCCGCCCTCACCAGTTCTTTCTCCCCGTTGTTGTCAACATGATAAGAGCATCCATCCACATAGACAGTGGGCATTCCCTCACACTTGTCTTCTTCAAATACTTTGTGTGGGGAATTAAGGTATGCCTCCATGTTGTCCTTGATTTTTAGACTTTCGTCCTCGAGACCGTTTTCTCTGGCACAATCATGCAAGTCAGCCAGACCTTGCGCGAGGGGACACTTCTTGTTATGGCCATATCTGACCTCCACAGGAAAGCCTTGCATTGACAGAATCCAGGAAGTAATTCGGGAATTACTCACATTTCCGGCCCGGATTCTGTCACTTTGGAGATATTTTAGAGGCTGGTGTGGAGTCTCCACTATGATATGTTCCCCCTGGATGAACGGGCGATAATTCCTCAATGCCCACACCGTTGCCAGGAGTGCCTTCTCAATATCGTTGAATTTTTCCTCCACAGAGGATAAAGTTTTGCTTGCATAGGAGATTACTTTATTGACCTTGTCATGCTTTTGGTATAATACTGCCGTCAAGCAAGTAGTAGAGAACCCTGTCTCCAGGAAGAACTCCTTGTTTCTGACAGGGTAAGCTAGGCAAGGCGCTTGTGAGAGGCTTCTCTTGAGTTGTCTTACTGCCTCGGATTGTTCTGGACCCCATTCCCACTTGACCCCCTCTTCAGGAGATGAATCAGGGGTCTGGTGATCTCTGCGTAGCCCTCAATGAACTTTCTGCTGTAATTAGTCAGTCCAAGGATGCTCCTTAGTTCCCGCAGAGTTGTGGGATCCTTCAGTTTCTGGAGTGCTTCCACTTTCTTTTCTTGGGGACACAGACCCTGAGGAGTAATCTCATGCCCCAAGAAATTAACACGGGTTCTACACCACTGTGCTTTCTGAAAGGAAAGTTTTGCTCCGGCGGCCCTCACCTGTGTCAGAACATAATGGATCTCCGCTATGTGTTCCTTCACAGATGAACTTATGATGAGGACATCATCTACATAAGCCAGGTTACCCCTCACACCCAGGTCGGGCATGGCCTTGTGTAGAAAAATGTTGAATTCATTGCTGGAGTTGAGGTATCCGAAGGGAGTCCGGGTCCATGTGTACTGCTGGCCCCCAAAGATAAAAGCCAGTTTGTATTGGTCCTCCCTACTGACTGGCACGGTCCAGTATCCATTGGTCAGGTCTATTGCAGTGAATACCTGTGACCCCTGGATCTGGGCCAGCCCTTGCTCAATGTAGAGAGGCCATCGGGAAGTATGGACCCGTTTGTTGAGCTCCCCAAGGTCGGCACAGTGTCTCCACTGGCCGTTTGGCTTCAATATTCCCAGCACCGGATTATTGAAGGTGCTGTGTACTGGACGGATTATTCCGCGGGACTCAAGGTTCTTAATTATTTCAGTAAGCGACTCCATGAATGCAAGAGGCAAACGATATTGCTTCACAAACACTGGAGTCATTCCAGGGTCCGTGGGAATTGTTGTTGTGTGGATGTCAGTGCGACCACAGTCATATGAGTCTACCGCAAAGAGATCTTGGAAATCCAAGAAAACTTGTTTCAACTTTTGCTTTTGTTCCAGAGTCACACATGCATCAGCTAGGTTGACTCTCTCTTCCACCATCTGCCTGAAGCCTGGAAAGACTTCTGGTTTGGCTATCTCAGCAGCCTCCTCCAGCTGGGTGGAGAAGTCCCTGGTCAGAGTGCTGATTTGGACTGGCGGCTTCAGATGGGGAAGGCAGCCCTCATGGACCTGGAAAACCACCTCATCCCTTCTGAAGTCACAAGTCACATCTTCCTTACCATAAGGGCAGGAAGTGGACACCAGGAAGTTCCCCCCATGCCGGGTGAAGATCCTGTCTGGTGTTGTATTGTCATCGCTGTCACTGTCAAAACAGTCCTTGGGGATTGGTCCTAACAGGTCATTTACTAGGTCAATGGAAAAATGTCGGTCATCAACCGCCATTCCAATAATGGTGCCTGTGGCTAGAGTAGTACTCTTTAAGTCGCTGTTATCAACCTCTATTGGAATGGTGTCATGTTCTATGTTGCCTAATGGCGTTGGGTTTACCCCTAACCCTTGCTGTTGGAGAGAAGCATTTAGATGAATGTAAGCATCAGGGTTTTTCAATTTTTGTCCTCTTTTAACTTTCACTTCCAGGGAGAATTGTCAGGTACTTTCTGGGATGGTGACTGCCTCTTTAATCTGAATTTCAACTGCATAAGGTAGCAATTGAGCTGACCTAAATGCTTTTTCTGAATCATCAAAGCCCATGGGATTATCCGCTAATCGGGACCAAGCTTTGAAGTTTATTAGGTCCAAACTAATGGCGAAGCGATTGAGAATGTCACTGCCTAAGTAAAAGGCGGCAGTGACGTCTCGCATGACCCAACAGTTATGGACTATGCTCTTGTTGCCATTGGAGATTTTGAGCATACACCTGCTTGGCAGGAGATGTTTGGAATTGGGTGTTTCCAGATCCATTTCCCATTTGTCTATCAGTTTGAATGTGGGAATGGCTGGATCTTTTGGGAGTTGGCGGAACATGGCTTCACTGATGAAGCTCTTACAGTTGTTCACACACACTCGAGCGAGAACAGAGTCCTTCCCATCATTTAACTGAACAGGGATGAACAACTGCTCGCCAATTTGCTGAATATCAGCCAGGCTCTGAGCTGATTTCACATCTTTCTGGACTATAGGAGTGGGAGTGTCTGATTGTGGATTGGTAAAGAATTTCAGAGTATTTCCTTCCAGTGTGGAATACCACCTTAAACTGGAAGGATGGTTGATTTTCAGAAATACAGAGGACCCCCCATCACCAGTCTGTTGCCCTACTGCTATTACTGTCATGTCTGGAATTTGCTTGTTCTGGAAGTGAAATTCTACTTGGTCAGATTTTTGTTCAACCATGTGGCAGGTGCCGTTTAAACCAACATGGTTGACACTCTGTTTTAATTTTATTGGTCAGCTAGTCTGGGTCCAGAGGACCTTGTTCACGCAATCTATTAGGGGTGACAACCTTCTCAGGAGGTCATTCCCTAGTAAACAAGGGGTGCCCTCTGGAGTCACTACTATGACTGGGTGTTTCACCTTGTGTCGCCCAATTTTGAGGTCCAAATCTGAAGCCCCCTCGATGGGAATTTCCTTCCCGTCAAAGTTCTGCAGTTTTCCAGGAAGAGAGGTGAGAGGAATACGGTAATTCTCCCCCCTTCCTGCATTTAGTTAATCAAAGGCTTTATTTGTTTCAATGGGTCCTTAAGCAAGGCCCTTTTTGCCTTATTGGCCTTTTTGTTTCAGGTCACCCTGGTCCATTCATCCTCTGACTCCGAAGCACTGCTCCCAGAGGTGCCCGTCTGATCTTCCAGGTTTTCCCGGATTCTGCAATCCTGGGAATGGCTGGCAGAATGTGGGGACCTGGTCTCCTGTGTCCTGTAATGCTCAGAGGAGTCTTCAGATCCCTCCTTGCTGCCAGGATTTGATGGGTACCCCCCCACTGACCTAACTCGGCAGAGGTTTTCAGGATGCCCTTAATGGGCCTACTCTCCTGGGGTTCCCCACTAGATTGCACTGTGCTTGGGTGCCCATACCCGGATGCCCGCCCCTCCATTCCTGGGTGGTACAGGCCTATGGGCCCCATACTTTTGGCTGGATAGTAATCTGCCATCCCTGTGGCCCTGTGCTCTTGTCTGCAAGGGGACATGGGGGTGGCAGAGTCCCTGTACTGAGAGAGATGAAGGCCTCCGATACTAGGGCTCCTGGGGTTATGCTCAGGCGTTAACCTTTCCCAGCGAACTTCATCTCTGTCAGCCCCTGCTCCCTGTTGCAATGCAAGAGCCTGCGCTTTCAGTTCCTCAGTTAAGGCCTTACTAGACTCTCTCAGTCTCTCATGCATCGCTACCTGTTGCTGGAGCCTATCATTGTGCTGGCAGAGAGCATCATTCTCTCTCTGTGCCTTCTGATTGGTCCTGAAGTACTGGGCCAGTCTTTGCTGCAGGAGGGTTACCTCCTGAGTCCCATCCCTACTGGCCTGCTCCTTTCTTGCCAGAGCCTCTTCCACCCTCCTGGTGTGCTCTAACAAGTTCTGATGCTCTTTTTGGAGGTCACCCAGCCCCTGGAGGGCCACGTGATTTTCTGCAGTTTTTCTTTTTAAATGGCAGACTTCCTGGCCTAAGGTGTCCCTTTCCTGACTAAGAGTCTGCATCTGTGCCGTCAGGTCATGCCTTTGCCTTTGGAAGGCACCAGCTTTCTGGAGCTCCTGATCAAACTCTGCCTGGGTATCCAGGTCTTTCAGAATCAATTTGTTGCTTTCCTCTTTCTCTCTGTCTGATCGAATTTGCAGGGTGGCTACCTGCTCTGTGCATGCCCTGTTTATTTATTTATTTATTTATTTATTCGCATTTGTTAAGCGCACAGAATCAGCCCTGAGGCATCGTGGCGCTGGTTACAGAATAGCGCTGGTTACAGGGAAAGCGCGTCTTAGTTACAGCATACAGAGGCATACATGCATACAGTTTGGGCAGTAGCAATAGTTAGCAGTGTGTGCCTGAATGGCAGTAGGTAGAGGAATTTTAGTTAAAGAGAGAGGTTTTGAGTTTTTTTCTAAACGCTGTGAGGGAGCCTTCTGCTCTTAGAGCGTGGGGGAGATTATTCCAAAGTTTTGGTGCTATGTAGGGGAAACCCAGCCCCCCGGCTGTAATCTTGTGGATGCGTGGTACAGTGAGTTGGTTAGTGTAGCAGAGTCTGGTAGGTCTGGATGAGGTCTGTCTGAGAATGGTGTCTGAGAGATATGATGGTGCAGTGTGGTGGATACATTTGTGGGTAGTAGTCAGTACCTTGAAGGTGATGCGTTCTTTGACAGGGAGCCAGTGAACTGATTGCCTTGCCAGTGAGATGTGGTCCCTTTTGGAGATGTTTAATGCTGCTCTTAGAGCGTTATTTTGGGTGACCTGGAGTTTGTTTAGGTTTTTTTCAGAGGTGCCGGCTAGAAGTGCATTGCAATAGTCAAGTTTAGCGCCTATGGTAGCTCTTGCTATTGAAAGGCAGTTTTCTTTGGAAAGGAATGGTTTAATGGCGTTGATGAGTTTAGTGCTTAGTGCAGATGCGGAGACAATGGCACTAACTTGTTTGTCCATGGACAGGGTTGCATCAATGTAGACCCCTAGCGTTTTCACAGAGGATAGGACTGGGATAGTGCAGTTGTCGATGTTGAAATTGGCATAGCAGCTGTCTAGCCTGGCCAGTGTGGATTTTTGGCCGAGGATAAGGATTTCAGTCTTATCCCCGTTAAGACATAGGCCGTTAGTGGCCATCCAGGCTTGAATGGTGGCATATATGAGTTTTAGAGCTAGGGCGTCTTTGTGGTATGAGCCTGATAGAGGGAGGAGCACTTGGGTGTCGTCGGCGTAGTTGGTGTAGGCAATCCCAAGTGCATCAAGTTTCTCGAATAGGGGCTTAGTGAATAGATTGTAAAGCGTAGGTGCTGTACAGGAGCCTTGAGGGACACCGCAGTGTATTATGGATGGTGTTGCGCTCGAAATGTTTGAAAAGACTTTCATGGCCCTCCCTTCAAGAAATGAGGTTATCCAGGAGGTGGCTTGGTCAGAGAAATGTGCGGAGTGGGAGAGGTGTGAGGTGAGGGTCTTGTGGTCCACTAGGTCGAATGCCGCAGAGAGGTCGAGGAGAAGTAAAAGGGCGGGTTTACCTTTGTCCAATATCTTGGTTATTTGGTTTTTTAGGTCCAGCAAAGCAGTCTCTGTTCCATGACCTTTGCGGAAGCCTGACTGTCTGGTGCCTAGGATGGAGTTAGATTCGAGGTATAGTTGGATTTGGCTGTGTGCCACTTTATCTAGAATCTTGAGAAGGAAGGGGACAGTTGTTATAGGTCTGTAATTGTTAGGCATCGTGGGGTCGAGAGTGGGCTTTTTTAGAAGTGGGCGCACCCAGGCTTCTTTAAGACTGTCTGGGACAGAGCAGGACTTGAATGAGGCATTAATGAATGCGGTAATGATTGGGGCAAGTGGTTCAGCGCAGTCCTTGATTAATTTAGGGGGGCATGTATCGGCTTTGCAAGTCGATGGTTTCAGATGTTTCAGTATGTCCAGGACTTCTAGTTCTGAAACTTCTTTAAAGGCAAATTTGGGAATGTTAGTGGTTTTGCTATGGGATTGGGAATCTAGGTGTCGACTCTGTTTTGGCAAGGTATTGTAGTGGTCGCGGATTTTGTTTTGTAAGAGGTCTATTTTGTTGAGCATGGCGGCTTGGATACTGTTGCACCAGCCTTCATCCTTGATGATCTCGTCAGAGGAAGTGGGAGGCACTGTGAGCTCTTTAAAGATAGAGAAAAGTTCTCTTGAGTGGCACTTTGAGTCTAGTATTCGACGGTTGTATGATTCAGATTTGGCATTGAAGATGGCGGTTTTGTATTTTTTTGCAGTGACTTTGAATAAGTCTTTGGTGATGTCGCATGGGTTGGCCTGCCAGTTTTTAAGTGCTTGGCGCTTTTTGTCCCGCAGAGCTTGGAGGTCCTCTGTGAACCATGCGTTTGAGTGGAAGGATTTTTTTTCTTTTTTCTCTTCTAGAGGAGCGATGGAGTTTATAGCATTGGTGAGCGTATCCTTGAGTATGTCTGCTAGGATGTTAGGATCTTGAGGGAAAGGAGGGGCGAGGCATGGGGTGTTGAGAAGGGGGAGTAGATTGTCTGCAGTTAACTTTTTGGAGCTTCTGGCTAGGGTGGCGGATTTATGTACTGGTGTTTTTCTGGTAGGTAACGTAGGGATAGAGAATTGTATGCAGCTGTGATCTGTCCAAGGGAGGAATGTGTTGGATGTGATAGAGGAGTTACAGTTATGGTCGGCCAGCCAGTCAAGAGTTCTGCCTTTGGAGTGGGTGGGTGACAGGATTTTTTGTGTGAAGTCTAGGTTGGAGAGGTCCTTGAGGAAGGAGGTTGCTGTTTTGTCCTTTGGGTCATTATAGCCTAGGTTAAGATCACCTAGGAGTAAGGTTTTGGTGGATTTTTTTAGGTTTTCGCTGAGAATATGCGTGATTTGCCCTTGAAAATCGGTTGGGAGTCCTGGAGGCCGGTAGATGACGTGAATGTTAATGGTGTTGTTGTGAGAGAGGGATAGTTTGGCCGATAGTATGTCTGCATTCCCTTCCCCTGTGTGGGGTGTGGGCCTGATATGGTGGATGTCTTTATAGATTATGGCAACCCCTCCCCCTGATTTTGTAGGTCTGTCTTGTCTAAGGATGGAGTAGCCTACTGGTACAGCTAGGGTAATGGCGGGGCCTGAGGCTTCATGCAGCCAAGTCTCTGTGATGGCTAGCAGATCTAGGTCGAAGCTGGAGATGAGCTCGTTGATTTCTAAGGCATGGGCAGTGAGCGATCGAGTGTTAAGTAATGCGCATTTGAGTGTAGGTGCTACCTGACTTCTGTTGGGAGGCCGCTGTTTCGTTTGTTTTTTCAGCTTGAAGTTGGGTGGGGTGGATGGTATAGTGGTGGGTGTGAGGTTGGAACACGGTGTGGGGATGTGGGGAATCCTACCCACAAAGTTGTGAGAGACAGATGTGCGAGAACCTAATCTATAGTTTCTGAGTGATGCTGGGATGTGTTGCGATGAGAAGGACCTAGGTAGTGTGCGTGTCCTCAGTCTGCACAGTCTGGTGCAGCTATTAGGTGTAGAGGTGTGAGGATGCGCGGTGTTGGGGCTGGGGTGAGGTGTCGAATTTGTGTTGGACTGCATCATGATGCTGGGGCTAGGTAAGCACGAGTGTAGATAGTGTCGTTCATATATTGCATTGGCGAGGAGTGCGCCTATGAGTAGTAGTGTGCTAATCTGGTGGTGCAGCCCTGGTAGCATGCTGGAATACTCTGTAGCGCACGTGGAGGGAGGCGAGACTGAGCAGCGATGGTTCTAGTAGTGCAAGGCGCTAGTTGCCTAGAGGATGTCAGAATATAGTGGTCTCTGGGCGACCATAAAGGCACTACGCAATAATACAGTGGTCTCTGGGCGACCATAAGGCACTACGCAATAATACAGTGGTCTCTGGGCGACCATAAGGCACTACACAATACTACAGTGGTCTCTGGGCGACCATAAGGCACTACGCAATAATACAGTGGTCTCTGGGCGACCATAAGGCACTACGCAATAATACAGTGGTCTCTGGGCGACCATAAGGCACTACGCAATAATACAGTGGTCTCTGGGCGACCATAAGGCACTACGCAATAATACAGTGGTCTCTGGGCGACCATAAGGCACTACGCAATAATACAGTGGTCTCTGGGCGACCATAAGGCACTACGCAATAATACAGTGGTCTATGGGCGACCATAAGGCACTATGCAATAATACAGTGGTCTCTGGGCGCCAGAGCCTCGCTCTGGTGCCGCTATGCGCCCGCCATTGCTGGGCCAGGCGGAAGAATCTGACGAGGTCGGGCGAGACTCAAGAAGCGTTACGCCTCAGAACTCGCCGTACAGCTGGCAATAATGAGTGTGCACGATGGGCATACCTGGCTGTGAAAAGATGTCAACCCTCGCCTTTGAGGGAGTTCGATGAGGCAGGGTGATCTAAGCACGGCCGAACCGTGTGTAGCAGAAGATGCTCCTCGGCTCAGGGGCTAGTCCGTTGTGTGCTGTTGCGGCCGGAATGGTGAGGGCAGGGTCCGTGGCCCCTGGCTCCTGATGCTCCTAACAGGCTCTCAACAGGCCTTAGAGTGGCCTTTGCGCTGGCCGCCGGCGTGATCCGCCTGCCGGCGGTTACAGCTGATTTTCACGAGGCTCAGCCTCGGTTTCAGCCCGCGCTGCGCCCGGCATGCGTGGGTCAGGCGGCGTGTGGGGACAGGGTCAGGCAGGCCCTGTCCGTGTTGCTCGTGGTCTCGTGGCTTCTCTGCTGGGCTGGGGTGCTGGGGGGGCTCCTGCCCTCGCCCCACGGTTGAAGTCCAGTTGTTGCTCCAGCTTTTTCTGGCTCTGCAGTAGGGAGTCCAAACCTTCTTGGTACTCTGTCTGCAAGGCCAGAAATCTGGTATCCTGGTCAGCCTTTTCCTGTTGCAGCATATCCATATCCCCCTTTATTTTAGTGATGTACTGTCTGCTGTCATTTTCTGACTCCTGGCTCCTGAGCAGCCTCTGCTCAGAAGAGTCCAGATCAGATTGGGCCTTCTCTAACGCAATCTGTCGCCTATTTGCCAGATCCTGGCCTTCAGCACATTTATCCTTCATGGCTCCCAAATATAGATACAAATATGCCGCTATCCTAACAATCTTATTGTGTTCATCTTTGGCTTTAGGGGCCAGATATAATTCACTGAGGGCCACATGTAATGGACCCTGATCTCTCCATATGTCTGCCCCTGTTTCAGTGACTTGTTGCGCGATTGCCTGCAACCAGACCGTCTGGTCCTGATGAGTCCATTCACCTCTCACAAATAGCTTATGTAAGAAGTGTTCCCTGGCTATTTTGATGTCTACCAGTGACGTCATTCTGGAATTTGATTTCCTTCCTGATGCCTTAAGTTTGTATTTTATTTTGCAAAACAGACCGTCTCCTTAGAGCGTCCCTTTGAGGAGTGCTTTACAGCGTACCACAGCGTGGTGATCCGACCGGATGTATGTATCCCGTCAGTTAGCACACTGTAATTAGCTGCACAAGTGATAAATCTAATCCAGAATATCCCAGCTACGAGCCCCCACTTTGTAAGCGATATTCAATCAACACTACAGCTAAGTCAATGCCTAGTCTGGGATGCTGAGGAAAACCTTTATTGATGTATTTTTATGTCCAGTTCAGTACTCTGGATGACAACCCTTGTATAACACCCCCCTCTCAGAATCCCCCTGTCCCCACTGAGCCAAGAAGTAGGTTTGTTTTGCAAATGAAAAGGTTTATTTGAAAAATTAACAAGATATATATCACATTTCTATAATAAATTAATAATTGATATCACACTTATGGATATAATGTTGATCAACAATGGGTAATCTGGCACTAGCACACTTCTTTACAATCAATGAAGAGTTAGTATAGGATGGATAAGGTAGCAAAAATACTTTTATGGTTTCAAGGGAAAAGCAATGAGGAATAAAATGCAGTACAGAAATAACTTGATATGATTTTAGCAAAAGATAAGATACTCACTTTTTCTCTGGCAATTCACTCCCCCATGCAATGTAAGAAATGGAAGGAGAGCACACAGTCTTCAAGAATCCCAACAAAAATGCACTACGAAATGCAGTTCCCCCCTAGCAAGCTTAGAGAAAAACAGGTATGATTTTAAAACACAGGCAAGATACTTTGATGTGGTTGCAATTAAGTGCAAAATAGGTTAAAAAGGCTTTTAATTCCCTATAGGGGGTTCAGGGTAGTTGATAGATACTTTGAATCAGTTCAGGATCACTTTAGCAATGCTCTATGAACGATTGTCAGGTTGCACATGAATTTCAGCAAGCAAAGCAAGGACAAATATTTTTACACGTGGCTGAAATTGAGCAAAATGTCAAATCGCGGCAAATTTAGTTGTGTGCGTCGAGCGCGATTACGGAGGCACTTTAAGGAGTAGGAAGTCAGTTCTAGGCTCGTTGAAAAGCTTAGAATCTTAGCTGAAATAGGCCTTGTCACGGATCTGGTCAACACATCCAGCGGCGGTTCTCAATGCTCGGCGGGTCAATCAGGCACCGGTTCTGCTCACAGCGATCTGGATCTCTGGTTCTGCTCACAGCGGTCTGGGTCTGGTCTGCGGTTCCGGCAAAAGTTCCGGCTGTTGAATAGTTTGGTTAGGTTTGCTGGATTGTGAAGGCCTGCTGAGAATACCTTTGCTTGCAGTGGGCCTTCTAGGTTCAACGTTCTGTAGTCTATGGGTCCCTGGTTCTGGTCTCTGTCTGGATGGGATGTCGGCCGTCAAAATGCTCTGCAGAAATGGAAAATGAATGTCTCCACCTGTCCCAGCAGTCTCTCTTTATGTGTTTTGAAAATGGGTGCGTGCCTGGGCCTAACTAAGCCTGCCCCTCTCTACTTGTCATTGGCCCAATTCTCCCCTCTCCCATGATTGGGAGAAGGAAATGGATTGTCATCATGATGAGGTCTGTTTATGGGTAAGAGGATCCTCCCCTGGTCAATTTGCACACAAATCTATTTCTGACCCAAATACATATTTATCAGATACACAAGTGGTTGACATTACATGTACATATTACAGATGAATTAAGACAGGTCTCTGTTCAAGCCCCATGTTCCTGCGAGCTGGGATTCAGAAATGACAACATTTTGCGCTTTTTGGTCGGTTTACCAATATCGGACATTTACCAAAAATTACACAAATGTGCGCAAGGAGTATAGACATTAATTGATGAAGTGTCAGATTTTTAACATGCAGACATTTGGAGTAAGACCCTATTTTCTGCTAGCAACCCCCCAGAATACACCACAGGGTCCTAACACCTCTTAAAACGTGCACAGAAAAATCACAAGAATAATGATATTACTTGTATAATTCTGACAAGCCCGTACTATGAATTATCCATCTTTTTTAAAATTATGCTCTGGCCCAGATGGGTGTGGTTTAGGTTCCAAAGCACATGGGGGAAGCTTCTGTCTGTCCCCGTCTCCAGCTCAGGTGGCTCCCAGAGGCACTTCTCCTCCCACTTCTCCCAAGAGGAAGCTATTTTACAGCCCCCCCAATATAACATTTGCCTGAGCCCAGGACAGTGCATTGTTCTGTGTCTCTGCCCGCTGCAGGTGTCCCTCCCCTAATCTAATCAGAGAGGTGTCATCTCCTTTTGGTGGGGAAGCAGGAGGCAGCCAGCCCTGGGAATGCAGTTTGATCAAGTTTCAACTCCTGTCGGGGGTTGTTGCCGGGCAGAATTCACTCTCTTTAAGCCAGGCTTCACTCCTGTCAGAGTTTAGACCGCTAGCGCCGGCTTGCGTCCAAAGCCGGTACTGCACCCATTTTTGGGAGTTGTCTTGAATTTAACAGGAGAATTTTGCTATTGTTTTGATGGGCATCCTTACAGTAGAGTGGTGATGTGGAACCCCCCACAAGAAGGTTGAATCTTTGAGTGTTCTTGTGCCCATGATTTTAGCAAATTCTTGTCCTTAAGAAAATGAATTCCCAACAGCTCTGGGTTGCTTTTGGCAATCAGCATTGCCATTTGTAGCAGGGCTTGGATGCATGGGTAACAACATCCCACAGTAAGCATTCATGATCAGTTAACAAGTTCTCTAAAGCTGGTTTCCCGGTGATAGCAGCGGTCTATACATTATAATGAATTCATGTGTGAAGCATCTATTAGGCACTGTACTGAAGTTATGTCACACATTAACATTTGAAACATGACAGGAATGGCAAGCAAATATTAAAACAGCTGAGTTGCTTTAGGTCAATTGATGTGTTCATGGGGTCAGGAGAGAGATTTATTTTGCATCTGCCTGGGTTGAATTACGCAAAGCAAAAGTAAAACAGGGCCAAACTGCTACCTGTAAAATATAACATTGAGAGAATAATGATGACCAATTTTAAGTGTTGCATTCTGTGGGGGGGAGGGTCATTTTATAATTGAGAAGTGATAAATGATGGCATATCAACTGCTTTCACGGCAAAGAGGGGGAACAAAGCAGAATGAACATCTCTGCCGTGCTTTCTTTCCCCCTCCATCTTGAAAGCGCGGTTCATTTTACGACTGCTTGAGATCTTCATGGAAGAGCCAAAGGAATGTATTCCTAGGGGAGGTGCCTCCATTTATCTCTTGGTAAAAGCAAGCAGTCTGCACAGGAAAGACATTTGTAAATGCCGTCTGAAAAGCGTATCTAACATTTTAACAAAACCTACAGTAGAAGTTAAGAGTACATGTGATTTCATCTGGTTTAAAACTGCATGCAGGGGACCAAGAGCACTTAAGCGCGAAAATTGGCTGTCCCCTGCATGCAATTTACATTCACTGTAAAATGACTGCCTATGTGAAAGAGAGCACTGCCACCATCAGAGGGGGTCATTCTCCATAAATTGTTCATTGCAGGCTGTGAAACACTAGCATTAGTACATATGTGCTGTTGGGTCCCCTGCATGTAGTTTTAAATTTTTACAAATTGGAGTGTTAAATGCAAGATTAAAAACATGCTCCATACAAAATCTCCTTCACTCCATCATTTTACACTCTGTTTTGTAAAACTTGAAGTGGGCGGGGGGCGGTGGGACAAACCTTCTCAGGCCCCTCAATCAAGAGGATTCTTGCAGGGGGCCCCATTCTCTCCTCCTTGTCCCGACAAACTGCATTCCATAACACCAACCTCTGAATCTATCCGTGCTTTAGCTGGGATACACTCAAAGGGATACATTCACTTCCTGGTGCTATCAGACTACTGTGCTCTTCCTCTGCTTTAGCACCCTTCATTACCCTCTATCAGGGACAAGGCAGGGGGCAGGCTGGCTTCAAAATGAGTGTGAATGCAGCTCCCATTGTGCCCTTCTCTCCACTGTGTTACTTATACACACAGAGAATAGCTCCCTATCACCTGGACTCTCTGCATCTTGCTTGAAGGACCTGATCTCTGGCCTTATTCCTGTCTGTGACACCCCCCCACCTACACCAACAGCCTTATGTGGATTTCAGGAATACATGTGCCATGAGGAGTTATTTGGTAGGTATTTCTCAATTTCTCATATGTTTCATTGCCACCAGATGGGTTAAGGCAGAACAGTGGTGTGTCCAGGAGTTATATATCTGGAGGGGTTGAGGGGCTTACATTATATATATATATACATATACATATATATATACACACACACATATATATATATATATATATATATATATATATATATATATATATATATATATATATATATATATATATATGTCGGAAAAGACTGTTTTCTCTACAGTCCATGGAAAGCACTCCCCCATTCGAAAATTGTTGCTCCAGGAAACGGTGTTCTGTGTCCAAACAAATGTTCTTTATTGATTAAAATTGCGCAGCATATGGCTCATAAAAATCCACTAACATTGTGGTTCTCCCAACACATATGGCCCTTGCATAGCAAAAATGACGCGTTTCGCGGTTTCCTCACCGCTTGTTCACAACAGGTGATCCATGTTACCAGTACTTTAAAATAGCTCATGTGTCATGGTTTTGGGCAAAGAAAGAGGACTCACTTTGGCGTATGGTCGTGAAATTTCGGCCATCTTTGCATAGGTAAGTCCCAAACATAGACATCAAAGAAGGACTAATTGGCCATAATTGCAACTCTTTATACAGTCATCCCCTATCTGTTTTATTTGAACCTCTGCAACGGTTATATTTGACATTGGTTGCCCCCATATATATATTCAGTGAGAAAACCTTGGTTAAGAGACGATTAAAGTGACACAAACCATCCCCTGAAATTCAGCAATTGTATTTCGAGCGAGTCCACCTTTACTATGCACTCCCTGTTATGCAGTGTATTTCCACAATGATGACATCACTGGTGACATCAATAATTACACCATACATGACATAAATGATACGATCAATAATTGCATCAGATATCACATTACTGATTAAATAAGTTACAATATTTTTGTTGACCTCTTTTGATACCTATTTTATGTTATTCCAGTTAATAATACCATGACATGGAACAATACACTGATACAAAAGTATGATATTATTACGTGTGGTGCATTCATTTGTAATTCTTATCAACTCAAACTTTGAAATAAAAAAAATCTAAAGTTATGCAAATTGTTTGCATTTCATGTATTAGTAAAGAATTACAAAACTTTGTTGTAGGGAAAGTACCTGATGCTGATAAATCTATTTCAGGTATTTCAAGCATAATATAAAATGTATATGTAGTAGTGAAAAAAAAGAAGAATAGATAGAAGTAGAAACAGGTTTAATAGTAAGTGTCATGAAAATAGTCAATGTTCACATTTACATTTACAATTCTCTTCACTGTTATAACATTACATGACACATTCTTTTCTAAGTTTTATACAAACAAACCAGCACACAGTGACTGTTTATTCCGAACTGAAGCTACCCACAGCACATCAAAGCTCACTTGAGCTTTTCCCTCTCAATCCCACTAACAAAGCCCTCCCACTCCTCCTTCCTTTTCAGATCTTCCAGGGCGTCAAGAGACCATGAAAGTGGCAGCGGTTCGTGCTATAAGTCCCAATAACATAACATAAAAAATAATCATATACAAAAGAAAGTACTTTCCCGTGTGCATTGTGATAATATATAATCTCAGAATTCAGTTTGGTCAATATGAAAAACAAAATTAGTTACTTATGCTACAAAATTGTATACCGTTCGATACATTTAAAGAAACAAGGGCAGAATACATTGTACTGTGTAAGTATGTACACATATGTTATGTCAAAAAACAGAGTTGTCATATTTCAAAATGTAATTAATCAAACAAGTGACATCAGTGATGTCATTCATGATGTAATTAGTGATGCCGATGCCATCAGTGTTGTCATGTATGATGTCACCAGTGATGTCATGTATGTGTGATGTCCTCTATGGTGCCATCATTGTGATCATACGCTGCACAACGGGTCGTATAGCTACGTATGCTTGAAATGCGATTAATGAATATCAGGGGTTTTGTTGCATTCAATCTGATCACTTTAACTCTTTCTTAACCAAGGTTGTATTCACTGAGTTACAAAGGTTTTGTGGCTATGTAATTTTCACATTAAATCTGATCACCTTAACTGTCTCCTAATGAATGGTTTTTCACAGAAATTCAAGGGTTTTGTTATACTATAGTTTCTTCAGGGCCCACTAGCCATGGCCTGCAACTGTGGCCCAGTACATCATGCACCAATAGGTTTCTTTCGGACACACAAGCCATGGCCTTCAACCATGGCCACGATACATATTACACCAATAGGTTTCTTTGGGGCCTACTAACCATGACTTTTGGCCATGGCCAGTGGCCAGGTTTTGAGCTATAAGAAGTGGCCATAGACTTTGGCCGTTAACACTGTACCTGTTGAACCGATAGCTTTCTTTTTCGGGCCCACTAGCCATGGTCTTCAGCCATGGCCAGTTGCCTCGGCTTTTGGCTGTGGCTACTGAACATGTTGCACCAATAGGTTTCTTTGGGCCCCTCTAGCTATGGCCTTTGGCCATGGCCTTTGGCCGTTGACACTGTACATGTTACACCAATAGTTTTATTGGGGCCCACATGTTGCACCTATAGGTTTCTTTGGGGACTAGGCATGACCTTCGCCCCAGAGACCCATTGCCCCCTGCCTAGGAAATGCAATC
The DNA here is from genome assembly GCF_040938575.1 of Ambystoma mexicanum. Classification (NCBI taxonomy): domain Eukaryota; kingdom Metazoa; phylum Chordata; class Amphibia; order Caudata; family Ambystomatidae; genus Ambystoma; species Ambystoma mexicanum. Next base: position 1,403,983,765 of record NC_090933.1, read on the forward strand.
ACTGCAGATGTAAAATTACTTTTATTTATTTCACTTTCTCCCCATTCCTTCAGGATTCCCTCTATATTCCCCTGATGATGGCAACAAACTACGCATACAGTGCCATAGAACTACCCATGCCCTTGGTATTCCCCCAGTATTCCACCAATAATGCTTGAAAATCCCAAACTCTTCCTTGTCCTCACAGGCACTCACTAAGTGCCCCTCTCCTCTTTCCATGGTCCTCCCACTTCCCTCAATTGCGTTTTTCCTCCCTGGCCTTCTTCTGGCCATTACCCACTAACATTGTTTGATTTGTGTGATTAGTTTTCTTCTCTGAGGTGGACTTGATTGACATTTTTGTTTTATTAAATCTGATCACCTTAACTCTCTCTTAACAAATAGTTTTTCACTGAATTTCAAGGGTTATACCTTAGTTTCCTCAGGGCCCACCAGCCATGGCCTTCTGCTCTGGCCACTGTACATGTTGTACCAATAGTTTTCTTTTGGCCCACTAGCCATGGCCTTCAGCCATGGCCAGTGGCCATGTCCAGCCATGTTGCATAGTTTATTGCAGTCTCACTAGTTATGGCCTTCGGCCCTAGCCCCTTACATGTTGTACCAATATCTTTCTTTTGGGGCCTGCTGGCCATGTTACACCATTAATTTGTTACCAAACACCCATTGCCCCCATCCAGTAGATGTAGGCACTGTAATTGTTAAACTTTTTTTAAAACTAATTCCCATGATAATTTCACAGTAATAATTTACAATAACAGAAATTCCTGCAGTAGAGTAGTAGTTTGCTGATTCCCCCATAACGGGAAAAATTCCTCACAAATAAAGTCTTCCATGTCCTCAAAGGCACTCATCTTGTTTACCCCTTCTATCTTCCAGCTCCCTCCAGTCCAGTCAATAGCTTTTTCCCTCCTTAACCCACTGCCATTACCACCATTACCATATCACTCATCGCTTCAGCTGACACACATTATTTTCTGAGTGTGCCTTGGTGCGTTGCTGCTGTAATGTTGTGAGATTCAGGCGGCCTTCCCCTGATAAACGGTACATTTTTTACCCATAACTGTCTCCCAAACCCGACCCCCAAAACCCCAACTTCACATGGTGTCTTCTTTCCCACTCTTGACCTGATGTGATTGCTATTGTATTGGTATTTATAAAGCGCCTACGGCCAGGGCATCTAAGTGCAGTCGGCCAAAACAACCAGTGTTCCCCTTGGAGTGACTACATAAACCAAAGCATTTTGAGTCTCTTTCTGTTATCGAGAACATTATAGACTCTATAAGGTTGTGGGGGAGTTCACTCCAAAGTTTGGTCCAAATCTGCCCAGCGAGTTTTGCGCTAGGGCTGTTCAAAAATAGCACTTTTTCTCTATTAATGAAACAAACCTTTGTTCTAGAAAATGTCATCAAAATACACCCAGTAAGTAAAATGTTATTAGCCTCTCTCAGCCTCTCTGCTGCAGTGCATCAAGATGGATATTAAGGTTTTAAGGCACCGGGGGCACCCAGGGGAGTTGCTAGGGGTGGGCTAAGGGGGCCATAGCCCCTGATCTTTTGGTTGTAGCCCCGGATAGAATCTCAGGAGCTACAGCCAAAAGACTAGCTAGCCCCCAGTCCCAACAGTACCGACAACAGTTTAGCCCCAGGTCTTTTCCAGACCTAGCAACTCCCCTGGGGGCACCCCTTTCTCTGTTGAATATTTTAAATTCAGGAAACGAATGCTCTAAGAAGGGAACTGATTATTTCCAAGGAGCGAACAGACGATCTCGCTAGACAATTGCTACAGTCACAAGCCGGACAAACTCCGTTACCCGCATCAGGGGTAAATCTTCCTTCAACATCCTCTACGAACCCAGTGCAGATCAACCTACCTGGGAATGTACCTCTGGCTCCGCCCGAACGATTTTCTGGTGACCCAAAGAGGTTTGCAGTATTCATTAATCAGTGCCGGTTGCACCTCTTATGCCGGCCAGCAGCCTTTCCAACTGATCAAGCTAAGGTAGCTTTCGTGCTTTCGTACCTTAGTGGCAATGCGGCAGACTGGTCGATCCCTCTAGTTAATCAAGATGATCCGGTTCTCCATGATTTTCAAGCTTTTCAGCTCAGTATGGAAAAACTGTTTGCAAGAGTTTCACAGGGGCAGGCCTTGGACAATGAGCTCCTTTCATTGCGACAGGGTAATCAAGACCTTTTGGCTTATATTGCGTCTTTCAACAGACTGATAGTGGAAACTTGATGGCCTGAGGACAAAAGGATTACGCTGTTTTATAGAGGTCTACGTGGAGAGCTCAAAGATGTGTTAGCCCAAGTAGTGAATCCCCCGCAAGACTGTTCGGACTATATTGACTTAGTCGTTCAAATTGACCACAGACTGCAGAACAGGAAGGCCGATCGTTCCAAGTTTGATGCTCGAGTATTTTCCAAACCACCAACTCCTACCAAAGGAGCAGACTCCGGGGAACCCATGCAAATAGGGGGCCTGAAAGGACCACTAACACAAAAGGAGCGGGAAAGGAGAAAACAGCTGCAATTATGCCTCTATTGCGGAAACTCGGGGCACTTTCTTCGAGACTGTCCGGTGAAACCAGCCAAGAAGGCAGTAGGAGCTGCAGTTACCAGGGTCACAAACTCTGAGCAGGGAAACGACCTCGCCCGACAAGAATAGAGGTCCTCTTGCCGAGCGTTAAAACCAGTTCCGTGACCTCGCATTTCGTGATACCTATGGTCCTCATTAGCCCTGAACATCCGGATCGATTACATGCGATTGAAGCTTACGTCGACAGCGGTGCCATTGGCAATTATGTGGATCATGAAAAGGTTTTGAGGATGAATCTGACTCTTTGTCCAAAGGCTGTAAAGGACGTCATTACTACGATGGATGGTACGGAGATAGCCTCCGGACCAGTAACGCATACCACCCAAGAAGTGACGCTAGTAAGTCAAGATGGACACCATGAGAAGATTGTGTTCGATGTGATCAAGGCCCCTCAGTTCCAGATTATTCTAGGAATTCCTTGGTTAGAGAAGCACAATCCTCAGATCGATTGGCGAGCAAGAACGGTTCAGTTTCCAGAATGTGTCTCTACTTGTCACCCTCGACCTGGTGTTGCACTGGCAGCAATTTCCTCGGAGGCTCCCCAGTTACCTCCTGAATACCTAGAATTCCAAGATGTTTTCCGGAAGGATCAGGCTAACTCTCTACCTCCTCATAGGTCTTATGACTGCCAGATAGACCTGATACCTGGATCTACTCCTCCTTGTAGTAGAATTTATGCCCTCACCGAGCCTGAGAATCTTCACCTGCGACAATACCTGGATCAATACCTAGCGAATGGGTTTATTCGTCCTTCCAAGTCCCCTGCTTCCTCAGCTTTGTTCTTCGTTCCAAAAAAAGAAGGGGACCTTAGAACTTGTATAGATTATCGCGCCCTGAACCAGATCACCGTTAAGAATAGATATCCGTTACCTTTGATCCCTGAACTCCTGGACCAAGTCAGAAAAGCATGCATATATACAAAGCTGGATCTTAGAGGAGCCTACCACTTGGTACGAGTAAAAGAGGGCGATGAATGGAAGATGGCCTTCCGCACCAAGTATGGGCTATTTGAATATCAGGTCATGCCCTTCGGACTTTGCAATGCCCCGGCCGCCTTTCAATATTTTATGAACGATGTCCTGAGAGAGCTCATAGATGTGTGTGTTGTTGTTTACATTGACGACATCCTCGTTTATTCTTCATCGGAAACTGAACATCGGAAACACGTGAAAATGGTCCTCGAGAGATTGCGTCAACACAAACTTTTCGCTAAGTTGGAAAAATGTGTTTTCAACGTGACTGAAGTTGAATTGTTAGGATTCATATTATCACCTAGCGGAGTGCGTATGGATTCAAAGAAGGTCGATGCAATTCTCAAATGGCCATCGCCATCCTCCGTAAAAGGTGTTCAAAGCATGTTAGGCTTCGCTAACTTTTACCGCAGGTTTATCCCCGAATTCTCTCGAATAGTCCAGCCCATCACCGCCTTGTTAAAGAAAAACAAACGTTTTGAATGGCCTACCGAGGCGGAACAAGCTTTCCAGAATTTGAAGACTAGATTTATCTCTGCACCGATCTTAAAACATCCTCGCCCAGAACTCCCCTACATCGTTGAAACTGATGCTTCGAGCCTTGCCATGGGGGCAGTTCTATCACAAAAGGACCCAGTAACCAATCAGTTGCATCCTGTGGCATTTTGGTCCCGCATATTCTCGCCTCCTGAAATCAATTACACTATTACTGATAAGGAACGTCTAGCTATCAAGTCCGCCTTTAAGGCTTGGCGGCATTATCTTCTGGGGGCCCGACACACCGTTACTGTGATTACAGATCACCGAAACCTGCAATATTTGAAAACCGCAAAAGCTCAATCCTCTAGGCAACTCCGTTGGGCACTATTCTTTGCCGAGTTTGACTTCATAATTACCTATCGACCTGGTACAAAAAAAGGTAAAGCTGATGCCCTTTCTCGGATGGGAGTGGAAGAACATTTGATCAATCCTAAACCTGTACCTATCATTCCCGAACAAAGAATTCTAGGTGTAATCGCCACACAATCCATAGAGGAAGTTAAGGATAAAGCCAGGCTACTGGTAACTCCAGCAGACATACAGAATTGGCATCTGCAGGGAAAGGACTTTACGGTGAAGGACAACCTGTTATATTTTCAAGGACGGTTATACCTGCCCAGCACAGATTTACAGAAAAAGGTAATCTCTTGTTATCACGATTCTTTAATGGAAGGACATCCCGGTATGACCAAGACCTCGGAAAAGATCAAGCGCTACTTCTGGTGGCCGTCTTGGAAAAAAGATATCAGAGACTTTATAATGTCCTGTGGAGTATGCGCCCAAAACAAGAGTCAAAAGGAAAAACCAGCCGGCCTCTTACGCCCTATTGACATCCCGCCTCGCCCTTGGCATACGCTTTCTATGGACTTCATCACCGATCTATCTCCATGCTCCGGATACAATACGATCCTAGTAATCGTGTACCTATTCTCCAAGATGGCGCATTTCATTCCACTCAAAGGCTTACCAACAGCAGCAACTCTGGCCCGAGAATTTCTCGAAAACATTGTCAGACTGCACGGTTTTCCTTCAGTTCTAATTTCGGATCGAGGTAGTCAATTTATTTCTCATTTTTGGCGAAGTTGCTGTCGGTCGGCTCAAATTGATGTGAGACTTTCAACCAACCACCACCCTCAAACCGACGGACAAACCGAGAGGACCAATCAAACTCTGGAACAGTATTTGCGCTGCATGCTACAACAAACTGAAAAAACTTGGAAAGATATCCTTTGGATAGCCGAATATGCCTACAATAACTCTGTCCACTCGGGAACTGGGAAGACCCCGTTTTTTCTTTTATACGGTAGTCACCCTCGAACCTCGGAGTTGGATCCGCTCCAAGATCTTGGAACACCAGCAGTAGACCACCTGCATTCTACAATCACCCAAGCCTTTAAGGAAGCTGTTTCTCACCTTCAAAGGGCTAAAGAACAATACAAGAAAGGAGCAGACCAACATCGGAAGGAAGCCCCCCAATATCAAGTAGGAGATCAAGTCTGGTTATCCACCAAATATCTACCTCTAAAAGGACCACGCACATTCAACCCAAGATACCTTGGTCCCTATTCCATCACTACCATAGTAAATCCAGTAGCGGTCAAGTTGGACTTGCCCCCTCACATGAAGATACATCCGGTCTTCCACGTCTCTCTATTAAAACCCGTGCAACCTCAAACCCGACTAACTACATCTCCAAAACCTATTCTAGTTGATGGAGAACTCGAGTTTGAAGTCAAAAGCATCCTGGATTCCAAGATCTCCAAATCTAAACTATTTTACCTGATTGACTGGAAAGGCTACGGTCCCCAAGAAAGATCCTGGGAACCTGCAGAATATGTCCACGCGCCTCGTCTAATCAACAGATTTCATTGAACAATTTCAAACCCCCGGAGAAGCCCGGTTTGGGAGAGGCCTTGAGGGGGGGTGCTGTCATGATCTCTGCTTCCAAAAGATCAGGACTTGCCCGACTCCCTTGGAAGCAGACCCATAACCCCGGTTCCGAGTGCCAGCCAGTCCCAATTGGGACCTTTTGGACCCTGTCCTGGCGCCAGTGGCACCAGGCTCATAAAGATGCCCAGTCCCAGCGCTGGAAGCGCCCGGCTCATAATGCTTGGGTGGACTTACCTGCAGCAGACCATGCTTCTTACTTACCTGCCAGTTGAGCCCCTGATCCTCTTCTGTTTGGGACTACTTTTCCTGTTGGGTGGGGCAGGAGCCACTCCCTAGGTTCAGAACACTGGAACTCTTCTGGAAAGCAGGAACTCTTTTCTTACCTAGGCGTGGCTGTGGAAGGAGACACCTGAGCACTACAGGAGGCTATTTAAACCACACCCGATGGATGAATCTTGCTTTGCGTTATTCTGCATTCTCTGCAGCAGAACGCTCATCGTGTCTTCTGCTTCTGATCCTGGGCCTAAGGAAACAAAGGCTTACCATCCTGGAATCCAGTCTTCAGCAGCACCTGTAAAGACAAAGAAAGAACAGGTTAGCACTACGGTCTTCAGTGGCAGCGCATCTCTTACCTGGTCCATCGGCTGTCACCAACGCCTCGCGCTGCATTCCGGGCATCTGAAAGACAAAGGCTTACCTACTCTTCGCATGTTCCGGAGGTCTTCGCACTGCATTCCGGCATCTGAAAGACAAAAGCTTACCAGCTCTTCGCACGCTCCGGAGGCCTTCGGCGCTGCATCCCGCATCTGAAAGACAAAAGAAGGTGCGTTTAAAGACATTGGGCAACTTTATTACTCACGTGCCATCACTCCTTCCCACTCCGAATCCAGTGGGTATTCCAGCACCCTTCAGCTTCTCTAAAGCTCCGAACTTGTACCTGCAAGATAAAAGGGACAGTTAGTGCGCATCGTGAAGCAGGCTACAAGCGCTTACCTACGTGCTTCCAGGCGCTTCTATTCCTCACGCGGGTTCGATCCTCAACTCTCATCAGCCCGCCATCCGCCATCGCCGGAACTCTGCAAAACAAGAGATATCATTACAAAAGACTTTTAAGACATTTGAAGCGCCCAGAACTTACCGTTCGTGCAGTTAACGACGGACAACAGTCCTCTGAGGTCAAGAGGCCTGCACCCTTATCCAGTGAAGGAACTGGTTACGGCACCCTGCCCCGAGGCAGATGGAGAGCTCGGCGTTCACTTACCTAAGGTGAGGGCGTTAACCTTTGGGGTTCTACAGGAGAAGAGAAAGGGAAGAGGAGAGAGGCACCCAATAACCCCAGTTCATTAATCCCATATTTTCTATCTGCAGACATCTTACTCTTCGAGTCAGACATACAGTGCACAGAGGTCCAGCCCAAAGAGCCAACCGTGTGTTACACATCACCTTTGAAGATACGGCATTCACCCAGTCAAGACCGGCGCCTCTGCGGGAATCAGGTGAGCGTTACACTCACAGGGGCAAGTTTAGCTAAGCCGGCCCATACACCCATTTTGTGATGTCATTTTAAAGGATAAATAGAGACAGCTGACAACACATAGGGACTCACTGATTCACTCACTTTCCCGATTCTGGCGAAGCACTCTGATCCGGCATTCTACATCCAGCTTTGACATCCTTTCAGATCCAGATGCCAAGACTCTTGCCAACAGTAGAGAACTATCGATTTACAGCAAGGCCCAAATCCTCAAACATATTCTTGCAACCCAGTGAAGCACTATGGTGTGAGAAGGCCTTTTGAACTTGTATCCGAAACACTCTGGCTTGCTACCGCAACGCTTGCCTGAGGAACTCGCTATCCAGCTGATTTGGAAAACCCACAACCAAGAAGGGCAGATACTGTGCAAATCTGGTGACCGGCCTAGCTGATCCAGTCCCACTGTCCTTCCTTGGCCGACTCAATCCATGACCAGAACTGACGGTCCGAATTTCTGTTTTCCATTCTTGCGCCTATTTTACAAAAACTACTTTTACTAAAACCTCTACAACTTCCTCAGTTTTTATGATAAAAGCGAAATGTCAACTTCTACTTGTACCTAACATCCTTAGCTATCCATAGAACCCAGTGCAAAACATTGCGATTCACCCGTTATAGCAAATATCGTGTAATAAAAAGTTTGCCGCGAATTGAAATTCTGAAAGGTTTTTACACGTGTGAATTAGCTTTAAATTGTATCCGACTTGGACTTTGAACTTTCAAATGTTTTCTTTGGACTAAATCATTGTTTGTGATTGTGTGCAACTGTTCAAAGCGGCTCCCATAGGAATTTATAATAGTTTATGTATTTTTGACCACATTTGGTGTTTTTGCCCAGTCAATTCTAAAGACAATTTCAAAGCCATCCTGACAGCTGAAAAGTCGATTCCGTTTTTCTCTTGTGTTTGAAGGGGGAAGGTGGGAGTGACATTCTGTTTGATTGGTGCTATTCCTGAATACCTGCTCTCTCCTCACATCTATTTAATTGCCTATTGGTGGGTTGAGGGGTGTTGCAGGGGGAACCTCCAACTATAGTTCTATCTGTTATAAACCAATTCAAAAGTATTATTTTCTGTGCTGCATTTGTCTCTGTGCTCATTACTTGATTCATAGTGTATTAAAGATATTATTAAGTGTTCTGTCACCCCATTGGTGATTGTTATTACCTATTAAAATATTTTGTGATTACATTCTAAATACATAAATAAACATGTACCTTTGCAAACTAGCCTGATTCCTGGTTCAGTGTGATGGGGTGGGGGGTGTCTCAGGAGAAGGGTGTGATATGAGTGGTATATCGTTCAGAATATTGAACTATTTCTAGATAAATAAACAAGGGTTTCATTTGTGCACTACATGCTGGGCATGACTTGGGTGTGTGCCGGATTGAAATCACTTACACTGCAATAAAATCATATCAATGGAAAGCTCATCAGACAACCAGCCCAATACAAGCTACAGTTGCCCTGTCAAATTATACAATGCAAAGTGATGCAACCTGATCCCCCCCGTCTCCATAGTTCCTCTGTAGTATACCCAGAGCAATCATGTTTCTCTTCCCTCCTCAAAGAAAATCTCTGACAGTCTCAAGTTTACTGAAAAATGTATTGGGGATGTTGAAAGGTATATTAACAAAGTGATGCAGTCGGGGGAGCATTACATCTTCAAGAGTGCAGCTCGTCCGATCACGGACAGAGGGGGCTTCCTCCAACACGCCATAGACTTTACCACTCCATCCAGGACTCTATGCATGTTGTGTTCATGGGAGTTGTGAGCGTCCCTCCACACATTGACCCCAAGGTATCTGAAGGTGCCTATCTCCTACTTTAAAACTAGGTTGGGAAACTGGCTCTGATGAAGATCAGTAAGCCCAGCCTGCAGGAATATGGAGGATTTGTGTGGGTTAACATGTATGCCTGAGAGGTCTGCAAACCTGTCTATCACATCTAGTATGTGTTGAGGATTCTCTTCAGGATGTGTGGCATATAAAAGCATATCATCGGTGTGTAAAGAGACCAGGTGTCTCACCCCCTCAATGTAAATGCCAGCTTTTCGCATACACGGCTCAAAGGAACACTGAAAGTTGCTCCAAGGCAAGAATAAAGAGCATCAGGGACAACAGACACCCCTGCTTGGTGCCTTCCTGCAATTCCCAACCACTGAATATCCGTTTACCCATGCGCACCCTGACCATTGCTCCTGTGTGCACCAACCGTACCCATATCAAAAAATGTGCGCCCATATCAAACTGTCGAATAGTCTCATATAACCAGTCCCAGCTAACGGAATCAAACAATTTGACAGTGTCCAAGGAGCAGACCATGCAGTCCAGCTCCAGATGTCCAACACTGTCCATTACGTGATACGATCTCCTCAGGTTCCCTGAGGTGTTTCGACATGGGACATAACCAGTTTTATCCATGTGTATCAGGGTACAGATCACCTACATCAGTCTATCATCCAACACAGCCGTAACGATCTTGCAGTCCTGGTTGACCATGGAGAGGGGCCTATAAGAGCTGCCTTCTAATGGGGCTTGTCAGGCTTAAATATCAGTGCTATGATCAATTCTCTCAGGCTATGTGGCAACATTCCTGACTCGTACGCCTCCTCTAACACCCAAGAATGTCTGGGAGCAAGTGCTTCAGCATATTCTTTATAAAACTCCCCAGGTATTCCATCAGCCCCATGGGTTTCCACATCAGTAGTGCACGTGTAGTGACAAGGAGCTCCTCCACCATGAGGGGGTGATCCAACATATCCGGTTGTGCTATATCAAGGTGAGGTAGATTGATATTAGAAAATGCTTCACCGATGTCAGAGCCCCCTGTCTCCACATCCGATGTATACAGGCACTCATAGTAGTGCAAAAACACCTTGTTTATCTCACTGTGCTCACGATTAATGGCCCCCATTAGTCATTGTGTATAGCGCCGATCATCTTCCTCCTTTTCTCCCTTCCTCACAGCCATGCCAATAGCCTCCCTGGTGTATCCCCCCCCTGTATGTACCCTCTACATGTATATGGTGTAGTCAAATTTACCCAGTCGCTTCCTGTCCAAAAGGCACGTTGCCACCCCTAGCTCTGCATCCCTGCGCTCAGCAGCTTATATCTGGGCTTCTGTGCTAACTAGGGAGTCCAATAGCTCCTTCCGAAGGCCCCCCATCTTACCAGTCACCTCTCCCCAAATCAACGTCTTAGAGGCCTCCCACACTGTGCCAGCACTATCCACGCTGCCCAGGTTTTGTTCAGAATAATTGCCTATTACCTCACCTCCCCCATATATTCTCTGAATGTGTCATCTTGCAGTGCTTCTGTCGTAACCTCCATATATGGATCGGAGGCCGGTCTATTCTTCTCTTCCACATAACCAACAGCAGAGCATGATCCGAGAGAACCCTAGCTTTATAAGTGGCCACTGCAAACTTTGTCAGCGTCTCATGCCCTGTAAAAAAATAATTGAGGCAAATATGCACCCTGGGTGGGGAACAGTGCGAGTATGCACGATCTGTCCCACATATTGATTTCCATATAGCCACCAGTTCTAGGTTCTGCATCAATGCCAGTAGGGGATGCGGGCCTCAAATACTTACAATCAGACCTATCTACCAGTGGGTCCAGTGTGCAGTTGAAATCTCCACCCCTTATCCACAAAGCCTTCCTATATGGTGCTAGCCTAGAATAGAGTGACATGAAACATTCTGTGGCATCATGATTAGGGGCGTGTGCTTTGATGATACATATCTCTTTTTCTTCCAAAAACCCATGCAATATGACCATCCTGTCTTCATGATCACTTTTGAATTCCAAAAGTTTAAAGGGGACAGACAGTGCCACCCACACCAGTACGCCCCTTGCATATGCTGAGAAGGCAGAGCCGTATATCTACCCACCCCACTTCGTGCCAAACACACCCTGTATGTCTTTGGTAAGGTGTGTCCCTTGCAACAGTCCAATCCCTGCCCCCAACCTACGCCGGTATGAATGTTCTCTAATCCGTTTTATATTACCATTGAGCCTCTGGACATCTCCTTTCTTCGCTTGTGCAAGTGAACCATTTAACTTGCACTTGATGCTCCCTCCCACCTGAGCTTTACTCTTCCTCCCTGTCCTTCACTTCTCCTCCCCTCATTTCTGTTACTGCACTTGCACGCTCTGAACAGTCTCACGACCTAGTAGAATATTTGTTTGTCTTCTTCCGTGTTCATCCCCTTCCTACTCTCCACCTCCTCTCCGGCTGTTACTACACTTGCACGCTCTGAATTGTCTCACAACCTACTAGGAATGTTGTTGTTTGTCTGCATCCCTGTACTCCCCTTCCTCTCACTTCCCCTCCTCTCCCTCTCCCCTCTTCAATTATTGCACTTGCATGCTCCGAATTGTCTCACGACCTAGTAGGAACATTTGTGTTTGTTTTGTTCCCTGCTCACACCCATCCTTTCACTTCACCTCCTCCCCCTCTCCCATCTTCTGTTATTACACTTGCATGCTCCAAATTGTCTAATTTCCTAGTAGGAACATTTTTGTTGTCTTCTTCCCTTCACCCTCCCCTTCCTTCTCCTCCCCTCCCCCGTTCCCCAGCTTTCTCGTTATGGCACTTGCACGCTCCGAATTATTGTTTTCTTTCTCCCTATACCTCCTCCTCCCTTGTCTTGATGCGCCTTCAAACACCATTTTGGCTGTAAAGGTACATTATAAATATCCAATCAAATAAATAAATAAATGTTACAACTGGCACATAATTCCCCATGTACACTGTAATCAGTGCCACAAATGTCCCCACAGACCTCCATTCACCCCAGAACCCCATCCTGCCCAACCCAGCACAATACTGGCCCACCCTCTAATACAAGCCAGGGTAAAAATATGACCTTGTGAGAGGAGAATAACACAAGAGTCAAACCATGCCAGCCACAGTGCCAGCAACAATTCCAAAGCAGCTGGAGTGCTCAGACCTCTCCACAAGCAGACCGAAAAAACAAACAACGTAAACATTGCAATAAAAACAACCAGAAGAAAATGAACACAGATACAACCTGAAACTATTACAACTGGCCCAATAGCATAGAGCCTATTCAGGCCCACCTGCTATCCACACCCCACCCCTTCTAGGCGACATACAGCTGTCTGATGCCTTAGAACTGGCATCAGAAAGTCCAACGTCTATAGGAACGTGGCAACGGCAGATGCAGCTGACCCCAGCAACTTCTGGCCAGCCGCTGTCCCCTGCTACTCCCGCAATAAGAGAATGCCAGAATCCGCTCCCTGTCCTTGTAATTCAAGATCCTAACAATTATCGGCCTCAGGGGTGCCCCTGGCGAAGGACTGATGTGCATGATCCACAGTAAAGCCCTGCATCAGGGTGCCTGGGCCAACCTCTTGTAATAGCAAATTCTCAATATATGAAGTGGGGTCTGCACCCTCCTCGCCCTTCGGCACACCCAGGATCTGGACATTATTCCTCCTCGGTTTTCCTTCTTCATCCTCAGTCCTGAGTTCCAATTCCCGCACTGTCTCAGTCAGCACAGTTATCTCTGACTGCTGCCTGGTGATATTGGTGCTGTTCTCTTGTGCTTGCACTTCCGTTGTGCCCAGGTGGTCCGCCAGCAGGCACACATCCTTCTGACAGAGACCGACAACAACAATCATTGAGTCCATTGCCTGAAATGCTGCGATGGCTGCTACGATCTGCACATCCTCTGCTGGGGCACAGATAACAAAGCTGGGTCCAACTCTGGAAATGGAGGGGCCACAGTGTTCTCACCCTTCCAAGCAAAGACCTCCATGGCTTATAAGGCATTTGGGGTGCTGCTCTCAGTCTTATCCACTTGTAGACTACCTGCTAACAACAACAGGCAAGTGGCAGCCGGCACACACTGCCCTGCCCAAACTTCTGTTATGATCACGTTGTGATCTTCACCTGTCAGCTTATAGAGTGAACAACAGCCTACGTGGCCAGCCACCGACGCCACCCCTAAGTGGCAGTAGTAGCAGGCACCTCCCATGTCCTCACTGCCACACACACAGGCCATGCACCATCAGCCTGATGATTTGTCAGCCTTCAATGCAGGCCGAAACAATGTCGCCCAACCGTGGGCCCCCACAGGTGCTCCCTGGTGAAAAGGAATACACCATGTTAGCCACATGTACAGTCATGCCGCTCTCTCAGCTCCACACTTTGCTCCCCTCTCACCATCAGGGTCAGCCTCTTCCAGAGGGTTCATGAATGACTGGGGGAAAGTGCCAGGCTCCTCCATCTTCCCGCTCCTCCACTGTGCTATGATGTGCCTCCCCAAGCGAGATGGAGTTTAACGCTTCCTGTAGTGCAATGTTGAAATGTACCTACACTGATGGCGCAGTCAGGTGATAAAGGCCCAATTTCCCTGCAGTGCGCGATCCTCTGCCCCACAGCAGCGGCGCTGCCTCCTGGCACCCTAGCTGCACTTGTGCCCATGAGGCAGTCATCCAGCTGCTCCAGGCAGCCACGGACCCTCAAACCCCTTCCAGAGAAAGGGCACGGGCTCCCTGGGCGCCAAACAACTCCTCAGGTCTGCACGTTGTCTGGTATGCAGTCCCCAACAAGGCTGGGCTGCAGCTCCTTAACTAACACAGCCTCAAGCTATCAGTGACAGCGCTCCCAGCTTCCAGCCACCACCACAGCTCACACCACGTCCCCGGACTCCCCCGTGAGCACCGCCCACATGTCTACTGGCTCACACATAGCCTTCCGCAATGGCACAGCATTGGCCCAGGTACACACACGGCTCTACCACGGGTATGGTCAGCAAGGGCTCCCCACTCAAATATACGGTGACAAAGAGCCTCCAGCAGCTCAGCGCTCACTCAGCCCCCCAAGGTTGCAGCCCTCAGCAAGCCCGGAAATGGAGGGCGCCTTATTGCGATCTCTGTTTGGTGTCCCAAGGTGTGTTTACGCGACGTGCCTGCAGCTTTCTCCCTCTGCACCAGCATCAGCATTATCAGGCAGGCTCCGACGCTAGCAAAGCATCTAAGGAGCAGTTCATTTCGGGCACATCTGGAAAGGATCATGCGGGAGCACAGTGAAACTGCTGCTCACAGCATGGCTGCTGGCCACACCCTTTATCCGGCCCATGAATTTAAACTGATTCATGCCTCAACTCTCACCAATGCAAAATCTCTCATCCTGTTACAGGTTTCCCCCTTTCTCACCTGTCTATGTTGCCTGATGTCCTCTTTAGGTGGAGTCTTCTTTCGTATGGTTCGGGACTTAAATAAGCCCGCTCAGCCGTCCTCGGCTTCCAGATTACGTTCAGCTTCGATGTCCAGGATCACGGGAAACTCCGGGAGTATTCAAGAAGGAGTTGGGGGGCATGCGGAAGCGACGCAGGGATTCCGGGAAGTTAGGAATTAGGGAAGAAGTCGGGAGAAGGGAATCCAGGGGCCAGGGGATAGCAAGTAGAACTAGAGAAGGTTCGGAGCACACGTCCGATCACAGCTGTTAGGCAGAAACCTGTGCAGTTCCCTTGGGGAACACTGCAAAAGATTTAAGACTACAGGTAGAGCAGTAAACCCCTTTGGTAGCAGTCTGTACCACCCAGATTTACCTGGTAGCTGTGGCTGAGCAGTCAGACTTCTCTCAAGAAGAGTTAGGCAGTATGCAAAGTATACACAATATGTACCAAAACACAATAGCACAAGCAAACACTGACCAGAGCTTGGTTTCAAAAGTATATAGTTATTTATTTAAACTACACATAGGTTAAAAACACTCTAGCAAAATATAATAAACACTTCAAACACAGTTATAATGAAAGTAGATTCAATCCTTTCTCCTATCTAGACAACTCTAGGTTAACACCACTTAATTAAAACAGAGGTGAGTGCTTAACGTTAGATGACACTCTAGTAGTTTCCAAGAAAGGGAGAGAAAAAACAGAGATGGGTTAAACACACCACTCTAAGGTCCAGAACACTTGCAATAGGCTCAAAGAAGCACAAGGTCACAGGGGAGCAAAAGTCACTAGGCAGGGCCCACTCTTAGAGTAGCCGGAGCGAAAATGTGCCCAAGATCACACTGTTAGTTAGAGATTCAAAGTCTTGCAAGGAGTCAAAAAGAGTTTAGAGTGGCTCAGAAAGTTTAGCCAAAGTGTCCCAGGCACTCCCAGGTTCGAAAGCCGGGGACTAAATCTACCCCGTACAGTCGGTGGCAAGGGAAGCCAGGCGGAACACAGTACCTTAGGCGGAAAGGATCCTCCAGCGGGGGCAGTTGTTCCAGGCAGTGACAGCAAGGCTCGACGTCGGTCAGGGGAGAAGAATATCTCGCTGAAGAGCAGAAGAGAAAGGTCGTAGCACTGCCCGGGAAGAAACCAGCCGCGGAGTCCTCCGGTTAAAGGGTTGGTACCGACTTTCGCGGTATGGGGGTAAAGTGTGGTATTCCGGATGCCGGGGTGCTTGGCACAGGCAAGGCGGCCACGAGATACCTCAAAGAACGGAAAGAAGGCGAAAACTGGTTGTCCCCACCAGTCAAGGGAAGGAGCCACTCCGTTAAGAGTTCTCCTCGGTCGTCGGGAAAAAGTGGTGAGACGGTTCAGCAGGGCTCCACCGGGTGGTGTCGTCGAAGCAGGTCGGCTCAGCTCTTCCCTCGTCGGATTCTTGGTCCTGTGGCGACTTCTGAAGTCCCAGTCCCCAAAGCCCTGCTTTTATGCAGCAAGCCCCCATTCACCCAGCCTAGCTGTCACTCAAACATGCTAAGTGGTGAGCCGGGCGGCTCACCACTTGGGCCAATCAGGACGGAGTGCGACTTGAGTTACCAAGGTAACTCAGTCCAGGGTGCCTAAATCCCCCTCCACCCCTCCTAAGTATCCCAGACAGAGTGGCACCACTTTGGAGGGCTTCTGTGGAGAAGCCCGCCAAAAGTGGAACAAAGGGCTCCACTTTGGGTCAGAGTTACAGAGGCGAACACCAACGCCATTTTAGAATCAAGTTTTGGCAAAAAGTCCCAACCGGAGTTATAAAAATAAATATATAAACCGGCGGTATGTTTAAGGCTACCGTAAATAAATAATTAAATGTGTTAGCCTAAAACAATGGGAAATCTCATAGGGAAATATTCGCGGTCGAATATAAAAAGTAGTTTCCACTGCCACCAGCCAAAACTCGATCAGGGGGGACGGAGACGTGCCCCCTCGACTAACAGACCCTGGGGCAATCGAATTGCCCCAGCCAGTACGTCCACAATATGATGGTTTGTAC
Organism: Ambystoma mexicanum; assembly: GCF_040938575.1. NCBI lineage: Eukaryota > Metazoa > Chordata > Amphibia > Caudata > Ambystomatidae > Ambystoma > Ambystoma mexicanum. The sequence continues at coordinate 1,404,000,527 of NC_090933.1, forward strand.
TGGTTCTGTTCAGGATTCAAGACTAGCAAAGTCTTTGGTGACTTTACATGCCCTGGGAGACAGTAGTCAGTCCCAGGGTATGGAGTCTATGTTGGGGAGTCCCTAGGACACCCCTGGGTCACGGCACAGAGGGTGCTGTGTGACCCACATCACAAAAATACATGAGGCCCTATGGAGTAAAAGACCCCATAGCCCATTCAACACAAGGTTTAACCAAGAAAACACACTTCAACATGTCCAAGAGTGAGGGTAAAAGAGTCTCACTCTTGGCAGGAGAAAAAAATTAAACCCCAGAAATCCAGCAAAGCTGCTGGGGGACTCACTAGGTAGGGAAATTCAGCCTAAACAGAGAATTCTCCCTAACACTCGCCCCCCCCAGACTAAGGGACAGGAGGATTTAATCCACTCCTGGATGAACCTCATACCTCTAGTCGATGATATACATCCTAGAGAGTCCATCAGCATTTTGATGGTGACACCTTGACCTTTGCTTAAGGGAGAACTCAAAGGTTTTCTTTTGCAAGCTAAAGGACCTACAAACCCTTTGAGGAACATCAGTCTTTTTGTTATAGGGGATCTGGTTGACCAGTCCCTCAGAAGTTGGTACAGCTCCTGAACCTATGTTAGGCTTTTTGAAGGGGTCCTTATAAAGGATTCCCTTAGATCTAGAGGGGCCTCCAAGGTTCCTCACCACCTCTCTTGTGGGAGCAGGTTGGGTCTTAGGCCTCTTGGTTGGAGGGGTTGGGGTTAGGCAATGTACCTGCTTCCCCTTCCTCTTAGATCTACCCTTACCTATTTTAGGAGTTTCCCCCCTAATATTAGGATTTGAGTTGGGGTCTTCAGTAGAAGGTCCAACAGTCTGAAGGTTTTTGGCCTTAGACTTTTCTTTTCTGGTTTTCCACCAGCACTGAGAATTACCAGTTCTCTCAGGTCCAGATAGGGGCCTAGTTGGTCTATCCACCTCTTCCTCAGAAGCAGGGGGAGTCAGAGACTCTGAGACTAGGGGAACAATGATGGAGCTTGGTTGGGGCGCCCATGTTCCTAGCATACTATCCTGAAATGTGCCTGGGTTAGAGGTCAACTTACTAACACCAGGGCTTGTAGTGGGGTTCTCAGTAGAGGGTCCCACCGGCTTAGAAGGGTCCTTCAAGGTAGCCTTTCTAGCCAATTTGGTTAAGTTCTGCTTCTCCATACTGGGAGGCCTGGGGGTATGTGACACTACTCCTAGAGTTCTTAGGTCATTCCCCAACAGGACCTTCCCAGGTACCTCAGTCTGAACACTGACAGGGATCCTCACTGTCATGTTGTTACACTGAATGAGGGCTGGTAGGATAGGAACCATTTGGACAGGGCCTCCAGACATCTTAGTGGGACCTTTGGGTGCTTTGGCCACATCCTCAGGTTGAAAGAAGCTTTCATCCACTACTGTTCTGCTGGCCCCAGTGTCTCTCCTGGCAGGAGTATCCTGGCCATTGACAAGAACACTGTCCACATAAT